>NC_068912.1:2500000-3750000 GCF_023091745.1 Budorcas taxicolor
AAGCTGGAATCAAGATTTCCAAGAGAAATATCAACAACCTAAGGTATGCAGATGATACCACTCCAAATGGCACTAAACAGCCTCTTAATGAAAGTGAAAGAGGAGAGTGAAAAAACTGGCTTAAAACTCAACATTTAAAAAACAAAGATCATGGCATCTGGTCCCATCAACTTCATGGCTAATAGATGGGAAAAAAGTGGAAACAGTGGCAGATATTATTTTCTTGGGCTCCAAAATCGCTGCAGATGGTTACTGCAGGCACAAAATTAAAGACTCTTGCTCCTTAGAAGAAAAGCTATGATAAACCTAGACAGTGTATTAAAAAGCAGAATTTAGAAAGATGGTAACGATAACCCTGTATGCAAGATAGCAAAAGAGACACAGATGTATAGAACAGTCTTTTGGACTCTGTGGGAGAGGGAGAGGGTGGGATGATTTGGAAGAATGGCATTGAAACATGTATAATACCATATATGAAACGAATCGCCAATCCAGGTTTGATGCATGATACTGGATGCTTGGGGCTAGTGCACTGAGACGACCCAGAGGTATGATATGGGGAGGGAGGAGGGAGGGGGGTTCAGAGTGGGGAACACGTGCATACCTGTGGCAGATTCATGTTGATGTATGGCAAAACCAATACAATATTGAAAAGTAATTAACCTCCAATTAAATAAATTTATATTAAAAAAATAAATAAATAAAAAGCAGAGACATTACTTTGGCAATAAAGGTCCAAATAAGTCAAAGCTATGGTTTTTCCAGTGGCCATGTATGGATGTGAGAGCTGGACTATAAGAAAGACTGAGCACTGAAGAACTGACGATTTTGAACTATGATGGGGAAGAAGACTCTTGAGAGTCCCTTGGACAGCAGGGAGAACGAACCTGTCAATCCTAAAGGAAATCAAACCTGAATACTCACTGCAAGGACTGATGCTGAAGCTGAAGCTCCAACACTTTGCCACCTGAATGTGAAGAACTGACTCATTGGAAAAGACCCTGATGCTGGGAAAGACTGAGGGCAAGATGAGAAGGGGATGACAGAGGATGAGATGGTTGGATGGCATCACTGACTCAATGGACATGAGTTTGAGCAAACTCTGGGAGTTAGTGAAGGACAGGGAAGCCTGGCTTGTTGCAGTCCATGGGGTCACAAAGAGTCAGACACAATCTAGCGAGTGAATAGCAACAGCAATATTGAAGTCATCTGGGATATTTTTTAAAAAGTATTGCTTTGGTGCCTACCCTTTGATCTACTAAGTTAGAATCCCTATAAACAGATTCTAAGTATTTTTACACTCAACTTTCAAACCACAAGAAATTAATTTGGGAACATTTCTGGTAGAACAGTCTTGATTTAGGTTCCAAAAACAGGACTTTAAGGATTAGTACTTTGTCGGAGAGGTGATCCTCAGGGAGAGGAAGGAAGCCAGTAAGAGTTCATTGTCAGGGGAGTTACCATTTCCTGCCATTGGCACTCAGTCCTGATGGGAGCTTCTGGAAGATTTTACAGGAATGCCTCATCATCCTGGTTGAGATCTGAGAATTCTATTTACCATTAAATTTCCTTCCTATCTTTGGTTCAGCCGCTTCCAGGGCATTAACTTCCCAGCATATCCTGCTTGTCCTCCTTGCTGGGCTGAAGACAAGTCCTCAGAGTTGTGGATACTTGCAGTAAGTAGCTCTCTCTTGTAGAGCTGAATATTAAGTGGATTAGAGGTGGGGCACTGAATAACATCTGCTAAAGAAATTAATATCATTAAAGAAAAAGATAAAACCAAAAATATAGACTTCGTTTCTATTTATTTGTCAGACTAAGTAAGATTGTATGTATTATCCAAAAGTCTTCCTTCTATCCCTGCCATGGCAGAATGATGAGCAGAGTGTAACTCTCCCACACTATTGACTAGGTTGGCCAAGTGACTTGCTTTTGTCCAGTGCAAAGTTAAAATATGTGATGTGTGGTTTGGCCTAATCTCTGTGTTCATGTCATCTACCTTTACACTGTGGGGAACTGATCCTATAGAAATACAGAAGTATACAAATAAATTTATGCAAAATGATAGTCTTATAGAATTGATTGTAAAGGTAAAAAAAAAAAAGGAAGAAACCTAGACAGAAGAAAGGGTCAATAAGTTATAGTCTATTCTTTTTTTCTGATTGTTTTTGGCCACACAGTTTGGCATACGGAATCTTAGTTCCCAACAAGGGATCAAACCCATGCCCCCAGCAGTGGAAGCACAGAATCTTAACCACTGGGTCACCAGTGAAGTCCCCATGGTATAGTATGTTTTTACAGTGAAATCTTATTCAGTATGTCTTTACATGGAAAGATGTGAATGGTATATAAAAATGGAAAAGGAAATTGCAGGACTGTATAAAATAAAAACCCGAAAAGTAAAACATCTCTCTGGGCACTGCAATTGGGAGAAGCAGAGAAAAGGAAACTGCTGCTGATAGCTTTTTAAATGTCACATATAAAGCACATATAAGATGAAAAATGTAATGAGTGAAAGATGGAATATAAAAGTGAGAGCTCCTTTCTTTCTTTAACACCAGCTCCCATCGCACTGAACAGTTTTTTGTAACTCATTCCAGAAAAAGTATTTTAATGTATATATTCATATATGTATCGATTTATTGGTTCTTATGAAAGTGTTACATATTTGTGCTGCTTGTTCTTTTGCTTTTGATGACACAGAACTACCTTGCTCTCTCCATGAAGGCATTCTTATTCTACCATTGTTAATTTAGTTAACTTTTCCCCTTCTTTTGAATGTTAGATGTTTCTAGCCTTTTGGTGTTGCAAAGCAATGTAGCAATAAACATTTTTGAACATACTTCTGCTAAATAATTGCAACTATATGTATTGGGTAAGTTTCTGGCAGAAGGATTACTAGTGAAAGGGGATGGATATTTTTAATTCTGACAGCTATTGTCAGATTATCCTTCAGAAAGAATGCACCAATGTACATTTCCACTAATTATTTATGAGACTACTCATTTTCCCCTCAGGCTTGCAGTACTAGGAGTCATCAAACATTTCTATTTTCCAATCAGATTAGTAAAAAAGAAAAATTATTTTGTCATTGTAGTTTCTATTATTTGCATATATTTAATTATGAGTGAAGTTTAATATCTTGTCACTTGTTTAGTGGACGGTCATGTGCCTTTTTCTATAAACATTAGTTTCTTTTGACCATTTTTCTCCTGGATTAGTCATTTTTTTTTCAAACTGACACATATAAACTCTTTGATAATTGAGGAAGTTTAACTTTTTACCATTTGCTTTGTAAATACATTTTTTCAGTTTGCCATTAGTCTTGGTTTATGGCATTTTCCTCCATACAGCTTTTTAAAATGATTATGTGATTAAATACTTTAATTTTGTTTCTTAACAGCTTTGGATTTTGTTCTTACTTAAAATGGCCTTGCTTATCACAAATTATAAATTCTTCTAAAACTTTAATTTTTATGTTTAAAACAAAATTTGATGCAGCTAGAATTTTAGTGAAGCGAAGAATATTTACTTTAACTCTGTAAATATCTACACTGTTTGAGTTTTCTAAAATGAGCATGTGCTTGGTTCAGTAATTTAAATTTCAGTAAAGGAAAAAAGCAAGAAGATAAGCATAATAATCCAGAGGATAAGGCCTGAGACAGAAAGAGGGCTATTTTAATAGTTTTGGTGAGACACATTCATTTAATACATTGACTACCTATTATTTGCCAGGCCCAGTGCTAGTCCTGAAGACATCACAAGGGCCTAGATTGAAGGTTTGACAATGGTAACGGGAAGGAGGGGAAAGATTGATGAAAGTATTTTAGCTCATAGAAGAATCACCATGGCAACGGGAGCCTGAATCATCACTATGGAGACACAGTGCTTGAAATTATGACTAGAGGGCTACTGTGACTCTGTTGGTGAGGATTTTGAAAAAGGCAAACAAGTATGTTACAGATGTTTCAAAATAACACTGTTTCATGCTTAGTTGAGGTTACTGCCTTGCTTTTTCCCAGTGAGTCGCAAAAGAGTTCAAAGACAACATAGATTAAGACAAGCACAAGTTTTTTTGATCATTGCTACTCATGAATGCACCAGCCAGGGGAGAGTCTTGTATTCAAAACCTTGTATTTCCTATCCACTATGACATGTGTTACATATAAAGTGACCTGGCATCCTGGACTTCAGATCTCCAGACTGCTTGATTGTTGTACAGGCTGCTCAGACATTTTCTCCTCCGCAGCAACATAAAGACTTCCTCTTTAAAGCCAAAGAGGAACTTACATATGGTTGGGAATGATGCTTAATTTTAATATGATATTCAACCTTAGTTTGATCTATAACAGGCAAATTTGGCCTTGGAATACGGAATGAAGCAGGCTAATACAGTTTTGCCAAGAGAACGCACTGGTCACAGCAAACACCCTCTTCCAACAACACAAGAGAAGACTCTACACATGGACATCACCAGATGGTCAACACCAATCAGATTGATTATATTTTTGAAATCATATTGATTATATTTTTGCAGCCAAAGATGGAGAAGCTCTATACAGTCAGCAAAGGTAAGACGGGGAGCTGACTGTGGCTCAGATCATGAACTCCTTATTGCCAAACTCAGACTTAAATTGAAGAAAGTAGGGAAAACCACTAGACCATTCAGGTATGACCTAAATCAAATCCCTTATGATTATACAGTGGAAGTGAGAAATAGATTTAAAGGACTAGATCTGATAGAGTGCCTGATGAACTATGGATGGAGGTTTGTGACATTGTACAGGAGACAGGGATCAAGACCATCCTCAAGGAAAAGAGATGCAAAAAAGCAAAATGGCTGTCTGGGGAGGCCTTACAAATAGCTGTGGAAGGAAGAGAAGCAAAAAGCAAAGGACAAAAGGAAAGATATAAGCATCTGAATGCAGAGTTCCAAAGAATAGCAAGGAGAGATAAGAAAGCCTTCTTCAGTGGTCAATCCAAAGAAATAGAGGAAAACAACAGAATGGCAAAGACTAGAGATCTCTTCAAGAAAATCAGAGATACCAAGGGAACATTTCATGCAAAGATGGGCTAGATAAAGGACAGAAATGGTATGGATCTAAGAGAAGCAGAAGATATTAAGAAGAGGTGGCAAGAATACACAGAACAACTGTACAAAAAAGATCTTCATGACTCAGATAATCATGATGGTGTGATCACTCACCTAGAGCCAGACATCCTGGAATGTGAAAGCAAGTGGGCCTTAGAAATTATCACTACGAAGAAAGCTAGTGGAGGTGACGGAATTCCAGTGGAGCTATTTCAAATCCTGAAAGATGATGCTGTGAAAGTGCTGCACTCAATATGTCAGCAAATTTGGAAAAGTCAGCAGTGGCCACAGGAGTGGAAAAGGTCAGTTGTCATTCCAATCCCAAAGAAAGGCAATGCCAAAGAACGCTCAAACTACCACACAATTGCACTCATCTCACACGCTAGTAAAGTGATGCTCAAAATTCTCCGAGCCAGGCTTCAGCAATACGTGAACTTCCAGATGTTCAAGCTGGTTTTAGAAAAGGCAGAGGAACCAGAGATCAAATTGCTAACATCCGCTGGATCATCGAAAAAGCAAGAGAGTTCCAGAAAAACATCTATTTCTGCTTTATTGACTATGCCAAAGCTTTTGACTGTGTGGATCACAATAAACTGTGGAAAATTCTGAAAGAGATGGGAATACCAGACCACCTGACCTGCCTCTTGAGAAATTTGTATGCAGGTCAGGAAGCAACAGTTAGAACTGGACATGGAACAACAGACTGGTTCCAAATAGGAAGAGGAGTACATCAAGGCTGTATATTGTCACCCTGCTTATTTAACTTATATGCAGAGTACATCATGAGAAACGCTGGACTGGAAGAAGCACAAGCTGGAATTAGGATTGCCGGGAGGAATATCAATCACCTCAGATATGCAGATGACACCACCTTTATGGCAGAAAGTGAAGAGGAACTAAAAAAGCCTCTTGATGAAAGTGGAAGAGGAGAGTGAAAAAGTTGGCTTAAAGCTCAATATTCAGAAAACAAAGATCATGGCATCTGGTCCCATCACTTCATGGGAAACAGATGGGGAAACAGTGGAAACAGTGTCAGACTTTATTGTTTGGGGCTCCAAAGTCACTGCAGATGGTGACTGCAGCCATGAAATTAAAAGACACTTACTCTTTGGAAGGAAAGTTATGACCAACCTAGATAGCATATTCAAAAGCAGAGAAATTACTTTGCCAACAAAGGTCCATCTAGCCAAGGCTATGGTTTTTCCAGTGGTCATGTATGGATGTGAGAGTTGGACTGTGAAGAAAGCTGAGCCCCAAAGAATCTATGCTTTTGAACTGTGGTGTTGGAGAAGACTCTTGAGAGTCCCTTGGACTGCAAGGAGATCCAACCAGTCCATTGTAAAGGAGATCAGTCCTGGGTGTTCTTTGGAAGGACTGATGCTAAGGCTGAAACTCCAATACTTTGGCTACCTCATGCGAAGAATTGACTCATTGGAAAAGACTCTGATGCTCGAGGGATTGGGGGAAGGAGGAGAAGTGGATGACAGAGGATGAGATGGCTGGATGGCATCACTGACTCGATGGACATGAGCTTGGTTGAACTCCGGGAGTCAGTGATGGACAGGGAGGCCTGGTGTGCTGCGATTAATGGGGTCGCAAAGAGTTGGACACAACGGAGTGACTGAACTCAACTGAACTGATTGACCTATTTGATTACAGCCTATATGTGATAAAATTGACATCAGTGCAGGAGAGGTCAAGTTTATGATCATGCCCAAATAATAATGCCTTTTGCCTATGCTGCCCATCCCTTCTCATAGAACGTCCAGTCTCACTCTAACGGGCACTGGGACTTTGGGCAATCTGGGGTCAGAGGGCTTCATATAGGTTCCAAGGCAGTCTGTGACACCACTGTATTTTTGCCACTACCTGGCTGGATGCTGTTCCTTGCTCTGCCTGTGGTCACTGCTCATGCAATCGCTGAGCCCGCTGAGCCCAAAGGGCTCAGCCTAAAAGAGGTTTTTGCTCTCTTGCCAGTCCTTTCTTAGACACTTCCCTGGTCCCCACACCACAGCTCAAACTGGGTGTGCACTTAAGGTGTGAACTTTTTTTTTTCTTGTAATTTCTTGAAATTGAAGTATAGTTGACATACAATATTATATTAGTTTCAAGTGTACAACATAGTGATTTGACATTTTTATATATTACAAATTGAACACCATGATTAGTTTAGTAACCATCTGTCACCATACAAAGTTTTTTACAAAATTATTGATGGCATTCCCTATGCTGTATGTTACATTGCATGACATTTATTTTATAACTGGAAGTTTGTACCTCTTAATCTCCTTCTCCGATTTCTCCCGATCCCTCACCTCTCTAGCCTCTAGCAAACACCAGTTCAATCTCTCCATCTATGAGTCTGTTTCTGCTGTTTCAGTTTTTAGATTACACATATAAATGAAACCATACAGTATTTGTCTTTGTCTGACTTATTTAGCATAATACCCTCTAGGTCCATCTGTTACTGCAAATGGCAATATTTCATTCTTTTTTATTTCTCGAGTCATATCCATTGTGTGTGTGCGTGTGTGTCTGTGTGTGTATACCACATCTTCTTTATTCATCTATCAACAACACTTAAGTTACTTCCATATCTTGGCTAATATAAATAGTGCTGCAATGAACATAGGATGCATATATCTGATACAGGTATTGCTACACCAGCTTTCCTGTATGGCCTCTCTTTTTCCTTCCCTTCACTTTCAAACCATATATATCTTAGATCTGAAGAGAATCTCTTCAGATAGTATATATATGTATAAATGTATGTATATATATATATATATCTTTATTTTATTCATTCAGCTATCCTATGTCTTTTGATTGAAGCTCTCAGTCCATTTATATTCAAAATATTTATAGCTATGTACTTACTGTCATTTTGTTAATTGTTTTCTGATTGCTCCTGTTGTTGTTTTCTGTTTCTTCTTCTCATCCTCTCTTTCCTTCTGACTTGATGATTTTCTTTAGTGTTACGTTTGTATTCCTTTCTCTTTATTTTTGGTGTGTCTATTACAGGATTTTGGTCTGTGGTTACCATGAGATCCACTTATAAACAACCCATGTTGTTATAGTAGTTTATTTTAAGCTGGCAATTGCTTAAGTTCAAGCACATTCTAAAAGTACCATATTTTTACTCCACCATCACATTTTATGCTTTGACATCACATTTTACATTTTTTAGATCACTTAGATATAAGTGATTTTACTACTTTTGTCTTTTAATCATCATGCTAGCTTTGTGGGCTTCCCAGGTGGCTCAGTGGTAAAGAATCCACAGGAGAATCTGCAGAAGGTGAAGGAAAGGCAGGTTTGATCCATAGGTTGGGAAGATCCCCCGGAGAAGGAAATGGCAACCCATCCCAGGATTCTTGCCTGGAAAAATCCCATGGACGGAGGAGTCTGGTGGAGTTGCAAAGAGCACACACACATGAACACTCTAGCTTTGTAGGTGGTCGATCTATATGTCTGCTTTTACCTGTTATATATATATTCATAATTTTCTTTTCTAGTTTTGGCCTTTTCTTTCCATTTAAAGAAGTCCCTTTAATGATTTCTTGTAGAGCTGGTTTAGTAGTGATGAACTCCTTTAGCTTCTGATTGTCTGGGAAACTCTCATTCAACGCTGAATGATAACCTTGCAGGGTAGGTTTCTTCTAAGTTTTATTTCTCCCTTTTAGCATTTTGAATTCATTGTGCTAGTCTCCAAGTCTGTGAAATTTCTGTTGAGAAAATCAGCTGACTGTCTTATGAGGGTTCTCTTATATGTAACTAGTTGTACTTCTTGTGCTGCTTTTATTTATTCATTTTGGCCGTTCCCGGTGGCTTGCAGGATCTCAGTTCTCCAACCAGAGACTGAACCTGGGCCTTGGCAGTGAAAGCCCAGAATCCTGACCACTAGGCAACCAGGGAACTCCCTCATGCTGCTTTTAAGATTCTTTAACTTCTGACATTTTAATTATAATGTGTCTTTGTGTGGAACTCTTTGGGTCCAGCTTATTTAGAACTCTGCTTTGGGGACTTGGATATCTGTTTCCTTCACCAGATTAGTTTTTCAGGCCTGTCCCTGTCCCTCTCTCTCCTTCTGGGACCCGCACAATACGAATGCTAGTACACTAGATGTTGTCCTATAGATCTCTTAAGTTACCCTCATTAAAAAAAAAAAAACCAAAAATCCTTTTCTCCTTGTGCAGTTCTCATTGGGTGAGTCCCACTGTCCAGTGTTCCAGATCACTCTTCATTCTTCTGTGTCTTCCAATATGCCATTGATTCTCTAGCATATTTTTCATTTTAGTTATTGTATTCTTCGGTTCTAACTGGTTCTTTTTTATATTTTTCTGTCTCTTTGTTGACGTTCTCACCAAGTTCATCCATTCTTTTCCCAAGTTCAGTGAGCATCTTTATGACCATTACTTTGAACTCTTTATCTGATAAATTGCTTATCTCTGTTTCATTTAGTTCTTTTTTTCTGAGGCTTTGTCTGGTTCTTTTGTTTGGAAAGTATTCCTTGGTCGTCTCATTTTGCCTAACTCTCTGTGTTTGTTCCTCTTTATTAGGTATATCAGCTATATCTCCTGATCTTGAAAGAGTGGTCCTATGTTAGAAAGTGTCCTGTGGGGGCTCAGTGGCACAACCCCCTGGTCATCAGAGTCAAGTGCTCCAAGAATACCCCTGTGTGGGCTTCACATGCCCTCTTGTTGTGGCTTGCTGTGATTGTTGTGGGCAGGTTGGTGGGCGGGGCTGGTCACCTGGAGTGGGGACCTCTTTGGAGGAGTGCCTGTGATGGTCAAGGCAGCCCACCAGGTGGGGCAGGATGGGCTTTGGTGGGTGTGAAAAAACTCTAGGATAATCAAAAGTGAAAGTGTTATTTGCTCAATCATGTCTGACTCTTTGTGAACCCATGGAGACTGTAGCCTACTAGGCTCCTCTGTCCATGGAATTCTCCAGGCAAGAATACTTGAATGGGTAGCCATTCCTTTCCCCAGGGCATCTTTCAGACCCAGGGATCAAACCCAGGTCTCCTCCACTGAGGGCAGATTCTTTATCTTCAGAGCCACCAGGGAAGCCCCTAGGATAACCAAAGGGAAATTTAAATCTGGATACCAGATTAGACTGCTTTTGGGGCCAAGGCCCAGGCTCAGCCTCTTCCATGTGACAGGGGCCAGTTGCCTCCATTCTGGAATGCCCTTAACATGAGAGAGTCAACTCCTAGGAAGGTTGATAAGAAGTCTGGGGTCCCTGAGGAGGAGAAAGGGGTCTGGGGCCCTCAAGGAGGAGATAGGGGTCTGGAATTCTCAAGGAGGAGGAAAGGACAAACACCTCTTTTTTTCTCTACATTCCTTAGTCTTAGTCACATGAAGCTTTTCTTTTCTTTAAGCCTGGATTACACAACAAAAAACTCAGTTCAAACCCTGTTTAGTTCAGTTCAGCTCAGTCGCTCAATCGTGTCCGACTCTTTGTGACCCCATGAATCGCAGCACGCCAGGCCTCCCTGTCCATCACCATCACCCAGAGTTCACTCAGACTCATGTCCATCGAGTCCGTGATGCCATCCAGCCATCTCATCCTCAGTCATCCCCTTCTCCTCCTGCTCCCAATCCCTCCCAGCATCAGAGTCTTTTCCAATGAGTCAACTCTTCACATGAGGTGGCCAGAGTACTGGAGTTTCAGCTTTAGCATCATTCCTTCCAAAGAAATCCCAGGGTTGATCTCCTTCAGAATGGACTGGTTGGATCTCCTTGCAGTCCAAGGGACTCTCAAGAGTCTTCTCCAACACCACAGTTCAAAAGCATCAACTCTTCGGCGCTCAGCCTTCTTCACAGTCCAACTCTCACATCCATACATGACCACAGGAAAAACCATAGCCTTGACTAGACGGACAGATTATATAACAACAATGTATCCTGCCTAAGGACCGTTTCTCCTTCTTGAAAACTTTCTGACTAATCCTGTTATTTTAGAATGTATATTATGGGAGTGGGTCTGGTAAGATCTTTCTATTGTTAGTTCTAATCCTGTCATCTTAAAATGTAAATTATGGGAGTGGGTCTGGTAAGATCTTTACAACTTTGAGACATTCTTTTGATTTATTGTAATAACCAATTAAAAAAGTATATGACTCCCTTGCTTAGACTAGCGATGGGGCCCTCACCGCCACCTTCTGATATCTGTGTCAGAAGCTTTCTCTGTGCCTTTTCATTCTTTAATGAAACTCTGCTACACAAAAGCTCTTGCGTGATCAAGCCTGGTCCCTGGTCCCAAAGCTAAATCTTCTTCAGTGATCACAAATCTGACACTGTTCACCGTAAGCTATGAAACATGTCTCTATTCCTCTTTATAAAGTGATTTTGTAAAATTTATTTCTAATGTGAGCTTAGCAAACATCTTGGAACTTGCTACCTTTAATTCAGTCAGGTCAGTTTTCAGGTTTACCAGGAATGTTTGGGGTGCCCAACTCACAGGCTTCTACCCTGGCTGGCGGTGTCCTGCACTGTGAACCACTTATTAACATTTGGGGAAAAATTATGAGGAATGGCTGCACATTGGAATCACCTGTGAGCTTTGAAAAATACTGGCATCTGTGTTCCATTCCGCAGACATGCTAATCTAATTGATTTGGAGTATGCCTGGGCACAGAGTTGTTTTAAGTTTTCCCAAGTGATTCTAACACCAAAGTTGAGAAACTGCTCTTATTAAAGTTATAATGGGGCAATTAAACAGAAATTATTCTCTAATAGAGCAATCAAAGTTCAGTAATCTTTGGCTATGATAGTTTCCAGAAATGGAGAGTCGGCTCCTTATCTTTCATAGGCTCTTTTCATAGTGAAAGTGAAGTCACTCAGTGACTCACTCTTTGTGACCCCACGGAAAGAGTCGGACACAACTGAGCGACTTCATTTTCACTTTCACTATGGAAGAGCCTATGAGAGGAAGCTCATGTCTTTCATAGGCTCCCCTGGAAATCCCATAGCAACTAGCTGGAACTGATTCCTTTGTCTTGGTCTGATTGATTCCCAGGCATCCCCTAGGATACCATTGAAAACCACTGGAATAGTCTAGACATTAGAATAATTTGTGTGGTATATTAAGTGCTTGGTAAATGCTTATTTTACCAAGGAGCAGTGGCTGTGTGGGCGCATGAGGGCCGAGAGAAGCTACTCCACCTTCAAGGTCAGGAGGGGCAATGGTGAGGAGATACCCCTCGTCCAAGGTAAGGAGCAGCGGCTGCGCTTTGCTGGAGTAGCTGTGAAGACATACCCCACGCCCAAGATAAGAGAAACCCAAGTAAGACGGTAGGTATTGCAAGAGGGCATCAGAGGGCAGACACACTGAAACCATAATCACAGAAAACTAGTCAATCTAATCACACTAGGACCACAGCCTTGTCTAACTCAATGACACTAAGCCATACCCTGTGGGGCCACCCAAGACGGGTGGGCATGGTGGAGAGGTCTGACAGAATGTGGTCCACTGGAGGAGGGAATGGCAAACCACTTCAGTATTCTTGCCTTGAGAACCCCATGAACAATATGAAAAGGCAAAATGATAGGATACTGAAAGAGGAACTCCCCAGGTCAGTAGGTGCCCAATATGCTACTGGAGATGAGTGGAGAAATAACTCCAGAAAGAATGAAGGGATGGAGCCAAAGCAAAAACAATACCCAGTTGTGGATGTGACCGGTGATACAGGCAAGGTCCAATGCTGTAAAGAGCAATATTACATAGGAACTTGGAATGTTAGGTCCATGAATCAAGGCAAATTGGAAGTGGTCAAACAGGAGATGGCAAGAGTGAATGTCGATATTCTAGGAATCAGTGAACTAAAATGGACTGGAATGCGTGAATTTAACTCAGATGACCATTATATCTACTACTGTGGGCAGGAATCCCTTAGAAGAACTGGAGTAGCCATCATGGTCAACAAGAGAGTCTGAAATGCAGGACTTGGATGTAATCTCAAAAATGACAGAATGATCTCTGTTCAAGAATGGATCTCTGATCCAAGGCAAACCATTCAATATCACAGTAATCCAAGTCTATGCCCCAACCAGTAATGCTGAAGAAGCTGAAGTTGAATGGTTCTATGAAGATCTACAAGACCTTCTAGAACTAACACCCATAAAAGATGTCCTTTTCATTATAGGGGACTGGAATGAAAAAGTAGGAAGTCAAGAAACACCAGGAGTAACATGTAAATTTGGCCTTGGAATACAGAATGAAGCAGGGCAAAGGCTAATAGAGTTTTGCCAAAAGAACGCACTGGTCATTGCAAACACCCTCTTCCAACAACATAAGAGAAGACTCTACACATGGACATCACCAGATGGTCAACACCGAAATCAGACTGATTATATTCTATGCAGCCAAAGATGGAGAAGCTCTATACAGTCAGCAAAAACAAGACCAGGAGCTGACTGTGGCTCAGATCATGAATTTCGTATTGCCAAATTCAGACTTAAACTGAAGAAAGTAGGGAAAACCACTAGACGATTCAGGTACGACCTAAATCAAATCCCTTATGATTATACAGTGGAAGTGAGAAATAGATTAAAGGGACTAGATCTGATAGATAGAGTGCCTGATGAACTATGGAATGAGGTTTGTGACATTGTACAGGAGATAGGGATCAAGACTATCCCCATGGAAAAGAAATGCAAAAAAGCAAAATGGCTGTCTGGGGAGGCCTTACAAATAGCTGTGAAAAGAAGAGAAGCAAAAAGCAGAGAAAAGGAAAGATATAAGCATCTGAATGCAGAGTTCCAAAGAATAGCAAGGAGAGATAAGAAAGCCTTCTTCAGTGGTCAATCCAAAGAAATAGAGGAAAACAACAGAATGGCAAAGACTAGAGATCTCTTCAAGAAAATTAGAGATACCAAGGGAACATTTCATGCAAAGATGGGCTAGATAAAGGACAGAAATAGTATGGATCTAAGAGAAGCAGAAGATATTAAGAGGTGGCAAGAATACACAGAACAACTGTACAAAAAAGATCTTCATGACTCAGATAATCATGATGGTGTGATCACTCACCTAGAGCCAGACATCCTGGAATGGGAAGTCAAGTGGGCCTTAGAAATTATCACTACGAAGAAAGCTAGTGGAGGTGACGGAATTCCAGTGGAGCTATTTCAAACCCTGAAAGATGATGCTGTTCAAGTGCTGCACTCAATATGCCAGCAAATTTGGAAAACTCAGCAGTGGCCACAGGACTGGAAAAGGTCAGTTTTCATTCCAATCCCAAAGAAAGGCAATGCCAAAGAACGCTCAAACTACCACACAATTGCACTCATCTCACACGCTAGTAAAGTAATGCTCAAAATTCTCCGAGCCAGGCTTCAGCAATACGTGAACCATGAACTTCCAGATGTTCAAGCTGGTTTTAGAAAAGGCAGAGGAACCAGAGATCAAATTGCTAACATCCGCTGGATCATGGGAAAAGCAAGAGAGTTCCAGAAAAACATCTATTTCTGCTTTATTGACTATGCCAAAGCCTTTGACTGCGTGGATCACAATAAACTGTGGAAAATTCTGAAAGAGATGGGAATACCAGACCACCTGACCTGCCTCTTGAGAAACCTATATACAGGTCAGGAAGCAACTGGACATGGAACAACAGATTGGTTCCAAATAGGAAAAGGAGTACGTCAAGGCTGTATATTGTCACCCTGCTTATTTCACTTCTATGCAGAGTACATCATGAGAAATGCTGGGCTGGAAGAAGCACAAGCTGGAATCAAGATTGCCAGGAGAAATATCAATAACCTCAGATATGCAGATGACACCACCTTTATGGCAGAAAGTGAAGAGGAACTAAAAACCCTCTTGATGAAAGTGAAAGAGGAGAGTGAAAAAGTTGGCTTAAAGCTCAATATTCAGAAAACTAAGATCATGGCATCCAGTCCCATCACTTCATGGCAAATAGATGGGGAAACAGTGGAAACAGTGTCAGACTTTATTTTTGGGGGCTCCAAAATCACTGCAGATGGTGATTGCATCCATGAAATTAAAAGACGCTTACTCCTTGGAAGAAAAGTTATGACCATCCTAGACAGCATATTCAAAAGCAGAGACATTACTTTGCCAACAAAGGTCCGTCTAATGGTTTTTCCAGTGGTCATGTATGGATGTGAGAGTTGGACTGTGAAGAAAGCTGAGTGCCGAAGAATTGATGCTTTTGAACTGTGGTGTTGAAGACTCTTGAGAGTCCCATGGACTACAAGGAGATCAAACCAGTCCATTCTAAAGGAGATCAGTCCTGGGTGTTCTTTGGATGAAATGATGCTAAAGCTGAAATTCCAGTAATTTGGCCACCTCATGTGAAAAGTTGACTCATTGGAAAAGACTCTGATGCTGGGAGGGATTGGAGGCAGGAGAAGGGGTCGACAGAGGATGAGATGGCTGGATGACATCACAGACTCGATGGACGTGAGTCTGAGTGAACTCCAGGAGTTGGCGATGGACAGTGAGGCCTGGCATGCTGCGGTTTATGGGGTCGCAGAGTCGGACACGCCTGAGCAATTGAACTGAACTGATTGTAAGGATGAAATAAAGCATCACAAAAATATTCTGCACACTATTTGGCAGATATTAAATTCTCAGTGAAGTTAACTTTATTATGGTTATTGGGGCAAAGGGGAGAAGTTCATGGATTTGGCTCAGTAAGACTTGGGTTTCAGTCTTAACTCTGCCACTCTGTGTAACCGAGGGCAAGCTAACTTTCCTAAGCCTGTTTCCTCACTCCTGGCACGGGGGCGGCGGCAGCTCAAAGCTCACTGGGTTACAGCTGGACTAACGGAGGCAATGTCTAACTTCAGTGGGCTTCTAGTAGACAGTCAGTCAAGGACAGCTATTATTATCATCACTGACTAGGAGCTGATGAGAAAGCAATTTCACGGCAGACTCCTTGCTCACTCTGTTCTTCTGGGCTCACGCTCTCAGGGTTGGGTAACCTCTGCTGGACCCCTGTGCTGCTCTGCCTGTTTTTTTAAACCACTGCTGTAAGACCTCTTTGGTCCTCAGCTCTCCGATTGTTCCCAAATGTAGCAATTCAACAGTTTATTCCTGTAGGTGACAACATTCCCCAGAATCTAGCAATAATTTTGAGCCTACTGCTGTGAGGAACCTTATGGTGGCCCAATGCCACAGTCACTGTCCACCAGTTAAGCCTGAACTCACCAGAGGTCATTGAGCCCCAGCATCCGTGGAGGGCATGAGAACTCCCACCTTTGGATGGTCAAGGGGTGTGAGTCCAAAGGCCAGGACTTCCCAGAGCCTCCTAATCTGTAGAGGGAATGCACATAGGTTAGGTGACCACCAGAGCCCTGTTGGCGGCCAGTTGCAGCATCCTGAGTTATGAGTCCACGATGGGATGCCTGAGGCCCACTGTGCTCGCTGTCAGCTGCAGCATCCCCGGGGAAGGATGAGAGCACATCACCCTCTGGTGGCGGCAGAGCACACATCAGCCAGGCCATGCAGTGCAGTGTGCCCAGGGCTGTCTCTCCTCTGGAAGGCGGGCTGCCCTGCTACGGAGACAGTTCCATGTCCGGCCCAGCTCTGAAATCTTGGCTTCTCAGAGACAGTTGCTGTGGTGCTGTGGCGGCACTGCCTGGCCTGCAGAAAGATTCCTCTACTCAAAGCCACGTAACAGTCCCCCACACCTGCTTCCTCCCGGAGGTGGGATCTAAAATCGAGCGGCATGGACCCCAGGACCTCGGCTTCTCTCCAGCTGCCCTTGGGAGCTGGGTGACAGTGCAGGAGGCTCTTCTAGCTGCAGGAGGGCCAGATGTGGGGGACATTCTTTAAACTGTCAGGGAAACAGCAACAATGTGTCCTGCATCTGCAGATATGCAAAGAAGGACGGTGATGTTAGGCAAGAGGGTCCCCATCTGTCTAAAGGAGCCAATCCTGACCCCAAAAACCATTGAGTTAAATTTGAAATTTAAAAAACCTGCCCTCTTCTCCACCAGAGCATGTTCAGAGAGTTTCACAAGGAATTTTCTCAAACTTTCAGAGAACAAAGAAGACTCACTCCCCTGTTTAAACATTATTTCAGGGACTAGAAACAGTAGGAAGACTTCCAATTCATGTCATGATGCAATATTTATATCCAAAGACAGTACTCAAAAGTTTTAGATTGATATTACTTATGACCATAGATGCAAAAATCCTAAACAAAATATTCTCAAATATAGCAGTATATTTTAAAAATGCATCACAATCAAGGAGGACTTATCCCAGAAATACAAGAGTGCTTTAGTATCAGATAAAAATCTGAGTGTAATTCACCACATCAAAAATTAAAAGAGAAACACAAAACAATTCCCTGAATAGATGCAGAAATGCATTTATACATTCAGTGATAATCACGGTAAAAGTTTCAGCAAACTAGGAGTAGAGGGTATTTTTCTAAATATACAGCAAATAACATACTTACTGGTGAAATGCGAGGAGTGCCCTGAAAGCCAGGTGCAAGGCCAAGACGGCCACGAGCGGCACCATCTGTTGTGGCTGTTTAGTCGTATGTCATGTGCAACCCTATTGCAACCCCCATAGACTGCAGCCCACCAGACTTCTTTGTCCATGGGATTCTCCCCACAAAAATACTGCAGTGGGTTGCCATTTTTTCTCCAGGGGATCTTCCCAACCCAGGGATTGAACCTGTGTCTCCTGCATTGGCAGGGCAATTCCTCACCACTGAGCTACCAGGGAAGCTATCATTACTCTGTTAGAGGATCTGGCCTTGAGCTGTTCCATATGGCCGTCACAAGCTACAGGTGGTTTTTCAAATTTAAATTTAACTGAGTCTCATTAGCCATATTTCAAGTGATAAACAGCCATATGTGGCTACCATATTGGACAACCCAGCTATGTAGAAAGTTCTATTTGCTAGTCATAGTCTAGCCAATATAACAAAACCAAGAAAATGAAATGAGAGGTCTACAGATTAGAAAGAAAAAAAAAGTTTCCCTTATCTGCAGACAATGCGATTGTCTACACAGGCCATCTAAGAAAACTATTAGAACCCGCAGATAAACTACTAGATTTAACAAGAGTTTAGCAGTGTTACTTGGAGAAGGAAATGGCAACCCACTCCAGTATTCTTGCCTGGAAAATCCCATGGACAGAGGATTTCGAACATAATAAAGGAAAAAAGTAACAGACACAAAAGGTATCTTTACAAGAGCATCAACAACTTTTAAAGAAATTAGGCATAAAGCTAACAAAAGATATGCAAGACAGAGCTCCTTGCTCTGGAGGAAGCCCTGGCTCCCAGCAGCCTTGCTGCATCTGACAGGAGTAAAGAGTGGGCTCAGGACTTCCAGCAAGATAGGATGTTTGGTACAACTGCAGCTGTAACTTCAGTTAGCAAATCACCTCCTGGATTTCAAACACTGAGCCCTGGGCAAAACTTCTTAGACTGACTTATCAGGTTCCATCCCTGGAGGCTGGCTTTCCATGGCGGCAGCAGAGAGCAGCTCATCTTTCTGGTGCAGCACTGTGGCTTTCCCTCCTTCCAGAGGGTGCTGAGTGGAGCCTAGTCCCCACCTAGCATAGTCTCCCTATGATATTAGCAACTCCAGGGACAGCGTTTCAGTCTGGAATCCCCACCTGTTCCCAGTGCCAAAGAAGTCTCCAGAGCTCAACCGCTGCTGCTGCTGCTAAGTCGCTTCAGTTGTGTTCGACTCTGTGCGACCCCATAGATGGCAGCCCACCAGGCTCCCCCGTCCCTGGGATTCTCCAGGCAAGAACACTGGAGTGGGTTGCCATTTCCTTCTCCAATGCATGAAAGTGAAAAGTGAAAGGGAAGTTGCTCAGTCGTGTCCGACTCTTAGCGACCCCATGGACTGCAGCCTACCAGGCTCTTCCGTCCATGGGATTTTCCAGGCAAGAGTACTGGAGTGGGGTGCCATTGCCTTCTCCGAGCTCAACCTCTATCACTACACAAAAATATTTTTTAGCATCTTGGAGAAGTTCTTATCTACAAGAAGCCGGGCCAAAGGCTTCAGCCAAGTTTTCCAAATTTCAGTTTGGCTAGCTGCTTACAAAGGTTTGAAGGTATTCTTTTCCAACCTACACAGTTTAGTAATTTACGTTCTGAAAAAAATATAAAGTGTGAGCCCACAAATAACTCTGATGTTATGCCCAGGACTAACTTCATCCTTAATAGAAGCTCTATTTCATTACAGACTGCAGCATTCTTACTATCATAGGATCAGGGGGTCTTCACTGTCAGGCTCCCAGAGTGAGAAAAGGCAACATCCTGAGATTCCCTTGAAGGCACAGGAATATCCCAAGGAGACCTATGGAACTGTGCTCAAGCTTGGCGGCCCCTTTGTGTTCTCAGAAGCTAATTAGTGGTCCAGCTCTGCCATGTAGTGGTCCAGCTCTGCCATGTAGTGGTCCCTCTTAGCTGAAAGGTAAACCCTATCACTATTCTCAGTTGACTGTCCTAATTCTAAATCTTTTAGTTGCAACAGCACTTATACTTTTGCTCAAACTCCTTTAACTGGGGAAAGAAAAATTGCTCAGATAATTTAAAAAGAGATTTTAAAAGTTAGACTAAGCTAACATTTATAGTTATTTAGATTTTATAATGTCAAGTACTGTACAGTTGATTGGCTTATAACTATCTTCTAGCTATTTTATAGATCATGCCTCTTCTTTCTAGTCCTTAGATGTTTGTTCCTCTATTGTAAGACCCACTAACTCCGGGGAAAATGCTTTAATCAAGTTAATTACAACCCAGATAGTACCAAAAGACATTGTAAAAACAGTGCTCCCTTTTCAGTATTCTAAGGGATTTCTGAGGTGTCTTTTATCAATATAATCTCTGGATGCCTTCTATTTCTCAGAGTCCTGGAACTTTAATCTCCAGGAGCTCCTGAGAAAAGGAAAGAGAAACTACAGTTAAATTCCTGTAGTACTGTTATGGACTGAATATATGCTTCCCCCCACCCCATTGTGGCTATGTTTAGTTATGAGGCCTCTAAGGAAGTAACTGAGGTTAAATGAACTCATAAAGGTGAAGCCCTTACCCAATAGATTAGTTTCCTTAGAAGCAGAGACACTAGAGTGTGCGAGCACGCGCACACACACACTCCCTCTCCTCTGCCCCTTTGTTTCTCAATTCTCCTTTTTCCAAACACATCCTGAGGACAGGCCCCGTGAGGACATTAGAGAGGCGGTGGCCGTCGTTAAGCCAGGCGAGAGCCCCCACCTGAAGCCAGACTTGCTGGCACCGTAATCATGGGCTTCCAGCCTCTCCGAGAGGCCTGTGAGGAAAACAAATTACATTACTTAAACCACCCAGTCTGTGATATTTGGTTATAGCAGCCTGAGCAAACTAAGTACCTATGAAACTTCAGAGGATTTTAAGCTGGGGCCCATGGATAGTACTTTGTTTCAATAAAACTTTTAATTGTAAACCTATGTAGCTTATGCATTTAGAAATATTATTCTGAGAAGGGCTCACCAGACACTCACCAGAGGTCCATGGCACAAAATAAAGGTTAAGAACTTTGCTATATTATTCAGCTAGACATAAAACAAATATAGGTAGAGTCAGTGTGACATGCCTCTCAAGTGTCTTCCAACATAAATTTTACTAGGACCTGATATATTCTAGTCTGTAACCTTTAACTATGTTAAAATCTGTAGATCAATATTGATGAGGAAGAATATTATATAGAATTTTCTAAAAATTTTATTATTCTACCAGACACATATGTTGAGTGTGAGCCTCAATGTTCTATAGTATAACTGTATATATAGGCACTATATGTGTGTACCATATGTACCCAGGTATACTATGTAATAGGGGCTTCCCAGGTAGTTCAGTGGAAAAGAATCCACCTGCCAATGCAGGAGCCACAGGTGACGTGGGTTCGATCCCTGGGTTGTGAAGATCCCCTGGAGAAGGAAATGGAAAGGACCCACTCCAGTGTTCTTGCCTGGAGAATGCTATGGACATAGAAGCCTGGCAGGCAATAGTCCCTGGAGTTGCAAAGAGTTGGACAAGACTGAGCTACTGAGCATGAATCATACTGTAGTATTAATAAGTATTACAAGTTACTGTGAACATGAGGGCAATTTCAACAGGGCAACTAAAATGTTATCAATAATATCTTAAAGCTAAACTGTAAAAGTCCTCCCAGTAAAGCAGAGCTGCTGACATCTGAAATGGAAAGAACTCACACGTTTGCAGACAGTGCTTTGAGAAGAAAGCTAAAGAGTCAATGCCAATGAGTAGACTGTCAAATGGATAGTCTATCAAATATTTCTGCTGCATTAGGCGCTAGCCAGAATAAAGAGGCGGTTGTTGTTCAGTCACTAAGTCATGTCCGACTGTTTGCAACTCCAGGAACTGAAGCACGCCAGGCTTCCCTGTGCTTCACTATTTCCCTGAGTTTGCTCAAACTGATGTCCATTGAGTCAGTGATGCCATCCAGCCATCTCATCCTCTGTCGTCCCCTTCTCCTCCTGCTTTCAGTCTTTTCCAGCATCAGGGTCTTTTCCAGTGAGTTGGCTCTTCACATCAGGTGGCCAAAGTATTGGAGCTTCAGCCTCAGCATCAGTCCTTCTAATGAATATTCAGGGTTGATTTCCTTTAGGATTGACTGGTTTGATCTCCTTGCAGTCCAAGGGACTCTCGAGAGTCGTCTCCAGCATCACAGTTTGAAAGTATCAATTCTTTGGTGCTCAGCCTTCTTTATGGTCCAACTCTCACAACCATACGTGACTACTGGAAAAACCATAGCTTTGACTAGACAGACCTTGCTGGCAAAGTGATGTCTCTACTTTTTAATACACTAAGTTTGTCATAGATTTTCTTCTAAGGAGCAAGCGTCTTTTACTTTTGTGGCCGCAGTCACCATCCTCATTGATTTTGAAGCCCAAGAAAATGAAATCTGACACTGTTTCCACATTTTCCCCATCTATTTGCCATGAAGTGATAGGACCAGATGCCATGATATTCATTTTTTGCATGTTGAGTTTTAAAGAAGAAAGAGGAATCAGTGGTTTTATATATATGTCTAAGAAGTGACAGAAAGTGAAGTCGCTCAGTCATGTCCGACTCTTTGCGACCCCGTGGACTGTAGCCTACCAGGCTTCTCCGTCCACGGGATTCTCCAGGCAAGAATACTGGAGTGGGTTACCATTTCCTTCTCCAGGGGATCTTCCCAACCCAGGGATCAAACCCAGGTCTCCCGCATTGGAAGCAGATGCTTTAACCTCTGAGCCACCAGGGAAAAAACCTAAATACCCTACCTGGGAGAAACCATAATCACCATCAATATCATCATCTCTAGAGCTGAGACATCTCACAACTCCATCAACATCCCATCCTGCTGCCAAAAAAACAAACCAGGACTTTACAAGATACAGAATTGGGAAGAATTACGAAAGCAGAGGCCAAACTTTGATGGATTTGTAAGTGAAATAGCCATGAAAATGGCCTTTTTGAAGGATTTTCCTTTGCATTATAGTCGTACACAATCATATTTATAATTTGTGTAATTAGATTTTGAAAGATGTTGCATTAAAAACAGGCAATATATCAATAATACTACCAACCTTCAACAGTTCATCCTACTAATATGGAAAAATATGGATAACGTAAACACAGGACATTCTTATTTTATCTTGTCTGTTCCCAATAGCCTATTGAGTTGACTTTACTAGTTACTCTTACACTAGCCAGCAACTGGGAGAGAGAAAATTGCTATAGAATAATACTTTAAAAAATATTTTTAAAACTAAATCTATTTGTGGAATTATTTACATTTTATAAAAGATTTTCACATTCTCTGAAGCTGTTTAATCAGTTCAGTTCAGTCAGTTCAGTCGCTCAGTTGTGTCCAACTCTTTGTGACCCCATGGACTGCAGCACGCCAGGCTTCCCTGTCCATCACCAACTCCCGGAGTTTGCTCAAACTCATGTCTATTGAGCCGGTGATGTCATCTAACCATCTCATCCTCTGCTGTCGCCTTCTCCTCCTGCCTTCAATTTTTCCCAGCATCAGGCTCTTTTCCAATAAGTCAGTTCTTTGCATCAAGCGGCCAAAGTATTGGAGTTTCAGCTTCAGCATCAGTCCTTCCAATGAATATTCAGGACTGATTTCCTTAACGATGGACTGGTTGGATCTCCTTGCAGTCCAAGGGACTCTCAAGAGTCTCTTCCAAAACCACAGTTCAAAAGCATCAATTCTTCCGCACTCAGCTTTCTTTATAGTCCAACTCTCAAATCCATACATGATTACTGGAAAAACCATAGCTTTGACTAGATGGACCTTTGTTGGCAAAGTAATGTCTCTGTTTTTTAATATGCTGTCTAGGTTGGTCATAATTTTTCTACCAAGGAGCAAGTGTCTTTTAATTTTGTGGCTGCAGTCACTATCTGCAGTGATTTTGGAGCCCCCCAAAATAAAGTCTGTCATTGTTTCCATTGTTTCCCCATCTATTTGCCATGAAGTGATGGGACCAGATACCATGATCTTAGTTTTCTGAATGTTGAGTTTTAAACCAACTTTTTCTCTCCTCTTTCGCTTTCATCAAGTGGTCCTTTAGTTCTTCGCTTTCTGCCATTTAATGAAAGAAAAGTGAAAGTGAAAGTCGCTCAGTAGTGACTCTTGGACTGTGTCCATGGAATTCTCCAGGCTAGAATACTGGAGTGGGTAGCCTTTCCCTTCTCCAGGGGATCTTCCCAACCCAGGGATTGAACCCAGGTCTCCTGCATTGCAGGTGGATTCTTTATCAGCTGAGCCACAAGGAAAGCCCAAGAACACTGGAGTGGGTAGCCTATCCCTTCTCCAGCAGATCTTCTGACCCAGGAATGGAACCAAGGTCTCCTGCATTGCAGGCGGATTCTTTACCAACTGAGCTATCAAGGAAGCCCTGCCATTTAATAGTTGTCTGTATAAGGTATGCATTTTTTACCAGTATTGCTATAACTAAAAAAAAATTTTATTGGAGTATGACTGTTTAGTTTCTGCTGTACAACATGAATCAGCTTTCTGTGTACACATAGACCCTCCCTCTTGGGCTTCCCTCCCAATCCCCACCCCAGTCCCACCCCTCTAGGTCATCACAGAGCACTGAGCTGAGCTCCTTGTGCTATACAGCAGCCTCCCAGGAGCTGTTTTACACATCGTAGTGTACATGTTACTGGTACTCTCCCAACCCGGCCCACTCTCCCCGTCCCGACTGTGTCCACGTGCCCACTCTCTACATCTGTGACTTTATCCTGCCCTGTAGATAGGTTCATCTGTACCATTTTCCTAGATTCCACATATAGGCGTTGATACATGTGTTTTTCTTTTAATTAAAAGACTGAAAATTAGTTTAAGGTAAACTATCAAATTACAAATGGTTTTAGTATTCATTTCTATTAAGTATGTGTTTTGATTAGATGTCTTTGGTTTGTTATATTGTCTAACACTACAGTTTGAATGGACATTTACCCGAATAACTATACTGAAATGAATGCTAATAGGTGTACAAAATGATGAGAGAGGATGGACTATTTAATTGAGCTAGATGTGTAGAGGTATGCATGTTTTCAAGTATCGATTCCAAGAGATGAGTCATTTTGTTAGTGGACAGGTAGATGGGATAACCACACAGCCAGGGACTGTTCTTGACAGATATACCCAAACATCTGTGCCCCTTCCTAGTTCTGCTGAAGGGGCCCTTTAATATTTGAACCTGACTGTAAAAAACGTAGGTAGTCAATCATAGGTCTCAACACTAGCAGAGGGGAGATATAAAAGGACTGAGACATAGGGTTTGTTATAGAAAGTCAAATAACTAGAATGTGAAGTAGATACTACGGGTGATGAAATCAGGCCTGTGGGTGTGTGAGGGGACAGGCAGGCTGAATCCAGGTCATAAGAAAATTTTAATGCCAGGTTAGGGGGACTGGAATTTGGTCAGTAGTCAGTGGGGAGCCTTGAAAAGCATACATGGATAACTAGTTTTTTAAAAGTCAAAATTTCTCTAGAGTTTTATGACACAGGTAGGAGGACTTTAACTGTCCAGTTCATCTTTGTATCCCCAGCGCCCAAAAGAGAGCCAGGTGCATAACAGAAACTCATTGTCTACTTGCTGAAGGAAAGAAGAAGCTTTAAGGAACCTCCATGGAGAAATTACACAAGATTTAAAAGCCACTTAGGATTATTTCAAACTTGGGGGAGGCAATTTGACAATATGCATCAAGACTCTTTTAAGTACTCCTATCATTTAACCCAGTAATTCTATTTATGGGACTCTGTTTTAAAGTAATAATCCTAAATGAGGGAAAGCTTTATGCATAAAGTTTATCACAACATTGTTTTTTAAAGAAGAAACGGAAATAGTCTAAGAATTGGGAAACAAGTTATTGCGTGCCTTTCTCCTGTAGGGTATTTAATATGCTGTCAATAAAATTACGATAATAAAGACGATGTGATATAAGAGGAAAACACATATATTATTATATTAAGTAAATATAACGAAAACCCCACCAAGACGCACAATTGAAGATAGGGTATGATTATAAATTATGGGAAGGGGGAAAGAGTTTGTCTGGGGGTGGTAACATTTTTTTCTTTTATCCTTCTGTGTATTTTCCCTACTTGTCCTCATTATTTCATTCACTTATCAAATATTTATTGACAGCCCACTATGCGTCAGGTACTGCTCTAGGAATTAGGGAAAACAGCAGTGAATAAAATACAAATCCTGTTCTCACGAACTCACGCGTTAGTTGGAGGAGCCAGAAAATTAACAAGTCAATTCAATGAGTGGTCGGCAAAAAAATAAGGCAACGAAAGAGAATAAAATCAACATCATTTACCTTTTCACTTGGAGGGAGGAGATACTCATGCAAGTAAAAAGAGCGAATTAGAGACTCGAGCAGCGCTAAGACTGAGCGCCCAGGAGGCGCCAGCCCTGCAGGCGGCGCTGCAGCCCGGCGGCGGCGGGACGGTGGAGCGCGAGGAGGCGGGGCACGCGACGCGAGGGGCGGGGGCTGGAGGACCGCGGAAACGGCGAGCTCGGCTCGGCGCTTTCCCTTCAGCAAGGCGGGCGGAGCTGAAAACCGAACCCAGGGCTTCCGAGCTCCTGGGGGCGGGGCAGACGGGAGCGGGCGGCGTCGCCGCAGCCCAAGCCTTCGTGGCGTTGTTTTTTCGGTTGCTGGTCGCTGCGGCCGAGAGGTGTGAGGTCGGGCTGGTACGTGGGGAGCAATGGCGACCTTTGTGAGCGAGCTGGAGGCGGCGAAGAAGAACTTGAGCGAGGCCCTGGGGGACAACGTGAAGCAGTAAGACCTCCCCAGAAGCAGCCTCCGCGGCTCTGCGCGGGCGCTCCCCGGCCTCTGGCTGCCCACCCATCGTGCAGTGACTCCACGCGGCCGCTGGGCCTGTGCGCCCCTCGCGTCGTGGGCTGTGGGGCCTGTGGGTTTTTCCGGCTGGGGCCGGCGGGCAGCCCCGACGCACCCGGCTGGAGGGGCCGCCCTCCCCGGTTTGCTCGGGACCCGGGCGGGCGCCTTCCCCCGAGGCTCTGTCCTGGGTGGGGCGAGCAAGGCGTCCTCCACGCCTTCACGCCCAAGGGCCTGTTGGGCGGCTGCGGCAGGGGCGCGGGAGTGCGGGACGCGTGTGGCTGAGCAGCGGCCTAGTCCGAGCCGGCACGTCTCCAGGCGCCCGGCTGCCGGAGGGCTCCGTGGAGGCGGAGGCTTATTGAGCTCAGGAGTTGCGCGGGAACTGTGGGTAAGACAGAGAAAGCCGTTTCGGAAGGCAGGCAGACCCTCCGTGAAGCAGTCACTGACCACTGCTGCAGTTACAGTGATGATAGCAGTAGCGAACATTTATTGAACGCCTTTTAAGCGCTGTAGATGTACTGTCTCATCTAATCCTCGCACCAGAGATCTGAGGTAGGTACAGTTAGCACTCCCGTTTGATAGACGAGAGGACCGAGATCGTAACTCTTCAAAAGTCATGGCAGTATTGGGGCCCTCGTGTCTAATTTCTCGCTCTGAAACCTTACCGGGGGGTTGCAAAGGATCCCAGAAGCTCCCAGGGAACCGAGTACATAGTTGGGTCAGAATCGCCGAAATGGCTGAGTGTAAAATCAGTAATTCAGACAAAGCCAAAGTCATAGGAGGACCCCTCCGAAGTACCAGGACAAATTTGGAAGTTTTCAAAACAGTATGGTTACATTTTTATTTTTCTAAAATATTAGAAGCCAATTTTAAACGTTTAAGACTATAATGCCTGTGTTGTTGCTGCCGGATGATTTTTGTGATATTCTGTACATTTTGCAGTACTCAGTAGGCATTCACTTTGAAATGTTTCTAGAGGTGCAAGGTGTTTGGGGGATACTTTCTTTTTCTCCACTTTTTCTCCTTCTTATCTTTTAATTTTTTTTTATTATCACTGAATTGAAGTTACTTAACTTGGATGTCATACATGAGTTTTGGTTTTTCCTTCTTGTGAAATTTTGATGTGGCAGTCTACTTTTTGTCTTACCAAGATACACAGAATTCGCATGTAAGACTTCTTGGAACACCGATGGACTAAATGGAATAACTAAAAACAAAATATAGTTTTTAAAGATTATTTTAGTATTAGGAACAATAATAAATCAAACTAGAAACACTGGAATTAAATTTTAATGTTATTTTGGACATAATTATTTAATTTTTTATAAACATTAATTGACTCCCAAAAATAAAATATTTTTACCTGAAGTTATAGTTTAATATGCATGTTGACTTTCTTTCTCTTTCCTTGCTTGCTTAATTAAAAATCCTTAATTATTTTAATAAGTAAAATAGCCTTTACTGTCATTAATTACTGTAGCTTATTTTTGTAATACCGCTGAAATTTACACTTTTTAAGCACAATAGACTTGTCACTCTTATATTTATGATGCTTACAAATATTTGAAAGTGAATGTTTTCATGCAGCAGTAAACTTGGCTCCTGTGTATAATTGACTGATTAGATGCGATGATGCCCTCTGTGAAGCCACACTTGTCACACAGGTCACCAGAAATGTTGAAATTAGTGTTTCCTATTTGGTCTTTAAAGATCAATGTTGGCTATCAGATGTTGGTCAAATACAGATGCCGAAGCTAAATTTGGTGCATCTGTAGCTCAATCTCCATTAAGAATGCAATCAAAATGTACCTTTGTGTTAGGTAGAGTTAGTGGTACAGTGTTTTTCCTTATTAATGTTTTCCATTGTCTTTTTTCCCTTCTGCTCCTTAAAAAGTGCTTCTTGGTTGAGCAATCTGTCCTACAATATTTTCTCACATATCCTACTTGAGTAGTTTGTCTTGGTTTGTACAGCCTGACCATTTAAATGCGGTTCTTGTTTGTAGATAAAATATATCAGGTGTATAAGGATCTCAGGCTATTTTATGCTGTTGTCCTAATGTCCTTTATGTCAGGTTGTCTGCCCATGTCAGCTTCTAGAAAGACAGGAGCTTTGCTAACTTACTCACTTTGTATAGTACTCAGTAGAGTGTTGGGTTCAAATGAGTGCTTTGTTTTTTGGATGATTTAGCCATATATTATTTAATTTTCCCCAGGTTTCTGCAGTGCTTCTTAGTCCGATCCATTTATACTCATCACCCATTATCCTAGAGGCTGGCTTACTTTGTTTTCCTTATTTTTAAGGAAAACAATCAGTTGTCCATGGCTATACAACGAGTTAATACAGGGACCAGGATTGGAAGTGAGTCTTCAACGTGATAGGTAGCCAGTGCTGGCTATTTGGGCTGTAAAGTTTGAAAAGATAGCATCAGGTTGGCAGAGTCTTGCCTTAGTTTACTTCAAATATGAAGTATTTGAAAGTATCCTTTCTTGTAAAATAGGAACACAGAGTTTTTAAATAATGAAGTTTTTCTCATGTTACTCTCTTTTGTTGTATAGAATGGGATAGGAAAGACTTTTGCTTTTCTATGGCACTTTATTTCACTTTTAAATTGTTCTTGTCTTTAGAAAGGCAGAGGAATCATGTAAGTGTTTGCTATTGAGAAGGTATTATTGACTAATGAATTTGACTCAGGTGAAATGTTGTGCCAGGTTCTAGAACTAAACTTGTTTTGCTGCTGAATGAAATGGGTCTTGGGAAACTTTAGGGCTCCATTAAAGTTATGGATTTTCTCCAGTGGGGTTGGGGTGGGGAGTACAGGAACTCAAAAAATTACATATATATAGTTAGCCAGCCTTAAACTGATCGGTGTATAGGACAGCAGGAGAAACTGCCATGGGTATAATGACGACAGTGAGAGCATTAAACCGTCTTGTTTAGGACTTGGTTGTTAGGAATGCAAATGAGCATTAGAAAGTAGCTAATCGTGAATTGAAAGGTACTGTGAAAGCATGTGCTAAGTAATTATTAGTCCTGTTTCATGAATGAGGAATAGCTTTCTTAAGCATCAAAACTAGGGGTGTGGATGTGAAAAATCAAGTACTTTACTCCTATTTTTAATAATGTTGTTAAGGTATAAAAGATTGGATCCTTTTTTCCTACCAGTTAACTAGTAATTTTTATGATTAGGGGTTGGTTTTCACTTTAAAAAACCGCACTCCTCAATCTATAAAAGACAGAAACTTTAAAATATAAATCTTTCTTAAAATTGAGGTATAAATGACGTACAGCTTTTCATTAGTTTCAGGGGCACCACATTAATGATTCAGTATTTGTATATATTTTGCACTGTGGCACCACAATAGGTCTAGTTCATGTCTCTCGTCATACATAGTTAAAAAATTATTTTTTTCTTGTGATGAAAACTTTTAATACATTATTGATTAGGGGGTTTTTGTAGAAACTAACACCTATGACCATCTATTTGTTATGTAAGTGAATATTGAAACACTCTGGTCAATAATATTCATGTTAACAAAAGACTTATTAAGTCTTTGAGCAGTAAGTTGTTAAGATCTACTCTCAGCAGCTTTCAAATAAACAATATTTGACAACTTTAATAATATTTTAAAATAATTTTAAGTGTATTTTTCTGGAGAGTAGGTCCTTTAGAAAGGCAACAGTGAGGAAGGAAAGGTACAGCTATGGTTTTTAGCTGGTTGACTTATATAGGTCAGATTCTGTGACTACTGCTCAGTCCATTTTAGGGAGGACTTTCCCCTTTTGACGGTATTCTGGCTCCTAAGGAGCTTAAACAACTGATTTATTTTCTCACCATTCCGGAGTCTAGAAGTCTGACATCAGGGTGTGAGCAGGGTTGTTATTTTCTGAGGCCTCTCCCATTGGCTATTGCCTGCTGTCTCTTGTCTGTATCCTAATCCCTTCTTATAAGGACAGCAGTCTCATTGGGTTAGGGTCTACCCTGATTCCTCCAGTTCAGTTCAGTCGCTCGGTCCTGTCCGACTCTTTGCGACGCCATGGACTACAGCACGCCAGGCTTTCCTGTCCCATCACCAACTTCCGAAGCTTACTCAGATTTATGTCCATTGAGTCAGTGATGCCATCCAACCATTTCATCCTCTGTCGTCCCCTTCTCCTCCTGACTTCAATCTTTCTCAGCATCAGGGTCTTTTCCAATAAGTCAGTTTTTTTGCATCAGGTGGCTAAATTATTGGAGTTTCAGCTTCAGCATCAGTCCTTCTAATGAATATTCAGGACTGATTTCCTTTAGGATGGACTGGTTGGATCTCCTTGCAGTCCAAGGGACTCTCAAGAGTCTTCTTCAACACCACAGTTCAAAAGCATCAATTCTTTGGCGCTCAGCTTTCTTTATAGTCCATCTCACATCCATATATGACCACTGGAAAAACCATAGCCTTGACTAGATGGACCTTTGTTGGCAAAGTAATGTCTCTGCTTTTTAATATGCTGTTTAGGTTGGTCATAGCTTTTCTACCAAGGAGCAAGCGTCCTTTAATTTCATGGCTGCAGTCACTATCTGCAGTGACTTTGAAGCCCCCCAAAATAAAGTCTGTCACTGTTTCCATTGTTTTCCCATCTATTTGCCATGAAGTGATGGGACCAGATGCCATGATCTTAGTTTTCTGAATGTTGAGCTTTAAGCCAGCTTTTTCACTCTCCTCTTTCAGTTTCATTAAGAGGTTCTTTAGTTCTTCTTCACTTTCTACCATAAGGGTGGTGTCATCTTCATATCTGAGGTTATTGATATTTCTCCTGGCAGTCTTTTGATTCCAGCTTGTGCTTCATCCAGTCCAGCGTTTCTCATGATATACTCTGCATTTAAATTAAATAAGCAGGTTACTTAATTACCTCTTTGAAGGCCCTGTCACATTCTGTCGTACTAGGGGTTAGGGATTCAACATATGAATTTGGGGGGAAACACAACTCAGTCCATAACATTAGGGAATGCAAAATTTCCTTCTTTTCTGGGAGTTGAGGGAGATAAAGTGAACTTGGGGAAGAAGCAAACCTGAGGTTCTTAATATTGCTTCTGCCTCTGCAGATACTGGGCTAACTTAAAGTTGTGGTTCAAGCAGAAGATCAGCAAAGAAGAGTTTGACCTTGAAGCTCATAGACTTCTCACACAGGATAATGGTAAAATAATCTGGGGACTTATTTTACTGTTCTGAAGTTTTCCCAGATCTGCAATAAATTAAGTTAAAAATTTTTTTTTGTTTTAGTAGTATGTAAGGTCATTTAAATAATGTGGATATTTAAAAGTAAATGTAAAGAATGGCAGAGTAGGGGATATCCAAAGTCTTTAGAAACTAGACTAAAACAGTGGTTTCGTATGTTGTGAATGTCGTGTGCTTGACTTGTGGCCATCTTCCCTCTTCCAGTCCACTCTCACAACGATTTCCTCCTGGCCATTCTCACGCGGTGTCAGATTTTGGTGTCTACACCAGGTAAGGGAGTGCAGGTAACCTCTAGGGATGTCAGTCAGCAGAGCCACAAACTCGGGTGTATTACCAGGCTCTCGCTGCCTCTAACAGACATGTTTGCAAATGAAATGTTCTTTGAACTGCTTAGAAGACAGATTTTATTATAAAGTGCTGATTCTTTTATAGGACCTTTTTAAAGCAGGTAATTTCACTGTCCTTACATTGACTTTTGGGCTTTACTGGGTTTCAGTTACTTAAGTAAACCAGAGGTGAGGAGGCGAGTAGTTAGTCAGGAGGAAGAAGCTGAGGAGAGTGAAGAGAGGGCATTTGGCGGTTAGACGAGGTTCACCAGAGATGTATGGAGGGTAAACCAGGTGAGGAGAAACCACAGCATGTGTTGAGAACTTGGGTTTTCCTGATCTTAATTCAGTGAGATATTAGCACCTGGAAGGTTAAGTGCGTCAGCCTGTGTTTGGCAAACTATTGGTGAAGAACAAAGGTAGTGAATAGCACCATGGTAGGGAGGTACATGGAAGCCACGTCTGTCACTTCAGCCTAAGAAAATGGGTACAGACAATGATTTTTTTGCCCCTAGTTTTTTGGAAGTTTAAGTGGTACAAGTGACCTCTTTCAATCTTATTTTAATCAGTTAGTCAAAACCAAATAAATACATTAAAAATTTGCCTCATGGTAAAGCTTTTCTTGGGCTCTTGTATTTACAGGTACTATTGGTTTTTGTTGTTGCTTTTAAAGGGCCTGTGGTAATTCTGATGGTCATTTATTAAAAGCCCATGCTTATCTAGAGAAAGGGGAGTCACTCGGTCGTGTCTGACTCCTTGCAACCCCATGGACTGTAGTAGCCTACCAGGCTCCTCCGTCCATTGGATTTTCCAGGCAAGACTACTAGAGTGGCTGCCATTTCCTTCTCCAGGGGTTCCCCCAACCCAGGGATCGAACCCAGGTCTCCTATGTTGCAGATAGGCACTTTACCATCTGAGCCACCAGGGAAGCCTCTTTTATCTAGACATGGCTAGTATTTTGTATCATCTCCCTCTGCTAAGCTCTGTTGTAAGATGGAGAATTCAGATAAGATATCCTAAAGGCCTGTTCTTCACACTCAAGAGAAGTTACCTTGCTGGGAAGAGTGGTAAAGAGCATTTGTTTCCGGAGACTGGTGTTAGAGCAGGGAGGCTGCTCTCCACCCCTCACCATACCCCTTGCTGCACATTCTACACTATGCCTGATGTTTTGTTTAATTTAAATAGAAGTGGACTTTTGCCTGTTAGATCATAAAGATAATCCACTGTATTGTTTAAAATTTAATTTGATCAGAAAAGCCAACATTCTGTGAGGATGGATCTTACTTTTTAGGTGGATGTATTCTGAAGTGCCACACACCCAAAAGATTCAGTGGGACGATTGGAATTGAAAACTTTGGTTGATAGGCGTCAGGAGACTTGGGTTCAAGTTTAAGTTTTGCCGCTAGCTTAGGTGACATGTCTAATTATTGACTGCTGTGAGCATCCATGAGACCGTAATATCTGCCCTACGTGGGCATGAAAAAGCAGGCGAAAGAACGTGTGAGATCCCCCTTAGAAATAAAAAAAGCCCAAAGAATATGGAGTGGTGTTAATGTAGATGGCTGGTTTCAATTAAAGCCTTTGATACTCTTGAATGTTTGTTGTTGGTTGTTTAAAAATAAATGAAGATACATTGGAATTTAAGAGATTATTTCTCCATCAAACACCCAGAATATCTTTCCTTAAAATATTTGTTGGCAACAAAGAGATGATTTCTACTAAAAGTACAATATAGAAATATAATTTTTGTGTGTGTTGATAATTGTGGTCAAATTGCTTACTATTTCTCGAAGCCAGGCAAGAAAGATGGTTTTAATGATATTATTTGTTGACTACTAACAGCTGTGTCCTAGATACTTTATGTGCATTGTCTTTTTTCTTTAAATTCTTTGGGATTCTTTTTTCAAGTGTATATAACTTTGATTTTTTTGTTTGTTTAGCTTGGTCTTTCTTACCATGTTACAGATGTCTATCAAATGTCTGATGATTTGTGTTTAAGAATGAAGCATAAAACTGCCTGGAGATGCCCTTTAGAGTGACAGGAAGCCAGTGTTACAGTGGGGCTGTGCTTGAGGGTGCCAGCACCCATGCCAGCCACCTCAGTAAAGCCAAGAAGTTTTGTTTTGCTTTAACTAGAGAAGAGTTCTCCGTCCTCCTGTGGCGTATGCCCCCCTGTGCACAGGGGTGAGCGGGACTGCTTGCGTGGGGCCAGGAACAACTGTCCAGTGAACTCGGAAGGGCCTGCACTTGGCTTGGTGCTGTACTGGGGTTGTCTTGAAATTATTAACTTTTGATCAGGGGACCCATCTTTTTTGTGTTGTTCTGAGTTCAGTCCTGGATGTGAGGGAAGGCGTTTGTATGGATGACTTTTCAACATAGATACTCCATTAATCTTGTTTTTAGCTGTATTCTCCTTCCTGCTTTCTACTGGACTCAACTACAAATTCAGATTCTATATGGATGTCGACTGGTCAGGTTAACTTAGTTCCACCTATTCACCAAGCTTGCCTAGCTTAGGCCGTAGCTTCCATGTGTCCACTTTGTAAGTTGGCTCCTTTTTAGCCTATCCTTGGAATTTGGTGGGATCTCATCTCGGTCTGCCACTCATTTTCCTGTTAGTCTCTGTTGTGGACGTGCCATTTACTTTTTCCTACGGTTGTGTTTAGTAGGGTCTTGGAAGAGAGAGGAGACAAATACATGTGATCAGTTCGCTGTCTTGAACTAGAAAACTCTGTCCTGCTTTCATAATGTTACTGCTACTATTAAGCAAACAAGCACCCTATAGACAATTAAAAATGTGAAAAACAAATTTGTCTTCCTAAAAGAACAATTTTGGTTACAGCTAGGAAAAAAAAGTGATTTGAGAGAATTTGAAGTTTTTTTTAGAGAAGCAGAAAGACACCTGAATTTAAGCATTTATTGTTTATTTTCATCATTTGAGCATCTCATACTTCTTTAACCCAAAGGGAAAACAAAACTCAGCAGTTATCAGTTGTCGTTCTTTTCTCTTATGATTGTTATTTTTCTGTCTCACAGAGGGTGCTGGATCTTTACCCTGGACAGGGGGTTCTGCAGCCAAACCTGGAAAACCAAAGGGAAAGAAAAAGCTTTCTTCTGTTCGTCAGAAATTTGATGTAGGTTGTTCTTCAGTAAATCTTGGTAATGACTGATTTAAGAACTGTTGTGACGGAACTGGCTTTAGTTTTTTAATGAATATTATAATTCTGGTAGGAAAGTTGAAAAAAGGTGAAGAGAAAAACACGTTATTTGGGGAGGAAAAGATGTTATTGAATTTGAAATTGGGACTCAATCTTTGAAACCCTCTTTACCAAAGTGTCTGAATTTTTATACTTCTGGTTTGTTACTGCATAATTATTAATATGTTGTCATTAGTATATAATAATTTTTCAGTGATTCAAGAACTATACCTGTGTTTTTTTTTCTCTAAAATATCTTTGGGAATGAATAATGTTACCCAGATTGAAGACTTCTGTTCCAAGGGTCCAGGAGGCCTAGAGGCCTCCAGCAAGATCCTGGTGATGCCCTGGTAAACCTTGAGCCTTCTGGGGATCCTCAGAGAAATCTTGAAGGCATTGGACTATGAAATTTGTAAACATTTCAGAATAACTTGCTTTTTCAGGTTTACATCCAGGGAACAAAGTTTCCCTATCCCTTTTATAGATTTGATTGGGTACTTTATTGATTAACATCAACAAACATTTACTTACTTCTACTTTTTGCTCCATGTTTTATATCAATAATGTTCGATCTGGAGGGCATCCGCATCTCCAGAGAGGCATACTTGCTTTAAAAAAGCATGTTTGATATGAAATAGTTTTGTACTTGGAAAATGGAAAAGCAACTTGCTTTTATAATACAGACTTCAAACAGGACAAGCCATATTTGCTACAAAATCTTGTGAGCTGGACTTAACCAAAAGCTACAGAGGCGTATCTCCTACTGATGATGGAGAATGTAAATGTGCTCTCAGCATCTCCCAGAGCAAGGCTGGGGTTTTATAAGTGGAAAAGATTGGAAAAGGCTATTTTTTAAAAAACTAATGACTGTCTTAAAAAAAATTCTGTGTTGAGAATTGTTAGTGGAATATAATGTAACTGAAGAGTTATACTAGCCTACATTATCTTGGAATATTTGCTATTAGATCTGTTATGTTGGTAACAGAAATTACCAGTCTTCTGAAACATTCACTGTATATTTCTGCGTTCAGAATCTGCTTACTTACCAGTGTACTTAAAATGTTTTGACTTGTTTGAAAATAGTTTTATATCTGCTCCTTCTCCCCATTTATTATTTTTAGCAGAGCCATATAAGGAATTAATTAAATAGGATAAACTACTGTGCATACTACTACTATTCCCCTTAACTCATATCTTCATTATAGATATGTAATGGTTGTGAATCTGTGATTATTTGCGCATGAGTTCCTGTTTTTTTAACTCTTGTGGTTTAGTTTTGATGGCATTAATTTGTAGGATTGCAGGTCCAATTCATTGGTTACTCTTGTTTGTGTCTTATTACTTGCCATGTAATGAATAATTTTGAAAAGTTTTCTTACCTATAGCATAGATTCCAGCCTCAGAATCCCCTCTCAGGAGCCCAGCAGTTTGTGGCAAAGGATCCCCAGGATGATGATGACTTGAAACTTTGTTCCCACACAATGATGCTTCCTACTCGGGGTCAGCTTGAAGGGAGAATGATAGTGACTGCCTACGAACATGGGCTGGACAACGTCACCGAGGAGGCTGTCTCAGCTGTGGTCTACGCGGTGGAGGTTGGTTTGCTGGTGTCAAAAACACTCCTGTCGATTGAATGTGACAGGCTTGTGTGTGTTATTCAGAGTTAGTACTGCAAGAAAAGAGCTAAAATGTAACTCTGATTTCAGAATTGCCTTGCTGAAATTGTTTTCTCTTGAGGGGAGAAACATCACAATCCAAACAGTTGCTTTCAGTTAACAGACTAAGCTTTTCAAAAGGTTACGAGTGGCATAACACTTTTGATGTTTAACTTGTTAACAAGGGGACAGTTTTTAAGCAAAAAATTGAGATTGAGAATCCTAAAGATTAGAATCACTTGACTTTGCTGTGGCACAGCATTTGAAGAGCATTATTAGGCGTGGTGTCCAAACTGTGGGATTCTGTCTCAGCACACCCTTTCATTCATTAATTTCACTCATTCAGTCACTAGACAAAACGTACACTGGGGTCTACACGGGTACTGACAGGTGACATTGGGGCTTTCCTTTCGGTTCTCTGGGCCTCTGTTTCCTCGCCTGTACCTCAGAGATTATAATAGCTATCTCATGAAGTTTTAAGCTACAGATGGTACCATGCTGTCCTGACGTGAGGTGATCTTATTGGCATAATTGAAATACCGTGCCCCCTGGCTCTGCTGTTGATAATGGTAGTCTGGGACTCGTCTGTCTCTGTTTTCACCGACAGTCTCTAACCCTCTCTCAGGCTGTCACAAAGGTGAAGAGATGTCAAATACCTGATACCTATTTATTTCCTGTATATAGCTGTCTTTTATGTGGCTTTTGAGAGAGCCAGGATTCTATTTATGCAAGGATTTTAGTAGATTGGGCACTATAATATATTTCTGATCTTAAAACATTTTGTACCATTTTCAAACAAGCTTCAAGGTAGTTCGCTACTTTAAAAAATAACTTGTTTTTGTACTTCTATTTAAAGCTATCTGAAAATCATTTTTGAGAGACGGGAGCCAATTTAGAGTTTAATACATTTCCGTAGAGCAGGCTCATCTCAAGTAGAGCTGAATAAAACAGTCATCGCCCTTTACTCTTGGCTAGACCCTGCCACTCTGGTGTGGCCTGTGGCTTTCTAGTGAGCATTCACTTGGCTTCAGCACTTCCTTCCCGTTCTCACGTCTCCGTTCATTAAGTGCCAATAAACAATTGTTTGGTTAATGGAAGTTTTATGGTTTGCTTTTAAGACAAGTTCATGCTATTTTTCTTTTTTTTTTCTTGTTTTTACAGAATCACCTTAAAGACATACTGACATCAGTTGTGTCAAGAAGGAAAGCTTACCGATTACGTGATGGTCATTTTAAATATGCCTTTGGTAGTAATGTGACCCCACAGCCATACCTGAAGAATAGTGTAGTAGCTTACAACAGCTTAATAGAAAGGTATGTGAAGTTTCTTGCGATTTTTGCATCTATCCTTTCTAGTTGGTTATGCTACTCTTAATAATAGACCACTGTTAAATAATTGGTTATTGAGTTTCTGTGAGTCTAGGGTATCTCTGAGAGCAGTACAGTTTTATTTTCTCAAGTTGTTTTCTTACATAACTAGTGAATTCTTTTGGTACTCTGTAGATCAAAAGTAAAGTTGTAGAGTTTGGCCGCGGCGTGTGGTTTAATGCGAGTGGCCCCACTCTCTGAGGGCAGTGCATCTTGAAGGCTCCTGGGGCAGCACCTCCTGGTGGTGGGAGTGGGCCAGCTGTCACTCGGAGATGTGGCCTGTGATTGTTGGGTCAGGGTTGGGTTTCTTGATGGTGGGAGGAGCAGTGGTGGGTGTGTCTCCAGATCCTTACCTGGCGTTTGTAGCTGGAGCTCACGATGGTGGCCTGGGCTGAGTGTCATCGGTTGCTCTTGGCACCCTCTTGTGCAGATTTGGTCTTTCAGCTCCGATCTCTGGAACCTCTCAGCACTGTGGGCTCCCAGGACCTCTATGCTGTCCTGAAACATCCCTCTGAGATGACCTGGATTATCTTCCCTTTGTTGTCTCTCTTCAGGGAGAAGAGAGGGAGAAAAAAGTATGATTGGGAAAGCTGGCTGGAGTGGTGATGGGGAAGAAGTAACCGGCAGGGAAGGCCGGTGGCACGATCGTGGTGGGGTGTGTGGTGGGAGAGCTGAGCAGGGAGTCGGAGCAAACGGTGCTGACACTGTAGGGAGGGCCTGGTACTGGTGCTTGTTTCATGGCTCTGCAGACCTCGACAGAACTCACAAGGCTCATTTTGGAGAGCACTGGCTTAAATTGGGTTCACTATTTCAGACTGCCATAGGTGAAGATTTACTTTCTCAACCTCGTTCAAGCATATCTGTTGTCTATTATTTGTTCTCCTTTGTGAGTCATTCGTCTTTAGAGAAAAACAGCCCCTTGTGTTGGGTGAGTGCTGGAGCAGTGTCTGAGCCTGCCAGGCCTCCAGCCGCCCTCTCTCCCTGCCAGCCTGTCCCTGGAAGGCTCCTGCCTCATTCTTGACCACCTGTTTCTCCATCAGGGCTGCCTTTGTCTTGTGCCAAAACCCACACTCACACTCCACTTGTGCTTTCCTCCGAGTTCCCTCCTTGCTGTTTCACCTACTCTGTGTTCTCCAGAATGGCATAGCTTGTCTTCTACTGTATTATGATACAAAAATCATGCTTGTCTTGCCAGTTATATCTGGGTTCTATTTGGCGAGCTTGGCAAACTTTGGGTGTATTTTCTCTACCCTCCAGTTTTGCCCGTTGCTGCCTTTGTGCTTTATCTTTCCTTGCTTGTTATTTTTTGATCCTGTTGTCTTTCGTTTCCTCTCCAAGTCAGTTTGCAATTTCATTTTCCTTTAATTAGGCTCTATTATTTTTTTCCATTTAGAAGTTCTTTAAGGGCAGGCAACAATTTTGACTCTGTATCATGACTTAACAAATATTTTGACACTTGTGGAGGGAGGAGGGTAAATGCAGTTGCACTGCATTTTATTTCCAGCCTAAGGGATGGGCTGCCTTTAAAAATGAAAATTGTAGGTTATTCATGTATACACTGGCTGAAAAATAATTGGATCTCTGATTCCTTTTGAGATACATTTTATAAGAAGTTTTCTAGCAGACCGTCCCTATTCTGGGTGTTCAGTGGCTCTGGTTGTTCCCTCTTTCTTACTGGAACGTTTTGTTTTCAGCCCGCCAGCCCTCTCCGCTCCTTGTGCTGGTCAGAACCCAGCGTCCCACCCGCCCCCCGACGATGCTGAGCAGCAGGCTGCACTCCTGCTGGCGTGCTCGGGGGACACACTGCCCGCATCTTTGCCTCCAGTGAACATGTACGACCTTTTTGAAGCTTTGCAGGTAACTCTTGGCACCTTAAGGTTTATCTGGATTTATGGTTCAAGTCTACAAAGATATTCACTAGCTTTTCCATTTCCTGACTTTTGTTTTTTAGTTTTTGTTTGTTATTAAAGCCATTAATGCTAGCCTTATTTTCCAATCCTGCTCTCAGGAATCCTTCCTAACTTACCTCCCCCATTCCTCACCTTTCCAGTAAAAGGAAACAAACAAAAAAAACCTCTTTGTTCCCTTATTTTTCCTTCAGAGCCTTGTTATTTCCTTGTTTTTTTTGTTATCTGTTTTGGGTTTTATTAAGTTCTGGCTCAAAACTTAACAGGTTTGTGTCTTTTGTGTGAGTGTTTTGTTGATATAAACCTTACTTTCATTTTCTGTGTTGGAAAAATAAGTATACTGAAGTATAATTGGAGACATGCTGATGTTTTTATCCCAGGTACACAGGGAAGTCATTCCTACCCATACCGTATATGCTCTCAACATTGAAAGGATCATTATGAAACTCTGGCATCCAAATCATGAAGAGCTGCAGCAAGACAAAGTCCATCGCCAGCGCTTGGCAGCCAAGGAGGGGCTTTTGTTCTGCTGAATCAGGACCTGACGGTGTGGGACCCTCAGCAACCTCACTGATTATTGGATTGAATGTTTTGGTGATTCTCGTTTCAAGACTTAAGTGTATAGTGTAAATATAATCTTTCCTATGGAAATGAGACAGTACATTTTGTGTTGCTACTGTGACACCATTAATATAAATCTGATTTTGATAATGACCCATCTCTCTCTTGTGTATGTGTGTGTGTTCCAGTTATGGGACTAGGCACTGAGAAAGTTCGGTGCCTGGAGTAGCGATGTTTGGGCATCTGAGCCCTAGTATCCTATGGTCTTCATGTGAGGTGGGTGACATTCTAGAACAAAGAAGCTGTTATAACTTTGTCTCCACAATCAGGAGGATGTCTGTTTGTTCAGAGACATCACATATTCTGTATTTGGCAAGTCTAAAATTTCTGCTTTTCTCCTGAACTGTTTTTTTCTTTTAACTGATTTTGACAAAATGTTAAAAATTGGTTATCTTTGTTAGTAATCAGTTTAATATACTTTCTTTGTGTGTGACGAGTTTTAACAGATATAGTTGCCTATTACAGTTTCATAGAAAATAAGACTTAGAAATGCTATGCTGTTTGATGAGATAGTCTTTTCTTTAAAAACCAAATCAGAATAATCTCTTAGGATGTAATTAACCTTATAAAATATCTTCTCATAATTCCTTTCTTTTAGAGTTGTTAGGCCCAAAGACTTTGATTGGTAGGTTCATCTGTTCATTATTCCTGTAAACTGTTCTAAGTTCAAGTAAACATACTGGATTTTTACTTGGTTAATTCTCCTGTTCCTGTGAACTATCCTTTCAAATGGCAGTGTTACTACCAAGTTTGTTTCTTAAAAGATACGTGACTTTTTAATTCAAGAGATGTTATAGGTAGATACACTAGAATGTACAGATGGGTTTCAGTTCAGTCAGTTCAGTCGCTCAGTCGTGTCCAACTCTTTGCGACCCCATATAAATAATATATGTATAGATAAGTATGTGTGGTTCAATATCTGGATCTGTGTATTTGTTTTTGTACTTTAAATGCAACAAATAAATCTTTTGGGAGAAAACTTTCATTAAACATAAGGAGTACTGCCTTCAGAAATATGAAGAACCTTGCTTTATGAGATCTTAGCAGAAGCTTTTCAAAAGAATGTATCAGATGAGAAAGATAAAAAACAGGTTCCAATTAAGGTGTGTCATCGCTTCCTTTTGTGATATATAGATTAAGACAAAACAGCTTAGTTTCAGTTCTTGGCACAACTCTGAAAAGTCATTTAGAGTTTTAGATAACTCAAGAATTTTTAGGATTTCTAAGAATTTGAACTGATATCTAACTGTGTGTAGTGGACCATATTATATCTTGAGCCTCAATGCTAAGTATGTATTACATTTCATGTGTTCCATAGATGGAGAGACATTTAGACATCTTGAACATGCCCTGCTGCTCATTACAAGGGCAGGTTCCCATTGAAATCTGGTAGCAGTGGACCTCCACAGAGAATTCCTCACTAGCTATGGGACCTGGCCTGAGTCCCTACTCATCTGTTCTCGTGGAACCATAGGGCACCAGAGGACTCCCAAGCCTGGGGCCTCACTCTTAAGGCCCGCTTCCCACGCCAGGTTTCCTCAAGTATCATTTGTACAGTGGAGAGAGGAGGTCAAGGGCATGGCAGGCAGGCAGAAAGAGTGATTGCTACTTGGGATGTTTCAAGATAGACTCTGAGATTCAAATACCCCGGTTCCACGAAACACTGCCCCCAGCTCTAGCTCCATTTTGGGATCCTGAGTGCAGTGCATCTTTTATAATTAGTTTCTTCAGAAATCCTGAGTGCTTATTATTAGGCATCATTTAGAAAAATAGAGGAAGAAGGCAATTAGAAGTGAGATAATTTCAGGCTTAGAATAAAGCTTATTTTTCCTTTAGAGATTTCAGTAATTCTTTCAGCTATAGGTGTTACCATTGTTCAAAACCAGATATGGTAAGGCCCGCTTGTCTACCAGGCACCAAGTGCTGGTTTAGCACATATTCTTATCACCTTCATCATCCTTCCTGGGATCAGTCAGGCACACACTTCCTCTAACACTTCTCCCATTGCCTGAAGTGATTAGCGTGTTGCTGATCAGATTTCGTGAAGTGACTTCTAAATGATTGCTCACTTTGACCATATAAAAATGCCTATGTTTCATTGTGTCTTTGACTTAAACGAGAAATTCCTCCAGTCTGAATAATGGTTTGGGAGTCAGACTTAGATGCTATGGCCAACAGATTGGTTCAGCATTCAGTTCTCATAGCTTAATAAAGGAAAAATATCTAGATTATTATTGGAGTGTAGCCTAATATTTAATTCAATCAACTGGGATGGTAATTAGTAAAAGCACAATATTAAAAGGCATATAGATTCATCATACTTTCATTTGAAAAAATATTTATCAAAACAGGACCAAGTTTTCTATTCATCAACCTGCTAGCATGTTTCCATTCTTTTACTATCCCTTTATGGATTTCCTTCATTGATTGGTAACTTACCATTCCTGAAAACAGTCACTAAACATGACAGGGCAAAAGCTATTTTTGCTAGGGCCCTTTCCCCCACCTTTAAAAGCCAGTTGGAAACCACACATATTTACCTTTAGAGATACCAACAGTAATTACATTGTCATCCCATGAACAGACTTTTTTATTCAAGAATATAAGATATTGGTACCAAACTGAGTGGAGAATGAAGTGTAAATGAGAGTTTGAAATGTGACTTTTTAAAAATGCTAGCAGATAATAAACCACCAGAGCCTATTGTCTTTATTATCAAAGTTTATTGTTAAGAGTCAGTTCCTATCTACTGGGGAGTACAACTATGCCTCAATATGTGCTATAGTATCCCTAGGGTAATAGCCATTCTGCAAAATAGTTGTACTGGGGCTCTGTTAGGCATAGATCGTAAGTCAGTGGAAGAGTGAGCCCAGAAAACCCCGACAGTAGAGCCATTACTCTAGGAAGTTCCAGTGCTGTGCAACCTGTAAGGCATCATCTGTCAGCTGATGATGAGACTCGAGGTGTTGGTGGAATGAAACAGGAGTTGAACCCATTTTCTACTCTTCTCTGCAAGACAACTATGGCTCCAGTGCAAGAACCAAAAACTAGGTCTTATAAAATCCTTTAAGCTCCCAAAACAAGTAAAACAGGACATAAAGAGGAAAGGGCCAGGAAGCAGGATAGTGGAGGATAAATTAAGTGGAATTGGAGGGAATGAAAAGTAGCTGGATTTAGATGCCATTTGAGATGATAAAAGAAAACTGCAGCTAAAAGCAAATGAGGAAACAATTCAAACTTTGAAAAGTAATTAGACACCAGAAGTTAAAGTTCCCCTCTTGGAGGAAAACTGGTTTTAAAAAATGAGGAACATGGGTCACTAAAAATAGGAATGAGTACCTGAGTAGAAATAGGTGTTTCAGAATGCCAAGAAGATTATACAAATGAGCTGGGTCTATAGGAAGGAAAAGTGGTTATGGTAACCTGTTATCCAGATCTGACATTGGAATGACATTTCTAGCAATGGCTTTGTCTATGAGGTTCTGGCATATTTTTTTGTAGCACAGGTAGCTTTGATGGAATGTTTTAATAACACCCAATTTATGTGGGAATGCAAATTAGTGTAAAATTTCAAGGATCTCCCACCTATTTCTGCAGGATAGAAGTTTAGAAGTCCTGAAACAGCTGTGGCTAAAGGCCCAAGCCCTCTTACCACCCTTGTGATAAAAATATTAAGGAATTAACCAAACAGTATCAGGTGAGTCAATGGGCTTTGTACCATGTAGACAGCAGATAATTTATGGTGACTTCTGCAGGCAGCCTGAGAAACAAAAGAGCTTGTGTACTAAATGCTACCCTATCATTAAATATAATAATAATGAAAAATAGGGCCATTAAATGAGACCCTAGAAAAGTCTAGCTGCCAACCAGATTGGGAAGATAAATAAAGTAGCAGTTTATTTTAATCTGTATCTTCCATACTAACCTAGTTTGTCTGTAGAAAAGCCATCTGCTGGCACTAGGCCAGTATGTCTGAATTTGGTCATTATTAGCATCTCATTTTTCCAAAAAGAAATGAGTAAGTAGCTCGTGTACATAAATGACCATTTCTACAAAGCCTTCTCTGCAGTCTTGACCTGTGTGGGGACAGGTTCTACTGATGGAAGCATTTTTAGAGGCAGAAGGAAAAACATTAACGAGGTTTTCTCCAAAGAAAGAATACCAGTGGAGTTGGGCCCATATGATGAGTTTCTTGTTGGTGTTGAACAAATGGTCTCTTCTCTAGGAAATACGTTTGCTCACCCCTATTTACAGGTTCTATAAATGTAATTTCTAAAACAAGAAATGAGGCAGAGGCAGTTTCTGTTCTAATCACGTCTCTGATGAATGAAGGGTCCTCAACTTTTCGGACTCCTCATGGATGGGGCTGGGCTCTATCCCAGGGCCGGATGCTCAGGCTGCTGTCCAGATCTGGGTTATTTCAAGCCCCACGGCCTTTTCCTGCTTCCCCTGTGCATTCAGGCTGCGAGGAATCTTCCTGAAGCTTTTCCTCCCCAAATGTTCCAAACAGTTCTATTTGCTAGAAAACAGAACATAAGTATGAGTTAACCTTTGGATTTTAGACACTGTAACTTCATGAACATAATTATTCCATTAGTCACATTTCCAAACAGATGAGAAGAGGCCATTTTATGCCCATATGTCTCCTCTCAGATGTCTTATTCACTGATAATCCTGTCTACTTCTATAACTTTCTCGGCTCAAAACCAGGGCAACTATACAGAGACCTGTGGCTGTCAAGATGAGCCGAAACTCATGGTTCTGATGTAAATGCACGGCCCATGTCCACAGCTCTGCCCCAGCCTTGTTTTCTTCCTTTTGACAGTTTTTGATCCAGTCCTATGGGTAGCATATACCTTAGCAAATTAAAAATACACAGAAATGTCATCTGCTTAAAATCCTTCAAGCTAGGCTTGAGCAGTACATGAACCAAGAACTTTCAGATATACAAGCTGGGTTTCAAAGAGGCAGAGGAACCAATGATCAAATTGCTAACATCTGATGGATCATGGAGAAAGCAAGGGAGTTTCAGAAAAACATCTACTTCTGCTCTATTGACCATGCTAAAGTTTTTGACTGTGTAGATCACAACAAACTGGAAAATTCTTAAAGAGAGACGGGAATACCAGACTACCTTACCTGTCTCCTGAGAAACCTGCATGCAAGTTAAGAAGCAACAGTTAGAACTGGTCATGGAATACCTGACTGGTTTCAAATTGGGAAAGGAGTATAGCAAGGCTGTATATTTAACTTATTTAACTTATATGCAGAGTGTATCATGTGAAATGCCAGGCTGGATGAATCACAAGTTGGAATCAAGATTGCCAGGAGAAACATCAACAATCTCATATATGCAGATAATACCACTCTAATAGCAAAAGTGAAGAGGAACTAAAAAGGCTCTTGTTGAGTGAAAGAGGAGAGTGAGAAAGCTGGCTTGAAACTCAACATTAAAAAGAACTAGGATCACGGTATTTGGTCTCATCACTTCATGGCAGATAGGGAAAAAGTAAAAACAGTGACCAATTTTCTTGGGCTCCAAAATCACTGCAGACAGTGACTGCAGCCATGAAATTAAAAGACGCTTGTTCCTTGGAAGGAAAGCTGTGACAAACTTAGCACATTGAAAAGCAGAGACATCACTTTACCGACAAAGGACTGTATAGTCATAACTATGATTTTTCCAGTAGTCATGCATGGATGTGAGATGATGATTGTGTTCAGTTGTGTCCCGACTTTTTGTGATCCCATGGACTGCAGCCCACCAGGCTCCTCTGTCCATGGGATTTTCCAGGCAAGAGTACTGGAATGGGTTGCCATTTTCCTCCTCCAGGGGATCTTCCTGACCCAGGGATCGAACCCACATCTCTTGTGTCTCCTGCACTGGCAGGCAGATTCTTCACCACTGCACCACCCGGGAAGCTACAGGCCAAGGGACTCTCAAGAGTTCAGCACCACAATTCGAAGGTGGCTGAGCGGTGAAGAATTGATGCTTTCAAACTATGGTGCTGGAGAAGACTCTTGAGAGTCCCTGGGACTGTAAGGAGATGAAACCAGTCAATCCTAAAGGAGATCAACACTGAAGATTCACTTGGAAGGACTGATGCTGAAGCTGAAGCTCCAATACTTTGGCCACCTGAGGCAAAACAGATTCATTGGAAAAGACTGATGCTGGGAAAGACTGAAAGCAAAAGAGGAGGGTAGCAGAGGATGAGATGGTTAGACAGCATTAGTGACTCAACGGACATGAATTAGAGCAAACTGGGAGACAGTGGAGGAACAGAGGAACCTGGAGTGCTGCAGTCCATGCGGTCACAAAAAGTCAAACACAACTTAGCGACTGAACAACAATGGGGTGGGGGAGGAAGGTAAATGTGGTAAAAACTCACTATAACTCCTATTTGATATTCAGTGGATGCAATATGATGGTTAGCAGGCTGAATTCATAAAGGGAGGCTGAATTCATAGATTAGAGGACATGAGGGAAAAAAAGCAATTTTAGTGATTTTGACCGTAAGAACTTCTAGTACAATTTGATTTGGGCTTCCCTTGTGGCTCAGCTGGTAAAGAATCTGCCTGCAATGCAGGAGACCTGGGTTCGATCCCTGGGTTTGAAAGATCCTCTGAGAAGGGAAAGGCTACCCACTCCGGTATTCTGGCTTGGAGAATTCCATGGACTGTATAGTCCATGGGGTCGTTGGAAAGAGTTGGACACGAGTAACTTTCACTTTCACTTGATTTGGGGGCAGAGAAGGAGACTTAAGTCACTCTTCAGCTTACGCAGCATGAAGTGGGGGTGTCTGACAGGAGATTTCATTTAGAGAAAGCAGCAAGTAGGATGGAAATACCTAATTATACTTTACAGGAAAGAAATATCAAAATACATTTAGGTCCTTTGTAAAAGGAGTGCTCTCTTCATATTAAACACTGTTGGGAGGAACAAGTGAACTGAACAAATTAGGGAAATAACAAAAAAGAATATGTGTCTGTTCTCTGTATGCTGCCCACTGTAGGTGGTCACTTTCCGCTCTCAGGGGTTTGGGGGGAAGAATCATTCTACTGGTGTTTGGTAGTCCTCCACTCCCAACTTCCTATTAAAGCGGTGGCCCTTCTATACTTAACTCTGAAAATGCCAGGCCTTATTGTCTTCAGACTTCACTTACTGGAGTCCTAGATAAGCATTCTGGTTTGTTTTTTGGTACAGAATTTCAGTTTAAAAATATCACCCTTCACATGTCTGTGAAATTATTGTAATAGTTTATTCCATGTGAATGTCGTCATCAGGATAAGATGATGCTTTAAAACACATTTGATGTCCCAGGGAAAAGCGAACATAAGCTATTTCTTTCATTCCCCACTGGGCTACTGCAGACTACCCCAGATGGAAACTTGAGACCCAGGAGACGCAGTTTGAAGGTGCACACGTCCTTACATCCCAGCTCTCCAGGCTAGCCAAGGTGAGCACAGTTGCTTCAAGTGAATCAGGTACACACGTTGGCCCTATATATTCATGATTTATATGGGGAAGAAAAATTATGGTTTTGCAGACAAAACTTTTTAACGGAGTCATGTCAAACTATGCTCCTTCAGGATTAAATAATTTCAGCATTATGGCTCTCAGATTAAATGTTCAGGCAGCTCACTCGTTCACTTCATGCATTATACAAAATACCCATGAAATAAGCCAGGCAACCAAAGTTTCCTATGAAGGAGAAAATGCTGACGGCCTGCTACCTGCAGCACTGCACTGTGGGGTCGAAGAGTTCTCAGAAAGAACGGCAAGAGACAAAGGGCTGTTTGTGAGACCCGACGTGTCCCGCGGGGACGGCGCCCAGCTGCCCCTGCCGGCTGCTCACCTCGGCCTTCCCTCAGCGGCTCTCTGCCAGGCTCTCAGCATCACACTCCTTGGACGGCTCCCCTCCGCCTGGCAGCTCACTCTCGATTTCCCACAGCACGTCATCCTCATCCTCCAGGTTGCTGGAGATGTGGCACTTCTTGAACCCTTGGACGATGGACTCGCTTGAGATGCTATTCCACGCCACCATGACCCACTCCAGAAAAAGGCCCAGCGGCGGCTTCTTGGCGTTCCCGGTGGGGCTCAGCGCCAGGTTCCCCGCCAGGAGCCAGTTGGAATACTGGGCCCGGACACTGTCATTCAGTGGTTTGTAGACCACCACATCCAACACCTGCAGCTGCGAGGTCAAGCCCCCCGGAATGATGACCATGTCAGTGTTCATGCTCTCCATGGAGCTCTTCACCGAGTCGGTGGCATGGCCCCGGAAGCCATTCAGGATCAGCAGCCCTCGCTGCTTGGGCACCGCGCCCGTCCTCCGCCTCCACACCACCTCCAGCCAGTCCTGCATCAGATCCTCCGTCATCCATCCATACCGGTGGCAGCGGATTTCCATGCCACTCGGGAACTTCCCAGGGGGGATGTACGTGCCCCTCAGAATGATATATGGAGGTAACTTCCTCCCATCAGCCAAGACACCAAGCATGGCTGTGATTTTCAGTTTCTCCCTCCCTGGCGTCTTGACCAAGACAGGCTTTTCCCCCTGGTTGTCCACAGTCACCCTCGAGGGCACCTCTAAGCAAATGGGCGTCTCGTCTGCATTTCCCATCTGAGCCACCTGGTAGTCGTGTGCCCTGCGCAGAGCCAGGACGCTCCGCTGGTAGGTGACAAGCTTCTCCGTCAGGTCTTCAGGCAGCTGCTGGGGCACGGGCACCTTATGCCGCAGAGACAAGTCATACCTCCGCATCATTCTTCGACACCAGCCCAAGCTAGCCTTGAACCCTTTCTCTGGAATGTTCATCTCCTGGGCAATCTCCAGCGCTTTCAGCTGCATGGCCTCCCTGGTGATAGGGTCCCCTTTGGCCTGCATGTATCGCACATACTCGGCCACGCGCTGGTCCACCAGGGCGAAGCGCCCGTTCTTGGGGCCGCGGAAGGCACGCCGCATGGCGTGGGCGTTCTGCAGCTGCGGCTTCACTTTGCGCCAGTCGCGGACGTTTTTCTCCAGCACCCCAAACTGCTTGGCCGCCTGGCAGTTGTTGGTGCTCTCGGCGTACTCCACCACCATTAACTTGAACCCTGCGTCGTAACTGCGGCGCATGCCCCGGCTGAACTGGAACTTTCCGGCCAGGTCGTCAGCCGAGAGGTCGTACCCGGGGAAGCCCATGGCCATGTAAAAGGGGTACCCCTCGCCCCACTCGGGCAGCTCTGTGATGTCCCGAGGCAGACGGAGGCCAAAGCCATCCAGGTGCTGAGGCTGGGGAAACTGTGAGGCTGCGTTCATCGGGCCCGCCCAATCTGGGGGCTTCATGTCGGATTCTTCCTTTTCTGGAAGACATACAGGGAGGGGTGAAGATAGTGCCCGTCAGTCAAATGATTTTGGGGTCATTCCTTGATTTGTTTTTGGTCAAAATACCAAGACTACCTGAATCTGAAGTTCACTAAAAGCAGTCACTTTAATAACAGATACTTCCAAAGTCCTCACCCCTGTGCCCGTTCCCATAGATGACCACATCTACTTCTCACAATAACTGTTTCTTTACTCTGTCTTTGCGGATGAGTGTAGAAAAATTCAGTAACGCATCAAGGTGGCAAAGCCAGAAAGTGGCAAGGGCTCGCAACTGAACACGGGCACCAAGCTTGAGTAATGTACTAACTGTGAGGGCCATGCCTGGGCCAAAATAACCTTTACCTGGGTGAGAAGCCAAATACAACCCATTCTACACATAGTGTTACAGAACTGTATCATCATGAACTGAATCATATCCCTTAAACCAAGAAAATCTATAGCAACACCACACTTAGCAAAGTTAAGCTTATAAGGCAGAAGTATGGTTTTTGCATACCCATGTCAGAACTGGGTTTCACTGTATGTTTCTATTTAGAGAGTGGTCACAGAAATTTACTATTACTCAGGGATATTACCATATCTCACCAAAACTAAGAACCCATCAATTGCAAGACGTACCATTACATGCCGTTAAGAAAAAAAAAATGCCACTAGTGAAACTAACATGCCATCAGTTTTAAGTGTTAGTCACTCAGTCATATCTGACTCTTTGCGATGCCATGGACTGTAGCCCAGGTTCCTCTGTCCATGGGATTCTCCAGGCAAGAATACTGGAGTGGGTTGCCATTCCCTTTTCCAGGGGATCTTCCCGATCCAAGGATTGAACCTGGGTCTTTGGTATTACACGCAGATTCTTAACTGTCTGAGCCACCAGGGAAGACCCACCAGTTTTAAGAAGCATTCTCAATTGCAGAGATGTTAAAGTGATGAGAGAAATACATCTTTTAGAATCAATGAAGTACAGCATTTTAAACTATTACTTATAGAGAGAAGGCAAATAAAATCACTCTGGCTATTGGGAAGCTGTATTTATCCAACTCCTGCTCAATAGCTGTTTCTCAGTACAACACTGTATGCTTCTTTAGACGCATTTGCTCAAATGTGTACTACAGCTGCCACTGCTTTTTCCATCCAAGATGAAGCAGACAGGAAGTCAAGTAAATCACCCTGGATGCATGCTTTGCCACGCTGTTTTTCTTAGCTTTCAGAAGTGTGTGGTATGCTCCCAAGGCAGTCAAGATGTGCACTGGGCCAAAGCCACACAAACTTCAATTTCATTCACCTGCATACGAGGTTGCACCTTGAGATTTATAACCCGCAGTTGACAGATGAAGAAACGGACAATCAGAGACGTGGATGAAGTTGCCGAAGGTTACACAGCATGGGAAACAAGGAGATTTTGAAACTCCAAAGCCCATAGTCTTTCTGCCTCAGAACCTTGCCTTACACTTAAATACCCCCAGAATGTACCTTAATGTAAACTTAAAATCCATCTTCATAATTCTCCCACTGGATGCCTTCTGGATTGGGTTAATGATAGTACCTGCAAAGGTTCCTCCTTGGAGCTGCCATTCATCAGAATTCTGAGACTCCTCCTCCCTTTCCAACCGAGTGATCATGTCAGGCTTAGGGAATGGGAATTCTGTTTACAGGAAATAAAACAGGTTAACAGCTGTGTTACTGTCTTGGAGAATTGCCAAAATAAGTACTTTGTAGTACTTAAGCAAACCTCCCCTCCACTCTCACCCCTACCGTCTTCTCAGTATGGAGATTTATGAAAGGCAGTAGAGAAGGATTCAGGGATACTTAAAGAAAAAATATGATGGGAAATAGGTCTGTCCAAGGGAATTTATGGATCTCTGATAATGAGGGCCCGGACTAGCAATGACAAAAAGGAACTGCATTTAGCAGGGAAGTGGGTGTATGCAGCCATTGATCTAATGAGCATTCCAGTACCTGCACGAGCCAAGTGGGGAAATCCCTCCAAATGGTTAGACTCTTATAATATCAGTGCTGGGAGGGAAGCAACAAGGATTCTTTGGGGATATGTCCCCAAGCTTCTGAGGCTGACAGGATAACAGCGAGGCCTGCCTTCTCTCCTAGGAACGTATAAAGTACAGGCCCAGATCCACAGTGACATTTCTTAGATGTCTTTATTTTTTTTTTTTTTGATAAGTACGCCTGGGTTGAATGAGGATGGTTCTGAGAGCTGGCATGAGCTGCTGAGTAGGAAGACACAATATTTATATCCTGCCTAAGTCAAAAACAGGAAATTAAATGGGCACAGGCATTGAGGGGACAGAGTCCAGGTTCAGGAGAGAGGTATGTTGCATACACCTGAGAAGAGAGACACAGAATCAATTCTCTGGGCTCAGCGCTTCTAAGAGACAAAGGAAAACAAAGTTTTACCCAGAGACAGGACAGTTTCATAATTCATCCTCATGACCTCGCGGTAGAGAGCCTTTTGTTGCTCCGTCAAAACTTCCCACTCCTCATCGGAAAAATATATGGCCACCTCATCGAACAGGGCTGGCACCTGCAACGGTGAACAGGCTTTTCTCAATGGCTCGTCGGCACATGTAGATGCAGATCACACACCACTATCTCACAAGGGCGGGCCTGGGCCTGGAGACTCATCAGTCCTCACACGGCTCCAAGGTGCAAAATCTGGATGTCAACAAGGTCCACTGTGCCCTGCTGAGTGCTTGCCACACTCCCATTCACGGATAAGGAGAGCAGAACCCTGAGATGAAAACTCCCCACCATGGATCACCAGGTCGAGAGACTGGATCCTCACACGAAGCAGGGAGAGCTGATCACGGCTAAGCCCCCACCCAGAGCCAGTAGACTACAGGAAGGAACATCCTGAGGCGGTTCCCCTGCCAACACAGCCCTGCTGTCTCCCTCAGTCACAGACCCTCAGACCACGGGGTGCTGGGGGTTGCCTGGCACTAGTCTCCAGCTGCAGAGCGCTAGCCCCAGTGTATGACTCAGAACCCAAAGCTGCCCGGGGAGGAGCCGGTGAGAGCAGGGACCTCATCTGGCCTTTTCCACTCCATAAGAGGACGAGGAGGAGGAGAGAAGGGCTAATTAGAGCTTCAATTTATGTAATGAGATACTGGAGCAAACTGGTTTGCTTTGATGCCTAGACCCACAGCAGAAAGCCCTAAAGACAGAGCTCCACTCTCCGCTCCCGTACCTCCCTGACACTGTGGGCCAGTGGGAGGGGGTGCCCACGTGGTCGATTGCAGCCAAGCCACCCAGACCAACCTCCTCTTGTTCAACTCTTTTCTTTTACTACGTGTCATCTTGCAGTCATTAAAAATCCTATTCCAAAGCTCATATTCAGTGGTAAAGCATCACTGGGCTGCTGTGTTCAGAGCTATTTCCCGTGGCGCAGTTTAGAGCCTGGGGGGATCATGATGATGTTTTCCATCATCTTAGAAAAGTTCAGTGTCTGCACGGCCTGCAGCTTCTTCAGGTGTCTGGCCATCAGTCATTTAGACCTCCTGGCCTTTCCGCATTATTCACAAAGTCCACCCCATCCCTCCCCACCCTCACAGCCCCTTCCACATAGGGAGAACTTCCTGCGAAAGGCCCTGTAACTGCTTCATTTATTTCCCCCCAGAACCCCATTTAAACCAGGAGGAAACTGGCTCAGAGCAGCCCTGTTTCTGGTCTAAAATCCCACAGCCAATAAACAATAGGGTTGAGGCTGGGACCTAGGATGTCTGACTTCAAGGCTCCAAGCCCTTACAGAGGGCAGAATAGCCTCCCTGGTACCCAGCTTGCATGCTCTCACTTCTACCCCACACGCTCAGTGGAACTTGGCTCCAGCAGTTCCTTAACAAACCATTCCCACTCCTCCAAAGACCAGGAGGTCTCCATACGTGCTGCTTCACAAGTCTTTCCCATTCTTGGCCTGGCTGACACCCACCCACCTTCCAAGATTCAGCCCAGATACCCTGTTCCCTGGGCAAGCTGGCCTCAACCTGGGCTGTGTACCTTGTAATGCCCTGGGCTCAAGGCACTAATCACACTGCAGGATCCTCTTGGTGTACCTGTCTGCTTCTTTCACTAGAGTATCAGCTCACTGAGGGCAGAACCTGGGCTTACTCTGTTTTGTTCCCCTAAGCCTAGGACACTTCCTGTAGAAAGTAATCCCTTGAAATGCTGTTTTTGAGTCAAAGATTTAAGTATACACTCTCTTCGTTTCTCTTGTTCTACCTGGAATAGTTTCAAATAATCATTAAAATTTGTCTGTCACAAAACTGAGCCTACTCTTTGGAGTAAGAATGGACAAAAATGCCTAGTGTAAAATACCAGGAGGTATAATGGATTGGGTCTCCAGGCTCTGCTCAGATTTCATCAATCTGGAAAGCCAGGCATCTAGGAATTTTCCATCCCACCCCATCCCACTTCCCAGGCTTTTGAACAACTCTCCCTTTGGCCTTTTCTCTCCCTAGGAAATTTCAGATCTAGGCTATACCTATTTATAGTCCCTTTCCCTTTGCTGATAAAACAGGACACAGGACTGGCTGTGCCTGTCATTTCAGAAGGGCGATCCCTATCAGCACTCATAGAAGGTAACACGTACCCAGTGTGGTAAAAATACAGCAGCCCTGGAGTGGTGAGAAGGCACCTGGAGGCCGGGGTTGGATTCATCCATGTACGACTGAGCCACGGAGGGTCCTCAGACAAGCCCACACGATGCTTCAGAGGCACACGGTGTAGTGGCTTAGTAATTCTGCTCACAGCAACCTTCTGTGAGAACTGAGCAAGCCTTCAGCTAGGCCCTGCCGTGCGGGCCTCCCTGCTCTCTACAGAGGCCTTTTATCTGGCCAAGCACAGCAGAAGGTAAACAGGGCCAGCCCTGGGCCAAACTCAGAAATCAGGCAGCCAGCGTCCAACCCCCAGACTCCCACCCTTGCTGGGTCTCACAGGTAGGGGCCCTCGATCCCTGCCCTCCTCCCTTCCTAGAAGGTCAGGGACTCATCAGATAGGTGTACTTCCTTCTGCTTGTGTGTGCTGCCTTGCTCGGCCCCAAGAGCTGTCATTCCAATGCTTATCTAACTATCCTAGAGTACTTACATGCTGCCCAGGCATGCTAACGAAGCTGTATAACCACTCAACAAAGGCAGTGGGGCTCTTAGGGCAGAGGCCTGGGACCAGTGCACTGATAGAGTGCCTGCTGTATGCCAGGCACTGTGTAGGGCATTCCTTCTTGCACTCGTATTGAATCCTTTAGGTAATACAAGGATATGGGGATCACTACCCCAGTTTTATGGGTGAGCGAATGGCTGATAAGTATCTTGCCCACGGTCACAGTTAGCAAGTCTGACTCCCATGCCCACACTTTCTCAGCAGGTCACTTAGGCCCCTTCCTCGTGGCAGTAGCAAACCCCAGGGTCCCTTAAGAAAGATGAACCGAGGACTTCTTCCTTAGAGCTTCTAAGGAGAGAGTTCAGACTCCAGGGCGCAACATACACCCCCGAGCGGCTGGCTTGAGCCTGAGGCCCGCCCTGCTTCTCTCAACCGTCTCCTCCACTCCCTGACACGCACCGCAGGCTCCAGCTGCAAGAGCTACTGCTGACTCTACACAGAAACTTTTTTTCCAGTGCCTGTGCTCCTGGCTTCCTAGATAGCAAGATCTTCCCTTCCCTTGGCTGGTTCCACCTCTGCCTAAGACTTGGTTCAAAGTACATGTTCCCTTTTCTCTACCTGAAATTGTATTTCTACTCCAATTCTCCCATGCAATATTACCCTTATAGCATGGTTCTTAAGATTGAAAGCTTTTATTGATTACCCTAACACAGCTTACAGCCAAAACACATACGTAAGAGACAGATTTGATAGTTTTCTTCTAGTTGCCCTGGAACAGGATTTTTTTTCACTCAGCACCGCTGACACTTCTGGCCAGATCATTCTCTGTTGCAGGGGCTGTCCTGGGTATCACAGATGTATGGAAGCATCCTGGGCCTCTACCCAGGAGATGCCAGTAGGCTCTCCCACTTCCCAAGTTCCACCACAAGTCATGACAACCAGAAATGTCTCTGCCCAGATGTACCTGGGAGGGGGCAAAACTATTTACTACTCAAGACCAGGTCCTTGCCTGTTTTTTCCAGGCGTTCTCCAGCCTGTAGGAGAGACTGTCCAGACCTGACATCTACCACAGAATTCCAAATACTGTGCAATTAATCAGATTTACTTTCCTGTCTTCCTCATAAAACAAGTATTAATAATTCCACGAGACTAAGAACTTTGTCTTAATAACACCCAGCACTGCGCTGAGTAACTGCAGATGGATGGCAGGTTGCTTGGATGCCACACATGCCAGTCCTCCTCCTCCAGCTCCGCTGGTTACTTCCTTTCCCAGCCAAGCATGGGCTTCACCTTGCTCTTTTCTGAGTTGTCCCAACAGACTCTAATGCTTGCTTCTACTGCACCTGTTTTGCATGCTTCTCCATTCTGTCTAAATGTTCTCGGTTGGCCAGTATAGCCTCAAAGCATTGAGTTCTTGCTCAGGGCTAGATGGGATGACTCCTGCTCTCTAAAATCTCTCCAGCTGCAGGGATTAGAACTGAGGAGGACAGCAGCAGGGTCTGAAGAGACAGAAGCAGTCCAGCTTCAACAGCTCGACTGGCAAACCCACAGCCTGGAGTCGTATTTTTTTTTTTTTTTTCTTCCTAATTGAGTATAACATACATACAACAAAATGCACTACTTTTAAGGTTCCAGCTCAAGAGGTGTTTTTAAGAACAGAAGTCAGCATACATGTGTATCCCAGGGGCAAAGCAGATAACCCTGCTGTACCTCATGCAGTGGGAGGGGAGTAGGACGAGATAGTTTGCAGAGACCATGATTCTATGGATACAGATCTCTCATTGGAAACAAAGCATACTATGTATACCGATGACATTCATACACAGTGGAAAACTAAGCAGAGAAAAGGAATGTCATTTGGTGCTTATTTAAAATGTTTACCATGCATGCTGAGTTATCATGAAGTCCAGTAAGTACTGTAAATGATGCACACACCTGTAACTATAAATATCTGTTGCATTTATACTTTAAATTTGAATTCTATCACACGACAATGTTTGCATACGCTCCCTACTCACTGCTGCCTACTATCCCAATCCCTCCACCCAGGGCCAGCTGGAAATGCAGTTCTCTCCTGTGTCAACTACTGTAGAGGTGTTCACACAGAACCAACCGGCCTCATCCCATAAAGCTTTCCTCATATCAGCTCAGTACCCCAAGACTTAAATGGTTTAAGTGGTTCCCTTCAATCAGTAGTAGGTGACAAAGATTTTCTCCTCACCCCAAATTTGGTCAGCCTCTGAGCCCTCTTCTCCACTTGGCCTCTACCCCGGGCACACACACCTGCTATGGTCCACAGTCTGCACAGCCCAGTTTTAGCAAGAATTCCACTAAGTCAGTTTAGAAAGAATCACCCCCTGATGATGGCTCCTCTTAGCAATTTTCCATTCACTGAGCCCTATGCTTTCTTCTCTGGCTATAAAACCCCACTTGTCTTTACTGTTGCGCTCTCTCCTGTTCTCTTCTCTCTCCTGTTCTGCCAGTCTTGAAGCCCATCTCAGTAGTTCTGAATATTAATATATTCCTTAGTATATTCCTTATTATCTAAACAAGTGCCAGAATAATTTTTCTTTTACACATGGGTCAGCAGACATTTAGTTGATATCTACAAGGTGCCTGGCATTAAGCAGGATATAGGGAATCCATGGGTACAGGAGAGAGACACAGCCGTGGCCTCTTGGACTTCCAATCTTGATGGCGATACATTATGTGGCTAAAGAGATAGTTCTCATAACTAGCTTCTCCATTCTTCGCTGTGCCTTTTAAAGCCACAGAACTGTTTTCTCAGGAATGCAAACACACCGGACTGGGCTAAGCTAGGCTATTTTTACTTCCTGTGGCTGCCTGAGGAAGAGACTTTACAAACCTGGCTCCCAGGCCTGCCCCTCACAGCTGTTTGAGGACCCCACACCTTCTTACTTACCCATCCACCCTCTGAGCAGATTCGGACTTTTTGCATATCTGTGGGGCCATCCTCCAGTTCCCGGCTCTGAATCTCTTCTTCTTCTTCCTCTTCTTTCAGGGTCAAATTGAGAGGGCAGGCTGTGGATGCCATCTCTGCAAGCAAGATTCAGTTCAGAAAAATCAGGTGCTAGTGTGAACTCTTCAAAGCCTGTGAAGGGGACAGCTCAGGTTACACAAACCTTTTTAGCCCCAGGACAGTTCAGGGGAACAAGAGAAAGGGAAGAGCCAGGTCTGGGGAGGAAGGGCTTCAAGGAAAGCGTCAGGAAGCTGGAAGGTGACATTTAGTTATGAAAAGAAGAGGGTTGCAGGCAGTCAGCATACCTGGCTGTGTTCAAATATTTAAAAGACTGGAAGAGAGACCAGACTGGTTCTGTAGAGACCCAAGGGCATAACAGGTTGGTGGGTAAACATTCCAGGAAGTTTTATTAATGCATCAAAAAGCAGAACTTTCTCATAGCCAGTGCCACCCAAACATGGAATCAGCAGCAGGTGTGTTGGCTTCCTGTCAATGAAGGAATTTGAACTCATAGTGCACTCGCTCAACTGGGTTGTTCCTACAGGGCCAGTTCAGTGTCAGGAGGTTGGTTGGCCCAGAAGACCTGGACTTTCCAGAGTCAAAGGTTTTGTCCATGAGCCAGGTCAGAAGATAGAGTCATTCTACTTTTAAGTGACTTTCCAAGCCCAGGACCCTTAGTGAAGAGTAATGCTTGGATACCCAAGAAGAGGCAGAAATCACCAGGGTCTGGGGCCCACCCCTACAGGCAAAACTCATTGCATCTGGAGAGCAAATTCTCTCTTCTGCAAATTCTCTTTCGCCCAGCTCCTACGCCAGTACAAAGCCCGCGCTCCTGCCCTCTAGGGGCGCGGGCAATTCCTAGGTGTGAAGTGAGTGTGCATCTGGTGGGCCGCATCCTCCCAGGCTTCCAAAGAAAAGATCCTTCCGGAGTTCAAAGTCCGCTTCTTCGGTATTTTCAAAAAGGACGGGCAAATGCAGCCAGATACGTCTGGGGCGGGTGAACAGGCTTCAGATCCCTGGAGCTGCGGCCAGAACTTAGCTACGGCCTCCCCGGCCAGCTCCCAGGAGGTGGGGGCGCCGCCCCACAGCAAAGGTGCGGTTTAAGAGGTCCCCGCCGCCGCCGCCCACCCGCACGGCGCCCCGCCCGCCGCCGCTGCCGCGCCCCCGGGGCGCGCTCGGGTTTCTCCAGCCATCTTGTCCCATTTCCCTTTCTCCGCGGCCCCGCGCCGGGAGCGCTCCCGCCGCCTGCCTGCCCGCGCCCGGCCCGGCCCGCCTCCCCACCTGGCCCGCTCCCGGCCCCAGCGCACCTGCCGAGCGGCCGGGGCCGGCGCCGCCTGCCTCCCCCGGCGGGCCCGCAACAAAGGCGGCGGCGGCGGCGGTGGCAGCAGCTGCAGCGTCGGCGCCCCCGCCCCCGCCGCGGCCCTGCGGCCTGGGGCCCGAGGGAGGGGCCGCGCTGCCCCCGCCCCGTCCGCCCGCGCGCACTCACCGCCGGGCCGAGCGCCAGGGCGCGGGCCGGGGCCGCGGGTGCAGACGCCGAGGGCTGCGTCCCGGCTGTCACAGCGCCATCCTCCCCGTCTCTCTGGCTTCCCGTGCGCGCGGCCCCTCGGGAGGGAGGGGAGAGGACACGTGGTGGGAGGAGGGAGGGTCCGGCCGGGAGCTGAGAGTGTTGGGAGGCGAGGGGAGGAGCGCGGCTGATGTCAGCGGGCTCGGCGGCGCCGGGGGACGGCGTCCGCGCCAGCTCCCGACCCTCCTCCTGGCGTGGCTTCCGGCTGGTGAGCGCCCTGCCCTCCTCGAGGCTGAGCTCCTGACCCACTGGCAGGCTATACCTCGCCTGCCTGAACAGTCTTGCACTCTGCCCTCTTTGCTCCCCTGATGCCGTTTCCAGTGCACCGTCCGTGACCTCGGCATAGATGAGGCAGGAAGAGCCCGTATTTACATTTGAAGTGAGCGTAGCCTGGGTGCACGCGTTCCTGCGCTTATTTGCATGAACCACTGCTTTGCGCTTAGTTAGATGAGTAAGTACTCCGGGTACTCGGGCCGTGCTTCAAGGACTGTGTTATGAAGAATGACCAGCAAGGGCATGAGGAAGAGTGAGGGGTGTTGGATTTGGGGGGAAGCCTGCATATGCACATTCTGGCTGGCCTGTCGGAACTTTGTTGTTACGGTTCAGTCGCTCAGTAGTGACCTACTCTAGGACACAATGGACTGCAGCATGCCAGGCTTCCCTGTCCTTCACCATCTCCTAGAGTTTGCTCCAACTCACGTCCGCTGATGCTATCCAAGCATCTCATCCTCTGTCTTCCTCTGCTGCCTTCAATCTTTCCCAGCATTAGGGTCCTTTCTCTATTCTCATCAGGTGGCCAAAGCATTGGCGCTTCAGCTTCAGTACTTCCAATTGATTATAAAGGGTTGATTTCCTTTAGGACTGACTGGTTTGATCACCCTGCTGTCCAAGGGACCCTCAAGAGTCTTCTACAACACCACAGTTTGAAAGCATAAATTCTTTGGCGCTCTACCTTCTTTATGGTCCTACTCTCACATCCATACATGACTACTGGAAAAACCATAGCTTTGACTAGACGAATCTTTGTCAGCAAAGTGATGTCTCTGCTTTTCAATATGGTGTCTTGGTTGGTCAAAGCTTTTCTTCCAAGGAGCAAGCGTCTTAATTTCACAGCTGCAGTCACCGTCTGCAGCGATTTTGGAGCCCAAGAAATAAAATCTGTCACTGTTTCCATTTTTACCCCACCTATTTGCCATGAAGTGATGGGACCGGATACCCTGATCTTAGTTTTCTGAATGTTGAGTTTTAAAGCCAGACTTTTCACTCTCCTCTTTCACGTTAATCAAGAGGCTCTTTAGTTCTTCTTTGCTTTCTGCCATTAGAGTGGTGTCATCTTCATATCTGAGGTTATTGATATTTCTCCCAGCAATCTTGATTCCAGCATTTTGCAAGATGTACTCTGCATATAAGTTAAATAAGCAGGCTGACAATATACAGTTTTGATGTACTCCTTTCCTGATTTGGAACCAGTTCGTTGTTCCGTGTCCAGTTCTAACTGTTACTTCTTGATCTGCATACAGATTTCTCAGGAGGCAGGTCAGGTGGTCTGGCATTCCCATCTCTTTAAGAATTTTCCTCAGATTGTTGTAATCCACACAGTCAAAGGCTTTAGCATAGTCAATGAAGAATAAATAGATGTTTTTCTGGAATTCCCTTGCTTTTTCTACGATCCAACGGATGTTGGCAATTTGATCTCTGGTTCTCTGCCTTTTCTAAATCCAGCTTGTACATCTGTAAGTTCTCAGTTAATGTACTGTTGAACCCTAGCTTGAAGGATTTTGAGCATGTGAAATGGATATAATTGTGTGGTAGTTTAAACATTCTTTATCATTGCCCTTCTTTGGGATTGGAATTAAAACTGACCTTTTCCAGTCCTGTGGACACTGCTGAGTTTTCCAAATTTGCTGGTGTATTTAGTGCAGTACTTTCACAGCATCATCTTTTAGGATTTGAAATGGCTCAGCTGGAGTTCCATCACCTCCACTAGCTTTGTTCATAGTAATGCTTCCTAAGGCCCACTTGACTTCACACTCCAGGATGTCTGGCTCAAGGTCAGTAATCACACCATTGTGGTTGTCTGAGTCATTAACAGCTTTTTTTGTGTAGTTCTTCTGTGTATTCTTGCCACCTATTCTTAATCTCTTTTGCTTCTGTTAGGTTCATACTCTTTCTGTCCCCATCTTTCCATGTACCCATCTTTGCATGAGTACCCATCTTTGCATGAAATGCTCCCTTGGTATCTCTAATTTTCTTGAAGAGATCTCTAGTTTTTCCCATTCTATTGCTTTCTATTTCTTTGAATCTATCACTGAGGAAGGCTTTCTTATCGCTCCTTGCTATTCTTTGGGACTCTGCATTCAGATGGGTATATCTTTCCCTTTCTCCTTTGCCTTTCATTTCTCCTCTTTTCTCAGCTATTTGTAAGGCCTCCTCAGACAGCCAATTTGCCTTTTTGCATTTCTTTTTCTTGGGGGATGTTTTTGGTCACCACTTCTTGTACAGTGTTACTAACCTTCCTCCACATTTCTTCAGGCACTCTGTCTATCAGATCTAATCCCTTGACTCTATTTGTTACTTCTACTGTATAATCATAAGGGATTTGATTTAAGTCATACATGAATGGCCTTAAAAGGCTTCTGCCCCTACCTAGTCAGCTGTGTGCTGGAACTAAAGATAGCTGTTCCACCTCCAAGGGCTTATTCTGAGCCCTCGATGGGACCACTGTGACTCACAAGATGACAGAGTAGAAGGACATGCACTCATCTTCTCCTGTGAAAACTCCAAAATTATAACTCACTGCTGAACAACCATCCACAGGAGAATGTTGGATCCCACCAAAAAAAGACACTCCATGTCCATGGGCAAAGAAGAAGCCCCAGCAAGATGGTAGGAGGGGCGTAATTACATTTTGAATCAAATCCCATACTCGCCAGAGATGCTTGGAGGGCTCAAACAAAATCTTGTGAGCCCAGAGAGACTGAGCCAGACCTGCCGTTGAGTGTTTGAGTGTCTCCTGCAGAGGTATGGGTCAGCAGTGGCCTGCCACAGGGGCAGGGGCTCTGGGTGCAGCATACCTGGGTCACACAGCATGTGGCATAAGCCCTCTTGGAGGAGGTCGCCAGTAACCCTGCCATAGAGTTGCTGAGCAGATGACCCAGAAAGTGCAGAACAATTATACCAAATAAATTATTGCACTGTTAAGAAAATTCTAGGATCCACAACAGATTTCCCAACCTGGGGATCTGACCAAGGGGCTGAGAACCCCCAAGCCATTTGATTTTGGAAGCCAGTGGGATTTGATTACAGAACTTACACAGGATGGGGAAATAGACTCTTGGAGGGCACAAACAAAACCTTGTGCGCACCAGGACCCAGGAGAAAGGACCCTACCCCACAAGAGACCGACCCAGACTTGCCCAGGAAGGTCCAAGATTCTGGTGGAGGTATGGGTGGATAGTGGCCTGTTGCAGGGTCAGGGGCACTGAATACAACAGTCCATGCACAAGACCTTTTGAAGGAGGTCGCCATGATCTTCATTACCTCCACTATAGTTTTGTCTTAGGTCAAACAACAGGGAGGAAACACAGCCCAGTCCATCAACAGAAAATTGGATTAAGGATTTACTGAGCATGCCCCTTTCCATCAGAACAAGACCCAGATTTCCCCACAGTCAGTCTCTCCCATCAGGAAGTTTCCATAAGCTTCTTATCTTTATCCCTCAGAGGACAGACAGAATGAAAATGACAGTCACAGGAAATGAGTCAAACTGATCACATGGACCACAGCCTTATCTAACTCAACAAAACCATGAGCCATGCCATGTAGGGCCACCCAAGACAGACAGGTCATGATGGAGACTTCTGACAAAATGTGGTCCACCGGAGAAGGGAATGGCAAACCACTTCAGTATTCTTGCCTTGAGAATGCCATGAACAGTATGAAAAGGCCAAAAGATATGACATTGAAAGATGAACTCTACAGGTCAGTAGGTGCCCAATATGGTACTGGAGAAGAGTAGAAAAATAACTCCAGAAAGAAGGAAGAGACAGAGCCAAAGTGAAAACAACGCCCAGTTGTGGATGTGAGTGGTGATGGAAATAGTCTGATGCTGTAAAGAACAATATTGCATAGGAACATGGAATGTTAGGTACATGAATCAAGGTAAATTGGAAGTGGTCAAAGAGGAGATGGCAAGAGTGAACATTTTAGGAACCAGTGAACTAAAATGGAGGAAATATGTGAATTTAATTCAGATGACCATTATATCTACTACTGTGGGCAAGAATCCCTTAGGAGAAATAGAGAACCCTCATAGTCAACAAAAGAGTATGAAATGCAGTATTTGGGTGGAGTTTCAAAAATGACAGAATGATCTCTGTTCATTTCCAAGGCAAACCATTCAATATCACAGTAATCCAAGTCCATGCCCCAACCACTAACACTGAAGAAGCTGAAGCCAAACGGTTTTATGAAGACCTACAAGACCTCCTAGGACTAACATGCCAAAAAATATGTCCTTTTCATCATAAGGGGCTGAAATGAAAAAGCAGGAAGTCAAGAGATACCTGGAGTAACAGGCAAATTTGGCCTTGGAATACAGAATGAAGCAGGGAAAAGACCAAGAGAACGCACTGGTCATAGCAAATAACCTCTTCCAATAACCTAAGAGAAGATTCTACACATGGACATCACCAGATGGTCAATACCAAAACCAGACTGATTATATTCTTTGCAGCCAAAGATGGAGAAGCTCTATACAGTCAGCAAAAACAAGACCAGGAGCTGACTGTGGCTCAGATCATGAACTCCTTATTGCCAAATTCAGACTTAAATTGAAGAAAGTAGGGAAAACTATTAGACCATTCATGTATGACCTAAATCAAATCCCTTACAATTATATAATGGAAGTGAGAAATAGATTCAAGGAATTAGATCTGATAGACAGAGTGCCTGAAGGACTATGAATGGAGGTTTGTGACATTATACAGGAGGAAGTAATCAAGACCATCCCCAAGTAAAAGAAATGCAAAAAGACAAAATGGTTGTCTGAGGAGGCCCTACGAATAGCTGAGGAAAGAAGAGAAGCTAAAGGCTAAGGAAAAAAGGAAACATATACCCATTTGAATGCAGAGTTCCAAAGAATAACAAGGAGAGATCAGAAAGCCTTCAGTGATCAATGCAAAGAAATAGAGAAAAACAATAGAATGGGAAAGAATAGAGATCGCATCAAAAAAATTAGAGAGACCAAGGGAATATTTTATGCAAAATGAGCACAATAAAGGACAGAAATGGTATGGACCTAACAGAAGCAGAAGATTCTAAGAAGAAGTGGCAAGAATACACAGAAGAACTATACCAAAAAGATCTTCATGACCCAGATAATCATGATTATGTGATCACTCACCTAGAGCCAGACATCCTGGAATGTGAAGTCAAGTGGGACATAGGAAGTGTCACTACAAACAAAGCTAGTGGAGATGATGAAATTCCAGTGGAACTATTTCATATCTTAAAAGATGATGCTGTGAAAGTACTGCACTCAATGTACCAGCAAATTTGGAAAACTCAGCAGTGGTCACAGGACTGGAAGAAGTCAGTTTTGATTCCAATCCCAAAGAAAGACAATGCCAACAATTATTCAAACTACCACACAATTGCAGTCATCTCAAATGCTAGCAAAGTAATGCTCAAAATTCTCCAAGCCAGGCTTCAACAGTATGTGAACAGAAAAGATGTACAGGCTGGTTTTACAAAAGGCAGAGGAACCAAAGAGCAAATTGCCAACATCCATTGGATCATAGAAAAAGCAAGAGAGTTCCAGAAAAACATATACTTCTACTTTATTGAGTACATGAAGGCTTTGACTGTGTGGATCGCAACAAACGGTGAAAAATTGTTGAAGAGATGGGAATACCAGACCACCTGACCTGCCTCATGAGAAACATGTATGCAGGTCAAGAAGCAGCAGTTAGAACCAGACATGGAACAATGGGCTGGTTCCAAATTGGGAAAGGGGTACATCAAGGCTGTGTATTGTCATTCTGCTTATTTAACTTCTATGCAGAGTACATCATGCAAAATGCCAGGCTGGATGAAACACAAGCTGCAATCAGGATTGCTGGGAGAAATATCAATAACCTCAGATATGCAGATGACACCACCCTTATGGCAGAAAGCAAAGAACTAAGCAGCCTCTTGATGAAAGTGAAAGAGGAGAGTGAAAAGTCTGGCTTAAAACTCAACATTCAAAAAACTAAGATCATGGGATCTGCTCCCATCATTTCATAGCAAATAAATGGGGAAACAATGGTAACAGTGACAGACTTTATTTTCTCGGGCTCCAAAATCACTGCAGATCATGACTGCAGCCATGAAATTAAAAGATGCTTGCTGCTTGGAAGAAATGCTATGACCAACCTAAACAGCATATTAAAAGGCAGAGACATTACTTTGCCAACAAAGGTCTGTCTAGTCAAAGCTATGGTTTTTCCAGTGGTCATGTATGGATGTGAGAGTTGGACTATAAAGAAAGCTGAATGCAGAAGAATTGATGCTTTTGAACTGTGGTGTTGAAGAAGACTCTTGAGAGTCCCTTGTACTGCAAGCAGATCCAACCAGTCCATCCTAAAGGAGATCAGTCCTGGGTGTTCATTGGAAGGACTGATGTTGAAGCTGAAACTTGTTGCGAGCGAAATGACACAGAGACAAAACACGAGACACACAAGAGACAGCCAATACACACTCCGGTCGGAGGAACAGAACTGTGCAAAACTAATTGCGGTTTATGATTATAAAAGCCCCCTAGGCAGAATTCCAGACTGCATGAATAAGCCTTTTCAGTACAGCGCAGGTGCATACATGTTATCGTACAGCAAAGGGGAGTGAAATCCCTGTCTGCTGCAGAGTCTGTCCAAAGCCCTCTTCTCCTTCTTATCACAAGAAGGGAATGCTCCCTCGTTTTCAAGGGACCATTAAACTCAAGGCTGTGTCCAGACTCTTTGGCAGAACGCCTCGTTTGCAAGGACGTTCAGCCCGAGCAGAGAGACCCGTTTGCAGGCACATCTCTGCTACCCTATTAACCCTTCATCTCCCCCTTTTTTATTTGCTTTTATAAACTGTAGCATGGTCTGTATCTTCTCTGCTTCGCACTTTAGTTGTTTCCCTTTCCGCCACCGCCGAAGACTAGAAAAGCAACACAACATAAAAGTAATATAAACACAGTGTTCCCAAAGGTAGTCCCAATTAGTGAGGATACATGCCCTAATGGATTTAAGTTATTCATTCCCTCTTGAAGACTTTTCAGCAAATCAGACCCCGTAATGTCAGGTAAAGTCCTGCTAAAAGTAGACAAAATTTGTCGTTCCAGGTCCATGATCTCTGTAGTGAGATTTTGATGCCCAGTCAAGGATCGTTTTACTTTATCCCATCCTTCACTCATGTTAAACGATACAGGTGTTATACAAAACAGAGAAGAATTCCAATCACATTTTAACACACTTCGTGTAGATGAAACAGCCAATTGATCTCCAAGCCAGGAAACGGTGTGTTGAAGATTGAGCACGTTGGTAGCAAGTTGTGCATCCAAATCTCACTGTTGTTGACATAACAAATGAGAGTCTTTATGCCAGTCCTGAATAAAATCAGCTGTTTGAATTCCTTGGTGTAACGCAAGACCTGCTACCACCGCTGTTGCAGTTACTGACGCGACTGCTAGAATCGAAGCAATGACCACACTGAGCATACCTCGAGATCGGTGTAGCAAAGTCTGTACAGCGGTTACTAGATGAGAAACAGCAAAAGAATCTGACCACGGCCGATTCAGATTTATAGGTAACCATACCTCTGTCTGAGCCTTAACAATTACTAACGAGAAATTGGAGTTATAGTCTCGTCTTTCAAATTCTTCCCACCAAGACTGATTTACACATTGAGTTAGATTACAATAGTCACATGACACAGACCCCACAGTATCATTCCAGGTCCAATTCCCATATAACAATGCAAAAGGATATTTTACACATGCCATTGTGGAATAAGGTTTATTAACATGTAAATTAACATGGAATGGACCCGAAGAGTCACCACTGTCCAAAGTATAGTTTCCTGACCAGATAGTGAGATTACCAGAAACTGCCCATAGTTTCCAAATATCTCCTTGAATATGCGGATACCCTTGCAATTGTAATTGAGGAGGGACAAGTGCAAATTGCTGCCATTTAACTGTTTCATTACCATTACCCATCAAAGTGCTATTTGCACGATGCCACCGAAGAGATTTATTTGACCATTTTTCTAAGAATTGCCCATGATCTGGACTCCAATCTACAATGATGGCCCCAGAATAATTCATGACTTTAAAGGGTCGATGACCTCGGCAACGTTCCCACTCCAAAGATTCTAGAGAAGGAGCAAATAAGTTAACAGGACATAGCGACATGTATTTTCCATTATGAATGTCTATCGGTTCTGTCGAGGTGTTAAATCCCCTGGTGGAAACAAGCACAGTAAAAGTAGCAAAATGGTAATTATTATACTTTACCCCCCATGTATTATAAGAATGATGAGAATGTTCCTTGGTGGACAGACAAAAGGGGTGTCCTCCTATACACAAAGGAATACCTTCCACGGCAATGGTCAAATTACTAATATTATATTGTTGTTTATGATGAGATAGTTGTTCTATTCCCCTGCAAGCTGGCTGGGGAAAGAAGGCAGTCTCATTAGTACATACCTGCACTTCTGGTTCCCCCCAGGAAACTGCTGTTACTAATGGGGGGTTAGGTATATATGCCCAATATGTATGATTACTTGCCGATACACCGATTACCTGACATGTCACCACTGCCATCATGGCAAGCAAAAGATTGGTAGGATTCAGAGGTTGCCCCGCCTTCATTAACATCTTCTCTGCTTCCTGGGTCAACCTCTTCATTTGACCCCAAGTAGGAGGTGTTGCTTCCCTTGTATGGAAAGTAAAGCTTCTCTGCATAGTAAGCTCTTTGAATTTTTGAACAAAGGGATCAGCCATTGTTGATTTTGATCAATCTTGCTGGGGTCCAAAACCTGTAATTATTAACAGAAATGAAAGCATACCCTAATCCCAAATATATTAATGATGCTGGGATCCAACCTTTCTCTTTATCTTTATACCAAATAGGCGTATTCAAGATCTTCTTATCCTCTTCTTTCCCTTGAAAATGCAACTCTGCTGCTGATAGATTTCCCTTGCTCCAAATATTCAAAAAATTTAGGGTAAGTAAGGTTTTATTTAGAATGTCTTTAGGTTTCATAAATCTCTCTTGTTTCTCCTCTTTTATTTTTTCAAGATAATCACGCAAGGTATGATTAGCTCTTTCAATGATAGCTTGCCCTTGACTATTATAAGGAATACCAAAAGTATGAGTTATATGGTATTGAGATAAAAAGTGAGCTAATTTATCCATATATGTAGTCAATTTTTTGGAAAAACTGTTAGGTAAGAAAACCCATTCTATTAATCCTTTTTCTTGAGCAATTACACCAGATGGAGAATAAGGGGTATGAAATATTATAAACGAAATAGGTTGAGATGCATGTAAGTAAGTCAAAGAGGCATCATTTAGTCGTTGCTCAACAAATTGAAGTTCCTGTAAAGCCAATGGGGTTAAGGTCCGGGGGCTATCCAGAGCTGTATCTCCTTCTAAAGTAGAAAACAAATGTCGTAATTGATAAGTAGGAATCCCAAGTACCAGGCGTAGCCAATTAATATCTCCCAATAACTTTTGAAAATCATTAAAGGTTTTGAGATGGTCTCTTCTAATTTTCACTTTTGGGGCCTTATTCTATGTTGTTTCAATATTGTCCCTAAATATGAAATAGGAAAGTCCTTTTGAATTTTTTCTGGGGCTATTTGCAAATTGTATAGTCTTAAAGCCTCCTGTACTTTTAAAAAGAATTCGTCACGTTCAGCAATACTAGGAGCTGCTAATAGATCATCCATATAATGATATAGAATATAATTGGGGTATACTCGACGGAGGGATTGTAAAGAGCGAGCTACGAATTCTTGGCATAAGGTAGGACTATTTATCATTCCTTGTGGTAAGACTGTCCATTGATAATGCTTAACAGGCTGAGCATGATTAAGAACAGGAACTGTAAAAGCAAATTTATCTCTATCTTGCAATTGTAGGGGGATGGTAAAAAAACAGTCTTTAAGATCTAGCACCATTAAGGACCAATTCTGAGGAATAAGAGCTGGAGAGGGGAGTCCCAATTGTAATGCTCCCATAGGTTCAATACATTTATTAACTTCTCGTAAATCAGTTAACATTCTCCATTTTCCAGATTTCTTTTTTATAACAAAAACAGGAGAATTCCAGGGGGAGGTAGAGGGCTCTGTATGACCAAGTTGGAGTTGTTCTTGTACTAATTGCTCCAACGCCTCGAGCTTCATTTGTGGTAATGGCCACTGCTCAACCCATTTTGGAGTATCAGTTAACCGTTTTAATGGGAGTGCTCGAGGAATTTGAGCAGTGGCTACTTGTTTTCCAATGGAATGGTTACAGAAGCCCCCAAAGGAGAGAGAAGATCTCTTCCCCATATATTAATAGGTATATTTACAATATAAAAGGTAACAAACACTGATCCTCCATTATGGAATTGACATTGCAAGGGATGGGTACTCTTCCAGACATCTGCAATGGAGCCCAATCCCATCAGCATTAAAGGGCTTTTTTCTTTTTCCCAATCTTGGGGCCATTGTTGAGAAGAAATGACTGAAACATCCGCCCCTGTGTCTACTAGTCCCTCAAAGTCGTTTCCTTGTATAATCAAGGAGAGAACAAGGCGAGGATCTTTGATAAGCATTTCCCAAAATATATGTCACCCAGTACTTCCAAATCCTCCTGTTCGTTCATTAGGAAGAGCCAAAAAGGGGTGATAAGGTAGGAGAAGTATTTGAGCAATACATTCCCCAGCTAACAATGAAAGCGTGGTAGAAGTAGGGACCATAATTAAAATTTCCCCAACATAGTCAGAGTCTATTACCCCAGGAATTTGGTTAAACCTCTCAAAGCTGCACTGCTACGGCCTAATATCAAGCCAAAAGTGCCCTTAGGCAGTGGTCCAAATACATTTGTTTTTAATTTATAAATGCCTCCCCCTGGTGACAAAAGAATATTATCAGCTAGTGGCAAATCAGCAGCAGCACTCCCTGAAGTAGCAGGCCATAAGTCCAAAATCATCATCTGAGGTCATTTCAATGGGGCATTGACTCGTAATGGTTGCTGGGAGGGAACAGGGTTGGGGCAGGTGGGATGGCAGGAGGGCAAGGAGGAGAAGTCCCCGGTATTGTTCCTGGGCCCCAAGGACTTAGGCCGGCAGGATAGTTTCCCAGTATCGGGTTGCCCATTTTGTCTGTTTTAGATCTGCATTCATTAGTCCAATGAAACCCCTTCCCGCACCAACGGCAAAGTCCAGGAGGAGTCTTATTCTTCCCAGCAAGAGATCTGTCTTTAGGAATTGCACCTTGATCAGCTTTTAATTTCTGACACTCTCTTTTCATATGACCAGGTTTTCCACAATGGAAGCAGTTACCTCCCTTTTGTGGTCTCATAGGTTTGGCCAAGGCTGTAGCAAAGACATTAGCCTGATGCTCAGCTCCTCCTACTCCCAAGCAGGCTCTGATATATTCAGCTATACATGCACCCTGTCCCTTTAAAGGTCCCAGTATACGCTTGCATTCAGGATTTGCATTTTCAAATGCCAAAGTTTGTAATAATATCTCTGAAATCTCATCCCTCCCTACAGCCCGTTCCACAGCTACCCTCAATCTTGCTAGAAAATCAGTATATGGCTCACTGGGGCCTTGCATTGTTTTAACAAAGGAGGGCTGGGCGTGGCCAGTAGGCACCACACAGCGCCATGCTCGTAAAAAGACCTGGCAGACTTGTTGTAAGTCCTGATCAGAGTACTGAGCCTGTTCTCTTAAAGCCCAATAAGGGCCCTCTCCCATTAGCTTGTCCTCGAGAGGACCAGGGGGATTCTGTCCCTCATTAATCCGAGCCTGCTTTCTAGCATCTTCTTCCCACCAGCTACAAAGTTGCAACCATTGAGAACCCTCCAAGACAGCTTGGGCAATAGATTCCCAATCTAATGGAAGGATCAATTTGCCTTTTCCCAATGATTCCAGCATAGCCAAAACAAAGGGAGATTGAGGACCATACTGCGCTACTGCAGCTTTAAGATCTTTAAAAAATTTATATTCCAAAGGAGTGTATTGAACATTTATCACATTGTCATTTTGCTGTCTCTGGATGGGAAATAATTGTGGAGGATCGATAAAACCACTAGGGGGAGCAGGCAAGTCATCATCATGAAGCATAGACAAAGGAAAGGAGAACCGACAATGTTCCCTGCCCACGTCGGGCCGATTAACTGCAGTGGGGAAAAGAGAAGCACAAAGAGGAGCAGAAGGTGTAGATTTTTTTCTCCTCCTTACGGGATTTCCACCATTCCTGGAATAGATGGGTCATTTCTTTTATCTCTTTGCCCTCCTCTGACAAAACCAATGAAGCCTCCGAATCTGATTCCGAACTATCAGATGTTTCACCATTTACAGGAGGAGGCTCATTTGTATCCTTGCCTTCAGGCGATGCAGAAGCCCCACAAACGTCTGACACATCCTCATAAATTATTTCTCCCCTCCTTGAAGCATTAGATTTAGTTTCATTATCAGTAGAGAGCAAGGTCAAAGCCTGTGTTATAGCACTACACAAAGTCCATAGCTTCAAAGGGATCACATTACCCTTCTGAGGTTGCTTTCTCAATTCCTTTTGAATTATTTTCCATTCCTTCAAGTTTAACTGTAAGTTAGTCTGATATTGAAACTAATAACAATATTGCTCCACCAAGCGGAAGAGCTCACTCAATCGACGAGTCGAGGCTTTAACGCCTATGGAGTGGAGAAGTCCTTTGACTATCTCCATGTATTGTGTCCGTAATGATGATGAGGAATTCCCCATGATTTTCTGAAAGTTCCCCTGCTAGGGTGAGGAATTCCCCATGATTTTCCCGAAAGTTCCCCTGCTATGGATTTAAAATCACCCCGGGGTTACTCACCCTTTCGGTTTCACTCGAGCCCCACGTTGGGCGCCAAATGTTGTGAGCGAAATGACACAAAGACAAAACACGAGACACACAAGAGACAGACAATACACACTCCGGCCGGAGGAACAGAACTGTGCAAAACTAATTGCGGTTTATGATTATAAAAGCCCCCTAGGCAGAATTCCAGACTGCATGAATAAGCCTTTTCAGTACAGCGCAGGTGCATACATGTTATCGTACAGCAAAGGGGAGTGAAATCCCTGTCTGCTGCAGAGTCTGTCCAAAGCCCTCTTCTCCTTCTTATCACAAGAAGGGAATGCTCCCTCGTTTTCAAGGGACCATTAAACTCAAGGCTGTGTCCAGACTCTTTGGCAGAACGCCTCGTTTCCAAGGACGTTCAGCCTGAGCAGAGAGACCTGTTTGCAGGCACATCTCTGCTACCCTATTAACCCTTCAGAAACTCCAATACTTTGACCACCTGAGGTAAAGAGCTGACTCATTGGAAAAGACTCTGATGCTGGGAGGGAATAGGGGCAGGAGGAGAAGGGGACGACAGAGGATGAGACGGTTGGATGGCATCACCGACTTGATGGACATGAGTTTCAGTGAACTCTGGGAGTTGGTGATGAACAGGGAGGCCTGGTGTGCTGCGATTCATGCAGTCACAAAGAGTTGGACATGACTGAGTGACTGAAGTGAATGGAACTGAACTGTGGATGATACAACAAAAGTGAGCGGTGAAGCCCTGAAGCCCATCTCATTCCAGAAAAAAGATCTCAGGTTTGAATTTTCGTTGGTATCTCAAAGAGGAAATTATTCTGACACTGCTTAAAGTGAAATAGTAGGATTTTATTCGGGATTACTGATATAGTTGGCAATACTATTGCAATTGAGATAAGCTCTCTGGCTCAATACAGGAAAAACAAGTTGGGGGATCATCACTCGCACTGAGTGGGGGGTCAGTGGATGGAATACTAAGAGGAGACATGAAGGGTAGAAGGATTCTTGCTGATGGCAAGCTGGGTTGATTGATATCCAAGATGGGGGATTCTCTCTAACCTGACTTAGCAGAATTCTTGCTACAACTGGACTTGGCGATCCTGGGACCAGAGTGAGTGTGTGTATGTGTCCAAGGTAGAGAAGAGGGTTCAGAGGAGCTTGACTCAAATTTGGTGAGGGAGAGAGTTTTGTCACTTTTCAGACTGTCCTTTAGACATGAGTCGCTGGCAGGGAAAGATTTCTCCAAGTTTTTGTCACCATTCCTGTATTTACATGTGACTTTGACTTCTCTCTGCCATGGAGAGCCTACAGTGGGACCGTGTATCACTCAGTATATGAAATATAGTATGACAGTCGTGTCTTTGAAGAGTAATTGTGGCAGACAACCCAAGACCAAAGAAGTCTAGTCAATGGAGAACATTTGATTCACATATTGGGACAGATGTTAAGTTTTTTTTGTTTTTACAAAATATTCTTTTCTATATAAATATAACATTTTTAAGGGTAAGAGTGACATTTTAGCTCACACTGACTGACATTCCACTCTTAAGTTTTCTGAGAAAATAGCTGGTTCAAATGAAATGGTGAAGAGGGAATCAAGAAGGAGAAGAATACTAGGGACACTGTTGGTATCTCGCCTTCTTACAAAAAAAGTATTAAGACAGAGCATGAGATAACCAAAGAGAAATGTTATGCTAGGATTTGAGTCTCTAAGAGCCCGACTGTTCTCATGCAGTTTTGACTAGCTTTTTCCTGGGAAGATGCCAACCAACAGTGACCCACCTGAATTCTTGACTTTGAACTCCTGGCGTGGACTGCAGCACGCCAGGTTTCCCTGTCCATCACCAACTCCTGGAGCTTCTTCAAACTCATGTCCGTTGAGTCGGTGACGCCATCCTCTGTCGTCCCTGTCTCCTCCTTTGGATCCAAGATTGGAAGCAGAGGAAGAGAACCAAATTGGGGGAGGAGTGTCACTGCTGGCTCCATCTTTTTCTTCCCTGGGATTCTGGCACTTCAGAGGAAGACCAAGATAGGATCTCTAAATTCATATTCCCAGTAAAGCCTCAAACTGTTCCTGGGAGATCATGATAAAGTGCTAAGGGAAAACCTTCTTGGGACATTTTTTAGAAGGTTTAGGTTCCTGGAGAGGCAGTTTGTTGTTAGAGCAACTCAGAGGGTGAAGGAACAGGTAAAGGATTTTCTAGAGAAAAAGGAAAGAGAATTGTGATATTGACTGTGGTGGAGTAGTCTCCCCTTGTTAGCAGGGGACATGATCCAAGGCACTTGGTGGTTGCTTGAAGCCACAGATAGTACTGAACCATTTTCTCTTCATGTCTTCCACCCACAAATTTAATACCTTTTCCATATTAACTAAATACTATCAAACACTGTGACTGTAATTTTTACAGTTTGAGGTGCAACAGCAAAACTAGCATGAGTTTATTTTTCCTTTTTCCCCATTTCATGGATAGAAGATTCATTCTTACCATATGTTAGAAATCTCAGCATATGATTTTTTTTTACTTATTGAGTTTAGAACTTTTATCTTTTCACTTAAAGGAAGCACTTTATGATTTTTCTTTGGCATAACCAAATTGCCAGCATCACTACTCTTGTACTTTGGAGCTGTTATCAAGTAAAATAAGTATCACTTGAACACAAGCACTGATATACTGATACAATCAATTTATAATAAAAATGGCTACTAAGTGACTAACAGAAAGGATGTGCTGAACAAAGGGATGATTCATGTCCCAGGCAAGATGGAGGGGAGGGTGCAAGACTTCATCATGCCACTCAAATGATGCACAATTTAACATTTATGAGTTGTTTATTTCTGGAATTTTCAGACTATGGTAGACTAAGCTATGGAAAGTGAAACTGTGGGTGAGGAGAAAATACTGTACAGACTACAAACAGACTATCAAATATATAAAGGCTCAAACAATAGAAATTTATCTTTCACTTATTTAACAGTCCTTTGTGGGTATTCCTGGTCCACAGGTGACTCTCCTTCATGCTGGCATTTATGGAGCCAGGTTCCTTTCATCTTGTGGCTCTGCCATACCTCCAGGTCTTGTAGTTTCCTTCATCCACCTGAGTGAAGAGAAAAGAGATAATGGAGAATTTACACCCTTTTTTTTTTTAAGCCCTAAAGTGACACACATCTCTTTTGGTTACATTCTATTAGTTAGGATTAATTACATTTATATGAGGAGGGGCTGGGAAATGTAGAATATATCTAGGCAGTCACTTTCCAATGACAGTTCTACACATTGTTAAGGGGAACCTGGATTTTTGTCTCTGCCACAGGGATGCTTTTTTTTTTCAACACTTGAATTATTGTACTCCACTCTCCTCTTGCTTTTAAGATTTTCTTTTTGTTTTTCTGTAGTTTGAATAGGATATTTTTAGGTGTAGTTTTTTGATATTTTCCTGCTTGGTATTCTCTGAGTTTCCTGGATCTATGCTTTGCTGTCAGTCATTGACTTGGGGAATTCATTATTATTACTTAAAATATTTCTTTCATTCCTTTCTCTATTCTCCTTCTGGTGTTTTTGTTATGTGTATGGTATACCTGTTGTAATCTTTTATACTTATTTTTTGCCTGTTTTTTCTTTGCTTTTCAGTTTGGGAAATTTTTACTGACATATCTTCATGTTCACTGATTCTTTCCTTGACTGTGCACAAACTACTAACGAACCCGTCAAAAGCATTCTTGATTTGTATTGCACTGTTTTTTATTTTTAGAATTTCCTTTTGATACTTTCTCAGAGTTTCCATCTCTCTGCTGACATCATCTGTCTTTTCTTACATATGGTATACTTTTCCCAATAAATCCCTTAGCATATTAATCATAGTTATTTTAAATTCCCAATTTGATAGTTCTAAAATCTCTGACATATCTGAGTCTAGTTCTGATGCTTATTCTGTCTCTTCAAGCTGTGTTTTTTTGCTTTTTAGCATACCTTGATGTTTTTGTTAAAACCCAGACATGAATCATTGGGTAAAAGAACTGAGATAAATGGACCTTTACTGTGAGGTTTAACGTGTATTGGGCTATGATTAGCCTATACTTGCAGTTTTCTATAGCTGAGATGTTAGACCCTAGAATTTCCTGAGTGTCTTTGTTTTTGTCTCCTTTGTTGTCTTTGGATTTCCCTAGAGACCCTTTCTTTAGGCTCTGAGCCCTGAAGTTCTTTTAGTTATGAATCTATGTTATCTATTTATTTATTTTTAATTCTTTCTTTTTTCTAAAGTGTTCCCAATCCTGAACCCCCCTCCTGCCTCCATCCCCATCCCATCTCTCTGGGTCATCCCAGTGCACCAGCCCCAAGCATCCTGCATCCTGCATTGAACCTAGACTGGCGATTCATTTCTTATATGATATTATACATGTTTCAATGGCATTCTCTCAAATCATCCCACCCTCTCCCTCTCCCACAGAGTCCAAAAGACTGTTCTATACATCTGTGTCTCTTTTGCTGTCTCGCGTGCAGGGTTATTGTTACCATTTTTCTAAATTCCATATATATGCGTTAGTATACTGTATTGGTGTTTTTCTTTCTGGCTTACTTCACTCTGTATAATAGGCTCCAGTTTCAGCCACCTCATTAGAACTGATTCAAATGTATTCTTTTTAATGGCTGAGTAATACTCCATTGTGTGTATGTACCACAGCTTTCTTATCCATTCATCTGCTGATGGACATCTAGGTTTCTTCCATGTCCTGGCTATTATAAACAGTGCTGTGATGAACATTGGGGTACACATAACAATAACAGAAATCTATGTTATTGTACCATACAGGAGCCTCTGTGATATGGTGAAAACTATTGGGGGAGGATAAGCATTTCATAATCTATAATCAAGTCTTCATTGTTTAAGCCTGCATCCCTGAGCTATGACCTCCACAAGTACTTCTCAGCCTTCTTCTCCTTCCTCCCTAACTGAGACAGGAAGAGAAGTTGGCCTTGCGTCTTGCCCTTCTCCCAGGTCAGCTAGGCTCCGGTAAAACAAAGTTGGTTAAGCTCTGGTAAAATAGCTTTCCTTAAAAGCAGGCTTTTGTTAAAGAAAACAAAGCACTCTTTTAAAATGGTTACGTTCCCCCTTTTCCTTCTGGATGTAAGAAGGGATTTTTCTCCCATATTCACCCTGAGAACCTGGTGAGGCTTCTAGACATAAAACTCAAAAATGTGGGGGGCTCCCAGGCACATTTATCTCCTAAACTAACCCAGGCCAAGTCTCCAGTAATTAGTCAGTTGCCCTTTCTACAAGGCTCAAGCTGCAGCTTCTGCTCCTAGTAAACTACAATTCTCTGTATTTTCCTATCTCTCCAGGGTTGTAGTTCTTGCGTTTTGGGGGTTGCAGTTTTTCCTGTAAACTCAGTTCCCTGATATATCTAATACTTGTTGATTTTCAGTTTGTTCAAGATATTTTCTTTCTGTAAGAATAAGAGTGATGACTTCCAAGCTCTTCACATGTCAGACTGGCCAGGGGTTCTTTAAATAGGGAAGCTATTTATATTTAAGTTGGAGATAAGGCTATGGCAAGAATCTCCTACTTTACTTTATCCTCAGAGATGACACAGTATAAGAGCTAATTGTCTTTTCACCATCAGAGCTGAGCTCAGTACAGCTCATTCATGCTGCTGCTGCTTCTTTTTTGACTGCACTGTACAGCATGTGGGACCTTCGTTCCTAATCAGGGATTGAACCTGTGCCCCCTGCTTTGGGAGTGTGGAGTTTTAACCACTGTTCTTAACTCTCAGTTTATATGTTATGTCTACAACCTTCTCCCATTCTCTTCTGTAATATTTATCTATTGCTTCTAGTCTTATTCTCTGAAGTGGTTCAAACCAAATCTAAGATTAAAAACTTCTGTTCCTTCAAAAATCTCCCCAAAGTTCCTTTTTTTCTTCAATAGTCCTTCATAGGACATGGTTTCAAGTTTCTTGTTCTTTGAGATTATTTATGATTTATTATAGTTCAGGATTTTCCTGAGACTGTGGGTCTTAGTGGTACATGATCTTCATAGTAATTTTCTATGTGCATTTATTTTTTCTTCTTTCTACAGACAGAAAAGTCTTTTTACTGGAAAGGAAAACGCAGACTAGTTCTTCAGCAGGAAACAAAATCTTCCCGAGCAGTGAGTGCTAGCTCAGTTTCTCATGTGTCTTGTATAAGGGATACTGAATGATATAGTACTGTCCTCAACAACATTGTCTGCGAAAATGTAGTCTCGAAATTCAAACAATGTAATTGCCAGCTTTTGCTGCACAATGGATGTTAGTGGATGTATGTGAGCAGAGAACTAACCTGTGCTGGCACAGTGGGGTTTGCCTCTGATGAACCAGTGATTGGCTATGAAGAGTTTCCCCTGGGTGGCTGTTCCTCAAACTTGGTCTCTGGACGTTACATGTGGAGCTGACATTGACTCAACCCACAGCCTAAAACCAAGCCCAACCAATTCATTGCCTGAAGCAGACAAAGCTGCCATGGAAGCCCAGTCCAGATCATCTGATACATAGTTGACTTCAGTTCAGTTCAGTTCAATCGTTGCTCAGTTGCTCAGTCGTGTCCGACTCTTTGTGACCCCATGAATCGTAGCACGCTGGGCCTCCCTGTCCATCGCCGATTCCCAGAGTTCACTCAGACTCACGTCCATCGAGTCCGTGATGCCATCCAGCCATATCATCCTTGGTCATCCCCTTTTTCTCCTGCCCCCAATCCTTCCCAGCATCAGAGTCTTTTCCAATGAGTCAACTCTTCACATGAGGTGGCCAAAGTACTGGAGTTTCAGCCTTAGCATCATTCCTTCCAAAGAAATCTCAGGGTTGATCTCCTTCAGAATGCACTGGCTGGATCTCCTTGCAGTCCAAGGGACTCTCAAGAGTCTTCTCCAACACCACAGTTCAAAAGCATCAATTCTTTGGCGGTCAGCCCTCTCCACAGTCCAACTCTCACATCCATACATGACTACTAGAAAAACCATAGCCTTGACTAGATTGACCTTAGTCGGCAAAGTAATGTCTCTGCTTTTGAATATGCTATCTAGGTTGGCCATAACTTTTCATAGTTGACTTAAGGACCAATAAACATGAAAACACTTTTCATGTAAATCACTGAGTTTTAGGAGATGGGACCAGGCTTGTCAGCTGACCATTTGATATTTTAATTAATAAAATAGATTTAAGACAGAGTGCCTGATGAACTATGGATGGAGGTTCATGACATTGTACAAGAGACAGGAATCAAGACCATCCCCAGGAAAAAGAAATGCAAAAAAGCAAAATGGCTGTCAGGAGGCCTTACAAATAGCTGTGGAAAGAAGAGAAGTGAAAAGCAAAGGACAAAAGGAAAGATATACCCATTTGAATGCAGAGTTCCAAAGAATAGCAAGAAGAGATAAGAAAGCCTTCCTCAGTGATCAATGCAAAGAAATAGAGGAAAACAATAGAATGGGAAAGACTAGAGATTTCTTCAAGAAAATTAGAGATACCAAGGGAACATTTCATGCAAAGATGGGCACAATAAAGGACAGAAATGGTAGGGACCTAACAGAAACAGAAGATATTAAGAAGAGGTGGCAAGAATACACAGAAGAACTGTACAAAAATGATATTCATAACCTGGATAACACGATGGTGTGATCACTCACCTAGAGCCAGACATCCTGGAATGGGAAGTCAAGTGGGCCTTAGAAAGCATCACTACAAACAAAGCTAGTGGAGGTGATGGAATTCCAGTTGAGCTGTTTCAAATCCTGAAAGATGATGCTGTGAAAGTGCTGCAGTCAATATGCCAGCAAATTTGGAAAACTCAGCAGTGGCCACAGGACTGGAAAAGGTCAGTTTTCATTCCAATCCCAAAAAAAGGCAATGCCAAAGAATGCTCAAACTACCACACAATTGCATTCATCTCACATACTAGTAAAGTAATGCTTAAAATTCTCCAAGCCAGGCTTCAGCAATACGTGAACCGTGAACTCCCTGATGTTCAAGCTGATTTTAGAAAAGGCAGAGGAACCAGAGATCAAATTGCCAACATCCGCTGGATCATGGAAAAAGCAAGAGAGTTCCAGAAAAACATCTATTTCTGCTTTATTGACTATGCCAAACCTTTTGACTGTGTGGATCACAATAAACTGGAAAATTCTGAAAGAGGTGGGAATATCAGACCACCTGACCTGCCTCTTGAGAAATCTGTATGCAGGCCAGGAAGCAACAGTTCGAACTGGATATGGAACAACATACTGGTTCCAAATAGGAAAAGGAGTATGTCAAGGCTGTATATTGTCACACTGCTTATTTAACTTCTATGCAGAGTACATCATGAGAAACACTGGGATGGAGGAAGCACAAGATGGAATCAAGGTTATTTATATAAATAAACTTGATATCAGTTCAGTTCAGTTCAGTTCAGTCGCTCAGTCGTGTCCGACTCTTTGCGACCCCATGAATCGCAGCACACCAGGCCTCCCTGTCCATCACCAACTCCCGGAGTTCACTCAGAGTCGCGTCCATCGAGTCGGTGATGCCATCCAGCCATCTCATCCTCCGTCATCCCCTTTTTCTCCTGCCCCCAATCCTTCCAGCATCAGAGTCTTTTCCAATGAGTCAATTCTTTGCACTAGGTGGCCAAAGTACTGGAGTTTCAGCTTTAGCATCATTCCTTCCAAAGAACACCCAGGGCTGATCTCTTTCAGAATGGACTGGTTGGATCTCCTTGCAGTCCAAGGGACCCTCAAGAGTCTTCTCCAACACCACAGTTCAAACGCATCAATTCCTCCACGCTCAGCCTTCTTCACAGTCCAACTCTCACATCCATACATGACTACTGGAAAAACTATAGCCTTGACTAGATGGACCTTAGTCAGCAAAGTAATATCTCTGCTTTTGAATATGCTATCTAGGTTGATCATAATTTTTCTTCCAATGAATAAGCGTCTTTTAATTTCATGGCTGCAGTCGCCATCTACAGTGATTTTGGAGCCCAGCAAAATAAAGTCAGCTACTGTTTCTACTGTTTCCCCATCTATTCGCCATGAAGTGATGGGACCGGATGCCATGATCTTCATTTTCTGAATGTTGAGCTTTAAGCCAACTTTTTCACTCTCCTCTTTCACTTTCATTAAGAGACTTCTCAGTTCTTCTTCACTTTCTGCCACAAGGGTGGTGTCATGTGCATATCTGAGGTTATTGATATTTCTCCCGGCAATCTTGATTCCAGCTTGTGTTTCTTCCAGTCCATAAATAACCTCTTAGTTCTTTTTTTTTTTTTTTTTTTAATATTTAGTTTTAAGCTAGCTCTTTCACTCTCCTCCTTGACCCTCATCAAGAAGCTCTTTAGATCCTCTTCACTTTCTCCCATTAGAGTAGTATCATCCACATATCTGAGGTTGTTGTTTCTCCCACCTATCTTGATTCCAGCTTGTAACTCATCCAGCCTGGCATTTCTCATGAGTGCTCAGCGTATAGATTAAACAAACAGGGTGAGAGAAGACAGCCCTGTTGTACTCCTTTCTTAATCTTGAACCAATCGGTTTTTCCATAAAGGATTCTGTTGTTTCTTATATAGTAATCATTATTTATGGATCTTTATACATTGTGAACACCCTCAAGGTTTTTTTTTTTTTTTTTTTTTCGGTAGTCTGGGTTTGTGAGGAACCTTTTGCCTACACAGCTCTCCTAAAAACTTTGCGAGTTTTCTAAGTATTTGATTACAACCTGCATCATGTGTCCAAAGACACATCTTCCATTCTTTTGGGGAGATGGCTCTCTCTCTATAGACACAGTTAAGGAAATTTAGTGTGCTTCCAGCTTCTGGGCCAAGTTTTTTAATATTTCAAGTGGTCCTTTTGTGCAGCTGGAAGGATCTATGATACTTTTGTCCTTTCCAAGGTCTTAATAAGAGCTGTACTTTTGATTTGGGTTTTTTTCTTGAGGTCCTATTTTAATATCCACTCCTGTGATTTGATGAGAAATAATTTCTTTTCTCATGAAATTAAAAGATGCTTACTCCTTGGGAGGAAAGTTATGACCAAACTAGATGGCACATTCAAAAGCATAGACATTACTTTGCCAACAAAGGTCTGTCTAGTCAAGGCTATGGTTTTTCCAGTGGTCATGTATGGATGTGAGAGTTGGACTGTGAAAAAAGCTGAGCGCTGAAGAATTGATGCTTTTGAACTGTGGTGTTGGAGAAGACTCTTGAGAGTCCCTTGGACTGCAAGGAGATCCAACCAGTCTGTTCTAAAGGAGATCAGTCCTGGGTGTTCTTTGGAAGGAATGATGTTGAAGCTGAAGCTCCAGTACTTTGGCCACCTCATGAGAAGAATTGACTCATTGGAAAAGACTCTGATGCTGGGAGGGATTGTGGGCAGGAGGAGAAGGGGACGACAGAGGATGAGATGGCTGGATGGCATCACTGACTCGATGGACATGAGTGTGAGTAAACTCCAGGAGTTGGTGATGGGCAGGGAGGCCTGGCGTGCTGCAGTTCACAGGGTCGCAAAGAGTCGGACATGACTGAGCGACTGAACTGAACTGAACCGAACTGAACTGAATTTCTTTTCCCTACTCTGCAACTTCTGTGACCTCTATATTCCTTCTAATCTCGGCTCAAAATCTGACCAGGTTTTTTCTCAGCTCATTTCAGATCTGTCTTTGCTCTAGGGCTTTAAAACATAGCTAGTAGCAGCTAGTTCACAGCCAAACAGTCCACCTTAAAACTCTGTCCTCCTTTCATTAGTTACACTATCTGCCTTTCAAGTAGATAGTTATATCAAATATTGAAAGTTTTATCAATATTGAATAAATAGTGAAGGTTTTATCAAGTATGTTACCACTACACACGTCATCATCTTCCAGCTTAAAACAGTTTCTGGGCCACTTGCTTCCCAGTCCCAAACGTTTTTATATTTCTGTTGTAGCAGTAACCCACCTCTAGCTACAAGCTTCTTTATTAACTTTTGCTGTATTATATATATTCCAAAACTCAGTGTCTCAGAAAAACAAGCATTTATTGGAACTTCCTTGGTTGTTTGCTGCTGCTACTGCTGCTAAGTCGCTTCAGTCTTGTCCGACTCTGTGCGACCCCATAGACGGCAGTCCACCAGGCTCCCCCATCCCTGGGATTCTCCAGGCAAAAACACTGGAGAGGGTTGCCATTTCCTTCTCCAATGCATGAAAGTGAAAAGTGAAAGTGAAGTCGCTCAGTTATGTCCGACCCTCAGCAACCCCATGGACTGCAGCCCACCAGGCTCCTCCATCCATGGGATTTTCCAGGCAAGAGTACTGGAGTGGATTGCCATTGCCTACTTCCACTTCAGGAAGTGCAGGTTATATCCCTGGTGGGGGAGCTAAGATCCCACATGTAGTATAGCCAAAAACACAAAGCAAAACACAAAAAAGCTCAAGCATTTATTTTTATGCTCATGGGCCTGCCTGTCAATTGTTGTTTAGATGATCTCAGCTGGGCTTCAGCTGTGCTAAAGGTTGGCCGCATGTGTTTCTGGCAGGAGGCTGGCTACATGTGTTTCTGGCAGGAGGCTGTCCACATGTGTTTCTGGCAGGAGGCTGGCTACATGTGTTTCTGGCAGGAGGCTGTCCACATGTGTTTCTGGCAGGAGGCTGGCCGCACGTGTTTCTCACAGGAGGCTGGCCGCACGTGTTTCTGGCAGGAGGCTGGCCGCATGTGTTTCTTGCAGGAGGCTGGCCGCATGTGTTTCTGGCAGGAGGCTGGCCTCATGTGTTTCTGTCAGGAGGCTGGCTGCATGTGTTTCTGGCAGGAGGCTGGCTGCATGTGTTTCTGGCAGTAGGTTAGCTGAACGTGTTTCCAGCTTGTGGCCTAGGCTCAGGTGTGCTCACATGTGTTTGCTTTGGGTTCCAAATCAAAGGGGCTTCCCTGGTGGCTCAGTGTAAAGAATTCACTTGCCATTGTAGAAGACATGGGTTCGATCCCATGATTGGAAAGATCCCCTGCAGAAGGAAATAGCAACCCAATTCAGTATTCTTGCCTGGGAAATCCTATGGCCAGAGGAGCCTGGTAGGCTACAATTCATGGGGGTCACAAAGAGTCAGACACAACTTAGCAACTAAGCAACAACAAACAGATTGAAGAAGCAGCAGCTATTAGAAGGAAACTCTTCTCGGGGGGGGGTGGGGGGGGGGTAACACAGGAGGGTGAGACCCAAGACCCACTGTAGGAGAGCACATTTCAAGTCTTCTTTTATTTACTAATATCAAAGTAAGTATTGGTATTTACTAATACCGAAGCAAGTCACATGGCCAAGCCCAAAGTCAAGGGGCAGAGAAACGTACACCCTGCTGACCTTGAGGCCATAGCAATGGTGTGGGCATAAAATACCATAGAAGCATGAACAATTGGGGCTGATAACTGACAATAATTTAGCACAATTAGGCTTCCCTAGTGGCTCAGATGGTAAACAGTCAGCCTGCAATGTGGGAGACCCAGGTTTGATCCCTGGGTCGGGAAGATCCCCTGGAGAAGGAAATGGCAACTCACTCCAGTATTCTTGCCTGGAAAATCCCATGAATGGGAGGAGCCTGGTCAGCTCCAATCCATGGGGTCACAAAAAGTCGGACATGAGTGAGCAACTAACACACACACTCAGCTACCTTCCATATGCTTTTCTGTTGACTTCCTGTTACTCAGTTCAGATCAGTTCAGTCGCTCAGTCATGTCCGACTCTTTGTGACCCCATAAATCGCAGCATGCCAGGCCTCCCTGTCCATCACCAACTCCTGGAGTTCACTCAGACCTACATCCATCGAGTCCGTGATGCCATCCAGCCATCTCATCCTCTGTCGTCCCCTTCTCCTCCTGCCCCCAATCCCACCCAGCATCAAAGTCTTCTCCAATGAGTCAACACTTTGCATGAGGTGGCCAAAGTACTGGAGCTTCAGCCTTAGCATCATTCCTTCCAAAGAAATCCCAGGGCTGATCTCCTTCAGAATGGACTGGTTGGATTTCCTTGCAGTCCAAGGGATTCTCAAGAGTCTTCTCCAACACCACAGTTCAAAAGCATCAGTTCTTCGGTGCTCGGCCTTCTTCACAGTCCACCTCTCACATCCATACATGACCGCAGGAAAAACCATAGCCTTGACTATACTGACCTTAGTCGGCAAAGTAATGTCTCTGCTTTTGAATGTGCCATCTAGGTTGGTCATAACTTTCCATCCAAGGAGTAAGTGTCTTTTAATTTCATGGACGCAATCAAGATCTGCAGTGATTTTGGAGCACAAAAAAATAAAGTCTGACACTGTTTCCACTGTTTCTCCGTCTATTTCCCATGGAGTGATGGGACCGGATGCCATGATCTTCGTTTTCTCAATGTTGAGTTTTAGCCAACTTTTTCACTCTCCTCTTTTACTTTCATCAAGAGGCTTTTTAGTTCCTCTTCACTTTCTGCCATAAGGGTGGTGTCATCTGCATATCTGAGATTATTGATATTTCTCCTGGCAATCTTGATTCCAGCTTGTGTTTCTTCCAGTCCAGCGTTTCTCATGATGTACTCTGCATAGAAGTTAAATAAGCAGGGTGACAATATACAGCCTTGACGTACTCCTTTTCCTATTTGGAACCAGTCTGTTGTTCCATGTCCAGTTCGAACTGTTGCTTCCTGGCCTGCATACAGATTTCTCAAGAGGCAGGTCAGGTGGTCTGGTATTCCCATCTCTCTCAGAATTTCCCACAGTTTGTTGTAATCCACACAGTCAAAGGCTTTGGCATAGTCAATAAAGCAGAAGTAGATGTTTTTCTGGAACTCTCTTGCTTTTTCCATAATCCAGCGGATGTTGGCAATTTTGTCTCTGGTTCCTCTGCCTTTTCTAAAACCGGCTTGAACATCAGGGAGTTCACGGTTCACATATTGCTGAAGCCTGGCTTGGGGAATTTTGAGCATTACTTTACTAGCGTGTGTGGTGTAAAGATATGGGGGTGAGAAGAAGCATCCTCTAATTCTCTGCTTAGGTCTCAGTCATTAATGAGCCTGTATTCTTGGGCTCTGACCTTCTCAGGTGTTTCTCCACTTCCTACCTCTACACCCTTAAGAGAGATAAAAAGAGGGGGCTGGAGCTGAGTATTGCCCTTCCCTCACATCAGTTGGGCTCTGATAGCTTCTCAAGGGAAACTATTTTCCTTGAGAGCAGGATTTTGTTTAAAAACAAAAACAGGGGTTTGTCCTAAGATGGCAGAGGAATAGGACAGGGAGATCTCCTTCTCCCCCAAAAAATTCATCAAAAGAACATTTGAAAGTTGAGTACATTCCACAAAACAACTTCTGAATGCTGGCTGAGGACATCAGGCACCCAGAAAAGAGGCTATTGTCTTCGAAAGGAGATAGGAAAAGATACAAAAGACAAAAAGACAAGAGGTGGGGATGGAGACCCTTCACGGGAAGGGAGTCTTAAAAAAGAGAGAAGTTTCCAAACAACAGGAAACATTCTCACTGGCGAGTCTGTGGCGAGCCTTGGAACCTCAGAGGGCAACATAACCGGGAGAAAAAATAAATAAATAATTAAGACCCACAGATTACCTGCCCAAGGGTAACTCCCAGTGGAGAAGCAGCGCAGACGCCCACATCCGCCACTAGCAAGTGGGGGCTGGGCAGGGAGGCGTGGGCTGCAGTGCTTAGAGTAAGGACCGGGCCTGAATGCTCCGAGGGCAATCTGAGGGAACTGACTTGAGATAGCAACCCAGACTGTGGGATAGCTATGCCACGAAAAGCCCTAACCTAAGACACCACCAGGCCCGCTCACAGAACAAGGACTGAGCAGAGCTAGCAGGCTGTGGACTGGCCCATGCCCTGCTGGAGACAGGCAGGGGAGGACGGCCAGAGCCGGAAGGGGGCAATCTTGGCCCCAGAGAGGCATTCTCTACCAAACTGAAAGCAGACTTTGTTGCTAGCCAAGACTTCTTGGGATTCCTGATAGCTGACATCTGCCAGGTGGGTCGCAGCCAGAGATCAGCTCCCCAGAAGAGACACACGGCACACCTGAGAAGGCCCGCCCATTGTACACCCAGAAAACCGAGCGGCATGGATGGGGGAGGCGATAAGTTGCAGCGACTGCGCTCGCCAAACACCTGATCAGCTGAGCTGTTCGGACCTGGGAAGGGCACAAAACGCAGGCCCAACCGAGTCTGTGCCCCTGAGGACTACCTGAGTGCCTGAACCTGAGCGGCTTAGACCTGGGAGGTGCATGCAGCCCAGGGCCGGCCTCAGACAGTTCCCGGAGGAGCAACCTAGAGCCTGAGCAGTGTAGACAGGGAAAGCACACACGCAGCAAGCGGGGGCAAACCCAGTGTGGCCAACACACTGTGAGCACACGCCAGTGTTATTTGTTTGAAGTGTTCCTCCCTCCCCACAGCATGACTGAACAAGTGAGCCTAAAAAAGTGTCCACCATCGCCCCCTTCTGTCAGGGTGGAAATTAGACACTGAAGAGACCAGCAAACAAAAGAAGCTAAAACAGAGGGAATCGCCTTGGAAGTAACAGGTGCAGTAGATTAAAACCCTGTAGTTGGCACCGACTACATAGGAAGGGGCCTACAGATCTTGAGAAGTATAAGCTGGATCAGGGAACTATCTGAAAATGAACTGACTCTACACTGTCCACAACAACACCAGAGAAAGTCCTAGATATATTTTTACTATTATCATTTTTAAAATTAAAAAAATTAATTTTAAGTCCTCTGTTACTCCTTTAATTTTCATTTTTATAACCTAAAAGTCAGTTCAGTTCAGTTGCTCAGTCGTGACCAACTCTTTGTGACCCTATGAATTGCAGCACACCAGGCCTCCCTGTCCATCACCAACTCCCAGAATTCACTCAAACTCACGTCCATTGAGTCGGTGATGCCATCCAGCCATCTCATCCTCTCATCCCCTTTTCCTCCTGCCCCCGATCCCTCCCAGCATCAGTCTTTTTCAATGAGTCAACTCTTTGCATGAGGTGGCCAAAGTACTGGAGTTATCAGCTTTAGCATCATTCCTTCAAAAGAACACCCAGGACTGATCTCCTTTACAATGGACTGGTTGGATCTCCTTGCAGCCCAAGGGACTCTTAAGAGTCTTCTCCAACACCACAGTTCAAAAGCATCAGTTCTTCGGTGCTCAGCCTTCTTCACAGTCCAACTCTCACATCCATACATGACTACTGGAAAAACCATAGCCTTGACTAGATGGACCTTTGTTGGCAAAGTAATGTCTCTGCTTTTGAATATGCTATCTAGGTTGGTCATAACTTTCCTTCCGAGGAGTAAGTGTCTTTTAATTTCATGGCTGCAGTCACCATCTGCAGTGATTTCGGAGCCCAGAAAAATAAAGTCTGACAGTGTTTCCACTGTTTCCCCATCTATTTGCCATGAAGTGATGGGACCAGATGCCATAATCTTCGTATTCTAAATGTTGACCTTTAAGTCAACTTTTTCACTCTCCTCTTTCACCTTCATCAAGAAGCTTTTTACTTTGCAAAAAAAAAAAAAAAAAAAAAAAAAAGACCCTATTTTTAAAAGCAAACTTCATATGTATATGTTTCATAATTTTTGTAACTTTGTTTTTTTCTTTAATATTGTATTTTTGAGAATCCTACATTTACTCTAGATTTTTAATCTTTGCTCTTTGGTATTTGTTATAAATTTTGTACCTTTAAGAACCCAATCTTCAGTACCCATTTTTACTTGGGAACGAGATTACTGGCTTGACTGCTCTCTCCCTCTTTGGACTCTCCTTTTTCTCCACCAAGTCGCCTCTATCTCCTCCCTCCCCCTTCTCTTCCCTACGCAACTCTGTGAATCTCTTTGTGTGTTCCAGACTGTGGAAACACTTAGGAAACTGGTTACTGGCTGGATCTGTCTCTCTCCTTTTGATTTCCCCCTTTTCTCCTCCTGCTCACCTCTGTCTCCTTTCTCTCTCTTCTCTTCTCTGTATAACTCCGTGAAAATCTCTGAGGGATCCTGACTGTGGAGAGCACATAGGGAAGTGATTACCGGCTAGCTTGCTCTCTCCCCTTTTGATTCCCCCTCTTCTCCTCCTGGTCACCTCTATCTCCCTCCTCCCTCTTTTCTTCCCCATGTAACTCTGTGAACCTCTCTGGGTGTCCCTCACTGTGGAGAAATTTTCATCTTTAACCTATATTTTTTACCATTGGTGCTGCATAGATGGAGAAGTTTTGAGGCTACTGTAATAATAAGACTGAAAACCAGAGGCAGGAGGCTTCAGTCCAAATCCTGAGAACACCAGAGAACTCCTGACTCCAGGGAACATTAATCGATAGGAGCTCATCAAACGCCTCCATACCTACACTGAAACCAAGCACCACCCAAGGGCCAACAAGCTTCAGAGCAAGACATACCATGCAACTTCTCCAGCAACACAGGAACAAAGCCCTGAACTTCAGTATACAGGCTGCCCAAAGTCACACAAAAGCCACTGACATCTCATAAATCATTACTGGACACTTCATTGCACTCCAGAGAGAAGAAATCCAGCTCCACCCACCAGAACACCGACACAAGCTTTCCTAACGAGGAGACCTTGACAAGCCACCCGTCCAACCCCACCCACAGAGAGGAAACTCCACAATAATGAAAACTCCATAAACTGCCAGAATATGGAGAGTTCACCCCAAACACAGCAATATAAACAAGATGAAAAGGCAGAGAAATACCCAGCAGGTAAGGGAACAAGATAAATGCCCACCAAACCAAACAAAAGAGGAAGAGATAGGAAATCTACCTGACAAAGAATTCCAAATAATGATAGTGAAAATGATCCAAAAATCTTGAAAACAAAATGGAGTTACAGATAAATAGCCTGGAGACAAGGATTGAGAAGATGCAAGATAGGTTTAACAAGGACCTAGGAGAAATGAAAAAAAAAAAAAGAGTCAATATATAATGAATAATGCAATAAATGAGATCAAAAACACTCTGGAGGGAACCAACAGTAGAATAACGGAGGCAGAGGATAGGATAAGTGAGGTAGAAGATAGAATGGTAGTAACAGAGAGGAAAAAAGAAAAACCAATTAAAAGAAATGAGGGCAATCTCAGAGACCTCTGGGACAATGTTAAATGCCCCAAAATTCGAATCATAGGAGTCCCAGAAGAAAAAGACAAAAAGAAAGGCCATGAGAAAATACTTGAGGAGATAATAGATGAAAACTTCCCTAAGTTGGGGAAGGAAATAGTCACCCAAGTCCAAGAAACCCCGAGAGTCCCAAAGAGGATAAATTCAAGGTGAAACACCCCAAGACATGTATTAATCAAATTAACAAATATCAAACACAAAGAACAAATATTAAAAGCAGCAAGGGAAAAACAACAAATAACACAGAAGGGGATTCCCATAAGGATAACAGCTGATCTTTCAATAGAAACTCTTCAGGCCAGGAGGGACTGGCAGGACATACTTAAAGTGATGAAAGAAAATAATCTACAGCCCAGATTACTGTACCCAGCAAGGATCTCATTCAAATATGAAGGAGGAATCAAAAGCTTTACAGACAAGCAAAAGCTGAGAAATTCAGCACCACCAAATCAGCTCTCCAACAAGTGCTAAAGGATATTCTCTAGACAGGAAACACAAAAAGAGTGTATAAACCTGAACCCAAAACAATAGAGGAAATGGCAACGGGATCATACTTATCAATAATTACCTTAAACATAAATGGGTTGAATGCCCCAACCAAAAGACAAAGACTGGCTGAGTGGATACAAAAACAAGACCCCTTATATGTTGTCTACAAGAAACCCACCTCAAAACAAGGGACACATACAGACTGAAAGTGAAGGGCTGGAAAAAGATATTCCACGCAAATAGAGACCAATACTATTAGCAATACTCATTAGCATTAGCAATACTCATATCAGATAAAATAGAGTTTAAAACAAAGGCTCTGAAAAGAGACAAAGAAGGCCACTACATAATGATCAAAGGATCAATCCAAAGAGAAGATATAACAATTATAAATATATATGCACCCAACATAGGAACACAACAATATGTAAGATAAATGCTAACAAGTATGAAAGGGGAAATTAACAATAACACAATAATAGTAGGAGACTTTAATACCCCACTCAACCTATGGATAGATCAACTAAATAGAAAAGTAACAAGGAAACACAAACTTTAAATGACACAGTGGACCTAATTGATATCTATAGGACATTTCACCCAAAAACAATGAATTTCACCTTTTCCTCAAGTGCACACAGAACCTTCTCCAAGATAGATCACATCCTGGGCCATAAATCTAGCCTTGGTAAATTAAAAAAAATTGAAATCATTCCAAGCATCTTTTCTGACCACAATGCAGTAAGATTAGATTTCAATTACAGGAGAAAAACTATTAAGAATTCCAACATATGGAGGCTGAACAACTCGCTGCTGAATAACCAACAAATCACAGAAGAAATAAAAAAAGAAATCAAAATATGCATAGAAATGAATGAAAATGAAAATACAACAACCCAAAACCTGTGGGACACTATAAAAGTAGTGCTAAGGTGTATGTTATAGCAGTACAGGCATACCTCAAGAAACAAGAAAAAAGTCAAATAAATAACCTAACTCTACACCTAAAGCAACTAGAAAAGGAAGAAATAAAGAACCCCAGAGATAGTAAAAGGAAAGAAATCTTAAAAATTAGGGCAGAAATAAATGCAAAAGAAACAAAAGAGACCATAGCAAAAATCAACAAAGCCAAAATCTGGTTCTTTGAGAAGATAAATAAAATAGACAAACCATTAGCCAGACTCTTCAAGAAACAAAGGGAGAAGAATCAAATCAACAAAATTAGAAATGAAAACGGAGAGATCACAACAGACAACACAGAAATATGAAGGATCGTAAGAGACTACTATCAACAATTATATGCCAAAAAATTGGACAACTTGGAAGAAATGGATAAATTCTTAGAAAAGTACAACTTTCCAAAACTGAAACAGGAAGAAACAGAAAATCTTAACAGACCCATCACAAGCACAAAAATTGAAGCTGTAATCAGAAATCTTCCAGCAAACAAAAGCCCAGGACCAGATGGCTTCACAGCTGAATTCTACCAAAAATTTAGAGAAGAGCTAACACCTATCCTACTCAAACTCTTACAGAAAATTGCAGAGGAAGGTCAACTTCCAAACTCATTCTATGAGGCCGCCATCACCCTAATACCAAAACCTGACAAAGATGCCACAAAAAAAGAAAGCTACAGGCCAATATCACTGATGAACATAGATGCAAAAATCATTAACAAAATTCTAGCAATCAGAATCCAACAACACATTAAAAAGATCATACACCATGACCAAGTGGGCTTTATCCCAGGGATGCAAGGATTCTTCAATATCTGCAAATCAATCAATGTAATACACCACATTAACAAATTGAAAAATAAAAGCCATATGATTATCTCAATAGATGCAGAGAAAGCCTTTGACAAAATTCAACATCCATTTATGATAAAAACTCTCCAGAAAGCAGGAATAGAAGGAACATACCTCAACATAATAAAAGCTATATATGACAAACCCACAGCAAACATTATCCTCATGGTAAAAAACTGAAAGCATTTCCCCTAAAGTCAGGAACAAGACAAGGGTGCCCACTCTCACCACTACTATTCAACATTGTTTTGGAAGTTTTGGCCACAGCACTAGGAGCAGAAAAAGAAATAAAAGAAATCCAGACTGGAAAAGAAGAAGTAAAACTCACTGTTTGCAGATGACGTGATCCTCTACATAGAAAACCCTAAAGACCCCACCAGAAAATTGCTACCATTAATCAATGAATATAGTAAAGTTGCAGGATATAAAATCAACACACAGAAATCTCTTGCATTCTTATACACTAATAATGAGAAAATAGAAAGAGAAATTAAGGAAACAATTTCATTCACCACTGCAACAAAAATAATAAAATACTTAGGAATATATCTACCTAAAGAAACAAAAGATCTATATATAGAAAACTATAAAATGCTGGTGAAAGAAATCAAAGAGGACACTAATAGATGGAAAAATATACCATGTTCATGGATTGGAAGAACCAATATAGTGAAAATGAGTATACTACCCAAAGCAATCTGTAGATTCAATTCAATCCCTATCAAGCTACCAACAGTATTTTTCACAGAGCTAAAACAAATAATTTCACAATTTTTATGGAAATACAAAAAACCTTGAGTAGCCAAAGCAAGCCACTATACTTTCGTCTTGAGAAAGAAGAATGGAACTGGAGGAATCAACCTGCCTGACTTCAGGGTCTACTACAAAGCCATAGTCATCAAGACAGTATGGTACTTGCACAAAGACAGAAATATAGATCAATGGAACAAAATAAAAAGCCCAGAGATAAACTCACGCACCTATGGACACCTTTGACAAAGGAGGCAAGAATATACAATGGAAAAAGACAATCTCTTTAACAAGTGGTGTTGGGAAAACTGATCAATCTCTTGTAAAAGAATGAAACTAGAACAGATATAGAGGAGGCAATGGCAACCCACTCCAGTACTCTTGCCTGGAAAATCCCATGGACAGAGGAGCCTCATGGGCTGCAGTCCATGGGGTCACAAAGAGTCGGACACGACTGAACGACTTCATTTTCACTTTTCACTTTTCACTTTCATGCATTGGAGAAGGAAATGGCAACCCACTCCAGTGTTCTTGCCTGGAGAATCTCAGGGACGGTGGAACCTGGTGGGCTGCCGTTTATGAGGTCACACAGAGTCGGACATGGTTGAAGTGACTTAGCAGCGGCAGCAGAACAGATGTGCAGATGACACCACCTTTATGGCAGAAAGTGAAGAGGAACTAAAAAACCTCTTGATGAAAGTGAAAGAGGAGAGTCAAAAAGCTGGCTTAAAGCTCAACATTCAGAAAACTAAGATCATGGTATCCGGTCCCATCACTTCATGGCAAATAGATGGGGAAACAGTGGAAACACTGTCAGACTTTATTTTGGGGGGCTCCAAAATCATTGCAGATGGTGACTGCAGCCATGAAATTAAAAGACGCTTACTCCTTGGAAGAAAAGTTATGACCAACCTAGATAGTATATTCAAAAGCAGAAACATTACTTTGCCAACAAAGGTCCGTCTAGTCAAGGCTATGGTTTTTCCTGTGGTCATGTGTGGATGTGAGAGTTGGACTGTGAGGAAAGCTGAGTGCCGAAGAATTGATGCTTTTGAACTGTGGTGTTGGAGAAGACTCTTGAGAGTCCCTTGGACTGCAAGGAGATTCAACCAGTCCATTCTGAAGGAGATCAACCCTGGGATTTCTCTGGAGGGAATGATGCTGAAGCTGACATCCAGTACTTTGGCCAACTCATGAGAAGAGTTGACTCATTGGAAAAGACTCTGATGCTGGGAGGCATTGGAGTCAGGAGGAGAAGGGGGCAACAGAGGATGAGATGGCTGGATGGCATCACCGACTCAATGGACGTGAGTCTGAGTGAACTCCGGGTGTTGGTGATGGACAGGGAGGCCTGGCGTGCTGTGATTCATGGGGGTTGCAAAGAATGAGTGGACACGACTGAGCGACTGAACTGAACTGAGAACACTTTCTCACACCATACACAAAAACAAACTTAAACTGGATTAAAGATCGAAACGTAAGACCAGAAACTATAAAACTCCTAGAGGAGAACATAGGCAAAACACTTTCCGACATAAATCACAGCAGGATCCTCTATGACCCACCTCCCAGAATATTGCAAATAAAAGCAAAAATAAACAAATGGGACCTAATTAAAATTAAAAGCTTCTGCACAACAAAGGAAACTATAAGCACAGTGTAAAGACAGCCTTCAGAATGGGAGAAAATAATAGCAAATGAAGCAACTGGTAAAGAATTAATCTCAAAAATATACAAGCAACTCCTGAAGCTCAATTCTAGAAAAATAAATGACCCAATCAAAAAATGGGCCAAAGAACTAAATAGACATTTTTCCAAAAAGGACATACAGATGGTTAACAAACATATGAAAAGATGCTCAACATCATTCATTATCAGAAAAATGCAAATCAAAACCACAATGAGGTACCATTTCACACCAGTTAGAATGGCTGCTATCCAAAAGCCTAAAAGCAATAAATGCTGGAGAGGATGTGAAGAAAAAGAACCCTCTTACACTGTTAGTTGGAATGCAAACTAGTACAGCCACTATGGAGAACAGTGTGGAGATTCCTTAAAAAACTGGAAATGGAACTGCCATATGACTCAGCAATCCCACCGCTTGGCATACACATCGAGGAAATCAGAATTGAAAGACACATGTGTACCCCAATGTTCATCATAGCACTGTTTATAATAGCCAGGACATGGAAGCAACCTAGATGTCCATCAGCAGATGAATGGATAAGAAAGCTGTGGTACATATACACAATGAAGTATTACTCGGCTATTAAAAAGAATACATTTGAATCAGTTCTAATGAGGTGGATGAAACTGGAGCCTATTATACAGAGTGAAGTAAGCCAGAAAGAAAAACACCAATACAGTATACTAATGCATATATATGGAATTTAGAAAGATTGTAACAATATGTCTCCTATATGCGAGACAGCAAAAAAGACATAGATATATAAAACAGTCTTTTGGACGCTGTGGGAGAGGGCGAGGGTGGGATGATTTGGGAGAATGGCATTGAAACATGTATATTATCATATGTGAAATGAATCGCCAGTCAGGTTTGATGCATGATACAGGGTGCTCAGGGCTCGTGCCCTGGGATGACCCAGAGGGATAGGATGGGGAGGGAGGTGGAAGGAAGGGTCAGGATGGGGAACACATATACACCTGTGGTGGATTCGTGTCAATGTATGGCAAAACCAATACAATATTGTAAAGTAATTAGCATCCAATTAAGATAAATAAATTTATACTAAAAAACATTAAGGTCAGAAAGAAGCATGAACTAAAATAAATAAATAAATAAAAACAAAAACAGAATGCTATGGACTTGTTTGAAAAAACATCTTTGTCCTCTCCCCTTGCCAGAAACATAAGGGATATTTTCTCTAATCTAGTCTTTACTCTGAGGACCTGATGGGCCTTCTGAAGGTAAAGCTTATGAAAGTTAGGGTCCACTAAGACCGGGCCTCTGGGATTTTTAACTTATGGCTGGTGCACACATAGCCTCTAGCAAAGGTTTGTAGCTACACTGGCTCTAGCATGGGCTCCTGCTTCCAGGAAACTGTTTCTCTGTGTTCATCCATTTCTCTGATTTTCAGTGTGGCTACTTGCCTTGTGACTTCAACTTTCCCACAGATCTAAGAAGGGTTGTTGATTTTCAATTTGTTCAGCTTCTTTTCTTGGGAGGACAGGAAAGACCACTTCCAAGCCTATTATATGTCAGAGAGAAACTGATTCTCTTATCAGGAGAAAAGAAGACTTTTACTCACAGAAAAGAATAAAAATCACTTGAAACTCTCATGACACGCATGTAAGTGCTAAATATGGTTGTTTCTTAGGAGAAAATGAGAGAATAACATAGAAATGTAACTCAGTAAAAGGAGTCAGGAAGTGATAAATGGATGACATTTACTATTTCTCTCTTAGATATCCAATCTGATGTAAAAAGTGAATTTAGAGATTTTGGAGGAGTTGTTTTTATTGGTAACAGTTGTGTTCAACTCTTTGAGACTCCAAGGATTGTAGCATGCCAGGCTTCCCTATCCTTCACTATCTCCCAGAGTTTGCTCAAACCCATATCCATTGAGTAGGTGATGCCATCCAATCATCTCATCCTCTGTCACCCCTTCTCCTTTTACCCTCAATCTTTCCCAGTATCAAGGTCTTTTCCAATGAGTCGGCTCTTTGCATGAGGTCACCAGGATATTGGAGTTTCAGCTTCAGCCTCAGTCCTTCCAATGAATATTCAGGATTGATTTCCTTTAGGATTGACTAGTTTGATCTCCTTGCTGTCCAAGGGACTCTCAAGAGCCTTCTTCAACTCCACAGTTCGAAAACATTAATTCTTCAGCACTCAGCCTTCTTTATGGTCCAACTCCCTCATCTGTACAAGACTACTGGAAAAACCATAGTTTTGACTAGTTGGGCCTTTGTTGGCCAAGTGATATCTCTGCTTTTCAATGTGCTGTCTAGGTTGTCATAGCTTTTTTTCCAAGGAGCAAGGGTCTTTTAATTTTGTGGCTGCAGTCACCGATCGCAGCAATTTTGGAGCCCAAGAAAATAAAGTCTGTCACTCTTTCCACTTTTTCCCCATCTATTTGCCATGAAGTGATGGGATCAGATGCCTTGACCTTAGTGTTTTGAATGTTGAGTTTTAAGCCAGCTTTGTCACTCTCCTCTTTCACCTTCATCAAGAGGTTCTTCATTTTCTGCCATTAGAGTGTTAATACCTGCACACCTGAGGTGGTTGACATTTCACCCAGCAATCTTGATTCCAGTTTGTAAGTCTTCCAGAGTGCGGCATTTCCCATGATGTACTCTGCATATAAGATAAATAAGTAGGGTGGCAATATACAGCCTTGAGGTACTCCTTTCCCAGTTTTGAAGCAGTCCATTGTTCCATGTCCAGTTCTAATTCTTTCTTCTTGTCCTGCATACAGATTTCTCAGGAGGCAGGTCAGGTGGTCTGATATTCCCATCTCTTTAAGAATTTTCCACAGATGGTTGTGATCCATACAGTCAAAGGCTTTATAGTATAGTCAGTGAAGAATAGATGCTTTTCTGGAATTCCCTTGCTTTTTCTATGATCCAATGGATGTTGGCAATTTGATCTCTGGTTCCTCTGCCTTCTCTAAGTCCAGATTTTACATCTGGAAGTTCTTGGTTCATGTACTATTGAAGCCTAGCTTGAAGGATTTTGAGCATTTCCTTGCTAGCATGTGAAATGACTGAAATTGTGTGTGGTTTGAACATTCTTTGTCATTGCCTTTCTTTGGGATTGGAATGAAAACTGACCTTTTCCAGTCCTGTGGCCACTGCTGAGTTTTCCAAATTTGCTGGCATATTGAGTGTAGCACTTGAACAGCATCATCTTTTAGGATTTGAAATAGCTCAACTGGAATTCCATCACCTTCACTAGATTTGTTTGCAATAATGCTTCCTAAGGCCCATCTGACTTTACACTTCAGGATGTCTGGCTCTAGTTTGGTGACCACACCATTGTGGTTATCTGGGTCATTAAGACCTTTTCTGTACAATTCTTCTGGGTATTCTTGCCACCTCTTCTTAACCTCTTCTGCTTCTATTAGGTCCTTGACACTTTTTACCTTTATTGTGCTCATCTTTGTATGAAGTATTCCCTTGTTGTCTCCAATTCTCTTGAAGAGATCGCTTGTCTTTCCCATTCTGTTTTTCTCCTCTATTTCTTTGCCTTGTTTGTTTAAGAACGCTTCTTATCTCTCCTTGCTATTCTTTGGAACTCTGCATTCAGTTGTGTATATCTTTCCATTTCTCCTTTGCCTTTCATTTCTCTTCTTTCCTCAGCTATTTGCAAGACCTCCTCAGTTCAGTTCAGTCACTCAGTCGTGTCCGACTCTTTGCGACCCCATGAATCGCAGCACGTCAGGCCTTCCTGTCCATCGCCACCTCCAGGAGTTCACTGAGTCGCGTCCATCGAGTCAGTGATGCCATCCAGCCATCTCATCCTCTATTGTCCTCTTCTCCTCCTACCCCCAATCCCTCCCAGCAACAGAGTCTTTTTCAATGAGTCAACTCTTCGCATGAGGTGGCCAAAGTACTGGAGTTTCAGCTTTAGCATCATTCCTTCCAAAGAAATCCCAGGGCTGATCTCCTTCAGAATGGATTGGTTGGATCTCCTTGCAGTCCAAGGGACTCTCAAGAGACGTCCTCAGACAACCACTTTGCCTTCTTGCGTTTCTTTTTCTTGGGAATGTTTTTGGTCACCACTTCTTGCACAATGTTACAAATCTCCATCCATATTTCTTCAGGCACTCTGTCTCAGATCTAATCTCTTAAATCTATTTGTCACCTCCAGTACATAATCATAAGGGTTTGATTTAGGTCATACATGGATGGCTTCGTGGTTTTCCCTCTTTCCTTCAAATTAAGCCTGGATTTTGTGTAAGGAGCTGATGATCTGAGCCAGAATCAACTCCAGGTTTTGTTTTTGCTGACCAGAGGAGTAGATGAAAACTAATTTGTTGATCAGTTTTCTCTGAATATCATTGCTACTGGCCTAGCTCTTTCTAGGAACTTGAAGGGAGATAATTTGCAAATGAGAGACAGAATTGCTGGTGTCTTATATCACCCACAGGAAAACTCCATGTACTTTGGGATGCACATCAGCAGTGGGGAAGGGCAAGGATGCGGGTTAGGAATTGATATTCAATGGCAATATTACAAAAATTAAGTGACCTATACAGAAGGGCACCTGTGGGCAAAAAGGGCCAGACTTCTATTTTTAAATGAAAGGAATTTTAGATCTGCCTCATCACATGCTTGGTGGTATCCTTAAAGTGCTTGACCTCAAGGATGATAAAGTAATTTTGGCCTTGAAAATCTTTAAAGCAGGTGTTAACAACTGTCCTACAGAGAGTACAGAGAAACAGTAGTCCCATGAATTATCTATTTGTCTTTTCTATCAGCATAAAAGCGTGTTACAGTATTTCTCAATAAAAGAAACCAACGAACCAGCCAACCACTCTTTATCTCATATCTCCCTCCATACACCTTTTTTCACTCTTTTACCACAATCCTATTTGAGTTGTCTGTTCTCACTGTCTCCTTCGTCTCCACTTTCCTCTTAAACACCCTTCAGCATTGTTTTCTCTCATTCCCTAATTGTGGAACTTGTCAAGGTGATCAGTAAAGTTCACACTGCTATGATTAAGTCTCAGTCTTCTAATGAGCCTGTGTTCCTGGACTCTGATCTTCACAAGCGCTTTTCAGCTTCTACCTCCTTCGCCTTTGTTGACATAAATTATTCACAACCTTATTAAGAGTTGTGTTTTATTCTGAAGGAATTTTTAGGATTTCAATCCCAGGAGGCAGCATCTCAAGTAACCCTGATAGAACTGCTCTGAGGAGGCGAGTGGGGAGCCAGGTTATACAGAAGTTCTGCAACAAAGTGTAAGTAGTCTGAATGTCAAAATATCATCATTAATTTAAAAAACCAGATTTCCCAAGTTAAGGAGTTTAGCACTTTCCTATGTATGGGAAGATGCAAGAATCTAGGCCCACTGCAATCATTCCTTCGATATGCACCTCAGCTATCTGGGCTCGTATCCTATATTTTCACACCCCAAGTTTCCTAATGTTAGAGGGCTGCAGTCACTGATGACTAATATGGCAGAAAACATTCCATTTCTCATCCTTAAGTGAGACAGGAAGACAGGGGTGGAGTTGGTTATTTCCCTCTCCAATTCTCTAACTGCATCTTACTGAATTATGAGACATTGTTATATTACTATCCCCAAAGAGTCATGTATCTCAGGATCCACCTCCATGTGGTATTCTTCCACATAAACTCTCGACTGGCCATGGGGCTTGTGTTGACTGATGAAACATCAAGTCTGAAGCAAGCATAAGTTTGATAAGCATTTGTGCTTTGATATTGTCACTCTTGGAGTCCATTTGCCAAGGAAACAAATCTGTGCTATCCTGCTGGAGAGGTGATGTGCAGGAGAATCAAGGTATGGCAGCCCAAACTGACCTCCTGCTCTGTGACTGAGGCCATTGGGAAAGAGCCAGCTCCCAGTCATCCTGTTGTCTTGAGGCAGAAAGGTTGATGTCTCCTCCTTCCCTAACACATGGTAAAGCAATTGGAGATTCATTCTGTATGGACCAAAACTCCAAGACGAGAATAGCAGGACAACTGAGGGAGAAGAACGGACTTTGCCTAGACCACATATTTCTCATTCCCGAAGTCAGGAGACCTCCTTGACCACACGTGCACAGAAAGGATCACTGGAGATCAAAGGGGGAGGTGACATCAAGGGATGCTCTACCCATACGCCTGTTCAATAAAATCCATCTTGGCTAAGAGATGCATTCACACACATGGAAGAATCATGACATATACCAAATATGGACTATGATCCAGGCAAATAAAAAAGTTTGGCCAAAGGAAAACTGGAAGAAATGCTCCATATAAGTGATTTAAACTGCCATAAGGGCACAACTCAGGGACTCTCCCTCTGAGTCTGCCCATGTGTCTATCCACATATGCTGTACTTTTCCCTCTTAATAAATATTTGCTTCATTATTTCCCATCTTTTTAGAAATTCTTTTTTGCACAGTCAAAAGAGTCACAGCCCTTGTCACTGATGACTGGTCTAGTGGCTAGGATCTGGTATTTTCACTATTGTAACCTGATCTTAATCTCTGGCTGGGAATCAAAGCCCCACTCCAAGCCACTGCAGGCTGAGGTCACCCAAGACCAATCTGACTGCAGTTGCTTAAGAGTCTCTAAGCAAGACCATTAGACGTGCTGCCTAGGAACGGTGTTAGCATCACGGTGGTATAAGACAGTTCTCCTTTATATCCTCCCTTTTAAACAACTAAATGGGTTTCCCCAGTGGCTCAGATGTTAAGGAATCTACCTGCAGTGGGGGAGACACAGGTTTGACCCCTGGGTCAAGAAGATGCCCTGGAGAAGGGAATGGCAGAATACTGACTGCACTCCAGTATTCTTACCTGAGAATTCCCTGGACAGAGGAGACTTGTGGGCTATAGTCCATAGCGTAGCAAAGAGTCAGACACAACTGAGAGATTAACACTTTTACTTTCAAACAATGAAATATCCCATCCATGAACATAAGGGCCTCTGTGGGTGTTGTGGGATCTAGCACCATATTGCCAAGGAATCTTGGATGAGTTGTGCCCACGTGTGGATTCAATAATAGGCAGACAGACCTTGGTATGGGCTGTGGAGCTGGGCAGCCAGAAAACCTACCCAGACCTCTCTCAGTACAACCAGGAAAAATGCTGGAGAGTGCTGCCCTGGGTAGATATTCATGCATGAGAGAGAATTTGTAAAAGTATAGTTTTCCCAAGAAGAGATTCCAGCACACTATTCTAGAAAAAAAAATGTTTGGTTGCCGTGAAGGTGAGGGTAAGAGAAACTTTCCCAGTTCTCCCACCCCTCACAAGGAAACACTGTGCCTGGAGGAGTGGGTAGGGAATGTGTGTGGGAGTTGGGGGAGGGGAAACTTATCCAACCAGGAGGTGAATTCTCCCTGGGGAAAAAGGATAGCTGTGAGTATGAGTGCCTGGCTACCCTAGCTGTGCAGGAAGTGGCTGGAGCAACCCATTTCTCTCCAGCAACATCCAGAAAACTGAGGTGGAACCTCCATGGCTGAGGTGGGGGAGGAGATTGGGAAAGAAGCAAAGAAGGGACTTCATTCCTTCTGACTGCACTCAGCAGGAAGTCTACCTAAGCCTCTGGGAGTACCGAACCCAGGAATCAGTCTATCAGACCCATGGGGCACCTCCAAGGCCTCAAGTGCTAAACCCACACCTTCTTCAACTCTGTACCGATTACTGGTGTGCTGAGCTGTGCTTAGTCACTCAGTAATGTCTGACTCTTTGCAACCCCATGGACTGTAGCCTGTCAGGCTCCTATGTCCATAGGAATTCTCCAGGCAAGAGTACTGGAGTGGGTTGCCATGCCCTTCTCCAGGGGATCTTTCCAACCCAGGGATCAAACCCAGGTCTCCTGCATGCCAGGTGGATTCTTTACTGTCTGAGCCACCAGGGAAGCCCTTACTGGTATGTACTTCCACACAAAACATTTATAGAGAGCTCCAGATAGACTGGGACCATTCAGAAGACAGGCCACTATCAGTGGGCAAGGAGAAACCACAAACTTGAATTTAATGCCATCTTCTGGAAAAGAGCAGGGAGGTTTCCACTAGCCAGCCTAGTGACTGGTAAGAACCAGAAAAGACGAAAAAGCTTAAGAATTCTGCCACAAGAAGAAGCAAGAAGAATGGAGCACGTGTACCAATACAAAGATTAAATTTCAGATAATAACCCTCAAATAAAATCAGAAATGAAGGAGGAAACAACTAATAACACAAAGATGTAAAACATCATAATTACATGTCAACACACTGGATAACCTAGAAGATAGGCATAAATTCCTAGAACGTACCAGGACTGAATCAGAAAGAAAGAAGAATCTTAATAGACCAATAATGAATAAGGAGATTGAATAAGTACTCAAAACCCTCCCAACACAGAAAATCTCACGAAAAGCTTGATTCACTGGTGAATTCTACCAAATATTTAAAGAATTAATACCAATCCTTCTCAAGCTCTTCCAAAAAATTGAAAAGGAAGGAATACTTCCAAACTCATTTTATGAGACCAGAATTATCCTGCTACCAAAGCCAGATAAGGACTCTATAAGAAATATATAGATCAATACCCCAATGCAAAAATTCTCAACAAAATATTAGCAAGCTGAACTCAATAGCACATTAAAAGGATTACACACCATGATCAAGTAGGATTTATCCCTGGGATGCAAGCATGATTCAGCATAGGCAAGTCAATAAATGGGATACACTATGTTAGTAGAATGAAAGGTAATAATCTTATGATTATCTTGATAGATGAGGAAAAAGCATTTGACAAAATACATGATTTCATGAATAAAACTTTCAAAAAATTGGGTATAGCGGGAACGTATCTCAACATAATTGAAGCTATAAATAATAACCTCACAGCTAACAGTATACTCAATGGTGAAAAATTAAAAGCTTTCTCTCTAAGATCAGGAACAAGCTAAGGGTGCCCATTCTCACCCCTTATTCAACATAGTATAGGAAGTCTTAACTAGAGCAATTAGGCAAGACAAAAATTTTAAGAGGCATGCAAACAAGAAAGGAAGAAGTAAAACTGTCTTTGTTTACAGATGATGTGATTTATATGTAAAAAATCCTAAAGACTCAACCAAAAACTGCTGAAACTAATGAACGAATTCAGGAAAGTTGCAGGATATAAAATTAACATTCAGAAATCAGTTATGTTTCTATACACTAACAACAAAATATCTGAAAAAGAAATGAAGTAAACTATCTCATTCACAATTGGAACAGAAATAAAATACTTAGGAATAAATTTCATCAAGGAGCTGAAAGATCTGTACAATGAAAACTACATGGCCTAATGAAAGAAACTGAAGAAGAGATGAACAAATGGAAAGATATCCTGTGTTCATGCATCAGAAGAATTAGTATTGTTAAAATGTCCATACTACCTAAAATCATCTATAGATTCAATGTAATCTCTATCAAAATTCTGAAGTCATTTACACAGTAATAGAAATCACAATCCTAAGCTTTGTATGGAACCAAAGAGAACTAGACTTGCCAAACGATTCGTGAGAAAGAAGAACAAAGCCAGAGGCATCACACTTCATCTCAAAGTATACTACAAAGCTATAGTGATTAAAAAAAACATTGTCATGGCCTGAAAATAGGCCCATGATCAATGGAAAACAATAGAGAGCCCAGAAATAAACCCTCATATATATAATCAACTAATAGGAGACAAAGGAGCCAAGAATATTTAATGGAGAAAGGACAGTCTCTTCAATAACTGATATTGGAAACCCTGGATAACTACATTCAGAGCAATGAAATTGGATCCCGATCTTACAACTCTCAAAAAAAATTGACTCAAAATGAATTAAAGACAAACATAAAACCTGATACTATAAAACCCCTAGAGGAAAACATAAAGAAGAAACTCCTTGATGTTTGATTGGGTAATAATTTTGGGGATATGATACCAAAACCACAAGTGAAAAAATAAAATGGGACTACATCACATTGAAAAAATTTCTGCACAGCAAAAGAAACAAAGAAAATGAAATCAACCTACAGAACAGGGGAATATATTTGCAAATAATATATTGAATAAAGTGTTAATATCTATGATATAGAAAGAATTCAAACAATCCAATAACAACAACAACAAAACCCCAATCTGATTAAAAATAAGGGGAGAAAAAAATAGACATTTAGAATGTCTATTCTACATATCTATAGAAGAATATGTCTATTCTATTTGTATGTATAGAAGAATACATACAAATGGCCAACAGGTATTTGAGAAGGTGCTCAGTATCACTAATCATCAGGGAAATGTAAATCAAAACTACAAAGAGATATCACCTTACACCTATTAGAATGGCTAGCATCAAAAAGCCAAAAAATAACAAATGCTAGCAAGTATGTGGCGGAGAAGGTGATGGCACCCCACTCCAGTACTCTTGCCTGGAAAATCCCATGGATGGAGGAGCCTGGTAGGCTGCAGTCCATGGGGTCACTACAAGTCAGACACGACTGAGCGACTTCACTTTCATTTTCACTTTGGTGCATTGGAGAAGGAAATGGCAACCCACTCCAGTGTTCTTGCCTGGAGAATCCCAGGGACAGGGGGGCCTGGTGGGCTGCCATCTGTGGGGTTGCACAGAGTTGGACATGGCTGAAGTGACTTAGCAGCAGCAGCAGCAAGTATGTGGAGAAAAGGCAATCTTTGTACACTGTTGGTAGGAATAAGTTTGGCTTGGCCATTATGGAAAACATTATGGAAGTTACTTAAAAATATTAGAACTACCACAGTTCAGTTCAGTCGCTCAGTCGTGTCCGACTCTTTGCGACCCCATGAATCACAGCACGCCAGGCCTCCCTGTCCATCACCATCTCCTGGAGTTCACTCAGACCTACATCCATCGAGTCCGTGATGCCATCCAGCCATCTCATCCTCGGTCATCCCCTTCTCCTCCTGCCCACAATCCCTCTCAGCATCAGAGTATTTTCCAATGAGTCAACTCTTCACTTCAGGTGGCCAAAGTACTGGAGTTTCAGCTTTAGCATCACTCCATCCAAAGAAATCCCAGGGTTTATCTCCTTCAGAATGGACTGGTTGGACCTCCTTGCAGTCCAAGGGACTCTCAAGAATCTTCTCTAACACCACAGTTCAAAAGCATCAATTCTTCGGCGCTCAGCCTTCTTCATAGTCCAACTCTCACATCCATACATGACCACAGGAAAAACCATAGCCTTGACTAGACGGACCTTAGTTGGCAAAGTAATGTCTCTGCTTTTGAATATACTATCTAGGTTGGTCATAACTTTTCTTCCAAGGAGTAAGCATCTTTCAATTTCATGGCTTCACTCACCATCTGCAGTGATTTTGGAGCCCCCAAAAATAAAGTCTGACACTGTTTCTACTGTTTCCCCATCTATTTGCCATAAAGTGATGGGACCGGATGCCATGATCTTCGTTTTCTGAATGTTGAGCTTTAAGCCAACTTTTTCGCTTTCCTCTTTCACTTTCATCAAGAGACTTTTAAGTTCCTCTTCACTTTCTGCCATAAGGGTGGTGTCATCTGCATATCTGAGATTATTGATATTTCTCCCAGCAATCTTGATTCCAGCTTGTGTTTCTTCCAGTCCAGCGTTTCTCATGATGTACTCTGCATAGAAGTTAAATAAGCAGGGTGACAATATACAGCCTTGATGTACTCCTTTCCTATTTGGAACCAGTCTGTTGTTCCATATCCAGTATTAACTGTTGCTTCCTGACCTGCATACAGATTTCTCAAGAGGCAGGTCAGGTGGTCTGGTATTCCCATCTCTCTCAGAATTTTCCACAGTTTATTGTGATCCACACAGTCAAAGGCTTTGGCATAGTCAATCAAGCAGAAATAGATGTTTTTCTGGAACTCTCTTGCTTTTTCCATGATCCAGCGGATGTTGGCAATTTGATCTCTGGTTCCTCTGCCTTTTCTAAAACCGGCTTGAACATCAGGGAGTTCATGGTTCACGTATTGCTGAAGCCTGGCCTGGAGAACTTTGAGCATTACTTTACTAGCATGTGAGATGAATGCAATTGTGTGGTAGTCTGAGCATTCTTTGGCATTGCCTTTTTTTGGAATTGGAATGAAAACTGACCTTTTCCAGTCCTGTGGCCACTGCTGAGTTTTCCAAATTTGCTGGCATATTGAGTGCAGCACTTTCACAGCATCATCTTTCAGGATTTGAAACAGCTCAACTGGAATTCCATCACCTCCACTAGCTTTGTTTGTAGTGATGCTTTCGAAGGCCCACTTGACTTCACATTCCAAGATATCTGGCTCTAGGTTAGTGATCACATCATCATGATTATCTGGGTCGTGAAGATCCTTTTTGTACAGTTCTTCTGTGTATTCTTGCCATCTCTTCTTAATATCTTCTGCTTCTGTTAGGTCCAGACCATTTCTGTCCTTTATTGTGCCCATCTTTGCATGAAATGTTCCCTTGATATCTCTAATTTTCTTGAAGAGATCTCTAGTCTTTCCCATTCTGTTGTTTTCCTCTATTTCTTTGCATTGATTGCTGAAGAAGGCTCCCTTATCTCATCTTGCTATTCTCTGGAACTCTGCATTCAGATGCTTGTATCTTTCCTTTTCTCCTTTGCTTTTCACCTCTCTTCTTTTCACAGCTATTTGTAAGGCCTCCTCAGACAGCCATTTTGCTTTTTTGCGTTTCTTGTCCATGGGGATGGTCTTGATCCCTGTCTCCTGTACAATGTCACGAACCTCATTCCATAGTTCATCAGGCACTCTATCTATCAGATCTAGGCCCTTAAATCTATTTCTCACTTCCACTGTATAATCATAAGGGATTTGATCCACAGGATCCAACAATTCCATTTCTGGATCCACATTTAAAGGAAATGAAAACAAAGGAGTTAGAAGCACACTCATGTTTGTTGTTGTTCATTCGTTAAATCATGTCTAATGTGACCTCATAGACTGTAGCGCACAAAACTCCTTCGTCCACCATATCCTGGAGTTTGCTCAGATTTATGTCCACTGAGTCAGTGTATGCTATCCAACCATCTCATCCTCTGCCGCCCTCTTCTCCCTTTGTCTTTAGTCCTTCCCAGTATCAGGGTCTTTTCCAGTGAGTCAGCTCTTCACATCAGGTGGCCAAATTATTGGAGCTTCAGCTTCAGCAACAGTTCTTCCAATGAATATTCAAGTTTGATTTCCTTTTGGATTGATTGGTTTGATCTCCTAGAAGTCCAAAGGACTCTCAAGAGTCTTCTCCAACACCACAGTTCAAAAGCATCAATTCTTCAGCACTCAGGTTTCTTTATGGTCCAGCTCTCACATCCATACATGACTATGGGAAAAACCATAGCTTTGATGATTGTAGCATTATTCACAATAGCCAAGATAAGGAAACAACCTACCTGTCCATCAATGGATAAATGGATGTACATTCAGTGGAACGTTATAGAGCCATGATAAGTTTCCAACAACATGGATGGGTAAATCAGACAGAGAAAGAAACACTGCATAATATTGCTTATGTGGAATTTTAAAAAGCCCAACTTATAGAAATAGAGACTAAACTGATGGTTTGAAGGTTAGCAGGGGCTAGGAAGTAAGGGAAAAGGGGAGATGTTGGTCAAAGAGTATAAACTTCTTTATATGATGAATAAATTCTGAAAATCTAATGTACAACAGGATTATAGTTAATAATACTATATTATATGGTTGAAAGTTCCTAAGAGAGTAGATCTCAAATGTTTTCACTGCAAAAAGTAATGGTAATTATGGACCATAATGCAGATGTTAGCTAACAATATGGTGGTAATAATTTTGCAATATAGAAGTGTATCACACAAACACACTGTGTACCTTAAACTTACACAATATTATACGTTAATTATTCCTCAATAAACCTAAGGAAAAAAAATCCAAAATACTACCTACCAAGCCCCATCTAAATTACCGACCCTCAGAATCATAAGCAGAAAATGGGTAAGTCACTAAGTTTTGAGGTGCTTCAGTGTATAATAGATAGCTTATAAACTCAACTAATTAGCAGCATTTGACAAAGTTGTTTGTAATTATATATATATTATATATATATTTAAATTATGGTAAATTATACATACTGTTCATGGGGTTCTCAAGGCAAGAATACTGAAGTGGTTTGCCATTCCCTTCTCCAGTGGACCACATTCTGTCAGACCTCTCCACCCTGACCCTCCCGTCTTTGGTGGCCCCGCATGGCGTGGCTTAGTTTCACTGAGTTAGACAAGCTGTGGTCCGGGTGATCAGATTGGCTAGTTTTCTGTGATTGTAGTTTAAGTCTGCCTGCCCTCTGATGTCCTCTCTCAGCACCTACCGTATTACTTGGGTTTCTCTTACTTTGGACTTGGGGTATTGCAGGGGGCGCTCCGCAGAAAGAGAGAGGCAGTGGAACTTCCCTCAGCAAAGCCGAGGGGTCCCCAGAAGAGGTGAGGAGAGGTGAGCCTGCTGTCCGCCAACCCAGCCCCTCCGCGAGCGAGAAAAAATCAGACTCGACGGGCCTTCCGTCTGAGCAGTTCCACTTTATTGCCACGAACTCTTGGTTTATATAGGCAAGCAAGGGGGTTCTGCGAGGGACCTCCCATAATTGCACCAATCACGTTAAAGGTCAAATTATAATATGCATATAAGGTCAAGTCGTCATGAGCTTAACAGGAGTCTATGGTAATCACACACTGTCCACATGTACGGAAGTCAAGAGAGCCAATCAAAAGCTTTAACATAGACCACCTCCTATCTCTTCCGCCAGACGCCATCTTGGCTTCCAACCGCAAGAGCTAGCCCCCCCTTTTTTTTAAGGTTTCCCACATAGGGCCCCACAGGGTATCACTTCACAGCTGGTCCAGCAAAGTGCAGCCGCTGCTCCTTACCCTGGGCATGGGATATCTCCTTTTGCCTGCCGCCCCTGAGCTTGGATGGGGGGTAGCTCCTCTCGGCCGCTCCAGCGCCGTTGCAGCTGCCGCTCCTGATAACCACGATGGTGTGATCACTCACCTAGAGCCAGACATCCTGGAATGGGAAGTCAAGTGGGCCTTAGGAAGCATCACTGTGAACAACGCTAGTGGAAGTGATGGAATTCCAGCTGAGCTATTTCAAATCCTGAAAGATGATGCTGTGAAAGTGCTGCACTCAATATGCCAGCAAATTTGGAAAACTCAACAGTGGCCACAGGACTGGAAAAGGTCAGTTTTTATTCCAATCCCAAAGAAAGGCAATGCCAAAGAATGCTCAAACTACTGCATGGTTGCACTCATCTCACATGCTAGGAAAGTAATGCTCAAAGTTCTCCAGGTCAGGCTTCAGCAATACATGAACCATGAACTTCCAGATGTTCAAGCTGGTTTTAGAAAAGGCAGAGGAACTAGATTGCTGGATCATGGAAAAAGCAAGAGAGTTCCAGAAAAACATCTACTTCTGCTTTATTGACTATGCCAACGTCTTTGACTGGGTGGATCACAATAAACTGGAAAATTCTTAAAGAGATGGGAATACCAGACCACCTGATCTGCCTCTTGAGAAACCTGTATGCAGATCAGGAAGCAACAGTTAATACTGGACATGGAACAACAGACTGGCTCCAAATAGGAAAAGGAGTGCGTCAAGGCTGTATATTGTCATCCTGCTTATTTAACTTCTATGCAGAGTACATCATGAAAAATGCTGGGCTGGATGAAGCAGAAGCTGGAAGCAAGATTGCCAGGAGAAATATCAATAATCTCAGATATGCAGATGACACCACCCTTATGGCAGAAAGTGAAGAAGAAGTAAAGAGCCTCTTGATGAAAGTGAAAGCGGAGAGTGAAAAAGTTGGCTTAAAGTTCAACGCTGAGAAAACGAAAATCATGGCATCCTGTCCCATCACTTCATGGCAAATAGATGGGGAAACAGTGTCAGACTTAATTTTCTGGGCTTCAAAATCACTGCAGATGGTGATTGCAGCCATGAAATTAAAAGACATTTGCTCCTTGGAAGGAAAGTTATGACCAACCTAGATAGCATATTAAAAAGCAGAGACATTACTTTGTCAACAAAGGTCCATCTAGTCAAGGCTATGGTTTTTCCAGTGGTCATGTATGGATGTGAGAGTTGGACTGTGAAGAAAGCTGAGCACCGAAGAATTGATGCTTTTGAATTTGTGGTGTTGGAGAAGCCTCTTGACAGTCCCTTGGACTGCAAGGAGACCCAACCAGTCCATCCTAAAGGAGATCAGTTCTGGGTATTCATTGGAAGGACTGATGTTGAAGCTGAAAGTCCAATACTTTGGCCACCTGATGCAAAGAGCTGACACATTTGAAAAGACCCTGATGCTGGGAAAGATTGAGGGCAGGAGGAGAAGGGGACAACAGAGGATGAGACGGTTTGATGGCATCACTGACTCAATGGACACGAGTTTGGGTAAATTCCAGGATTTGGTGATAGACAGGGAGTCCAGGCATGATGTGGTTCATGGGGTCACAAAGAGTTGGACACGACTGAGTGACTGAACTGAATTGAAAGTATACATAACATAAATTTACCATTTTAAGTGTATAAATCAGGTACATTAAAAGCATTTACATGTTAAACCATCATCACTGTTCATTTGCAGAACTTTTTCATATTCCAAACAAAAATTCTGTAGTCATTAAAACAAATTCCCATAACCACCTTCCTTATTTGCTGGTAACTTTTTGTCTCTATTGCCTAGATAATTAAGTAGAATCATATAATAAATTTTTCCTTTTGTTCCTGGTTTATTTACTTAGTGTAAAGTCTTCAAGTTTCATCCATATTGTAGCATGTATCAGATCCTTGCTTTTTAAGAATGAATAATATTCCATTCAATAGATATACCAAATTTTGTTATCCATTCATCGGTTGATGGACATTTGGGTTGTCTCTATCTTTTGGCTATTGTGAAAAACGATGGTATGAAGACTGGTACACAAGTATCTGTTTAAGTTCTTGTATGTCTTTCTTTTGAATCCCCTTCTTTCAGGATATTTTTCTCTTATTTCACTAACTGCTTCTTCTCATATTTCTTTGCAGTTTTTATCTGCTACAGCTTTGAACAATTGCATACCTCAGAACTCATTTCTCAGATATCTCTTTCTATACTCATTTTCTTATTCAGACTGGCCCCTGGCTTTAAATACCCACAGTTAAGATGAGACCCACATTTATGTTCCAGCTTGAAGCATAACTGCAACTCACATTCAATTGTCTACCAGAAATATTTATTTGTTTGTTTAATAGGCATCTTAAAATAAATCAGTCCAAACTTAAAATCCTGATATTACCCTCAAGTTATTTTTCTACAGTTCTCATTTTGTTGAGTAACAGTTCCAGTCTAACAGTTTTTCTAGGCAAGTTTTTCTTGATTCCTGTCTTTTTTCTTTTAATTCATTTGGAAATCCTGTAGGCACTACCTTCAAAATATATCCAGCATCATTGCTCCTCCACCTGAAATAAACCCCAGCATCTGTTACCTAGGTTACAGCTGATAGCCTCATAGCTGGTTGTCAGGCTTTCACTTTTGTCCTCTACAGTCTGTTCTCCATGTAGCACCTAGAATATTTTAAAAAGGCTCCAGGCCTCCATTTGAATGTCACCATCTAAATGAGACCTTCCACGACAACCATTTAGAAAACCGCTACTTCCCCTTCTACTTCCCATGTCTTCTTTCTCTTGTAGTCTGCTTTATTTTCTTCACCATACTTATCTGACCACCTTTATATTAACTTATTTATTGTCTGCTTTCCCCCTGGAATAGATGCATAGGCTTGGTCTATTTTGTTAATTGCTGCATTGCTAACAGCCAGAATAGTCCCTGGCAAGTAGTACGCACTCAGTCAATTACTGTTGAATGGATTAAGACAGCATGAGCAACTCTGCCTCACAATATATGCACTAGAATGTAGATCTGAAGAGTATACCCTCAGCTAACAGGACAAGCTGATCTTTGGAAAGTAGTTACTTGTACATCTATTAGATTGTTTGTTCTAAAGGTAGCAAATTTCATTTCAGTATAGAGTAATTTTTGTTTTCCTGGCAGTTGTTAGGAGTAAGACTATTTGTATTTTGCAGCCACTTCTGGCTTGTGATACATGATCAAGAATTTTGTTTTACCATTTGTGATGCAATGGTAGAGAGTAGGGAAAGGAGAGGGATGTCAAAGAATAACTTTAAAATGTTAAAAAATATATTTGTGTACAAATATGGAATGAATAAACATCAAAGAGTTATTAAATTCATTAACAAGCAAATCAGTGGTAAAGTCTGGAGTCAAGAAATTTTTGGCATGTCATGACTTTTAGATGCAAACCTAGTTACCATCATTCTGAGCGATAAAACCATAACTTTGTGGTTAACTTTACCATAGCAGAGAAATTGTTTACAATTCTCCCTGGTGAAAATCTACAAGTTATCTAACTTCAAAGAGTCTTGGTCCCAATCAATAGTAAGCAGCAGGTCAAACACAGGCCCATCTGCTAGGGAATGAGAGACGAATTTCCAGCATGACACTGAAGGGCACATCGTTCTCCATCTGCCTTCTTTCCAAACTTTGGCTAATTTTTCTTAACAGATAGACTCAATTAATCTTAAAGTGGCAAAGCAAACCATTCAATATCACAGTAATCCAAGTCTATGCCCCAACCAATAACGCTGAAGAAGCTGAAGTTGAACGGTTCTATGAAGACCTACAAGACCTTCTAGAACTAACACCCAAGAAAGATGTCCTTTTCATTATAAGAACTGGATGCAAAAGTAGGAAGTCAAGTAATACCTGGAGTAACAGGCAAATTTGGCTTTGGGATGCGGGATGCAGCAGGGCAAAGACTAATAGAGTTTTGCCAAGAAAATGCACTGGTCATAGCAAACACCCTCTTCCAACAACACAAGAGAAGACTCTACACATGGACATCACCAGATGGTCAACACCGAAATCAGATTGATTATATTCTATGCAGCCAAAGATGGAGAAGCTCTATACAGTCAACAAAAACAAGACCAGGAGCTGATTGTGGCTCAGATCATGAACTCCTTATTGCCACATTCAGACTCAAATTGAAGAAAGTAGGGAAAACTGCTAGACCATTCAGGTATGACCTAAATCAAATCCCTTATGATTATACAGTGGAGGTGAGAAATATATATCAGGGCCTAGATCTGATAGATAGAGTGCCTGATGAACTATGGAATGAGGTTTGTGACATTGTACAGGAGACAGGGATCAAGACCATCCCCATGGAAAAGAAATGCAAAAAAGTAAAATGGCTGTCTGGGAAGGTCTTACAAATAGCGGTGAAAACAACAGAAGTGAAAAGCAAAGGAGAAAAGGAAAGATATAAGCATCTGAATGCAGAATTCCAAAGAATAGCAAGAAGAGATAAGAAAGCGTTCTTCAGCGATCAATGCAAAGAAATAGAGGAAAACAACAGAATGGGAAAGACTAGAGATCTCTTCAAGAAAATTAGAGATACCAAGGGAACATTTCATGCAAAGATGGGCTCGATAAAGGACAGAAATGGTATAGACCTAACAGAAGCAGAAGATATTAAGAAGAGGTGGCAAGAATACACAGAAGAACTGTACAAAAAAGATCTTCATGACCTGTATAATCACGATGGTGTGATCACTCATCTAGAGCCAGACATCCTAGAATGGGAAGTCAAGTGGGCCTTAGAAATTATCACTACGAACAAAGCTAGTGGAGGTGATGGAATTCCAGTTGAGCTCTTTCAAATCCTGAAAGACGATGCTGTGAAAGTGCTACACTCAATATGCCAGCAAATTTGGAAAAGTCAGCAGTGGCCACAGGAGTAGAAAAGGTCAGTTGTCATTCCAATCCCAAAGAAAGGCAATGCCAAAGAATGCTCAAACTACCACACAATTGCACTCATCTCACATGCTAGTAAAGTAATACTCAAAATTCTCCAAGCCAGGCTTCAGTGAAGCCTGAACTTCCAGATGTTCAAGCTGGTTTTAGGAAATGCAGAGGAACCAGAGATCAAATTGCCAGCATCCTCTGGATCATGGAAAAAGCAAGAGAGTTCCAGAAAAACATCTACTTCTGCTTTATTGACTATGCCAAAGCCTTTGACTTGTGTGGATCACAATAAACTATGGAAAATTCTTAAAGAGATGGGAATACCAGACCACCTGACCTGCCTCTTGAGAAATCTGTATGCAGGTCAGGAAGCAACAGTTAGAACTGGACATGGAACACCAGACTGGTTCCAAATAGGAAAAGGAGTACGTCAAGGCTGTATATTGTCACCCTGCTTATTTAACTTCTATGCAGAGTACATCATGAGAAATGCTGGACTGGAAGAAACACAAGCTGAAATCAAGATTGCCGGAAGAAATATCAATAACCTCAGATATGCAAATGACACCACCCTTATGGCAGACAGTGAAGAGGAACTAAAAAGCCTCTTGATGAAAGTGAAAGAGGAGAGTGAAAAAGTTGGCTTAAAGCTCAACATTCAGAAAATGAAGATCATGGCATCTGGTCCCATCACTTCATGGGAAATAGATGGGGAAACAGTGGAAACAGTGTCAGACTTTATATTTTTGGGCTCCAAAATCACTGCAGATGGTGACTGCAGCCATCAAATTAGAAGACGCTTACTCCTTGGAAGAAAAGTTATGACCAACCTAGATAGCATATTCAAATGAGGAGACATTACTTTGCCGACTAAGGTCCATCTAGTCAAGGCTATGGTTTTTCCAGTGGTCATGTATGGATGTGAGAGTTGGACTGTGAAGAAGGCTGAGCACCGAAGAATTGATGCTTTTGAACTGTGGTGTTGGAGAAGACTCTTGAGAGTCCCTTGGATGCAAGGAGGTCCAACCAGTCCATTCTGAAGGAGATCAGCCCTCGGGTTTCTTTGGAAGGAATGATGCTAAAGCTGAAACTCCAGTACGTTGGCCACCTGATGCGAAGAGTTGACTCATTGGAAAAGACTCTAATGCTGGGAGGGATTGGGGGCAGGAGGAGAAGGGGACGACAGAGGATGAGATGGCTTGATGGCATCATTGATTTGATGGACGTGAGTCTGAGTGAACTCCAGGAGTTGGTGATGGACAGGGAGGCCTGGCGTGCTGTGATTCATGGGGTCGCAAAGAGTCAGACATGACTGAGCGACTGAACTGAACTGAATCTTAAAGTGATTTCTACTTATTAAGATATAATTTTTCAAAAGAAGGGCTTCCAATTATAAAAAATAATAGGACTTTATTTTTCAATCTGCAAATCAGAACATCCAATATGACAAGTTGGGAAATGAGGGTGAATCAACAGGGAGGCAGCTTATTTGAAATCAAGACTTTCATACAATTGTGAATGATGCTCAGTATAAGAATATACACTTTTGAATCTAATCATTAATTCTTTCAAAACAATTTCTTGGTTATTAAGCTTTGGAGAGACTCCCCTCGTGGTCCAGTGGCCAAGACTCCATGCTCCCAACACAGGGGGCCTGGGTTTAATTCTTGGTCAGGAAACTAGATCCCACATGCTGCAACTAAAAATCCTGCACGCCACAACGGAGATCGAAGATCTCAAGTGCCATAACTAAGACCCGACTCAGCCAAATAAATATTAACATATAAATATTTTGAAAAGAAGGTTTTGGTTTGGGATGTGTGCAGTGTTTGGGGATTCATATAAGCAGTGAAATGAATATGCTGAGGAATTAGTTCTGTTAGACCCCACAAGGGGTTATGGATCTGCCTGGCTGTGGTCCTCCCTTGGATGAGATTGTAGGGCCTGAGACTGCACTCCAGAGTTTGGAACGGTGTTCTCAGTTCTATAAACAAGTGTGTAAGAAACTCCTGCAGCAAAAGAAGATGGGGAAAGATGAGGCAAGAATTAGATGATCTCTCACAATCTGTGAATCACAGTAGGTGTTGTTATTCTCATTTTCCTGAAAGGAAAACATGACTTAGAACTATGAAGTAACAGATACACGTAATTAATGACAGGACAATTTCCAAAGTCGGTTATTTTTACTTTTATTAAAAATGGTACATCACTGCTTTCATTTGGGTCACTTGGCAGAGCAGATGGTCCATGAATTCTCCCTATCTCTGGCCCTTGTGTTACCATGTTAGGTGTGTTTGTACATGTAAAGCGCTGATCTGGCACACGATAAGCACTCAGTGTATGCTGTGTCTTACCTTCATTACCTCTTCTGCGTGCCCTTGGCATGCACTTTGTATCTTATTTAATCCTTGCAACAAATCCTGTGAAATTGGCAGGGCAGGTATTATTGCTGTCTGACAGATGAGGAAAACGGAGGTTCAGGTAAATTAAGCCCTTTCCCCAGGATAGCTTCAGTAGTGAGAGGCAGATGTGGCTAACACAGGCATCCTGTCTGAAGCCAGTCCTCACCGCATACAGACACCGTGTCTGCAAACACCCACTTTTGCAGACACTGTTGTTTTCCCACATGCTGCTTCCCTGCTCCAAGCCCTGGTGGTCACGGCGCTTTTCTCTCTGAAGTGTCTAAGTAGTCTCTCCCATCTCCTTCTCTCTCCCCGACTCCTTAAATAAATATTCTTTTGGAGGAAGATGTTTTTGAACCTGGAAGGAAGGGCAGCAGTAACTTGCGGCCACCTGCTTTGCAGTGAGAGAGAGAGAGAGAGGGAGGGAGAGAGGGAGGGAGGGAGGGAGGGAGGGAGGGAGGGAGAGGAGGAGAGAGGGAGAGAGAGCGCTGATGGCTCCCTCTGCTGTTCATTCTGGGTAGGGCAGACTCCGCACAAATACTGGATGTCCCAGTAAAGGGTCACAAGGCCCCAAATTACCCCCAGAAAGAGATCCTGTGGTAAAATTCCAACAATAAGCTAGAAAACAAGGCCTGAAAGACTTCATATGCCCCACTTATTTGTAGAATCACTAGGGAAATATGTGAAGATCTTGGAAATTCAGGTCTGATTATTAGAAGAAATATGAATCTTTTTTGTACAATATATATCTATACCTATATCATATTTTAAAGAACCTGGGCTTTGGAATCAGGTACATTTAGAGTCTCATCCTAACTCTACTACTGATCAGTTTTTTTGACCTTGGGGAAATTACCCCACACTTCTTCTTGCCTCACTTTCTCCTTCTTTGAAAAGTAAATGAGCCGGTGTTGCCATCTTCTCCCATAATGACCATCCAATGGAAAAATTAAAAAAGAAAATAGGGAAGAGACAAAGACTTGTGGGCATTAAAATTTCTTAATGATAGAATACCTTAATGGAAAACTGTATTCAATTTATAACATTTAACTTTTGTTATTTTATATATCTATTCTGGAAGTTTGCTTTTCTTATCTTTTTAGATACATATCAATTATGGAAATTAATGAGCTTGCCCTTAAACATAGTTGCCAACTCAATTCCATTGCCACCAAGAGTAAAGGCAACTCTGCTACAAGAGAGGAAAATTCTCCATTCCTGGTGTACAAACTCAAACCAAGCCAACTAAAGATCAAAAAGACTTTCTTTACCTCTTTTTCATGTGCTTCCCACATATAGCTTAAGGCGGAGCTGGGTGATTATGGGAGGCTTCCTGGTACAGATGGAGCTTGACACTGATTTGAGTGTTGAGTTAAATAAGTAGAAACAAGGGAAGAAATTAATGAGTATGCCTCAACTTATCCTTCAAACCCTGGGGATTTTCAAAGATCAAAAGCCAGTGGCCCCAAAGCGGAAAATTGTGCAAAAGAGACCAAAAGCGTGTTTCAAGAGACACCTAGACAAAGAGGCTATTTGGTATGATAATTGCATTTATAATTCATGGAGACTTCAGAACATTTACAATCTGTTGAAAACTTAAAGGTACTTATTGTTAAGTAACAAAAACAGCTAAGCAATGATGTCACAAATCTGTGATCCATTATTATATCCATTAGAATGACTGGATTAGTAAAAGAAACAGATGGAAGTTGGGTAGGTTGTACTGGAGCTCAATGTCTTTCAGCATAGAGAAGAGAAGAGCTGATGGATGAACAACTGCTACCTACAATGGATGAGTTCAGCAGACTCCTACAGGCTGCATAATGCCATTTCTTTCTTCAGAGAGGGAGAATTTAAAAAAGGCCAAAATTACAGAACAGAAACGTATCTTCTGAGGGTTCTGGGCGTTTTGTGACAGGACTTTCTTGGGTCATGGTGTACAAGACTTTTTGGGGTGAACTCTTAGAGGGATGCTAATTGCTAACACCCAGTGTTTAACCTTTGGGATATACACTCTGGGACTGTGTGTTCACCATGAGCAATAAGAGCGACAGTGAGGCAGAATCACAGCACACCTTGTTTATTGTACCTTGTAGGGAGATCGGAGAAGGCAATGGCAACCTACTCCAGTGCTCTTGCCTCGAAAATCCTATAGACGGAGAAGCCTGGTAGGATGCGGTCCATGGGGTCACTAAGAGTCGGACACGACTGAGTGACTTCACTTTTACTTTTCACTTTCATGCATTGGAGAAGGAAATGGCAACCCACTCCAGTGTTCTTGCCTGGAGAATCTCAGGGACATGGGAGCCTGGTGGGCTGCCATCTGTGGGGTTGCACAGAGTTGGACACGAACTGAAGCAACTTAGCAGCAGCAGCAGCAACAGGGAGATACTCTGTTTTTTTTACAAATTCAAGTTTTGTGGCAACCTTGCATTGTTAGATGTTGGTTAGCAATTTTTAGCAATAACATATTATTTCATTATATTAACTATATTAAATATTATTAATATATTAAATTAAATATTATATTAAATATATTCGTATTATATTAAATATAACTGAGGTATAAACTTTGTTGTTTTAGACATAATGCTATCACACACTTAATAGACTACAGTATAGTAAAAATGTAACTTTAATATTCACTGAGAAACAAAAAAAATCATGTGAATTGCCTTATTGTGATGATCTGGAACTTGATCTCAATATCTCGGAAGTATGCCTTAAGAGATAGCAGAGGCAGCCTGTTTCTCCCTTCTTTATTTTTCTCTTGAGACTCTTTTGACACTTTCACGGACTGCTTTCTTCTGTATAATAGAAATACAGGAGTTCTCTGGTGGTCCACTATTTAAGACTCTGCACTTTCACTGAAGGGGTCGTGGGTTCCATCCCTGGCTGGGAACTGAGATTCCACGTATAGTCAAAAAATAATAATCATCATCTTAAGAGCATAGAAAATAAAAGTAGTAAAATAATCAGGACAGGGTGAGTATGGAGTATTTATTAATTTTGCTTTTTAATATGCTTAATTTAATTTCAAGTTTATATAGTTTAACTTTTAATGCCTGTGTTTAACAACTGCTTACCAAAATTCCTTAATATTTAACAACTGCCTCTTGTGAGCTGGTATGAACCAGCTCCAGCACATCACTAGGGGACAACTCAATCAGGTCCTGGATACTTATGAAAAATGGATTTTGGAGTTGTCTGATGTGTATTGGTTTGCTAGGAAAGGAAAAAATATAACTGTTATTTAGTGGTTCAAAATTTTAAAAAAGTAAATTATGCAATTTAATTCCATTAAAATTGTTAGGTTAGTGATAATTTAAAGATATTTCTTGAAATCTATCATTGTCTTCATAGCTCGTTTCTCCCTGCCCTCTGCTCTGACAAGGCTTTCTGGATAGGTTTTTTTTTTGAAAAACAGCTTTATTGAGATATAATTTATACGTCTTAAAATTCACCCATTTTACGTATACAAGGAAATGGATTTTCATAGCTCCTTTGACTGACTATCCTCAGAAACTTCCCTCATCTTTTTCTTTCCTCAGTGAGAAAGCTAAGCAGAATGCCTCATTTATTTCCTGTCTTAAAGGTTACAACTTTGAAATTTTTTCAAATGCTTTTTCTGTTGAGATAATCATGTGATTTCCATCCTTCTTTTGTTAATATTGTGTGATATCGATCAGTGTTGATTGATTTTGAGATACTGAAACTTACTTGCATCCCTAGAATAAATCTCGCCTGGTAGTGGTGTGTGATCCTTTTTACATGTTGTTGAATTTAGTTTGTTAAATTTTGTTGAGAACTTTACATCTATATTCATCAGAAATATTGGCCTATAATTTTCATTTTTTCATAGTGTCTTTGTCTTGTTTTGGTATCAGGGTAATGGTGACCTTGTAGAATGAATTTAGGTGTGTTCTCTCCTCTTCAGTTTTGTAGAACGGTTTGAGAAGAATAGGTATTAACCCTTCTTTATATGTTTGGTAGAATTCCCTGTGAAGCAATCTGGTGCTGCACTTTTGTTTACTGGGCGAATCTTGATGACTAAATCAGTCTCATTATTAATGATCAGTCTATTCAAATTGTTTATTTCTTCCTGGTTGGCTGTATGTTTCTAGAAATTTGTCCATTTCATCTAGGCTGTCCAATTTCTTGATGTATAACTGTTGTATTTTTTTATGATTTTTAAAATCTCTGTGATATCAGTTGTAATTTCTTCTTTTTTATTTTTTATGTTGGTTAGTTGAGTCCACTCTCTTTTTTCCTTGATGAGCCTAGCAGAAGGCTTATTGATTTTATCTTTTCAAAAAACAGCTCTTGGTTTTGTTTATCTTTCCTATTTTTTGTCTCTGTTTTATTTATTTCCCCTCTGATCAAAGGCTACAACTTTGAAAGTTATTTTACTACCTAATCTTATGTATAATAGTAACTTTCTTTTGGGAGCAAACAATTAAACAAATATTTTCAGCAAAGTGGATTCCTCCCACATTAGCGTCAAGCTAAAGGAAAAGAGCCTTTGATGGTGTAACGCCAGACATCAGTCAGCAGTGAAGCTGTGTTGGTCTTAGTCTTCATGGAAGTCACACTCGTAATATAACAGCTAATATTTACTGGGTTTCAGGCCCCACCCTGTACTACTATCCCTCCAAGACAACTCATGATGAGAGGCTAAATAAAGCACAAGTACAGGACACAGAACTAAAATTCACTATGGACTTATTATATTAATGCCTTCATATGCATTAAAACCAAGACAATTATTATTAAATTCTTCATTTTTAGATGAGGCAACTGAGGCTCAGAGAGAGTGAGTAACTTTTCTGAGGTCCTACAGCTGGTTAGTTGTTGCCTTGGCTTGCACTGACACTGTGCAGGACCCCATGTTGGTATATCAGATACCCTGCAAGCCCATGAGAGGCACTGTGGACAGGGAAAGCAAATCCCATTTATAACAGGTTTTAGTTCAGTGAGGACAAATTGATATTCCTTCTATGTTGAAAGAGGTCTGATGTAATCAACTCACCACCAAGTGATTGAATGGTCTCTTCAAGTGTCAAAGCTCAATTTTAGGCACACTGAACTTTCACCGGTGGCAGGACCCTCGGGGAGAAGGATCCTATGTTTGGGGGCCTCTTCATAGCACTTTCTGCTGACACCATGGCCATCAGGGACTCATTGTACAAGTACAGGGATGGCTGAGAAAAGCACCTGATCAAGGAAAGTAGACCTTTGCCAGGTTATTAAGGGACTCTTCTCTTTTGGGCATCAATGTGAGAAGCATAGACTTACACACTTGTGTTCATGCCAGTAGACCCATCCACATGCTTCCCTGTGTCTCCAGCCTTTCAATTTTGCTTCATGGGATGGATTTGATGGATTTGATCATTGTCACTACACAGAAGTCCAAGTATAACTCATCTCTCCCTCCATTCAAGGTAAATAAGTAAGTTCACTGCTCACAGTTGTGTCCACTGGGAACATTTTACTTCACTGCTGCCTTCCAGATCAATCACTTTCAGCTTTCACTGGCAAGGAGGCCATCCATCTCTGTACCAGCCCTGAGAATTTCTTCCTCCATCAACTAATTGTAGGCTCCCCTAACCTCCAACGCAAACAGAAATAGGTGACACTGGGATCATGACCACTTATTCATGCAACTTATTTGTGCTTGCCTACCTGCTCAGGCCAGATTATCTCCATCATTTGATGGCTTGCTTCTGTTCTCTGTTAATTTTATGACTCAGTGGATCTGGTAATTCCTGGCTGATTAAGGGCAGCTTTTGTAGCTTATCTAAGACATACTGTTCTCTTGGCAGAAAGTAGTAACTCAAGAGATCGAACAGCCTCACCTGTGCATCTAGAATTCCTGGTTGGTCATGCTGTGTTACTTGCATAGACTTGTATCCTATTGTCACCGAGTCAAGCGTTGCAGTGGGATGTGGAAATATAGTTCACTCATGAAGAGGCAGGCAAGGGAGGGTCTGTATACTGCTCTTACAGGAAAAGGAGCAGATAACTGGGAGTTTAAAGACCATCTGCCACATTCCTGAAACCTTCTTTGACTGCTCCTGCCCATCACAGTCCCTTGTTTAGTCTTTCTGTGGTATCTATAGTCCATGGCATTCACAATTTTCTCCTTAGTTGTGTAGAGTTTTTGTTCTTCTTTGGTTTAGGCTTATTTTCCTTCCTGGTAAGCTTGGAAATAGTAACCAGGAGTCACATTTCTTTTAAACCCTTCAGTGCATGCTGAGAGCATCTTAGTTCCTCAATATAACTAACTAAGATGCTTTTGCCCCTATATGACAAAATCATTAGCCACATCAGTTTTTGGCTGGTGCTTGAGGGTCCTTAAAGGTGCACTCAGAAGACATTTGTCTATTATCATTTTACATGTATGAAAAGCTACTTTTTTAAAAGGTGGTTCAGAAAAGAGCAAATTCAGAGGAGAAAAAGAAGGCTCAACAAATATTTGTAATGTGTACATATTAGCAGGTACAAATTCTGATCATCACAGAAAAAAGATTGATTTGAACTCAATTTTCAAAAAATTATTTGGTGACTTGGACAGCAGGGGCATATTATCTTATTCCCTCATAACATTAATATGGAAAGTTAGTTTATATTTAACCACTAGGTAGTAACATTGTGATATAGTTAAACATAATATATTCAGATTCTCTATTTGCCAAGGCAGTCAAGTTAGTATTACTAGCAACTGTTAAGGGGAAAAGAACACTAGTTCATTAAGCCAAATATTTACAGTCATCACATCTGGGTTATTTTTTCTTCTGTAAAGTAGATTAATGCAAGAATCTAGTTTGTCCCTGTAGTTATTAGACCTCAGATTATGTCATCCTGTAAACAAACTGTGACTAAATGGTAGTCTCTTGTTGGCTTCTGTTTTAGCCAAGATCTCCAAGGTCGGGAGATCCTGAGTTGCTCTGTGTACCCATCTAACCACAAGGAGCGCTTCATGGGAAATGAGAGGCCTCTCTGAGCATCGAAGAGGGGTTAGTGTTTTGCTTGCCCACTGATTCAGCATTGTTCTAGATAAAACTGTAATTTCTAAGACTCAGACTGACACATATCTAAGCCTTATGTGATAAGTAATTTTACAGTCATAAGGACATGGATTTGACTCCTAACTTCACTACCACTTGTTAGGTGCATGACTTCAAGTTGTAGTTTTCTGTTTTCAAAATGTGGGCAATACCAATTTTACTACCAAAGGCTGCTGAAGGCCTAAGTGTTAATTGATATCTGTAATTTTGTCTATATCCACATTTGTATTCATATCTACTAATAATACTGCCTCACCATGACAGACACTCAAGAATTATTAATGCTTTCCCTTTACTCGTCATATCAAACTCTTTTCTAGACAGGCTAGTCTTCTCACTGATCCCAAATATCTTTTTCTCATTCTCACCTTCAAATGGTGATGAAATAGGAGCAAAAGGATAAATGAATATCCATTTTTCCATCTTCACTTATCAAAATTCTATTCTTCCTTTGTGATTCACTTGAAACACAGCTCTCTCTCTCTGTCACAGTTATCATGTCTTAATATTTTATAGTCTTGTTTTATTCTCCATTTTGGAATGTGTATTTTGATTTCCTAAGGAAATGATCTTTGACTGTATGGATCAGAATAGACTGTGGAAAATATTTAAAGAGATGGGAATACCAGACAATCTTACCTGTCTCCTGAGAAACATGTATGCAGATCAAGAAGCAACAGTTAGAACCTTATATAGAACAACTGACTGGTTCAAAATTGAGAAAAGCGTACATCAAGGCTGTATACTGTCACCCTGATTATTTAAGTTCTATGCAGGGTACATTATGGGAAATGCCAGGCTAGATAAATCACAAGGTGGAATCAAGATCGCTGGGAGAAATATCAACAACCTCAGATATGCAGATGATATCACTCTAATTGCAGAAAGTTAAGAGGAACTAAAAAGCCTCTTGATGAGGATGAAAGAGGAGAGTGGAAAAGCTGGCTTAAAACTCACCATTCAAAATCTAAGATCAAGGGATCTGGTCCCATCACTTCATGGCAAATAGATGGGGAAACAGTGAAAGCACTGACAGGTTTTCTTTTCTTGGACTCCAGAATCACTGCAGATGGTGACTGCAGCCATGAAATTAAGATTCTTGCTCCTTGGAAGGAAAGTTGTGACCAATGTAGACAGCATATTAAAAAGCAGAGACATTACTTTGCCAACAAAGGTCCATCTAGTCAAGGCTATGGTTTTTCCAGTGGTCATGTATGGATGTGAGAGTTGGACTATAAAGAAAGCTGAGCGCCGAAGAATTGATGCCTTTGAACTGTGGTGTTGGAGAAGACTTTTGAGAGTCCCTTGGACAGCATGGAGAACAAACCAGTCAATTCAAAGGAAATTAGTCCTGAATATTCATTGGAAGGACTGATGCTGAAGCTGAAGCTCCAATACTTCAGCCACCTGATGCCAAGAGCCAGCTCATTGGAAAAGACCTTGGTGGTGGGAAAGATTGTAGGCCGAAGGAGAAGGGGGCAGCAGAGGATGAGATGGTTAGATAGCATCACTGACTCAATGTCCATGAATTTGAACAAACTCTGGGAGATAGTGAAGGACAGGGAAGTCAGGTGTGCTGCAGTTCATGGGGTTGCAAGCAGTTGGACGTGACTTAGCAACTGAACAAGAACAAAGAAAGGATCAATTCCTTAGGACCAGAGCTATGTCTGGATTTCAGGTGGTGGTGTCCAGTTGCCCAGAAATATACGGTCAACAAAAACAAGACCTGGAGCTGACTGCAGCTCAAATCACCAGGTTCTCATAGCAAAATTCAGGCTTAAACTAAAGAAAATCGGGAAAAACACTGGACCAGCCAGGTAGGACTTGAATAAAATTCTGTATGAATTCGCAGTAGAGGTAACAAATAGATTCAGGGGACTAGATCTAGTTAACAGTGTGCCTGAAGAACTATGGACAGAGGTTCATAATATTGTACAGGAGACGGTGAACAAAACCACCCCAAAGAAAAAGAAGCAAGAAGGCAATGTGGTTATCTCAGGAGGCTTTGCAAATAGTGTACTTCAGGTGTATCCCCTAGTGATCTAGCATAGTGCTGGGCAAGGTGGAAGCCTCAAAACACTTACATTAGGAATTTGAACTGACAGAAGGGCTAATGGTTCTTCAAGGGTAACACATGGAAGGAGCATTCACCAGTGATTTGAAATTTAGAAGATTGTGTGAAGAGTTCAGTTTAGTTATTCTGAATTTGAATTATTCTTTACCCTGGGCTTTGGTGAATTTTTTCAAGGACTTTGAAGCATATATTCATTGAAAGAAGTAATATTGATAAGCAGTTTGTAGAGAATAAAGTGTCTCTCAAAATGGCATAGATCAGCCAGAACTTAGGTCAGCCAGAAAAATTTTTGTCTCTTCTATAAAATGTTTTGTTTAAAGATTTTAGCTGAATGTTTGTTGTCAGAAGACACCCAGCCAGCCTTTGACTATGTCTTTCTAGGATATTCCACCTTGACTAAATTTTAATCCTAAATTGTCTATTCTTTCATCCAGAATCTCCATTATGCCTATGGATACAGATGCTTAAGAAGTGGTACAAACAATTTCTCTTATTTGCCAAAACTAAATATAAAGAAGTATAATTAGGTTTTGGATCACTTGATATTTTTATTTGTGTCATTGATTCTCACATCCTTTCTCCCTCATCTCATCAGTTTTTCACCAATGAAACTTTGGTCATGATGATGGAATAAGATGATGTATTCCTTCAAGAACTTAGAGTCAGGAGTATTTAAACTGCTTCTGGATATTCATATATTCACTCAGTTTTATAATTGACTGACCACAGGTATCTGTGCTTTCCAAATGGTGAGGGTAAATAAGAATGGTCTTATTTCTGGCTTTCAGAGAAAAGAGGCAGACAACTGAGCACATGGCATTCTCTGGATATACCCCCAAACAATTGAAAATGATAAAGTAATGAGGAAATTAAGCTATACAGAAATCATTACAAACCTCTAACCTAAAGAACAGCAATGCAGTAATTATAACATATATCTATGCTGTTCTTTGGGGCTTCCCAGGTGGCACTAGTGGTAAAGAACCTGCCTGACAGTGCAAGAGACATAAGAGACGAGGGTTTGATCCCTGGGTCAGGAAGATCCCCTGCAGGAGGGCAGGGAAACCCACTCCAGTGTTCTTGCCTGGAGAATCTCAAGGACAGAGGAGCTTCCTGGGCTGTAGTCCATAGAGTTGCAAAAAGTCAGACATGACTGAGGCAACTTAGCACAGCACACGAGCTGTTCTTTAACTTCATTATTTCTCTTTCTCAAGTTTTTTCCCTCAAAGTGTCTAAACTCCAAGAAATCTAATGTCTGAATAAATACTAACTGGTTTTACATTGAACTAATTTTATGGTTTTCTGTCACTAGATTTTAAAACCTTTTGAAACTAATTTAAAAAACAATTATGATTCAAGTAAAATCAATCATATATATATACATAATTGTTTCAAAAGAAGTGTTCTTTCAATGTCAGGCTCTGGTCTAATAGGTAGAGATAGATATGGATCAATAGATATATATCCACAGATACGTTATATTGTTGTTGTCCTACTCTTTGCGACTCCATGGACTGCAGCACGCCAGGCTTCCCTATCCTTCCCTATCTCCCGGAGTTTGCTCAAATTCATGTTCATTGAATCGGTGAGGCCATCCAACCATCTTGTCCTCTGTCATCCCCTTCTCCTCCTGCCTTCAGTCTTTCCCAGCATCAAGGCCTTGTCCAATGAGTCAGCTCTTCGCATCAGGTGGCCAAAGTATCGGAGCTTTGGCTTCTGCATCAGTCCTTCCAATGAATATTCAGGGTTGATTTCCTTTGGGATTGACTGGTTTGATCTTCTTGTGGTCCATGGGAGTCTCAAGGGTCTTTCCAGCACCACAATTTGAAAGCATCAATGCTTTGGCACTCAGCCTTCTTTATGGTCCAACTCTCACATCTGTATATGATTACTGGAAAAACCATAGCTTGGACTATATGGACATTTGTTGGCAAATTGATGTCTCTGCTTGTTAATACGCTGCCACCCCTGGAGTTCCTCTAGACTTTCAAGTTGAGACTGCCTCCTCTTGAGGTGCGACGGGAACACCAGGATTCCTTTCCCGACGAAGCAAGGAAATGGACCCTCATCTCATAGCTTTTCAGCTGCAGTCACTAACTCAGTGATTTTGGAGCCCAACAAAGGAAAACCTGTCACTGCTTCCAATTTTTCCCCTTCTATTTGCCATGAAGGGATGAGACCAGATCCCATGATCTTAGCTTTTTGAATGCTGAATTTCAAGCCAGCTTTTTAACTCTCCTCTTTCACCCTCATCAAGAGGCTCTTTAGTTTCTGTTCACTTTCTGCCATTAAAGTGGTATCATCTGCATATCTGAGGTTGTTGATATTTTTTCCCAGCAGTCTTGATTTCAGCTTGTGATTTGTCCTAGCCTGGCATTTTGCATGATGTTCTATGCACAGAAGTTAAATAAGCAGGTTAACAGTACATAGCCTGTTGTATTCATTTCCCGATTTTGAACCAGTCAGGTGTTACCTGTACTTTTTCTCAGGAGACAGATAAAGTGGTATGGTACTCCTGTCTCTTTAAGAGTTTTCCACAGTTTGTTGTGACCTACATAGTTAAAGGCTTCGCATAGTCATTAAAACAGAAGTAATTTTTTTTTTCTGGAACTCCCTTGTTTCCTCCATGATCCAACAAATGTTGGTAATTTGATCTCTGATTCCTCTTGGCTCTTCAAAACTCAGCTTGTACATCTGGAAGTTCTTTGTTCACATACTGCTGAAGCCTAGCCTGAAGGATTTTGAGTATAACCTTGCTAGCATGTGAAATGAATGCAAATTGTATGGTAGTTTGAACATTCTTTGGCATTGTCCTTCTTTGGTATTGGAATGAAAACTGATCTTTTCCTGTCCTGCGGCCACTGCTAAGTTTTCCAAATTTCCTGGCATGTTGAGTGCAGCACTTTAATAGCATCATCTTTCGGGATTTTAAATAGTTCAGCTGGAGTCCCATCACCTCTACTAGCTTTGTTCACTGTAATGCTCCCTAAGGCCCATTTGACTCCACACTCCAGGATGAGTGACTCCACCCTCTACGTGAGTGATCAGACCAGTATGGTTATTCAGGTCATTAAGATCTTTCTTGTATAGTTCTTCTGTGTGTTCTTGCCACCTCTTCTTAATCTCTTCTGCTTCTGTTAGGTCTTTACCATTTCAGTTCTTTATTGTGCCCATCCTTGCATGAAATATTCCACTGATATCTCCAATTTATGAAGATATCTCTAGTCTTTCCCATTCAATTGTTTTTCTCGATTTCTTTGCATTGTTCACTTAAGAAAGCCTTTTTATCCCTCTTTGCTATTCTCTGGAACTCTGCTTTCAGTTGGGTATGTCTTTCCCTTTTGTCTTTGCATTTGGCTTCTCTCCTTTCCTCAGCCATTTATTAAGTCTCCTCAGATAAACACTTTGTCTTCTTCCATTTCTTTTTCTTGGGATGGTTTTGGTTATTGCCTCCTGTATAATGTTACAAACTTCTGTCCATAATTCTCCAGGCACTCTGTCTATCAGATATAATTCCTTAATCTATTCTTCACCTCCACTGTATAATCATAAGGGATCTGATTCAAGTTCTTCCTGAATGACCTAGTGGTTTTCCCTACTTTCTTCAATTTAAGCTTTACTTTTTTTTTTTTTCTAATTAAACTAAGGAGGCTTCTCTGGTGACTCAGAGTGCAAAGAATCCTCATGCAATGCAGGAGACCTAGGTTTGATACCTGGGTCAGGAAGATTCCCTGGGGTAAGGAATGGTTACCCACTCCAGTATTTTTGCCTGGAGAATTCCTGGTGGGCTACAGTCCACGGGGTCACAGAGAGTCAGTCATGACTGAATGGCTAACACTTTCAATAAGGAGCTCATGATGTGAGCCACTGCCAGTTCAGGTCTCGTTTCTACTGACTGCATCAGTTCAATAGAGTCCAACTCTTTGTGACCCCATGATCAAATTAGTTAGTTTTCTGTGAGTGTGGTTTTCATTCTGTCTGTCCTCTGAAGGATAAGAGGCTTGTGGAAGCTTCCTGATGGGAGAGACTGACTGTGGGGAAAACTGGGTCTTGCTTTGACGGGCAGGGCCATACTTGGTGGTGGTGGTGGATTAGTCACTAAGTTGTGTCCGACTCTTGTGACCCTGTGTACTATAGCCTGCCAGCCTCCTCTGCCCATGGGGATTCTCTAGGCAAGAATACTGGAGTGGGTTGCCAGTTCCTTCTCCAGGGGATCTTCCCGACCCAGGAATCAAACCCAGGTCTCCTGCATTGGAGGCAGATTCTTAGGGCCATGCTTAGTTATCTTTAATCCAATTTTCTGTTGATGGGCAGGGCTGTGTTCCCTCCCTGTTGTTTGATCTGAGACCAGACTTTGGTGGAGGCAATGAAGATAACAGCACCCGACTATGTAGAGCTTCCCTAACTTTGGCTGCAAAGAACATAATCATTCTGATTTCAGTATTGACCATCTAGTGATGTGTAGAGTCCTGTCTTGAGTTGTTGGAAAAAGGTGTTTGCTATGACCAGTGTGTTTTCTTGACAAAACTCTGTCAACCTTTCTCTGTTTCATTTTGTACTCCAAGGCCAAACTTGCCTGTTAATCTGGGTATCTCTTGACTTCCTACTTTTGCATTCCAATCTCATATGATGAAAAAGATGTCTTTCGGTGTTAGTTCTTGGCCATGTTGTAGTTCTTCATAGAACCAGTCAACTTCAGTTTCTTTGACTCTGTGGTTGGCACATAGACTTGGATTACTGTGATATTGAATGCTTTTTCTTGGAAAGATACCAGAGATTATTCTGTTGTTTTTGAGATTGCAGCCAACTACTACATTTTGGTGGAGATGGAAACGGCAACCCACTCCAATATTCTTGCCTTGAAAATCCCGTGGACGGTGGAGCCTGGTGGGCTATGGTTCATGGGATTGCAAAAGAGTTAAACACAACTTAAGAACTAAGCAACAACTGCATTGTGGACTCTTTTGTTGACTATGAGGGCTATTCCATTTCTTCTAAGGGATTCCTGCCTACAGTAGTAGATATAATGGTCATCTGAATTAAATTCACCCATTCCTGTCCATTTTATTTTATTTTTTATTTTTACTATATTTTACTCTACAATACTGTATTGGTTTTGCCATACACTGACATGAATCCACCAAGGGTGTATACAAGCTTCACTGATTCCCAAGATGTCAGTGTTCAATCTTGCCATCTCCTGTTTGACCATGTCCAGTTCACCTTGATTCAGGACCTAACATTTCAGGTTCCTATGCCATATTGTTCTTTATAGTACTGGACTTTACTTTCACCACCAGATACATCCACAACTGAGTGTCATTCCTGCTTTGGTCCAGTCTTGTCATTCTTACTGGAGCTATTGGTAATTGCTCTCTGCTCTTTCCCAGTCATATATTGGATATCTTCCAACCTGGACGGTTCATCTTCTGATGTCATATCTTTTTACTTTTTCTTACTGTCCATGGAGATCTCCAGATAAAAATGCTGGAGTGGGTTGCCATTTCCTTCTCCAGTGGACCATGCTTTGTCAGAACTCTTCATATGACCCATCTGTTTTTGCTGGCCCTGCACGGCAAGGTCATAGCTTCACTGAGTTTTGCAAGTCTCTTCGCCATGACAAAGTTGTGATCTATGAAGGGGACATTATATACAAACCTGTATTGTGTGCTTAGTTGCTAAGTTGTGTCTGATTGACACAATCCCATGGACTGTAGCCCACCAGGCTCCTCTGTCCATGGGGATTCTCCAGGCAAGGATACTGGAGTGGGTTGCCATGCCCTTCTCCAGGGGGATCTTCCCAACCTAGGGATTGAACCCAGGTCTCTTGCACTGCAGGTGGATTCTTTGCTGTCTGAGGGACCAGGGAAATTTTTATTTTATTTGAAACACCAGGGAAGTTTTTATTTGTATCTCATTTATATTTATTGTGTTTTACATCTTTAGGTGTATATGTATATACTATATATATATATACATATATGTACCTACATTAGCTTTCTTTGTATTATAGTAAACTGAACATACTATTAACATGTTCCCATTGTGCAGAGAAATTCACCACTTTGTAGCTTTGTCTGTCCAAAGTCTTGGTTTTTCTTTATAACCCAAAGAGAAACATACTACCAGAATGGTTAAAAACTTGAGTTTTGTGGTCAGACAACTGTGATTCTAAAGCTGACTCTGCTCCTTACTAAAAGCCTCAGTTTTCCTATCAGTAATAAAATGGAAATAGTAATACTTGCCTATTGAATTGGTGAGAAGACAATGAAATATTCATGTGAAGTGTCTAGCACAGTGCCTGGAATCTCAGTCATTATTAGCATTATTATTGTAACATATCTGTTTCTTTTCTTTTAGGTAACTTGTTCTATTATTTTGTGATTTATTTTCCATTTGTCTCATTTGTTCTTTTTTCCTGACTTTTTCTTTTATCTTCACTTTTCTGACTTTTTTTGCCACATAAGCAAAATTTTAAAAATACAACATGTTATCTCTTCTATTACATTTTGGCTGAATAGCTTTGCATTTGGAGAAGGAAATGACAACTCACTCCAGTGTTCTTGCCTGGAGAATCCCAGGGACGGGGGAGCCTGGTGGGCTGCCGTCTATGGGGTCGCACGACTGAAACGGCTTAGCAGCAGCAGCTTTGCATTATTGTTTTAATGATTATAGTCGAGGTTACAATATACATTCTTGGCTTGCTACAGTCTACCTTAAATTGGTCTATTTCACTTTCCAAACAATGCAAGTGGTTAAGCCATTTATTTCCCTCTCTCATTTTGTGTTGCTGTTGTCATATATCTTACTTCTACCCATGTTATAAATACCATAAGATAGCCATCTGTCTCTGAGTCCCAGGACAACGAAGATTATGGTTTGAAAATCATTGTTTCACATATCTCCATTCTGATAATAATAAAAATTTGTCAAGTTGTTAAGATCATTACATCAAATTTGTTTGTCTTCTTCACTGTACTGACATTTGCACCTTTGGGACAAAAGCAATGGTGAGTAAAAGGGGGTACCTCAGGAAAAACTCAAAGTGGTGGCACAAACCTTACTTGCAGCCATTGCATTCTTCCTTGACACACATTTATGGTTGAAAAAGAGGCCAGTTTCACCTAACAACATCCCTGATGAATTATGAATTTTACTAAATCTCAACCCTTGAGTGTTTGTAACATTTCATGTAATAGAATGGGAAATACTTAAAGCATTTCTGGTGCATTAAAATATGATGATTGTCTCTGGGGAAGTAAAAGCATCCAATTGTTTGTGAGCTGAACAACTGACTTTTCCCATGAAACATCATTTTTATTTGAAAGAATAATTGAGATTTAAACTTAGGTTGTTTTGACTTGGGTATTTGGCAGACATTTTCTAAAACAAACACAAAAACAAAAAACAGATGAAGCAAGTCCATCTCTTAAAGGAAAGCAACTGACAGCATTTGCTGTTAATAAAACTAGAGCATTCAAGCAAAGATATGAAAATTGGAAAATATGTATTTTCAACTATAAGCTTAAGAGCTTCCTAATACTTAAAGTCTTTTCTGATGAGAAATGTGATTCTTTGATATTGTATAATAATATAATGTCAACATTTGGAAAATCTGCACAATTCAGGAAACCAATATTTTTGAAATAACCAATGTATGACACTACAAGATCATGAATGATTAAAAGATGTGTCCAGAGTGCAAGATAGACCAAAAGATTTTAATGTAATAAGACTACGTACAGTTCACTGAGGTAGTTTCAGATTTTACACTGCAGAAAATCTATAAGAAGCTACCACTTGTAGAATTTTGCTTTGATATCTAGGAGGAATAGCCTCAATTATCTGGAAAGCCTAGTAAAATACACTTTCTTTCCCCAACTATATCTGAATTAACCTGTATTTCCTTCATAAACTACAGTGAAAATAACATATTAGAATAGACTGAATACAGAAACAGATATTAAAATCCAGCTGTCTTCTGTCAAGCCAGACATTGAAAAACTTTGCAAAGTGAAAAATTAATGCCATTCTTTACACTAAAATTTCTTTCTTCTGAAAAAGATAGTTATTTTTCATTAAATATGTCTATGTTAACAGGCATTGGGTTTACTATTGTCATTCTAAAATAAACAGGTAAATATTTCTTAAATATCTCAGTTTCAATTTCTAGTGAGGTAAATATCAATAGGTGTAACACATAAAGAATTCTTTTGAAGTCTTCAATGGTTTTAAGGACATAAAGGGTGTTGAGAATCACTAACATTATTTAGAAGAAGAGTAGAAATACTGTATTTTACTAGATGGCTAGTGGTCTAGATTTTCACATCATTCTAGATTATATACACAACTTAGATTTTCTTTATGCATAAATGGCTAAAGAATAATGTGTTTTGTAAAAGTATTGTTCATTAGGGATAGCCTGTTAAGAATATGTTTAAATATTAATAGCAAATAACTACACAACAAGACAACTCCAGGATAGAAACAAAAAAGTAATCTCCTAAATTTATAAAAGTCAAATAGACATAGAACACTCATTACCAGATTCCCAAGGGCAGAAACTTGGACTGAAATGATTATAAAGAAGGAATCCTAGGATGGGTTGTCTTTAGTATATAAACAAGCCACTATTCTCACCTAAAAGAAATCTCAGATTAATAAGAATACTTTCACTGATCATAATTGTTGTAGAAATTGAGAATGAATTAAATAGTTTCTCACATTCATCGTGTAGGGTATTGACTCAGTCTGAATTTGTCAAACTATTCACAGCTGAAGTGTAAAACTCTGGATTTCAGGTTATAGATTTATTAACGTGAGCAGCAGCTATAACTGGAGCTTGAAGGGCCCCTTTCCAGAGGTCCAGATGCCTTTGCCATTGTCCTTCCTGGTCATTGAGGAGTAAGGATAGATGTCAGGAAGCTTTTGTTCCTTCTTCAGTGCTGTGAAACCATAAAATATTAATACATTTATGATACAACATTTAATGTCTATATTTTAGAAGACAAGATATTCTTCATTATATGTGGATGACATTCAGCTAGGATACAGGGTTAAGATATAGAAATATGTTACAGTTTTTTACACTAACCATGAAATATCAGAAAGAGAAAGTTAAAAAAAAAATCCCTTTGAAAATTACATCCAAAAGAAAAAAAACTACTCAGGAATAAACCTAAGCAAGGAGTTGAAAGACTTGAGAACTATGAAACACTGATAAAGGAAATTGAATATGATTCAAAGAAATGGAAAGATATCCCATGCTCTTGAATTGAGCAATTAATATCATTAAAATGGCTATACTACCCAAAGCAATCTATAGATTTAATTCTACCTTTGTCAAATTACCCATGACGTTTTCACAGAACTCAAAGAAATAATTCTAAAATTTACAGGAAACAACAAAAGATCCATAATTGCCAAAGCGAACATGAGGGAAAAGAATAAGCTTGGAGGCATAATCCTCCCAGACTTCAGTCAATACTACAAAGCTGCAGTAATCCAAACACTGGTTTTGCAACAGAAACAGACACATAGATCAAAGGAACAGAATAGAGAGCCAAGAAATAAACTCACACCACTTTAGTCAATTAATCTTCAGTAAAGAAGGCAAGAATATAAAATAAGAAAAGACAGTCTCTTTGGCAAGTAGTGTTGGGAAAATTGAATACCTGCATGGAAATCAATGAAGTTAGAATCCTCCCTCATGCCATACACAAAAACTCAAAATGGGTTAAAGACTTCAGTATGATATGATACCATATTCCTAGAAGAGAACATAGGCAAAATATTCTCTGACATAAATTGCACTAATGATTCCATAAGTCAGTCTCCCAAGACAATAGAAATAAAAGAAAAAATAAACAAGACCTAATCAAACTTATAAGCTTTTGCAAAGCAAAAGAAACCATAAATAAAATGAAAAGACAACCCACAGAATGGGAAAAAATATTTCCAAACAATGCTACTGACAAGGGATTAATTTCCAAAATATACAAACAACTTATAAACTCAATAATAAAAAAGCAAACAACCTAATCAAAAATGGGCAGAAGATCTAAAGAGACATTTCTCCAAAGAAGACATACAGATTGTCAATAGGCACATGAAAAGATGCTCAACATCCATAATTATTAAAGAATTACAAGTGGAAACTACAATGAAGTATCACCTCAGATCAGTCAGAATAGGCATCCTCAAGTCTACAAATTATAAATATTGGGGAGAGTATGGAGAAAAGGGAGCCCTCCTATATTCTTAGTAGGAATGTAAATTAGTGTAGCCACTACGGAAAATAGCATGGAGTTCCTTAAAAAACTAAAAGTAGAACTACCATATGACCCAGCAATCCCACTCCTGGGCATATATTTGGAGATATCTATAATTCAAAAAGACACCCCCCCCAATGTTCACTGCAACTTTCTTTACAATAGCCAAGACATGGAAGCTACATAAATGTTCACTGACAGATGAATGGATAAAGAAAATGTGGTACATATTACACAGTGGAATATTACTCAGCCATTAAAAGGATGAACTAACTCCATTTGCTGAAACATAGAAGGACCTAGATTGCCGAAGGAAATGGCAACTCACTCCAGCGTTCTTGCCTTGAGAATCCCAAGGATGGGGGAGCCTGGTGAGCTGCCATCTATGGGGTCGCACAGAGCTGGACACGACTGAAGCGACTTAGCAGCAGCAGCAGCAGCAGCAGCAGCAGCAGAAGGACCTAGAGATTGTCATATTGAGTGAAATAAATCAAACAGAGAAAGGCAAATATCATATGGCATCACTTATATGTAAAATCTTAAAAAATGATACAAATGAACTTATTTACAAAATTGTTGTGGTTCAGTTGCTCAGTCATGTCTGACTCTTTGTGACACCATGGACTGCAGCTTCCTTGTCCTTCAGTATCTCCTAGAGTTTGTTCAGATACATGTTCACCGAGTCGGCGATGCTATCTAACCGTGTCATCCCCTGCTCCCTCTTCTCCTTCAGCCTTCAGTCTTTTCCAGCATCAGAGTCTTTTCCAGCATCAGAATCTTTTCCAGCATCAGAATCTTTTCCAGCATCAGAATCTTTTCCAATGAGTCGACTTTTTGCATCAGACGGACAAAGTATTGGAGCTTCAGCTTCAGTATTGGTCCTTCCAATGAATATTCAGGATTGATATTCTTTATGATTGACTGGTTTGATCTTGGGGTCCAAGGGTCTTTCAAGAGTTTTCTCCAACCTGACAGTTCAAAAGCATCAGTTCTTCAATGCTCAGCCTTCTTTATGGTTCAACTTTCACATCCATACATGATTACTGGAAAAACCGTAGCTTTGACTATATGGACCTTTGTCAACAAAGTAATGTCTCTGCTTTTCAATATGCTGTCTAGGTTGGTCATATCATTTCTTCCCAGGAGCAAGTGTCTTTTAATTTCATGGCTGCAGTCACCATCTTCAGTGATTTTGGAGCCCCCAAATAAAGTCTCTCACTGTTTCCAAAGTTTTCCCATCTATTTGGCATGAAATGATGGGGCCAGATGCTATGACCTTAGTTTTTTGAATGTTGAATTTTAGGCCAGCTTTTTCACTCACTTCTTTCACTTCACAAAAGTCTCTTTAGTTCCTCTTCACTTTCTGCATCTGCATATCTGAAGTTATTCATATTTATCCTGGAAATCTTGATTCCAGCTTGTGCTTCATTCAGCCCAGCATTTTACATGGTGTACTCTGCATAGTTAAATAAGCAGACAATATACAGAATTAATGTACTCCTTTCCTAATTTTGAAACAGTCTGTTGTTCCATGTCCGATTCTAACTGTTGCCTCTTGACCTGCATACAGGTTTCTCAGGAGACAGGTAAGGTGGTATAGTTTCCCCATCTCTTTGAGAATTTTCCACAGTTTGTTGTGATCCACACAGTCAAAGCCTCTAGTGTAGTCAATGAAGCAGTAATAGAAGTTTTTCTAGGATTCCCTTGCTTTCCCTATGTTCCAACGAATATTGGCAATTTGATCTCTGGTTCCTCCACCTTTTCTAAGTCCAGCTTGAACATCTGTAAGTTCTCGGTTCACATACTGTTGAAGTCTAGCTTGGAGAAATTTGAATATTACTTTGATAGCATGTGACATGAGTGTAACTGTGTGGTAGTTTGAACATTCTTTGGCATTGCCTTTCTTTGGAATTGGAATGAAAACTGACCTTTTCCAGTTCTGCACTGCTGAGTTTTCCAGATTTGCTATCATATTGAGTGGATCACTTTTAGAGCATCATCTTTTAGGATTTGAAATAGCTCAACTGGAATTCCATCACCTCCACTTTGTTTGTAGTCATACTTCCTAAGGCCCACTTGACTTCACATTCCAGGATGTCTGGCTCTAGGTGAGTGATCACACCATCGTGGTTATGTGGGTCGTGAAGATCTTTTTGTATACTTCTGTGTTTTCTTGCATATCTTCTGCTTCTGTTAAGTCCGTACCATTTCTGTCCTTTGTTATGCCCACTTTTGCATGAACTATTCCCTTGGTATCTCTAATTTTCTTGAAGAGATCTCTAGTCTTCCCATTCTGTTGTTTTCTTTTATTTCTTTGCATTGATCACTTAGGAAGGCTTTCTTATCTCTCCTTTCTATTCTTTGAAACTCTGCATTCAGATGGGTATATCTTCCCTTTTCTCCTTTGCCTTTCGCTTCCCTTCTTTTCTCAGCTATTTGTAAGGGCTCTTCAGACAACTTTTTTGCCATTTGCATTTCTTCTTCTTGGGGATGGTCTTGATAACTGCCTCCTCTTCAACATCATGAACCTCTGTCCATAGTTCTTCAGACACTCTGTCTATCAGGTCTAGTCCCTGTATTTATCGTAAGGAATTGGATTTAGGTCATAAATGAACAGTGTAGAGGTTTTCCCTACTTTCTTCAAATTTAAGTCTGAATTTGGCAATAAGGAGTTCATGATCTGAGTCACAGTCAGCTCCTGGTCTTGTTTTTGCTGACTGTATAGAGCTTTTCCATCTTTGGCTGCAAAGAATATAATCAATCTGATTTTGGTGTCATCCATCTGGTGATGTCCATGTGTAGAGTCTTCTCTTGTGCTATTGGAAGAGGGTATTTTTTATGACCAGATTCTCTTGACAAAACTCCGCTAGGCTTTGCCTTGCTCATTTTGTACTCCAAGGCAAATTTTGCTTGTTACTCTCGGTATCACTTGACTTCCTACTTTTGCATTCCAAACCCATATGATGAAAAAGACTTCTTTTTTGATATTAGTTCTAGAAGGTCTTTTAGGTCTTCATAGAATCATTCAACTCCAGCTTCTTTGGCATTAGTGGTTGGGACATAGACTTGGATTATTCTGATACTGAATGGTTAGTTTGGAAACGAACAGAGATCATTCTGTCATTTTTGAGATTGCACCCAAGTACTGCATTTTGAACTCTTTTGTTGACTAGGAGGGCTACCCCATTTCTTCTAAGTGATTCTTGCCCACAGTAGTAGATATAATGGTCTTCTGAATTAAATTCGTCCATTCCAGTCCATTTTAGTTCACTGATTCTTAAAATGTCAATGTTCACTCTTGCCATCTTGTTTGACCACTTCCAATTTACCTTGATTCATGGACCTAACATTCCAGTTTCTTATGCAATATTGTTCTTTGCAGCATTGGACCTTACTTCCACCACCAGATGCATCCACAACTGGGTATTGTTTTCACTTTGGCTCAGCCTCTTCCTTCTTTCTGGAGATATTTCTCTGCTCTTCTCCAGTAGCATTTTGGGCACCTACTGGCCTGGGGAGTTCATCTTTCAGTGTCATATCTTTTTGCCTTTTCATACTACTCATGGGGTTCTCAAAGCAAGAATACTGAAATTGTTTGATATTCCCTCCTCCAGTGGACCACATTTTGTCAGAATTCTCCACCATGACCCATCTGTCTTGGTGACCTTACAAGGCATGGAAACTTTAGAGGAAGAGAGGAATATAGTTGATGAGTCTTCATACTTAACCTTTTAAAAAATGAAAACTGGTTAAGAATTTATTGTAATCCTGTTATAAGAAAGCAGTGTTTTCAAGATTTTGTAGATACAAAGCTTTTTTTTTTTTTTGGTCTTTGTAAACTGCACAAAAAACCACAACCCCTATGTTTCATTTACTGCAAACATTTTTGGAGAGATCTGTCCAGTTTTCAGCGACTTTCTTAACTGCCCCGTCTTAATTTATGGTAGGTGTGTGGCTCCCAGCAGTTGTTTGTGTATAAAATAGTAACTCTGCCCTTAGCCTTTGCTTGCTTGATTTTGGTGTGAGTATTTGACTCAGGTTGACCTAGTCCATTCACTGGAAACTTAGATCAAGGGTTGAGGAACACATTCCTCTCATGGACCTGTTAACTCCAGCTGGGTAGCTATGGACAGTCATATTTCACATTACAGGCTGTGAGCAGAGAAGAGAATGGTGAAGGAGTGGAGAGAGCAGAGAAAGAGTCAGTGGTCAGAGCAGAGACCTGGGAGAGAGAGGTTCCTGTCAGAGTTATGAGTAATTTTCTAGCTTCTGGAGCTAGTTCTTCTTGAAGTCAGGCTGCGTATCTGTCCTAGGTTAAGTAGTTCTTCACATTTATCAAAATGTCCTCTTTTTTGCTTGATTTAACCATGTATTAAAGAGGGCCTGAAAAATGTGGCGTTCATGAGTGACTTAACTGTACAATAAACCTTAAATTAGTTCTTATTCCAAAGGTTTCAGTATTAACCAGGTATAAACTATTACGGTTCTTCTGATGTTGGTATGTCTACATCACTATGTGCTGTGTGACAAGTTTTCTTTCTTTTTTAAAAAATTTTACTTTTCTCTCTTTACCACAGAAACTTTGCTTAGCCTTCATTCTGACGTTGTTGTTCAGTCGTGCATTCGTGGACTACAGCACGCCAGGCCTCCCTGTCCATCACCATCTCCTGGAGCTTGCTCAAACTCACGCCCATCGAGTTGGTAATGCCATCCAACCATCTCATCCTCTGTCATCCCCTTCTCCTCCTGCCTTCAATCTTTCCCAGCAGCAAGGTCTTTTCACATGAGTCAGTTCTTAGCATCAGGAGGCCAAAGTATTGGAGCTTCAGCTTCAGCATCAGTCCTTCCAATGAATATTCAGGACTGATTTCCTATCACTTACATATTACATTCTCTTCAGTTGTTCTGAGACAATTAAAAACCTATTCCTTTTGGCATCAATGCAGTCATAAACACAAACAAATTTGGTCACTGGTCATCCAGATCATCCCAAATATGCTTATATTAATTTTTTAAAGAGTAACTTGTAAATTCTTTTGGAGAAACAATGTATATTCTTTGAGAGAAGCCCTGACTAATGGACTGTGTGGCAAGAACTTCTTTTAATATGTCCTCAGGCAAGGACTGTCCTCAGCATTGGTTTTTGATCACAATAAAACCAGGTCATGACAACAAGCAACGCCAGAGGTATCAATGCTCTTGGCCTCTAGACCCTGGCTCCTAACTTGACTTCTGTGCCTCTGACTTTGTCCTTAATAGAGGTCCTCTTTGCACAAAGGCCCTTTGTCCTCTGCAGTCCTCCTATACATAACCTCCCAACTTGAGGTGCGGAAGCCTGGTGTTGGATACTACAGGGCCATTATCACCTGGAAGATCTCCGGAAGTTACCCATGGTGAGCTTGTCAAGTCCAGACAGGAAGGCTCAGCCCAAGTACCACTCACTGGATTGGTTTCCAGCTCCTGACTTTAGTTCATTCATACAAAAAGTGAGGCCAATAATACTTATTAGGCATAAATAGGCATTCTTAGGAATTTATGTAGCTTATTTACTTAATTAAAGTCCATGTAATCAGCTGTCACTAGTAAGGATTTTATTGGACATACCCACAGGGATATTTGCTTTACTAGTGTATTGCTTTAGTCATGCTATTGTGTTGGGTCATCCACTGGGACTCTCTTAGAGGTCTGCTTTTGCATTGAACAAAATGGAAAAGGCAGAAGTTCATAATCTGGAGAATGAGTTTGTAATATTTCATCATCTCAGAAAGTTCTAAATCTGCTCGCTCTTGTTCCAGTTTTTGTCAGTATGTTTTGTTGCTACTCATCTGTGCTAGATTTGCCTTGAAAGATCAAATTAGATGACAGCAACAGGGTGCATTTTCATAATATTAATTTTCAAATACAGCTACAAATGACATTTGGTAATCTTGTAAAACTGCCTCTGGGAAATCCTGCCAACCAGTTGAAGTGGTGTGCTCATTTTAGCAATGGAAACAAGTTTCCAGAAAGACTGCTACAACAATGCTTCTACCATCTACTTGCTGCCTCCTTATTTTTCTCTTTCCAACTCTCTTTCCAATTTGGAACAAATTCAGCAGTTTCACAATTCATGCACATCCCCATTCTGTGAAAAGAAGGAAAAAAGCTTTTACCCAAATTAGTTGAATGTGACAATTCATATTCAGCATGGCTACAGAGATAGTTTCTCAGATAATTTGAATCAAATATTTATACTCTGGCTGATTTATTATTTATACTTTTGTTTTCAACTTCAAAAGGGTTTGGATGTTTAGTTGAACTTGGGGCTGTCCATCTTTGTCAAAAAGACTCTAGATAGCTATATTTTATGGAGTTTTACTTTTTTTTTTTTTTTTTTAATGGATGGGGAAAGAGCAAACAAAACCAGACTGATTGAAAGCTAAGGTCAAAAACAACTAAGGGAATTTTGAAGGCTGCCCAGATGAGATGGCACAAAAAGCAACTATAGAGGTGGGCTGGGGGGTATAATTAATGGCCAAGGAATAAATAAAGTAGTAAGGACTGGTAAGCAGGAAATAAATGGGGAAATGGGGGTGGAGCTATTGGGGTGACAGCCTAGTGAGCTGGTCCACTTAAAGAGATGAATGGGAAGTCCCCTCTTCCTTAAGGCTTGTATCACAGGTACAGTAGAGCCCCGACTTCTTTGAAAAGCCCTGAGTTGTTAAGGGAGGAGGCAGTGGTTAAGCTCCCATGACTCATCTTGCAGTTCATGCCCTCCCATTGTCCTAAGTGACAGAATGGATTGCATTCTGTGGAAATTCAGTACTTCTTGTGTTTTGTGGCTAGATCACCTCCCCAAATTTTCAAAGCTGGCATACAGAAAGGCAGTGCAGGATGTAGCAGAGTGGATGGGTAATGGAGTGAATCCGTATGGAAGCAGAGGTTAGAATTTCCACAACACTAGGAAGATTCCAGGTATATTTTGCTACAATAAGGGACTTGTCTGTTTAAGGAGAGGAGCCAGATAACGTTTCCTGCTCAGATGTTCTTTCTTGATTCCAGATGCTACAGATAGGAGACCTTGACTTACTTGTGTACTGAAGTGGCTTAAAGGCTCTCTGAGCAATGACGGATTATGAAGGTGATGGCAAAATTAAAGGAGTGTCCTAGTTGAAGCACAGTAATTGGCTAAGAGGAAACTGGTCAACATGAAAATGATCTTTGGATACACCATCAACGTGTTTTCCAGCCTTTAATCATTTTAGTTGCTTAAAATCTTCATTTTTAATTTATTTTAACTATTTTATAATTAATAGTTTTTAGTCAATTATTTTTATAAATCCCAATATGTTGAAAAAAATGAAATTCCAGCCATTGATGAGTTAGTGAAATAAACTATGTAAGTTGACAACAAAGTATGCTTGTTCCAATTTCTGCAGAAAAATTTATATTTATACACATCAAAAAGAATGAGAAAGACTAGATATTAAATTGCTCACAATAGTTGCCTCTCTCACTTCATTCAGGTCTCTGCTGCAGTGTTCTACCCCAGAGAGTCCTTCCCCAGAGGCTCCTTCCCAGACCCTGTGTAACAAAGCTTTAATTTTCTTCCTGGTTCTTTTTCCTCCTTGGCTATATGCTTACTTATCTTCCCCTAGATACGTCTTCCCCTAGACTATGTAGCTCCACATTACAAAGGGATTTTGTTTTTCTTGTTTTCTTTCTCCTGTTTTCTGTCCTAGTGCTTAGGATAGTGCCTGGAACTCTGAAATGTTTGTTGTACCAATGATGGAAGATGAATGAATGAACTTGCATAAATGGAAAATGCTGCTAGCATAGTGTTAGAACAATGATGCTTCCTTTAGGTTCAGAGTAGGATCATGCTTCCGGAGAAGGCAGTGGCACCCCACTCCAGTCCTCTTGCCAGGAAAATCCTATGGACGGAGGAGCCTGGTAGGCTGAAGTCCATGGGGTTGCTAAGAGTCAGACACGACTGAGTGACTTCACTTTCACTTTTCACTTTCATGCATTGGAAAAGGAAATGGCAGCCCACTCCAGTATTCTTGCTTAGAGAATCCCAGGGATGGTGGAGCCTGGTGGGCTGCCGTCTGTGGGGTCACACAGAGTTGGACACGACTGAAGCAACTTAGCAGCAGCAGCAGCAGCAGCAGGATCATGCTGCAGCTGGCTTTGTTTACTAATTAAATAGGATGCTTAAGCCAGCCAAGGGAAGGATTTTCTGAGAGTATAAGGACCTAGTCCTGCTTTGAATTGTGTCCAGCTGGGGCACCAAGCTATGAGCCACCCACTGTGATATTTACTTGAACTCCAATCATTTGGGAAAAGTGAGGCTTGTGATTCCCTGTCCTCGAGGTGTCACTGCAGGACTGTGAAGCTCTCTTATGGTGTACAGTACAAGGCACCTGGTGCCCCCCACCTCCTCCAGCACTGAAGTCGCTTATTTCTTAATTGACTAGGATTTCCTTCAAGGCTTTGGAAACAGTGACAGCACAGCTGAGTGGTTCAAACCACAGGGTTTACTTTGGGTGTTCCTGTTTCTTAATCCTTACCCACTTAGGCCAGCCAACTGTATGTATCTGTTTCATTGTTTCAACATGAAGGGATATTAATGCTTCCTGGAATCTAAGGAACATTATATGAAGTAATTGGTTCATCTTTCAAATTGTTTCACATTTATCAGTGTCATTATTTTGAAATAGACTCCTTCAAAGAGTCAGAGCAAACTATATGTCAAAAATACAAAACTTATAACTTGTCTTCTTACTCATTTACTCCCCTCAGGAATGGGCCTGCCCTGTGGGACTTACTTATTCAGAAGTATTTGTTGAGCTTTCACTGGATACCGTTCCCTGTTGGGTATTATCTGAGAAGAGAAAGAAGGTAGAGGCTTTTTCATGCCCTACAGGAGGATCCATTTGTTTGAAAGGGTCTCTGGAGTAGACAGAAACATTCTTAACAATGCATGTTTCTGATAATGTGTTTGTTCGTGGCCTACTAATGGATCTGATAGATCACTAACCCTGAAAGGAAAGATTCTGGAGTTCATATCTAATACTGACTCTTCAAATACCTTGGGTAACCCCCTTAGCTTATAGTGTGTGAGATCTCTAGAGAACCAAAGACAGAAGAATATTCTTAAGCTGGTCCTTGCATTCACATGTTATTGCCATCATGCCCAAATGCCTTTACAATAGTAAAGGTGGTTAAAGATTTAATCCACATCCTCGTTTCCAATAAAACTTTTGTGGCTAGGATCAGTTCAACATTTTTTTTGTTTGTTTTTTAACTTCCATAAAACAACTTAACAAAATTAACATTGTTAATAGGCATTTTCAGTGTGGTAAAGAACTATAAGTGATTCCTAGTTTTAGCTTCATGTTACTATTAACAGTAGTTAGATTCCCTTCATTTTCACTTTTCACTTTCATGCATTGGAGAAGGAAATGGCAACCCACTCCAGTGTTCTTGCCAGGAGAATCCCAGGGACTGGGGAGCCTGGTGGGCTACCATCTATGGGGTTGCACAGAGTCAGACACGACTGAAGCGACTTAGCAGCAGCAGATCCCCTTCATAGGTCATAACCTTTTTGTGGCAAAGGGCTTTGCATAACTGAATGAGGCTATGAGTCATGTCATGCAGGGCCACTCAAGACGGACGGGTCATAGTGAAGAGTTCTGATGAACCATGGTCCACTGGAGAAGGAAATGGCAACCCACTACAGTATTCTTGCCTGGAGAACCCCATGGACACTATGAAAAGACAAAAATATATGACAGCAAAAGATGAGTTCCCCTTGTCAGAAGCTGTCCAGTATGCTACTGGGGGAAGAACAGAGGGCAATTATTAATAGCTCCAGGAAGAATGAAGTGGCTGGGCCAAAGTGGAAACAACACTCAGCTGTGAATGTGTCTGGTGGTGAAAGTAAAGTTCAGTGCTGTAAAGAACAGTATTGCATAGGAACAATATTGCATAGGAATGTTAGATCCATGAATCAAGGTAATTGGATGGGGTCAAGCAGGAGACGGCAAGATTGAACATTAACATCTTAGGAATCAGTGAACTAAAATAGACAGGAATGGGAGAATTTAATTCAGATGACCATTACATCTACTATTGTGGGCAAGAATCCTTTAGAAGAAATGGAATAGCTCTCATAGTCAACAAAAGAGCCTGAAATGCAGTATTTGGTGCAGTCTCAAAAATGACAGAATAATCTTGATTTGCTTTCATGGCAAACCTTCAACATCACAGTAATCCACAACTATGCCCCAACTACTAATGCCAAATAAATTATAGTGGACCGGTTCTATGAAGAGCTATAACACCTTCTAGAACTAAACAAATAAACAAAAAAAGATGTCCTTTTCATCAGAGGGGACTGCATGCAAAAGTAGGAATTTAAGAGATACCCAGAAGAACAGGCAAGTTCAGCCTTGGAGTAAAAAATTAAGTAGAGGAAAGTCTAAGAAGCAGGGCAAAAGAATTTCATCAAGAGAATATTCTGGTCATAGCAAACAGCCCTTTCCAAAAACATAAGAGATGAGTCTACACATGGACATCACCAGATGATCAATATTAAAATCAGATTGATTATATTCTTTGCAGCCAAAGATGGAGAAGTTCTATACAGTCAGTGAAAACAAGACCTGGAGGTGACTATGGCTCAGAGCCTGAGTTCCTTATTGCCAAATTCAGGCTTAAATTGAAGAAAATAGGGAAAACCACTAGGCCATTCATGTATGACCTAAATCAAATCCCTTATGATTATACAGTGAAGGTGACAAATAGATTCAAGGGATTATATTTGGTAGGCAGAGTGTCTGAAGGACTGTGGAGGAAAGTTTATAACATTGTACATGAGGCAATGACCAAAACAGTCCCCCCAAAAAAGAAATGCAAGAAGGCAAAATGGTTGTCTGAGGAGGCTACAAATCCGTGAGGAAAGCAAAGAAGCAAGAGACAAGGGAGAAAGGGAAAAATATACTCAACTGAATTCAGGGTTCCAGAGAATAGCAAGGGGAAATAAGAAGACTTTCTTAAGTGAACCATGCAAAGAAATAGAGGAAAACAATTAGAATGGGAAAAGCTGGAGATTTCTTTAAGATAATTGTAGATATCAGGGACATATTTCATTTAAGGATGGGCACAATAAAGGACAGAAAAAGTAAGGACTTACCAGAAGCAGAAGATATTAGGAAGAGTTGGCAAGAATACACAGGACAACTATACAAGAAAGGTCTTAATGCCCCAGATAACCACGATGGTGTGGTAAGAGTCAGACATCTTGGAGTGTGAAGTTGAGTGGGCCTTAGGGGAACATTACTACAAACAAAGCTAGAAGAGGAGACGGAATTCCAGTTGAGCTATTTATAACCCTAAAAGTTGATCCTGTTAAGGACTGCACTCAATATTTCAGCAAATTTGGAAAATTCAGCAGTGGCCACAGGACTGGAGAAGGTCAATTATTATTCCAATTGCAAAGAAGAGCAATGCCAAAAAACATTCAAACTAGTATACATGCGTTCATTTCACACGCTACCAAGGTTATGCTCAAATCCTTCAAGTTGGACTTCAGAGGTAGGCGAACTGAGTACTTCCAGGTGTTCAAGTTGAGTTTTGATGGAGCAGAGGAACTGGAGATCAAGTTGCCAATATTTGTTGGATCATGGAGAAAGCAAGGGAATTCCAGAAAAACATCTACTTCTGCTTCATTCACTCTAAAGCATTTGACTGTGTGTATCATAAATGGTGGAAAATTCTTAAAGAGATGGGAATATCAGACCACCTTACCTGTCTCCTGCGAAACCTGTATGCAGGTCAAGAAGTGACAGAACTGGACATCTATCTGGTTCAATATTGGGAAATGAGAATGACAAGGCTGTATACTGTCACCCTGATTATTTAACTTCTGTGTGGAGTACATCATGCAAAATGAAGGCAAGGCTGGATGAATCACAGACTGGAATCAGGATCGCCAGGAGAAGTATCAACAAAGTGAGATATGCAGATGTTGCAGAAAGTGAAGAGGAACTGAAGAACCTCTTGATGATGGTGAAGGAGGAGAGTGAAAAAGCTGACTTGAATCTCAACATTCAAAAAACTAAATTCATGGCATCTAGTCCCATCACTTCATGGCAAATAGAAAGGGAAAAAGTGGAAACAGTGACAGATTTTATTTTCTTGGGTACCAAATCATTGCAGATGGTTACTGCAGCCCTGAAATGAAAGGTGCTTGCTCCTTGGAAGGAAAGCTCTGACAGACCTAGACAGCGTATTCAAAAGAAGAGACATCATTTTACTGACAAAAGCGCATATAGTCGAAGATATGGTTTTTCCAGTAGTTATGTATGGATGTGAGAGCTGGACCATAAAGAAGGCTGAGCACTGAAGAACTGATTTGTCGTGCTGTAGAAGATTTTGGAAGTCTCTTTGATTGCAAGGACATAAAATCAGTCAATCCTAAAGGAAATGAACCTGGAAGAAATGAACATTAACATCCTAAAAGAAATCCTAAAGGAGATGAACATTGAAAAGACTGTTTCTAAAGCTGAAGCTCTAGTACTTTGGCCACTTGACGTGAAAAGCCAACTCATCGGAAAAGTCCCTGATGCTGGGAAAGACTGACAGCAAAAGGAGAAGGGGACGACAAAGGAAGAGATGGTTAGATAGCATCACTGGCTCAATGGAGCTGAATTAGAGCACACTTCAAGAGATAGTGAAGGACGGGGAAGCATGCTGCAGTCCTCGGGGTAGTAAAGAGACAGACATGACTTAGTGTCTGAACAACAACAGGAAAAGAATTATAACTATTGGGAAGCTCTTGGATGCAGGAAAATATGTTTGTTATTTCTCTAGATGGTAGAAGTATCAAGAGTTATAGAGGTTGAACGTATTTTCTTTGAGATTTTCCAGGCTTGGCTTGGATAAACTTTAAGGCACATTACATGAGTTTCTCTTGTCCATGCTGTCTCAAAAGCCTTGTGTGTGTCAAAGATCGATACCTAACTTGCACTTCTGAACTTCTAAGGGGGATAGGAATGCAGCAGAAAATTATAGTATCACAATGATATCTGACACATATGATTGCTAAAATACACAACTTGTGCTTTGTTCATTTTATTGTCATGACTCATATGTGGGGTAGAAACTAGTATTCACCATGTCACAGATGAGGGCGTGGGGACTTAGTTGGGTGAGACAATTTGCCCTGTATTGTATTGTAGTAGGAATTAGGACTGGGGTTTTAACTTGAGTCAGTTTGACTTTGGAACCTGAGGCCTTCAGTCATTATGCGTGTGTCTAGACACCTCTAGCTGGTTATACTTTTGGGAATTAAGTGTACAAGAAGAGTTAAGAATGATGCCATTAAAACTTTATTCAGTGGAAGTGTGAGAGATGCTGCAGTTGAATGCTATTTATAATATATCATAATCTGTATGGTTTTTTGCTATATGTTTAAATATTAATATATCACTTTTTTAGGTTTAAAAAAATCAAAAAGGCATACACCTAATAGGATATTATTCAACCATAAAAAGAAGAAAATATTGCCATTTACAACAGTATGAATGGATCTCAAGGACATTATTCAAAGTGAAATTCATAGAGAGAAAGACAAATGCTATATAATCTCACTCATACGAGGAATTTAAAAAGAGGTGAGGGGTGAAGGGAATAGGTGGAAATCATCAAAAGGTAGAAATCTCAGTCATAAAATATATCCTAGGGATGTAATGTACACAAGTGACTTTAGTTAATAATACTGTATTGTATATTGAAAGTTGCTAAGAAAGTAGATCTTAAAAGTTCTCATCACAAGGAAAAAACATGCAAAACCATCCTGAAATTAAAAAATTATAAACATCCACATCTTTATAGAACTCATAACCAAACCCTTTATAAAAGTTTCCAAAGGGGGACATTTTTCTTTCTATCATTGTCAGGTTAAACTTTGCATTTAATTTATTCTGTGCTCATCTGTTGATTATGAATGTGAGAGAGAGTTTTTAGACTGTTCTATTATAACAAATGAACAGTATGATGTCAAGGGGACTCTCATTGTCCCAAACCCAGTTCCATGTCTTTTGTTTTGCAAAACCTCTAAGAAAGGAGTTGTGCCAAATAATTTTACTTCTTATCATACTTGTCTCAAAATCTTAGATGCATTTTTAAATTAATTTTAAGAGTTTGAAATTAATTTCTCACCTTACCTGCAATGTCTGATCCTCTTCCTCCTTTCTGTTACACATTTCTCCGGTCCCCTACTTAAAGTTTTAAAATTACCTGTTGTTCCTCGTGATCTATTTCTATTTTAGTGTTTACTATAGCGGTACTATGTTTCTAGAATCACTTAGGCCTCAGAATATGAATAAAAAGTTAATAAAAATAAGTTATTATGTAGGGAGCTACAAGTTAGTTCCATCCTAAGTCTGCCATTCTACAATTCAGACTGTTAGAGAACTATCATTTTGTATACTGGATGCAAAGTCTGGGATAACAACAGAAGTACAATACAGAAATTTACATTAGGAAATCTCATATGCTTACAAATGGAAAATTTAAGTAAGAAGTCCATGAAAAATAGAAGATACATTCTGAAAAATATTTTACAACTCTGAATCACTTAACAGAGACCACAAAAAGCTACATCTTTGACACCATCCCTTATTCTTACAGGTCACCGTAACATTACACAGCATGCTGTGACCTTCTGATTGTAATGTTACTGTTATCCCTTTTGTCCAAAAAGTATCCTCTTTTCCATGTATACTCAATTGTATGTATTCATTAAGACTCAGTTCGATTAATTGAGAAAAATGTAACGAAACTCAGATTTTATTTCCCCTTTCATTTTTCTCAACAACTTCAATTCTCTTTGACCTTCTTTGGCATACCTATAGTTGGTAATACACAATTGAAGACATAACCTTGTAATTTGCTAGTTTTCTGTTACTAAACATTATTTCACCTGCTTCACAGTCCTCCTCCAACTGGGTAGTGAGTTTGTGAGAAAGTACATGACCATCTCTTTGAGTCCCCATCATAGAACTGAAGGATATCACAGGGACTCATGAAGGAAGAAATGAGCTCGATGCTCTTAGGGTCAAACCATTTGCATCTCAACCTTGTCTTGATGTTGGGATTCCCAATTTATCTCCCAAGAGGGGAGCATTTTTCAAGTGTTAAGATTTTTCCTGCCTTTGCATCCTCATGGGAGGATGGGAGGAAAAATAGCTTTTCTGATGGGTGAAATAGCAGTCTATTGGATCACCTGAAGCAGATGTGGAGCCCTGCCTGTCTTGCTTAGGCTCTTTTGTTCTTCAAGGGTGGGAAGCCGATTGTGATCCTCCATGTGTCTGGCTGGAGATGAGCTCTCTGAAGAACCCACAGTCCTAGGCACTTTCCAAAATCTAGACTTGGAGAAGAAATAGGATTCTGATTCTGACTGTGAATTAATTGAACTTTTCTAATCCAGCTTGAACGGGTAGACCTTGTACTTTGGATGGTGAAGGCAATGCTATATACATGATTTTATTTATTCATTTATGGTGAAGTCTCTTGTTGCGTGGGCTTTTCACTAGTTGTGGTGAGGGGGAGTTACTCTTTGTTGTGGTGCATGGGTTTTTCACTGTGGTGGGCAGGTTTATCATTGTGGTAGCTTCTCTTGTTTGGAGCACAGGCTCTAGGGCATGCGGGCTTTAGTAGTTGCAGCACACAAGCTCAGTAGTTGCTCTGCTGTGCTCTAGAGCACAGGCTCAGTAATTAGGATCTTCATGGATCAGAGAGAGAAGCCGGTTCTCCTGCATTGACAGGCAGATTCTTTACCACTGAGCCACCATGGAAAGCCTGGCAATGCTATATTTTAACCTACATTTTTTTTCTTATATATCTTTTTCTGACTTGCTTAGAATCAATAGAGAAGACATATATATGTACATAGTTAGCACCTTCCAATTCATAGCAGTTATATATGAGTTTCCTTCAGGGGAGTTTTCTTTTTTAAATAAAGATTCTATACTTATTTCAAAATGGAGTTCATAAGTCATTAATTTTAGAATAAAATAAAACGTACCATCTTAAATTTCATATTCACAATATCTAGAACATACTTTCTCATATGCAGCTATTATAGTTTATGAACTATTAACAACAGGCCCAATGCTACTTTTCATTATTAAATCAAAAAATATGCAAACCAATGGAAAAAAGGGCTTCCCTGGTGGCTCAGATGGTAAAGAATTTGCCTGCAGTGTAGGAGACCTGGGTTCAATCTCTGGCTTGGGAAGATCCCCTGGAGAAGGGAATGGCTGCTGACCCCAGTATTCTTGCCTGGAGTATTTCATGGACAGAGGAGCATGGTGGGCTGCAGTCCATAGGGTCACAAAGAGTTGGACAGGACTAAACAACTAACACTGACACTTTCAACCCAGATGTCATACCCATTGTACAAAGTTTTGAACTTCATTTTTCTAAATTATATATAAATACACACATATGCATATATACATATGTATTATATAATTTAAGTATACCATTTATAAAATGTAGTCTGTTTCATTGTCTAATAATTTTTTGAATATGTGTATATGGAGACTTTCAGGAAATATTTATTAAATGAATTAATGTATTTTAATGACTATAGACTTTTCTATTACATAATTTATTATTGTGCATTTTAGATTTCCCCAGATTTCTATGATTATAAAGAAAGAAAAATTTTCTTACTTTCCATAAGCTTTCCCTAGCCACAGAAGTTCTACTACTTCATTCCTTTTTCAATCAGCTGGATCTTCATCAATTATTCCCATTATTCTTGGGCGATGAACATACAATCATCTCTGCAGGTGTAGTGCCTGCTACATGACACCTTCTCAGTAAATAGTATCCAGTAAGTAGCTGGACTATAAAGAAAGCTGAGCAACAAAGAATTGATGCTTTTGAACTGTGGTGTTGGAGAAGACTCTTGAGAGTCCCTTGAACTGCAAAGAGACTCAACCAATCAGTCCTAAAGGAAATCAGTCCTGAATATTCATTGGAAGCTTCATATTGAAGCTGCAACTCCAATACTTTGGCCATCAGATGCGAAGAACCAACTCATTGGAAAAGACTCTGATGCTGGGAAAGATTGAAGGTGGGAGGAGAAGGGGATGACAAAGGATCAAATGGTCGGATGGCATCACAGATGTGATGGACATGAGTTTAAGTAGGCTCCGGGAGTTGGAGATGGACACGGAAGCCTGGAGTGCTGCAGTCCCTGGGGTTGCAAAGAGTCAGACATGACTGAGCAACTGAACTGAACTGAAGTAGCTGGAAAATTTCACTTTGCACATAAAGTACAGTGAAAACCTAACAATTTGGAAGGGAGACATGAGAATGCAATATCTATTGAGTTCTCTGTCCTTAATTTCATGTGTGTGTATTAAATTTTAACTCAACAAAAAGTATATTAAAAACTCATAAAGTGAAGCAGCTGTCAGACATGCAGGTATATCATGAGGAATAAGGTTTAATTCTAATATCAAGGAATGAAGTGTGGACTAGAGAAGCTAAGACAGTACAAAAATAGTTATGTTACATGGAAAATATAAGTGCTAATAATTGATGTATTTCCTGAACTCAAAATTGACATTTATTCAAACCATATGTCAATCTAGGATGGACTATTTAAAATAAATAAATACTAGAAATTCCTGGATAGATTATTGCCATTGACAAAGTGGTTCAAACCAATTCAATGGGAGGTTAGGAAGTGGGAGGTAGGAGAAGGCAAAAAAAAAAAAAAAAAAAAAAAAATCAGTACACTCAATTTGCTAAATACAATTTTCTGATGTTTCAAAGGGAGGATTTTCCAGCTCCCTCACAATCTTTGAAGATGGGTGTCTTCCTCTTCCTGGACTCATGCATCATACAGCTATGCTGTTGACATTCCTGTCCTGAATCCCTCAGGTTGGGTTGCTTGTGAAACAAGTGACTGTGTTGTAGGAGCCACCGTCTTTCTTCTTTGCTGGAAGGTTCTCTGTGTTCTCCTCCAAGGTGTATTTTCAACATCCTAGATAAGGAGCAGGGATTGATATTTTCAAGAAGCATTTTTACAAATGAATATATAGGCAAGGTTGAGAACCACTTCCCTAGAACTGGAAAAGGACTTAAAGATATGCAACACATGTCCTTGTTTACCCAAGACACTCTTTGCTTTGCCTTTTTTCTTGGTATTATGTATGACTAACAAACCTCACTCTTAAAACTGACTCATCAGTAATATGGACACTCTACTGAAGGTTCATCTTTGTTGTTCAGTCGCTGAGTTGTGTTCAACTCTTTGTGAACCCATGGATTGCAGCATGCCAGGATTTCCTGTCCTTCACCATCTCCCAAAGTTTGCTCAAACTCATGTTCACCGGTGATGCTGTTCAATCATCTCAGCCTCTACCATTTCCTTTTCCTTCTGCCCTCTTTCAATCTTTCCCAGCATCAGAGTCTTTTCCAAAGAGTCGGCTCTTCACATCAGGTGGTCAAAGTATTGAAGCTTCAGCTTCCTGCATCCATCCTTCCAATGAATATTCAGGGTTGATTTCCTTTAGAACTGATTGGTTGGAACTCTTTGCAGTTCAAGGGACTCTCAAGAGTCTTCTCCAGCATCACAGTTTGAAAGCATCAGTTTTTTGGTGTTCAGCTTTCTTTATGGTCCAATTCTCACATCCTTACGTGACTGCTGGAAAAACTATAGCTTTGGCTATATGGACCTTTATTGGCGCTTTGGCTATACGGACCTTTATTGGCAAAGTGATGCCTAGATATATTAAAATTTCCTATGGAGTAAAACTGATAGGGAAACTAATAGTTTGAAAAAATACCATGGGAGATTCTGGTAAACCTCCAGTTGAGAAACCCCACTTTAATAGAAAATTACCTTTTCAAAGACTTTACAGGATATTCTTATAAGAACTGTCAGTCAGCCAGTCAGTCAGTCAGTTCAGTCTCTCAGTCATGTCTGACTCTTTGAGACCCCATGAATCGCAGCACACCAGGCCTCCCTGTCCATCACCAACTCCCGGAGTTCACTCAAAAGCATGTCCATCGAGTCGATGATGCCATCCAGCCATCTCATCCTCTGTCGTCCCCTTCTCCTCCTGCCCCTAATCCCTCCCAGCATCAGGGTCTTTTCCAATGAGTCAACTCTTCGCATCAGGTGGCCAAAGTATTGGCGTTTTGGCTCTAGCATCAGTCCTTCCAATGAACACCCAGAACTGATCTCCTTTAGAATGGACTGCTTGGATCTCCTTGCAATCCCAGGGACTCTCAAGAGTCTTCTCCAACACCACAGTTCAAAAGCATCAATTATTTGATGCTCAGCTTTCTTTATAGTCCAACTCTCACATCCATACATGACCACTGGAAAAACCATAGCCTTAACTAGATGGACCTTTGTTGGCAAAGTAATGTCTCTGCTTTTTAATATGCTATCTAGGTTGGTCATAACTTGCCTTCCAAGGAGTAAGCTTCCTTTAATTTCATGGTTGTGATCACCATCTGCAGTGATTTTGGAGCCCAAAAAGTAAAGTCTGACATGGCTTCCACTGTTTCCCCATCTATTTCCCATGAAATGAAGGGACCAGATTCCATGATCTTTGTTTTCTGAATGTTGAGCTTTAAGCCAACTTTTTCACTCTCTTCTTTCACTTTCATAAGAACTGTACATCTTATTAAAAAGAAATCTGACTAATAAATAATTAAAAATGTACTTTTTTGTTTCTTTCCTATGTAAATTCAATAACTCGAGTTTAACTAGAGAAACTAGACCAACCTTAGGTCCTCGGGACATTATTAGCTACATCCTGATTTCAATGAGAATTGTTCCTAGACGCTGTGGACAGACAGTAGATGGGACTCACCTGGGAAAGATAGAGACCATCACCTAAGAGCCAACACAGTATTGTGCTTCTCCTTGCACTTCTTTCCTAATCTAATCCTACTCAACTCTAAAATTGGGAATATTCTATACATAAACCGAAGTACCTCATGGTACAGAGTAGCTCATGGTAAACTGGTTATTTTAGTATTAGTTCATGGAAAAAAAATTAAGTAGACATCCAAAGCCAAGTGGGGCACAGTCTTAAAATTTGCCAGTGGAGATATTTTACCAGGAATATGTGAAGATTTTTTCTTTTGTGCTGCTGGTCCTGCAGATGGAAAAAACTCCTTTTATCTTCTCCGTGTATTTGGATGTTCTCTTCTAAAACAGTGGTCTCATTAATGATTTGTTCTGGTGTATGAAAGCAGTTCTTCCAAATTCTCATTAATCACAGTGGAGTCTATAGCATAGCAGAAATGAGCTTAAACAGATAAATCCTCATCAGTTTTCAATTTTATGTCGGCTGAAGTTACAAAGCATGATGAGATCACAGAAAACACTGACAGAAGTATAAGGTCTACTCTATTTAGGCATGATCAGAAATATTGAAGTTTTGAGATCAGCAGAGAATTTTCAACTAAAAGGATGTCCATGGCAGGATGTCCTACCAGGCTGCTCCATCCATGGGATTTTCCAGACAAGAATACTGGAGTGGGTTGCCATTTCCTTCTCTAGGAGATCTTCCCAAGAAAGCTGAGTGCCCAACAATTGATACTTTCGAACTGTGGTGCTGGAGAAGACTCTTGAGAGTCCCTTGGATTGCAAGGAGATCAAGCCAGTCAATTGTAGGAGAAATTAGCCCTGAATATTCATTGGAAGGACTGATGTTGAAGCTGAAGCTGCAATACTTTGGCCACCTGATGCAAAGAGCTGACTAACTGAAAAAGACCCCAATGCTGGGAAAGATTGAAGGCAGGAAGAGAGGCGGAGGACAGAGGATGAGCTGGCTGGATGACGTCACCAACTCAATGGACATAAGTTTGAGCAAGGTCCGGGATACGGTGAAGGACAGGGAAACCTGGCGTGCTGCAGTCCATGGGGTCACAAAAAGTTGGACATGACTGAGCAACTGAACAACAGCCACTTAGGAAAGTAATATGCTGGTTTCTCAAAATAAAGTAAAATTTGAACCATGGTATAGTCTAGCAATCCCTCTTGTGAGTATATATTCAAAGGAAATGATAACAGGAGATATTTGCAGTCCCAAATTCAATGCAGTGTTAATCTCAAGATATGGAAGCAATATAAGTGTCCATCAGAGGATAAAGGGAAAAAGAAAGTGTGACAGATATACATAACGGAGTTTTATTCAGTCTTTAAAGTGAAGGATTTCCTGCCTTTTCAGTACAATAGATGAAACTGGAGGACCTTATGCTAAGTGAAGTAAGCCGAATGTGGAAAGGCAAATACTGCGTGGTTTTACCTATATGTGAAATTTTGCAAAGTTTAACTCTTAGAAACAGGGTCTGGTGGGAAAACAAGGTCTGGGGAGATCATGGGCAAAGGGAGGAGACATTCACTTATAAGATGAATAAGTTCTGGACACAATGTACAGTATGGTGGCTATAGTTGATAATACAATATTGTATACTTGATATTTGTCAAAATGTGATATTTTATGTGTTGTTACCACACATACACACACACACACACAAAGGTGACTGTGAGGTAATTAGTATATTACTTAGCTTGATTGTGGTAATCATTTCACTATGTGTGTGTATATTAAAACATCACATTGTACACTTTACATATACAGTTTTTTATTTTTCAATCACAGCTCAGTAAAGCTAGGGGGAAAATCTGCTTTACAGAATATCAAGACTCAGCTCACACATAGTCTGTGATGAGTTATTGACCCAGATACGAAAATATTTCATCTCTCTGATTAAATGTAAAGGGCTGTTTAAATGTTGTAAATATTTGTATTTCTCTATTTCTCCTTTGTATTTTCCTCAGTGTTTTTTTTCCCCCAGAAGATTGTATGTTTACAAGAGAACTTGTTCATGTATTTTTCTTCTTTTTTGGCCATGCAGATCTTATTTTCTTGACCATTGAAAGTGAGAAATCCTAACCACTAGAAAACCAGCGAATTCCTATTCATAGATTTTTGATAGTATGAGTAGCAGACAAAATTATATATATTTCCTGACTTCTATTAGTCCCTCTTTTTCTCTCCTTGGAGCACTTGATATCCTGAAAATACCCTCAATAATCCCTGAAATAACCTGTTACTTTGACTCTAGAGAAGGAGACCTTAGTGAAAAGATATTTGTTCATTGTTAACTTTTTTAAACATTGAAGAGATACTTTTTCTTAGCCTGTGTTTTACATACAAAACAAAGAGCTGAAGGAATCAGGCTCCTTGACTTCAGACTATACCTCAAAGCTATAGTCATCAAAACAGTATGATGCGGGCACAAAAATAGAAATATATATCAATGGAACAGTAGAGGGAGCCCAGAAATAAATCCACATACCTATAGTCAATTAATTAATGACAAAGTTCAGTTCAGTTGGTCAATCATGTCTGAGTATTTGCGACTCCATGGACTGATGCATGCCAGGCTTCCCTGTCTTTCACCATTTCCCAGAGCTTGCTCAAACTCATGTCTATTGAGTTGGTGATGCCATCCAGCCACCTGACTCTCTGTTGTCCCCTTCTCCTCCTGCCTTCAATCTTTCCCAGCATCAGGGTCTTTTCCAGTGAGTCAGTTCTTCATATTAGGGGGACAAAGTATTGGAGCTTCAGCTTCAGCATCAATTCTTCCAATGAATATTCAGGGTTGACTTTCTTTAGGATTGACTGGTTTGATCTTCTTTCAGTCCAAGGGACTCTCAAGAGTCTTTTCTAGGACCACAGTTTGAAAGCATCAATTCATGGGTGCTCAGCTTTCTTTATGGTCCAATTCTCACATCCATATATAACTACTGGAAAAACCACAGCTTTGACTATGTAGACCTTTGTCAGCAAGATAATATGTGTGACACCAGTCCTTTTGTAGGAGGTCTTCATTAGGCGACTATAGGGCCACTGAGCAGGTAACCCACAAACTGGAGAACAATTATACCAAAGAAGTTCTTGCACTGTTGCAAAAGTTCTAGGGCCCACAACAGATTTCCCAAGCTGGGGATCCAGCAAAAGGACAAAGTGGGTATCACTACACAATGGTAGAAAGATAGTCTCTTCAAAAAACGGTGCTAGGAAAACTAGATAACTGCCTGAAAAACAAATGAAATTTGATAATTTTGAACACTATACACAAAAATAAGCTCAAAGTGGGTTGAAAACCTAAATAAGACATTAGATTCTAAGAATCTTAGAGGAAAACATAGACAAAACACTCTATGTCATAAATTGCAGAAAAATTGTTTTCTATAAACTCCTACAATAATGGAAATAAAACCAAAAATAAATAAATGAGACATAATTAAACTCAAAATCTCAGCTCAGTGCTATCTGATGACGTAGATGGGTGGGAGGGGCATGTGGGAGGGAAACTCAAGAGGGAGGAGATATATGTATACATATAGCTGCTTCAATTTGTTATATAACAGAAACTAAAATAATATTGTAAAGTAATTATATTCCAATAAAATCATATATTTTTGAAATTAGCTAATTTAAATTGAGTTAATCTTTCCCCTATGTTAAAGAAAACTAGAGGTACCAAGGAAACATTTCATGTAAAGATGGGCACAATAAAGGCAGAAATGGTATGGATCTAACAGAAACAGAGGATATTAAGAGGTGGCAGGAATATATGGAGGAACTGAGTCTTAATGATCTGGATAACCATGATGGTGTAATCAGTCACCTAGAACCAGACATTCTGTAGTGTGAAGGCGAGTGGGCCTTAAGAAGCATTACTACAAACAAAGCTAGTGGAGGTGATGGAATTCCAGCTGAGCTATTTCAAATTCTAAAAGATGACGTTGTTAAAGTGTTGTACTCAATATGTCAGCAAATTTGGAAAAAGCAGTGGCCACAAAACTGGAAAAGGTCAGTTTTCATTCCAATCCTGAAGAAGGGCAATGGCAAAGAATATTTAAATTACTGTGAAACTGCACTCATTTAACATGCTAGCAAGGTAGTTCTTGGACTTCCCCCTTAGATCAGCTGGTAAAGAATCTGCCTTTAATGCAGGAGACCCGGATTTGATTCCTGGATTGGGAAGATCCCCTGGAGAAGCAAATGGAAACCCACTCCAGTATTCTTGCCCGGAGAATCTCATGGATGGAGAAACCTGGCAGGCTACAGTCCATGGTGTCACAAGAGTAAGACACAAGTTAGTGACTAAACCACCACCACCACCAAGGTAATTCTCAAAATCCTTCAAGCTAGGCTTCAACAGTACATGAACCGAGAACTTCCAGATGCACAAGCTGGATTTAGAAAAGGTACAGGAACAAGAGATCAAATTGCCGACATCCATTGGATCATAGGAAAAGCAAGGGAATTCCAGAAAGACCTCTACTTCTGCTTCATTGATTATGCTAATGCCTTTGTATGTGTGGATCAAAACAAACCGTGGAAAATTCTTAAAGAGATGGAAATACCAGATCCCCTTACTTGCCTCCTGAGCAATCTGTATGCAGGTCAAGAAGCAACTGTTAAAACCAGATATGCTGTATATTGTCACTTTGCTTATTTGCAGAGTACATCATGCGAAATGCTTGGCAGGATAAAGCACAAGATGGAATCAAGATTGCTAGGAGAAATATCAATAACAGATATACAGATAACACCACCCTAATGCAAGAAAGCAAAGAAGAACTAAACAACTTCTTGACAAAGGTGAAAGAGGAGAGTGAAAAAGCGGGCTTAAAACTCAACCTTCAAAAAACTAAGATCATGGCATCTGGTCACATCATTTCATGACAAATAGATGGGGAAAAAAATGGAAACAGTGACATACTTTATTTTCTTGGGCTCCAAAATCACTATGGACAGTGACTGCAGCCATGAAATTAAAGGACTCTTGCTCCTTGGAAGAAAATCTGTGAGAAACCTAGACAGCACAATAAAAAGCAGAGACATCTCTTTGCCAACAAAGATCTGCATAGTCAAGCTATGTTTTTTCCAATAGTCATGTGTAGATGTGACAGCCATACCATAAAGAAGGCTGAGCACCCAAGTATTGATGCCTTCAAACTGTGGTGCTGGAGAAGACTCTTGAGAATCCCTTGGACAGTAAGGAGATCAAATCAGTCAGTCCTAAAGGAAAACAATCCTAAATATTCATTGGAAGGGCTAATAAAGGAGCTGAAGCTCCAATACTTTGGCCACCTGATGTGAAGAGTGGACTTATTGGAAAATACAGTAATTCTGGGAAAGATGGAAGACAGAAGGAGAAGGAAACAGCAGAGGATAAGGTGGTTGGATACTATCACTGATTCAATGGATATGCGTTTGATCAAATGCTGGGAAATGGTGAAGCACCAGAAAGACTGCGTGCTGCATTCCATTGTGTCGCAAAGAGTTCAACACAACTGAGTGACTGAACAACAACATTGTTAAAGAACATTTACACCAAATATTTATAGTAAACACTGTTGATTTTCTTGCTGTGTATTTAATAAAAATTTTTATTTAAATAGTAAAAAACTGTAAAATTATTCCCTAATGTGTTGTCATTTCACTAACAGTACAACCCAAAGTAATTACTATGCCCTCAGTTCAGTTCAGTTCATTTCAGTCACTCAGTCATGTCCAACTCTTTGCGACCCCATGGACTGCAGCATGCCAGGCCTCCCTGTCCATCACCAATACCCGGGGCTTACTCAAAATCATGTTCACAGAGTTGATGATGCCATTCAACCATCTCATCCTCTGTTTTCCCCTTCTCCTCCTGCCTTCAATCTTTCCCAGCATAAGGGTATTTACAAATGAGTCGGTTTTTTGCATCAGGTGGCCAAAGTACTGGAGTTTCAGCATCAACATCAGTCCTTCCAAAGAACACTCAGGACCGCTGTGATTTATGATGGACTGGTTGGATCTCCTTGCAGTCCAAGAGACTCTCAAGAGCCTTCTCCAACACCACAGTTCAAAAGCATCATTCTTTGCACTCAGCTTTCTTTATAGTCCAACTCTCAACCCATGCATGACTACTGGAAAAACCATAGCCTTGACTAGACGGACATTTTTTGGCAAAGTAGTGTCTCTGCTTTTTAATATGCTATCTAGGTTGATCATAACTTTCCTTCAGGGAGTAAACGTCTTTTAATTTCATGGTTGCAGTTAACATCTTCAGTGATGTTGGAGACCCCAAAATAAAGTCAGCCACTGTTTTCACTGTTTCTCCATCTATTTGCCATGAAGTGATGGGACCGGATGGCATGATCTTTGTTTCCTGAATGTAGAGCTTTAAGCCAACGTTTTCACTCTCCTCTTTCACTTTCATCAAGAGGCTCTTTAGTTCTTTACTTTCTGCCATAAGGGTGGTATCATCTGTATATCTGAGGTTATTGACATTTCTCCAGGAAATCTTGATTTCAGCTTGCGGTTCATCCAGCCTGGTACTTCATATGATGTACTCTGCATATAAGTTAAATAAGAAGGGTGACAATATACAGCCTTGATGTACTCCTTTTCCTATTTGGAACCAGTCTGTTGTTCCATGTCCAATTCTAACTGTTGCTTCCTGACCTGCATATAGGTTTCTCAAGAGGCAGGTCAGGTGGTCTGGTACTCCCATCTCCTTCAGAATTTTCCAGTTTATTGTGATCCACACAGTCAAAGGCTTTGGCATCCTCAATAAAGCAGAAATAGGTGTATTTTTTTTCTGGAATTCTCTTGCTTTTTCGATGATCCAGTGGATGTTGGCAATCTGATCTCTGGTTCCTCTGCCTTTCTAAAACCAGCTTGAACATCTGGAAGTTCACAGTTCACATATTGATGATGGCTGGCTTGGAGAATTTTGAGCATTACTTTACTAGCATGTGAGATGAGTGCAACTGTGTGGTAGTTTGAGCATTTTTTGGCATTGTCTTTCTTTGGGATTGGAATGAAAACTGACCTTTTACAGTCCTGTGGCCATTGCTGAGTTTTCCAAATTTGCTGGCATATGGACTGCAGCACTTTCACAGCATCATCTTTCAGGATTTCCATCACCTCCACTAGCTTTGTTCATAGTGATGCTTTCTAAAAAGGCCCACCTGACTTCCCATTCCAGGATGTCTGGCTCTAGGTAAGTGATCACACCATCTTGATTATCTAGGTCATGAAGATCCTTTTTGTACAGTTCTTCTGTGTATTCTTGCCACCTTTTAATATCTTCTGCCTCTGTCAGGTTTATACCATTTCTGTCCTTTATTGAGCCCATCTTCGCATGAAATATTCCCTTGGTAGCTCTAATTTTCTTGAAGATATCTCTAATCTTCCTCATTCTGTTGTTTCCCCCTATTTCTTTGAACTGATCACTGAGAAGGCTTTGTTATCTCTCATTGCTGTTCTTTGGAACCCTGCAGTCAGATGGGGATAACTTTCATTTTCTTCTTTGCTTTTCACTTCTCTTCTTTTCACAGCGATTTGTAAGGCTTCCTCAGACAGCCATTTTGCATTTTTTGCATTTCTTTTTCTTGGGGACGGTCTTACTCCCTCTCTCCTGTATAATTTCATGAACCTCCGTCCATAGTTCTTCAGGCACTCTGTCTATTAGATCTATTCTATTCCTTGATTCTATCTGTCACTTCTGCTGTATAATCATAGGGGATTTGATTTAGGTCACACCTGAATGATCTAGTGGTTTTCCGTGCTCTCTTCAATTTAAGTCTGAATTTGGCGATAAGGAGTTCATGATCTGAGCCACAGTCAGCTCCTGCTCTTGTTTTTGCTGACTGTATAGAGCTTCTCCATTTTTGACTGCAAATAATATAATCAATCTAATTTTGGTGTTGACCATCTGGTGATGTCCATATGTAGAGTCTTCTCTTGTGTTGTTGGAAGAGGGTGTTTGCTCTGCCCTAGTTTTAAATTTTCTATGTGATCTGGTTCCTGCTTGCCTCTTGAACTTATTTCCTATGACTTTACCCCTCCACCACTACTCTAACTCTCCTAGGTTCTTTGGTCTTTCTTTCATAACACATGTTCATTCCTTCCTTTGAACTTGATATTTCTTCTGCCTGTAACATTATTCTCTCAGGACCTGCCACCTCACCTCCTTCAGATTCTGACTCACATATTCTCACATCATATAAGCCTTCCATAACCATCCCCTTAAAAAATATTTTTTCCCAACCCTGCTTAAGATTTCTTCACAGCTCATATAACTCCGTGTCATTGCATGACATTTTGATTTGTTGATTTATCTTTTACTTTTTAGGAGGCCCAGCAAGACTTGGGATTTTGTTTGGCAGTGTCATCATTCTAACCCCAATATCCAGGGCCCTACTTGAATATATGTAGGAACTAAAAAATATTCATTAAATTTATCTAGGCTGTATGTATGGCCAATTTTATATTTTTGTCTGTTTATACTTCACAACATACAGACATTTTATAGGGGAATGTATTTTATCAACACACATCCAAAAAAAAAAATGAAAGAGAAAAAACATAACTACTCCAAGGTCAAATAGCAGGTAAGCATTAAGGATTTGTGAAAATATTGTATATATGTATATACTAAAAGTAAAATATCTTTTACACTAATCAAGACAAAATTGATTGTTCATTCAAGATTTTATTAACTTATTTTAACTGAAATATCATAATACTTGGTGAATATATATTCACCACATATTTTATTTTATCTTTTCTAAATTTTTCAAGAAAAATTTTTACTCTATTAATATATTTGTATTAATCACATAGTGTACATGTTTATATAGGCCCAAATTTCATTCTCTTCAACTTCATGAATATTTCTTAGTTTGTATTTGGTGAAATCCACATTCATCCTTTCTTCATTTGCATGTATCTATAGATTTCTCTTGTCTTTATCTTGCAGACCTTCACTTCACTTTCATCATATTCATTGTCTGCTCAAAAGATTTTTCTGATTTTATGATATATTAACTGAGGTTCAATGTCCAGAATATCTCACTCTACATTTCAGATTCAGATAAATAATAATTTCATAAAGTTGGGTAATCTTTCTTTACTTATTTCCAGCAAACTTTCGTAAGAGTCTTAGTATTTTGAGTTTCAGGTCATAGGATTTGAAAGGCCCATTCTTTTAACTCACATACTTGTTGCCTATATAATAATGAACACATAGAGGGGCTCACAATGTATTTCTTTACTCACTACTCACAACCTGTTGACAAGTCCTATCTTGAAAATTTCCCCTTCTTATTTCTCTTTCCTTACTACTGATTCTCCTGCTTCTCCACTTGTACTTAGTGTTTTTAATGGTTACTCTTCTTCAGATTCCTCTAACATTTGGGATTCCTTAGTTTCTGATCTAGACCCTTTCCCCCTCACTCCTTAACCCAGATTTATCATTTCTTCAGGCAACATGAGAAGAGGTATGGCAAGTGTGTGTGTTGTGTGTATGTGTGTGTACATTCTCAAAGGAGAAAAACAGAAGTGTGTATTCAAACTTTGCTAGTCTCTTTCATCATAATCCTGACAATTACATATTTCACCACTGAGACTCAGATATACATCTTCAGGGCTGATGGAATCAAGTCTATTCTCTATTTTGATTTTCAGCATTGTTTATCCAACCACTTGCCTTGTATCTCTGTTGGAAGACCTCACAATTATCCCAAACACAGTTTTCTAAAGCTTAAATCATTAAGCAGCTTCCTCATCATCCAAAGTTGTTTCCCTCCTGGATTTCTTACCTTTGTATGATGGTACACTTTGTATGATGGTACACTCAAACATTCAAGGTACAAATCAGGTGTCAGTGGATAATCATTCTCTCATATGCTGAATTTTATGATGTTTTAACACATTAAAAAGCTTACCAGTCAGGGGGAGGGCTAGTCTATTTTAAAGGTAACAAAGTGCTTTACCAGGAGCACATATTTCAGATAGAAATCAGCCAATCCCATCTGTAGCCCCAACCAATTCTTCCAAGTCTGTAGTCCCAAACAATTACTTATCTAACTCGCAAGTTATTCTTGTTGTTGTTCAGTAGCTAAGTCATGTCCGACTCCTTGCATCCTCATGGACTGCAGAACACCAGGCTTCCCTGTCCTTCACTTCTCCTGGAGATCAAATATGTGTCCATTGAATTGGTGAGGTTATCTAACCATCTCATCCTCTGCTGCCCCCTTCTCCTTTTGCCTTCAATCTTTCTCAGCATCAGGGTCTTTTTCAATGAGTCAGCTCTTTGCATCAGATGGTCAAAGAATTGGAACTTCAGCTTTAGCATCAACCCTTTCAATTGGTATTTGGGGTTGATTTCCTTTAGGATTGACGGGTTTGATTTCCTTGCAGTCCAAGAAACTCTCAAGAGTCTTCTCCAGCACCACAATTTGAAAGCATCAGTTCTTTGGTGCTCAGCCTTCTTTATGGTCCAACTCTCACATCTGTATATGACTACTGGAAAAACCATAGCTTGACTATATGGACCTTTTGTGGGCGAAGTGAAACCTTTGCTTTTTAATACACTATCTAAGTTTGTCATAGCTTTCCTTCCAAGGAGCAACCATCATTTAATTTCATGACTGCAACCATCATCTGCAGTGATTTTGGAACCCAAGAAAATAAAATCTGTCATTGCTTCAACTTTTACCCCTTCTATTTGCCATCATCTTAGTTTTTCAAATGTTGTTTTAACCCAGCCTTTTCACTCTCCTCTTTCACCCTCATCAAGAAGCTCTTTACTTCCTCGTCAGTTTCTGCCATTAATGTCGTATCATCTGCATATCTGAGGTTTTTGGTATTTCTCTCAGCAATTTTGATTCCAGCTTGTGATTCATCAAGCCTGGCATTTCACGTGATGTACACTGCATATAAGTTAAATAAGCTGGGTGACAATACACAACCTTGATGTACTCCTTTCCCAGTTTTGAACCAGTCCGTTGTTCTATATCTGTTTCTAACTGTTGCTACTTGACCTGCATACCGGTTTCTCAGGAGACAGGTAAAATGGTCTGGTACTCTAATTACTTTAAGAATTTTCCAGAGTTTGTTATGATCCACACAGTCAAGGCTTTATTGTAGTTAATAAAAGAGAAGTAGATGTTTTCCTGGAATTCCCTTGCTTTCTGTATGATTTAGTGAATGTTGGGGATTTGATCTCTTGTTCCTTTCCCTTTTCTAAATCCAGCTTGTACATGTGGAAGTTCTTGGTTTCTGTATAGCTGAGGTCTAGCTTGAAAGATTTGGAACATAACCTTATGACAGGTGAAATGAGCACAATTGTATTGTAGTCTGAACATTCTTTTCCATGCCCTAAATCATCACAGGGCTGCTGCTGCTGCTGCTAAGTTGCTTCAGTTGTGTCTGACTCTCTGCAACCCCATAGACAGCAGCCCACCAGGCTCCCCTGTCCCTGGGATTCTCCAGGCAAGAACACTGGAGTGGGTTGCCATTTCTTTCTCCAATGCATGAAGTGAAACGTGAAAGTGAAGTCACTCAGTCGTGTCCGACTCTTCGCGACCCCATAGACTGCAGCCTACCAGGCTCCTCCGTCCATGGGATTTTCCAGACAAGAGTACTGGAGTGGGGTGCCATTGCCTTCTCCACATCACAGGGCTAGAACCAGGCAAACCTCTAGAGCCCAAATTATTCCAACTAGCCAATCTTAAACTGTTTATACTACTCTGACTGCTGTCCCACAGAAACCCCAGTGAAGTTTCTGGTATCAGTTTTCCCTTGTTTCTGTTTCTGTCTGAACAAACCTTGTCTTCCCATGTGACCCTGCGTGACATGCATATGTCATTCTTTTAGGAAATATAAATAATACATTCTTCTTTCAACAACATTGACCACTTTATTTTCAATCACTTCCATAAGCTAAAATTCTCTTAGCATAATTTTAATATATTTATAAAATTAATGAATAATTAAGCAACAGAAAATTGTTGAGTATTTATTAATCTAAGTGGTAGGCATGAGAATAAACCATACATGTGTTTTCCTCTTTAATAAGCAAAGCAACTCTCCTAGGCGGTGATAATGCTATCATCATCTTATTTATAAAGAAAGTGATGTACAAATATTTAGTTAAACTGATCAATATCACACAGCTATAAAGTGGTGATGTTAGGATACAAACCACAGGTGTCTGGATTCATATTTCTAGGCAAGACAAAGAAAGAGCTTGTAGAATTTCAAAAATCTCCCCCAAGTCTCCCATCTTATTTCTGGAATCTTACCAGGTTCCTGATTCTTTCTTTGGCTTAGAAAAATGGAGTTTATTTTTATGACATACCATTTGCTTGTCCAAAGCCCAAGGTCTCAGAGTCTAAAGAAAAAGTACATAGTAGCTTGGAAACATGAAAAATGAGGACAGATGAAGTTGCCACCATGTCCTGAAATTCAAGTTCTTCCTTCAAAGGTTAATGAATGGAATGGTCAAAAGAAATGAGAAAACAAATGATTAACATTCTCCTAAGAGAGTGGCATTGGAAAATGGAATGAAGCAGGGCAAACGTTACTAGAGTTTTGCCAAGAGAAGGCACTGGTCATAGCAAACACCCTCTTCCAACAACACAAGAGAAGACTCTACACATGGACATCACCAGATGGTCAACACCGAAATCGGATTGATTATATTCTCTGCAGCAAAAGATGGAGAAGCTCTATACAGTCAACAAAAACAAGACCAGGAACTGACTGTGGCTCAGATCATGAACTCCTTATTGCCAAATTCAGACTTAAATTGAAGAAAGTAGGGAAAACCGCTAGACCATTCAGGTATGACCTAAATCAAATCCCTTATGATTATACAGCAGAAGTGAGAAATAGATTTAAGGACCTAGATCTGATAGATAGAGTGCCTGATGAACTATGGAATGAAGTTTGTGACATTGTACAGGAGACAGGGATCAAGACCATCTCCAGGGAAAAGAAATGCAAAAAAGCAAAATGGCTGTCTGGGGAGGCCTTACAAATAGCTGTGAAAAGAAGAGAAGTGAAAAGCAAAGGAGAAAAGGAAACATATAAGCATCTGAATGCAGAGTTCCAAAGAATAGCAGGGAGAGATAAGAAAGCCTTCCTCAGAGATCAATGCAAAGAAATAGAGGAAAAGAACAGAAAGGGAAAGACTAGAGATCTCTTCAAGAAAATTAGAGATACCAAGGGAACATTTCATGCAAAGATGGGCTCGATAAAGGACAGAAATGGTATGGACCTAACAGAAGCAGAAGATATTAAGAAGAGGTGGCAAGAATACACAGAAAAACTGTACAAAATAGATCTTCATGACCAAGATAATCAGGACAGTGTGATCACTCACCTAGAGCCAGACATTCTGGAATATGAAGTCAAATGGGCCTTGGAAAGCATCACTATGAACAAAGCTAGTGGAGGTGATGGAATTCCAGTTGAGCTGTTTCAAATCCTGAAAGATGATGCTGTGAAACTACTGCACTCAATATGCCAGCAAATTTGGAAAACTCATCAGTGGCCACAGGACTGGAAAAGGTCAGTTTTCATTCCAATCCCAAAGAAAGGCAATGCCAAAGAATGCTTAAAGTACGGCACATTTGCACTCACCTCACACGCTAGTAAAGTAATGCTCAAAATTCTCCAAGCCAGGCTTCAGCAATCCATGAATCGTGAACTTCCAGATGGTTCAAGCCGGTTTTAGAAAAGGCAGAGAAACCAGAGATCAAATCGCCAACATCCAGAGGGTGTTCCTATGATGGTGGAGGAACAGGATGGTGAGACCAACTTCTCTACCACAAATTCATTAAAAGAACATTTAAACACTGAGTAAATTCCACAAAACAACTTCTGAATGCTGGAAGAGGACATCAGGGCACCCAGAAAAGCAGCCCATTGTCTTCAAAAGGAGGTAGGAAAAAATATAAAAGACAAAAAGAGACAAAAGAGGTAGGGACGGAGCTCCATCCCTGGAAGGGAGTCTTAAAAAGAGAGGTTTCCAAACACCAGGAAACACTCTCATTGCCAAGTCTGTGGCAAGCCTTGGAAGCACAGAGGCAACATCAGTTCAGTTCAGTTCAGTTGCTCAGTCATGTCCAACTCTTTGTGACTGCATGAATTGAGGGATGCAAGGCCTTCCTGTCCATCACCAACTCCCAGAGTTCACTCAGACTCACGTCCATTGAGTCCATGGTGCCATCCAGCCATCTCATCCTCTGTCATCCCCTTCTCCTCCTGCCCCCAATCCCTCCCACCATCAGGGTCTTTTCCAATGAGTCAATTCTTCGCATGAGGTGGCCAAAGTACTGGAGCTTCAGCTTTAGCATCTTTCCTTCCAAAGAAATCCCAGGGTTGATCTCCTTCAGAATGGGCTGGTTGGATCTCCTTGCAGTCCAAGGGACTCTCAAGAGTCTTTTCCAACACCACAGTTCAAAAGCATCAATTCTTCAGCTTTCAGCCTTCTTCACAGTCCAACTCTCACATCCATACATGACTACTGGAAAAACCACAGCCTTGACTAGAGGGACCTTAGTCGGCAAAGTAATGTCTCTGCTTTTGAATATGCTATCTAGGTTGGTCATAACTTTTCTTCCAAGGATTAAGTATCTTTTAATTTCATGGCTGCAGTCACCGTCTGCAATGATTTTGGGGCCCCCAAAAATAAATGCTGACAATGTTTCCACTGTTTCCCCATCTATTTCCCATGAAGTATGGGTCCGGATGCCATGATCTTCGTTTTCTGAATGTTAAGCTTTAAGCGAACTTTTTCATTCTCCTCTTTTACTTTCATCAAGAGGCTTTTTAGTTCCTCTTCACTTTCTGCCATTAGGGTGGTGTCATCTGCATATCGGAGGTTATTGATATTTCTCCCAGCAATCTTGATTCCAGCTTGTGTTTCTTCCAGTCCAGTGTTTCTCATGATGTACTCATGAGGGTAACATAACTGAGAGGGAAAATAAATAAATAATTAAAACCCACAGATCATGTGCCCAACAGTAACTCCCCCAGCAGAGAAGCAGCGCAGACACCTGCACCTTCCACTAGCAAGTGGGGGCTGGGCAGGGAGGAGCAGGCTGCATTGCTTAGAGTAAGGACCGGGCCTGAATGCCCCTAGGGCAATCTGAGGGAACTAACTTGGGCTAGTAAACCAGACTGTGGGATAGTTACCATGCAAAAAGCCTAGAGAAGGTGATGGCACCCCACTCCAGTACTCTTGTCTGGAAAATCCTATGGATGGAGGAGCCTTGTAGGCTACAGTCCATGGGGTCTCTAACAGTCGGAAACAACTGAGCGACTTCACTTTCACTTTTCACACATTGGAGAAGGAAATGGCAACCCACTCCCATTTTCTCGCCTGGAGAATCCCAGGGATGGGGGAGCCTGGTGGGCTGCCGTCAATGGGGTTGCACAGAGTCGGACATGACTGAAGCGACTTAACAGCAGCATTAGCAGCAGCAAGACACCATCAGGCCAGCTCACAGAACAAAAGACTGAACAGAGCCAGCTGGCTGCAGACAATCCCCCTCCGGTGACAGGCAGCCAGAGCCGGAAGGGGCAATTGCAGCCCCAGAGAGGCATTATCTACCAAACTGCAAGCAGGCTTCTTTGTTAACTAAGACTTCTTGGGATTCTGGGTGGTCATCATCCGCCTGAGAAGGTGCTCCGGTTGTACACCCAGAAAACCGAGCAGCAGGGATGGGGGAGGCGATAAGTAGCAGCGACTGCGCTTGCCAAAATCCTGATCACCTGAGCTGCTTGGACCTGGGAAGGGCACAAAACGCAGGCCCAACCTTGTCTGAGCCGCTGAGGATACCCGAGTGCCTGAACTTGAGCGGCTTAGACCTGGGAGGTGCATGCAGCCCAGGGCTGGCCTCAGATGATTCCCGGTGGAGCAACCTAGAGCCTGAGCAGTGTGGGCAGGGAGGGTACACATGCCGTGAGCAGGGGCAGACCCAGTGTGGCTGAGACACTGCGAGCACACGCCAGTGTTATTAGTTTGCAGCGTCCCTCCTTCCCCACAGCACAACTGAACACGTGAGCCTAAAAAAGTGTCCACCACCACCTCCTTGTGTCAGGGGGGAAATTAGACACTGAAGAGACCAGCAAACAGAGGAAGCTAAAAGAGAGGGAATCACCTTGTAAGTGACAGTTGCAATAGATTAAATCCCTGTAGTTAGTACCAACTACATAGGAAGGGGTCTATAGATCTTGAGAAATATAAGCCGGACCAAGGAACTATCCGAAAATGAACTGACCCCATGTTGCCCACAATAACACCAGAGAAAGTCCTAGATATATTTTTACTATCATTCTTTATATTTTTTCATTTTTAAAAATCTTTAAGTCCTCTATTACTCCTTTAATTTTCATTTTTATAACCTACTATTACTTTGCAAAAAATGAGACCTTATTTTTTAAAGCAAACTTCATATATATATATATTATAATTTTTGTGACTTTATTTTCTTTTCTTTAATATTGTATTTTTGAAAATCCAACCCCTAGTCTAGATTTTTAATCTGTGCATTTTGTATTTGTTATCAATTTTGTACCTTAAGAACCCAATCTTCAGTACCCATTTTTACTTGGGAGCAAGATTACTGGCTTGACTGCTCTTTAGACCTTTGGACTCTCCTTTTTCTCCACCAGGTTGCCTCTATCTCCTCCCTCCCCCTTCTCTTCTCTACCCAACTCTGTGAATCTCTTTGTGTGTTCCAGATGATGGAGAACACTTAGGGAACTGATTACTGGCTGGATCTGTTTCTCTCCTTTTGATTCCCCCCTTTATCCTCCTCCCACCTCTGTCTCCTTTCTCCCTCTTCTCTTCTCTGTATAAATCCATGAACATCACTGAGCAGTCCAGACTGTGGCGTGCACATAAGGAAGTGATTACTGGCTAGCTTGCTCTCTCGTCTTTTGATTCCACCTCATCTTATTTGGGTCACCTCTACTCCCTTCTCCTTCTTCTCTTCTCCATGTAACTCTGTGAACCTCTCTGGGTGTCCCTCACTGTGGAGAAACTTTTCATCTTTAACCTAGTTGTTTTATCAACAGTGCTGTATAGATGGAGAAGTCTTGAGGCTACTGTAAAAATAAAACTGAAAACCAGAAGCAGGAGGCTTAAGTCCAAATCCTAAGAACACCAGAGAACTCCTGATTCCAGGGAACATTAATCAACAGGAGCTCATCAAATGCCTCCATACCTACACTGAAACCAAGCACCACCCAAGGGCCAACAAGTTCCAGAGCAAGACATACCACGCAAATTCTCCAGCAACACAGCAACACAGCCCTGAGCTTCAGTATACAGGCTGCCCAAAGTCACTCGAAACCCCTTGACATCTCATAACTCATTAGTGGACATTTCCAGAGAGAAGAAATCCAGCTCCACCCACCAGAACACCGACACAAGCTTCCCTAACCAGGAAACCTTGACAAGCCACCTGTCCACCCACAGCGAGGAAACTCCACAATAAAGAGAACTCCACAAACTGCCAGAATACAGAAAGGCCACCATGAACACAGCAATATAAACAAGATGAAGAGACAGAGGAATACCCAGCAGGTAAAGGAACAGGATAAATGCCCACCAAACCAAACAAAAGAGGAAGAGATAGGGAATCTGCCTGATAAAGAATTCCAAATATTGATAGTGAAAATGATCCAAAATGTTGAAATCAAAACGGAATCACAGATAAAGAGCCTGGAGACAAGGATTGAGAAGTTGCAAGAAAGGTTTAACAAGGACATAGAGAAATAAAAAGAGTCAATATATAATGAATAATGCAATAAATGAAATAAAAAAAACACTCTGGAGGGAATAAATAGTAGAATAATGGAGGCAGAAGATAGGATTAGTGAAGTAGAAGAGAGAATGGCAGAAATAAATGAATCAGAGAGGAAAAAAGAAAAACGAATTAAAAGAAAATGAGGACAATCTCAGAGACCTCTGGGACAATGTTAAACGCTCCAACATTCAAATCATAGGAGTCCCAGAAGAAGAAGACAAAAAGAAAGGCCATGAGAAAATACTTGAGGAGATAATAGTTGAAAACTTCCCTAAAATGGGGAAGGAAATAATCACCCAAGTCCAAGAAACCCCGAGAGTCCCAAAAAGGATAAACCCGAGGTGAAACACCCCAAGACACATATTAATCAAATTAACAAAGGTCAAACACAAAGACCAAATATTAAAAGCAGCAAGGGGAAAACAACAAATAACACACAAGGGGATTCCTATAAGGATAACAGCTGATCTTTCGATAGAAACACTTCAGACCAGGAGGGAATGGTAGACATACTTAAAGTGATAAAAGAAAATAACCTACATCCCAGATTACTGTACCCAGCAAGGATTTCATTCAAATATGAAGGAGAAACCAAAAGCTTTACAGAGAAGCAAAAACTGAGAAAATTCAGCACCACCAAATCAGCTCTCCAATAAATGCTAACGAATCTTCTTTAGACAGGAAACACAAAAAGGATGTATAAACTCAAACCCAAAACAATAAAGTAAATGACAACGGGATCATACTTATCAATAATTACCTTAAACGTAAATGGGTTGAATGCCCCAACCAGAAGACAAAGACTGGCTGAATGGATACAAAAACAAGACCCCTATATATGTTGTCTACAAGAGACCCACCTTAAAACAAGGGATACATACAAACTGAAAATGAAGGGCTGGAAGAAGATATCCATGCAAACAGAGATCAAAAGAAAGCAGGAGTAGCATACTCATATCAGATAAAATAGACTTTAAAACAAAGGTTGTGAAAAGAGACAAAGAAAGACACTACATAATGATCAAAGGATCAATCCAAGAAGAAGATATAACAATTATATATATATATATATATACACACACACACACACATATATGCACCCTACATAGGAGCACTGCAGTTTGTAAGACAAATGCTAACAAGTATGAAAGTGGAAGTTAACAATAAAGCAATAATAGTGGGAGACTTTAATACCCCACCCACATCTATAGATAGATCAACTAAACAGAAAATTAACAAGGAAACACAAACTTTAAATGATACAATAGACCAGTTAGACTTAATTGATATCTACAGGACATGTCACCCCAAAACAATGAATTTCACCTTTTTCTCAAGCACACACAAAACCTTCTCCAGAATAGATCACGTCCTGGGCCATAAATCTAGCCTTGGTAAATTAAAAAAAAATGAAATCATTCCAGGCATCTTTTCTGACCACAATGCAATAAGATTGGATTTCAATTACAGGAGAAAAACTATTAAAAATTCCAGAATATGGAGGCTGACAACACGGTGATGAATAACCAACAAATCACAGAAGAAATCAAAAAATAAATCAAAATATGCATAGAAATGAATGAAAATGAAAACACAACAATCCAAAACCAGTGGGACACTGTAAAAGCAATGCTAAGGGGTATGTTATAGCAATACAGGCATACCTCAAGAAAAAAGAAAAAAGCCAAATAAATAACCTAACTCTACACCTAAAGCAACTAGAAAAGGAAGAAATGAAGAACCCCAGGGTTAGTAAAAGCAAAGAAGTCTTAAAAATTAGGGCAGAAATAAATGCAAAAGAAACAAAAGAGGCCATAGCAAAAATCGACAAAGCCAAAAGCTGGTCCTTTGAGAGGATAAATAAAATTGGCAGCTATTAACCAGACTCATCAAGAAACAAAGGGAGAAAAATCAAATCGATAAAATTAGAAATGAAAGTGGAGAGATCACAACAGACAACACAGAAATACAAAGGATCATAAGAGACTACTATCAGCAATTATATGCCAATAAAATGGACAATGTGGAATAAATTGACAAATTCTTAGAAAAGTACAACTTTCCAAAACTGAACCAGGAAGAAATAGAAAATCTTATCAGACCCATTACAAGCACGGAAATTGTTTATTTGTTTAATTGTTTAATTAATTCATTTCTAAGAAATCTTCCAGCAAACAGAAGCCCAGGTCCAGACGGCTTCACAGCTGAATTCTACCAAAAATTTGGAGAAGAGCTTACATCTATCCTACTCAAACTCTTCCAGAAAACTGCAGAGAAATGTAAACTTCCAAACTCATTCTATGAGGCCATCATCATCCTAATACCAAAACCTGAAAAAAATGCCACAAAAAAGAAAACTACAGGCCAGTATCACTGATGAACATAGATGCAAAAATCCTTAACAAAATTCTAGCAATCAGAATCGAACAACATATTAAAAAGATCATACACCATGACCAAGTGTGCTTTATCCCAGGGATGCAAGGATTCTTCAATATCTGCAAATCAATCAATGTATTACACCACATTAACAAATTGAAAAATAAAAGCCATATGATTATCTCAATAGATGCAGAGAAAGCCTTTGACAAAATTCAACATCCATTTATGATTAAAAAAAAACACAACCTCCAGACAGCAGGAATAGAAGGAACATATGTCAACATAATAAAAGCTATATATGACAAACCCACAGCAAACATTATCCTCAATGGTGAAAAATTGAAAGCATTTCCCCTAAAGTCAGGAACAAGACAAGGGTGCCCACTCTCACCACTACTATTTAACATAGTTTTGGCCACAACACTCAGAGCAGAAAAAGAAATAAAAGGAATCTAGATGGGAAAAGAAGAGGGAAAACTCTCACTGTTTGCAGATGAAATGATCCTCTTCATAGAAAACCCTAAAGACTCCACCAGAAAATTACTAGAGCTAATCAATGAGTATAGTAAAATTTCAGGATATAACATCAACACACAGAAATTCCTTGCATTCCTATACACTAATAATGAGAAAATAGAAAGAGAAATTAAGGAAACAATTCCGTTCACCATTGCAATGAAAAGAGTAAAAGACTTAGGAATATACCTACCTAAAGCAACAAAAAATCTATATATAGAAAACTATAAAACACTGGTGAAAGAAATCAAAGAGGACACTAATAGATGGAGAAATATACCATGTTCATGGATCAGAAGAATCAATAGAGTGAAAATGAGTATACTACTCAAAGCAATCTATAGATTCAATGCAATCCCTATCAAACTACCAACGGTATTTTTCATAGACCTAGAACAAATAATTTCAGAATTTGCAGGGAAATACAAAAAACCTCAAATAGCCAAAGCAATCTTGAGAAAGAAGAATGGAACTGGAGGAATCAACCTGCCTGACTTCAGGCTGTACTACAAAGCTACAGTCATCAAGACAGTATGGTACTGGCACAAAGACAGAAATATAGATCAATGGAACAAAATAGAAAGCCCAGAGATAAATCCACGCACCTATGGACACCTTATCTTTGACAAAGGAGGCAAGAATATACAATGGAAAAAAGACAATCTCTTTAACAAGTGGTGCTGGGAAAACTGGTCAACCACTTGTAAAAGAATGAAATTAAAACACTTTCTAACACCATACACAAAAATAAACCCAAAATAGATTAAAGATCTAAATAAATGTACAACCAGAAAATATAAAACTGCTAGAGGAGAACATAGGCAAAACACTCTCTGATATAAATCACAGCAGGATCATCTATGACCCATCTCCCAGAATACTGGAAATAAAAGCAAGAATAAACAAATGGGACCTAATTAAAATTAAAAGCTTTTGCACAACAAAGGAAACTATAAGCAAGGTGAAAAGACAGCCTTCGGAATGGGAGAAAATAATAGCAAATGAAGCAACTGACAAACAACTAATCTCAGAAATATACAAGCAACTCCTGCAGCTCAATTCCAGAAAAATAAACAATCTGATCAAAACACGGGCCAAAGAACTAAACAGTCATTTATCCAAAGAAGACATACAGATGGCTAACAAACACATGAAAAGATGCTCAACATCACTCATTATCAGAGAAATACAAATCAAAACCACAACGAGGTACCATTTCACACCAGTCAGAATGGCTGTGATCCAAAAGTCTACAAGCAATAAATGCTGGAGAGGGTGTGGAGAAAAGGGAACCCTCTTACACTGTTGGTGGGAATACAAACTAGTATAGCCACTATGGAGAACAGTGTGGAGATTCCTTAAAAAACTGGAAATAAAATGGCCATTCAACCCAGTAATCCCACTGCTGGGCATACACACCGAGGAAACCAGAATTGAAAGAGACACGTGTACCCTAATGTTCATCGCAGCATTGTTTATAATAGCCAGGACATGTTGCAACCTAGATGTCCATCAGCAGACAAATGGATAAGAAAGCTATGGTACATATACACAATGGAGTATTACTCAGCCATTAAGAAGAATACATTTGAATCAGTTCTAATGAGGTGGATGAAACTGGAGCAGATTATATGGAGTGAAGTAATCCAGAAAGAAAAACACCAATACAGTATACTAATACATATATATGGAATTTAGAAAGATGGTAATGTTAACCCTGTATGCGAGACAGCAAAAGAGACACAGATATATAGAACAGTCTTTTGGACTCTGTGGGAGAGGGGGAGGGTGGGATGATTTGGGAGAATGGCATTGAAACATGTATAATATCATATATGAAATGAAAAAAAAAATGCTAAACTTGCAAAGACTAGCATTACCAAGCATCGGAGAGAACGTGAGGTACTGAGACCGCCCACACACAGCTGATGGGAGTATAAATCAACAGAATCACATTGTTATCATCCAGTAAATTTAAAGGAACATAACCTATGACTTTATCATTCTACTCCAAGGTATCCAGCCTACTGAAATGTGTGTACTTGAATACAGGGAGACACAGATAAGGATGCTCAGACCCGAAGTAGTCATAAAATCCCCAAACGGATAACAAGCTAGGTGGATGTGTAAACACCTGTTGATTGCCCAAATACTGTACTAGAGTGGCAATTAACTACAGCTGTGTGCAACAATGTGCAGGAACCTCACACACACTGTGTTGATAAAAGCAGCCAGACACAAAGAACACATGCTCTATGGATCCACTTCTATAAACTTAAAGACTTTGACATTAAAACCTCAAACAAACAAACCAAAAACTAGGAATACACCCAACATATGACCCAGTAGTCCCACTCCTAGGCATATACCCTAAAGAAACCAAAATTGAAAAGACACATGTTTCCCATTGTTCATTGCAATAAATTACTATTTACAATAGCTAGAGCATGGAAGCAACCTAGATGTCCATCGACAGATGAATGGATAAAGAAGCTGTGGTACAAATACACAAGGGAATATTACTCACCCATAAAAACGAACACATGTGAGTCAGTTCTAATGAGGTGGATGAACCAAAAGCCTATTTTATAGAGTGAAGTAAGTCAGAAAGAGAAAGATAAATATCGTATTCTAACACATATATATAGAATCCAGAAAAATGGTACTGAAGAATTTATTTACAGGGCAATAGTGGAGAAAGAGCCATAGAGAATAGACTTAAGGACATGGGGAGAGGGGAAGAGAGGATAAGATGTATTCAACAAGTAACATGGAAACTTACATTACCTTGTGTAAAACAGATAGCAAAGAGGAATTTGCAGTATGGCTCAGGAAACTCAAACAGGGGCTCTGTATCAACCTAGAGGGGCATAATGGGGAGGGAGATGGGAGGGAGGTTCTAAATGGTGGAGGTATATATATACTTGTGGCTGATTCATGGTGAGGCTTGACAGAAAGCAACAAAATTCTGTAAAGCAATTATCCTCCAATAAAAAAATAAATTATTTTTAAAAATGTCAGACACAACTGAGCATGATACATAGAATTTTGATTATTTCAAACTCTTTCATTCTAAATATTTCAGAGATTCTCAGGTCTGTCCACCTAAAAATCAATATAATTTAGTTTCCCCATTTTTGACAAGTATTCCTATATTTCCCCTCTCATTTACTGAATTATCTAGAATTTCCAGAACAATTTCCAATGGATGTGGTGACTGAACACGTTCTCTTGTGTATTTCACCCTTGAGTATGATGCTGGCTCTTGGTATGAGGAAAATGCTTATGCCATATTAAGGACTTTTTTTTTTTCTCTTTATAGATAGCTCTATGTGTGTGTGTGTGTGTGTGTGTGTGTGTGTGTGTGTGTGTGTGTACACATGTGTGTGTGTGTTTAATCTGGAAACAGTATTAATTTTATTAAATGCATTCCTGAATCTTTTAAGATAATTCTATAGTTTTAAAATTTTCATCTGTTGCTATAATGGATTATATTATTTGATTTATCCTTTCGAGTCACATTTGCATTCTACATTAAATCTTATTTCGTCTTGATATACTAATATTCAAAAATGTTGTGTTCTATTTCTTAGAACTTTTAAAAAGTGTTTGCACTTAAAATTATGCTTACGATTGGTTCTTGATACTTTTTTGTGCTGTCTTTGTCAAGGTATGTTATCTTTGCTATTAGGGTTAGAAGAAACTTTTATATTTTCTTTATGCTTCAGACAGTTTACATGGTATGGTAATCATCTATGTTCTGAAGGCTAACACACAATCTACTGGGTAACTGTCTGAGCCGGGTAATTTTCTTTTATTTCTTTAAGTGCTTCATTTTTCATATGCAAATTCAGCTAATTATTCTTTTCATTGAAGTTTATTGATGTATATGAGTTTCAAAAGTTTCACCTGCTAGTATGTGTAATCTTAAGATTTTAAAATCTCTGCTGATTTGTAACTGTCCCTAAATTCCTTTCTAATTTTGTATTTAGTGCATTCACTTAATTTTACTTTGGTCTAATTGCAGAGCTTGTCAAATCACAGTTGATAATGAGATAAAGTGCTTATATAAGAATGTAAAGCAATTCATGGCTTCAAGAGAAGCTCACAGTAACACCAAAAAGTTGTGAACATCAGCAAAGCCTTTAATAATTTAATCAATTTATATTTTTGCACAAACTTGTCTCATTGTAGATAAATTACAGTCGATTTGAGAATATAACCGTCTTGTTTATTTTACTTTGTACTCCCCAAAGAATCAGCTTTACAGTTTGCCATCAAGTCTACATTTTTTATTAATTCATGAATTTCTGCTTTTATTTTTGTTTCTTTTCTTATGTTCCCCTAAGGTGTCAGTTTTTGTTTTCGGATTCCGTGGTGGCTCAGAGGTTAAAGCGTCTGCCCACAATGCAGGAGACCTGGGGTCGATCCCTGGGTTGGAAGTTCCCCTGGAGAAGGAAATGGCAACCCACTCCAGTATTCTTGCCTGGAGAATCTCAAGAATGGAGGAGCCTGATAGGCTACAGTTCAAGGGGTCGCAAAGAGTCAGACACGACTGAGAGACTTAAACAAACAAACAAACAAACAAACTTAAGTTTATATATACCTTATTTATTTATGAATTTTTATTTGTTATCTTTTGTTTTTTATGGTTATAAATGATACTTTAACTACTATTTTGGCCATGTCGTTTCAAGTTTTTAAGATATGGGATTCTTATGCTCATTATTTTCTAAAATTCCCTATAATTAAGGTCAAAGTTCTTTAAGTCACATGATTTGCAAGATCTTTTTGAAATTTTGTCTTGTTCTAATTATTTGCTAATTTTAATTAATTTTTACTGAAGTATAGTTGCTTTAAAATGTTGTGTTAGTTTCTCCTGTACACCAGTGTTGATCAGATTTACCAAACATATAACAATTCTTTTTTTAGAATTTCTTCCCATTTAGGCCACCACAGATGGTTTTCTTTATTTTATTATACTTTTGTTCTTAATTTGTAATCATACTTTTGTGGATATCAAAAGATATTAGCTAAATGATTTCAATGGACTGATGTTTATTGAACTTTCTATGATATAAAACATATTATATATTTTATGTACCTGTATTAAAAGTGCTGGAAGAGAAGGTGTTTTTCTGGGGCATTGAATTTAGTATATGTTTATTATCTTTCAGTTCAGTTCAGTCAGTTCAGTCTCTTAGTCGTGTCCGACTCTTTGCGACCCCATGAATTGCAGCACGTCAGGCCTCCCTGTCCATCACCAACTCCCGGAGTTGACTCAGACTTGCGTCCATCGAATCAGTGATGCCATCAAGCCATCTCATCCTCTGTCGTCCCCTTCTCCTCCTGCCCCCAAACCCTCCCAGCATCAAAGTCTTTTCCAGTGAGTCAACTCTTCGCATGGGGTGGCCAAAGTACTGGAGCTTCAGCTTTAGCATCATTCCTTCCAAAGAAATCCCAGGGCTGATCTCCTTCAGAATGGACTGGTTGGATCTCCCTGCAGTCCAAGGGACTCTCAGGAGTCTTCTCCAACACCACAGTTCAAAAGCATCAATTCTTCGACTTTCAGCATTCTTCACAGTCCAACTCTCACATCCATACATGACCACTGGAAAAACCATATAGCCTTGACTAGACGGACCTTAGTCAGCAAAGTAATGTCTCTGCTTTTGAATATGCTATCTAGGTTGGTCATAACTTTTCTTCCAAGGAGTAAGCATCTTTTAATTTCATGGCTGCAATCACCATCTGCAGTGATTTTGGAGCCCCCCCAAATAAAGTCTGATACTGTTTCCACTGTTTCCCCATCTATTTCCTATGAAGTGATGGGACCGGATGCCATGATCTTCACTTTCTGAATGTTGAGCTTTAAGCCAACTTTTTCACTCTCCCCTTTCACTTTCATCAAGAGGCTCTTTAGTTCCTCTTCACTTTCTGCCATAAGGGTGGTGTCATCTGCATATCTGAGGTTATTGAGATTTCTCCCGGCAATCTTGATTCCAGCTTGTGTTTCTTCCAGTCTGGCATATGATGTACTCTGCATATAAGTTAAATAAGCAGGGTGACAATATACAGCCTTGACATACTCCTCTTCCTATTTGGAACCAGTCTGTTGTTCCATGTCCAGTTCTAACTGTTGCTTCCTGACCTGCATACAGATTTCTCAAGAGGCAAGTCCGGTGGTCTGGTATTCCCATCTCTTTCAGAATTTTCCACAGTATATTGTGATCCACACAGTCAAAGGCTTTGGCATAGTTGATAAAGCAGAAATGTTTTTCTGGAACTCTCTTCCTTTTTCCGTGATCCAATGGATGTTGGCAATTTGATCTCTGGTTCCTCTGCCTTTTCTAAAACCGGCTTGAACATCAGGAAGTTCATGGTTCACGTATTGCTGAAGCCTGGCTTGGAGAATTTTAAGCATTACTTTACTAGCTTGTGGGATGAGTGCAACTGTGCAGTAGTTTGAGCATTCTTTGGCATTGCCTTTCTTTGGGACTGGAATGAAAACTGACCTTTTCTAGTCCTGTGGCCACTGCTGAGTTTTCCAAATTTGCTGGCATATTGAGTGCAGTAGTTTCACAGCATCAGCTTTCAGGATTTCAAAACAGCTCCACTGGAATTCCATCACCTCCACTAGCTTTGTTCATAGTGATGCTTTTTAAGGCCCACTTGACTTCACATTCCAGGATGTCTGGCTCTAGATGAGTGATCACACCATCATGATTATCTGTGTCGTGAAGATCTTTTTTGTACAGGTCTTCTATGTATTCTTGCCACCTCTTCTTAATATCTTCTGCTTCTGTTAGGTCCATGCCATTTCTGTCTTTTATCGAGCCCATCTTTGCATGAAATGTTCCCTTGGTATCTCTAATATTCTTGAAAAGATCTCTAGTCTTTCCCATTCTGTCCTTTTCCTCTATTTCTTTGCATTGATCCCTGAAGAAGGCTTCCTTATCTCAGCTTGCTATTCTCTGGAACTCTGCATTCAGATGCTTATATCTTTCCTTTTCTCCTTTGCTTTTCACTTCTCTTCTTTTCACAGCTATTTGTAAGGCCTCCCCAGACAGCCATTTTGCTTTTTAACATTTCTTTTCCCTGGGGATGGTCTTGATCCCTGTCTCCTGTACAATGTCACAAACCTCATTCCATAGTTCATCAGGCACTCTATCTATCAGATCTAGGCCCTTAAATCTATTTCTCACTTCCACAGTATAATCATAAGGGATTTGATTTAGGTCATACCTGAATGGTCTAGCGGTTTTCCCTACTTTCTTCAATTTAAGTCTGAATTTGGTAATAAGGAGTTCATGATCTGAGCCACAGTCAGCTACTGGTCTTGTTTTTGTTGACTGTATAGAGCTTGTCCATCTTTTGCTGCAGAGAATATAATCAATCTGATTTCAGTGTTGACCATCTGGTGATGTCCATGTGTAGAGTCTTCTCTTGTGTTGTTGGAAGAGGGTGTTTGCTATGACCAGTGCATTTTCTGGGCAAAACTCTATTAGTCTTTGCCCTGCTTCATTCTGCATTCCAGTTTAACTTATCTTTATTTTCTGTTAAGAAAGATAATCCATTGGAGTGTTATCAGTATGCTCTTAATCAGAGATTTTGCCTCACATATTTTGATTCTGTTATATATCACATTATTATGATATATCTTCCCTATGGATCAAGCTGTTTTTATATATTAGTATTATGATACTTCTTCCCTGTGAATAAAGCTCTTTTTACATATTGGTATGTATAAAATGACTTGTTCATTAATGTGCATATTGATCTGCTTTATAGAGTCCTTTAAGTCCCTTAATCTATTTTCATTCTTTTTTCGTTTTGCTCCTCTGATTGATGAATTTCACTACCGTGCCTTTAAATTCACTGAGATTTTCTTCCACCTGATATAGTCTGCTGTTGATTCTCTCTAGTGAATTTTTTAGTGCAGTTATTCTTCATTTCTGTGATTTCTGTTTGGTGCTTATAATTTACCTCTCTTTGTTGAAGTTTTCAGTGTGTTCATGCATTGATCTCCTGACCTTGATGAACAACTTTATGACCATTATTTTGAACACTCTATCAGATAAATCTCTTATTTCCATTTCATTAAGATCTGTTTGTGGAGTTTTAACTTGTTCTTTTGTTTGAGACATATCTTGTTTCTTCATTTTCCTTGACTCTTTGTGTTAGTTTCTTCATATTATTTAAAAAGGCCACCTTTCTCAGTCTTGACAAAGTAGTATTGTGTAGGAAATGAATGTTATTTTTCCACCTGGACCAAGCTCTTAGTTGTATCTTAAACTCCTGTGATTCTTCAAGCTGACATCTTAGTTCTTAGTAGCTCTCTGTAGTTGAAAGTGTACCAAAATCTGTCAATGTCTCAAAAAGATTTTGAGATTTAGGTTGATAGAAAGCCAGCCTCTCAGGCAAAAGCTAGCAAAGTATATATACTTAGACACTTTCCAGTGAGAAACTGAGATAGTTTCCTTTTGCCTGTTACCTCTCTGCCTCATAAAACCTGGGGCACCAAAAGTATATTAAAAAATTTTCCAAGGAGATATTGAGTCCTAGGAGTGGACTTGGAGGGGAGAAGTTAGAAGTGGTATCTGCTTTCTCTGGGAAGACTCTGAGAAGGATTGCAGTCAGCCTCTAGAGTTGTGCTAAATTTGAGGGTTTATCCCCAGGAAGCTGCTTTTAATGTATGCCAATAAGCCATTTTCAGGGAAATACTGGGATTTGTTCCCTTGTTCCTCTGCACTGGGCCCTGGATAGATAGCCTTGGAGAGTCATTGTGAAGTCACAAGAAACTGTTTCTTTGTTTGCTATAGTCTTATGGATCTCATGGAAGCAAATTCTGTAGGTGTTTTGGGATTCATTGTCCCAGGTGAGAATCTTAGAATTTGCAGTGCTGGTCGGAGTCCAAATCCTTTGCTCCTCATGGAGAAGCTGGGAACTGGGACTTCCCTTCTAGTTGAGTGATACTATGCTAGGGTAGGGAGCATGTCTTAGCTTTCCCTATGCATCTCTGCATGACTAAAATGGAGAATGTGCTTCAGACTTCTTTCTGTAAAAAGTTATTAATTAATTTATTTTTGGCGGCACTGGGTCTTTGTTGTTTTGTACATGCTTTCTCTAGTTAGAGCAAATGGGGGCTACTTTTTATTGCAGTGCAGGGGCTTCTCAATAGCTGTTGCTTCTCTTGTTGTGGAGCACAGGCTCTAGGTGAGTGGGCTTCAGTACTTGCAGCACACAAGCTCTGTATTTACAGAATATAGGGCCTATAAGGATGCATGGGCTTCAGCAGTTATGGCACAGTCTCGGTATTTGTGGCTCATGGGTCCTAGAGTGCACAGGCTTCTGTAGTTGTGCCATGCTGGCTCAGTAGTTGTGGTGCATGGGCTTATTGGTCTGCGGCATGTGGAACCTTCCCAGATCAGGGACTGAACCCGTGTCCCCTGCTTTGGCAGGAGAATTCTTATCCACTGAGTCACTGATGAAGTCCCTTCAGAATTCTTCAATTAAATTTCAATGAACGGTAAATTCTCAAACTTGGGGAGAAAAGACAGCTTTATTTGTCCTCTTGTATTATAGTTTTCCTGGATATAAAATTTTTAATTTTAAGGTTATTTTCTCTCAGCATTTTAAATTATTTTCTCTTTCTTCTTCTGTTGATAAAAAAACTTATTAATATGCAATTCTTGTTCCCTTGATGATAATAATAACTATGTCTGGATCACTATTTTCCTCTGTATCAGTATATTTCAGATTTTGTCTTTAGCATTATGTAGTTTCATTAAAATATCTTTGATTTAGGATTTGTTTTATTCTTAGTCTGATCAAAATTCTTCAGGCAAGTATACAGGAAACTCAGGTTCGATCCCTGGGATAGGAAGATCCCCTGGAGAAGGGAATGGCTACTACTCCAGTATACTTGCCTGGAGAATTCCATGGACAGAGGAGTCTGTTGGGCTACAGTCCTTGGGATCACAGAGTCAGACATGACTGAACTACTAATACTACACTACTACTATCCTGGACTTCTGGAAGATTCTTTACCATGTGAGCAACCAGGGAAGCCACTAGTCATATATTCAACTTTCTCATACTAGCCCTATATATCCTAATTTTTCTTTAATAATTCTATCACTTTATTGTTCAGATGGCATGCTGGATAATTCCTTGAATGTATCTTCTATTTCTCTGATTCCTCCATCATCTATGTTTAGTCTATTTCTAGGATTATATGCATTTTTAGAAATTCTCTGTATTTTTTCTTTTATTGTGTGTGATGCTGATTCAATCTGTATTTATTTATTTATTTTATTGCTTTACAATGTATTTGTTTCTGCTGTAACACAACATGAATCAGCTGTAAGTATACACATAACCACCCCTTCTAAAACCTCCTCCCACTCTCCCATCTCACCCCACTAGGTCATCACAGAGCCTTTTAAATGAAATTAAGCTATTGACTACTGTGGTTCATGCAGAATTAGTCTCAATTCTGTTTCATGCATCTGTATTTTTTCTATAGACCTTTTTATGAATTATATTTATTCTTCTGTCTCCATAATACTTTTATATATTTTTATATTTCAACTCATTTATGTATTTTTGCCCTGGAGGTCTCTGAGATTGTTCACATTTCTTTTAATTCGTTTTTCTTTTTCCCTCTCTGATTCATTTATTTCTACCATTCTATCTTCTAATTCACTAATCCTATCTTCTGCCTCTGTTATGTATTTTTGATATACTATTGTTCTGAGTTTGCTCCATTGTCTTCCATTTGAAATTGTCTTATCTAAAATGTCCTGTTATCTCAAATATTTCAGAGAATAATGTTTTTGTGTTGATACAGTATTATCATGGATGATTTCTATTTATGTCATTTGAAATTTCTGATCTCACCTTGAGTGGAGATTATTTTTCTTCTGGGAATTCCATGCAACTGGATATAAGAGTAATTCCACAATTACTTCTGCTTTGTACTCTAGCTATATTATTGTCTATCAGTTTCTTGTTTTGGGAACATCTCATACACAGTGTAAACAAAGTGTATTTGTATATACATTAATATGTGATTTCATAAAAAATTCAGTCCCATGAAATAATGTGTATGTGTGTTGTCTCATCACATGGAGAGCATTTGTGTTACCTACTTCAGTGATCACTTCTAAGCTGTTTCTTGTCTGTTGTACATAAGACCAGACTGATTTCTTGAAGATCACAGACAATTCAGACTCTGGGGAAAATGAGGTAATTGTCTCTTATGAAGGTTCTTACATCACTTTTTGTTAGAAAATCATAGGCTTTCTTGTCTGTACTTGTCATCAATCAGCTCTCATCACATATTTTACCATCTTCTGTTATGTCTTTGAGTGGCGAACATCTATTTTTTTCTTTAAAGCTTTCTAGAAATGGGGATTTTGTCATTTCCCAAATTAGCCCGTTAATTTTCAGAAAGAAGTGATTATTAGAACAATATTTATTTTTAACTGAACTCTATTTTTCTATAATGTGTATTTATTAATTCTAACTTTGCTTTCTAATGAGATATAGAACCAGTACATTTTTATATTATTATTCTCAAATGTTTGAAAAAAAATCAGTTTTTTCTTAGAAAAATATTTTCTCTTTTTTAATATCTCTCCATATCTCATGATTATAAACCTCATTACCATTCTAATTATTTTCTTCTTGATCTTTTCCAGTTTGTTAAGGCTCTTAATTTGCTCTCAGTGCATGATATTCCATATAACAGATGAAAGTATAGTGCAGAGCAATGGGTGAATTCCTACATTTACAAAAGAAATTTTGTTAAAGTTTGGGGTTCTCTTGAGTGGTCATGTATGGATGTGAGAGTTGGACTGTGAAGAAGGCTGAAAGCCGAAGAATTGATGCTTTTGAACTGTGGTGTTGGAGAAGACTCTTGAGAGTCCCTTGGACTGCAAGGAGATCCAACCAGTCCATTCTGAAGGAGATCAGCCCTGGGATTTCTTTGGAAAGAAAGATGCTAAAGCTGAAACTCCAGTACTTTGGCCACGTCATGTGAAGAGTTGACTCATTGGAAAAGACTCTGATGGTGGGAGGGATTGGGGGCAGGAGGAGAAGGGGACGACAGAGGATGAGATGGCTGGATGGCATCACTGATTCGATGGACATGAGTCTGAGTGAGATCCGGGAGTTGGTGATGGACAGGGAGGCCTGGGGTGCTGTGATTCATGGGGTCGCAAAGAGTCGGACACGACTGAGTGACTGAACTGAACTGAACTGAACTGAGACTTATTAATACACAGTACCTTGAGTTGGTCTGGATTTGTTTCAGATTTTTAAGACTAATTTAGTAATCTTCAAAGTGATCATATATGACATGATAACTAAAGACATTTTCTTAAGCTATGTTGTTGTGTGCTTAGTCGGTCAGTCATGTCTGACTCTTTGGAACCTCATGGACTGTAGCCCACCAGGCTCCTCTGTCCATGGGGATTCTCCAGGCAAGAATACTGTAGAGGATGCCATGCCCTTCTTCAGGGGATCTTCCCAACCCAGGGATGAACCCAGGTCTTCTGCATTGCGGGCAGATTCTTTACCATTTGAGCCAGCATGGAAGCTCAAAAGTATTGAAATGGGTAGCCTATCCCTTCTCCAGGGGATCTTCCTGACCCAGGAATCCAACCAGTATCTCCTGCATTGCAGGAGGATTCTTTACAAGCTGAGCTACCGTTATAACTTTCAGGCAAGCAATTTGGGTAATTGATGTTCAGTTCAGTCGCTCTGTCATGTCTGACTCTTTGTGATCCCATGCATGCCAGACCTTCCTGTCCATCACCAACTCCTGGAGCTTGTTCAAACTCATGTCCATCAAGGCGGTTATGCAATGCAACCATCTCATCCTCTGCCCTTCCCTTCTCCTTCTGCCTTCAATCTTTCCCAGCATCAGGGTCTTTTCCAATGAGTCAGTTCTTTACATCAGGTGGCCAAAGTATTGGAGCTTCAGCTTCAGCATTTGCCCTTCCAATGAATATTTGGGACTGATGAAACTGATATAATAAAACATCAAATAGAATAGACTTCTTTCTTACATTAATTATCCATACTTTGCATTTCTGTATGTAGTATCAGTGCCTCACACCCTATTTTGTGTTAAGTATTTGTGCAAATAGGTTCTTAAAAGCAAGAGGTCCCAGCAGGAGTTTAGTTCACAGTGAGCTTTTCTGAGTCTCAAAAGTAAAACACTTCTACAATGGCCAGTTTTGTCTGCTGACATACAGCTAACCAAATCAATAAAGACTAGCTTATACTTTTGCCTTTCCTAAAAGAACACTCCTATGGATCAAAAATATTAATGCCTTTAGTTTCAAGCAAATGTTTAGTTAAAAATGCAAAACACATTTAATAATAAAAATCTAATTTATGTTATAAACATTATATGCAAAGGGGAGGGCATGGAAATTAGTGGTTCTAGACTGCCAAGATTTAAATTCTATTGGGTGTGATAAAATAGTTCTTGATGAAAGAGCATCCATTTGGAACAGTACTGAGGTATAGAGAAAAGACACAATCCCCTGGTATTGTGTTGAGGCAAGCTGTAGACTCCATTGGGTGGAATAAAATTTAGAGAAACTTCTGTCTCTACAAAGAACTGAGCAGAAAGTCAAGGCATCCTCAGTAGTTCAGTAGTCAGTTTTGATGCCTTCACTGACTGGGTTAGGGAGGTGTTTCATTAGCCTTGGGGTAGAAGCATGAATGGGCTTCCCCGATGGTACAGTGGTAAAGAACCTACCTGCCAATGCAGGAGACGCACGAGTTGCGGGTTCCCTGGGTTGGGAAGAACCCGTGGAGTAGGAAATGTCAACCCACTCCAATATTTTTGCCTGTAAAATTTCATGGACAGAAGAGCCTGGCAAGCTACAGTCCATGGGGTCGCAAAGACAGGGCAAGACTGAGCATGGGCACACACTACTCACTACTCCTCCCCATCACTAGAAGCATGAATAAGATAGCACTGTTTTCAATGACGTTGCTCTAGTGGCAAATATGAAAGTATAAGAAGGTGCCCTTCAGAGAGGGAAGGATGATGGAGAATAGTAGCTTTTGGGGAAAAAAGGGATGCACTCAGTTTTAAGACATGGTGAGTTTGGAATTTGTATCCAGTGAGCAGTGAGATATATTGATATAAATTTATGCTATGAAATGATTGGAGATAGCAGATATTTCAGGAAAGCAGAATGCAAGGATACGAATGCATTCATGACATACCTTTTCTTAGGCAGGTTATGGGACTGGGAAACATGCAAATGATGGAAGTTTACCTCAGTCCAAGAAGTACAAACAACACTGTCCAGACAATGCTCATTAAAGGCAGTGGGCCTTAATGCACTTCATCCCATCAAGTTTGACTGAGGATCTTGGAAGGGCTACACCTTGAGATGAAAGCCTTTAATGACTACCACTGAGAGGAAAGAGAGACAAGAGACAAGAAAAGTCCATGGTTAAGTAATTAGGGTAGTTTGAGATGGAGAATTGTCTCCAGCATTTGGTAGAGTGTGGTTTTACATATATTCTCAATTAGAAAATCATAAGCCAGTTTAGTGTTCTTCAGAGAGGGGTCATTAAATGAAACCAACCAACAACTGGGGCCTACGAACAAAATATTAGACTTCTGCTGTATTTTTTGTTCTAAATATAAGAGCTATATTAAGCCTTACTGAATTAAATATATATGCTGATATTGACATACAACTTTGTCAAAAGGTAGAGGCACATGCCATCTGTGGTGACCCTGAGGGATATGGAGGAGCTGGCCATGTTGCACTTACCTTGTGGGCTGTGGCAGTTTACCTGGACTCGGATATGTGGGTTTATAGATTATATCATTCCAGTTCAACCAAACTAACCTCCACAAAAGAATATGTGGCTTAAAAAAGATTACTGCCAACAAATTTGATAGAGATAATAGTAATGATATTATTAATGTAATACTAATTTTAATAATCAATTAACAGTAAAATCTGAGCTGACACTTCTCTTATTCCAAGTATGAGCTCTTCATCTGCCCCATTAGAGCTAAAACATGATCATGATCCTGTCAGATTAATCAACTTCTTTTGTTTGGTTAGTGTAGAAAGGCACACAAATACCATATGCCAGAATCCCCTATGTTTAGTAGGTTTCTCCTAAAATCTATCAGTGACTCACATTTTTATTTTCCAATATGATTTGATTTGTGAAGCATGATTTATAACAGAGATTGTCAAACTATAGCTCTTGGTCCAAATCTAACCCATAGTTGGGAAAAAAGAATAATTTATGAGATGTTAAAATTCCATGAAATTTAAAGTTCAACACCTATAGATAAAGTTATATTATAACACAGCCATGCTTATTATTATCATTACAATTATTATTTAAAATATTGTCTGTGGTTGCTTTTGAACTATAACAGCAGACTTCACATGTAACAGAGACCACATGGCTTTCAAAGCCTAAAATATTTATAGTCTCAGTTCAGTTTAGTTCAGTTGCTCAGTCGTGTCTGACTCTTTGTGACCCCATGAATCACAGCACGCCAGGCCTCCCTATCCATCACCAACTCCCAGAGTTCACTAAGACTCATGTCCATCGAGTCGGTAATGCCATCCATCCTCTGTCATCCCCTTCTCCTCCTGCCCCCAGTCCCTCCCAGCACCAGTCTTTTCCAGTGAGTCAATTCTTCCCATCAGGTGGCCAAAGTATTGGAGTTTCAGCTTTAGATTATTCCTTCCAAAGAATACCCAGGGCTGATTTCCTTTAAAATGGACTGGTTGGATCTCCTTGCAGTCCAAGGGACTCTCAAGAGTCTTTTCCAACACCACAGTTCAAAAGCATCAATTCTTCAGCACTCAGCTTTCTTCACAGTCCAACTCTCACATCCATACATGACCACAGGAAAAACCATAGCCTTGACTAGATGGGCCTTTGTTGGCAAAGTAATATCTCTGCTTTTGAATATGCTGTCTAGGTTGGTCATAACTTTTCTTCCAAGGAGTAAGCATCTTTTAATTTCATGGCTGCACTCACCATCTGCAGTGATTTTGGAGCCCAAAAAAATAAAGTCTGACATTGTTTCCACTGTTTGCCCATCTATTTCCCATGAAGTGATGGGACCAGATGCCATAATCTTCATTTTCTGAATGTTGAGTTGTAAGCCAACTTTTTCACTCTCCTCTTTCACTTTCATCAAGAGGCTTTTTAGTTCCTCTTCACTTTCTGCCATAAGGGTGGTGTCATTTGCATATCTAAGGTTATTGATATTTCTCCCGGCAATCTTGATTCCAGCTCGTGCTTCTTCCAGCCCAGTGTTTCTCATGATGTACTCTGCATAGAAGTTAAATAAGCAGGGTGACAATATACAGCCTTGACGTACTCCTTTTCCTATTTGGAACCAGTCTGTTGTTCCATGTCCAGTTCTAACTATTGCTTCCTGGCCTGCATACAGGTTTCTCAAGAGGCAGGTTAGGTGGTCTGGTATTCCCATCTCTTTCAGAATTTTCCACAGTTTATTGTGATCCACACAGTCAAAGGCGTTGGCATAGTCAATAAAGCAGAAAGAGATGTTTTTCTGGGACTCTCTTGCTTTTTCCATGATAAGGGGATGTTGGCAATTTGATCTCTGGTTCCTCTGCCTTTTCTAAAACCAGCTTGAACATCAGGACGTTCATGGTTCATGTATTGCTGAAGCCTAGCTTGGAGAATTTTGAGCATTACTTTACTAGCATATGAGATGAGTGCAAGTGTGTAGTAGTTTGAGCATTCTTTGGCATTGCCTTTCTTTGGGACTGGAATGAAAACGGACCTTTTCCAGTCCTGTGGCCACTGCTGAGATTTCCAAATTTGCTGGCATATTGAGTGCAGTACTTTCACAGCATCATCTTTCAGGATTTGAAACAGCTCCACTGGAATTCCATCACTTCCACTGGCTTTGTTCGTAGTGATGCTTTTTAAGGTCCACTTTACTTCACATTCCAAGATGTCTGGCTAGTTCTTTGCAAAAATTTTTTGACAACTTACATGGTATGCAAAGTTAAAATCTTAATATAAAAATTTAAAACTGTCATTGCAGGATTATTACATGAAGCTATCTCATGAGTAAGTGGCAGACATTGTTTTAGTTGCCTGGAATACATCAGTGAAGAAAATGAAGGTGGCTGCTCTCATACAACTTACATTCTGGTGGGCACAGACTGTCAAAAATCAATTATCATGATAAGTAAATTATAGAGCATGTTGGAAGATGATATGTGCTATGGAAAAAGTAAAGGTAGAGCAGATGAAGGATACATCTGGTGGAACAAGGGATAGGTATTCATTATTCTTTGTTTTCCTAACATCAGTAATTTGTTATAATTTTTCCTTCCAAACTTCTTTTGTAAATATAGAGCCAATCATCTACTTGAAGTATTTTCTAAATTAGGATGCTCAATAGACACAAAATTAATGAATGAACTATAAGGGTTGTGTTTTCCTCTGTTGCTGGTAGCAAAAGAAGAAATACAGATAAAATGTTCTAATCCCTGGAACACTTACTTCCAGAAACAAAAACTCAACTGTAGAGATGCTTGAGGAGACTCCTTGGCAGATAATGCACATAATCCTGAATGCTGGATCTTGGGCATAGGTCAGTAGTTTTCCCATAAGATTAAATGGATGTAAGTTATGTTTTTCACAATATCTTGTTGTAGAATCATATCAATAATAGCAGGTGACTTAAGAGTTAAGCTGGATTTCACCATTTGCTTTAAATATATATATGATTTTTTGGACACACTTATTTCGTAGGAGTCATTCTAATCTCATTGGTAAACATCAAAACAGGTAAAGATGACACCACAACAGTCATCTGTGTTCAATTCAGGGCTAAGTTAAAAAGGTTTGCTCCACTCTGCTTTGTCTTCTCTTCAGAAGACCTCTCTCCCCTATCTGCTTGGTACCATCAAAGGTACAATAAGAAATGAAGAAAATAGAAGCAAGCAAGAAAACAAAAGCAGAGTGTATAATCACAGTGTTTGCAGAATTTGCATTGTGGAGGAAATAATCATAAAATTCGAAGCTCCCAGCGTTTCTGAGTCTATCAATTTTTCTTTAAATATTTATTTCCTTCATTAAGAAGTAGAAATGATTGTTGTTTGTCTTGTCAAAGGAAAAATATACTGGGACTATCCACTACAAAGATCTTTCATTAACATGGTCTTTGAAAACAACTAATGATAGTAGCAGTAATAATTGTAATTGTAACTTCAGGTTTTTTAGTTTTAACTCTTTTTTTAAAAAGCTTGTTATAATTGACACATTACATTAGTTTCACGTGTAAAACATAGTTATTCAGTATTTGTATGTATTGTAAATGATCACCCCAGTAAGTTTAGTTAACATTTGCCATTATACATATATTATAAAAGTACATTTTTGTGATGACAACTTTTAAGATCTACTTTTTTAACATTCAAATATGAAGCACAGTATTATTAACTATAATCACTATAAAGTGAAATGAAAGTCACTCAGTAGTGTCCTACTCCTTGCGACCCCATGGACTATACAGTCCATGGAATTCTCCAGGCCAGAATACTGGAGTGGGTAGCCTTTCCCTTTCCAGGGGATCTTCCCAACCCAGGGATCAAACCCATATCTCCCACATTGCAGGAGGATTCTTTACCAGCTGAGCCACAAGGGAAGCCCAAGAATACTAGAGTGGGTAGCCTATCCCTTCTCCAGCGAATCTTCCTGACCCAGGAATCGAACCGGGGTCTCCTGCATTGCAGGCAGATTCTTTACCAACTGAGCTATGAGGGAAGCCCCATAATCACTATGCTATACACTGCTGCTGCTGCTGCTAAGTCGCTTCAGTCCTGTCCGACTCTGTGCGACCCCATAGACGGCAGCCCACCAGGCTCTGCCGTCCCTGGGTTTCTCCAGGCAAGAACACTGGAGTGGGTTGCCATCTCCCTCTCCAATGCATGAAAGTGAAAAGTGAAAGTGAAGTCACTGAGTCGTGTCCAACTCTCAGCGACCCCATGGACTGCAGCCTACCAGGCTCCTCCGTCCATGGGAGTTTCCAGGCAAGAGTACTGGAGTGGGGTGCCATTGCCTTCTCCTGCTATACACTATATATACAGAATTTATAAAATAAAGTTTTTATAAGTGATAACTGATTTTATAACTGATAGCTTATACATTTTCATCCCCTCCACCCATATCAGTAACCTCCCATCCCCTACCTCTGATCACCACCAATCTGTTCTCTGTATTAACCTTAAAAATTTATTTGTTATAGATTTCACATGTAAGTGAGATCACACAGTATTTGCCTTTCTTTGTCTATTTCACATAGTATAATATCCTCAAGACCCATTGTACTTAACTCAATAATGTTTTATTTGTCCTTTTAAAAGGACCTCTAAAGACTGAATAATGCATTAGTTAAAAGAGAAGGAAATAGCAACCCACTCCAGTATTCTTGCCTGGGAAATCCCATGGACAGAGGATTCTGGAGGGCTACTGTCCATAGAGTCATAAAGAGTTGGACAATACTGAAACAGCTTAGCATTCTAGATTGCATGCACTGTAATCACTTGTAATGTGATATGAGGGTCTTTCCAAGGACACTTAGTCAATTTTTCTCCCTGTTGACTTTCCTTCTGACTGCTCCATTATTTGAACATATTATACAATGCCTAAATTTACAGAGGTGCCAAGTTATAATATTATATTAATTAAATTAAATATTTATTTAAGTTTTAATTAAATAAATTACATTTAACTAATATTTAAATAGTGAAATATCATTATATTAATTAAATATTTTAAGGTAATGGTAATATGAAGAGGAAAAATTTTTTAGAATTCAGTACATGATGCAATTTTATAATTCAAACAGGTGTGGCTAATATTAAAATAAGCACATTGTATGCAGCAGGATCACAAATTTGGTATATTTAAATATTCTAAATATTTCTTCTCTTTGCTACAAGGCTCAGTATTTTGTTCTTAAAAGATATTTGTTTAGAGTGAAAGCTTGGTTTGTCTGTGTGTGTGTTGAATAGGGATGTCTAAGTAAGTCAGAAACAGTCCCTGGGTAACAGAAAACTGAAACAAAAAAGCCATTGGGAAATCAGAACTAATCTACCAAGTTGAGAGACCAGGGGATGGAACTGAGGTGCAGCAGGCAAAGTCATTGAGATATAAAGGTAAGTCAGGAGCTTAACACTGAGGAGGAGAAGAAATATAGGATCACAAGAGGAACAAAAGAGGACAGCGAGCAAATCCTGGATTAGAGAGCCCTGGACTTAAAACTGCTGACTCCAACTGGTGGTATCATCTCCCAGCCATAAAACTTTCAGAGTCTTGACAGGATCAGATTTTTATTACACTTTTGAAACAAAATTGGACATTGTGGAGTCCCCCTCCACAGTATGTCCTCAGACATGGAAACTTTTGTCTATGGAAGAATTTTAGCCAATGGATAAATTTAATCAGAGAAGTGAGAAAATTCAGAAATAAAAGGAAACAACTGAAGGAGACCAAATAATAGTAATTTAGTCATTAAGCACAGTCAAGTATATTTAGTCACTTTTCAAATGCTATAGATAATATCCTGAGGCATATGCTATGCGCTCTCTGATAAATTTTGAAATCCCTCCCAGGTAGAAGAAATTAACTACATGGTTACCAGACTGGAGCTGTGATAAGGTGCCACAATTCTAAGAACTGGCATCAAGGAAATGGGAACAAACTGACCCTGGAACTGAGTTTACTGTACTTAAAACAATCAGGATAACACTATCAGACCACTGATGACCAAGTTCTAAATGACTGCTAGCTGACTGATGTTTCTGCATGTTGCCCCCTCCCTCCATCTATAAAAGCTCTTGCCCACTGATTGTCAGTGGGGGTCAGTCAGCCTTTGGACAGGAATCTGCCCTCTAGCCCAGTTGCTGGCATCCAAAATAAAGTAAACTTCCCTTTTCATCAACCTGGCCTCTTTATATTGGCTTTTGAGTTGCAAGTTTTGGTCCTCACTTTTGGTTACTTTTTTTTTTTTTTTTTAGTTTATGTTGGTTACATTTTTTTGTGCCCAACTTGGTGCAGCTCCTGCACTTTCATGACACCTCGCTCCCCTGGGTTTTCATGAGCCACAGCCATGACAATACACTGTGATGGTTGTGATGAGCCTGATGCTTATGGCTAGCTGACCTGAAGAAGGGCATTTGGGGGGATGTTTCTAGAAAATGCTGAAACCATTTGTTTAGGGGATCCTCCTTGTTTATCCCCTTCTTGACATGAGTGGCAAACTTATGCTTTTCTTTGATGGGGTAAAAACATGCACTTCAATGAACTGGTGAGGTCCAAGAACAAGACCACTGGAGTGCTCCTGGGAAAACTATTCTTTTGGGCACAACATGCTATTTGGGCATTTTGCTGGTTGATTTTGAAGTGTGTCTGAAGTTGAGAACCATTTTATAAGCACTGATTGTTCTTTGAGCATTTTGTCAGCTGGTTCTGATTTTTGTCTATGCTTGAGGCCATTTGTCAGCAATGACTGTCACTTGGGCATTTTGCCAACGTGGTTGCCAACACGTGTCTACCATTGAGGGCTATTGATGTTGGAGAAATACTTGCTTGGAACTCCATACTGGTCATCTTCTCAGCTGATTTCGAACAGCCCTGTCTTTTGGTGTGTGAATGTGTGCAATTGTTTCTTGTTGCTGTTTGTAAATTGGGAAATTCAGGTTCAATTCATTAAGAAAAAAATTTAGCCATGATATTATGACTAACGGAAAGAAAGAAAGATGGTTTTTAAACTAATGTATGGCAAGAATATTCTTTAGACTACAGAAAAAAAAAATGGTTAACTGTTTTTGAAATTCCCTCAACTGGTTCTTTTTGCATATGCAGTGAAGAAAAGCATCCTTGATAAAATACTTTTTTCCAAATTGTGATTCTGAGTGAACAAAATTTTGCCTATGAGAAAGCTTGAAATTAACTGTTATCATGTCCTTGAAATACAAACACAGCCCCCTTGGTCTAGGACTTCAGACTTGGGTTAATTAGTAAAACTTCAAGCCAAAGAGGGGAAAAAGGAAGGAGGAGAAAGAAGCCTTCTAAAATCAGCTATGTAAATTTGACTATTCTGATTGTTATTTATAAACTAATAAGCTTAATTGCGATGCCTAATATATTAAATGTAAAAAGATGAAACAATGAGATCTCTGTCTGGATGTATTGTATGTCTCAATATGTGTCTTTGGATAATATTGCTGAGGCTAACTTATAAAGGAGTTCTATTTAATTGGCTTTAAAAAAGTAAGCACTTACAAGACAAACAAGTGTAAATTTATCTACTTTTGTCTTACACGACCAAGATGGAAACTAAGATGTCTGAGTTTATTAAACACACATCTTGTACCACATTAAAGCAATATTGTACTATGAAGAAATATGTTCTTAAATTTGCCAATCAGAAAATACTGATATAGCAAGTAGCTCAATTGTTTCTTGGTTTTGTTAAGGCTTCAAGGGTTAAAAACTGTGACATATGAAAATTATTAGAGAAACATTTCGATATGTAAAGCGAGCAGGGTATGTGTTGTCAGCCAGAGAAGTTACAAGGAAATGAGATATTTTTGTTGAGGAAAAATGATGATAATAATTTTGTCCTACAGTTGGTTGATTCTAGATGGGAAAATAAGGGACATATTAATATGAAATCAGAAAATGATAAAAAACTTTGTAAAAAAGGAATTTCAAGAAATAATTTTGTACATTGTCAAGATTAAGGGTAGATTAAATTTAATTAGGTAAATGAATTTCATTATTAACAGTATATTATGCAAGACTGATTATTTTTCTCTCTGTTAAGATAAGAAATGTCTCCTGGAATATTGATGTGATTTTGATAAGCCTTTCTCTTCTAAGTTTATGACTAACCTCTTTATTAAAAACTTTATTTACTCTCCCTCCTCAAGACTGAGAATTATCAAAGAAAAGGAGGCTTGAAGTTGCTCAGTTGTGTCCGATTCTTTGCAACCCCATGGACTGTAGTCTACCAGGCTCCTTCATCCATGGGATTCTCCAGGCAAGAATACTGGAGTGGGTTGCCATTTCCTTCTCCAGGGGATCTTCCCGACCCAGGGATTGAACATGGGTCTCCCACATTGCAGGCAGACGCTTTAACCTCTGAGCCACCAGGGAAGCCCGACTTTGATAACAGCGAATCCTAATGGAAAGTTACTGTTTTGCTCCTAACCAAACTTGTGACCCCAGTGTTCAGGATGGAAACAATTGTTAATGAAATTGTCAGAGTATAAATACTCATGATGTGTAACACTGCTGCTTTGAATTTATTACTTAAAGTGAAATTCGCCCAGTTGTGTCCAACACTATACAGTCCATGGAATTCTCCAGGCCAGAATATTGGAGTGGGTAGCATTTCCTTTCTCCAGGAGATCTTCCCAACCCAGGTATCCCACATTGCAGGTGGATTCTTTACCATTTGAGACACAAGAGAAGCCCTTACTACTTAAAGCACATGTGCAATTTTGTGTGACAATTGAATATAAATGGCAAAATGTATGGTATCTAAAGCATTTCTTCTATTAACATACCTGTGAGCCTGTTCATAATGTCTGATTAGTTTTCCTCCAACATGGAGAACTAGATAAAAAAGAGGTCTAACACCGAGGGCCATGAATGGACCCAGAGCAGGCAAGTGAGTCATTCTGGCAATGCTGGAAAAATATGTTGATTATCAATGCTTTCTATGGAAAGGTTTGAAATTAAAAGGGGGAAATGATGAAGAAAATTTTCATATATTGTAGTGTGGGGAAATCATTCTGGCTTATAGATGATTTAAATTGAACTTTAGGTAATCAAAACACCCCAATTGTGGCCTATTAAACTTATATTGTGCATCTGCTTTAACCATTAAAAAAAAAAAGTACATTCAGAGTAGAATAAAGAGGTATATTTGGACTATTATCCTCATGATAATATGTTTATTAATTTTGTTTGTCTAGTCCAGGTACTATGACAAAGTAATCAAAAACAGAGGTAATGCTGAAAAATAATACAAAAGATGATCAGTTTGGAATTCAAGATTATTTCCAACTCTGTGTCTATTTCATAAATTAGGTAGGACGATGACCCCCTTCATAGGAAGTAGCCAAGAGTGACCATTTCCCCATTCCCTCAAAGAGTTGGCAAAATTGGAACAGAAATGGAACTAAAACCAAGTTTCTCTTCTAAGTTTATGACTAACCTCTCTATTTGAAACTTTATTTACTCTCCCTCCTCATGACTGAGAATTATCAAAGAAAAGGAGGCTTGAAATGAAGCAGGATCTTATGGTCCCTACCTCTTTCCCCTATGTTCTCAGTTGGTCTTTTGTCTATGAAAAAATTTTAGCCAATGGATAAATTTAATCAAAGAAATGAGAAAATGCAGAAACAAGGGAAAACAGTCAAAGGAGACCAAATAATATAGTTTCATGATTAAGCATAATCAAGGACCTTTAATTCCTTGTCAAAGACTATAGATAATATCCTGAACCATATCCTGTGAGCTGTCTTATAGATACTGAAACCCTACCAAGTAAAAGAAGTTGCCTATATTATGACCTGAATATAGCTGTGAAATAAAAAGCCACAATTCTAAGAACTGGCCTCAAGGAAATGGGAATAAACTGATCCTGAAACTGAAGGTTAACTATACTTAAAACAATCAAGATAATGCTAATCAGACCACTGATGATCAATTTAAAAATGACTGTCAGCACCAACTGTGCTGTTTCTGCGCATAGTCCCATCCCTCTATGTATAAAAACCCTTGCCCACTGTTTGTCAGTTAGAGGGAATCCATCTTTGGACAGGAATCTCCCCTCCCCTCTCTTCTCCCTGCTACTAGGATCCAAAATGAAGCAAACTTTCCTTTCCACCATCCTGGCTTCTTTATTGGCTTCTGATGGTGAGCAGCTAGATCCCAGTTTTGGTTATATTTTCTCTCTAAACTCACAGCAGCAAGTTCATCTTGATTCTTGAGTAATCACTTCTATCTGCTTCCAGATCATAAATACATTATGATCTATCTGGGAGAGAGCTGAGGAGATAATTTAATTGTGAAGGTCACTTTCAGGTCACACACAACTAAAATACTTTGTAAAAGTTTTATGAAAGGGAATGGCAGTCTTGGAAAATCTCACATCTTATTCCAGTAATGTGAAATGGACAACATACAACTCAGGGCAGTGATTGAAATTTACTGGACCTATCACTATAGGGAATGTTGGCCAAGTTTTGGTGGCTAAATTAAATGATACTTCCATGAAGTTGTGTGTTTGGTCTTTTTTTAAAATAGAGTACTGCAAAAAGGTTGAAGTGGAAAGAAGATGGAGACACAGTCATGAGAAGGAGAAAAAACACATCAGCTACTTTGCTGAGTTCTTTCCCCATATGCATGTACAGAGTGTAGAAATGCCAACTGTCAGTAACCCAAAGGTGCAATGCATGCAATAAAGATGGCCTTAGAAGAATTTTTCAGGGGCCTATGGTGATGGAATTCCTGAAGAAAGTATAATAGATGAGTCTCAGGACAGCATACCTGTTCCACCTCAGTGACCATGAGGCTAAGTTTGCCTACCACACTTGCCAAGACTTTATGCTTTCTCTTCATGAAACATCTAGATGTATATTTCTTTCTCTGTTTGAGTTAATTCAGTTTAACTCTATGATCCTGTGTTTGTGCACTACTCCAAATCATTAGTTTATTAGACTTATCCACCTCTGTATTTTCAGTGCCTGGCACATAGGAGATGTGATGATTAACTTTATGCATCCATTTGGTCAAGCTGTGCTGTTTATGGTCTAGATGTTACTATGAAGGTATTTTAACCGGGATTAGTATTTAAATCAGCAGACTTTGAACCAAGCAGATTACTCTTCATTGTGTGGATGGGCTTATCCAATCAGCAAAAAGCCTTATGAAAAAAGACTAAGATTCCCTGAAAAGGAAAGAATTCTGCCTCCAAATTCAAGACTGCAACATTAGATCTTACCCAGTTTCCAGTCTTCTGGCTTGTCCTGCAGATTTCAGGCTTGTTAGCCTACATAATCACAGAGCCAATTCCTTATAATAAATTTCTCTCTGTTTCTTTCCCTTTGTGCTTCTCTCTGTCTCTTTTTCTCTATCTCACTGTCTCTGTCTATAGCTATCTCTCTCTTTCACAATGAAAGACAAACCCCCAGGTCAATAGGTGTCCAATATGCTACTGGAGAAGAGCAGAGAGATAACTCGAGAAGGAATGAAGAGGCTGAGCCAAAGCAAAAACAATACCCGGTTGTGGATGTGTCTGGTGGTGAAAATAGAGCACAATGCTGTAAACAATATTGCATAGGAACCTGGAATGGGAGGATCATGAAGTGGCCAAGCAGAAGATGGCAAGAGTGAATATTGACATTTTAGGAATCAGTGAACTAAAATGGACAGGAATGGCGCATTTAATTCAGATGACAATTGTATCTACTATTGTGGGCAAGAATCTCTTAGAAGAAATGGAGTAGCCCTCATAGTCAACTGAAGAGTCCAAAATGCAGTACTTGGGTGTAATCGCATCGCAAAAACAACGTAATGGTTTCTGTTCGTTTCCAAGGCAAACCATTCAATATCACAGTAATCCAAGTCTATGCCCCAACCACTAATGCTGAAGAAGGTGACGTTGAATAGTTCTGTGAACAGGTGTTCACAGACCTTTTAGAACTAACACACAAAAAGGTGTCCTTTTCATCATAGGGGATTGGAATGCAAAAGTAGGAAGTCAAGAGATACTTGGAGCAAAAAGCAAGTTTGACCTTGGAATACAAAATGAGACAAGGCAAAGACTAACAGAGTTTTTCCATGAGAATACACTGGTCCTCCAACAACACAAGAGAATGGTCAATACAGAAATCAGATTGATTATATTCTTTGCAGCTGAAGATAGAGAAGCTCTATACAGTTAGCAAAAATTGTGGCTTAGATCATGAACTCCTTATGCAAAATTCAGACTTAAATTGAAGAAACTAGGGGAAACCACTAGACCACTAAGGTATGACCTAACTGAAATCACTTATGATTATATAGTGGAAGTGACAATAGATTCAAGGGATTAGACCTGGTAGAGTGCCTGAAGAAATATGGACAGAAGTTCACAACACTGTACAGGAGGCAGTGCTCAAACCATTTCCAAGAAGAAGAAAGGCAAAATGGTTGTCTGAGGAGGCCTTACAAATAGCTGAAAAAAGAAAAGAAGCAAAAGGCAAAGGAGAACAGGAAAGACGTACTCACCTGAATGCAAAGTTCCAGAGCAGAGCAAAGAGAGATAAGAAGCCTCCCTAAGTGAACAAGGCAAAGAATTAGAGGGAAAATTTAGAATGAGAAAGACTAGAGATCTCTTCAAGAAAATTAGAGATACCAAGGGAATTTTTCATGCAAAGATGGGTACAATAAAAGACAGAAACAGTATGGATCTAACAGAGGCAGATGATTTTAAGAAGAGGTGGCAAAAATACACAAGAAAAACTATATATATATATAAAGATCTTAGTGATCTGGATAGCCACAATGTGTGATCACTAACTTAGAGCCAGGCCTTCTGGAGTGTGAAGTCAAGTGGGCCTTAGGAAGCATCACTAAGAACAAAGCTAGGGATGGTTATGGAATTTCAGTTGAGCTATTTTAAATTCTAAAAGATGATGCAGTTAAAGTACTGCACTCAATATGTCAGTAAATTTGGAACACCCAGCAGTGGCCACAGGACTGGAAAAGGTCAGTTTTCATTCCAATCCCAAAGAAGGGTAATTCCAAAGAATGTTCAAACTACCGGGCAGTTGTACTCATTTCACATGCCAGCAAGGTCATGCTCAGAATCCTTCAAGCTAGGCTTCAACAGTACATGAACTAAGAACTTCCAGATATACAAGTTAGATTTAGAAAAGGCAGAGGAACCAGAGATCAAGTTGCCAACATCCACTGGATCATGGAAAAAGCTGGAGAATTCCAGAAAAACATCAACTTCTGCTTCACTGACTATGCTAAAACCTTTGTCTCTGTGGTTCACAGCAAACTGTGGAAAATTATTAAAGATACGGGAATGTCAGACCACCTTACTTGCCTCCTGCAAAACTCCACCTTACTTGCCTCCTGTATGTAGGTCAAGAAGCAGCAATTAGAACCAGACATGGAACAATGGACTGATTCCAACTTGGGAATGGAGTACGTTAAGGCTGTATATTGTCACCCTGCTTATTTAACTTATATGCAAAGTACATCATGCAAAATGCTGGGCTGGATGAAGCACAAGCTGGAATCAACATTTCAGGGAGAAATATCAATAACCCCAGACAAGCAGATGACACTACCCTAATGGGAGAAAGTGAAGAGGAATTAAAGAGCCTCTTGATAAATGTGATAAAGGTGAAAGAGGAGAGTGAAAAATGAAAGGAGAGTGAAAAAACTGGCTTAAAACTCAACATTCAAAATTGAAGATCACGGCATCTCGTCCCATCAATCACGGAACATAGATGGGGAAACAATGGAAACAGTGACAGACTTTATATTCTTGGGCTCCAAAATCACTGAAGATGCTGACTGTATCCCTGAAATTAAAAGATGCTTACTCTTTGGAAGAAAATCTATGACAAACCTAGACAGAGTTTTAAAAAGCAGAGACATTACATTTCTGACAAAGGTCCATATAGTTAATAACTATGGTTTTTCCAGTAGTCATGTACAGATGCCAGAGTTGGACAATAAGAAAGGCTGTTCAGTTCAGTTCAGTCACTTAGTGGTGTCTGACTCTTTGCCACCCCATGAACCACAGCGCGCCAGGCCTCCCTGTCCATCACCATCTCCCGAAGTTCACTCAGACTCACGTCCATCGAGTCCGTGATGCCATCCAGCCATCTCATCCTCTGTCGTCCCCTTCTCCTCCTGCCCCCAATCCCCCCCAGCATCAGAGTCTTTTCCAGTGAGTCAACTCTTCACATGAGGTGGCCAAAGTACTGGAGCTTCAGCTTTAGCGTCATTCCTTCCAAAGAAATCCCAGGGTTGATCTCCTTCAGAATGGTTGGATCTCCTTGCAGTCCAAGGGACTCTCAAGAGTCTTCTCCAACACCACAGTTCAAAAGCATCAATTCTTCTGCACTCAGCCTTCTTCACAGTCCAACTCTCACATCCATACATGACCACTGGAAAAACCATAGCCTTGACTAGATGGACCTTAGTCTGCAAAGTAATGTCTCTGCTTTTGAATATACTATCTAGGTTGGTGAGTGCCAAAGAATTGATGCCTTCTTACTCTGGTGCTGGAGAAGACTCTTAAGAGTCTCTTGAACAGTAAGGTGATCAAACCAGTCGATCCTAAAGGAAATCAATCCTGAATATTCATTGGAAGGACTGGTGCTGAAGCTAAAGCTTCAATATTTTGGCCACTGATGCAAAGAGCTGACTCATTGAAAAAGACCCTGATGCTGGGAAAGATTGAAGATAAGAGGGGAAGGGGAAAACAGAGGGTGAGATGGTTGGATGGCATCAGCAACTCAATGGACATAAGTTTGAGCATACTCCAGGAGATAGTGAAGAACAGGGAAGGCTGGTGTTCTGCAGTCCATGGGGTTGCAAAGAGTCATACACAACTAAGTGACTGAATGACAACAAGAGACATCTACAAATAAGGTACATTTATACCTATTGTTTCCATTTTGGGGAAAACCCTGCTAACATAGATTGGGCTTTCAATAAATATTTTTGAGATGAATGAATAGGAGTGAGAGAGGGGATGTGGGACAGCCCTACTTTTTTCAAGGAGCATATTTTCTGGAGTGTTGGGGCTGGATATTCTACAATAAGACATTATTTCATAATATTAATTACCTGAAGAACTCACAGATGTATGCACTGTTCTTTCACAGATATTCAAAAAGTCATCAGTGGATTAAATCCTATGTAATAGACATGTGGGCTTTTTGTTTTGATAACTCAAAAATATTAAAGGAATTGATTTCTTCTAGGGTAGGATTGTCTTGCCTCTTGGTAAGTAAGCCCACTACAGCTCCAGTAGACAATCCTTTTAAGTGGAGCAGAGCCCTCCAAGACATTGAGTATGTATTGTAAATAGGCAATTCCAGTTTAAAACTTTGTATCCAATATAAGAATAAACTAAAATAGAGAAACACTGCATGTACTTCGTTAAAAAAATATTATCCAAAGCATCTGGGTTTAATGAGTTGTTAAAATTCTATGTATGTTGTAAATGCATGCTATGCAAATTTCCTATAATTTTTCACATGTTTAACCAAAAGTCATTTCTGCATTGTCAAACACAGTGCCCAAAGTCTTGTATTGCTGGGCTTATTAAACCATTCTCAAAACAGAAGTAAATGAGAGATGAAGAACTGGTTTAGAAAGAAAGACTGCTTTTCAATCTTTGTTGAAAAAAAGAATTGTGTGATTTAGGAAATTAAATAAGCCTCTATCTAAAGAAGATTATAGGGTAGTTTAACATGAAATGGAAGTGTTTGTTCTATTTCAAGTGTGTATGTGTTGAATTGTGTGTTGGTCTACTCTGAGTTCTTTTCTTACTCTAACACTCAGGGATTTCCTATACTCTTAATGAAGGTTGATATTTTACTATACTTTATTAATATCACAACCATTATTTTATTTCTGTTTGTTTTGCATAGCTTAATCTATCCTTTATTGTCTTAGCTATGAGTCAGTAAACTATTTTTGTGAAGAATCAAACAAATATTTTAGGTTTTGTTGGCCTTATGGTCTCTGTGACAACTACTCAGCAAACAACTGCTAGAGATAATGTATAAACAGCTGGGCATGGCTGTGTTTCAGTAAAAGCTTACTTACAAAAATAAGCAGTGAGCTGGGCTGGATTTGGTCTGTGGGCCATTGTTTTCCGCCCTTTCTTCTAAACTTTGATGTCACTTGAATCCTCTAAAGTTAGACTGTATCTTATTCAATGAATCTGAGAGTTTAACTCACTTAAATTTACATATTTTCAAAAGTGATAGCCTTGGACTTTATTTCTATCATTTTGTTTCATGGTTTCCCCTTTTAAGGTATCCATATATTTTCCTTCCCCTCTTTTAAGGTATCCATATATTTTCCTTAGCTTTATGGACAGTTTTCTTTGCTTGTCTCTTCTCTGGCATTTAGAAAGTTGTGTATATTATTGTTTTTGTTGTTTGGTTTTATTGCTTAAAGTTTTCATATGTATTCTCTAACATGTTTCTGTGTCCTAGTCATCAGAGCTGTTCAGAAATGTTCCAGTTCTTGGCTTTCCTTGGAAAAAGTTTTATTTAATTGTGATAGGATTGTATTTCTCTTATTTAAAGTTAGATGTGGCCACATGAAGTACATTGGCCAATAATATGTGAATGGTGGTGATGCGTCACTTTCAGGAGGTGCTGAAGAGTGAGTGAACAACTTACCATGTTTCCTTTTTCATGTCTCAACAATTTTGGATGTGTGAATAGAGATGCATCTTCTGTCTAGGTCCTTGATTGACTATGATATGTGGAGGCCTCCTGCCGACCTGCCACAAGTAGAAAGAAATATTTGTGATTCTGAACAATGAGGCTTGGGACCACAGCAAAATTGACATTATCCTGAGTGATGGAAAACCTAATACCTTGAAGTGGGATGTTGCTGGTGTTCAGTTGCTAAGTTGTGTCTGACTCATTGCAACCCAACAGACCATAGCCCATCAGGGTCCTCTGTCCATAGGTTTTTCCATGCAAGAATCCTGGAGTGAGTTGCCATTTCCTTCTACAGAGGATCTTCCCAGACCAAAAATCAAACCCATGTCTCCTGCACTGGTAGGCAAAGTCTTTGCCACTGAGCCACCAGGGGAGTCTATACCAAAAATCTAGAAAAGGGAATAAAGAGAATCCAAAATTTGGGGTCTTACAGGGTTGGAGGAGGCAACTGATTCTTAACTCAATAAATAAATAAATATAAAACTGAGAAGATCTTTGATTTAAACTCAGTCTTGGGATAAAAATCAAATTAAGGGTGCAGTCATCCCACCCACTATCATAGCCCTTGAGTGGATTAAGGTGTCAAGGTCCAGCCAGAGAACTGGTTTCGAGTAAATCCATTCAACTGAGTGGGAAAAAAAAATCTCAGGGTGTTGCTCTATTGATATGTGCAAGCATAAATTGCAGTTCACTCAACACAGGGGTGGGAAAGAGAGAGAAGGAGAGAAACAGAGGAAATGGGTATGAGTGTGGGTGGGGGCAGGGGAGGAATAGCTGGGAGAAGGCAAAAAATACAGCAGCATAGAAAATACATATAGAAAAGGCTGTGGTCATGGCTCCTGATACTTGGAGCTGAACTGGAACTGAATGCATAGGAAGGTAAGTTTTTGAGAGCAGTGCTGTCAGAAGAACCATCTGCCTAGACTAAAATAGACTGCAACCATTTGAGACTGACAGTGATCCTTGAGCTCCCAAACATCAATGGATGTAGATAAAAGACAGGAAAAGCTGCTTAGTCAGGAAGGAGGGCAGAGTCCCTAAAGTCCATTTCAGGTGTGGTCATGGAGCATAACTAAGCAAAAAGGACTACTAGGACATGCAGGTAGGGGAACAGGACACCAAACTTCAGAGAGTGGAATCAGGATCAAACCAAAAACACTACCCTCTCCCAGTGGTATCTAAGCATTACCAAAGTATCATCACAAGAAATGGCATATTTTCAGTACCCCTGAAGAGGCTGGGAGTTTAGCACAAGTTTAATCTCCTTTATCTCTATCCCAATGTGTCTTGACATAATTTTAAATTTGTAGATTCAGGTTTCCATTGTACTTTTTTAAAAATAAAATTTATTTATTTTAATTGGAGGTTAATTACTTTACAATAGTGTATTGGTTTTGCCATACATCAAATCAGAGTCATTGTGTAATTTTTTTCTCCCAGAAAATAACATTAACATTTGTGTTCAGTATTGAACTCAAAATTGAAATAATTACTAGACATTTCCATGTTTAGTTTGCATCAGAGAATAAGTCCAGTCTTATGGGATCTCTTTTTATGAGCTCTTAATTTTCTTTAATTCTTCTAGCAATTTCTTCAAGAAAAGTGGAGGAACTGTGACAGGGCAACTGTATTATCTCAGACACAACGTGGAGTTCTTAAGACTCCCTGGATATTTAATCTTCACACAGAGTGGTGATTCAGTGTGAAGCCTTAGGCCAGACAGCTTAACATATATTTTTCATTTGGAGGATGAAAGGATATTAAAGCTTTTGACCTCTGATGAATTTTGTTATAAAAAGTATTATCTGATGCAGTAATTATAATATACGTGCAAATATTACTTTCTTTTAAAATAGATATTACCAAAGATCCATGATAAGTTTACAGCAAGAAAAAAATTTCAAAGCTACTTTCCACGTGCACCGAATACTACCACCATCTAAATTCAATGAAATTCAGTCATTTAGGTATAAGTATTTATTGTGAACTTCTACCAATGTGAGCTCTGTGGTAGATGTTTGTGTATAGAAGCTGGTAGAGTTGGGTGATCGGTTGCCACTCATGGGTCCAAGCAGTACACAGAGGGAAGTTTGAATGATAAATGCCTGCAATGAGGGGGAAAAATCTCAAATAAACAAGTCTGTATCTCAAGGAACAGACATAGAAGAACAAAGTCCAGTTAGCAAAAGGAAGAAATTAGCAAAGAACAAGACCAAAAATAAGTGAAATATAGACAATAAAGACAATAGAAAAGATCAACAAAACCAAGAGCTTTGAAAAGATAAAATTGACAAACTTCTAGACAAAAAAGTGAGAATAAATCATAAATGAAAAAGGAGACATTACAACTGATACAAAGGATCACAAAAGACTACTAACAGTTACATGGAAACACTTTAGATAACCTAGAACAAATGTGTTCATTTCTAAAATCGTGTAACCCTGGGTTTCTCTGATGGCTTACATGGTAAAGAATCAGCCTGGATTACGGAAGACCCAGGTTCCATCCCTGGGTCGGGATGATCCTCTAGAGAAGGGAATAGAAAACCACTGTAGTATTCTTGCCTGAAGAATTCCATGAACAGAGGAGCCTGTCAGGCTACAGTCATGGGGTCACAAAGAGTTGAACACAACTGAGTGACTAACACTTTCATATAACCTACCAAGATTAAATAATGATAAAATAGAAAATATGGACAGACTAATAACAAGAGACAGAATCAATAATAAAAATTCTCTCAAGAAAGAAAATCCAGACCAGATAACTTCACTGGTGAATTCTAACAAATATTTTAAAAAGTATTTATACTAACCATCCTCAAATTTTTCCAAAAAGTTAAAGAAGATGGGACATTTTCAAACTCATTTTTACAAGACCAGCATTCACCTGATACCAAGCCAGACTATAAGAAAAGCAAATTACAGACCTGTAAACTTGATTAACACAAATGTAAAATTATTAAATAAAAGTCCAAAAAATTGAATTAAACCACACATTAAAAGGATCATACACCATGATAAACTTACATTTACCACTTGGGGGCAAAACAAGTGAAGAACTGATGTCTTTGAACTGTGGTCCTGGAGAAGACTCCTGAGAGTCCCCTGGACAGCAAGGAGATCAAACCAGCCAGTCTTAAGGGAAATCAACCCTGAATAATAATTGGAAGGACTGATGCTGAGGCTGAAACGCCAGTATTTTGGTCATCTATTGCAAACAGCTGACTCATTGGAAAAGTCCCTGATGCTGTGGAAGACTGAGGGCAGAAGGAGAATAGGGCATCAGAGAATGAGATGGTTGAATGGCATCACCAATGCAATGGACATGAACTTGGGCAAACTTCAAGTGACGGTGACAGAGAGTCCTGGTGTGCTGCAGTCCATAGGGTCACAGAGAGTCAGACATGACTGGGCAACTGAATGACATATGCAAATGAATCAAAGTGATACACTATTTAACAAAAGGCAGCATAAAAATCATATGGTCATCTCATTACAGACAGAAAAAGCATTTGACAAAATCCAATAGCTTTTCATGATAAAAATTCTCAACCAACTGTGTTTAGAGGGAATATATCTCAACATAATTAGGTTCATATATTTTTCAGGAACAATATAAGAATACCTACTCTTACCATTTCTATTCAACATAGTACTATAGACAAGAAAAAAATTGAAGGCATCTAACTAAGAAAGGAAAAAAATAAAAGCCTCTGTTTACTGATGGTATAATCATATATATATATACATATATATATATATACATATATATATATCACCCTAGAGATTCCACCAAAAACTGTTAAAGTTAATAAAAGAATTCAGTAAAATCATAGATTCAACATCAAAACACAAAATGTTTCATTTCTCCATACCAACAACAAAACATCTGAAAAGAAATTAAGAAACCAAATCTTATTTAATTATTAGAATAATTAATACTATCAATATATCCATGATATGTAAAAGGATCTAAGTATTCAATACATTTATTATCAAAATTCAATGACATTTCTTAGAGAAATAGAAAAATAATCTTAAAATTTGCTTGAAACTACAAAACCTTGATAGCTAAAGCAAGTTCACACTAGAAGAGAAAAACTGAAGACATTGTACTTCCTAATTTCAAAATACATTACAAAGCTATCATAGTCACAATAGTGTGGTACTAATACACCAATGGATACAGAACATATAGCACAGAAATAAGCTCAGGCATATAGAGTCAACCAATACTTGACAAAGTTACCAAGAATACACAATGGGGAAAGGATAACATTTTCAATAAATGGTACTGGGAAAACTGGACATCCACCTTAAAAAGGATGAAATTGGACTCTTATCCTAAGCCATATGCAAAAATCAACTCAAGTGTGTTAAAGACTTAAAATAACACCTGAAACCATTAATGCCTTAGAAGAAAACATAAGGGAAATAATTGACATCAGTATTAGCAATTATATTTTGCATACAACACACACACACACAAACCAGAGAATATAAGCAATAATAAACCAATGGGGCTATATGAAACTAAATTTTTTCTATGTAGCTATTGATACAATCAACCAAATTAAGATGCAACCTATGGAATGTGAGAAAATGTTTGAAAACCAAATAATCAATTAGTGATTAACGTCCAAAATATATCTGGAATTAACACACTTCAACAGGAGACAGTCCCAAGATGGCAGAAGAATAAGATGGGGAGACCACTTCTCCCCAACAAATTCATCAAAAGATCATTTGAATGTGGAGTAGCTTTCACAAAACAACTTCTTTCTGAAGGTTGGTGGAGGACACCAGACACCCAGAAAGCAGCCCAATCTCATCAAAAGGAGATAGTGCAAAATATAAAAGACAAAAATGACAAAAGATTTAGGGATGGAGACACATCCTGGGGAGGGAGTCAGGAAGGAGGAGAAGTTTCCACACAAAAGGAAATCCTCTCACAGGCTTCAGTGGGGAGATCTGGTATCTCAGAGAGCAAAATAACCAGGAAAACAAAACAAAACAGAATACTTGCCGAACTGCGACTACCAGTGGAGAAGTGGCTCAGATGCTCATGTCTGCCAGTAGGGAGTGGGGACTGGGCAGAGATGTGTCGGTTCTTAGGGTAAGGATGGGCCTTGAGTGCTCTGAGGACAATCTGAGGGAGCTAATGTGATATAGCAACCCAGACCATGGGGTCGCCAGAGAGGTAAAAATTATGAAAAACGACCTTTCCCCTGAAAGGCTCTAACACTGCATGGTGCTCCCTGGTACACTCACAGAACAAAGGATTGCACCCTGGTGAATATCAAAGGAGAGCAAGCAGGCTGCCATTTAGGGCCCTCCCTCCCCAGAGACAGAGAGACAGGTGTGCAACAGCCAGAGCTTGAAGGCAAGGGACTGCTGCAATCTCAGCCCTACAGACCGCATCTTCCACCAAACTGTGAGCAGGCTGCCAGTAGCTAACCACGTCTTTCTGGGATCCTGGATGGTTCACATAGGCCAGAAGTGTCACAGCCTGAGATCAGCCCCCAGAGGAGACACACAGCATACCTGGAACTGTGCCCTCACACCTGGGAAACTGAGCGGCCAGGACCAGGGAGGTGCATAAAGTGCACGGCCCACCCGGGACAGTGCACAAGCACCTGGTCGCCTGAGTGGCTTGGACCTGGGCCTGGGAAGGGCACAAAACTCACAGCCCATCTGGGTCTGTGCTCTTTCAGAACACCCAAGAACCTGAGCATCTTAGACCTGGGAAGTGCATGGAATACGGGGCTCACTTGGGACAGTGCCCTAGTGGAGCACCCTGGAGCCTGAGCAGTGTGAACCTGGGAAGTACATGCTGCCTTGGGCTGTGGCAAGCCCAGTGTGGTCCACCCACTGTGAGCAATCCCCACATATGCCAATGATATTTGTTTACAGTGTCCCTCTTGTCCACATTGTAACTGAACAAGTGAGCCTGAATAAGTGGTCAACTTAGCCCCCTCATGTCAGGGTGGAAATTAGACACTGAAGAGACTTGCAAACAGAGGATGCCAAAATAAACAAAGGTGGCAGAACTGCCCTGGAAGTGACAGGTGCAACAGATTAAAACCCTTCAATTGATGCTGAGACTACGCATCTGAGGGAGCAAGCGTAGACTTTGAGAACAAGTACATGCTGGAACAAGGGGCTATCTGACACTAAACTAGCCCCACACTGCCCACAACAGCTCCAGAGAAATTCCTAGATATATTTTTACTATTACCACTTAAAAAAACTTTAGTTCTCCTTTAACTTTCATTTTTATAGCCTACTATTGAAAGTGAAAGTGAAGTCGCCCAGTTGTGTCTGACTCTTTGTGACCCCATGGACTGCAGCCCACCAGGCTCCTCCATCCATGGGATTCTCCAGGCAAGAACACTGGAGTGGGTTGCCATTTCCTTCTCCAGTGTTTGAAAGTGAACAGTGAAAGTGAAGTCGCTCAATCATGTCCAGCTCCTCACGACCCCACGGACTGTAGCCCACCAGGCCCCATGGGATTTCCCAGGCAACGGTACTGGAGTGGGGTGCCATTGCCTTCTCCAAAGGTGCAGCCATCCCATCTATATTATAGCCTTTGTGTGGATAAGGTGTCAAGGCCCAGCCAGGGCACTGGTTCCTAGTAAATCCATTCAGTTGAGCAAAAAACTCAGGGTGTTGCTCTCCTAATGATATCTGTACAGCTAAGGAAACTGCAGTTCACTCAACTCAGGGGTTGGGGAGAGAAGGAGAGAAACAGAGGAGGCAGGAGTATGTATGTGTATAGGCGAAGGAAGAAGCATAGCCAGGAAAAGGTAAAGAAATGCAGTAGTACAGAAATACATAAAGGGAAGGCTGTGATCATGGATACTGACACTTGGAGATGACTGGAATTAAACATATAGGAAGCAGTTTTTGAGAGAGTTGTGCTGTTAGAGGAACTATGTGCCTAGACTAAAATAGACTATAACTATTTGAGACTAAAATTGATCCTTGGACTCCCAAACATCAGTGGTTGTAGGCTATCAACAGGAAAAGCTGCTTAGTCAGAAAAGGAGGGCAGAGTACCTAAAGCCCATTTCAGGTAGGACCACAGAGCATAGCTGAACAAGCAGAAGCTTCCAGAGCATGGAGCTAGGGGCACAGAACACCAAACGTCCAGAAAGTGGAATTAAGACCAAATCAGAAACATTACCCACCCCAGGGGTATTTCAGAATTACCGAAGTGTGGTCAGAAGTAAATGGCATACACTCAGTACCCCTTATGAAGGCTGGGAGTTAAGCACAAGTTTAGTCTTCTTTCATCTCCATCCCAACGTGTCTTGACATAATTTGAGATTTTCAGATCCAGGTTTCCATTGTTATTTTTAAAAACTGGGGTTATTATTTAATTATTTTCCCCAAAGATAACACTGACATTTTTGTTCAGTTTTGTACTAAAAATTGAAAATAATTACTAGACACTTCTAAGTTTAGTTGGCTTCAGAGAATAAATCTAGTCTTATGAGTTCTCTGTTTTGAAGCTCTTAATTTCCTTCCATTCTTTTAGTAATTTATTTAAGAAAAGTGAGGGAACTGTGACTAGGCTGCTGTATTATTGCAGGCATAACATGTAGCTCTTAAGGCTTCCTGAGTATTTTACCTCCACACCCAGTAGTGACTCAGTGTGCAGCCACAGGCAAGTTTAACATATCTGTTTCATTTCTGGATGATGAAAGGATATTAAATATTTCTAATCTCTGATGGATTTTATAGTATGCAAAGTTTTATCAGATGTTAAAAATTATCATTTACATAGAACTTTCTTTTTCTGAAATAGACACCATCAAAGATCAAGGATAAGTTTATAAAAAGGAAAAAATTTCAAAACTACTTTCCATTTGCGCTGAATCCTTCCAGCATCTTTGGATTCAATGAACCTTTATCATTCAGGTCTAAATATTTATTGTATTGAGCTTCCACTGATATGAGTTATGTGGTAGGTGTTTTGTGTGTAAAGTTGATAAAGTTGGAGGATCTGTTTCCACTCATGGGCGCAAGCAGTACACAGGGAAGTTTGAAGGATAAATGCCTATATTAAGGGGGAAAAAAATCTCAAATAAATAACCAACTTTTGTACCTCAAGGAATAGAAGAACAAAGCCCAAAGTTGGCAGAAGGAAGGAATTAACAAACATCAGAGCAAAAATAAGTGAAATAGAAATAATAAAAACAATAGCAAAGATTACCAAAACTGAGTTTTTAAGAAGTTAAAATTGACAAACCTTTCTGACTGAGAAAAAAAGGAGAATAATCAAAATTTAAATCAGAAAGAGGAGACTTTGCAACTGATACTACAGAAATGCAAAGGATCACGAGAGACTACTAAGAAGCACATGACAAGAAACCCATATAACCTACCAAGACTGAATCATGATAACACAAAAAATATGAGCATACTAATAGCAAGTAAAGAGACAGAATCAGTAATAAAAATCTCCCAATAAGGCAAATCCAGACCAGATGACCTTACTGGTGAATTCTACCAAGAATTTAAAGGAGAATTAGCACTAGTATTTCAAACAAATTGAAGATAGGGCATTTTAAGCTCGTTTAATAAGACCAGAATTAACCTGATATCAAAGCCAGACAAGGACACTATAAGAAAAGAAAATTACAGATCAATTACCTGGAAGAATGCAGAAATAAAATTCTTCAAACAGAATTAAACAGAGCATTAAAAGGATAATAAATGAGCGAGTGAAAGTCGTTCAGTCGTGTCCAACTCTTTGCAACTTCATGGACTATAAGTCCATGGAATTCTCCAGGCCAGGATACTGGAGTGGGTAAACTTTCCCTTCTCCAGAGGATCTTCCCAACCCAGGGATTGAACTCAGGTCTCCTCCATTGCAGGCAGATTTTTTTTTACCAGCTGAGCCACAAGGGAGGCCCAAACAGGAGTGGGTAACCTATCCCTTTTCCAGCTGGTCTTCCCAACCCAGGAATCAAACCAGGGTCTCCTGTATTGCAGGCAGATTCTTTACCAACTGAGCTATTGGGGAACATGATAAACTAATATTTACCCCCAATGGCAACCCACTGCAGTACTCTTGCCTGGAAAATCCCATGAATGGAGGAGCCTGGTAGGCTGCAGTCCATGGGGTAGCTAAGAGTCAGACATGACTGAGCGACTTCACTCTCACTTTTCACTTTCATGCATTGGAGAAGGAAATGGCACCCCACTCCAGTGTTCTTGACTGGAGAATCTCAGGGACGGGGGAGCCTGGTGGGTTGCTGTCTATGGGGTCACACAGAGTCGGACAAGACTGAAGCGACTTAGCAGCAGCAGCAGCAGCAGCATCCCTTGGGTGCAAGAGGATTCAATACACATAAATTAATCAAAGTGATACAATATATTAACAGAATGAGGGATAAAGATCATATGATCATCTCAAAACACACAGAAAAAGCACTTGAAAAAATTTAATAGCTTTTCATGATAAAATTTGTCAATAACCTGAGTGTGGAGGGAATATATCTCATATAATCAAGTTCATATATATTCAGGAAAATGTAAGGATACCTCCTTTTACTTTTACCCTAATTGCCTAGAGAAATTTGGCAAAACAAAAAAGAAAGAAAGAAAAGGCATCTAAGTCAGAAAAGAAAAAGTAAAAGCCTGTTTTCCAGATGATATGATCCTGTATATAGAAAATCCTAAAGACTCCACCAAAAATTGGTAAACTAACAAATGAATTCAGTAAAGTAGACTAAAAATCAATACACAAAATCAGTTTCATCTCTATAAATGAATAAAAAAACCTTCTGAGAAGAAATTAAGTAAACAAATCTAATTTACAATAATAATATCAAAAAGAATAAAAGACTGAGGAATAAATTTAGCCATGGAAATGAAATATCTGTATAATAAGCCCACAACTTGATGAAAGAAACTGTAGAAGACACATAAATCGAAAGATATCCTGTTTTCATGGATTGAAATAAGTAATATTGTCAGAATATCCATGATACCTAAAGCAATCTACAAATTTTATGTAACACTTATTGAAGTTCCAATGGCATATTTTAGGGAAATAGAAAAACAATCCTAAAATTTGTATGGAACCACAGAAGACCTAGAAAAGCTATAGCAATCTCAAGCTAGAAGAATGAAACAGGAGACATCATACTTCCTGATGTCAAAATATATTATAAAACTTTCATAATCAAAATAGTATGGTACTGGCATAAAAGCAAACACATATACCAATGGAACAGAAGACATAGCCCAGAAAAGCATATATGGTTTTTTGACAAAGATACTAATTTTTTGACAAACATACCAAGAATACACAATGGGGAAAGAATAATCTTTTCAACAAATGGTACAGGGAAAACTGAATAAGCCCATGCTGAAATTGGACAGTAATCCTATGCCATATGCAAAAATCAACTCAAGTGTGTTAAATACTTAAATGTGAGACCTGAAAGCATTAAAGTCCTAGAAGAAAACATAGGACTAAGTTCCTCAACACTGGTATTGGCAAATATATTTTTTGTATATGATACAAAAAGTGCAGGCAATAAAAGCAAAAATAAACAAAAATACAAACTAAATTTTCTCTATGCAGCAAATGACACAATCAACAAAATTAAGAGGCAACCTAATGCAATGGGAGAAAATATTTGCAAACCAAATTTTCAATTAGTGATGAATGTCCAAAATATATCTGGAAGTCACATACCTCAATTTAAAAAAATAATTAAAAAATGGGCAAAGGGCTTGATTTTTCCAAAGACGTAAATGGCCAACAGGTACATGAAAAGATGCTCAACAACCCTAATCACTAAGGGAAATGGAAACAAATAATGAGGTATCCCTGCACACATGTTAAGATGCCAATTATAAAAAAGTCAAAAGATAAGTATTGGTGAAGATGTAGAGAAAATGGAGTCCTGTACACTGTAGGTGGAAATGCAAACTCGTACAGCCACTTAAGGAAATAGAATATTGATTCCTTAAAATAAATTAAAAATAGAACTACTGTGTAGTCCAGCAATTACTCTTATGGGTATATATTCAAAGGAAATGAAAACAGGAGCTTGAAGAGATCCTATAGTCCTATGTTCAATACAGTGTTAATCACAAGATATGGAAGTAACATAAGTGTCCATCAGAAGATTAAGGGGTGAAGAAAGTGTGATACACACAACAGAATTTTATTCAGGCTCAAAAGAGAAGGATGTCCTGCCATTTGAGTATAATGGAAGTATCAAGGGAGCCCTAAGTGAAATAAGCCAAATGTAAAAAGACAAATACTGAATGATTTCACTTATATGTAAATTTTGCAAAGTTTAACTCTTAGAAACAGAGTGTACAAGAGTGGTTACTGAGGTCTGGTGGGGAAATGGAAGGACATTGGTCAAAGGGAACAGACATTCAGTTATAAGATTAATAAGTTCTGGAAACCTAACGTATGGTATAGTGATTATATACTGTTTTGTATACTTGATATTGCTAAGAGGACGTAGCTTACGTGTTCTCACTACATACACACACACACACACAAAGGTAACTTGTGAAATAACTAACGAGGTAATTAATCTGCTAATTAACTTGATTGTGGTAATCATTTCACTATGTGTTTGTATATCAACATATCACATTGTACACTTAAAAATATACAATTTTTTTATTTTCAATCATGCCTCAAGAAATCTAGGAGAAAAATTTTTTACAGAATATCAGCACTAACCTCAGATCTAGCCTGTAATGTGAGTGATTGATCCAGACACAGATATTTCATCTCTCTGCTTAATTGCAAAAGTTATAAATATTTGCTTACTTTCTACTTCTTCCTTTCATTCCCCTCAGTGTTTTATATAATTTTATAGTTTTACTGCTGAATTATTTCATGTGTTTTGAGAGTATGAGTAGACAAAATTACGTATGTTTCCTGACTTACATTATTCCCTCTTTTTCTCTCCCTGGCACCCTCCATAACCTGAAACTATCATCAATAATCCCTCAAACAACTTGATACCTCAATATCCATGATTCTGTAGAATGTGACCTAGTGGAAAGGATTGCTGGTAAAATATTTCTTCATTGTTAATTTTTCTAAGCCATTGAAGAGAAACTTTTTCCTAGCCTGTGTTTTACATGAAAAACAAAGAATTCACCAATTCATACAAAAGGAGGCTAGGAGAGACTGGTAACTGAGAACATTTCTCATATTATAGAAATTAAATATGCTTTTCTAGAGCAAGCTTTCATATAAACCATTTCATTTGAAATCTCCAATTTTCAAGTTGGCTTTAGCTCAAGTTGTTACTCTACCCTTTTGGACTTCTGAAGACTCCAATTTTGCCAAATGCTCATACATGAGTAATTTTGTAATTATTAGGCAATTCACTGCATTAATCTAGTCCAGAGTGAGGGATAAATACTTGCACATGCCCAGTCTCTTAATTAGTGTGTGTTACTGTTAACCTACAATATAGCAATGATCACAGGAGGATTATCCTTTAATGATGAAAGTGAGAACAAAGACGAGAAGGGCTACACAGATACTTTTAAGCCAAAGTGGCACAGACCATGGAGCCTGGTCACATATGAGGGTGTGAGTCCTCAGGGGCTTAATGATCCGTTCTCTCTGAGTCAGAATGGCTTCCCGGGCTCCAGCCCACTTCCCGGGCCCTTGTAGGTAAGGGTGTGCATGGTAAGGTATGCATGGCCCAAGGAAAATTTCCAGAGCCAGCTTTGGATCCCACAGGAAAAGTGAGAACAGGTTGGGTTTCACTGCTATTTCAGAGGCAATTTCATCCATGTAATTCACATACTGAACTCTGCGTGCATCGTGGGGACAATTCAGGTACCTGAAACCAGAAGAGGAAACTATCAGAAACTCCATCTCTCCAAGCACAATTACATCTAAATATTGGCTGATGATTTCTCCAAAAAATGAGATATAAAATGTTTTCTTCTTTTCATTGACTTTGGCCTCAGTGCTTTTTAACAAAATATTCTTGCAGTGTTTTTTCCCCAACAAATCCTTCCAAGGATCTTGGATATTAATAAGTGGGTTTCAGAAGATTTTTGTCTTTTCTTAAATTTTCTTTGCCCATGAATTTAATTCTCAATTAGGATATAGTCTCGTTTGGTTAAGTCAGTGGTGATGACTACACTATGGAATATGCTACAAGAATTGTACATATATATGTGATATTAATTTCATTTTAAATATTACTTAAATGCAAATCTTCACCCTCCTTCTAAACCAAAGTTACTGGATAACAGATTGTGATTCTTAAAATAAAACCTTTTATTTCTCATAGAGAACATACTGTGACCTCCACACTGTAGATTCTCAGTAGATATTTGCTAAATAGAAATAAATTATATCCCCAACACTAGTGGTTGAGAATAATTTTCCTTTAAGAAGGTTTGGTGCAATCCACAAGCTCCTAACCAAACATTAGCATTTGAATTGGATCCTGTAATGGTCTCCTATCTCATTTCTCACATTGGTTTTTCTTTTCAACACGTTAAAAGAGTGAAACGATCCTTCATTTCATCATATATTTTCAGACGCTTTACATCTCTAAGGCTACAGCATGACACAAATTTATAATTATATGTTATACAAAGTGTTCCATAAACTTTAAATAAAATTCTACAGTTTCCAAGTTGGACCATTCTCTACCCATTCCATTCAATAAGTCCTCCATATATGATACTTATGCATAATTAAGAGGAAATTAAAAAGTTGATAATTTGAGATCTCCTCCAGGCAAATAGACTCAGATTCCATCATGAGAAAAATATAAAGAATGCTTGAAATACAAACACCTCCACCTAAACACTTTCTACTGACTTTCATCAAGAAGCAAGTTACTTACTCTTTTTCAGCTTTTGTTCTCTTCTTTCTTATGTCAGCCATCATGCCACTCACTGAAGGTAATTTGTTCAATCCTAGGAAAGAAATTTCAAATGTGAAAATGGTTTTCTTATTGAAAAGGTGTGGTTTGAGGAAGAAATGTGTAATAGGAGGGTCTGTTTGGTGGAGAACATCATGAGATAGCATAGGAGTGAGAGTGATGGATTCAGGAGCTGCTCTGGATTGCCCTACATTCACTGTTCTATCAGGTGCACATGCCTTACACATGCAAAAACATGGCTTTGGTGACTTCACATCTTGACTGCTGCTGCTGCTGCCAAGTCGCTTCAGTCATGTCTGACTGTCTGCGACCCCATAGACGGCAGCCCACCAGGCTCCCCTGTCCCTGGGATTCTCCAGGCAAGAACACTGGAGTGGGTTGCCATTTCCTTCTCCAATGTATGAAAATGAAAAGTGAAAGTGAAGTTGCTCAGTCTTGTCCCATTCTTAGCGACCCTATGGACTGCAGCCTACCAGGCTCCTCCATCCATGGGATTTTCCAGGCAAGAGTACTGGAGTAGGGTACCATTGCCTTCTCCACACAATTTGACTGGCAGATCTCACATCTCACTAAGAAGAATGAACTGAAGGAAGGCACAAAGTAGTGTGTGTGTAGTTCCATAACCAGCGTATTTTTTCTGATTCTCTTTTAAATAGTGAGCTATACTTGTTCATTTATGCTATCACTTAGCTTTTCAATAGCTACTAATGGTGAATCAATGACTCCTGACTGTCTTCATTGGATAGAGATTTCTTCTTGATTTTTCATCTTAAATCATGGAAAACACTTTCCCATAATTATTCCTTCTTTTAATGAAAAATATCCTACATTTCAAGAAGCAGAATCTAGTAGGAACATATGGGAAATATTTTAAAGAAGGAACAAAGAAATGAGCAGAACTATTGCAATGTGATTGACATCATTTCATTAAGGTTGATTTGACTCTGTCTTCAATCTATTCTAAACCTAAAAGTTATGATATAAAAAAGAATAATAATTAAAAAATTAGCACCATGGCTAATCTTGATTCATACAATCAACATTCATTGAAGGCTTACAAAAGACAAATGCTTAATTGTTAATTCTCACCGCTCTGCACAATACACCTAATTATTTCATTTTTATAAGTGAGGGAATTGTGGAGGTCAAGTAATATGTCAAGACCATGTAGTCAGCATGTGGAGGAACTGGATTTTAATCAGAGCCCACTAGATTACAAAGCTCTTGCTCTTTTAACTTTGCTATGGCCCTATTCCAGTTACTCTATGATTCTGCCATAATTTTCATAACTCACAGTTCATCATTCTGTGACTCTGCTTGTCCTTTTTATATTTTAAACTTGAGAGATGGGCAAAAAAAAAAAAAAATGCTCCCTGTAGTTGTGGATCACTCCAGAAATATTCTAGAAAGATTGGAAAGTAGGATAATTGTTATTTCCCATGTGTACTTTAGGTTGAGGTCTTTCTTCTCCTGCCCTCATTTCCTATATTGGGTACCTCGCTGATGCGCTTTAAAGAATTATTTGCCAATAAGTTGTCATTTGATATATTTAGGTAGTAGTTTTTTAATCTTCATTTTCATATGGGAATCCTAAAGATTACATAGCCATCAAACACTGAAGTAAAAAATCTCAAGAGGCAGAATTTCAAATACTGTAAAGGTGAGCTTCAGATATGTTTGCAGCAGAAGGCTTCTGCAGTGCCTCTGAAATCACATTATCTGGATGGTTATTTTTTGTAAATATGCAAAAGGTCACGACATACCCTTGAATACATGTACAGCCCATCGGCTCTGGAGTTCTGATGTGGGAATAGTGGCTCCTACTGGCTGGAGGATGCCAATGAAAGCTAGCGTTGGTTTTTCTAGCTCAGGAGGGAAAACAAATTTATACATGGAACGCTGGATATCCAGAACTGTTGAATTATTTTCCAAAAATGGGAAAGAATAAGTGTATCCTGTGGCAAAGATTACAACGTCCACATCCTCTTCTGTGCCATCCTCAAAGATGGCTGATGTTTCTGTGAACTTTGTAACATTTGGTTTCATCAGAACTCTTCCAGAAATTATGTAGTTGGGTAGATCATCACCGAAAGTAGCTTGATGACTCAGAAATCTGAAGAATGAAAATTTGTATGCAGGAAAACTAATATAAGTCTTTTAGGAAAGTAGGTAAGCTAAGAAAATACTTAAAATGATTTTTTAGTCATGCCAAAAAATGAAAGACATACATTTTTATTTTATAAAAGATTTTTGCTCAATATTTCTTCTGAATTATTTTCTGAATAAACCTTCTGTATTCATCAAGGTGCCAATAATGTTTATACAGTGCTTGCTACATGCAGAGAGAAACTTTTGAAAGGTGATATAAGTTTATAGCAGTGATATATTGATACTTAATTTCCTTAAAACAATTTTTTTGGGAGGTGAGAGAGATTTTTTTTTTAAAGCAACAGGTGAAGTGTTTAAAATGGAACAGAAAAATCAGATCATAGTTTGATTTCCATTATTTTAAGAACTTACATGGCGTTTTTGTAAGATTTACTAACATTATTTAACTTTAACACTGTTAGTAAACTAATAGTTTAATACTGTTTAAAGCAGTTTAACACTCCTTCTACCATTGACCCCCCACAATTTTTCCTCCAATCAGCAGCCTGAGTGATCCTTTTAAAATGTAAAATTATTCCCCAATATATTGCTATATCATTAAAAATACACTCCAAAGTTATTTCCATGCCCAAGTCCTAAAATTCTCTATGTGATCAGGTGCCTGCCTACCTCTCCGATCTACTTCCTACCACTTTCCCTCTCCACCTGTACTCTAGCTACACCAGATTCTTCACTTCTCCTGGAATAAGTCATTCCATTGATGTCTTTGGACTTGGTATTTCTTCTTCCTGGTATATTATTCTCTCAGATATCTCTCAGGATCTACCCCCTCAATTCCTTCAGATTCTGATTCAAATGTTCTTTTATCACATAAGCATTCCATAGCCATTCCCTGGTGGTTCAGACGATAAAGTGTCTGCCCGCAATGCGGGAGACCCGGGTTCGATTCCTGGGTTGGCATTTCATTTTCATTTCAAGCATTCCATAACCAGCCCATCTAAAAACAGTTTATCTCCCAAACCCTGATTGTTTCTTCATAGCATATATTATGCTGTGTCATTGTACAACATTTTGAAAACTCTAGGAAGCCCGGCAAGAGGTAGAATTGTGGCACTGTCATCGTTCTTCCCCAGTATCCAAAGTGCTACTTGATTATAATAGGAGCTAAAAAATATGCATTAAATTTATCTAGGCTGTGTATATAGGCAATATTATGCGTTTCTTCATTTAAACTTCACAACAGATAGGCAGATAGGATTGCATCTTGTCAATATATATAAAAAAGAAAGACACAATGCATAACTGCTCCAGGGTCATATAGCAGGTAAGCATCAGATTTGCTAAAATTTGTTTTACATTTTAAAGCTACATATATATATATATATATGTATATATATATACACACATATATATTTTTGTTTTGCACATGCATATAATATCTTTTTACTAATAAAAGACAAAATTGATTTGTCATCCATGATTTTAATATATTTTAACTGAAATATATTTATATTCTCAATAATTGGGTGAATATATATTTACCACATTGTTTCTTTTATCTTTCCTATAATTTTCAAGCAAAATTTTATTCTATTAATATCATTGTTGTATTAATCATATAGTATATATATTTGTCCCAAATCTAAATTTTACTCTCTGAAACATCATGGATTGCTCTTATTGGTTTGTATTTGGTGAAATCCACATTCACCCTTTCTTCATACCAATATAGAGAGATTTCTATCATCTTTATGTGGCAGAACTTCAGTTAACCGTTATCAGTTTCATTCTCCTTCTCAAAAGATTTTTCTGGTTCTATTATGTATTTCTTGAGGTTCAGTGTCCAGGATATTGCACTCTACATTTCAAACGCAGACAAATCATGTTTTCATAGAAAGTTCAATAATCATTCCTTATTTATTTCCATCAAACTTTCTAATGAATCTTAGCTTTCTTGAGTTTCAAGTTATGAGAGCTGATAAGTCCATTCTTTTAACTCACATGCTTGCTACCTATATAATAATGAACACACCTGCCACTCAAACCCTATTATTGTTTCTCAAGGCAGCTTGAGAAGAGGGGTATTTGTGGATGTGTGCACACATGTACATGTACATGCAAAGGAGAATAACAGAAGTGTCTATTCAAAATTTGCCAGTCTCCTGTTCCTAATCCTGATAATCACATACTCTACCACTAAGACTCCGTTATACATCCTAAGGGCTGATGACTGCAAGTCTGCTCTCCACTTTAATTTTCAGAATATTCTATCCTAATGCTTGCCATGTATCTCTGTAGGGATACCTTAAGTATCTCAAACGCTGTTTTCTAAAGCTTAAATCATCAAACAGCCTCCTCAGATCTTCCAAATTTCCTATCCTCCTGAATTCCTTACCTTAGTAGGATGGTACACTCTCTACCCAATCATTCAAGCTAGAAATGGGATGTTGATGTGTAGTTGGGCTTTTATTTTCTCTTTTATGTTATTCTGACATCGTAAAAATATTGCTGTCCAGGGAGACAAAAATCTTGCTGTCTCGTTTGCCTAACCTGTTTTAAAGATAGCAAATGCCTCTGCTAAGAGCACTTCTTTTTTATGCAAACCATCCAATCCCAAATCTGTAGCTCCAACCAATTCTTAGTGCCAATCAACTACTTATCTAACTCTCACACCCCAGGGCAATATTTCCCTTGCCCATAATTACCGCAGGGCTCAGTCAGTTCAGTTCACTCTCTCAGTCATGTCTGACCATTTCTGACCCCATGAATCGCAGCATGCCAGGCCTCCCTATCCATCACCAACTCCCGGAGTTCACTTAAACTCACGTCCATAGAGTCAGTGATGCTATCCAGCCATCTCATCCTCTGTTGTCCCCTTTTCTTCCTACCCTCAATCCCTCCCAGCATCAGAGTCTTTTCCAATGAGTCAACTCTTCGCATGAGGTGGCCAAAGTACTGGAGTTTCACCTTTAGCACCATGCCTTTCAGAGAACATCCAGGGCTGATCTCCTTCAGAATGGACTGGTTGGATCTCCTTGCAGTCCAAGGGACTCTCAAGAGTCTTCTCCAACACCACAGTTTTTCAAAAGCATCAATTCTTTGGCACTCAGCTTTCTTCACAGTCCAACTCTCACATCCATATGTGACCACTGGAAAAACCATAGCCTTGACTAGACGGACCTTTGTTGGCAAAGTAATGTCTTTGCTTTTCAATATGCTATCTAGGTTGGTCATAACTTCCCTTCCAAGGAGTAAGCATCTTTTAATTTCATGGCTGCAATTACTATCTGCAGTGATTTTGCAGCCCCCCCAAATAAAGACTGACATTGTTTCCACTGTTTCCCATCTATTTCTGTTAAGTGATGGGACCGGATGCCATGATCTTCGTTTTCTGAATGTTGAGCTTTAAGCGAACTTTTTCACTCTCCTCTTTCACTTTCATCAAGAGGCTTTTTAGTTCCTCTTCACTTTTTGCCATATGGGTGGTGTCATCTGCATATCTGAGGTTATTGATATTTCTCCCGGCAATCTCGATTCCAGCTTGTGCTTCTTCCAGCCCAGTGTTTCTCATGATGTACTCTGCAGTTAAATAAGCAGGGTGACAATATACAGCCTTGATGTACTCCTTTTCCTATTTGGAACCAGTCTGTTGTTCCATGTCCAGTTCTAACTGTTGCTTCCTGACCTGCATACAGGTTTCTCAAGAGGCAGGTCAGGTGGTCTGGTATTCCCATCTCTTTCAGAATTTTCCACAGTTTATTGTGATCCACACAGTCAAAGGCTTTGGCATAGTCAATAAAGCAGAAATAGATGTTTTTCTGGAACTCTCTTGCTTTTTCCATGATCCAGTGAATGTTGGCAATTTAATCTCAAGTTCCTCTGCCTTTTCTAAAACCAGCTTGAACATCTGGAAGTTCACAGTTCACGTATTGCTGAAGTCTGGCTTGGAGAATTTTGACCATTACTTTACTAGCGTGTGAGATGAGTGCAATTGTGTGGTAGTTGGAGCATTCTTTGGCATTGCTTTTATTTGGGATTGGAATGAAAACTGACCTTTTCCAGTCCTGTGGCCACTGCTGACTTTTCCAAATTTGCTGGCATATTGAGTGCAACACTTTCACAGCATCATCTTTCAGGATTTGAAATAGCTCAACTGGAATTCTATCACCTCCACTAGCTTTGTTCATAGCGATGCTTTCTAAGGCCCACTTGACTTCACATTCCAGGATGTCTGGCTCTAGGTGAGTGATCACACCATCGTGATTATCTGGGTCATGAAGATCTTTATTGTACAGTTCTTCTCTGTATTCATGCCACCTCTTAATATCTTCTGCTTCTGTTAGGTCCATACCATTTCTGTCCTTTATCAAGCCCATCTTTGCATGAAATGTTCCCTTGTTATCTCTAATTTTCTTGAAGAGATCTCTAGTCTTTCCCATTCTGTTTTTTCCTCTATTTTTTTTGCATTGATCTTTGAGGAAGGCTTTCTTATCTCTTCTTGCTATTCTTTGGAACTCTGCATTCAGATGCTTATATCTTTCCTTTTCTCCTTTGCTTTTCGCCTCTCTTCTTTTCACAGCTATCTGTAAGGCCTCCCCAGACAGCCATTTTGCTTTTTAACATTTCTTTTCCATGGGGATGGTCTTGATCCCTGTCTCCTGTACAACGTCATGAACCTCAGTTTATAGTTCATCAGGCACTCAGTCTATCAGATCTAGTCTCTTTCATCTATTTCTCACTTCCACTGTATAATCATAAGGGATTTGATTTAGGTCATACCTGAGTGGTCTAGTGGTTTTCCCTACTTTCTTCAATTTAAGTCTGAATTTGGCAATAAGGAGCTCATGATCTGAGACACAGTCAGCTCCCGGTCTTGTTTTTGCTGACTGTATAGAGCTTCTCCATCTTTGGCTGCAAAGAATATAATCAATCTGATTTCAGTGTTGACCATCTGGTGATGTCCATGTGTAGAGTCTTCTCTTGTGTTCTTGGAAGAGGGTGTTTGCTATGATCAGTGTGTTCTCTTGGCAAAACTCTATTATTCTTTGCCCTGCTTCATTCCATATTCCAAGGCCAAATTTACCTGTTGCCCCAGGTGTTTCTTAACTTCCTACTTTTGCATTCCAGTCCCCTATAATGAAAAAGACATCTTTTTTGGGTGTTAGTTCTAAAAGGTCTTGTAGGTCTCCATAGAACCATTCAACTTCAGCCTCTTCAGCGTTACTGTTTGGGACATAGACTTGGATTACTATGATATTGAATCCAAGGTTTGCCTTGGAAATGAACAGAGCTCATTCTGTCTTTTTTGAGATTGCATCCAAGTACTGCATTTCAGACTCTTGTTGACCATGATGGCTACTCCATTTCTTCTAAGGAATTCTTGCCCACAGGCAGCCAGGAGGAGCTACCCCACATCTAAGGAGCAGTGGCTGCACCGGTGCAGGGGGGCCTAGAGGAGCTACTCCACATTCAAGGTCAGGAGGGGCAGTGGTGAGGAGATACCCCTCATCAAAGGTAAGGAGTAGCAGCTGCGCTTTGCTGGAGCAGCCATCAACAGATATCCCATGTCCAAGGTAAGAGAAACCCAAGTAAGATGCTAGGTGTTCTAGGTGTTGCAAGAGGGCATCAGAGGGCAGACACACTGAAACCATAATCACAAAAAACCAGTCAACCTAATCACACTAGGATACAGCCTTGTCTAACTCAATGAAACTAAGCCATGCCCTGTGGGGCCACCCAAGACAGGCAGGTCATGGTGGAGAGTTCTGACAGAATGTGGTCCACTGGAGAAGGGAATGGAAAACCACTTCAATATTCTTGCATTGAGAACCCCATGAACAGTATGAAAAGGCAAAGTGATAGGATACTGAAAGAGGAACTCCCCCAGGTCAGTAGGTGCCCAATATGCTACTGGAGATCAGTGGAAAAATAACTCCAGAAAAAATGAAGGGATGGAGCCAAAGTAAAAACAATACCCATTTTGAGGTTTTTTTTTGTGTGTATGGTGTTAGAAAGTGATCTAGTTTCATTCTTGTAAGTGGGTGACCAGTTTTCCCAGCACCACTTGTTAAAGAGATTGTCTTTAATCCATTGTATATTCTTGCCTCTTTTGTCGAAGATAAGGTGTCCATAGATATGTGGATTTATCTCTGGGCTTTCTATTTGGTTCCATTGATCTATATTTCTGTCTTTGTTCCAGTACCATACTGTCTTGATAACTGTGGCTTTGTAGTAGAGCCTGAAGTCAGGCAGGTTGATTCCTCCGGTTCCATTCTTGTTTCTCAAGATTGCTTTGGCTATTCAAGGTTTTTTGTATTTCCATACAAATTGTGAAATTATTTGTTCTATTTCTGTGAAATATACTGCTAGTAGCTTGATAGGTATTGCATTGAATCTATAGATTGCTTAGGGTAGTATACTCATTTTCACTATGTTGATTCTTTCAATCCATGAACATGGTATATTTCTCCATCTGTTAGTGTCCTCTTTGATTTCTTTCACCAGTGTTTTATAGTTTTCTATATATAGATCTTTAGTTTCTTTAGGTAGATATATTCCTAAGTATTTTATTCTTTTCATTGCAATGGCGAATGGAATTGTTTCTTAATTTCTTTTTCTATTTTCTCATTATTAGTGTATAGGAATGCAAGGGATTCCTGTGTGTTGATTTTATATCCTGCAACTTTACTATACTCATTGATTGGCTCTAGTAATTTTCTGGTGGAGTTTTTAGTGCTTTCTATGTAGAGGATCATGTCATCTGCAAACAGTGAGAGTTTTACTTCTTCTTCTCCAATTTGGATTCCTTTTATTTCTTTTTCTGCTCTGACTGCTGTGGCCAGAACTTCCAGAACTGTGTTGAATAGTAGTGGTGAAAGTGGGCACCCTTGTCTTATTCCTGACTTTAGGGGAAATGCTTTCAATTTTTCACCATGGAGGATAATGTTTGCTGTGGGTTTGTCATATATAGCTTTTGTTATGTTTAGGCATGTTCCTTCTATTCCTGCTTTCTGGAGAGTTTTTATCATAAATGGATGTTGAATTTTGTCAAAGGCTTTCTCTGCATCTACTGAGATAATCATATGGCTTTTATTTTTCAATTTGTTAATGTGGTGTATTACATTGATTGATTTGCGGATATTGAAGAATCCTTGTATCCCTGGGATAAAGCCCACTTTGTCATGGTGTATGGTGTTTTTAATGTGTTGTTGGATTCTGATTGCTAGATCACTTTCTAACACCATACACAAAAATAAACTCAACATGGATTAAAGATATAAACATAAGACCAGAAACTATAAAACTCCTAGAGGAGAACATAGGCAAAACACTCTCTGACATAAGTCACAGCAGGGTTCTCTATGACCCACCTCCCAGAGTACTGGAAATAAAAGCAAAAATAAACAAATGGGATCTAATTAAAATTAAAAGCTTCTGCACAACATAGGAAACTATAAGCAAGGTGAAAAGACAGCCTTCAGAATGGGGGAAAATAATAGCAAATGAAGCAACTGACAAACAACTAATCTCAAAAATATACAAGCAACTCCTGCAGCTCAATTCCAGAAAAATAAACGACCCAATCAAAAAATGGGCCAAAGAACTAAATAGACATTTCTCCAAAGAAGACATACAGTTGGCTAACAAACACATGAAAAGATGCTCAGCATCACTCATTATCAGAGAAATACAAATCAAAACCATAATGAAGTACCATTTCACACCAGTCAGAATGGCTGTGATCCATAAGTCAAAAAGCAATAAATGCTGGAGAAGGTGTGGAGAAAAGGGAACCCTCTTACACTGTTGGTGGGAATGCAAACTAGTACAGCCACTATGGAGAACAGTGTGGACATTCCTTTAAAAACTGGAAATAGAACTGCCTTATGACCCAGCAATCCCACTGCTGGGCATACACACCGAGGAAACCAGAAGTGAAAGAGACATATGTACCCCAATGTTCATCGCAGCACTGTTTATAATAGCCAGGACATGGAAACAACCTAGATGTCCATCAGCAGATGAATGGATAAGAAAGCTGTGGTACATATACACAATGGAGTATTACTCAGCCGTTAAAAAGAATACATTTGAATCAGTTCTAATGAGGTGGATGAAACTGGAGCCTATTATACAGAGTGAAGTAATCCAGAAAGAAAAACACCAATACAGTATACTAACACATATATATGGAATTTAGAAAGATGGTAATGATAACCCTGTATGTGAGATAGCGAGAGAGACACAGATGTATAGAACAGTCTTTCGGACTCTGGGAGAGGGCGAGGGTGGGATGACTTGAGAGAATGGCATTGAAACATGTATAATATCATATAAGAAATGAATCACCAGTCTAGGTTCGATGCAGCGTGCAGGATGCTTGGGGCTGGTGCACTGTGATGACCTGGAGGGATGGTGTGTGTGTGGGGGGGGGGGGGGTTCGGGATTGGGAACACGTGTACACCCATGGCAGATTCATGTTGATGTGTGGCAAAACCAATACAATATTGTAAAGTAAAAGACAGAAAACAACAATACCCAGTTGTGGATGTGACTGGTGATAGAAGCAAGGTCTGATGCTGTAAAGAGCAATATTGCATAGGAACCTGGAATGTCAGGTCCATGAATCAAGGCAAATTGGAAGTGGTCAAACAGGAGATGGAAGAGTGAATGTTGACATTCTAGCAATCAGCGAACTAAAATGGACTGGAATGGACTAACACATATATATGAATTTAACTCAAATGACCATTATATATCCCAGGGCTAGGAACCAGGCAAATCTAGCCTAAAATCCAGTGGGAATATTCAAACCAGCCAATCCTCAACTGTTTACCTTGCCCTGCCCTGCCTGTATATTGTCTGTATATTGTCAAGGCTGTATATTATCACCCTGCTTATTTAACTGATATGCAGAGTACATCATGAGAAACGCTGGGCTGGAAGAAACACAAGCTGGAATCAAGATTGCCAGGAGAAATATCAATAACCTCAGATTTGCAGATCATACCACCCTTAAGGCAAAAAGTGAAGAGGAACTAAAAAGCCTCTTGACGAAAGTGAAAGAGGAGAGTGAAAAAGTTCGCTTAAAGCTCAACATTCAGAAAACGAAGATCATGGCATCCGGTCCCATCACCTCATGGGAAATAGATGGGGAAACAGTGGAAACAGTGGCTGACTTTTTCTGGGGGGCGGGGGGGGGGCTCCAAAATCACTGCAGATGGTAATTGCAGCCATGAAATTAAAAGATGCTTACTCCTTGGAAGGAAAGTTATGACCAACCTAGATAGCATATTGAAAAGCAGAGGTATTACTTTGCCAACAAATGTCCATCTAGTCAAGGCTATGGTTTTTCCAGTGGTCATGTATGGATGTGAGAGTTGGACTATAAAGAAAGCTGAGCGCTGAAGAATTGATGCTTTTGAACTGTGGTGTTGGAGAAGACTCTTGAGAGTCCCTTGGACTGCAAGGAGATACAACCAGTCCATTCTAAAGAGGATCAGCCCTGGGTGTTCTTTGGAAGAAATGATGCTAAAGCTGAAACTCCAGTACTTTGGCCACCTCATGCGAAGAATTGACTCATTGGAAGACTCTGATGCTGGGAGGGATTGGGGGCAGGAGGAGAAGGGGATGACAGAGGATGAGATGGCTGGATGGCATCATTGACTCGATGGACATGAGTTTGGGTGAACTCCAGGAGCTGGTAATGGACAGGGAGACCTGGCATGCTGCAGTTCATGGGGTCACAAAGAGTCAGACACGACTGCATGAATGAACTGCACTGAACTGAACTGCACTGCTTGTCCCATAGAAACCCCAATCAAGTCTCTAGTATCAGTTTTCCCCTTGTTTCTGTTTCTTGCTGAATAAATTCCCATGTGGCCTTGCATGGCTTGGTATGTCTCTTTCTCTTAGAAAATGTAAGTAATACATTCTCTTTGCAATGTCATTGACCTCTCCATGTTGCTACTCACTCACCTCCATAAACTAAAATCCCATGAGTATAGTTTTAATATGTTTAGAAAATTAATTAGACAATAAAACAAGGGAAAATTGATGAACATTTATTATGTGTTTGGGACTAGTGTAAACTGTATATGTATTTTCCTCTTTAATGTTCAAAACAACCACTGAATTGGTGAATATTTTCACCATTTTATATATAAGGAAGATGAGGCACAAATAGTTGAGTAAATCTGATCAATATCACACACCTATAAAGTAGTGACACTAGGATTCACACCACAGGTGTCTGGATTCACATTTCTATTCAAGAGAAAGAAAGAATGTATTGAATTTCAAAGGACTCTCTCACAAGTCTTCCATCTTGTTGATGGAATCTTACCAGATTGCTGACTTTTTAAAAATTTCCCTCAGAAAGATGGAGTTTATTTTTAAGGCATAGTATATTATTTGCTTCTCTACAGTCTAAGGTTTCAGAGCCTAAAGAAAAAGTGCACAGTAGCTTGAAAACATCAAGAGTGGGGACAGATGAAGCTGCCACCATGCCTGAAATTCAATTTCCTTCTTCTAAGTTTAATGAATAGAATGGCCCAGAGAAACATGAGAAAAGAAATGATGATTAACATTCTCCTAAGATAGCCAAAGTCTACTTTCAAGGTGGTAAAACATGAACTCTAAATCATCCTTATGTTCCAAGTTTGGCCCACTGATTCCAAAAGGCAGCAGCAAAATTACTTTTTTAAAATCCTAGAACATACCTGTGTTGAGGTAGCAAGCCATAAATTTCATGGTTAAAGCGAGCATTTAATTTATTCTCTGCCCATCTGTTGATTAAAAATGCAGGGCAAATTTTGTTGAGAAGAGAATTAAAACGAGTAAAGAGAACAGTGTCCATGGGCATCCCATAATCCCAGACCCGGTTCCAAATCCATGCACCACGTCTTGTGCTGAGAAACACCTAGGAGAGAATGCAAGTAAATGCACAATAGATATGATAGTTCACTTTCATAGCATAATTTCTCAGTTCTTCAGATATCACTCATTTGGCTCATGAGAAGAAATCGATAAAAACTCTATTGTCCTTTATCTTGAAGAGTTTTGTTCTCAAAAGCAGGAACAACAAATAGTTACACACACTCCCACATACAGACACATCTGACTTGTTGCTTATAGCACCAAGCCTTCTTCTGGATCAACCCACTATTCTTTTTGAACCTTTCCGAAAGCAGTATTTGATGCCTGCAATGTCTTAAATTCCAAAAACACATAATGATTCAAAAAGGCTAGATATCAACAGTTGACACAAAGATCCCATCCAGCTGCTAATGACTGTGTTGTAGTAACTACAACACTTAGTTAATTTGTATCCCTATTGAAGGAATTGGGATTGGAAGATGGTGTCAACTGTCATGTCAATGAAAACTAAAGAGATTTAAAAAATGGTTATCTAGTAAGTTTTTTTTCTTCTTTTGTTTTGGGAGGGGGTAATTCTTGGCTGAACTGGTAAAATCTTCAGACTCTGGTAAAAATAAACAATTTGAAAGTCTTTGAGGTTTTAAATATTTATTTGTATTTCATTCTCCATTTTTCTTTTTTGGAGTAGATTATCAAGATGCCTATTAAGGAAACTGGAGAAGGAAATGGCAACCCACTCCAGTAATCTTGCCTGGAGAATTCCAGGGACAGAGGAGCCTGGCAGGCTATAGTCCATGGGATTGCAGAATCAGGCATGACTGAGCAACTATCACTAATTCACTATTGAGGAAACAGATGTGAGGAGGTAATTAACAATCAGTACTGAAACAGCATATGAGTACATACTACACATATTTCGTGCAATTCTCATATTTCAGAAGGTAGGGGCCAGGTTGCATCTCAAGACAGAGGATTTAGGCACCAAACCTGTGCAGCTACATGACTGAGCTCAATCGCCAAATCAGCTCCAGAATTTCCAATGCCAATCACAATGATTTTCTTGCCCTGAAATTTCTCTGGACTCTTGTATTCCCAACTGTGAATATATTGACCTTTGAAACGCATGATTCCTGTGGGCAAGAACACAATCAAGCATTGACCGTTATTTTACCTTTTAAACTGCTGGTATATTCTTAAGCTTATTGCTAAACTCAAAGGCCATCTAATTTAAATCTCTCATTTTCTGGTTTACTATTCCTGGTCTGTGAACTGTGCTTGTCTTACAGTATCAGACAGAATTAATTCTCCTACTGTTCTGTTCTGGAACAAAAATTTTATATTCCAACAAATTCTCAGGTTTCTTAAAAAATCAGATATTTTACTTCTGCCTCTTTTTAACTTATCTATATCCTGCCAAGTCTTCAAAAAGAGCTTGACTCCTATATAAGTAGCACATCTTCTTTACCCATCATCTTCGTTATTATAAATACTGCTCTGATCCAGTTTCCTGTCTTGCTCTCTTAGCCCAAGCTTCACCCCTGTCTGCCTTGTTTTCCATCTCTTCCTAGGCCCAGCACACCCTTTCTACTAACACTAGCACCATTCCCTTTGCTCTCTGCTGCTGCTGCTGCTGCTGCTGCTAAGTCGCTTCAGTCGTGTCCGACTCTGTGCGACCCCATAGATGGCAGCCCACCAGGCTCCCCCGTCCCTGCTGGGGACAAATGCTCACTGATTCTGAGGCCGAAAGGATACAAAAACATTATTTTTGTTTAAAAAATATGCTCTGACTTAAACAAAAACCTCATGTGGCCAAACCATAATATCTGGTTGATTTTGTACTATTTCATCTTTCAGACAACATTGAGGCCTGCACCTATAGGCTTCTCTGCTCCTCTTGTGACATTGGACAGCCCTGTTCCATCCTAATTGTGGATCATTCCTTGCTCTTTTTCCTTTATCTGGTGAATGTGCTCCAAAATCTCAGCTTTCCCTTGGAAGCAATTCTTTGATCATCACCTAGTGAATTCCTGAGCTCAATCATTGCTAAGCTCACTTTTCCTTTCAATTTCTGACTACAACTGTTCCAATTATTCCCCCTCCTCCTGGTCCTACTAAAATGCCTCTCACTACCTGAAGATAACATTTTATTCTCATTTTTATGAAACAATAAAAACCTGAGATGAGTTCCTCAACATCTAAAAGTTCCTGTGTTTTCATCTATCCTTCCTCTGTCTCTTTTTCCCAAGATAAAATATTTTTATTCTGTTCCAAAATGAACTTTTTGCCCTCTGGCTCAATATGGGAGTAGACCTTGAGATCAAACAAACCTGGGCATACTTCATAACTTTTTCACTACTAGATGCATTTGTAATGTGTAAAATGGAAATGGTTTCATCTAGCTCATAGGAATGATATAAGGATCTTTTTAAACAGTCCTAAAACATAGCACTTGAAAAATAAGTCTAATGTTCATCTTCAAATTTCTTAAATCTTATCCCATCCTCTTCCATTTTCAATAATCATCTCTAAGACCCTGTCACCTGTTCGAGCTTTGCCCCCTCAAACAGGCAGAATTCGCTTTTCCAAGACCTCTTCTCTCTCAGGAAATGGCAACTCCATTGCTTAGGACAATAACATTATCCTTTTTATCCTTTTATAACATGTCACTTTTTAAAAAATCGTACTTCATAACTGATCCATCGGCAAATTCTTTTTTTCCAATTTCTACTAGGAAGTAAAGAGATACATGGAGTAATAGGCAAATTTGGCCTTGGAGTACAAAATGAAGCAGGGTAAAGGTTAACAGAGGTTTGCCAAGAAATGCAGTGGTCATAGCAAACACTTTCTTCCAATAACACTAGAGATGACTCTACACATCACATGGATATCACTAGATGGTTAATACCAAAGTCAGATTGATTATATTCTTTGCATCCAAAGATGGAGAAAGTCTCTATAGTCAGCAAAAACAAGATGAGAGCTGACTGTGGCTCAGATCATGAACTCCTTATTGCCAAATTCAGATTTAAACTGAAGAAAGTAGGTAAACCACTAGACCATTCAGGTATGACCTGAAATAAAATCCCTTACAATATATACAGTGGAAGTGACAAATAGATTCAAGGGATTAAATCTGATAGACAGAGTGCCTGAAGAACTATGGACAGAGGTTTGTGAATTGTACAGGAAGCAGTGATCAAGACCATCCCCAAGAAAAAGAAAAGCCAAAAGGCAAAATGGATGTCTGAGAAGGCCTTACAAATAGCTGAGGAAAGAAGAGAAGTTAAAGGCAAAGGAGAAAATGAAAGATATATCCATATGAATGCAGAGTTCCAAAGAGTAGCTAGGAGAGATAAGAAAGCCTTCTTCAGTGATCAGTGCAAAGAAATAGAGGAAAACAATAGAATGAGAAAGACTAGAGATCTCTTCAAGAAAATTAGAGATACCAAGGTAAATCTTCATGCAAAGATGGGCAAAATAAAGAACAGAAATTATATGGGCCAAACAGAAGCAGAAGATATTAAGAAGAGGTGGAAAGAATACAAAAAGAGCAATAAAAAATGATCTTCATTACCCAGATAACCACGATGGTGTGATCACTCACCTGGAACCAGACATCCTATAATATGAAGTCAAGTGGGCCTTAGGAAGCATCGCTATGAACAATGCTAGTGAAGGTGATGGATCCCTGTTGAGCTACTTGAATTCCTGAAAGATCATGCTGTGAAAGTGCTGCACTCAATATGCCAGCAAATTTGGAAAACTCAGCAGTGGCCACAGGACTGGGAAAGGTCAGTTTTCATTCCAATCCCAAAGAAAGGCAATGCCAAAGAATGTTCAACTTCTGCACAATTGCAATCATTTCACATGCTAGCAAAGTAATGCTCAAAATTCTCCAAGTGAGACTTCAAAAGTACATGAACCGAGAACTTGCAGATGTTCCAGCTGGGCAGAAGAACCAAAGATCGAATTGCCAACATCCACTGGATCATCAAAAAAGGGAGAGAGTTCCAGAAAACATCTATTTCTGCTTTATGGACTATGCCAAAGCCTTTGACTGTGTGGACCACAGCAAACTGCAGAAAATTCTTAAAGAGATGGAAGTATCAGACCACCTTACCCGACTTCCGAGAAATATGTATGCAAGTCAAGAAGCATCAGTTAGAACCAGACCAGGAACACTGGACTGGTTCCAAATTTAGAAAGGAGTACATCAAGGCTGCATGTTGTCACCCTGCTTATTTAACTTCTATGCAGAGTACATCATGAGAAATGCTGAGCTGGATGAAGCACAAGCTGGAATCAAGATTTCTGGGAGAAATATCAATAACCTCAGATACACAGATGACATCACCCTTAAGGCAGAAAGCAAAGAACTAAAGAGCCTCTCGATGAAAGTGAATGAGGAGAGTGAAAAAGTTGGCTTAAAACTCAACATTCAAAAAGCTAACATCATGGCATCTGGTCCCATCACTTCATGGCAAATAGAGGGGAAAACAGTGGAAACAGTGACAAACTTTATTTTCTTGGGCTGCAACATCACTGCAGATGGTGACTGCATAAGTAAAAATAAAAATTAAAAAAAAAATAAAATGCTGAAAGAAAAAATAAATAAATAAAAGACCCTTGCTCCTCGGAAGAAAAGCTATGACCAACGTAGCTTATTAAAAAACAGGACGCTTGGGGCTGGTGCACTGAGATGACCCAGAGGGATGGTACAGGGAGAGAGGTGGGAGGGGGGTCCAGGATGGGGAACACGTGTACACCCATGATGGATTCATGTTGATGTATGGCAAAACCAATACAATATTGTAAAGTAAAATAAATAAATAAAACAAAACTATAGTAAAAATAAATAAAGAAATAAAAATAAAAAACAGAGACATTATTTTGCCAACAAAAGTCCATCTAGTCAAAGCTATGGTTTTTCCAGTAGTCATGTATGGATGTTAGAGTTGGACTATAAAGAAAGCTGAGCACTGAAGAATTGATGCTTTTGAACTGTGGTGTTGGAGAAGACTCTTGAGAGTCCCTTGGACTGAAAAGAGATCAAACCAGTCAGATCTAAAGGAAATCAGTCCTGAATATTCATTAGAGGGACTGATGCTGAAGCTAAGACTCCAATACGCTGGCAACCTGTTGCGAAGAACTGACCCATTGGAGAAGACCCTGATGCTGGGAAAGATTGAGGGCAGGAGGAGAAGGGGACAACAGAGGATGAGATGGTTGGATGGCATCACCAACTCGATGGACATGAGTTTGAACAAGCTCTGGGAGTTGGTGATGAACAGGGAAGCCTGGCATGTTGCAGTCCATGGGGTCGCAAAGAGTTGGACACGACTGAACAATTGAACTGAGCTGAACTTCAAACTATATTTAAGATCCAAGCACCACATTATGTCTCCACTGCCACTATCCTGGTCAAAATCACCATCATTTTCCACCTGAATTAGCAAGAACCTCCTCCCTGGCCTGCCTGTTTCTGCTTTCCCAGCTCCTTTCCCAGCTGTTCTCAACACAACAGCCAACGTGATTGGAGCATGCCACTGCTCTGCTGAAAACTTCCCAGTGGCTCCCACCTCAGTTAAAGTCAGAGCTATGGTCCAGACAATGGCGTTTTAAATTCTTATTGATCTGGTGCAGCATTCACTCTCTGACATCATGTCCCTGTACTCTTTCTTCTACTCTCACCACATGGACCTGTCTGGTACACACCTGCCTCAAGTTCTTTGCACTGTTTTCTTCCTTTTATACAATCTGCATTCCTCAGTTATTTGCATCACTTTCTCAATGCCTTGGGGTATCTATTCCAGTGCTATTTTCTTGCTGAAGACTTACCTGACCACTTCAACTAGCCTTGCATGACAAGCCCGTCTCTCCAACCACCAACCTTTTGCCCTTCCTGGTAATTGTTTCTCTTCATAGTTATTACCTTCCACATATTTATCCTTTTTTGTGTCTCTCTCCATCTACTACCATGTATACTCCAAGGGGACAAACATTTTGATCTGTTTAATACTCTGCTGAGCCTCTGCCACAAAAGTCATGCTCAGTAGATATTTCTTGAATGAATACTGATTGAATTAATACAGGAATATTTAAACCTCTAATATGCTAATAACTAACAGACCACTTTTGACCAATTTTATCTTTCTCTTTCTTCTTGTGCATTTGGAAACAGACATAAGAATGGAAAGTGGGGGAATCCAGCATCTCCTGAGAAGCCCAAAGGAGTCTCAGGTTCAGCCCTCTTTGAGGAAACGGGATACACATTCTGCTTCTAGAGGTAAGAAGGAGCTCTTGTGCAGGTAAATCATTGCTGCATGATTCCTTATATTCAGAGTGCTTAAGCTTCCAAATAGTAAGTAGCACTGCAGTATCTTGTAAGATATGTAGTGACACTAGCACTTAGCTATTTGTAGTCATCCTGTTATGTTATATTTATCTATATATATATGTATATATATGGGGCTTTCCTGGTGGCTCAGTGGTAGAGAATCTGCCTGCAATGCAGGAGATACAGGAGAAGCAGGTTCAACCCTTGGGTTGGGAAGATCATTGGAGGGGTGTATGGCAACCCACTCCAGTTTCTTGCCTGGAGAATACCATGGACAGAGGAACTTGGCAGGCTATTGTTCATAGGGTCACAAAGAGTCAGACATGACTGAAGCAACTTAGCACTCACTCATAAATATATATATATTCAGAAATAAAGCAAAATCTTAATATATTTCTGTATCTTTGCTCTTACTAATTACTTCACACTATTAAAATGTATCACCTTCCTCTTAAATAGCCCAAAACTGGTGGTGATAGGATATTTTAGTATTTTTTATTTTCAATTTTATAAATGTATTATTTGAACTAACTTGAAAGAACTTGTATTACTTTATAATCAGAAAATATAATATTTATTATGAAACTAAGGTGACTTTCAGAATTATAAACTCTCTCCAAAAATAATAATGGCTACAGTGATAGTATCTCACAACACCAGTGCCTTAGAATTCAATAACACATACCTGGAAATTTCTGAAGTGGCATGAAGGGATTGGTAAAAAGGCCACTACACACCATAATCCCATCAAAGACATAGGATTCCTGTTTTCCTTCAGCCTGCACCACAACATCCCACTGTCCCGTGAAAGAGAAATCAGAGTGCTTCTTCACACTGCACACCTTCGACTGGGAATGAGAAAAAAGACTCATGACCACTCTTCCCTGATGCCCTCAAGAACTCTTGACCTCAGTGAATAAAGTAGACGGCAGGTACTCTCATCTGGGCTTTCACTAAAGTGCTCAAGTATAACTGGTCTCCCAAAAGGAATTTTTAAGGTGAGATTAGCTCAATTTGTTCAGACTACAGTCCTCAGGGTAGCTAGGAGTGATTCCACACCAGGTGTACAGTTTGGCATTTCAGTCAGTCTCCCATATTTTCTCCTGAAGGAGACTTCCATGGAGATGTATGTAAAGCCCACGGCTTTGGCCTGGCTTTGGGCTCTAACAAGAGACTTCCTTGTATGCTAGGTATTCTCTGTCCCACTTACCAGAAACCAGATGTGCTTCAAAAGGTGAAAGTGTTTGACATACATACGGAGATACGCCATGATTTTGGAATTGTGCAAGTAGTTGGGAAAGTGGTCAGGGAAAGGGTAATCACTGTAGGCCATCATTTCCTTTGAAGTGTTGCTGATGACAGACTTATAGACACTTGGCCTGCCTCCTTCCGTCTTCTCCTACCAAGAAAACAAAGGACACCTGCTAAAGTATATCAACTTTAACAACAGATCAAACTATGAGTCTTCTTCAAAATGAAGAGCATTGTTATATTAAGGAATTCCACAATGTTAAAACATTCATATACAAAATTATCCCTTTTGATAAGGACAATCTCTAAATATGACCAGGCTGGTGAAATGAAAGCTTTATATGGGCATCACCTAGTGAAATCAGATGACATATTGTGGTATTTGAGGGCATTCTGTCATAGTCCTTGAGATGTATCATTGCATGGCTCCAGCAAGGAAATTGACATTGTCATTTCTCTGAATCTATTTCTTCACTTCTAAGTAGGTACTTGTCTATGTCACAGAGTTGTTGTGGAGACCAAAGAATACACATAAAATGCTAGGAAAACCTTGCAGGGGAAAGCAATTATCAATGCATGCTTTGTTATAGGACTTATAGAAATTGCATGTATAGGGTGAAAAGGACATCAGACTGGAAGATTGGAGATTTTCTTGAGATGTATCTGTATTAGACATGGTCCATCCAGGAATAAAACAGGGAATGTAATGCAGAGAATTGGTAACATAGGTAATGAGAAACCCAAAAAGCCAACGAGGTATTGGTGAAACGTTCCAGAGGTTAGCAAAGGCAAGCAGCCAGTACCACATCTAGGCTAGACCTAGCCAACTAACAGTTGGTATCTTTTGACCTACCTCCTTTTCCCTCCATGGTAACATTGAAGACCATGTGGTCCAGGAGTATAACTATAAGCTGAAGAAGAGCACTTTAATATGCCTATCTAGTGGCTAGTTTTAGTCACTCAGTCGTGTTCAACTCTTTGCAATCCCGTGGACTGTAGCCCACCAGACTCCTCTGTTAATGGGATTTTCCAGGCAAGAATACTGGAGTGGGTTGCAATTTCCTTCTCCAGGGGATCTCCCCAATCCAGATATTGAACCCATGCTTCCCTTATTGCAGACAGATTCTTTACCACCTGAACCACCAGGGAATATACCCATGATGCAGGCCAAATACTATCACTGTGCTCAGCTTTCGAGATTTCAGCTTTGTCCTGAAATTTTAGAGTTGGTGTTAGTTGCCCTGGCTGTACATACATACTCTTGGGCTCAAGATAAAAATCTAAAGTTCATGTATTAGCATATATGTGATAACTGAAGCCGCAGAGGGCTAGGAAGGTATCCTAAAGAACACATAAAAAGTTAAAAAAGAAAAAATAGAAGAGTAAGAAGAGAGCTATAATTAGCAACATGAAAAATACTGAGAAGGAAAATCAGAAAAGCAACAGAGTGAAATCACAGAAACTAGGGACAAGTGTTTTAAAAAGGAGCTGATTTTTAACATCATTGGATCCCCTTGAGAAATCGATACAATTCTGGACAGAAAGTCCATTCAGTTTGTCCATTTTATTGGTAACAGCGGTAAGAGCAGTTTTGGGGAAGTGCCAGGATGTCTATCATGTGGTGATGGTGGAGATGAAGGAAGAGCAAGCACACAAGTCTCCTTCAAGGAGCTAGAGTCTGAAAGCAAATGAGATAGATTGAACCTTATCCTTGTGCAGGAGAAGGGAATTAAGTCACAGGTATTTTGTTGTTCAATCACTCAGTCATGTCTGATTCTTTGTGATGCCATAGACTGCAGCACACTAGGCCTCCCTATGCTTCACTGTCTCCTGGAGCTTGCTCAAACTCATGTCCATTGAGTCAGTGATGCCATCCAACCATCTCGTCATCTGTCACTCCTTTCTCCTCCTGCCTTCAACCTTTCCCAGCATCAGCGTCTTTTCTAAAGAGTCAGCTCTTTGCATCAGGTGGCCAACATAGTGGAGTTTCAGCTTCAGCATCAGTCCTTCCAATGAATATTCAGGACTGATTTCCTTTAGGATTGACTGGATTGATCCTCTTGCTGTCCAAAGGACTCTCAAGAGCCTTCTCCAACACCACAGTTCAAAACATCAATTCTTTGGTGCTCAGCCTTCCTTATGGTCCAACTCTCACATCTGTACATGACTACTGGAAAAATCATAGCTTTGACTATAAGGATCTTTGTTGGCAAAGTAATGCCTCTGCTTTTTAATATTCTGTCTGCTTTGGTCATAGCTTTTCTTCAAAAGAGCAGTAGTTGAAAGCTAAATTAGTGCTGTAGTCCTTGCATTCTTATTTCCCAGATATGAAAAAATGTCATTAGAAGTATATAGTATATAGAAGTATAAGCATATTCAAACTTACCTCATATCTCCACAGCCCTCCAATGTCATTGCTTTCTTCAAAACAGATGGGTTCCAGTCCCTCCTCCAGACAGATCTTAATGGCACCTAATCCACTGACTCCAGCACCAATCACCATAATCCTTTTTCCTTGCATCATGTCTTGTATCAGAAAACAGCATAAAATCAGATTTTTATTTCCATATATTTTTTTTCTATCACATAAAGTTAGTTTTTCTCTAAAATTGCTAGTAAATGCATTGAAGGTATATCTTGTTCAAAGCATATATGCCTTTCAAAGGAGCATCCAGTGCCAGAAAATCTTAGTTCTCTCAAGCTTTCTTGTTTTCAGGTACAAAGGGAAAAAAAAAATATTTTGTAAACGGTTTGATTCCTAAAATTTTTCTGATCATATGAGCTCACATTTTTACGTTTCTTTTTTGATAGTTTCCTTATACCTAATACATTTGCACTTACTCTCAAAAACCTCTTCATTCATAAATTTTGCCCATACTTTTCTTCCTTCCCATTATGATTTATTACATAATTAAAATACTTCCCACTGCTATATAATAAGATCATGTTGTTTATGTACTCTATATATAATAGTTTGCACCTGTTAGTTCCAAACTCCCAACCCAATTCTTTCCTGCCTGGCCCTCCCTTTGGTGACCACAAATCTTTTCTCCATGTCTGTGGGTCTGTTTCTGTTTCACAGATAAGATCACTTGTGTCATATTTGTGTCACATATAAGTTATACTTTGGTATTTTTCTTTCTTTTTCTGAATTACTTCAGTTAGTATGATAATCTCTATATCCACTCATTTAGCTTCAGATGGCACGTGCCATTTTATTTTATGGCCAAGTAATATTCCCCTATATAAATATACTACATCTTTATCCATTTATCTGTTGATGGACATTTAGGTTGCTCCCATATCCTGGCTACTGCAAATATTGCTTCTATAAACATAAGGGTGTATGTATCTTTTTTTTTGTATTTTTTTTAATTTTTATTTTAACTTTATTTTACTTTACAATATGTATCTTTTTGAATTATATTACAAACAGGCTTTTAATTCCTTCCACTACTACTATCTGTTTATAGGAACAGTTATGTAAGGTACTTTGGCACATTTTACCTTTATTTAAGCTAGAGAATCCCTATTTTTGCCTCATGATACAGTTTGAAGTGGGGAAAACAATAAAACCCCAACAGATTTCATCATAAAAGTATCGTTCATAACACTCTTCTTGAGGTAGAGTGTGAGCTATGTAAAAGTTGGGCATCTGCAGAAAAGTAGTCTGATTGCCTTTACACCAGAGATTAATATTGTGCCATTCATTCATTCAATAGATATCAACTGGCTGCCTAGTATATACCAGACACTACTTTCGTGGGGCAGATATAGCATTGAACAGATCAGACACAGTTCTTTAAAAGCATTCTAATGAGGTAGAGACCAAACAATTAAGCAAATAAGTAGTAAGATGACACATTTATGTAGAAAAATTAAGGAGCATACAGTCTATAGAAAATAGAGGAGCCAGGGTATTATTTCATACAGGACGGTCAGAGAAAGACTCAAGAATGACCTTTAAGCAGGGAGTAAAGAACCAAGACAAAAGTAAAGAAGCTGGGAATCAACCTTCTTGACTTCAGACTGTACTTCAAAACTACAGTCATCAAGGCAGTATGGTACTGGTGCAAAGATAGAAATATAGATCAATGGAACAAAATAGAAAGTCCAGAAATAAATCCATGCACCTATGGACACCTTATCTTTGACAAAGGAGGCAAAAATATACAATGGAGAAAAGACAGTCTCTTCAACAAGTGGTGCTGAGGAAACTGTTCAACTACCTGTAAAAGAGTGAATCTAGAACATTTTTAAACATCATATATAAAAATAAACTTAAAATGAATTAAAGATCTAAATGTAAGACTAGACACTATAAAACTCTTAGAGGAAAACATAGGCAAAACACTCTCTGATATAAATCACAGCAAGATCCTCTATGACCCACCTCCCAAAGTAATGGAAATAAAAACAGAAATAAACAAATGGGACCTAATTAAATTTAAAAGCTTTTGCACAACAAGGAAACTATATGCAAGGTGAAAAGGCAGCCCTCAGAATGGGAGAAAACAACAGCAAATAAAACAACAGACAATAATTAATTTCCAAAATATATAAGCAACCCATGCAGCTCAATACCAGAAAAAAGAAACAGCCCAATCAAAAAGTGGGTAAAAGACTTAAACAAACATTTCTCCAAAGAAGACATTTGGATGGATAATAAACACATGAAAAGATGCTCAACACCATTCACTATTAGAGAAAAGCAAATCAAAACCACAATGAGGCATCATCTTACATCAGTCAGAGGGCCATCATCAAAAAGTCTACAAACAATAAATGCTGGAGTGAGCATGGAGGAAAGGGAACCCTCTTACACTGTTGGTGGGAATGAAAACTGGTACAGCCACTATGGAGAACAGTGCAGAGATTCCTTAAAAAACATATGACCCAGTAACCCCTCTCCTGGGCATATACTCCAAAGGAAACCAGAACTGAAAGAGACACCTGTACTCCAATGTTCACTGCAGCACAGTTTACAATAGCTAGGACATGGAAGCAACCTAGATGTCCATTGGCAGATGAATGGATAAGGAAGTTGTTGTACATATACACAATGGAGTATTACTCAGCTATAAAAAGGAACACATTTGAGGCAGTTCTAATGAGGTGGATGAACCTACAGCCTATTATACAGAATGAAGTAAGTCAGAAAGAGAAAGACAAATACTGTATATTAATGCATATATATAGAATCTAGAAGGAGGATACTGATGATAGTACATACAGGGCAGCAAAGGAGACACAGAGGTAAAGAACAGACTTTTGGACTCAGTGGGAGAAGATGAGGGCAGGATAATTTGAGAAAATAGCACTGAAACTATATATTACCATATGTAAAGTAGATGAACAGTGCAAATTCAATACATGAAACAGGGCACCCAAAGCTGGTGCTTTGTGACAATCTAGAGGGAAAGGATGAGACAGGAGGGGAGGAAGGGGTAGGATGTGGGAGGGGAATTTCAGGATGGGGGTTACACATGTATACATATGGCCAATTAATGCTGATATATGCCCCAAACCATCACAATATTATAATGTAATTATCCTCCAATTAAACTAAATTATTTTTAAAAAGAACCAAGACATGTGATATCTGAGAGAGAATTCCAAGCAGAGAGTCTGAGACAGGCACTTAGACTTTTTGAAGAAGGAAGGAAAGCCTTATGACTAATACCAAAAGGATATAAGGGGTATAATGAGGTTGGACAGGGAGTATTAGTTACAAGTATCAGAGGCAGTACCAGTATCAGAGGTCAGATTGGACAGGGTAATTTTTCAAAGGATGGAGCAAAGAATATATTTGGTGTTCAGAAATGCAACTTACCTGTAAGTACCTCTGATGACACTGCTTCTCTTTCCACTCTCTATTCAACACCATAATGTTTTATTCTCTACCACTTAACAGAACCAAAAAGTAATAGTGTTTTCTCAAGGAATGTCTCCTTACCTTATGATGTGGTGATTTCTTCCCCGTATCTCTGCTCTCTACTTTGAATTGAAGGAGAAACTGAGTAGTGTTCTGTAATTTATAAGTTTCAATTATAGTGTATTAGAGTAGCTATTAAAATATGATTATTTTTCTATTTAGAGTTCCTTGGTAAGTTCTTTTAATTTAAGCAAACATGTATGTAGGTCAGGAAGCAACAGTTAGAACTGGACATGGAACAACAGACCGGTTCCAAATAGGAAAAGGAGTACATCAAGGCTGTGTATTGTCACCCTGCATATTTAACTTATATGCAGAGTACATCATGAGAAACTCTGGGCTGGAGGAACCACAAGCTGGAATCAAGATTGCTAGGAGAAATATCAATAAGCTTATATGCAGATGACACCACCCTTATGGCAGAAAGTGAAGAAGAGCTAAAGAGCCTCTTGAGGAAAGTGAAAGAGGAGACTGAAAAAGTTGGCTTAAAGCTCAACATTCAGAAAACTAAGATCATGGCATCCAGTCCCATCACTTCATGGCAAATAGAGGGGGAAACAGTGGAAACACTGACTGACTTTGTTTTTTGGGGGGGCTCTAAAATCACTGCAGATTGTGATTGCAGCCATGAAATTAAAATACACTTGGAAGGAAAGTTATGACCAAGCTAGATAGCATATTAAAAAGCAGAGGCATTACTTTTTCAACAAATGTCTGTCTAGTCAAGGCTATGGTTTTTCCAGTAGTCATGTATGGATGTGAGAGTTGGGCTATAATGAAAGCTGAGCACTGAAGAATTGGTGCTTTTGAACTGTGGTGTTGGAGAAGACTCTTGAGAGTCCCTTGACTGCAAGGAGATTCAACCAGTCCATCCTAAAGGAGATCAGTCCTGGGTGTTCATTGGAAGGACTGATGTTGAAGCTGAAACTCCAATACTTTGGTCACCTGATGTGAAGAGCTGACTCATTTGAAAAGACCCTGATGCTAGGAAAGGTTGAGGGCAGGAGGAGGAGGGGACAACAGATGAGATGGTTAGATGGCATCACCAACTCAAGGGACATGGGTTTGGGTAGACTCCAGCAGTTGGTGATGAGCAGGGAGGTCTGGCGTGCTGGAGTTCATGGGGTCGCAAAGAGTCGGACACAACTGAGCGACTGAACTGAATTGAATCCTGTACCACTGATGTTTTGCTACTCCTTGCAAATGTATCCAGAGGCAATGAGTTTACCCTGTAGGGAACAAGGTATAAAGAAGGTTGAGAAGTGCTTGCAAACGAGACTCTCAACCAGGGCTGAACATTCTTGCAAACGAGATGTTCTGCCCAGTGTAGGGAACTAGGTTTAAGGAAGGTTGAGAAGTGCTTGCAAACGAGACTCTCAACCAGGGCTGAACATTCTTGCAAACGAGATGTTCAGCTAAGAATCCTGTTTGTTCCCGTGGGAAAAGAACATTTCTTGCACACAAGGATGTTTCTCTGATTCCTCAAAAGGAACAGACCCTGGGACAAAATGGATTCTAAGCTGATAAAAAAGTTCCCCAAAACACAGTCTTAGCTGCAGTAAATAAGTCAAGGTAAAGGTTATCTCGCCCTGCGCCTGCGCACTGTATAGTCTCTGAATCATAGTGCTTGGCAGCTTGCCCTGTAGCTTGTTGTGCTAGAGATATAAAATAATGTAGCTGTAAGAAACAAGTGTTAAAATATAAAGATTTAAACCACTCTGCAGTGTTGGTGTTTCATTCCGTCTCCAGCATTACCCAATGACAACAGCAATGACTAAATAATCCCTCTGAGTACTACAGTTAATGCATAGCATAGGTATTCCAAGTACTTAGCAGAATTATAGAGTCAGCCAACACCCTGGACCACACAAAAGCAGAACAAACCTACATTAGCAAGAAAAATGAATCACAGAAATACATGGAGAAAACATTGCACTTATTAACTTGAAACTTAGACCCAAATATGCACTGTCCATTTTTAAATGCCAAAGCTACTATGCTTCCACTAAGATATATACATTTTTTTGGAAAAATTACCTTTCAAATGTCGAAAATGTCTACTCAGATACTTTTCTTGAGGGTATTTAGATTTCTTGGCTGTTGAATGAAAAACTATTAGCACATAGGATTTGTGTTTAGTACATAATAGGTGTGTCTTTGATCATTTATATCCCCTCAATCCTCCAGGAGCTCCCTTTAAATTCTAGTTTCTAATCATGGCTGTCCATTTATCCTCTCATCTGAAATAAATCCAGATAAAATGTCAGTGAGCCAAATCCCTCTCCAAAGCTCTCTCCATATATGCAGATCACCCACTTCTGTCCCACTGGAAATGGTAATAACTTGCTCTTTTGGTAAATTCTTGATCTATTTTCCTCTTCTCTTGTGAACATTCTATACTAATTAGTTAGCCCTTTTCTTTCTTTTGCATATATAAAACACAAGCATATTCCTCTAATCATTCAACAATATGGCATAAAATAAAAATTTGGAAATACCTGTTAAGTTCCAAGGTCTTTGAGGAAATCCAGGTCATAAAACTAACCTGCAACAAGAGGAAAAATAAAAGCGGATTTGCTCTTGAAGTCTCCAGTGCTGAGGTAAGAAATGGGATCCAGAATGCTTCTCTCCTAAGGAGAGCACTGGCTTCTTCTTTGCTCTTTTCTATGCCGAGGTAGCCCACCAAGCTGTTTTTATAAGATGGCTAATTTGCAAAACCCCTCCCCGTGTCTCTCTCATTTTAACCTGGTTTTTAAAATTAGGGCTCTTGTAAAGAAACTGACACGTCATCAAATTTTTCTAAACAGTAATTGTGTTAGCCTCACAAAGTCTAATTAAATCAAAGGGATGATGAAGCCTGGATGAGCAGCTCGGAAACTGATCTATAGTGAAACTTGAAAAATATGGGGTAACATTTTGTCTCCTGAATGATAAAAATGAATGCAAATGCACTGCAGCTGATAGAGTCCTATCACCAAAGCTAGAATAGGGAATAGGAGCTATTAACCAAATCGATCCTCTGACATAGTTAACATTTTGCATTTTTATGACTATTTCTTTACGGTAATTTCCTACTGCAATGGCTGTCTCAAAAGGCATTTGAGGGACAATTTTTCAGATCTTCAACAGATTATCTCTTAGAAAGATTAAACAGTTTCATTATGATTAAAAATTTTTGAAGATATCTTTACCTTCTCCTTGCTAATTACAAAATATTCCATTTTCTTAATGGAATCTGCAATTCTCTGAACATCAACAAGTCTATGCTCTATACATATATTTTTGGTCCCTATGTGTTTCTTTGGCAAATTTGATGAATATCATTTCTACATTACCATTTTTTCTCCCAAACATTTTCAAATATTTTCTCTCATTTTATCATTAGTTTTTAAAAATTACATAGATTTTTTCTTCCATTTTGATCAAGTGATACATATTTTTTTCTCATTGTTGGTGGATATTTGTCATAGTCAGTTTTCTGTATCTCAAGATTTGTGAAATTATTCATATATATTGACTTTTTTCTTATGGTTTTATACTTTTACTTAAGTCTTTGGTATTTCCAGAGTTCAATTTTGACATAGTATAAGTCAATGCTTCAACTTGATCCTTTTCTTCAACAGTTCACTGGGTGACTTTGACCATTTTATTGAACAAATTCTTTCTCTATCATACTGGAAATGCCACCTTTATAAAATATGCAATACCTATACTTTTGGGTTTATTTCCTTCTCCAAGAATGTTTCTTTACATTCAGATATCAAAATCACACTGTTTAGTTATTGTTGCTTTAAAGGATATTGTATTTTGCAGCCTCCAACTGTTACTCTTCTGTTTTGATAATTTCTTCACTTTCTATCATTTATATTTCTCAATGAAACAAATCAGTTTTTCATAGTTACAACAGAATAACTTTATTAAACTCATCAGCTAATTATGGGATAATTGGCATCTTTATATTATGGAAATTTATTCACATTTTTTTTCCTATTGTAAACTCTCCTTTATACAATGTCACAAATTTTATTGTTGATTTCTAGTTGTGTGTCTGATTTTTATCAGCAATGCTAATTTTTCCATTGTAATTTTAAACTTACTTCTGGCATATTAGTTAATAGCTGTGTACATATATCAGTTACTTATATATTATACAGAAAACTATATATATGTTATTTTTAATAGTTCACATATGCACATATGATTTAAATCATTTTGACCAGCCCATTTTAAGTATTTCATAGATTCTCATGTCAGTCCACATTAAATAATTAAAGAATCAAAACAATAATACAATTCGGTTTCTCCCTTTCTGTTAAGTATCCCTCCTATTTACTGAGTTGTCTACAATTTTCAGAGCAGTAATGCTTGCTCTTGGTCTGAGGAAGATACGTTATAACTTATAAGGAAATAATTTTTCTCTTCATAAATTGTTCTGTGTGGGTATATGAGTGCATCCCTTGTGTCTGTGTGTTTAATTAGGAAACAATATTGATTTTATTGGATGTATTCCTGAATCTATTAAAATAATTATATACTTTTTAGATTTTTATCTATTGCTGTAATGGACTATATTAATAGATTTCTCCATTTGAATAATATTTGCATCCAGCATTAAATCTTACTTAGTCTTGATATATGAGTATTCAATAATGTTTTAAAACAATTTTTAAAACAATTTTTGCATTTAAAATTTTATCTAAGATTGTTCTACTGCTACTTTCTTTCTGCTGTCTTTGTCAAGGCTATGCTATCTTTGTTATCAGGGATATGAAAAGTTTTCATATTTACTTTATACTTTGGACAGTTAACATGGTATGATAATTATCTATTACATTTAAGGCCAATATCCTTCAATATAGGATATTATTAGGCTAATAACCATCTGATATGCTGTCAAAATAGGCTAATAACCGTCTGAGCCGTTATTTTCTTTTATTGTTTTAAACTCTTCATTTTTTTAAGCTTATATTTTTTCACATATCAATTCAGTTAATTATTCTTTTCATTGAAGATTCAAGCTTCAAACGATTCATCAGCTATTCATTATAATCTATGACTTTCAGATATCTGCTGATTTTAACTGTCCCTATGTTTCTTCTTAATCTTGTATTTTGTTCATTCACTTAATTTTACTTTGGGTTAATAGTATAGCTTCTCCAATCAGATCACAATGAGATAAGGAGATTATACCAGGATGTAAATCAATGCACAACTTCAACAGAAGCTTGCAACAACACCAAAAATTTAATGGATGTCAGCCATATCTTTATGTAATTTAGTTAACTTACATTTTTGCACGAACTCCTTGTCTCAGAGTGCATAAATTACAGTTGACTGAGAATACAACCACACTGAATTAGAGCTAGAGCCTTGTTTATTTTATTTTACTTTGCACTCCAAAAAATCAGTTTTGCAGTTTACTATCAAGTCTACAATTTTTGCTTTATTAATTCATGAATTTCTGCTTTTATTTTTGTTTCTTTTATTATGCTTTCCTTACATTTGATTTCTTGTTTCTTAACTTTTTAGTTACCTTATATATTTATGTATTTTTATCATCATTTATTCTTCTTTATGGTTAAAATCTCTCTTTAATCACTATTTTGGCATGTTCCCTATTACGTTTTAAGATATAATATTCCTATGCTCATTATTTTCTGAAATGCCCTGTAATTATGTAGATTTCTCTCCTTTTTTTTAACTTGAGCTGTTTGCCAGATCTTTTTTGAAATGTCATTTTGTTTTATTGTACTCTTAATTTCTACTTGTATTTATGCGGTTGTCAAAAAATACCCTAATGATTTCAATTGACTAATATTTATTGATACTTTCTTTGATATATAATATACGATGCATTTTACATGCATATATTATAGACACTGGAAGAGAAAGCATTTTCTAGCTGTTAAACTCAGTATAAATTTATTATCTTAATGTCCTTTTAAAATTTATCCCTATTATCTGTTAAGAAATAAAATCTTTTTTGGAGTGCTATCCATATATTTTTAGTCAGAGATTTTGCTTCACATATTTTGATTCTGTTCTTTATAATACAATTCTAATATACCACCACTGTGGATCAGGTTCCTTTTATATATTGTTAGGTATAAAATGACTTGTGAATCTTTTATACTGTTGCATGCATCATTTTATTTATTATTTTGAAATCGATTTTCTTTACATTTGTTCATATATTTTGCCCAAGTCTTTATTTATGCCCCTCCTTGGCTGTTTTATTATATTTTATGTGTTTGTGTGTGTGTGTGTTTTAACCTCTTGTAAGCAATAGATAGGGTTTTTTTTTTAAAAGTATTTTGATTTTAAAAACCTTAAAAGCAAAGCAAAATAAAACATAATCTATAATTCTCTATTGACCTTTCCAATTAGGCAGGGTAAGTCTATTCAGCACAATTTCACTTCTTTGAATTTCCCCTTGCCTTTCCCAGTATTTGTCTATATTTTTTAAAAATTTGGGCTGCTTTTTAAAATAGATTATAATTACTTTAGATAATCATCTCTTAAAGAATTATTAATGGCATTTTCATGCTTTGAGGGATGGATTTTAGAACAGTTATTTGGACTGGAACATTTTACTTGTTTCACTATTTGCTATTAATTCATCTGTACTGTGATTTCCTGGTGTTTTTTGTTCTTTATTTCAGCTGCTTTGAAAGTAATTTTGCTTTAATTCGAGTGATACCCACACAAAAGTATGTTGAAAATATACATATTATAGAGCACAGTGAGTTATCCCAAAGCAAATAACCTTATAATCAAATACCCAAAATACCCAAAGTGAATAACCTTATAATCATTATCTAGATCAAGGAATAAAAGAATTATGGATAGCAGAGCCTCCTTTCATGGCCCCTCAATCACTACCCCACTTTTCCCCCCAAAATGACTACATCTCAGTCTCTAAAACTGTGATCTAATAATAAATTAAATTAATATGTATTATTTTATATGGTGCTTCTTTCAGTCAACATTATGTGTTGAGATTGAATCTGTAGTTCATCGTTTTTCATTTCTATATAGAGTTTCAGAGTATGCCACAATTGGTTTATATGAACATTCTACTGTTTGAGTTGTTTCCAACTTGCAATTCTTATGAATAATGCTGTCATAAATACACATGTGTATGTATCTATAGTAAGAAAAAGGCTTCACTTCTGATTAGTATACACTTTGTCAACAAAGGTCTGTATAGTCAAGTTTATAGTTTTTCCAGTAGTCATGTATGGATGTGAGAATTGGACTATAATGTGAGAGTTGGACTATAAGCACCAAAGAATTGATGCTTTTGAACTGTGGTTTTGGAGAAGACTCTTGAGAGTCCTTTAGACTGTGAGGAGATTCAACCAGTCCATCCTAAAACAGATCAGTCTTGGGTGTTCTTTGGAAGGACTGATGTTGAAGCTGAAACTCCAGTACTTTGGCCACCTCATGCGAAGAGCTGACTCATTTGAAAAGACCCTGATGCTGGGAAAGATTGAGGGCAGGAGGAGAAGGGGACAACAGAGGATGAGATAGTTGGATGGCATCACCGACTCAATGGACATGGGTTTGAGTGAACTCCGGGAATTGGTGATGGACAGGAAAGCCTGGCATGCTACAGTTCATGGGGTAACAAAGAGTCAGATATGACTGAGCGACTGAACTGAACTGAATATATATTTCATTATGGTATACACCTAGTATAGATTTCATTTTTACTTTCTTGACTTTGCCTTTTGAAATGTGGTTGTTTTACATTTGTATTGTCTAACTTACTGATTTTTCCTTTATTGTTTGTGCTTTGGGCTTCCCTGATAGCTCAGTTGGTAAAGAATCTGCCTGCAATGCAGGAGACCTCAGTTTGATTCCAGGGTAAGGAAGATCTGCTGAGATAGACTACTCACTCCAGTATTCATGAACTTCCCTGTGGCTCAGCTAGTAAAGAATCCACCTGCAATGTGGGAGACCTGGGTGTGATCACTGGGTTAGGAAGTTGGGAAGATCCTCTGGAGAAGGGAAAGGCTACCTACTCCAGTATTCTGGCCTGGAGAATTCCATGGGGTCACAGAGTTAGAGACGACTGAGCGACTTTCACTCACACTTTGGTGTCATATCTAAGAAATTATTGCCCAATCCACAATGTGAATATTGACTCCCATATTTTTTAATATAAATTTATTTATTTTAATTGGAGGCTAATTACTTTACAGTATTGTATTGGTTTTGCCATACATTGACATGAATCCACAAAGGGTTTACATGTGTTCCCCATCCTGAACCTCCCTCCCACATCCCTCACCATCCCATCCCTCTGGGTCATCCCAGTGCACCAGCCCCAAGCACCCTATATCATGCATCGAACCTGGATGAGTGATTCATTTAACATATCATAATATACATGTTTCAATGCCATTCTCCCAAATCATCCCACCCTCACCCTCTCCCATAGAGTCCAAAGACTGTTCTATACATCTGTGTCTCTTTTGCTGTCTCACATATAGGGTGATTGTTACCATCTTTCTAAATTCCACATATATGCATTAGTATACTGTATTGGTGCTTTTCTTTCTGTCTTACTTCACTCTGTATAATGGGTTCCAGTTTCATCCACCTCATTAGAACTGATTCAAATGTGTTCTTTTTAATGGCTGAGTAATACTCCATTGTGTATATGTACCATAGCTTTCTTATCCATTCATCTGCTGATGGACATCTAGGTTGCTTCCATGTCCTGGCTATTATAAACAGTGTTGCGATGAACATTGGGGTACATGTGTCTCTTTCAATTCTGGTTTCCTTGGTGTGTATGCCCAGCAGTGGGATTGCTGGGTCATATGGCAGTTCTATTTCCACTTTTTAAAGGAATCTCCACATGGTTCTCCATAGTGGCTGTACTAGTTTGCATTCCCACCAACAGTGTAAGAAGGTTCCCTTTTCTCCACACCCTCTCCAGCATTTATTGGTTGTAGACTTTTGGATAGCAGCCATTCTGACTGGTGTGAAATCGTACCTTATTGAGGTTTTTATTTGCATTTCTCACTGCAGATGGTGATTGCAGCCATGAAATTAAAAGACGCTTACTCCTTGGAAGGAAAGTTATGACCAACCTAGATAGCATATTCAACAGCAGAGACATTACTTTGCCAACAAAGGTCTGTCTAGTCAATGCTATGGTTTTTCCAGTGGCCATGTATGGATGTGAGAGTTAGACTGTGAAGAAAGCTGAGCGCTGAAGAATTGATGCTTTTGAACTGTGGTGTTCGAGGAGACTCTTGAGAGTCCCTTGGACTGCAAGGAGATCCAGCCAGTCCATTCTAAAGGATATCAGTCCTGGGTGTTCTTTGGATTGACTGATGCTAAAGCTGAAACTCCAATACTTTGGCCACCTCATGCAAAGAGTTGACTTATTGGAAAAGACCCTGATGCTGGGAGGGATTGGGGATGGGAAGAGAAGGTGACGACAGAGGATGAGATGGCTGGATGGCATCACTGACTCGATGGGCATGAGTTTGTGTGAACTCCGGGAGTTGGTGATGGATCGGGAGGCCTGGCATGCTGCAATTCATGGGGTCGCAAAGAGTCGGACATGACTGAGCAACTGAACTGAATTGAACTGATGATGAGTGAGGTTGAGCATCTTTTCATGTGTTTGTTAGCCATCTGTATGTCTTCTTTGGAGAAATGTCTGTTTAGTTTTTTGGCCCATTTTTTGATTGGGTCATTTATTTTTTTGGAATTGAGCTGCAGGTGCTGCTTGTATATTTTTGAGATTAATTCTTTGTCAGTTGCTCCGTTTGCTATTTTCTCCCATTCTTAAGGCTGTCTTTTCACCTTGCTCATAGTTTCCTTTGTTGTGCAGAAGCTTTTAATTTTAATTAGGTCCCATTTATTTATTTTTGCTTTTATTTCCAATATTCTGGGAGGTGGGTCATAGAGGATCCTGCTGTGATTTATGTCAGAGTGTTTTGCTTATGTTCTCCTCTGGGAGTTTAATAGTTTCTGGTCTTACCTTTAGATCTTTAATCCATTTTGAGTTTATTTTTGTGTATGATGTTAGAAAGTGTTCTAGTTTCATTCTTTTACAAGTTGTTGACCAATTTTCCTAGCACCACTTGTTAAAGAGATTGTCTTTTCTCCATCATATAGTCTTACCTCTTTGTCAAAGATAAGGTATCCATAGGTGCGTGGATTTCTCTCTGGGCTTTCTATTTTGTTCCATTGATCTATATTTCTCTCTTTGTGCCAGTACCATACCGTCTTAATGACAGTGGCTTTATAGTTTAGCCTGAAGTCTGGCAGATTGATTCCACTAGTTCCATTCTTCTTTCTCAAGATTGCTTTGGCTTTGAGGTTTTTTTGTGTTTCCATAAAAGTTGTGAAATTATTTGTTCTAGTTCTGTGAAAAATACCATTGGTAGCTTGATAGGGATTGCATTGAATCTATAGATTGCTTTGGGTAGTATACTCATTTCACTATATTAATTCTTCTGATCCATGAACACGGTATATTTCTCCATCTATTAGTGTCCTCTTTGATTTCTTTCACCAGTGTTTTATAGTTTTCTATATATAGGTCTTTTGTTTCTTTAGGTAGATATATTTCTAAGTATTTTATTCCTTTCGTTGCAATGGTAAATGGAATTGCTTCCATAATTTCTCTTTCTATTTTCTCATTATTAGTGTATAGGAATGCAAGGGATTTCTGTGTGTTGATTTTATATCCTGCCACTTTACTATATTCATTGATTAGCTCTAGTAATTTTCTGGTGGAGTCTTTAGGGTTTTTTATGTAGAGGATCATGTCATCTGCAAACAGTGAGAGTTTTACTTCTTTCCAATTTGGATTCCTTTCATTTCTTTTTCTGCTCTGATTGCTGTGGCCAAAACTTCCGGAACTATGTTGAATAGTAGTGGTGAGAGTGGGCACACTTGCCTTGTTCCTGACTTCTGGGAAAATGCTTTCAATTTTTCACCATTGAGGATAATGTTTGCGTGGGTTTGTCACATATAGCTTTTATTATGTTGAGGTGTATTCCTTCTATTCCTGCTTTCTAGAGGTTTTTTTTTGTCATAAATAGATGCTGAATTTTGTCAAAGGCTTTCTCTGCATCTATTAAGATAATCATATGATTTTTATTTTTCAGTTTGTTAATGTGATGTATTACATTGATTGATTTGGACTTACTGAAGAATCCTTGCATCCCTGGGATAAAGTCCACTTGGTCATAATGTATGATCTTTTTAACATGTTTTTGGATTCTGTTTGCTAGAATTTTGTTAAGGATTTTTGCATCTGTGTTCATCAGTGATATTGGCCTGTAGATTTCTTTTTTTGTGGCATCTTTGTCAGGTTTTGGTATTAGGGTGATGGTGGCCTCATAGAATGAGTTTGGAAGTTTACTTTCCTCTGCAATTTTCTGGAAGAGTTTGAGTAGGATAGGTGTTAGCCCTTCTATCAAATTTTGATAGAACTCAGCTGTGAAGCCATCTGGACCTGGGCTTTTGTTTGCTGGAAGATTTCTGATTACAGTTTCAATTTGCGTGCTTGTGATGGGTCTGTTAAGATTTTCTGTTTCTTCCTGGTTCAGTTTTGGAAAGTTGTACTTTTCTAAGAATTTGTTCATTTCTTCCAAGTTGTCCATTTTATTGGCATATAGTTGCTGATAGTAGTCTCTTGTGATCCTTTGTATTTCTGTGTTGTCTGTTGTGATCTCTCCATTTTCATTTCTAATTTTGTTGATTTGATTCTTCTCCCTTTGTTTCTTGATGAGTCTGGCTAATGGTTTGTCAATTTTATTTATCTTCCAAAGAACCAGCTTTTGTCTTTGTTGATTTTTTTATGGTCTCTTTTGTTTCTTTTGCATTTATTTCTCTCCCTAATTTTTAAGATTTCTTTCCTTTTATGAACCCTGGGCTTCTTCATTTCTTCCTTTTCTAGTTGCTTTAGGTGTAGAGTTAGGTTATTTATTTGACTTTTTTCTTGTTTCCTGAGGTATGCCTGTATTGCTATGAACCTTCCCCTTAGCACTGCTTTTACAGTGTCCCACCGGTTTTTGGATTGTTGTGTTTTCATTTTCATTTATTTCTATGCATATTTTGATTTCTTTTTTTATTTCTTCTGTGATATGTTGGTTATTCAGCACCATGTTGTTCAGCCTCCATATGTTGGAATTCTTAATAGTTTTTCTCCTGTAATTGAGATCTAATCTTACTGCATTGTGGTCAGAAAAGATACTTGGAATGATTTCAATATTTTTGAATTTACCAAGGCTAGATTTATGGTCCATGATGTGATCTATCCTGGAGAAGGTTCCATGTGCACTTGAGAAAATGGTGAAATTCATTGTTTTGGGGTGAAATGTCCTATAAATATCAATTAGGTCTAATTGGTCTATTGTATCATTTGAAGTGTGTGTTTCCTTGTTAATTTCCTGTTTAATTTATCTATCCATTGGTGTGAGTGGGTATTAAAGTCTCCCACTATTATTGTGTTATTGTTAATTTCCCCTTTCATACTTGTTAGCATTTGTCTTACATGTTGCAGTGCTCCTATGTTGGATGCATATATATTTATAATTGTTATATCTTCTTTTTGGGTTGATCCTTCGATCATTATGTAGTGTCCTTCTTTGCCTCTTTTCACAGCCTTTGTTTTAAAGTCTATTTTATCTGATATGAGTATTTCTACTCCTGCTTTCTTTTGGTCTCTATTTGCGTGGAATATCTTTTTCCAGCCCTTCACTTTCAGTCTGTATGTGTCCCCTGTTTTGAGGCGGGTCTCTTGTAGACAACATATTTAAGGGTCTTGTTTTTGTATCCATTCAGCCAGTCTTTGTTTTTTGGTTGGGGCATTCAACCCATTTGCACTTAAGGTAATTTTTGATAAGTATGACCCCGTTGCCATTTACTTTATTGTTTTGAGTTCGAGTTTATACACCCTCTTTGTGTTTCCTGTCTAGAGAAGATCCTTTAGCATTTGTTGGAGAGCTGGTTTGGTGGTGCTGAATTCTCTCAGCTTTTGCTGTCTGTAAAGCTTTTGATTTCTCCTTCATATCTGAATGAGATCCTTGCTGGGTACAGTAATCTGGGCTGTAGGTTATTTTAGTTCATCACTTTAAGTATGTCCTGCCATTCTCTCCTGGTCTGAAGAGTTTCTATTGAAAGATCAGCTGTTATCCGTATGGGAATCCCCTTGCATGTTATTTGTTGTTTTTCCCTTGCTACTTTTAATATTTGTTCTTTACGTTTGATCTTTGTTAATTTGATTAATATGTAGCTTGGGTTGTTTCGCCTTGGGTTTATCCTGTTTGGGACTCTCTGGGTTTCTTGGACTTGCATGACTATTTCCTTCCCTATTTTAGGGAAGTTTTCAACTATTATCTCCTCAAATATTTTCTCATGGTCTTTCTATTTGTCTTCTTCTTCTGGGACTTCTATGATTCGAATGTTGGGGTGTTTAACATTGACCCACAGGTCTCTGAGCAGGTTCTCATTTCTTTTAATTGTTTTTTCTTTTTTCCTCTTTGTTTCTTTTATTCCTACCATTCTATCTTCTACCTCATGTATACTATCCTCTGCCTCCGTTATTCTACTGTTGGTTCCCTCCAGAGTGTTTTTGATCTCATTTATTGCATTATTCATTATATATTGACTCTTTTTAAATTTCTTCTAGGTCCTTGTTAAACTTTTCTTGCGTCTTCTCAATCCTTGTCTCCAGGCTAGTTATCCATAACTCCATTTTGTTTTTAAGATTTTGGACCATTTTTACTATCATCATTTGGAATTCTTTATCGGGTAGATTCCCTATCTCTTCCTCTTTTGTTTGCTTTGGTGGGCATTTATCCTGTTCCTTTACCTGCTGGGTATTCCTCTGCCTCTTCATCTTGTTTATATTGCTGTGTTTGGGGATGGCCTTTCTGTATTCTGGCAGTTTGTGGAGTTCTCTTTATTGTGGAGTTTCCTCACTGTGGGTGGGGTTGGATGGGTGGCTTGACAAGGTTTCCTGTTTAGGGGAGCTTGTGTCAGTGTTCTGGTGGGTGGAGCTGGATTTCTTCTCTCTGGAGTGCAATGAAGTGTTCAGTAATGATATGAGATGGCAGTGGGTTTGGTGTGACTTTGGGCAGCCTGTATATTGAAGCTCAGTGCCGCGTTTCTGTGTTGCTGGAGAATTTGCATGGTATGTCTTGCTCTGGAACTTGTTGGCCGTTGGGTGGTGCTTGGTTTCAGTGTAGGTATGGAGGCGTTTGATGAGCTCCTGCTGATTAACGTTCCCTGAAGTCAGGAGTTCTCTGGTGTTCTTAGGATTTGGACATAAGTCTCCTGCCTCTGGTTTTCAGTCTTATTCTTACAGTAGCCTCAAGACTTCTCCATCTCCTTTTGAAGACAATGGGCTGCTTTTCTGGGTGTCTGATGTCCTCTGCCAGCATTCAGAAGTTGTTTTGCAGAATTGACTCAGCGTTCAAATGTTCTTTTGATGAATTTGTGAGGGAGAAAGTGGTCTCTCCATCTTATTCCTCTGCTATGTTAGTACCACTCCCTGACTCCCATATTTTTGTAAGAGTTTTATAATTTTAGGTCTTAATACATTTTGGATTAATTTTTGTGTATGGTGTGAAGTAGAGAGTGAAATTCATAATTTTGCCTGGAAGTATCTAATTATTCCATTGTTTTCTGTTGAAAAGACCACTTTTCACAAAATTTTTTTTTCATCTTTATTGAAAATCAGTTGACTATAAATGAAAGGACTTATTTCTGTACATTCATTTTTGTTCCATCAATTTATATTTGTATTGATACTTATGCTAGCAAGATACTGACTTCATGACTGTAGCTTTGTTGTAAGTTGTGAAATTGGGAAGTGTAAGTCTGCCAATTTGATATTTCTGGATCCCTCACCTTTCTATATGAATTTTAGGGTCAGTCAATTTCTTCAAAACAGCCACCTGGGATTCTGATTGGAATTGTGTAGAATCTGTATAATAATTTAGAGAATATACCTGTCTCAACAATATTAAGTCTTTCAATCCAATTAAGTCAATCTAAACATGTTAAGGTGTTTGTCATTTATTTATGTCTTCCTTAATATCTTTGAGCAATGTTTTATGATTTCTACAACAAACTGTGGAAAATTCTTAAAGAAATGGGAATACCAGACCATGTAACCTGCCTCTTGAGAAATCTATATGCAGGTCAAGAAGCAACAGTTAGTACTGGATATGGAACAACAGACTGGTTCCAAATTGGGAAAGGAATATGTCAATGCTATATATTGTCACCTTGCTTGTTTAACTTATATGCAGAGTACATCATGTGAAATGCTAGGCTGGATGAAGCAGAAGCTGGAATCAAGATTGCCAGGAGAAATATCAATAACCTCAGATATGCAGATGACACCACCCTTATGGCAGAAAGTGAAGAAGAACTAAAGAGCCTCTTGATGAAAGTGAAAGAGGAGAGTGAAAAGGCAGGCTTAAAACTCAACATTCAGAAAACTAAGATCATGGCATCTGGTTCCATCACTTCATGGCAAACAGATGGGGAAACAATGGAAATAGTGAGACACTTTATTTTGGGGAGCTCTAAAATCATTGCAGATGGTGACTGCAGCCATGAAGTTAAAAGGCGCTCTCTCCTTGGAAGAAAAGCTATGGCCAAGCTAGACAGCATATTAAAAAGCAGGTACATTACGTTGCTAACAAAGGTCTGTCTGGTCGAAGCTATGGTTTTGCCAGTAGTCATGTATGGACGTGAGAGTTGGACCATAAAGAGAGCTGAGCACTGAAGAAATGATGCTTTTGAACTGTGGTGTTTGGAGAAGACTCTTGAGAGTCCCCTTACTGCAAGGAGATCAAACCAGTCAATCCAAAGGAAATCAGTCCTGAATATTCATAGGAAGGACTCGTGCTGAAGTTGAAACTCCAATACACCTTATGAGAAGAACTGACTCATTGGAAAAGATTCTGATGCTGGGAAAGAGTGAAGGCAGGAGGAGAAGGGGATGACAGAGGATGAGATGGTTGGATGGCATCACCGACTCGATGGACATGAGTTTGAGCAAGCTCCAGCAGGGGAGCCTGGCATGTTGCTGTCCATGAGGTTGCAAAGAGTCAGACACAACTGAATGACTGAACCGAACTGAATATTTTCTGCACGAGTTTAGTAATAATTACTATTAATTCTTCTTTAAATTTGATATATGCTAGTGAAGCCATCTGGGCCTGGGATTATCTTTGTGGGAAGACTTTTAGTTTCCTACTTAATCCTTTTCTTTGCTACTGTTCTACTTAGCTTTTCAATATCTCTTCGAGTCAATTTTGGTAATCTAATTTTTTCTTGGAATTTTTCCATTTCATTTAGTTATCAAATTTGTTTTCATATAATTGTTTGCAATATCCCTTTATAATATTTTAAAAATTCTGTGAGGATGGTAGTAATGTCCCCTCTTTCATTCCTGATTTTACAGATTTGAATCTTTGCTCTTTTTTTTTTTTCTATCTAAATCTACCTACAGGTATGCTTATAATCTTTTCCAAAAACCAACATTTGGCTTTATTATTTTTCCCTTTTGTTTTTCTATTTTCTATAATAGTAATTTCTACTCTAATCTTTGTTTCTAATCCTATGTTTCTGCTTGACTTGGGTTTAGTTTGCCTTTCTTTTTCTAATTTCTTAAGGTGAGAGTTTAGATTATTTAATTAAAAAAATTTTAATGTGGACTTTATGGCTATAAATTCTCCTGTATATATTGCTTTTGAAAGGTTTGTTGCAATATATATCCCAAACATTTCAGAATATTATATTTTCAATTTCGTTTGTCTCAAAATATTTTCTAACTTCTTCTTTGAACCATTGTTAAAGGATATTATTTAAAATTTCTACATATTTATGTATTTCCCAAATTTCTGTTGGCTATTGATTTCTAATTTAATTACATTGTGCTCTTAAGCCATCTTTTGAATGATTTCAGTTATTTTAAAATTGTTGATATTTCTTTTATGGCCAGCTTACACTGAGAAATGTTCCTTGTGTTCTTAGATGATATGTTCTGTTGTTGAGTGGTGTGTTCTATAGATATTAGCTATATCTCACTTCTTAATAGTGTTCTTGAAGTCTCTATATCCTTGCTGGTTTACTCTCTAGCTGTTCTATTCTAGCCTAACTTAGCCTGCCCTGTCCTATCTTGTACTATTCTATTCTATTCTATTCAGAATGGTGTATTGATGTCTGTAACTATTACTGTTGATTGTTCTATTTCTTCAGTTCTGTCAGTTTTTGCTCAATATATCTTGAGGCCCTATTTTTAGATACATATGTAATTGTTATATCTTCCTGACAAATTGATCCCAGGTGGCGCTAGTGGTAAAAAGGCTGCCTGACAATGCAGGAGATGAAGTTTGATTCCTAGGTCAAGAAGGTCCCCTGAAATAGGAAATGGCAAACAGCTCCAATATTCTTGCCTGGAAAATTCCATGAGCAGAGGAGCATGGTGGGCTATAGTCCATGGGGCTGCAGGGAATTGGACACGACTGAGTGACTAAGCACAGCACATTAAAAAGTCTTTTTCTCTATTATTAACAGCATTTTTAACTTAAATTATATTTTGTTTGATATGCTATCAATATGTCTACTCTAGCTTTCTTATGGTTGTTGTTTTCATATCTTATACTTTTTTCTTCAGTCTTTTAGAATATTTTTTAAAATTTTTATTGGAGTATAAATACTTTACAGTGTTGTATTAGTTTCTACTATATAGTAAAGCAAACCAGCTATGCATATACATATATCCCCTCTTTTTTTGGATTCTCTCCCATTTAGGTCACCACAGAGCATTGAATAGACTTCCCTGTGCTATACAATAGGTTTTCATTTGTTGTCTATTTTATACATAGTATTAAAGCTCATACGGTAAAGCATCTACCTGCAATGCGGGAGACCCGGGTTCGATCCCTGGGTTGGGAAGATCTGCTGGAGAAGGAAATGGCAACCCACTCCAGTACTCTCGCCTAGAAAATTCCACGGATGGAGGAGCCTAGTGGGCTACAGTGGGGTTGCAAAGAGTCAAACACGACTGAGCGACTTCACTCAATCACTCATTGATAGTGTACATATGTCAATCTCCACCTCCCAATTCATCCCACCCTTCCTTCCCCTCTTGGTGTCCATGCGTTTGTTCTCTACATCTGTTTCTCTTTTTCTGCTCTGTAAATAATAACATCTATACCATTTTTTTCATATTTCATATATATGCATTAATACACAATATTTATTTTCCTCCTTCTGACTGACTTCACTCTGTATGACAATCTTGAGATCCATCCATGTCACTACAAATGACCCAATTTCATTACATTTTATGGCTGAGTAATAGTGTATATGTGTGTATGAATAATTGTATACATATATAGATGCACCACATCTTCTTTATCCATTCCTCTGCTGGTGGACATTTAAGTTGTTTCCATGTCCTAGCTATTGCAAACAGTGCAGCAATGAACACTGAGGAGCATGTGGGTTTTTTTTTTTTTTTAATTATGATTTTCTCTGGATATATGCCCAGTGGTGAGATTGCTGGTGAGAGAGTTAATGGAAGTATGTTGATAAGGAGTCCAAGCCTAAGGCCTATTTAAGGAGGAGGTGAACATTGTTTCCTTTTCATATTCTTTTGCCTTAGACATGTAGACCTCGTAGGCAGCAGTATCTTTTGTTCAAGGATATACCTTTTTTGAGCTCAGAATATATGTTATGGGAGAAGGTCTGGGTAAAACTTCCACAGCTTTGAGCTCTGGGTTAACCTGTTCCTTCTGGCTCATCTTATGCTGATGTCATCCCAGGATATATGTTACAAGAAAGGGTCTGGGCAAAATTTTCACAGCCTTGACATATTCTTTTCTATTCTCAACAGCTAGCAGAAAAGTATATAATACCCTGCTTAAAACTAGCAAGGCAGGTAGTCTTTCTACCCCCTTTGATGTCTATGTCAGCTCTTTTCTCTCACTATCACTTTAATAAAATTTCTACTACACAAAGCAATGAGTGACTGAAATTGTCTTTGGTCCCGGAGACTATGAATCCAGTGGAGCACTGTAAGCTTTCATCTATTATCTTGGGGGCTCACCCAGGACCCCGAGACAAGGTGTAAGCTATTATCTTGGGTGCTAAGTGATAAAGTCTGTCACTGGGTCATGTGGTACTTCTTTCAGTTTTTTTCAAGGAACCTCCATACTGCTCTTCAAAGTGGCTGTATCTATTTACATTCCCACCAAGAGTGCAAGAGGGTTTCCTTTCCTCCACAACCTCTCCAGCATTTATTGTTTGTACATTTTATGATGATGGCCATTCTGACTGGTGTGAGGTGATATCCTATATTTTTCAATGTAAAGTATGACTCTTATAGACAGAACATAGTTGGGTCTTGTTTATTTTTTTAAAATCAGTTCTAATAACTTCTTTTTTGATTGAATTCTTTCACTCATATTTGATGTTATTTTTCTATAGCTGATTCATGCTTGCCATTTTACCTTTTGTTTTCTCTATGTCTCCTTTCATTTCTCCACTCTTCTCCGGTAGCATATTGGGCACCTACCAACCTGGGGAGTTCATCTCTCAGTGTCATATCTTTTGGCCTTTTCATACTGTTCATGGGGTTCTCAAGGCAAGAAAACTGAAGTAGTTTGACTGCAGCCATGAAATTAAAAGATGCTTGCTCCTTGAGAGAAAAGCTATGACCAACCTAGAGAGCATGTTAAAAAACAGAGACATTACTTTGCCAACAAAGATCTGCCTAGTCAAAGCTATGATTTTCCAGTAATCATGTATGGATGTGACAGTTGGACTATAAAGATGGTTGAGCACCAAAGAATTGATGCTTTTGAAGTGTGGTGTTGGAGAAGACTCTTGAGGGTCCCTAGGACTAAAAGGAGATCAAACCAGGCAATCCTAAAGGAAATCAGTCCTGAATATTCATTGGAAGGACTGATGCTGAAGCTGAAGCTCCAACACTTTGGCCACCTGAAGCAAACAACTGACTCATTGGAAAAGACCCTGATGCTGGGAAAGAATGAAGGCAGGAGGAGAAGGGGACAACAGAGGATGAGATGGTTGGATGACATCACCAACTTGATGGACATGAGTTTGAGCAAGCTCTCGGAGTTAGTGAAAGACAGGGAAGCCTGGCATGCTGCAGTCCATGGGGTTGCAAAGAGTTGGACACGACTGAGCAACTGAACTGAACTGATGTCTCATTTAATGTTCTTCTGTTCCTCCTTTCACGACTTCTTTACTGCTGCTGCTGCTGCTGCTAAGTCGCTTCAGTCGTGTCTGACTCTGTGGGACCCCAAAGATGGCAGCCCACCAGGCCCTGCCGTCCCTGGGATTCCCCAGGCAAGAACACTCGAGTGGGTTGCCATTTCCTTCTCCAATGTACGAAAGTGAAAAGTGAAAGTGAATTTGTTCAGTCGTGTCCGATTTGTAGTGACCCCATGGACCGCAACTTACCAGGTTCCTCTGTCCATGGGATTTTCCAGGCAAGAGTACTGGAGTGGGTTGCCATTGCCTTCTCTGGACTTCTTTACTATTAAGTGGGGATTACACATTTTAGATTACACCTTTTAAATGCGTATTACACATTTTAAATCCTTTTGATTATATTTTTGAGTTATTTTATTAATAGGTTTATAATCTTTTAAAAAAATGCTTATTAGAAGCTACCTCAGATTTTGTTGTTCAGTCACATAGTTGTGTCTGACTCTTTAGGACCCATGGACTGCAGCACAGCAGACCTCCCTGTCCCTCACCATCTCCCGAAGTTTGCCCAAGTTAATGTTCATTGCATCAATGATACCATCCAGCCATCTCATCCTCTGACACCCTCTTCTCCTTCTGCCCTCAATTTTTCCCAGCATCAGGGACTTATCCAATGAGTCAGCTGTTCTCATCAGGTAACCAAAATACTGGAGCTTCAACTTCAGCATCAGTCCTTCAATGAGTGTTCAGGGTTGATTTCCCTTGAGACTGGCTGTTTTGATGTCCTTGCTGTCCAAGGGACTCTTAGGAGTCTTCTCCAGCACCACAGTTCGAAGGCATCAATTCTTTGGCACTCTGCCTTTTTACGGTTCAGTTCTCACAACCGTATATGACCACTAGGAGGACTATAGCCTTGACTGTACAGACTTTTGTTGGCAGAGTAATGTCTCTGCTTTTCAACACATTGTATAGGTTTGTCACAACTTACCTGCCAAGTAGCAATCGACTTTTGATTTCATGGCTGTAGTCACCATCCACAGTGATTTTAGAGCCCAAGAAGAGGAAATCCATCACTGCTTCCACCTTTTCCCCTCCTGTTTGCCACGAAGTAACAGGACCAGATGCAGTGATCTTAGTTATTTTAATATTTAGTTTTAAGCAGGCTCTTTCACTCCTTCAGCCTCACCAAGATGTTCTTTAGTTTCTGTTCACTTTCTGCCATTAGAGTGGTTCAGTTCAGTTCAGTCACTCAGTCGTGTCCGACTCTTAGCAGCCACATGGACTGCAGCACAGCAGGCCTCCCTGTCCATCACCTACTCCCAAAGTTTACTCAAACTCATGTCCATTGAGATGGGGATGCCATCCAACGATCTCATCTTCTGTCGTCCTCTTCTCCTTTTGCCTTCAATCTTTCCCAGTATCAGGGTCTTTTTGAATCAGTCAGTTCTTCTCATCAGGTGGCCAAAGTATTGGAGTTTCAGTTTCAGCATCAGTCCTTTCAATGAAAATTCAGGACTGATTTCCTTTAGGATGAACTGGTTGGATCTCTTTGCAGTCCAAAGGACTCTCCTTTGCTGCTCAGCTTTCTTTATAGTCCAACTCTCACATCCATACATGAAACTGGAAAAACCATAGCTTTGTACTAGATTGACCTTTGTTGGCAAAATAATGTCTCTGCTTTTTAAAATGTTGTCTAAGTTGGTCATAACTTTTCTTCCAAGGAGTAAGTGTCTTAATTCCATGGCTGTAATTACCATCTGCAGTGATTTTGGAGCATCCAAAAATAAAGTCTGCCACTGTTTTCACTGTTTCCTCATCTATTTGCTATGAAGCGATGGGACCAGATCATGACATGATCTTAGTTTTCTAAATGTTGAGCTTTAAACCAACTTTTTCACTCTCTGCTTTCACTTTCAAGAGGTTCTTTAGTTCTTCTTCACTTTCTACCACAAGGTGGTGTCATCTGCATATCTGAGGTTATTGATATTTCTCCCAGCAATCTTGATTCCAGCTTCTCCTTCATCCAGCCCAGGATTTCTCATGATGTACTCTGCATATAAGTTAAATAAGCACAGTGACAATATACAGCCTTGATATACTCCTTTCCCAATTTTGAACCAGTCCATTGTTCCATGTACAGTTCTAACTGTTGCTTTTTGACCTGCATACAGATTACTCAGGAGGCAGGTAAGGTTGTATGGTATTCCCATTTCTTTAAGAATTTTCCACAGTTTGTTGTGATCCACACAGCCAAAGGGTTTGGTGTAGTCAATAAAGCAGAGGTAGATATTTTCTGGAACTCTCTTGCTTTTTCGATGGTCAAGCAGATATTGGCAATTTGATCTCTGGTTCCTCTGCCTTTTCTAAATCCACCTTGAACATCTGGAATTTCATGGTTCATGTAGTGTTGAAGCCTGGCTTGGAGAATTTTGAGCATTACTTTGCTAGCGTGTGAAATAAGCCCAATTGTGCAGTAGTTGGAACATATTTGGAATTGCCTTTCTTTCGGATTAGAATGAAAAGTGACCTTTTCCAGTCCTGTGGCCTTCGTGGAGTTTTCCAAATTTGCTGGCACATTGGGTGCAGCACTTTCACACCATCATCTTTTAGGATTTGAAATAGCTCAACTGGAAATCCATCACCTCCACTAGCTTTGTTCATAGTGATGCTTCCTAAGGCCCACTTGAGTTCCCATTCCAGGATGTCTTGCTCTAGGTGACTGATCACACTATCGTGGTTATCTGGGTCATGAAGATATTTCTTGTATTTTCTTCTTAATATCTTCTGCTTCTTTTAGGCCTAACACTTGCTGTCCTTTATTGTGCCCATCTTTGCATGAAATATTCCCTTGGTATCTCCAGTTTTCTTGAGGAGATCTCTAGTCTTCCCCATTCAATTTTTTCCCTCTATTTGTTTGCATTGATCACTGAGGAAGGCTTTCTTATCTCTCCTTGCCTTGGAACTCTGCATTCAAACAGGCATATCTTTCGTTTTCTCCTTTACCTTTAGCTCTCTTCTTTTCTCAGCTATTTGTAAAGCTTCCTCACAGAACCATTTTGCCTTTTCGCATTTCTTTTTCTTGGAGATGTGTCAGGGGACTTTCAACTTTAAGGAATCCTATATGTTGCATTTTTTTCCTTTGTGTGCCATTTCTCAAGGACTCTCTGTTCCTTATCAGTTCCTATTCCAGGAACAAACAGAGCTGCATGCAGTTCTCAGGATTGAGATCATGGAAAAGGGCACCTGCTTGGTTTCCTTTTAGTAACTCACTTCAGTGACTCTCTTCAGCAACCCTGTATATGTTAGACTACCCACTGTGTTGCAAATGATGGAATTTCATTCTTTGTAATGGCTGAGTAATCATTTTACTGAAGATATATAAACATGCATTTCTGCTAATAAAATATCCTTGCTCCACTAGAGACCTGGGTCCCCCATATCCTTCTTTTTATCTTCATTCTCTTTGGTGCATGGAAGCCTACTGAGCTCACTTTCTCACCCAGGCTTTCAAGACCTCCTTGAGAAGATGCCCTGTGCCTTCGTGGGCGGTACAAGTCCTGTGCATGGGCTTTATTGGTTTTCCACGTAACCCAAGAGATACTGCTCACTCTCTTTCTTTTTCTTTCTTTTCATCAAATCCAGTCCCCAGGTCCCAGTCTGTAAAAGACCGCAACAAGTGGCACCTGAACAGGGACCTGGCATTCACGGCATTCAGGACGGAGTGACTGGGACCTACTGAGTTTGGTTAAGTCCGGGGTTATGGGACAAATGGCTGGAAAGCCCCACCATTTTTCTACTTTACTTCATCATTTATTTAAGGTTCAAGGACTTTCAGTTTCGGGTCAATGCATAGAGGCATGCCTTCAAACAGTGGTTGAACATAATCCCTGGTTCCCTGATGAGGGCAGTTTTGATTTAGAAATTTAGAACTGGGCAAAGAGAATGTTAAACAAGCCACTAGATGGGGAAAATATACCCCAATATATTCCTGGCCCCTATGGGCCCTAATTAAAGCTATGATTTTGCCATTTCAAAGTAGTTCCAGCCCTCCTGATATATGACAACAGGTGGAACATTTATTACATGAATATGAATTCGGTGATGAAACTTTTCCAAAAACCCAAATAAAACAACATAAAATATTTCAGAATTTACTAGCCCTGCTCCAGCTGCTCTGAGTGCTCCTTCTCTTGCACCTCTTACAACAGGCACAAAACTGAAAGTCCCTTCAATACAAGAACAAAATGACTTTAACAATGACTCTCCTGAGTCTCTCTTTGTCACTAAAGCTGATAATGCTTTTTTGGATAACAAAGATAAGCCTTTAGCATGTACTTATATTTATGAGAAAAAAGTATCTACTCATTCTCCTTCACAATGGAGGCTCTCTGAATTGTTGGCTTTGCAATCTCGAGTCTCTGAGGCTGATGGTTTTTCTGCTTTTCCAGTATTAAGAAATCTTAATTCTCAAGGGCAAATAATACCTCAATATGAAGGCATTGATTTTTCTTACATACAACAAATGAAAAAAACTGTAACTATGTATGGCCCTCATTCACCTTTTACTAAAGAACTTCTAAATGCTATGGCATCTTCTATTGGGACCTTCATCCCTTACAATTGATGAATTTTGATAAAAGCTCTCCTTAAACCAGGAGAATATCTTCAATGGACTATGTGGTTTCAAGATGTGGCTCGGGATCATGCCAATTTTAATGCTCGAGCTGGTGCTCCCCAGAACCAAATTACTTTTGAAATGTTAACTGGTATAGGACAATTTGAAGCGACAGAAGCTCAAATATAATGGCCTCCTTTGTTGCATATACAATTGAAAGAAGCTGCCCTTGAAGCCTGGGATTGAACTACTCCTCAAGGAGAACCTAAAAGTAGTTACACTAAGATATTACAAGGACTTAATGAAGCCTATGCTGATTTTCTAGCCAGACTAGAAACTGCTATTTCCCATAGTGTAATTGGAGAAGAAGCCAGATTACAACCAGAAAAACTGTTTGCATATGAGAATGCAAATCAGGAATGTCAAAGGGCTATCATTCCAATACATGAGACTGGGACTGTTATTGATTATTTGAAGGCTTGCCACAATTTAGGGTCTGAGACACAGAAAATGCAAATGTTAGCTGAAACAATGGCTGCTTTTTTTTTTTTTTTTCATTTTTAACTTTTAATTTTACATTGATGTATAAATAATCAACTAACAATGTGACAGTTTCAGATGAACAGCTAAGGGACTCAGCCATCCATATACATGCATCCCCAAACTTCCCTCCCATCCAGGCTGCCAAATAACATTGAGCAGAATTCCCTGTTCTATACAGTAGGTCCTTGTTGGTTATCCAATTTAAATATAGCCGTGTATACATGCTCCTCCCAAACTCCCTAACTATCCCTTTCCCTGATCCTTCCCCCTGTCCTAGTAACCATAAGTTCCTTCTCTAAGTCTGTAAATCCTTGTTTTGTAAATAAGTCCATCTGTATTATATTTCTTTAGATTCTGCATAAAAGAGATATTGCATGTACCTTTCTTTTAAAGAAATTCTGAGATTCTCCCAAAGGAGTTCAAACAGAAAATCACAGTACTATTAAGGATGTCTCTTTTTTTTATTTTTATTTTTACTTTATTTTGCTTTACAATACTGTATTGGTTTTGCCATACATTGACATGAATCAGCCACGGGTGTACCTGAGTTCCCAATCCTGAACCCCCCTCCCACCTCCCACCCCATATCATCTCTTTGGATCATCCCCTTGCACCAGCCCCAAGCATCCTGTATCCTGTATCGAACGTAGACTGGCGATTCGTTTCTTACATGATAGTGTACATGTTTCAATGCCTTTCTCCCAAATCATCCCACCCTCTCCTTCTCCCACAGAGTCCAGAAGTCCGTTCTAAACATCTGTGTCTCTTTTGCTGCTTTTAAAAAGGGAAATAAAGAATGTTTTATATATGGGGATAAGACCCATTTAAAAAAGGATTGCCCTAAGAAACATGCAGAGAAAATTAAAGCTAATAAAAAGTTTCCAAAACTCTACCCTCTCTGCCATAAGGGGATGCATTGGGCCAAAGATTGTCAATCTAAATATGATGTTGAGGGAAAACTTATTTTGGGAAACTTCAAACCGGGGATTCCCCAGGTCCCCCTCAACAAAAACGAGGGGCAAACTTCATCTTTTCCCTCAAACCCTCAACATCTGGCAGTACTGCCATTGATATATCAGCTCTAAATGATTTTCTCCTTTTCCCTCAAGCAATCCCTTTTAGAATACCTACTGGACTTTTGGGACCCCTACCTCCACAAACCTTTTAGCTTTTTACTTGGCTAATCTAACTTCACTTCTAAGGGAATTACTGTTCACCCTGGAATAATTGATTCAGATTATAAGGGAGAAATTCAAGTTATGATGTCATCTCAGATACTATTGCAATTTTAAAAAGGGGACAAAATTGCCTAATTACTTCTTTTATCTTACATTTCTATTAACTCCTCTAGTGATATACAGACAGATGGATAGGAAATTCAGATCAAAAACTATCCTTATGGACATCATTGGTATCTGAATATGCCTGACCAAATATAAATACCAAAATCAATGGTAAAAGATTTTCTAGTGTCCTCGATACTGGATCTGATATCACTATTATTTCCAAACACTTACGGTCCAAATCTTGGCCTATACACAAAATTTCTTGCGAAATTACAGGAGTTACTCAAACAAAAATACAAAAATTCTATCAAAGTATTCAAATTTATCCTTGTGAGGGATGAGAAGGCCAGCCTGCAGCATTACAACCTTATGTAATAGATGCACCCCTTAATCTAATAGGAAGGGATTTACTTATGCAATGGCAAACTCAGATATACATTCCACATTTTTCTTAGGGGCCACTGCTCATTTAACAAACAATACAATTATTAAAATAACTTGGAAGTATGATGAGCCTATTTGGACAGAACGGTGGCCCCTTACATAAGAGAAATTACAGGCTGCTAAAGAACTTATAGATACACAATTGGAATTAAAACATATTGAGGAATATTATTCCCCTTGGAACTCCCCCATTTTTGTTATAAAAAAGAAACCTGGCAAATGGCATCTCTTAACAGACCTTAGAAAAGTTAATGCATCTATGAATCCTATGGGTACATTGCAACCAAAAATCCCATCACCTACCATTATTCCTCAAAACTGGCATAATATTATTACAGATTTACAAGATTGCTTTTTTAATATACCTTTACATCCTCTAGACTGAAAGAGATTTGCTTTCTCTCTTCCTTATCCTAATCACACCGGGCCTCATAAGTAATACCAATGGACTGTATTGCCTCAAGAAATGATGAATTCTCCCACTATGTGTCAATATTATGTAGCCAAAGCCCTTGAACCTATAAGAAAAAAATTTTCTATCTTTCTTGTTATTCATTATGTGGATGATATATTGTTTTCAGCTCCATCTGCTTTGGAAACTCAACACATGCTTAATATAGCTCAACAATGCTTGAAAAACTCTGGGTTAATTATTGCCCCTGAAAAAATTCAAACCTCTACACTTTACCATTACTTAGGATTTGTTATTAATGAATAAAGTATTATTCCTCAACTGACACAGATTCGTACTGATAAATTATCAATCTTGAATGATTTTCAAAATCTTTTAGGTGATAAAAATTAGATTAGATCTTGCTTCAGTTCAGTTCAGTTCAGTCGCTCAATCGTGTCCGACTCTTTGCAACCCCATGGATCGCAGCATGCCAGGCCTCCCTGTCCATCACCAACTCTCGGAGTTCACTCAGACTCACGTCCATCGAGTCAGTGATGCCATCCAGCCATCTCATCCTCTGTCGTCCCCTTCTTCTCCTGCCCCCAATCCCTCCCAGCATCAGAGTCTTTTCCAATGAGTCAACTCTTTGCATGAGGTGGCCTAAGTAGTGGAGTTTTAGCTTCAGCATCAGTCCCTCCAATGAACACCCAGGACTGATCTCCTTTAAAATGGACTGGTTGGATCTCCTTGCAGTCCAAGGGACTCTCAAGAGTCTTCTCCAACACCACATTTCAAAAGCATCAATTCTCCGGTACTCAGCTTTCTTCACAGTCCAACTCTCACATCCACACATGACCACAGGAAAAACCATAGCCTTGACTAGACGGACCTTTGTTGGCAAAGTAATGCTTCTGCTTTTCAATATGCTATCTCGTTTGGTCATAACTTTTCTTCCAAGGAGTAAGCGTCTTTTAACTTCATGGCTGCAATTACCATCTGCAGTGATTTTGGAGCCCTGAAAAATAAAGTGTGACACTGTTTCCACTGTTTCCCCATCTATTTCCCATGAAGTGATGGGACCAGATGCCATGATCTTCATTTTCTGAATGTTGAGCTTTAAGCCAACTTTTTCCACTCTCCTCTTTGACTTTCATCAAGAGGTTTTTTAGTTCCTCTTCACTTTCTGTCATAAAGATGGTGTCATCTGCACATCTGAGGTTATTGATATTTCTCCCAGCAATCTTGATTCCTGCTTGTGCTTCTTCCAGCCCAGTGTTTCTCATGATGCACTCTGCATGTAAGTTAAATAACTAGGGTGACAATATACAGCTTTGACGTACTCCTTTTCCTATTTGGAACCAGTTTGTTGTTCCATGTCCACTTCTAACTGTTGCTTCCTGACCTGCATACAGATTTCTCAAGAGGCAGGTCAGGTGGTCTGGTATTCCCATCTCTTTTAGAATTTTCCACAGTTTATTGTGATCCACACAGTCAAAGGCTTTGGCATAGTCAGTAAAGCAGAAATAGATGTTTTTCTGGAACTCTCTTGCTTTTTTGATGATCCAGTGGATGTTGGTAATTTGATCTCTGGTTCCTCTACCTTATTAAAAAATCTCAATTATAGAAAGCGTTACAGAATTCTATTGATTATAGCTTTTCTGGAATATTTTGGAGAAATTTCATTATCCTAACAAGTTCTGGAATTTCTTCAAAAATACTGAATTTATTATCTCCTGTAACATCAGCTCACAGCCTATACCTCAAGCTGATGTTTTCTATATCAGTTCAGTTCAGTTCAGTTCAGTCACTGAGTCGTATCCAACTCTTTGCGACCCCATGAATTGCAGCACGCCAGGCCTCCCTGTCCATAACCAACTCCCAGAGTTCACTCAAACTCACATCCATCGAGTAGGTGATGCCATCCAACCATCTAATCCTCTGTCGTCCCCTTCTCCTCCCGCCCCCAATCCCTCCCAGCATCAGAGTCCTTTCCGATGAGTCAACTCTTTGCATGAGGTGGCCAAAGTACTGCAGTTTCAGCTTTAGCATCATTCCCTCCAAAGAAATCCCAGGGTTGATCTCCTTCAGAATGGACTGGTTGGATCTCCTTGCAGTCCAAGGGACTCTCAAGAGTCTTCTCCAACACCACACTTCAAAAGCATCAATTCTTCAGCGCTCAGCTTTCTTCACAGTCCAACTCTCACATCCATACATGACCACAGGAAAAACCATAGCCTTGACTAGGCGGATCTTTATTGGCAAAGTAATGTCTCAGTTTTCTATATAGATGGGATTAAAAATGCCAAAGTCTCATTCTGGTTTCTCAAGGAATATAAACTCTTTTATACTAAATTTCATTCTGGTCTTATTCAAGTTATTTACTTACTTTCTTACCCCATTAGTATAGTCTCTGATTCCTTATATTCAGTTTTTGTATGAAAAAAATATAGAAACCTCCACTATAAACTCCAATCAACCTGTTATTCAACAGCTTTTTTTTTTTTTAACTACAATCTATTATTAGAAACCACACTTCTCCCATTTATATTACCCATAGTTGAGCACATTCTTGCCTTCCCACATTCATGATTCTTGGTAATGAACAAGCTGATAAACTTGTTTATTTTGCTACCCCCGAGGAACAACATGCTTTATTACACAATAATGCTAGCTGTTTACACCAAATATAGAAAATTCCATATTGCCAAGCTAAAGAAATCATTAATAATTGCTCTACTTGTACACCTTTATACCTTTGACCAATTGCACAAGGTATCAATCCTCGAGGATTACAACTCAATGAATTATGGCAAATGGATGTAACTCATTGCCCTGAACATCCTCCATCTTCTTTCTTAAATGTTTGTATCGACACAAATTCTTCTTTTATCTAGGCCACACCTCTTTGAGGTGAAGCTACACAATATGTTATAACTCATCTACTAACTACTTTTGCTATAATGGGAACTCCTAGTTCTATAAAAACAGACAATAACCCTGTCTATATTTCTAGCCACTTCAAACAATTTTTACAATCATTTTCTATTAAACATATTACAGGTATTCCTTATAATCCACAGGCACAAGGCATAGTCGAACAGGCACATCAGACACTGAAACTACAAATAAAAAAATTTTAAAAAGGGGATACACAGGAACACTACTATCTTCCTTATCTAAAGCAGACTTTACTAGATTCCAAAATAAACTATTCTCTAAGCCTATAACTACTGTTAATACAGCTTTATTTGTTTTAAATTTTTTTAACTTACCACAAGGAGATACCTTAACAAGAGTAGAAAAACATTTCGAGGGATCACAGTATGCCTCTCTTCCAATGGGTTAACCAAACAATGGGAGCCTGGGAAATCAATCTTACAGGGAAAGGGGAATGCTTGTATTTCTCCAGATAGAGCCAATGAACTTACTTGGCTTCCTCTTTGGAAGATCCGACCCAAGGGGGCCTCCAGCATTCAAAATAGAGATGAAACAACAAAACCCCCAAGAGGAAGAAATTCCAATACAAGCCATGGCAGTTCTCAACATCTCCAAGAAGCACCACCCTCGACATCATCAGCCTCATGTTCTCCCTACTTGGGGACAGATAAAAACCCTTACTAATAAAGCTGAAAACCTGGTTTCTCAACAGGGAATGCCTTGGAATCCAGAAAATATTTTTGTTTCTATGCTTGCTTTGCTTGTTTTTGCTTCCCTTGCTCAGGCTGAATTAATAAACCATACTTACTGGGCTTATACACCCAACCCCCTTTACTGCAAGTTATAGAATGGACAAAAAGAGGACCAATCGTATCCACCAATGACTCAATACATATGCCTCTTCCTTGGAGTCTGGAGGGGCCCTCACACCCCGAAGAAGAAGGGAGACTAATTAATATTTCTTTAGGTTATGAAATCCTTCCTTTATGCATGGGCCTAACAGAATTATGCATAAACGTTAGCTGACATACTTGGGCTTTCGTTCTGCCTCCAAAAAAGGATTTTGGGACATTGCTTGGATTATTTACTGTCCTTTCTTTTGAGGAGAACCATGCAACACTACTGGAACTCTAGGGAAAGACAAAAAATATTATGCAAACGGTATACTTATAAGAACTTTAAATATACTCCTGTTCGTTGAGACAGATGTCAAGCCGAATCAGGAAAATTAATGTTTGTGGCCAATTATACCATTGTCGATTGGGGACCCTATTGTATGTGGTTATCTGACTGTTCAGATGATTTTAATAGCACTATATGTGATTATGCTACTCAAGTAGCATGGAATATCACCAATACTACAATGGAACATTGCCATGACAAAGGACTTCTTGGCTGGCTTGATGGTGGAATGCCACCCCCTCACCCTCAAATAGTCCTCAATAAACGGATTGGGCCTGAACAAAGAGACATTTGGAAACTTGCTGCAAGCACCAAAGAACTTGTAATTTGGACTGGATATTTCACAGCGACTAGTTGTAGTTCTAGTCATTATTCCTTTCATTACAATCAGGCATATTTTATACAAGCTTGTGTTCCTCTTCCTTTTGTTGTAGCTATAGGAAACGCAATTTAATAAGACTTTAAGTCCTGTAACTTGCATAGATTGCAAACTATATAATTGTCTTAACTCCTCCATATCTATAAAAAATGAATCCCTTCTGATTCTTCGATCTCAGCGTAACCTATGGTTGCCAATATACCTCCAACGACCCTGAAAAAAAGGTCCCATGGCCGGACTTGCTTCCCGGTTACTTACTAAATTACTCTGATGATCTAAACGATTCATTGGATGGCTAATTCTTGGCATATTGGGATTGATAGCCATTTGCACTACTGCTGCTGTTGCCAGCGTTGCTTTACAAGCCTCAATTCAAACACACAATTTTATCCATAATTGGACTAAAGATGCTCATACTATGTGGACCACTCAGGCTCAGATAAATGAGGAAGTTCAAGATGAAATACAGGAAATAAATATAGCCCTCCAATGGGTCGGAGATCGATTAATAGGTTTAGAAAAACAAGCTTTACTAAAATGTGATTGGAATTCTACTCAATTTTGTATTACCCCTATTTGGTTCATCTATCCTGCCTACAATTGGGAACAAATCAAATTTCATTTGCAAGACTTACATGATAATGCTTCCTTAAATGTACAATTATTACAAAAAGAAATCTTTGAAGCCTTCTCTAAGAGTCTACCTTCTTCCAATAATCTGGAAAGATTAGCTGAACAGCTAACTGATCAGTTATCTACGCTGGACCCTCGAGGATGGTTTCAAAGCATTATACATAGTATTGGCTCTAGAGTTGTAATGCTAATAATTATCCTGGTGGTTATATTCATAGTATACTGATGCCTTTCAACTAAAATCGTTCAAGCTAAACAAACTCATTTGGTCAGAACCTTTTTCACTAAAGTATCTACAGTCACTCCCAATTATGAAAAAATAAAAAAGAGGAAACTGTCAGAGGACATTCATTTTCTTCCTTTGTGTGCCATTTCTCAAGGACTCTTTGTTCCTTATCAGTACCTATTCCAGGAACGAACAGAGCTGCATGCGGTTCTCAGGACTGAGATCATGGGAAAGGGTACCTGCTTGGATTCCTTTCAATAATTCCCTTCAATGACTCTCTTCAGAAACCTTGTATGTATTAGACTACCCATTGTGTTGCAACTGGTGGAATTTCATTCTTTGTAATGGCTGAGTAATCATTTTACTGAAGATATATAAATATGCATTCGTGCTAATAAAATATCCTTTCTCCCCTAGAGACCTGGGTCCCCAGCGTCCTTCTTTCTGTCTTCATTCTCTTCGGAACATGGAGGTCTACTGAGCTCACTTTCTTGCCCGGGCTTTCAATACCTCCTTGAGAGGACGCCCTGTGCCTTCGTGAGCAGTACAATTCCTGTGCATGGACTTTATTGGCTTTCCATGTAACCCAGAGAGAGATACTGCTCTCTTTTTCTCTCTTTCGTTTCATCCACTCTGGTCCCCATGTCCTGGTCTGTAAAAGACTGCAACAGATATGCTCTTGATCACTGCCTTATGTCCACTGAGTTGGTGATGCCATCCAACCATCTCATCCTCTGTTGTCCCCTTCTCCTCCTGCCTTCAATCTTTCCCAGCATCAGGGTCTTTTCCAATGAGTCAGTTCTTTGCATCAGGTGGCCAAAGTATTGGAGCTTCAGCTTCAGCATCAGTCTTTCCAATGAATATTCAGGACTGATTTCCTTTAGGATTGCCTGATTTGATCTCCCTGTAGTCCAAGGGACCCTCAAGAGTTTTCTCCAACACCACACTTCAAAAGCATCAGTTCTTCAGTGCTCAGCCTTTTTTATAGTCCAACTCTCACATCCATACATGATTACTGGAAAACCATAGCTTTGACTAGGCAGATCTTTGTTGACAAAAAGTAATGTCTGTGTTTTTAAATATACTCTCTAGTTTGGTCATAGCTTTTCTTTCAAGGAGCAAGCGTATTTTATGGCTGCAGTCGACCCACTTCAGTTTTCTTGGCTTGAGAACCCCATAAACAGTATGAAAAGGCAAAAAGATATGACACTGAAAGATGAACTCTCAGGTCGGTAGGTGCCCAATATGCTACTGGAGAAGAGTGGAGAAATAAAGTGAGACATATAGGAAACTCTCCCTTGAAGCTTATATTTTATAACAGGAAAAATTAATCTTCAATAGAAATTTATTTCATTCCTCAATGTTAAATTAGTTAAAACAAAGAGACAACAACTTGGTGACATTAAAGACATGAAATACTCAGAATTTTTAGTGAGGAGACAATTATCACATACATGGTCTTAATGGTTTAAAGCTATCGTTAATTGTACCTTGGCGATCAGGCCTATTTCTAGAGAGGTCAAAAATTCTTGAAGATCCTAACTGAACATAGGAAGAGGTATGTGTAAAGATTTGGAAGTACCTCTGAGATTTGAAGACACACTTTTACTTCTTCCCTTAGAACTTTTGGGTCCAGAAAATAAGGTTCCTGATTTCTACTCATGCTCAGATTGAAAGAACAAACTAAAATCACTCCAATGCAAAGCTTCTGCCAATAATAGAAACTTCAACCCATTCATTATTCTCCTTTTTTTAAAGTGTGGGCTATTTCAATAAGCAAATCCAAACTCCTTACTATCTGCTGTACATTCAGTGCTTTCTATGTTCCATAGAGTAGGCAAAGTTTCATTTTGGTGCCCTTACCACTTGTTTTTGCATCCTTGGTGATAGCTTCTTTTAACCCCATGTTCTTTCCACCTAACCTCTATTGAAATTCCTTTCACAGAAAATAATTCTATAACAACCAGAGCTATCATTTCATTGCACTTTTTTCTTACACCTCTCCTCCCCCTACCAGACTGTAAGCTCCATATGGCAAGGACAAGAGTGCAGGTCATCATTTTAAGGCAACTTTACTATGCTTCTCTAGTCTGTTCAATTTCCTTTACCTGGTAATCAGGGTTGCTAGCTTTAGCAAGTAAAAATACAAGACGTCAAATTAACTTCAAATTTCAGGTAAACAGAGAATATTATTTGTATTAGTGTTCTCCAGAGAAACAGAACTAATAGAATATGTGTGTACATTCACACTTGGAAGTGAAAAGTGAAAGCAAAAGTAGCTCAGACATGTCCAACTCTTTGCGACCCCAGGGACTAAACATGGAATTCTCCATGTATATTTATTGACTATTCAGTTGATATCAATAACTGATGAATGACATAAAGCTGATACAAAATAAAGTGTACTCAGGGAAAGGCAATGTATCTTGATGAATTCCAATACTCTTGAGGGAACAGGAGGCCATTAGAACTTCCCAATGAACTTAGGAGCTGTAGATCAAGTATCTTCACCATGAGACCTGGGTAAACTTTCTTAATACCTTGTACTTGTGCTGTTGCTGTTACTTCCTGACCACTTCCCAGAATGGTAGATCTCAAACAAAAACGACCTAGCTTATTTAATGACTCCATACCTCACTCCACAGTGAAGGAACACCCATAAGTAAAATGAATATTAATAGGTCTAAAACAGAAAGCAAATCCTTGGATGGAAAGGGAAAAGGAGGCAAATGCTGACTTAGGGCTGTTTTGACATTCAGCCATGTGGGGACCCACTTGGCACCAGATATGTGGGGAAAGCATACGAAAAAGAGTTTAGAAATCAAAAGTTTGAAGATACACAATGAATAAAAATGCTAATAAGGGTGCTAAAGTTTATGAAAAATCCTTCAGCTATCTTGTTTCCAACATCTCATCTTGTCTTATTTTCTTAGTCAAAAGCACAAACTTCTCAAATGACTAATGGCATATCTAATTATGGGAGAGGTTCTAAGAGTTGAATCCACCCCAAATTCTACATTCATGTTCTCACATGCTGACTCAAGTTTTGTTTTATAGACATTGAAAAAATACATTGAAGCTTATGTTGAAAAAAACAGATTGAAGCTTATATAATAATGTTTTTCTTTCTAGTTTGTGATAATGAATTGTAACATTATGATACATCTTATTTTGGGGTTGGTCAAAGGTTTGGATTTTTCTAGAACATCTTATAGAATATATGAGAAAACGTTCTGGCCAACCCAATAACTTTTATTTACTAAGTGCTATTAGCCCTTTAAAATCCTCACCAATATTTCTTCGGTTAATTAAAACCAGTGAATCTTTTTAAATAGACATTGTGATTGTTACAATTAATCAAGAATAAACAAAGTAGAAAGACTCTAAACTAGACTAGGGGATTTTTTTTAAAGCAGTTTTCATGGAATATGGAGAAGATGAAAGTCCCTAAAACAACATTTTCAATTTCTTTGAAACATCCTGAAGTGAGTGCAAGAAGATAAAAAGTGGAAGATAATTTTCTTGTTTTATCCTAAGCAGGTAACTTACGTACACGATGTATATAGACACATTTTGACTATAATATTGACCATCATTTACGGATAATTTATAGTCATATGGTGTTTCTCTCCTTAAGACTGCTAAATCCATCTGTTTCAATAGAAATTAAACATTAAAAATGAAGCAGTTAGAAACATTGTTCATAGCAATAGCATTGAACTATAGGTCAGAAGAATTTCTTGTCTAGTTTTTGCTATTATCTGTGTGAATTAGAGCAATACCTCTTTTTTAAAGAAATCTATAAAGTAGGAATGTTAATATATGAATATCTACCTCACAGAACTGTAATATGGTTTATATAACAAGCTATACTTGATACTTTCAAAAGTTAAACATAACCTACACATTTGGCTTTTATTACTTTAGAAGTTTATTTTGGTGACTTTCAATCCTAGTTAAGCATTAGAATCACTAAGGAACTTAAAATAAGTAAATGGTGACTGTCTTTCTGGGTTTCACCCTATATTTACTAAATCAGGATGCCCAAGGGAGGAATCTGAAATCAGTATTTTACTAGGTCTATACACTAATAAAAGAATAGCTATTATTAGTCAGATAGTATGCTATAGATACTTTGAAAGGTAACACTTTGCCTGTAATTGGCATGTCATCTAGACCTCACAAGAGTTCTGGAAGTAAGCATTATTATGCCCATTTTACATATGATGAAAGATTAACATGTCCAAGCCCCCAAGGTCACACAACTCTCAAGTGGTGGGAATCTCATCAGAAACCTAAGACTATCAGATTGCCATTGGTTTTCAGCTTCTGGGTGTTTGTAGCACATTTGAGTGTTTATAGCTTCCCAGGTGGCACAATGGTAAAGAATCCTCCTGCAATGCAGGAGATACAGGAGACACAGGCTTCAATCCCTGGGTCAGGAAGATCCCCTGGAGTAGGAAATAACAACACACTCCAGTATTTTTGCCTGGAAAATTCCATGGACAGGGGAGCCTGGAGTGCTACAATCTATGGGATTGCAAAGAGTCAGACATGATCGAGCATGCATGCACACACAGTACATTTTAGCATCAGAATTTCAAGCAATGTACATAAAAGGATTACAAGATGCAATAAGAGAGCAGCCATGGCTGGAGTATAACAGCGCCTTTCTAACCAGGTTGGTGTCACTTGGCTGCCCATTTACAGCATGCTTTTGGAGCAGAATGTGACTGCATGACTGAATCCTAACACTCTCATTAAGTAGAGTTATTTCATGTTCCATTAGACACATGATCATCTTTCTTTGGCTCAGGCTTCCTATTTCATTGTGCCTTTCATTTCTGATGTACATTAACATTCTCGATGTGCAAATAATATTACTGTCCTAACAGTATAGGCACTGAGTTTGTCAAAACTTAATTTTGCACATTAACCAAAATTAGAGAGCACAATACTGTGTTCACAGGTTATTCTTCTTCCACTGGGCTCTGTAGCTAATTTGAGCTGTTTTTCCCCCATATATACCACATTTAATACTTTAAAAAGCATTTCTGACAAAAATTGGAATGTTCTGCCAATGTGGTTGCCAAACAACCCTGGTCTGTTTTTTAAACAGTGTGACATTTCACACAGTGGTATCTGAAAGTCTGGCACAAGAGACACTGAGGCCCTTTCCCCTAATGTCCCTGAGACCTACACTCAGTCAGAAAGGGAGCTCTTTTCTCGCTGTTCCTTTGCCCAGGACTCTGGGTGGGAAGTGTTGCTTTGATAGAAGTTTAATATCTTCTTTAGTCTTCCTTTCTCTTGTCTTCAATATGTAAACTTATTTTTTGCCTCAATAATTTTTAGGGTTTTTTTTTTTTTGGCAAAATATTTCCAAAAGTCCTTACTTTTCTTAAAATCTAACTTCAAAATTATACCCTGTAAGATATTTCTGTAGCATGGGTTATTATAGTAGTTAAGTATTGGTATTTTGATTTAATTTAGGTTGCAGAGATCTATTTATTGAACATTAACTATGTACCAAGTTAATAAACACTTTGTAAGTTTAATCTCATTTAATTCCCATAATGACTCAATTACAAAAATTATTATTTCCTTTCATAGATAAGGACAACATGCTCAAGGGAAATTAATTGTCCAGAAAATCGTAGAAATGGAATGGAAACTCTTATCTAACTTCAAGTTCTTTCTTCATTACTTTGAATTATCAATTCCTTTAATGATTGTCATGGTAGTTTTAAATAAATGGCCTCAAATTCTTTGACACTTCTCTTATTGAGATTGGACTTGTGCCTCCATCCCTTGAATCTTAGGTGGGTCTGTGACTTGCTTATAACCAATAGAATGCAATGAAAGTGATGGCATGATTTCTCAAACTAGATCATCAAAATTGATGCAACTTATCTTATTCACCGGGACACCCATTCTGGAGACTTGAAATTCCATGTGAGAAGTCTAGCTATCCTGAAGCTACCATATACTATGAAGAGGCACAGGACACTTGAAAAGATTCTAGCTGACAGCTGTGTCCACCACCAGACTTGAGAGTAAAGATGTCCCATGATAACTAGCCCCACACTGCCAAGTCTTCCCATGAAATCCCAGACATAGTGAAACAGAGGCTGTTATTTTTACTATGCCCTTTTTTGTGTCTTGGATGTACAGGATTTGTGAACATTATAAAAAGTGGTTTTTTGAAGCTTCTAAGTTTGGGGGTAACTTGCTACATGGTGATAATAACTGGAAACATTGAACAACCTATATAACTGCTTATATAATCTTTCTGTATTCCCCCATGGTGTAACCTTAGCAGTGGGGTTAAATTAGTCCTAAGCTAAAGCTAGATCCAGATCAGTGTTAATCAAACTTAAAAGCAAGCTTGAAAAGATCAATCAATTAAATTGATTCAAGGTAAGACTCTGATGCTGGGAGGGATTAGGGGCAGAGGAGGAGATAGCTGGATGGCATCACAGACTTGATGGACGTGAGTTTGAGTAAACTCCAGGAGTTGGTGATGGACAGGGAGGTCTGGCGTGCTGCAATTCATGGGGTTGCAAAGAGTCGGACATGACTGAGCAACTGAACTGCACTGAACTAAACTACATATCAGAACAAAATTTAAAAATTAAAAGCATTAAAATCTAATATCCTAAGGAATAAAATCTCAAATGTCCAGTATGCAAAAAAAAATTATCATAAAAACTAAGAAGCAAGAAAATAAGACCTATAACCAGGAGAAAAATAAAGAAATTATTTTTTTTTTTGCCGAAAATGAAAAAGATGATACAAAGAAAAACTAAAACATCTATCAGCAAATCTACATATGCTCAAAAAAATGTAGAGGGAAACATAAGCATGAGAAAAGTAATAGAAGACCTAAAAAAACCCCAAATGGTATTTCTAGAAGTGAAAAATACCATGTGTGAGGTGAAAAATACAATGTGTGAGGTGAAAAATATAATGTGTGAAGTGAAAAATATATGTTGGAGGTTAATAACAGAAAAAAAAAAAAAAACCTGCAGGAAAAGAAATCAGGACTCCTTTCTTGAAGACACAGCAATAGATACTATCCAAATGAGGCAAAGAAGAAAAATAACACAGTAAAAGATTGAGCACAGTATTAGTGACTTTGAAGAAACATCGAGCAACCTCACCCCTGAGGCGTGAGTGGTAAAGAGCTTGCCTGCCAGTGTGGAAGACATAAGAGACATGGGTTCGATCCCTGGGCTGGGAAGATCCCCTGGAGGAGGGCATGGCAACCCAGTTTAGTATTCTTGCCTGGACAGTCCCATAGAGGAACCTGGCAGGGTGTGGTCCATGGGGTTGCAAAGAGTCGAACACGACTGAAGCGACTTAGCATACACACACACACACACACACACACACACACACACACACACACACACACGCACATACATCAAACCATCTAAAATATATAACTGGAGTCCCAGAATGATAAAAGGGATGGGGGGAGAGAAAATAAAGGTAAAGAAATAATGGTCAGAAATTTCCCAAATTTAATAACAACTTTAATACAGCACATAAATCTAAGCAGGTCAATAAACCCCAAATAGGTCGATAAAACTCAAGTTGGAAGAAACTTAAAGCAAAATACACCTACAGACATTATAATCACACTGCTGAAAATCAGCACTAAATTGAACTCTTAAAAGTAGCCAGAGAAAAACAACGCGTTGAGTTCAAGATAAAAAGATAAGATAGATAGCAGACTCCTGGGCAGAGGACAATGGAGCGTATCACCAAAATATTTTAAAAGATCAACCTACAATTTAATATGCAGTGAAAATAACTTCCAAAAATGAAAGCCAAATAAAGACATTATCAGACAAACAAAACTGAAAGAAGTACTAAGTAGCAGATCTTTGCTATGAAAAAATGTTAAAGGAAATTCTATGAGAAACAAGAAGGCTATACTACATAGAAAATTAGATATACAAAAGGAAGGAAGAATACCAGAAATGATAAATATAGAGATAAATATATTGATGCAAGATATTTTTGTAATTAAGCAATATTTTAAAAGAATAGATATCTGGGGATAAAACTAATAGCGACATACTGTATAGCCTAAAATATATATATGTAGAAATAAAGTATATAATAAAAATACGACAGAGGGAGAAAAAAAATATCCTGGGTTGTACTGCAAATATTATTTGAGAGTGCAATCAGTTAAAAATATATTTTACAATCCTATAGCATCCACTAAAACAAAAGAAAACTAGCTAAACAAAGCACCAATAAATATTTTAAACATGTTCCAAGCAATTATTCTATATTTGCACAAAAAGTTTCAATTAGATTTAATGAGTGCTTATTTTTTTAAGTTCCAGAGACTAGAAAAGATCATATTCAAGAATCAAAAAAAAGTTCCACTTTCAGATCGGGCTTCAAGCTAGGAAGAAAAGTCAGTGAAAGGGGGCAAAGGATTTTGGAGCCTTCCCAAGCAAGTATAACATTTGTAAATACAGTATATAGTAATGTGTGTAGACTTTCATTAAGAAAAGGTCTCTCTTTTGTTCATTTCTATATCGTTGGTGCCTGGTAAAGCAGGTATGCAATAGCATTTAGTGATTTATTGGAAGTGCCAGAACCCTCTGGAGAAATAAGCAGATTGAGCCCTGGGAGTCAATCTTTGCATCTGGTTGAATAAGAATAGATTATTTAAAATTCTCTACCCCTTTCTGATAAAGATACCACTCTCGACTTACCTGTGGCCCTAAATTATAGTGCTTATTCAACAGTGTCTAGCTCTGATTTTGAATGTGCTTAGTCTTGGTTTAGCAAAACTAAGCCTATCTTTCCTTGTATACCAACTGACCTTAACAACTGAAACCTTGTATTCTTATTCTTGGGTTTCCCTCCCTGCTCAATCAGTAAAGAATCCACCTGCAATGCAGGAGTCTGCCTGCAAAGCAGACTTGGATTCAATTCCTGGGATCCCCTGGAGAAGGAAATGGCAACCTTCTCCAGTTTTCTTGCCTGGAAAATCCCATGGACAGAGGAGCCTGGCAGTTTAATTTGGACTGTAAATATAAGCCTGATTCAAGATTATTCTTATAATAATCACGAAGAAGGCTGAGCACTGAAGAACTGATGCTTTACAATTGTGGCACTGGATAAGACGCTTGAGAGTCCCTTGGACAGCAAAGAGATCAAACCATTCAATCCTAAAGGAAATCAACCCTGAATATTCATTGGAAGGCCTGATGCTAAAGCTGAAGCTCCAATACTTTGGCCCCTTGATGTGACGAGCCAACTCATTGCAAAAGACCCCAATTCTGGGAAAGCATGAGGGCAGGAGGAGAAGGGGCAACAGAGGATGAGATGGTTGGATGGCATCATTGACTCAATGGACATGAGTTTGAGGAAACTCCAGGAGATAGTAAAGGACAGGGAAGCCTAGCATGCTGCAGTCCATGTGGGTAGCAAAGAGTTAGACATGGCTGAGCAACTGAACAACTATTTAGCACTAGGAGCCTGTATTTTATGTGTACTATTTAGGGTGATGAAATAGTTTTGCACTGAAATGGTTTTTCACTGTTGAACTTTGATGTTTGATATTGGAAAACATTCTTAAATAAATGTAGTTATATATGATTTTGATGGACATTTCTTATTTTATGTTTTTTGCTGACTTGGTGCTTGTTTATTTTATATTTATTTTAGACATAGAAAAGATGTTAGACAAAAAGCAAATTCAAGCAATTTTTTAATTCAAATTCAAAATGGATCACAAAGCTTTGGAGACAATTCACAATATCAATAAACCATTTGGCCCAGGAATTGCTAACCAACATACAGTGCAGTGGTGGTTCAAGAAGTTTTGCAAAGGAGTCAAGAGCCTTGAAGATGAGAAGTATAGTGACTGACCATCCAAGGTGGACAACAGCCAACTGAGAGCAATTATGAAAGCTGATCCTCTTAAAACTACATTGCGAAGTTGTCAAAGAACTCAGCATTGACCATTCTGTGGTCATTCAGCATTTGAAGCAAATTGGAAAAGTGGAAAAGCTTGATAGGTGGGAGCCTCATGAGCTGACCACAAATCAAAAAAATTGTCATTTTGAAGTGTTATCTTCTCTTATTCTGCACAAAAACAAGGAACAATTTCTCAATCAGATTGTGACGTGTGACCAAAAGTGGATTTTATGTGACAACCAGCTCAGTGGTTAGATGGAAAAGAAGCTCCAAAGCATTTTCCAAAGCCAAACTTGCACCACAAAAGTCACAGTCACTTTTTGGTGGTTTCCTGCCTGTCTGATCCACTACAGCTTTCTGAATCCCAGCAAAACCATTGTATCTGAGATGTATGCTCAGCAAACCGATGTGATGTACCTAAAACTGCAATGCCCGCAGCCAGCATTGGTCAACAGAATGGGCCTGTTTCTTCTCCATGACAGCACCTGACTGCACGTAGCATAATCAACGAAATGAATGAATTGGGCTATGAAGTTTTGCCTCATCCATCATATTCACCTGAGTTCTTGCTGACCAACTACCACTTCTTCAAACATCTTGAAAAGTTTTTACAGGGAAAATGCTTCCACAGCCAGCAGGAGGCAGAAAATGCTTTCCAAGAGTTTGTCAAATTCTGATTTTTATGCTACAGGAATAAACAAACATTTCTTTTTGGCAAAAATATGTTGATTGTAATGGTTCCTATTTTGATTAATAAAGATGTATCTGAACCTAGTTACAATGGATTTAAAATTCACTGCCTGAAACTGCAATTGATAAATCACAGGCACCATGCCAAGCCAGGAAATAAGATGTGGAGTTCTTGCTATCAAGGAACTCAAGGTGTAAGGAAGAGGCAAACACATAAGCAGTTAATTATTACATATTGGGCTGAAAGTAACAAAGCAGACATGATGTTGGCAAAAGCACTAAAATATAAGCTTATTGTAAAACTTGACATACACAAAAATATCAATGCTTATATAAAAGTTTGGCATCTGTCATTCTACATTTCTGAGATCTCATTCAACCCAATCCTTGCACCCACAGAGAGAGTCCTGAAGGCATATCTCCATGTCTGTTGGTAATTTCTTCTAATGTTGAAAATGGAAGCTTCAATTCCCAAACTTCCATCATTTGCTCTTGTTTGCCAGGAGAGGAAGAAGAAATTATATCACATGATTGGACTAACTACTAAACTAGAAACCAACAATCATACAGAAATCTTCCAGTTACATATAGACTATAAAATTAATCCAAATGAATCAAGTTAATAATGGAGTATAAACAAAATCACAATTTATTGTATTACCACTGGAGCATCAGCCTCCGAATTCACTCTAGACTATGTGTTACAGAGTCTAAATCATAGATGATTGTTAACGAGTTGCAAGGAGAGGAAGGCACGAGGTGAAACAATCACATTTGACTGAAGCCAACATCAGTAGACCCATTCAGCATGGGTTTCTCAACCTCAGCACTGTTGGAATATTGAACTGGATGATTCTTCATTGATGTGTTGGGGAGGGAGTGGTCCAGTTCATTGCAGCATATTTAGCAGCATCCTGTCCTCTCCCCACTAGATGCCAGTAGCACCACCTACCATCAGTCATGAAAGCAAAAAAGAGACACTATTAGATATTCCCTGGAAGGTAAAGTATCCCTTGTTCAAGAACCACCTATGTAATAGCCTAATAGCATTCCTGTTACAACAGGTGTATTTTAATTTCATTTCACAAAAATAATTGAGGCTCCTTATCATGACCCTTATCTGTTTAATTAAAAAGTTGAACTAAATAATTTCCATAAACATTCTTACTTAAACATTCTTTAAACTTCTATTCCCTGAACTGTCTTCAGGTTTTACTCTTGCTCTCCTTTTAAAGCTTTCTTCATGCATTCATTAATTCTATAAGTATATTCTGTAGATCAAACCCTGGGCTGAGCACTGAAAATATGTGATGAAATAAGGTAGGTTCCCTGCCCTGTGAACACGCACAGGGTAGAGACATGTAAGTGAAGGAAAGCAGCTCACACACTTCAATAGGGTAACCACTGTAGAGGCCAGAGCCAAGGGTGTGATCGTATGCAGCTGGGGGTTGGGAAGGAGAGTGACAGAGGATAGAGGTGGGACTTCATTCATCACTTGAGTGACTGCACAATACACAGGAAATGCAGAAGCTGATCTTCTGAGAAGGCGATTGAGTTTAGTTTTCTAATATCTGAGCACTGGTTTAACAGCCCACTACTGGTGTCATGGCAAAGACTCATCCTACCTCTGCTACAATAATACAGAGAAGATAAGACTCTGCATGCTATGTTGCTTCAGTCATGCCGACTTTTTGTGACCCTATGGACTGCAGCCTGTCAGGCTCCTCTGTCCACGGGTTTCTCCAGGAAAGAATACTGGAGTGGGTTGCTGTGTCCTTCTCCAGGAGATCATCCTGACCCAAGGATAGAACATGTCTCTTACATCTCCTGCATTGCAGCCAGATTCTTTACCGAAAAGATTTAGTTCTCTCCAGGTGGAGTCAGTCTGTCTTCCTGGCTTGATGCCCATACAAGTGAACAAACGAAAAAGAATTGCAGGCTAAAGCACACTCCTTCCTGTTCACCCGAGGATCACTTTCAGATTGCCCTTAGCTTTCAAGGCATTAAGGGCATTTACCAGAAGCCTACGTGAGAATGTGCGTGCCTTTTTAGGCTGAGGCCAGGACAGGACATGAGAACTGCAGGACAACAGATCAGGACTTTGCTTATCCATTTGGACACATATAAAGCCCCTGTGTCACCCTCAATTTTCAGAAGGATTATTTCTCTAATTATATACTTAAGAACCTGAGTCAGTCAACCTTCTGCCTCCACAGAACTCTCACTGTGTAAACAGAATTCCGTTTCCCAATTTCTCAACCAAGGCCCTAAATGACAAATAGTGGAGCACTGGGGTAAAGTGGTTTATATTGCTTTGCATGTTTGTCTGAAGAGTGCCGTGTCCATTGGGACCCCATCTGTCTCTTGGGGCAAACCCACACTTCTGTCCCAGAAATAAGGTGAGACACGAAGTGCAGAAGAGCTCGGATACATGAGAGTAATTGTCATCTCTCCTTCACATCCTGGAGCTGCTTTTGTTTTCTTACTTCTGATGCCAGTGATATAGCCAAAACTGACTGTGTTTTGTGGCTTTAGATCTTGAACTCTTATCTGGATATCCTAACATACTCCAGTGTTTGCCTTTATGACTTTCCCAAATCATACCCCTGCATCATCCAGTAAGCACACTTTTACCAGGGGCTGATGATGTGCTGGTATCCATCTATCACTGGCTGTTCAGAGATTATCCTGGCACAGTTCACACTTTAGAGAATCCCCTGCTCTAGCTGAGAAACAGTAAGCAATAGTTACAATGTGTATGTTGCAGGCAGTAACAGAAATACACTTATAGAATAGAAGTGGCACAAGGAGAAGAAATTTATGACTCCAAAGGAGGTGGGGTCAGAGGACTTTTCTCTAAAAGGGCACTATCTGAGCTGAATTTCCAAGAATTGATAGAAACTGATCACCCAGATAAGAGGTAGATCAGCTGAACAATCTGTGTGCACACAGACACAGAGGGAAGCAGCAGCACAGATAGGCAGAGAACCCCAGCCCTGAAGGCTCTCCTGGAGAGCACCACAAACAGGAGGGGCTGAAAGAGGATGGAGCAGGCTCCGCAGCCTGACAAGGAAGAAGTCTGCCACTTGCAGTCCTTTTCCTGCAAACAGTGAGGCACCACTGAAGGCAGTGCCATGGTCAGGCTTGGGTTTTGGAAAGATAACTCTGTAAACAGTGGAGAAAACATCAGGAAAGGAAAACAAATGAACCAGAACTGACGGAGTTGAGCCGTTATGAAACAAAGACCCACATAGACAATAGTTAGAGATAAGACTGACATTTAGGAGGTCAAGATACAGAACTCAGTGACTGATGGAGTGATCAGTGAGGGAGAAGGGGGCATCAAGTTGATTGGTGGGCCTCTGGCTTGACAGCTGGTTCTGCCAAGCTCCCACCTCCTGGCCTCTGTGTGGACAAATGGGACAACAGTGTCCATCCTGTGGACGAGTATGAGCTGTCTTTCTTCACTTACATTCCTCTCTCCAGTGCACATTCTCAGGGCAAAGATATTTTCTTCCACTAGTGCTTGCCCAGTATTTGGTCCACAGAATATGCTCAAGTATTACTTATGGAATTGATAAAGAAAACTTAAAGGGAGAGAGAATATAAAACCTGGAGACAGTGCAGGGACAAGTTTCAGATAATTAAAATTGTCAATCTATGGCAAAACTAATACAGTATTGTAAAGTAAAATAAAGTAAAAATAAAAATTAAAAAAAATTGTTAAAGTAAGGATATTTGTGGAGGTTATTTCCTTCAACCCATTAATTACACAAATGAGGAAACCAAGGTCCAGAGAAGTAAAAAGACATTAAGGCAGGGTGGTAGGCAAATCTAAGAAGGAGACAATGGATTTAGTTTGTATTTCATTACATTTGTAATGCCCATGGTAAATCCAGATTTTGATATCCAGTGTGCTGTTGGAATGTGGAGCCCAGGAGAGGGGTCAAACTGAAAGGTTGTGGCCTCAAGCTGTGTGCTCTGCCAGGACTCATGACCTCTGGAGGAGAGGATTTCAATCCAGGGCCAGAGACAAGTCTTGACTACTAGCAACATTTTGTGTAACAGAATTTTATCAAAGTATAAAAGAGATAGAGAAATCTTCTGACATAGACATCAGAAGGGGGCAGAAAGAATGCCCACTTGCTAGTTTTTAGCAAGGTGTTTTATGTCTGTTAGGAATCTGCTAATCAGATAAGAGAAACATCTCAAGGTTGAGGGTGTTTCGCCAGGACCCTCTCCCACAATATGAGTTTTTGAGATAGAATAGCACAAACTGTGTCATCCCTGGCCATAAAACAATTGACATGAATACTGGTTTGTTCAGCCATTATTAGCACGAGCTTGAGAAAAGGAAGAAAAGATTAGTCTTAGGCAGAACTGATTTGAAGACACGCAGATTTCAAAACAAATACATAGTTTCATTAATACAGCTTAAGAAAAACATTTCCACACTAAAAACACATTGGTTAGCTCAAGGTTCGAGAAAAGTTAAGCTCAGGCAGAAGCAGGCGTCTTCAACAGAGAAGGGAAAAAGTCTGCCACTTGCAATTTATTTCCTCCTGCTGCTTGGGGACCTCTGGCCTCCCTACCGAGGCTGTTGAATTCAGTTTAGTTCAGTTCAGTTCAGTTGCTCAGTCATGTATGACTCTTTGTGACCCCACGGACTGCAGCACACCAGGCTTCCCTGTCCATCACCAACTTCTGAAGCTTGCTCAAACTCATGTCCATTGAGTCGGTGATGCCTTCTAACCATCTCGTCCTCTGTTATCCCCTTCTCCTCCTGTCTTCAATCTTGCCAGCAGCAGAGTCTTTTCTGATGAGTCAGCTCTTCACATCAGGTGGCCAAAGCCTTCACACCAAGAGTGTTAACACTCTCAAAACCTAGACATATAGGTTTGGGATGCAGATCTTACAAAGACAAGGGCAGGCAATGCTATTACTATCTCATGAGAATAAATGAAGTCGGGAGCCAGGAGGGCCGATGGGAGAGCGCTGGTGACCTCAGAGCTAGCAAAGCATAGTAGGAAGTGGCAGAGCAAGTTACTTATTCTCCCTAGGCCTCACTCCCCCCAACTACATAATAGGGTTGTTATGACATTAAATGAATATTTTGTTAGGTCCTTGAAGACAATGCCTGGCAAGTACTGTAGTAAAGTCTATGCTAGGGTGAAAATTAATATAGAAACACCAACACTTGATGGTGAGTAAAAGAAAATAGCTCTGAAAAATAAGTACTTAGGTATGATAAGAAAACAGGAGGAAATCAGGCAGCTGTGTGAACACCCAAATCTAAGGGAGAAAGAGTTTAAAGGAGGGAGCAATTATGCGGCAAATGCCAAAGAGAGACTAAAAACAGGATTGAAAAGAGCCTATTGGCTGTGGGAATTGAAAATTCATTGGGGATTTTAGAGGCTGATTTATAGGGGTTCAGAGAGAAGAAGGGGGCTCAGGAGTGAGTGGGTTGGTGGGCAGGAAGTAGGATGGATAATGCTGGCAGTTGGCTCAGGGCAAGGCTGGGCAGAGAAGTGGAGAAACCCTGATCTGGGCACAGTTAAACCAGATCCTAGTCAGGCTACATGAAAGCATAGAGTTAAGTTCCTTCTCCATCACAGAGTCCTCATCTGTAAAATGAAAGAGGACTTGATCTCTACATTTCTGTCAGTGATGGTGACCTCATCTTTTCTTTTTCTTGTACTAACATTCGGTGATGATTAAGTGATGATTCTTTTTGACTGAGAAATGGCACCTGAATTTGCTAATGATAGCTTTTTTTGTTTTATTGTTTTAATTTACTTTTAATTGGAGGATAATTGCTTACAATGTTGTGTTGGTTTCTGTCATACCATATTGTGAATCAGCCATGAGTATACATATATCCCCTCTCTATTGAGCCTCCTTTCCACTCCAATCCCCATCCCACCCCTCTAGGTTCTAACTGAGTGCTAGGCTGGGCTCCCTGTGTTATAGCAGCTTCCCACTAGCTATCTGTTTTGCACATGGTGGTGTATATATGTCAATGCTACTCTCCTAAATGTGTCCCACCCTCTCCTTCCCCTGCTTTGTCCATAAGCTTGTTCTCTACATCTGCATGTCTATTCCTACAGTTCATCCTTTTTAAAATGGTTCTTTGAGTTTATGGAAAGGGGTGCTGTTAGGGGTTGGTTTATGATTTATTTTTAATTTATAAAAATGCTTTCAATGTGCAATTTCACTTTTGATCTTTGGGAATGTGCTTTCAATTCAGTATTTTCACATTATCAATGAAGCTGACTCCAAAGATAGGGTTTTGTTTTTTTTTTTTAAAGAGTAACCTGATATTTTAATTCAGGTTTGCTGTGAACAAATCTGATGCTTGACAGCTGATGAGAATAATGGGGTGGGTGGCAGGAAACTAGTTTAGAACTGGGCCTTTAAAGAACACATCTTTTATTAATAAAAAGATATATTTCAGTGTAAAAGTTCTATTTCTCAAAACAATGGGTACTTCTGACACATTCTCTTCTCTCACAATAGGGTGAAAGTGAGTGTTAGTTGCTCAATCATGTCTGAATCTTTGTGACCCCATGGACTGTAGCCCACCAGGCTTCTCTGTCCATACAATTCTCCAGGTAAGCAAGAATACTGGGGTTGGTTACCATTTACTTCTCCAGGGCATCTTCCTGATCCTGATCCAGGGATTGAACCTAGCACTATATATATATATATATGTTTTTTAATTGGAAGCTAATTACTTTACAATACAATTGTATTGGTTTTGCCATACATTGACATGAATCCACCATGGGTATACATGTGTTCCCCATCCTGAACCCCTCTCCCACATCCCTCCCCATCCCATCTCTCTGGGTCATCCCAGTGCACCAGCCTCGAGCACCCTGTCTCATGCATTGAACCTGGACTGGCGATTCATTTCACATATGATAATATACATGTTTCAATCCCATTCTCCCAAATTATCCCACCCTCTCCCTCTCCCATAGAGTCCAAAAGACTGTTCCATACATCTGTGTCTCTTTTGCTGTCTCGCATACATGGTTATTGTTACCATCTTTCTAAATTTCATATATATGCATTAGTATATTGGATTGGTGTTTTTCTTTCTGGCTTACTTCACTCTGTATAAAAGGCTCCAGTTTCATCCACCTCATTAGAACTGATTCAAATGTATTCTTTTTAATGGCTGAGTAATACTGCATTGTGTATATGTACCACAGCTTTCTTATCCATTTTTCTGCTGATGGACATCTAGGTTGCATCCATGTCTTGGCTATTATAAACAGTGCTTCGATGAACATTGGGCTACACATGTCTCTTTCAATTCTGGTTTCCTCAGTGTGTATGCCCAGCAGTGGGATTGCTGGGTCAATGGCAGTTCTATTTCCAGTTTTTTAAGGAATCTCCACACTCTTCTCCATAGTGGCTGTACTAGTTTGCATTCCCTAGCATTTTAAAATTAATGGGAGGGAGTGTGATATGCAGTAAAGAACACTGTCTTTGGTAACAGTCTTTCAAACGCTGAATCTCCATTTTTTATATAACTTTGGGTGATCTTAGCTAACACCTTCATTAAAAGAATTTAAAATTCTTCCCATATATATTGTTGTGAACTTTATCAAATAACACATGCAAAGCATCTAGAAATGTGGCTAGCACATGGTAGGAAAATAAATGTTCATTTATTTATATGTTAACTGAATCTTGGGCAATTGAAATTGCACAGCAATCCTACCCTATTCAGACTTCCCTGGTGGCTCAGACTGTAAAGAATCCACCTGTAGTGTGGGAGACACGGGTTCAATCCCTGGGTTGGGAAGATCCTCTGGAGGAGGGCATGGCAATCCACCCCAGTATTCTTGCCTGGAGAATCCATATAACAGAGGAGCCTGGCGGGCCACAGTCCATGGTATTGCAGAGTCAGACATGACTGAGCAACTAAGCACAGCACAGCATCTATCCTATTTGCTAAGGTGAGTGGATATCTTTTAAATTCTTGTGAATAAATCCATAGAAATCATATGGTCAAGGTCGGTATGGGTGAGTTAGTCACTCAGTTATGTCAGAATCTTTGTGACCCCAAGGACTGTATTCCACCAGGCTCCTCTGTCCATGGAATTCTCCAGGCAAGAATACTGAAGTGGGTAGCCAATGCCTTTGCCAGAGGATCCTCCCAACCCAGGGATCAAACCCAGGTCTCCTGCATTGTAGGTGGATTCTTTACCATCTGAACCACCAGGGAAGCACCATGATATAATGTTCTTACTGAATGGAAATACTGTTCAAGAAGAATTCCATGATGGGCATATTATTTAACTGAAGCTCAATCAGTGTGGAATCTTACCATTGCTGGGTACAATGTCATGTGCATAAGTGAGCACTTAATGATAGAGGAAGACAATGACGACAAGTCAAAGCTTCTCTGTCAGTGATCCCTGATGAGTAAGTGTCTTTCTAGGAGCAAGCCAGGCAAGGGGAATTAAACCATCCAAAAGCACCAGATATTCCCTTAGGAAGTGCATGGACATTTGGGCCCCTTGTAGTCTTTGCTTTATTCTATCATGTTAATAGGTGATCACAAATATTGAGATGGGTAGGCTGGCACAGAGAAACTGAAACCAAGTTGGCTTATGAAATTGACAGATGTCTCATGTACCACTAAGTGTCCTCATGGGTTTGAGAATCCATTCTGTCTGTATCAGGATGGTTCTCTGCACTCCATTCCATTTCCCCAGTCCCTGTAGTGGTACAGGTATGGAATATATGGTCCAAAGAAAACTTCCACTGATAGTTTGGGATCAGTGGATAGAAGAGATTACAAACAACGTTTCACTCCTGTCAGAGAAGAAATTCTGTCCATGAAGTTTTCATAATCCTCTTGAAGCCTGTGCCAAGGCTTATGAGTATGCCTATAAAACAAAACAAAACAACAACAACAACAACAAACTACACGGCTCTCATAGACTTCAGAGAGAAAAAAAACATTAATGACTTTGTAGTTTCTGGGGTCATATTTCATCTTGGGAGGCTCAGCTCTTGTCCTCTTTTGCATAGAAAAGTGTCATTTTCAGGCCAAATCTCAAGTGCGCCCCCTTCTGACCACTTGAATTCTCCTTAACAAACCACCCTTGCCCTCACTGATTGCCTTAACCACTGCTTGTCTGTATTTTGCATACTGTCTGAGTGTGGTCTGTACACATGGAGTCTTGTGCTATAGGCTGTCTGTGGGCAAGGGCCAGAACTTACAGTCTATTTTACAGAATACATAAATCTTAGTAAACATTTTGGTATGGAGCAAATATTTACTTAAAAATACCCTGCAACTATCTAAACATTCATTTGAAGAATTTGGTCTCAAAAGATTGAATGTGGCTTTATTCTTCCCCAGTTCAGTGTTAAAGTCATTACCCTTCTTCAAAACGGACCCATATGGAAGTCTCCTAAAAGATGGCAAAAAGGAGTCTACAAAATATTCTAGTGCCTTACGTCTTTTTGAGATATGAGCATTAAAATTACTCTTTTCATCTTCAGAATGTTGCTTAGGACACACCTGTGGTCTTAGTTTATGTGAAAATTCATTCTCTCAGTCGGGAAGCATTTAATCACCATCAGATAGGAGTACTTCGTTTTTGGGAGTGATGTTACTGATACCTTGATCCCATCTGACTAGCAACATCTCTGGCACATAGTAAGTGCCCTGACATTTTCTGTCAGTGAATTTCTACTTTGTTTTTATGCTTTCTACATTATGAAGTATTTTCTTTTAGCCTGCAGGATAATCAAATTATACCTGAATATTAAAACCAAGCACAGATTAAGTGTCTGCAATAAGGAGCTTTCTTTGAATCTTTTCTTTAAATATTATATTCTTGTAAGTTGCCTCCCTGGTTTTATGTCTAAAATCTGACTCACAGATTTTTCTCCTCCTTTGACCTAACTCCCTTAAGCCCATAAATCCTGCTTTTGGTAATTGCCTTCTTGGGAACAGCCCTACATTTTCCCCAAAGCTTCTCTTCTGCAAACAATATCAGTTATCATGTTCTCAGAGAAGGGCAATATGTTCAGTCTTATGAAAAGAAATATATTATCAGGAAGGGTCTAGGGAATGACAGAGCATGGTTCCATGAAAGTAATAGAGTAGGATTCTGGTGCTGAGCTTCTCCAAAGCTGATTAAAAGAACCTGAGAAAGAAACCCTAGAAAGAAAATGCATACCTGACTTTTCCCTGTTAGCAACAGAGATTGGAGTTTTTAATTTCTGAATTATTAACCAGAATTGCCTTTTTTAAAAGATGTGAGGTTTCCCACATTTATTAAATTGTTATAAATAGATTTTCCCAGTTTTATTTTTCAAGACTTTCTAAATTCTCAAAAAAGAAAAAAAAATAATCTGACCTCATTATGACCTTTAATCTAAATAAAATCTGGCTGGAAGATGGAATTATTCTAAAAGAAAGAAATGAGTTAATAGTAACATTGACTATAATTTTCCAGTCCTTTAATTTAAACTGGCTTGATTTTATAGTCCTCTGGCACAAGGTACCCAATAGTAGCAGAGAAACATGAGAACTCATTCAGCAACATTCTCATAACTTTAAGAACACAGTTGACTCAGCGACTGGGGTTCTTTTGTTGGTAATACCACTGCATTACCACGGGGATTTCATTGGATTAAGCCAATGAAAGCCAAAGTTAATTTTTCCAAAAGAAGTGAGGATACAAAATGATATAGAGATACGTGGTCATCAATGATATTCAAATAATCATCAAAGAAAAGAGACGAGAAGGTGTAGCCTGTGGCAAAAACAAAACAAAACAAAACAAAACACAATGACCTATCAACATTCTTCACAGCACTACCATCTTCAAAAATGGCGGCTATTTCCACGAAATATTCCACATTGGATTTGACCTTTACTCTTCCAGAAATCATGTAATTAGAAAGATTGCCATGAATGCTCACTTAAGAATTTAGAAATCTGTAAAACCAGGGAAAATGATTCATATTAACTTGTCTCACTTCCATTTATTTATTCACTTATCTACTTATTCATTCCAGCAAACTTTATTGGGTACTCTTTTTCTCCTTCCTGTTTCTATAAATGAGATGAAAATAGTCTTTAGGAAAGGTTAAGATTCCAGGATTATCCTTTTCCTTTTCTTTTATTGTTCCTGTATAAGGTTATGCTCAGACTAAGAAGCCAGTAAAAAGCCAGGAAAACAAAATTTTGGCCCTCTCCAGGGCAAAGTAGAATGCTATGTCTGGCATTCTACTCTTAAACATAGTTATCTACATTAGTGCAAGACACAGGCATAAATAAATGTTGGAATATGAGGGTACCATTCATATCTTTGATTTTGAGTCTCAGGTCTGATCAAGCATTTGTCACAATGACCTATTCCTCATTCTCTCTGTGGTATAAAGTCTCAGTTTGAGCGTACAGTCTTTGACAGGTGCTGAAAGCTTTAGTGGAATTTCACATAGTGGTGGTGATTGGGTATATACAGTAAAGCTTCATTTATTTAGCACTTTCATGCAAACAGAACTCTGAGAAACTGAAATTTACAGCAGATGAGGAAATCCTTTTTCTTTTTACCTTTGATTCCTTTACTTTTTACTTTGTGTTTTGATGAAAATATTTTTAAAATTTATTATGCTCTTGTCTTATTTCTTAACAATGCATGAAGAGTATAACCATATCTTACTGCTAATTCTCATCATAAGCAACTTAATTACTGCTCAATGCCATAGTGCACTTTTAATGTCTTCTCCCTATGCTACTCATTATTATAGCATCTGCAGTCAGCAGTATTTCCCTTCCTTTTTGCTGCTTTGGCCTGACACATAAGACAGCTCATGGTTAGAATTATCTGTAAAATAAGGATAAACATATTCTGAGAGATTATCTTCAAATCTGTCACTCTAGCGAAGCATAAAGGCCATAAGGTATAGCAGTCTCTTTGGCCTTTCTAGCTCTTATAATCACATCAGTTGAGACATAAATGCACCCTTTTTCTAAGGATTTAGATTGCAGTTTGCATGGTTGAATTTAAATTTAATTTTTCTCTTCCTGGGAGATAAGATGACAGAGCAAGAAGATGCGAGCTCACTTATTCTCATGGAAACACCTAAATTACAACTACTGAAAAAACACAGATAAAAAACATGGGGACCTACCAAAAAAGATATCCTGCATGCAAAAACGAAGATGAAGCCACAACAGGGTGGTAGAAAAGGTGCGATTGCGATCAAATCGCATCCCATACTGTGTGGGAGATCTACAATCTGGAGAATAATTATGCCACAGAAGCTCTCTTACATGAATGAAAATTCTGAGTCTGGCAATGGGAGGAGGAGCCCTGAGAGAATCTATCTTTGAAGGCCACTGGGGTTTGACCATAGGAATTCCACAAGACAAGGGGAAACAAAAACTCTACTCTTAGAGGGCACACACAGGGTCTTGTGTGCACCAGGACCCAGGAAAAAAATCAGTGCCCTCATAAGAGACTGCACCAGACTTATCTGCTAGTATTAGAGGGTATCCTATGGAGATGGGCGTGGGGACAGCTAGTGACTGTAGCTTATTGTAAGGACAAAAACACTGGTGGCAGTACTTTTGGGGAGTACTCACTGGCAAGAGCCCTCTTGGAGGTCACCATTTTCTCACCAAGACCTGGCCTTACTCAATAGTCTGTAGGCTCCAATGCTGGGACACTTCAGGCCAAACATCCAGCAAGGCAGGAACACAGTCCCCCACCCCCTATCAGCAGATAAGCTTTTTAAGGTTTTCCTGAGCATAGCTCTGCTCACTGGAGAGACAAGACATTTCTCCACCTACCAGCAGGCAAGAACTAGTCCCTTCAACTAGGAAGTGTGCACAATTCTCTTAGTCTCATCCACCAGGGGGCCAACAGAAGAAACAAGGACCACAACCTGTAGCCTGCAGAATGGAAACCACAATCACAAAAAGTTAGACAAAATGACAGCAGAGAAATATGTCCCAGATGAAGGAACAAGATAAAACCTCAGAAGAACAACTAAGTGAAGTAGAGAAAGGCAATCTACCTGAAACAGAATTCAGAGTAATAATAGTAAAGATGATCCAAGGCCTATGAAAAAGAATGGAAACTGAGAAGATGCAGAAATGTTAACAAAGAGCTAGAAGTTATAAAGAACAAACAGATATGAACAATACAATAACAGAAATGAAAAATACACTATAGTCATCCAAGAAGGAAAAGAGAGAAGACCTGAGAAAATATTTGAAGAGAAAATAGCTGAAAACTTCCCTAATGTGGGACAGGAAACAGTCACTCAATTCCAAGAAGCACAGAGAGTCCCAGGCAAGATTAACCCAAGGAAGAACATAACAAGACACAGAGTAATCAAACTGACAAAAGTTAGACACAAAGAAAAATATTAAAAGCAACAAATAGTATACAAAGGAATTCTAATAAAGTTACCAGCCAATTTCTCAGCAGAAAATCTGTAGGCCAGAGGGAGCGGCACAATATATTTAAGTGAAGAAAGGGAAGGGCCTACAAACAAGAATACTTTCCCCAGCAGGGCTCACATTCAGATTTGATCAAGAAATTGAAAAAACAAAACAAAACTGTACAGACAAGCAAAGACTAACAGAACTCAGCATCACCATACCAGCTTTGAAACAAATGCTAAAGGAATTTCTCAAGGTGTAAAAGAAAAGATCACAGTTAGAGATAAGACAGTTACAAATGGAAAAGCTGACTGGTAAAGGCAAACATACATTAAAGGTAGGAAATCATCTGCACACAAATGATATCAGAACCAGCAATGGTGAGAAGAGGAGAGCACAAACGCAGGATATTGGGAATGTATTTGAAATCAAAAGACCAGCAACTTGAAACAATCTTATTTATCTATACACTGTTATAGCAAAACCTCACACTAATTGCAAACTGTTAAATCTGCAATAGATACACACACACACAAGAAAATGGAATCTAAACACAACACTAAAGCTGATCATCAAATCACAGGAGAACAAGAGTAAAGGAAAGAAAAACACCTACAAAACAAATCCAAAACAATTAACAGAACTGCAGTAAGAACATACATATCGATAATCACCTTAAACATCAGTGAATTAAATGCTCCAACCGAAAGACATAGACTGGCTGCATGGATACAAAAACAATACCCCTATATATGCTGTCTGCAAGAAACCCACCTCAGATCTAGGGACACATACAGACTGAAAGTGAAGGTATGGGAAAAAATGTATCCCATGCAGACAGTAATGAAAAGAAAGCTGAAGTAGCAATAGTCATATCGGACAAAAAAGACTTTAAAATAAAGACTGTTATAAGAGACAAAGAAGGACATTACATAATGAACAGGATCAATACAAAAAGATGTAACAATTGTAAATATATAAGGCAAACAACAACAGCCATAAATGGAGACATCAACAGTAAGACAATACTAATGGGGGTCTTTAACACTCCACTTTCATCAATGGGCAAATCATCCAGACAGAAAATTGTCAGGGGACATTCAACTTTAAGGAATCCAATATGTTGCATTTTTCTTCCTTTGTGTGCCATTTCTCAAGGATTCTCTGTTCCTTATCAGTTCCTATTTCAGGAATGAATAGAGCTGCACGCAGTTCTCAGGACTGAGATCATGGGAAAGGGTACCTGCTTGGATTCCTTTCAGTAACTCCCTTCAGTGACTCTTTTCAGCATCAGCGACCTTGAATGTATTAGACTATCCATTTTGTTGCAACTGATGGAATTGCATTCTTTGGAATGGCTGAGTAATCATTTTACTGAAGATATATAAACATGCATTTGTGCTAATAAAATACCCTTGCTCCACTAGAGACCTGGGTCCCCAGCATCCTTCTTTTTGTCTTCATTCTCTTCGGAGCATGGAAGCCTACCGAGCTCACTTTCTTGCCTGGGCTTTCAAGACCTCCTTGAGAAGACGCCCTGTGCCTTTGTGAGTGGTGCAAGCCCTGTGAATGGGCTTTATTGGTTTTCCACGTAACTCGGGAGATATTGCGCTCTCTCTCTTTTTCTCTCTTTCTTTTCATCAACTCTGGTCCCCATGTCCCAGTCTACAAAAAACCACAACAAGTGGCACCTGAACAGGGACATGGTATTCACAGCATTTAGGACGAAGTGACTGGGACCTACTGAGGTTATTAAGCATGGGGTTACGGGACAAATGGCTGGAAAGCCCCACCATTTTTCTCTCCAAATGGTGGAAAACTATCTTGACTGTAATAATTGTAGTCATCTTATTCTTGCTGTTTGCTTTTTATATCTGTAACCATATAATGAGCTAACTGTTACTCAGGGCCTCTAGATCAGAGACCCTCAATGTGAGGATAAAGAAAATATGCTGCCTCAGCAATTTAGGGCCTATGCACCTTCCCAGCAGGAAGAAATTACAGGACGATTTCTCTACCCCTTTCCCTGACAACCGTAGTCTCCTAAAAACAGGAGGAATTGAAAGAGATAGAGCTTAGACAACAATCTAGGGCCCTATAAAGAGAAAGCAAACATTTTCACTCATGCTTTCATTAAGCCTTATGCAACAATGTATCTTGCCAAAGAACTGACCTTTCTTTAGGTCCAAAACTAATAATTCAGTTCAGTTCTTTTAATTTCATGGTTGCAATCACCGTCTGCAGTGATTTTGGAGCCCAAAAATATAAAGTCTGACACTGTTTCCACTGTTTCCCCATCTATTTCCCATGAAGTGATGGGACCAGATGCCATGATCTTTGTTTTCTGAATGTTGAGCTTTAAGCCAACTTTTTCACTCTACTCTTTCACTTTCATCAAGAGGCTTTTTAGTTCCTCTAATTACACAACACAATGTCTTACTCATGGAAATGCTTTTCTTAGGCTCTATGTTGATGACTATAATTGTAAGAAATCTTGCCTGGGAACTTGTATCTCAAGACTTGTACCCCTGATTACACAGCAACAGTGTAGCTTGCCCAGAGATATTATCTGGAACCTGTTCTCCCTGGCTAATTTTGTGTCAAAGCTATCCCCAGATGTATGTCTTGGAAAAGGGTGGAATAGAACTCTTGCAACATTGAGGTATTCTTTTTACCTATTCTCAGCAACTAGTTGAAAAATATAAGGTCCCACTTAAACCAATGAGACAAATACTCTTTCTACTCCCCTTTTGATATCTATGACACAAGCTTTCTCTCTTCTGTCACTTTAAATAAAATTTTGCACACCAAGCTTTGAATGACTGAAACCTATCTTTGGTCCCAGAGTTAACTCTCCTTAAACCAGGAAAATATCTTCAATGGTCTATGTGGTTTCAAGATGTGGCTTGGGATCATGCCAATTTTAATGCTTGAGCTGACACTCCCCAGAACCAAATCACTTTCAAAATGTTAACTAACACAAGACAATTTGAGGCAATAGAAGCTCAAATACAATGCCCTCCTTTATTATATGAACAATTAAAAGAAATTGCCCTTGAAGCCTGGGATCAAATTACTCCTCAAGGAGAACCTAAAGGTAGTTACACCAAGATATTACAAGGACCTAATGAAGCCTATACTGATTTTCTAGCTAGACTAGAAACTGCTATTTCCTGTAGTGTAATTGGAGAAGATGCCAGATCACAACCAGAAAAACTGCTTGCATATGGAAATACAAATCAAAAATGTCAAAGGGCTATCACTCCTATACATGAGACCGAGACTCTTATTGATTATTTGAAGGCTTGCCACAATCTAGGGTCTAAGACAGAAAATGCAAATGTTAGCTGAAACAATGGCTGCTGCTCTTAAAAAGGGAGATGAAGGATGTTTTGCATGTGGGGATAAGACCCATATACAAAAAGATTGCCCTAAGAAACATGCAAAAAAAAAATAATAAAAACTTTCCAAAAATCTGCCCTTATTGCCATAAAGGGATACATTAGGCTAGAAAATGTCAGCCTAGCATATTGAAAAGCAGAGATATTACTTTGCCAACAAAGGTCCGTATAGTCAAGGCTATGGTTTTTCCAGTGGTCATGTATGGATGTGAGAGTTGGACTGTGAAGAAAGCTGTGCACTGAAGAATTGATGCTTTTGAACTGTGGTGTTGGAGAAGACTCTTGAGAGTCCCTTGGACTGCAAGGAGATCCAACCAGTCCATTCTGAAGGAGATCAACCCTGGGATTTCTTTGGAAGGAATGATGCTAAAGCTGAAACTCCAGTACTTTGGCCACCTCATGCGAAGAGTTGACTCATTGGAAAAGACTCTGATGCTGGAAGGGATTAGGGGCAGGAGGAGAAGGGGATGACAGAGGATGAGATGGCTGGATGGCATCACTGACTCGATGGACGTGAGTCTGAGTGAACTCCGGGAGATGGTGAGGGACAGGGAGGCCTGGCATGCTGCGATTCATGGGGTCACAAAGAGTCAGACACGACTGAGTGACTGAACTGAAATGAACTGAAATATTATGTTGAGGGAGAGCATGTTTTGGTAAACTCCAAGATGGGGACTCCCCGTGTCCCCTTCAACAAAAACCAGGGACAAACTCCATCTCTTCCCTCAAACATTCAACATCTGGCAGTGCTGCCATAGATATATCAGCCCTAAATGATTTTCTCCTTTTCCCTCAAGCAATTCCTTCTAGAATACCTACTGGACTTTTTGGACCCCTAACTCCACAAACCTTCAGCATTTTACTTGGCTGATCTAGCTTTAATTCTAAGGGAATTACTGTTCACCCTGGAATAACTGATTCAGATTATAAGGGAGAAATTCAAATCATGATGTCATCTCAGATACTATGGCAATTTTAAAAAGGGGACAAAATTGCCCAATTACTTCTTTTACCTTCAGTTCAGTTCAGTTCAGTTCATTCGCTCAGTCATGTCTGACTCTTTGCAACCCCATGAATTGCAGCACACCAGGCCTCCCTGTCCATCAACAACTCCTGGAGTTCACTCAGACTCATGTTCATCGAGTGGGTGATGCCATCCAGCCATCTCATTCTCTGTTGTCCCCTTCTCCTCCTACCCCCAATCCCTCCCAGCATCAGAGTCTTTTCCAATGAGTCAACTCTTCGCATGAGGTGGCCAAAGTACTGGAGTTTCAGCTTTAGCATCATTCCTTCCAAAGAACACCCAGGACCAATCTCCTTTATAATGGACTGGTTGGATCTCCTTGCAGTCCAAAGGACTCTCAAGAGTCTTCTCCAACTCCACAGTCAAAAGCATCAATTCTTCAGTGCTCAGCTTTCTTCACAGTCCAACTCTCACATCCATACATGACCACTGGAAAAACCATAGCCTTGACTATACGGACCTTTGTTGGCAAAGTAATGTTTCTGCTTTTCAATATACTATCTAGGTTGGTCATAACTTTCCTTCCAGGGAGTAAGCATCTTTTAATTTCATGACTGCAATCACCATCTGCAGTGATTTTGGAGCCCTGAAAAATAAAGTCTGATACTGTTTCCACTGTTTCCCCATCTATTTCCCATGAAGTGATGGGACCAGATGCCATAATCTTGGTTTTCTGAATGTAGAGCTTTAAGCCAACTTTTTCACTCTCCCCTTTCACTTTCACCAAGAGGCTTTTTAGTTCCTCTTCACTTTCTGCCATAAGGGTGGTGTCATCTACATATCTGAGGTTATTGATATTTCTCCCGGCAATCTTTATTCCAGCTTGTGCTTCTTCCAGTCCAGCGTTTCTCATGATGTACTCTGCATATAAGTTAAATAAGCAGGGTGACCATATACAACCTTACTTTACCATAATTAATTTCTATTAATTCCTCTAGTGATATACAGACAGATGGTTCAAAAAATACAGATCAAAGACAATCCTTATGGACATCATTGTTATCTGAATATGCCCGACCAAAGATACATATCAAAATTAATGGTAAAAAAATTTCTGGTCTCCTCGATACTATATCTGACATCACTATTATAGGCCACAAAAGATTTCTTGCCAAATTACAGGAGCTTCTCAAACTAAAATACAAAATGTTTATCAAAGTATTCAAATTTATCCTTGTGAGAAACCAGAAGGCCAGCCTGCTACATTACAACCTTACAAAATAGATGCACCCCTTAATCTATAGAATGAGATTTACTTATACAATGGCAAACTCAGATATAAATTCCACACTTTTCTTAGGGGCCACTGCTCATTTAACAAACAAAACAATTATTAAAATAACTTAGGAATATGATGAGCTTATTTGGACAGACAATGGCCCCTTACAAAAGAGAAATTACAGGCTACTAAAGAACTTATAAACATACAATTAAAATTAAAACATATTGAAAAATCTCATTTAAAAAATCTGGCAAATGACATCTCTTAACAGATCTTAGAAAAGTTACTGCATCTATGAATCCTATGGGTACATTGCAATAAAAAAATCCCATCACCTACCATTATTCCTCACAACTGGCATATTATTATTATTGATTACAGGATTGCTTTTTACATATAAATTTATATCCTCTAGACAAAAAGAGATTAGCTTTCTCTCTTCCTTATCCTAATCACACTGGGCCTCATAAGCAATACCAATGGACTATATTTCTTCAAAAAAAATGATGAATTTTCCCACCATGTGTCAATATTATGTAGCCAATGCCCTGGAACCTATAAGAAAACAATTTTCTAACTTTCTTGTTATTCATTATATGGATGATATATTGTTTTCAGCTCCATCTGTTTTGGAAACTCAACACATGTTTAATATAGCCCAACAATGCTTGAAAGACTCTGGATTAGTTATTGCCCCTAAAAAAATTCAAACCTTTACACCTTACCATTACTTAGGATTTGTTATTAATAGACAACATATTACTCCCAAACTGACACAGATTCATACTGATAAATTATCAACCTTGAATGATTTTCAAAAACTTTTAAGAGATATCAATTAGATCAGACCTTCTTTAGACATTGCTAATTATCAACTGCCTAATTTATTTAATACTTTGAAAAGAGATCCCAATTTAAATAGCCCTCATTCATTTTCACAAGAGGCACGAGAAGAACTCTATTTAATATAAAATAAATTGCAAAAGCAATTTCTTACACATATTAGACTTGATTTACCTCTAAAATTATTTATACTCTCTTCTCTTCATTCCCCCACAGGACTTCTTGCCCAGCTAAAACATCCAATAGAATGGATCTATACCCATTTTAGAGGGACAAAATCACTTACACCCTATCTTGATTTAATCGCTCTAATCATTATCAATGAAAGAAATAAAACCAAAACGTTAATTGGCTCTGATCCTCATAAAATTGTAATACCTATTAATAAATCTCAATTGGAGAACACATTACAAACTTCTACTGATTTCCAAATAGCCATTCTGAAATATTTTGGAAAAATTTCATTTCATTATCCTTCTAGCAAGCTCTGAAATTTCTTCAAAAATACTAAATTTATTATCTCCTACGTTGTCAGCTCACAGTCTATACCTCAAGCTGATGTTTTCTATACAGATTGGACCAAAAATGCCAAAGCCTCATTCTGGTCTCTCAAAGAATATAAAATCTTTTATACTAAATTTTATTCTGCTCAACAAAATAAATTACATGTTATCATTCAAGTTATTTATTTACTTACATAGTCTGATTCCTTATATTCAATTTTTATATTAAAAAATATAAAAACCTCCACTATAAATTCCAATCACCCTGTTATTCAACAACTTTTTTTCAAACTACAATCTATTATCAGAAAATGCACTTCTCCCATTTATATTATTCATATTGGAACACATTCCTGCCTTCCCGGCCCTATGACTCATGGTAATGAACAAGCTAATAAACTTATTTCTTTTGCTACTCCCCGGAGAAGGCAACGGCAACCCCACTCCAGTACTCTTGCCTGGAAAATCCCATGGATGGAGAAGCCTGGTAGGCTGCAGTCCATGGGGTCGCGAAGTCGGACACGACTGAGTGACTTCACTTTCACTTTTCACTTTCATGCATTGGAGAGGGAAATGGCACCCCGCTCCAGTGTTCTTGCCTGGAGAATCCCAGGGACGGGGGAGCCTGGTGGGCTGCCGTCTATGGGGTCGTACAGAGTAGGACACGACTGAAGCGACTTAGCAGTAGCAGCAGCAGTTTGCTACTCCCGAAAAACAACATGCTTTATTACACAATAATGCTGGCTCCTTACACCAATATAGAAAATTCCATACTGCCACTAAAGAAATCATTAATAATTGCTCTACTTATAAACTCTTACATCTTCGACCCATTACACAAAGTATCAATCTTTGAAGATTACAACCCAATAAGTGATGGCAAATGGATATAACTCATTGCCCTGAACTCTCTCTATCTTCTTCCTTACATGTCTATATCAACACAAACTCTTCTTTTATCTCGGCCATACCTCTTTGAGGTGAAACTATACAACACATTATACCTCATCTATTAACTTGTTTTGCTATAATGAAAACTCCTAGTTTCATAGAAACGGACAATGGCCCTGCCTATATTTCTAAACACTTCAAACAATTTTTACAATCATTTTTTATTAAACATGTTACAGATATTCCTTATAACCCACAAACACAAGGTATAATCAAACAAACATCACACACTGAAACTACAAATAAAAAAATTTAAAAGGGGGGAATACACAGGAACACTACTATCTTCTTTATCTACAGACTTTATTAGACTTTACTAGACTAGTATTACTAGACTTTACTAGACTTTAACAGACTTTACTAGATTCCAACACAAGCTACTCTCCAAACCTATAACTGTTTTTAATACACTTCATTTGTTTTAAATTTTTTTAACTTACTGCAAGGAGATATTTTGACAAAAACAAAAAAAAATTTCGATAAAACTGAAAGACCCTTCTCTTCCTCTGCCCATTTGGTATCAAGATGAGCTGACTAAACAATGGAAATCTGGAAAATTAATATTACAGGAAAAAAGGTATGCTTATATTTTTCCAGATAGATCCAACAAAGTCAGTTAGCTCCTTCTTCAGAAGATCCGCCCCCAGAGAACCACCAACATTCAAGATAGGAAAAAACGAAACCCCCAGGAAGAGGAGGTTCCAGTACAAGCCATGGCGGCTTTAGAGATTTCCAAAAAATGCTGCACCCAACGTCATCTACCTCATGATCCCCCTACTTGGAGACAGATAAAAACCCTTACTAATAAAGGTGAAAATCTGGTTTCTCAACAGGGAATGCCTCGGAATCCAGAAAATATTTTTGTTGCTATGCTTGCTTTGCTTGCTTTTGCTTCCCTTGCTCAAGCTGAGTTGATGAATCATACTTACTGGGCCTATATACCCAACCCCCCTTTACTACAGGTTGTAGAATGGACAAAAAGAAGACCAATCGTATCTACCAATGACTCAATACATATGCCTCCTCCTTGGAGTCTGGAGGGGCCCTCACATCCTGAGGAAGAAGGGAGACTAATTAATATTTCTTTAGGTTATGAAATCCTTCCTTTGTGCATGGCCCAGCAGAATTATATATAAACATTAGCCAACAAACTTGGGCTTTCATCCTGCCTCCAAAAAAGGACTTTTGGGCATTGCTTGGATTATTTACTGCCCTTTCTTTTTATGAGAACCATGTCAACACTACTAAAACTCCAGGGAAAGGACAAAAAACATTACACAAAGGGTTTACTTAAAAGAACTTTAAATATACTCCTGTTCATTGGGACAGATGTCAAGCCAAATCAGGAAAATTAATGTTTGTGGCCAATTATACCATTGTTGATTAGGGACTCCATAGTATGTGGTTATCTCACTGTTCAGATGATATTAACAGCACTATATGTGATTATGCTACTCAAGTATCATGGAAGATTACCAATACTATGATGGAACATTACCATGACAAAGGACTTCTTGGCTGGCTTGACAGTGGAATGGCACCCCCTCACCCTCGAATAGTCCTCAATAAATGGATTGGGCCTGAACAAAGAGACATTTGGAAACTTGCCATGGGCACTGAAGAACTTGTAACTTGGACTGGATATTTCACAGACTAGTCCTAGTTCTAGTCATTATTCCTTTCATTACAATCAGGCATATTTTATACAAGCTTGTGTTCCTCTTCCTTTTGTTGTAGCTATAGAAAACTCACAATTTAATAAGACTTTAAGTTTTATAACTTGTATAGATTGCAAGCTATATATTTGTCTTAACTCCTCCATGTCTACAAAAAATGAATCCCTTCTGATTCTTCGATCTCAACGTAACCTATGGTTGCCAATATACCTCCAATGACCCTGAAAAGAAGGTCCCATGGCCAGACTTGCTTCCTGTTTATTACTTACTGAATTACTCTGATGATCTAAATGATTCATTGGATGGCTAATTCTTGGCACATTGGGATTGATAGCCATTTGCACTACTGCTGCTTTACAAACCTCAATTCAAACACACAATTTTATCCAAAATTGGACTAAAGTTGCTCATACTATGTGGACCACTCAGGCTCGGATAAAAGAGGAAGTTCAAGATAAAATACAGGAAATAAAAATAGCCTTCCAATGGGTCAGAGATCAATTAATAGATTTACAAAAACAAGCTATACTAAAATGTGATTAGAATTCTATTCAATTTTGTTTTACCCCTGTTCAGTTCAACTGTAGTGCCTACAATTGTGAATAAATCAAATTTCATCTTCCTTAAATGTACAATTATTACAAATAGAAATCTTTGAAGCCTTCTCTAAGAGTCTACCTTCTTCCAATAATCTAGAAACCTTATCTAAATAGCTAGCTGATCAATTATCTGGACTAGACTCTTGAAGATGGTTGGAAAACATTATACATAGTACTGGATCTGGAATTGTAATGCTAATAATTGTCCTAATGGTTATATGCATAGTATACCGATGCCTTTCAACTAAAATTGTTCAAACTAAACAAACTCATTTGGTCAGGACCTTTTTCACTAAGATATCTACAGTCACCCCAATTATGAAAAAAAAAGGGGGGGGGGAATTGTCAGGGAACGTTCAACTTTAAGGAATCCAATATGTTGTTTTTCTTCCTTTGTGTGCCGTTTCTCAAGGATTCTCTGTTCCTTATCAGTTCCTATTTTGGGAACAAGTGGAGCTGCACGCAGTTCTCAGGACTGAGATCATGGGAAAGGTTACCTGCTTGGATTCCTTTCAGTAACTCCCTTCAGTGACTCTTTTCAGCATTAGTGACCTTGTATGTATTAGACTATCCATTTTGTTGCAACTGATGGAATTGCATTCTTTGGAATGGCTGAGTAATCATTTTGCTGATGATATGTAAACATGCATTTGTGCTAATAAAATACCCTTGCTCCACTAGAGACCTGGGTCCCCAGCATCCTTCTTTTTGTCTTCATTCTCTTTGGAGCATGGAACCCTACCAAGCTCACATTCTTGCCTGGGCTTTCAAGACCTCCTTGAGAAGACACCCTGTGCCTTTGTGAGTGGTACAAGTCCCGTGCACGGGCTTTATTGGTTTTCCATGTAACCCGAGAGATACTGCTCTCTCTCTCTCTCTCTCTCTTTTTCTCTCTTTCTTTTCACTGACTTCAGTCCCCATGTCCTGGTCTGTAAAAGACCACAACAGAAAATCAGTAAGGAAACACAGGCCTTAAATGACACACTAAACCAGATGGACTTAATTGATATTTATAGACCATTCCATCCAAAAACAGCAAAATATACTTTCTTCTCGAGTTCACATGGAACTTCTCCAGAACTTATCAAAGCAAACTTCAGTAAATTTAAGAAAATTAAAATCATATCAAGCATCTTTTCTGACCACAACACTACAATATTAGAAATCAACAATAAGGATAAAACTGTAAAAATACAAACATGGGGAAGCTATACAGTATGCTACTCACCAACCAATGGAACACTGAAGAAATGAAGGAGAAAATAAAAAATACCTAGAGATGAATGAAAATGAAAGCATGATGATCCAAAACTTATGGGATGCAACAAAATCAGTTCTAAGAGGAAAGCTTATAGCAATACAATTTTATACAAGCTTATAGCAATACAGGAAACAATAAAAATCTCAAGTAAACAGGCTAACTTTACACCTAAGGCAACTTGAGAAAGAAGAACAAACAAAACTCAAAGTTAATAAAAGAAAAGAAATAATAAAGATCACAGCAAACATAAGTGAAACAGGGATGAAGAAAACAATAGAAAAAAATCAATAAAACTGAAAGCTGATTCTTTGAAAAGGTAAATAAAATTGATAATCTTTTAGCCAGAACTCACCAAGAAAAGCGGTTCCCAGGTGGTGCTAGTGGTAAAGAACCTTTCTGCCAATTCAGGAGATGTAAGAGACACAGGTTTGACCCCTGGATTGGGAAGGATGACATGGCAACCCACTCCAGTATTCTTGCTTGGAGAATCCCACGATCAGAGGAGCCTGGCTGGCTACAGTCCATAGGGTCGCAAAGAGTCAGATAAACTTAGCATGCCCATGCACCAAGAAAAAGAGGGAGAATTCTCAAATCTATGTAATTAAAATGAAATAAGAGGTGTTACCGTGGACACCGCAGAAATACAAAGAATCATAAGAGACTACTATAAGCAACTATATGCTAATAAAAGAAATGGATAAATTCTTAGACAGATACAATCTCTGAAGACTGGGAGAAATAGAAAATATGAACAGACCAAACACAAGTCCTGAAATTGAACTATGACTTTTGTTGTTGTTCACTCAGTCATGTCTGACTCTTTGCAACCCATGGACTGCAGCATGCCAGGCTTCCTAGTCTTTCACCATTTCCCAGAGTTTGCTCAGGCTCATGTCCATTGAGTCAGTGATGCCATCCAACCATCTCATACTCTGTCATCCCCTTCTCCTCCTGTGTTTCATCTTTCCCAGCAATCTTTTCCAAAGATTGAAAAACTCCCAACAAACCAAAGTCTAGGACCAAATAGCTTCACAGGCTAATGCTATCAAAAGTTCAGAGAAAAGTTAACACCTATATTCTGAAACTATTTCAAGAAATGGAAGAGGAAGTAACACTCCCAAATTCTTTCTATGTCTCCACCTGCCAAGCAGGAGACATGAGTTCAATCCCTGGATCAGAAGATTCCCTAGAGAAGGAAATGACAATCCACTCCAGCATTCTTGCCAGGGAAATCCCATGAACAGAGGACCCTGGTGAGCTATAGTCCATGGGGTTGCAAAAGAGACAGACACAACTTAGTGCCTAAAAATACAACAAAATTGGAAAATAAGTCACAGAAAACTGTCACTGTTTGCAGATGACATGATATTACATGTAGAAAATACTAAGGATGCTACCATGAAACTACTACAACTCATCAATAAATCTGATCAAGTTGCAGGATACAAAATAAGTACACAGGAATCTGTTACATTTCTATACACTAAAAATGAAAGATCAGAAAGAGAAATTAAAGAAAGAATCCCATTTACCATCATATCAAAAAGAATAAAACACTTAGGAATAAACCTATCTAAGGAGGCAAAGTACTTGTACTCCAAGAACTATAAGATACTGATGAAAGAAATTGAAGATGACCCAACCAGATGGAAAGATATACCATGTCCTCAGGTTGGAAGAATCAATATTGTCAAAATGACAGTACTGCCCAAGGCAATCTACAGATTAAACACAATCCCTATCAATTTGCCAGTGGTGTGCATGCATGCTTAGTTGCTAAATTGTGTTTGACTCTGCAATCCCATGAACTGTAGCCCACCAGCCTCCTCTGTCAATGGGATTTCCCAGGCAAGAATACTGGAGTGGGTCGCCATTTCTTTCTCCAGGGAATTTTCCCAACCCAGGTATCAATCCCATGTCTCCTGCATTGGCAGTCAGATTCTTTACCACTGAGTCACCCAGAGAGCCTTTACCAATGGCATTTTTCACAAAACTAGGACAAAAAATCTTAAAATTTGTATGGAGACATAAAAGACAGAACTAGTGCAGTCAGATTCCCTGACTTCAGACTATACTACAAAGTGACAATCATCAAAACAGTATGGTATTGGCACCGAACTCAGTTCAATTTGTTGTTATTCACTAGCTAAATAGTGTCCAACTCTTTGAGACCCCATGGACTGCAGTAAGCCTAGCTTCCCTGTCCTTCACTATCTCCTGGAGTTTGTTCAAACTCATGTCCATTGAGTTGGTGATGTTATCCAACCATCTTATCCTGTCACCCCCTTCTCCTATTGCCTTCAATCTTCCATAGCATCAAAGTCTTTTCTAGTAAATCCATGTAACATGATAAAAAGACTAAAAATAAACTAATGTACCTGTGGTTCATTAACCTATAACAAAGGTGGCAAGACTATACAATGGAGAAAAGACAGTCTGTCTAATAAGTGGTGCTGGGGAAACTGGGCAGCTACATGTGAAAAGTGAAATTAGAACATTTTTTAACATCACACACAAAAATAAATTCAAAATGGATTAAATACATAAATTTAAGCTGGGATAGTCTAAAACTCTTCAAGAAAAGACAGGCAGATAGTCTTTGACATAAATTGCAGCAATATCTTTTTCAATCTGTCTCCTAGAGTAATGGAAATAAAAACAGAAATAATTTATTTTCTGCTCAATTCTTCAACATAAATGCCTCCATGGTCTACTTGATGATATTAAGTGAGTGAAAAGGACAGTGTCCATGGCAATAGACTTCATCCCACACATGCTCCAATACCTAGGCTATCTGGTTCTCAGAACTTGGAAAATAATGAGTGTGTTCAAACTGAGGTAGTCAAGCAGTTGTGGTGCAGGGCAAAGACACAGAAGCTTCTGACTTCTTCAGTAAAAACAGAACCATATGATCTACTTCACCAAGTAAAGGATGCAAAAATTCAGAAACTATGCACAAGCCAGAATTTCTCCCCTTCTCATCACTTCAACACCTACTACCTACTCTTGGGAGAGCCTCCTCACTCCTTTGGCAATCCTGCTGAAAATGATGGCCTGTGAGTTGGCAGAAGGGCTGCAAAAGACAAATGCCTTCAGCTATTCCCCAAACTTTAGTGTGTGTTCTTTATAAAAGGTCTTAGTAAACCAGAACTTTTCAGTCTTTGGATTGATGTAGTATATGTTTCCTGCTAATTTACAGGCTTCTCAGCATCAAGTGCTTTCATCCTTTACATATCAAATTCCCCAGCAGTGCCTGTGTCCTCTGGGTGCCCTGAACTCTGCAAGTTTCCAGCCCTGGAGTAGTACAAGCATTTTCTCAGCTGGAACTCCCAAATCTTACACCTTGCAAAGGACTAAGATCAACTTTCCTCTTTTTTTCTTCTCAATTCACCTCCTGATGACCTCATCCATTTCTCTGATGTCAACTATTTACTTTGGTGTGGATTAACCTTAAATATACATCTCTACATAAACAGATTGGGTGCTTCTTCTGTCAAACCAGTGGTCATTGCTTAAACACAAAAAATACAAACAGACACACACACACAACTCGATTATTATTTTATTCTTAGGTTGAATGTGACAAATCCACTAATAAGGTGACTGAAATTTTAGTACTGGCTTTTTTTTCTTTCTTTCTAATTTTCTGCCTGCCTCTATACTAGCTGTTACTGTCTTATGAACCTCAATTTTCTTGGCTCTAAAACAGAGTTTAACTAAATAATTTATTAAGCCATACACAGTTCTAAAATGGTTTGGTATCTTATGTAATACATGCCTTTACTTCATTTAATTGGTCCAGAGAACTACCACCAGAATTTAAGATATGAAATTTTATCATATTATTTTTCTGACCCTTTTTCCTCTTAACATAGTTTTTGTAGAGAAATATTTAAATATATAGAAAAGCAAATAGAATCATACAACAGACATTAAAATATTATGTATGATGATACATATGCACCTGGCACATGGTAGGTGATCAGTACTCTTGGAATGAAAGAATGATCTGGACCATAGAGAAGGCACTGCTGCTGCTGCTAAGTTGCTTCAGTCGTGTCCGACTCTGTGTGACCCCATAGACGGCAGCCCACAAGGCTCCCCCGTTCCTGGGATTCTCCAGGCAAGAACACTGGAGTGGGTTGCCATTTTCTTCTCCAATGCATGAAAGTGAAAAGTGAAAGTGAAGTCGCTCAGTCGTGTCTGACTCTTAGTGACCCCATGGACTGCGGCCCACCAGGCTCCTCCATCCATGGGATTTTCCAGGCAAGAGTGCTGGAGTGGGGTGCCATTTGCTTTACAATAGGTGTTTACTAACATATATATATGGAATTTAGAAAGATGGCAATGATAACCCTGTATGCGAGACAGCAAAAGAGACACAGATGTAAAGAACAGACTTTTGGACTCTGTGGGAGAGGGAGAGGGTGGGATGATTGGGGAGAATGGCATTGAAACATGTATACTATCATGTAAGAAACGAATCGCCAGTCTCGGTTCCGTGCAGGATACAGGATGCTTGGGGCTGGTGCACTGGGATGACCCAGAGGGATGATATGGGGGGGGGGGGAGGTGGGAGGGGGCTCAGGGTTGGGAACTCATGTACATCTGTGGTGGATTCATGTCAATGTATGGCAAAACCAATACAGTATTGTAAAGTAAAAAAAAAAAAAAAAAAAGGTGTTACTTTCTAAGAATGTCCAGCAGAGGGCGCGTTGGTTCAGATGAGTTATTAATCCCTTGGTGCGTTAGCGCCCCTCACTGTACGACTCAATTATTCTGCAATTACCTAACACATTTCCAACAACGGATTTGCTCCTTGTTAACCATACTAAATGGGCACAACTATACATACGTAAAAACTGTTCACAGACCTCAAAGTGAGTGGCATATTAAATACCTATTTGGAAAATTTGCATTATTTAAATCATCTATCTAGATCATTCTATTAATATGATCCTCCCTCACTCCCTGCTCAGTTCTTTTTTGCAAGTGTTGGAATATTTCTAAACTAGGCCAGTCAGAATGGCAAAGTGATAGACTGAATTAATTATCCCTGTTGCTGCTTAGTTTGCTTCACTATTATTTTACATATGCACCCCCCCCCACACACACACACACATTCCTTATCCCCTGTGTGTGTGTGTGTGTTAGTCACTCAGTCATGTCCGACTCTCTGTGACCCTATGGACTGTAGCCCTCCAGGCTCTTCTGTCCATGGGATTCTCCAGGTAAGAATACGTAGTGGGTTGCCATTTCCTTCTCCACCTTATCCCCTGAGAAAGCCACTATTAACAGTCTTTTGCCTCTTCCTGAAGTTGAATACACATGTGCAACCATAGTATTAAGTTTTTTTCCTAAAACTGCCATCACAAATGCACATCATCCTGTAGTTTGTTTTTAATGAATATCTTTCTGATATCTGCACATGGTGGCACTAGTGGTAAAGAGCCCATCTGCCAATATAGGAAATGTGAGAGATGTGGGTTTGATCCCTGGGTCAGGAAGATCCCCTGGAGGGGGGCATGGCAACCCACTCCAGTATTCTTGCCTGGAGAGTCCCATGGACAGAGGAGCCTGGTAGGCTACAGTCCATGGGGTCGCAAAGAGTTGGACATGACTGGAGCAATTATCACTCACTTAGCAGCAGCAGCATCACCTGGGAACATGGTCAAAGGCAAATTTACGGGCCCCACTCCAAACACACTGAATCATAATCTCTGGGAGCTAGAACCAGTAATGTGCTTGGACAAAGTCTCTCGGCAATTCCTACTTAATCATAGTTTGAGATTCACTGATCTAAAAACTCCTCATTCATGGTTATTAGCTTCTGCTTAAACACCACCAGAATTGGGAAACTCACTCCTTCACAAGCCAGATCACTTCATTTTAGGATGATTTCTTTTTGGTAATTCTCTTCTTTGGAGCTAAGTCTCCAAAGAAGACTGTCTTTGACAGACTTTGCCTGTCAAGTTTCATTCTGCCCAACAAGAACACACACAGCATTGACTGTATCTTTTATATAATGGTCATATTATAGTCGAAGATGGTGTTCATGCTGCTGTCCTTCCCCCAACAAGTATTCTCCAGGCTAAACAGCTTCAAGTGGATTATGAATATTCATGCTGCGTTTGCCTGACTGCTTATCATGCTGGTTGTTCTCCTTTAATTATCTTCACTTCAGTTTCCATTGGTCTTAGAGAGGATGCCAGAACAGAGCACAGCACTCCAGACGTGGCCTGGAAACATGAGTAAAATAGATGCCCCTTTTCTATGGAGATGTAAGTGCTATTGACTTGACCTCAGACGTTCTAATGATAACATGCTTTTCCTCTACAAAAATTAAAAACTGACAGAGGTTAGGTTTTCTTCTAATTGTATTATTTGGATTAATGAATTATCATTTGCTATTATAAAAATATTTTTAAATCCACTCTACTTAACCAATAAGTAGACCATTCACCCTTAGGGTTCCTGGAAGTGGGAAAGTTACATCCCTAGGGAAACTGAAATGGTAAATGAGATCAGTGAGGTGGCCGCTGTGGTCCATAATTGTCAGAAGCAGATGACTTTGCTTCCCCTCAGCTGCCACCACATCTCATTGGCCAGTAGAAGAAACATCAGGATGCTTTCTCATGCTGTACACCTTTGCCTGAGAACAAAAAAACAAGTACAGGTGTTACCTGGCCCTCTCCTTTCACCTTTTCCTGAAACCAGAGGACTGGATTGGGCCCTAATAGAGGTCACTCAGTTTATTTCCAAGATTCCAGAGAAAGTTAATCCTGCATAACCATTTTCTTGAAGATATTCCTATGGCTAAAAATCTTTAGTGAGGTTTTACAATCTCATTTAGTTTCTTCTCATAGATTTGGAGCTCCAAGACTTGCTCAGCTGCGAGTTCGAGTCTCCTGTTCCAGGGCCATTTCCTGGTTTAGGGCTGCTCTTGCCACATCCAACCTGTGTGCCCACAGCACCTCGAGGACACCTGGCTCAGCCTAAGTAATCTCTGCCTTGTACCATAATGGTCTATACCCATGTCTTATTTCTTTGTCATAAACTTTGAAAGCCAGGAATTGTTCCTATTCATCTTTCTAACCCCCACAAGGAACAGTTTCCAGGTCACAGTAGATTCTTGTTTTGATGAGTTCCAGGTTGGATGTGCACTGTGTTCCCTCCCAAGAACATTGAGACTTACTTGGATTCTCCATAGTCAGTCCTCCAGGATCACATTGTTCAAGCAGGGGGGCCCCAGTCCTTCATCCAAGCAGCAAGTTTAAGAAAAGTTCCAATCAGTTGTTCATCTTTATGGCTCACTTAATGAATTTCTGTAATAAAATGTTAATTGGCTGAATTTTGATTTATATACATAACTATCTCTTCACTAGACTGTGATTTCCAGGGCAAAAGAGACTAGTTTGTTTTTCTTTAAGCATGTTATGCCTCATGCCTCACTTTGCCTGCCATAGGGAGCCAGTAAGTATGTGAAGAATGAATGAATGAATGAGCACATGACCAAAGATAGTTTACCTCAACAAATGGTAGCAATATACTCAAAGCAAGAATAATGTGAAAAACTTACTACTGATCTAAAGTCCAACTCCCTCCCCTATCTTCATTAAAAGAATAGGTTGAGTAACTAGTATAGGCATATTGAATCTATTTCCTGTCATCAGATTTAATTGCAAGGCAGAATTGTTGAACCCTATTACACAATTTCCTTGTTCGTTTGTTTGTTTTTTTAAAGAATGCTAGTGCCAGCTGAGAAGGCAATGGCACCCCACTCCAGTGCTCTTGCCTGGAAAATCCCATGGACGGAGGAGCCTGGGGGGCTGCAGTCCATGGGGTCGCTAGGAGTGGGACACGACTGAGCGACTTCACTTTCACTTTTCACTTTCCTGCATTGGAGAAGGAAATGGCAACCCACTCCAGTGTTCTTGCCTGGAGAATCCCAGGGCCAGGGGAGCCTGGTGGGCTGCCGTCTATGGGGTCGCACAGAGTCGGATACGACTGAAGTGACTTAGCAGCAGTGCTAGCTGAGGCTTCCCTGGTGGCTCAGTGGTAAAGAATCTGCCTGCCAAGCCAGAGACCCGAGTTTGATCTCTGCATCTGGAAGATCCTCTGAAAGAGGGCATGGCAACTCATTCCAGTAAGTTTGCCTGGGGAATTCCATGGACAGAGGAGCCTGGCAGGCTACAGTCCATGGGGACGCAAAGAGTTGGACACAACTGAGGGACTAAACAGCAGTGCTAACTCGGTTATGGCCATGCAGCCCAAAGCCTTCCCAGCGCTGAGCCCAGATGGTCTGCTCTGAATCATGAGCATAGCCTGCTACCACAACTGACTTTGCTTTCTGTAAATATAACCAACTTTCCAGGAAATGGCTGCAGGGATTTTTCCACTGAGAGCCAGAGGCATTGTAGAAGTGATCATTTACCTAGGAAAAGATAATTTTTGAGAAAAGCATGTGCATCAGCTCATTGAAATCAGCTTGTCAGACCCATAAGGAATTTTGCAAACCTAATGTTAAACACAGTTATTAGTAAAAGTTATGTAAACTTACAACTAAGAGAATATTATTAAAAACAAAGATAGTAAAAAGTCAGCCCCCATCACTTCCTACCCATTTTGCTACATTTTACTGTTATCCATACTAGTGAGGTTTTTTTCATATCTACTGTATTTGTACCATGCTACATAATTATGTATCTCTATGCATCTTTTTTCCAATTCCATATTCAATGGTATAATTTGGTAGCTTGAAACTGGTCTTGGTGGTATTATTTATACCCTAGAAATCAGCAAATGCTACAAATCAAGGCTATCCCCCGCCCCCAGAAACGGTTGTTAACCATTTGCCAGTATACCACTTATGTGCACTGGAATACACTCTTTCATTGATTTACTCACCTTACTGCTCTGTGAGAATTAGACATTCAAATAAAGACTACTTTAGAATGCACATGGAGGATGCTACAAACATCTGCTTAACAATCTCTAATGCCAGAGAAGAAGAGTCCCATAAAATTGTTGGAACTGAAACTCCATGGCTTTATTTCTTGAAAGACACCATGTGTGGACCCTCATTCTCCTTGGAAGCACTTCCTGGGAACAAAACACTAGAAAGAGACTGTGTCTCAACGACATTTTAGTATTCTGACTGCAAACCTAAAATGAGAAAGGCAGAAAAAGTACATTAAAAGCCTCATATTGATCCGTCAGGCTTTTTAAGATCACAGACACAGAAATGGAGTGGTAAAACAGAGGTTATTATCTTACTGTGATAGCAGAGGACAAATAAACAGGAAAACATTTTTTTTAAGTGTAGGTGTGTGCTAAATAAGCAGATTGCAAAGAAGTTACCACCTTTGGGACTTTATATTCATCAAGGCAATAAAAGTCAGTGATTTCAACCAGTGGTGCAGTCTTTCAAATCAGGTACCACATATCAATACAATTGTTCAAAGGCAGTTCTCTTGGAACAATTTGCATGTTTTGCATTCAAATTAAACTGAGAAATTACTGGTAGAATTTTATGAGGTATAGGATTCATTTTTCCCCCAAGGGTAGGTCTCAGTCTGATGAATGTATCAAGCCACAGATTTTTTTTTTCTGCATAGGAGACTAAATTGTGAGGATGCATGTAATAGAAGACAGTAAATGCTTGATTTAAAACAAAACATAAGTTACAATAATGAAAATAAACATTCATTTCAGGTGCTATATTAAGTCTAATCATAGTTATTAGATTAAACAGGTACACGTCTTGGCAGTAATTCTTTCCTCTGTTCACAACTTTCTCAGCTTTGGTGATTCTATAAATTCTCAAACTCAGAACACTTACTTCGACTCTGTGACACCCAACAGAAGCAAACAGCTTTTGTGTATTTGTTTGCATATAGCAAATATTGTTTTCTTAAATCAGTCTACTTAATTTTTGCCAACTCAATTTTCCTTAAGCTATTACTGAAGTTGCTCACAAAATATTTGTGAACAGATAACCTCACTAACTCAGGTTAAAAAATTAATTCGTGGAAGGAACAACTGTGGCAAAAGAAACAAATTTTCTAAAGTTCAAAAGAAAGTGTTTATCACTTTGTTCATCTTTGTTTTAAACTCCTTTTAAGGGCAACCTGGGGGAAAGTGTTTTGCGTGAGTTGGGGGATCATTACTGAGTTAATCTGCTTGTTCAGTGAAACCAAGAAAGACATTTTCTATTTGGCCCTGTTAATATCATTTTTGTCCTAATTTCTGAACAAGAGAGTGACTTCTTTTCTTATTTCTACTTTGGAAAAATATTTGAATAGGAATTTGTCTTATTCAGTGAATCCCAGTCTTACTGTGCATCTTCTATACTACATAGATTTCCACTGTTGAAATATTTCTAGAAAAATTAAAATATATTCCTTAGTAAACATATCTAGTCACAGACCCTTTACAGCATGTTAAGTCAGCCTTTGACTCACTTGAATTTATAACATTTGTGAAAGAAACAAAATACAAGGTATAAAATACACATTCACATCTTTTATACACTTAGGCAATTTGTTTGCATTCTAATAAGTCACTTGCTTCCTATCTCTTTACATATATAGGCCGGAATTATCTTTGGAAGATTACAGTCCTCCTTTGGTATCTGAGGAGTAGAGGGGAAGGGAGAGGTGGTGGGTTGGTTCTAGGATTCCCCATGGATAGCAAAACCCATGGATGCTCAAGCCCCTTATATAAAATGATGTAATACTTGTATATAACTTAGCCACATCCTCCCATATGCCCTAAATCATGTCTAGATTATCTATAATACCTAACATAATATAAATGCTATGTAAAAAGTTTTAAATAGTCTGTAAATGCTATATAAATAGCTGGAGCAAATTCAAGTTTTATTTCTTGGAACTTTATGGAATTTTTCCCCAAAATATTTTCCATCACTTTCAATTGGCTGAATCCACAGATGTAGAACCTGCTAATAAAAAGGCCAACTGTACTCATGTCAGTCCTGGCTCATAAACTTTTGATGAAATTTCTGTGGGCTATAGATAAAGTTGAAATGTTTAATATGGCACTCAAGGCCCTCCAAGATTTTGTTCCAGCTTTCTGACTTTCCTTTCCCTACAATTATCCACAGGTGAATTATAACACTCCTATGAATTAGGGTCTGTGTTAAGCCCTTCAGCTTATATCTCCAAAGAACCCAATGAAGTAGATGCTCTTATTATCAACATTTTACAGAAAAGCATACTGAGACTCAGAAAGATTAAATAACCTGTGGAGGTCACCCAAGAAGCCAATGACTGAGCCTGGTGGAGGGCTTCTCCCTGCCGTGTTCAGGCTCTGCCATGACTGCCCACTGCTCCTGTGTACCAGTGACTTGCTGATGCCCATCTGCTGTTGCCAATCTCTTTGGTTTGGAGTGCCATTTCTCCTTCAACCTCCATCTGTCCTTCAAGACCCAGTTCAAATGCTCCTGCCTCTCAGAAGTCTTCTCATCCCTACTCCTCTCATCTGCTTTTGGGATTTCCCTCCTTTATGCTAAGGCATTTCACTCTCTTGCTCAAGAAACATCTGTCGCTTCTACAGTGCCTTGAGGGCAGGACCTATCTCCTTTTCGTGTATATTCCCCACGAAGTCGTCCACAAAGCTTGTGATTGGATGGTGTCCAGTAGATTTTGTTGAGCTTTACTGAACATGACCTCTCTTGGAATGGGTTTCCCTTGGGGCTCAACTGGTAAAGAATCCACCAGCAATGCTGGTGGTTCGATCCCTGAGTTGGGAAGTTCCCTTGGAGAAGGGAAAGGCTACCCACTTCAGTATTCTGGTCTGGAGAATTCCATGGACTGTATTAGCCCATGAGGTCGCAAAGAGTCGGACACGACTGAGCAACTTTCACTTTCGCTTTACTTTTCTCTTGGAATAACTGTTCAGAACTACAAATGATTACACTGAACGAACAGCAGGGGGCAGCAAATCCAGCTCTCTCTCTCTCTCTCTCTCTCTCTCTCTCTCTCTCTCTCTCTCTCTCTCTCTCTCTCTATGTTTGTGTGTGTGTGTGTGCGTGTGTGTGTGTATGCTGGTCTAGGGAGGCAGTGTAGTTTAATGCCCCGTGAATAGGACGGACAGAGAAGCCTGAAGGGCTACAGTCCGTACGGTCACAAAGAGCCAGACACCACTGAAGCGACTGAGCAGGCACTCACGCACGTGGTTTAATGAAACTCTTTCCGGCAGGCAATATGAGTTCTGATCCTGGCGTCTCCTCGTCTTACCTGAGTGGTCGCACATGCTTTCCTTAATCTCAGCCTCAGTAAGGGCATGAATAAAATGTGGATGCTGAATAATGCCCTGTGGGGGCATTCTAGGAACTATAGTTTATCACACACATGATCATACTTTAGTTAAATGACAGCCATTGTCATTAAGTACTCATTTAGTCTCTTGAGCATGTTTTTACCATGTGTCTCTTATTTTCTCCTCCAACTTGCTCCCCATTGGTACCATCTTTTCGACCTCATTCAATAGCACCCTCATCCCCACAAATACTTCACCCCAAACTAGAAGCTTTCCAGGATTCCTTTCATTCCTGCATAACCAATAAAATTGCAGATTATATTGCGGTTGCTTCTCAAAAGTATCTAGCATCTGTCTCTCTCCTTATCACTGCTGCCATCACCCTATCCCAAACACAGTTTCTCTTCTCTGGCTCTCTGAAATGACCTCAAAACAGGTCTTCCTGTTTCCACTTGGGCCCCTTCAAATACACTCTCCACACAGCATCTAGTGACTTGATTAAATGTAAATCTAATCACATCATTCTTGGCTTGAAGTCTCTGGTGGCTCCATACCCATCCTCAGAATAAAATCCAGCCTCTGTGGGGTCCAGCCCCTGCTGTCCTTCTGACCCCGATACCACTCCTCTCAGTTTTTTTCCATCCCACTTGCTTTCTTACTGCTCCTCAAACATTTTGAGTTTGTGTCCAATTCTAAGAGCCCTAGCTTTCCTACGTCCCTTAAAGATGTTTTCACATGAGTTGTTTTCAGTGCCTAGAGTTTTTTGCCTTCTAGACTTTACATAGGCATCTCGTAGACATTCAGTCTTCAACTTAAATGTCACTATCATATTTTATAAATGTAATTTGTGTATGTTATAGTGAGAAAGTGAAGTCTCTCAGTCCAACTCTTTGTGATCCCATGGACTGTAGCCTACCAGGCTCCTCACAAGAACAATTTATTGTTTGCTTGTCAACTAAACTTTAAGTTTCATGAGAGCAGGAGCCTTGTTTTTCTTGTTGAAAACTGTTTCCTAACAGGGTTAAACTATTAAGATGAGGCAAATAACTTTGAATAATTTAATAGTAATAAATTTGAATGATAAATAATAAATAATGAATCTGAATAATAGGAATCTACATTAGCATAGAACAACTATAAAATAGTCACGTTTATACATCCAGCAAATACTGATTAAATGCTGCTATGGAATTACGGTATCAAAGGTGAGGCACAATGTCATCCCTCAAGGAGCTTAGTCGCCTGATGTTTCGTTTTCATTATAGTAATTAATTAATATTAGGACTTTTATAACAAGAAAGAATGTGCTCTTTATGTTATTCTCCTATTTCTTCATCTTTCCAGTCCTTATCGCCCATGTGACCTAGTGGGAGGGTGGGCAGTTTAACAGGATAAGGCAGCCTTTAGACTTTGACACGCGTCTTCCCCCAGCCACCTGTCTGTATATTAGCAGCAGGTTATCCATAACCTATTTGGATCTTTCTTCATCTATAAGAGAAGGAAGATAACAATGCCTCTCTGGCAGCGTTCCTTTGATGTTTAAATGAGTTAACATCTATGAAGCCCTTTCCCTAACTTTTTTATTCGGCTGATCATCAATCTGATCCCATGATTTTCTCTAGATAAAAACCATAGTTGAAATATATTTGCATCTTCTAAAATATCCTGTATTTGAGTGGTATAATAGTATAATGATTAAGTGTAAAGGACACCAGGGCTGACCGCCTCTGTTGGATTACCAGCTGGGTGAATATGAACAAGTTATTTAGTTTCTCTATGCTGCAATTACCCTTCAGTGAAGGATGGCAATAGCTGTATCTACCTCACCAGATTGCTCTGAGGGTTAAATGAAGCATTTAGAATAGTGTTAGGCACACAGCAAACATTCAGTAAAGGTTAGTTACCATTCTGGTTATTCACTGCTGTGTTAACAAACCACCTTTACTTAATGATATAAAGCAAGAACCATTTCATTATGCTTCTGGATTCTGTGGATCAGAGACTTGGAAATGTGTCATGTGGACAGCTTATCTCTACTCTGCAATGTCTGAAGCCTTGGTTGGGAAGTGAAGAGTGACTCACTAGCTGGAGGCTGGAATCATCTGAAGACCTCTTCACTCACAGGCCTGGCGGTTTACGCTGGGTATTGGCTGGGAACTCAGCAGGGGCTGTTGGTCTGAACACCCACACAGGGCCTCTCTGAGTGGGTACTTGGTTTCTCCCAGCATGGTGGTTGGCTTTCATGACTCAGGATCCCAAAATACAGGAACTGGAAATTGAGAGTTTCTGAAGATGTTGGCCCAGAAATTGGCACAGCATTACTTTCTTTGTCTTCTGGTCAAAGCAGTCACATGTTCCTCCCAATTTCAAGGGAAAGGGACATAGACATCACCACCTCATATGAGGATATCAATGGCATGGTGTATAATGGGATCATGTGGGTATGGCGTATGGTGATGGCCATCTTTGGAAAATACAACCTAACATAGTTATTATTATTACTAATGTTATACCCCAATAGTCATGAAAATATTTTAGCCCCGCTGGACCCAAAAGTTGAGATAAGATAAATGAGAAGAGAGAAAGGGAAGGTAAGCAGTAGCCATCCACAGACCATCACATGGAGAAGGCAATGGCACCCCACTCCAGTACTCTTGCCTGAAAAATCCCAGAGGAGCCTGGCAGGCTACAGTCCAAAGGGTTGCAAAGAGTCAGTCACGACTAAGTGACTAACACACACACAGACAATCACAACTTAGAATAGTCCAGTGTCTTTACTGGGCAGATGATAAAACGTGACTAAAGAGATGAAGTGACTTTCCCTGAGTCATACAATTGGCAGAAGCACTAGCTTGTTTCTATTTCCAATTAACCACACACTTAGAAAACTAAGAAAAAAGCACCTGGACGGGGAAGAAATAAAAAGATGGGGAAGAGAGGAAGAAAGAACTAGAGAGGAAATGAGAAGGAAAAACAAGGAGAGAGTTGCCAACAACATTCTCTTTTTGAGACCCCACTCATTCTTTTGGTTGCATTTACACACAGTACAATGCTTCCAGGAAAATGTAAGCCCTGGAACAACATTGGCAAACCCCTTACCACTGGACAGTCTCCTTTATAGTTGGCTCAAATGTCAAATTAAACTAGTAGAAGTAATCCTCCTTCTCCTTTTTTTAAAAAATGTATCATTTTCTTAACTTGGGTGTTTGGAATGATTTCCTTTCCTCCCTAACTTTGAGGACAGACTCTGAGCTGGAGAAGTTAATTGCGAGTGGAAATTTACCAAGTTGTGACTGCAGCAGATGCCTCTTTCTTCCTATTATTCCCTGTTATCTTCTTTTCCTTGTTGCCAGGACCAAACTTCCAAGTCCCTGTCATCAAACTCCTGTAAATCTAGCCCCTACCTCACCCCTCCAAGTGGATTTCTCCCCATGCCTCCACAGTGTTTGTGGTTACCTAGTTTGCATTTGATTTGGGAACCTATTCAGTCTGGTGTTTGGATTCAGATTAGGGCTCTAAGCTTTCAGGGACAGAGAGTCCATTCTGAAGTCTGGTGCTTTGCAGAGCCCATGTACGCGAAGGCAATATCCACGGTGGAATCCCCAGGCTGGTCCTTCGGTCACCCAGCTCCCTTGCCTTCATGCTCCTCTGTTCCACCACGTAGAACTCTGCTCTAAAAGCAGTCCAGAGAAGTTCACCTGCTTTTTAAACCTATGTCAAGATGAAGGCACCAACTTTTCTACTGGAAGGCTTCTTTCATAGCTGGCTCAAATGTCAAATTTAATTAGTAGAAGTAATCCTTTTTCTCCTTTCTGTATACTCAATGATGCTAGAGACCAACAGCCATAAAAGCTAATGTAATAGAAATTCTTATAACTAATTAAGCAGATCTTCCCTCCTTCTTTTCCAAAATAATTGTCCAAATTTCTTATTCTTGTTAGTTCATCAAGCAGTCATCAATATTAATATTTATGACATGCCAGGTTCATTGGGAATACAAATATGATTAAAGTAAAATCTCTGCTAAACTAGAGTTTATAGTATAGAGAAGAAATTATAAGCTTAGAGACCATGGACTGGGATCAGGGAGTTTGTGAACTCCAAAAATAACATGTAAAGCTTTGGGGGGTATGTGTACTTTTCAGAGTGCAGGGTAAATAACCTTTACCTGATTCTAATCACCAACACATGAAAGATGAAAGCCCACTGAGACAGAGATAATAGCCACAACAAGCGTCACATTCATGATCACAGACAAAAGAAGAGGAAGGGTAGGGTTTACTGTGTGTAGTCTCAATAGAGAAGAGGTCGGTGTCTAATCCAAGAGGGACTGTGCAGGGGAGATGATGGCTCACCACCTGTTGGTGAGTACCTGATGTTGGAAAGACATATCCGGCTACTGGGCTGGAGAAGGAAGCTGGTTGCCAACAGAGGTATAACTTTGAAAACTCTGCTCAACAGAAGCCCTTTCATTGCTATTTAATCCACTTTGGTGACCTCTTTTTCATATTTTTATGAGCTGTGTCATTTTCATTATTATTCTCAGAACACACTTCAACTTGTCCATGTGCCTCTTCATTCATTAGCCTAGGACCAAACTGGTGAGTTACATAATGCAAACATAATACATGCTTTACTGAAGGACACTTTCCTCTTGACTTCAGTCTGGCACAATTTGGCAAAAAGACTATAAATTAATTTTACAAATGATTTGCATAACATTTGCACATTCAATTTAAGATCATTTTGCACTAAAAATGCTATTATTATCTTTCAAAGTTTGTCATCCTTTGGAGTTTTTCCATTGCTGATATATGTACCGTATACAAGATATATAATAAATATGTATAAATTATATATACATATACATTATCATTTATACAAGCTTTCTTTTTAATAATTAAAAAATATAAAGAAATTAAAAATTTTGGAAAAAAGCAAAAGGTGAGCATTGAGGTAGTCAACTTTGTGACATAAATTGTATCTAACTGATAGTTTAGATAATAGGATTTTCTCACTTTATTGAGAATATCAAGGAGAGGCCATGGGTGGATGAATAACAAGCTGAAATCAAGATTGCCCAGAGAAATATCAACAACCTCAGATAAGCAGATGATACCTCTCTGATGGCAGAAACTGATAAGGAACCAAAGAGACTCTTGATGAAGACGAAAGAACAGAATGAAAAAACTGGCTTAAAACACAACATTCAAAAAATTAAGATCATGGCATCTAGTCTCTTCACTTTATGACAAATATATGGGGGGGAAAGTGGAAACAGTGACAAATTTATTTTCTTGGGCTCCAGTATCACTGCAGACAGTGACAGGAGCCACAAAATTAAAAGACATTAGCACCTTGGAAGGAAAGCCATGAAAACCTAAACAGCATATTAAAAAGCAGAGACATCACTTTGCTGACAAGTTCAGTTCAGTTCAGTCACTCAGTCATTCCCTACTCTTTGTGACCCACCATGGACTGGAGCACACCAGCCTCCCAGAGGCTACTCAAACTCATGTCCATCACGTTGGTGATGCCATCCAACCATCTCATCCTCTGTCATTCCCTTCTCCTCCCACCTTCATTTTCCCCAGCATCAGGGTCTTTTCCAATGAGTTCTTTGCATCAGGTGTCCAAAGTATTGGAGTTTCAGCTTCAGCATCAGTCCTTCCAATGAATATTCAGGACTGATTTCCTTTAGGATGGACTGGTTGGATCTCCTTGCAATCCAAGGGACTCTCAAGAGTCTTCTCCAAAACCAAAGTTTAGAAGCATCAATTCATCAGCGGTCAGCTTTCTTTATGGTCCAACTCTCACATCCATACATGACTACTGGAAAAGCCATAGCTTTGACTAGATGAACCTTTGTTGGTAAAGTAATGTCTCTTCTTTTTAATATGCTGTCTAGGTTGGTCATAGCTTTTCTTCTTTTAATTTCATGGTTGAAGTTACCATCTGCAGTGATTATGGAGCCCCCCAAAATGAAGTCTCTCACTGTTTCTATTGTTTCTCCATCTATCTGCCATGAAGTGATGGGACCAGATGCCATGATCTTAATTTTCTGAATGTTGAGCTTTAAGCCAACTTTTTCACTCTCCTCTTTCACTTTCATCAAGAGGCTCTTTAGTTCTTCTTCCCTTTCTGCCATAAGGGTGGTGTCATCTGCATAGCTGAGGTCTGAGGTTACTGATATTTCTCCTAGCTGACAAATGTCTGTATAAACAACACTATGGCTTTTCTAGTAGTCATGTACAGATATGAAAGTTGGACCATAAAGAAGGCTGAGCACCGAAGAATTGATGCTTTCAAATCGTGGAGAAGACTCTTGAGAGTCCCTTGGATTGCAAGGAGATCAAACCAATCAATCCTAAAATAAATCAACCCTGAATATTCATTGGAAAGACTAATGCTGAAGCTCCAATACTTCAGCCACCCGATCCCAAGAGACGACTCATTGGCAAAAGATCCTGATACTGGGAAAGATTGAAGGCAAAAGTAGAAGCAGGTGGCAGAGGATGAAATGGTTAGATAGCATCATCAACTAATGAATTTGAGCAAGCTCCAGGAGATAGTTCATGATCTGAGTTCCAGTCAGGTTATTGCAAAATTCAGACTTTAATTGAAGAAAGTAGAAAAAACCACTAGGCCATTCAGGTATGACCTAAAACAAATCCCTTACAATTATACAGTGAAAGTGACAAGTAAATTCAAGTGATTAGATCTGATAGACAGAGTGCCTGAAGAAATACGGACGAAGGTTCTCAACATTGTATGGGAGGCAGTGATCAAAACTATCTCCAAGAACAAGAAACACAAAAGGGCAAGATAGTCATCTGAGGAGGCATTACAAATAACTGAAAAAAGAAGAGCAGTGAAAGGCAAAGGAGAATTGGAAAGATATACTAATTTGAATGCAGAGTTCCAAAGAAGAGCAAAGAGAGATGAGAAAGCCTTCCTGGGTTTGATCCCTGGGTTGGGAAGATCTCCTGGAGAAGGGAAATGCTACCCACTCCAGTATTCTAGCCTGGATAATTCCATGGACTGTATAGATAATTCCATGGTCGCAAAGAGATGGACACGACCAAGCAACTTGCAAAGAAATAGAGGAAAACAATAGAATGGGAAAGACTAGAGATCTATTCAGGGAACATTTCATGCAAAGATGGTTGCAATAGAAGATAGAAATGGTATGGACCTAACAGAAGCAGAAGAATATTATGAAGAGGTGCCAAGAATACACAGAAAGACAATATACATAAAAGATCTTAATGATTAGGATAACCACAATGGTGTGGTCTATCACCTACAGCCAGACATCCTGGAGTGAAAAGTCAAGTGGGCCTTAGGAAGCATCACTACAAACAAAACTAGTGGAGATGATAGAATTCTAGCTGAGCTATTTCAATCCTCAAAGATGATTCTGTTAAAGTGCTGCACTCAATATGCCAGCAAATTTGGAAAACTCATCAGTGGCCACAGGACTGGAAAAAGTCAACATCCACTAGATCATAGAAAAAGCAAGAGAATTCCAGAAAAATATTTGCTTCATTAATTATACTAAAGCTTTTGACTGTGTAGCTCATTCTTAAAGAGATGGGAATACCAGACTACCTTACCTGCCTCCTGAGAAACCTATATGCAAATCAAGAAGCAACAGTTAGAACTGAGCATAGAACAATGGACTGGTTCAAAATTGGGAAAGGACTACATTAAGGCTGTATATTGTCACCCTGCTTATTTAACTTCTATGCAGAGTACATCACGCAACATGCTGGGCTGGATGAAGCACAAGCTGGAACCAAGATCACCAGGAGAAATATAAATAACCTCAGATATGCAGATGACACCACCCTTATGGCAGAAAGAGAAGAGTAACTAAAAAACCTCTTGATGAATGTGAAAGAAAAGAGTGAAAAAGTTGGCTTAAAACTCAACATTCAGAAGACTAAGATCATAACATCCAGTCCCATCACTTCATGGCAAATAGATGGAGAAACAATGGAAACAGTGAGAGACTTTATTTTCTTCGACTCCAAAATCACTGTAGTCTGTGACTGTAGCATGAAATTAAAAGACAATTGCTCCTTGGAAGAAAAGCTATGACAAACCTAGACAGTTATATTAAAAACCAGAGACATTACTTTGTTGACAAAGGATCCATATAGTCATAGCTATGGTTTTTCCAGTGGTCATGTATGGATGTGAGAGTTGGACCATAAAGAAAGGTGAGCATTAAAGAATTGGAGCTTTCAAACTGTAGTGTTGGAGAAGACTCTTGAGAATTCCTTGGACTGAAAGGAGATGAAAGCAGTCAATTATAAAGAAATCAACCCTGAATATTCATTTGAAAGACTCATGCTGAAGCTGAAGCTCCAAAACTTTGGCCACCTGATGGAAAGAGTCCACTCATTATAAAAAGACCCTGATACTGGGAAAGATTGGAGGCAGGAGGAGAAGGGGACAACAGAGGATAAGATGTTTGGATGGCATCACCGACTCAATGGACATGAGTTTGAGCAAACTCCAGGAGACAGTGAAGGACAGGGAAACCTGACATGTTTCAGTCCATGAAGTTGCAAAGAGTTGGATATGATTGAGCAACTGAATAACAAGAAGACAACCTTATTATTGTGAGAGAACAAATCATATTTTTTACAAACCAATAAGATCAAAGCAAAGCACATTGATGAATGCAGGTTAGATCAAATTATTCTGCTTTTATCCAAAGGCTGCTGAAATAATCATCTAGTAAATGGCAATGTGTGACATCTAGAATAAGAAGCAGATTACAGTGAGTTCCTTTGCATGAATATATTGGGTGTTTCAGAAGGAGTAACATTAAAGAAAGCACCTGATCAAACATACCATTCTGTCAGTATGACAGCAGAATCTAAAAATAATTTTAGTTCTTGCTTCTTAAACATCTAGTTTTAATGGTTTCATAACCTGTGTCACACATTCAGAAACTAAATTTATTAGAATGTACTTAAGTCATTAGCCTACTAGGCTCCTCCGTCCATGGGATTTGCCAGGCAAGAGTACTGGAGTGGGATGCCATCGCCTTCTCCATTAAGCATTTACTGAACGCATAATAATAGCAAGATGCTGTGCTAAGCTTTGCAGAGGATACAACTATGATTAAGAAACGGTCCTTCCCTTAGGGGAGTTATAGAATATAGATAGAGTCATATATTTACAAATAGCTATAATTTAAGGGTGAAACTATCAAGTGCATAATAGTAAGAAACCAAAAATGCTAGGGAAGCCAAAATGAAGAAGAGAGCAGTTGGACTTGCAAAGCCTGAGGAGGGTCTCACAAAGAGGGCAGAATCTGAACTGGGCCAGGAAGGTGTACAATAACATCAAGCAAAGAAGGGGATAAAGTCACTGTAGGCCCAGCATGTAACAAGGGACAAAGAGAAAGACATTATAAGACATGTGCTGGGAAAAGAAAAGGAACAGTTTGCTTAGAACAAGTATCCTGAGCAAGAATAGAAAGCAATATGTCTAGAAAACTATCTTACAGCAAGAAATTTGAGTATTAAATACAGAGCAAGGAATTTAATCTTTTCCAATATGTATAGCATATGATTTGGGATTGGGGATGGGAGTTTTTGGACAAAAGTAACAGCATGAAAGTTTATAGAGACAATTAGGGAGGTTATTAGAATAGGCAAGTGGACATTAGGCACAAAGATAAGACTGGACTGTGATCACTGATGAAAGAAGGAGACATTGGCAAGACAATAGTCTCCAAAGAAAGCTAATTAGAATGAGCCTCAAAGGCTTTCTGGAGTGAATCCCAATATACAGGGTGGAAAAAACTAGGCAGCATGGATGTTCCACTAGATCAGGAGCTCAGCAAATATAGATTCTCTGCAGCAGAGCAGTTCAGTAGCACTGCATTTAATCATGAAAGTCAGTTTGATGGGCAAAGAGAGTTCCACCAAAGCTTATCTAAAGTTGGGAAGGATAAGATTAATCGGTAGATTATCCAGTGATTATATTTGATTAACCTACTCTTCATGGAAAATAATTGCATCTAAAAATGTTATCTGATTGGAGAGTATTTTAAGTAAACCCACTTGAAAAATTTGGTACTTGCTTGCACATTGTTCCAACACTTCTGAATGCAAGAGATTACTATAATAGAGGTCAAAAACCCAGGTTCAAATCTTGCCTGTCCTCAACTAAGTTTGTAATCCTGAACAGCTGCTTAAACAATAATTATTACTTTCTTCATCTGTAATATGTTGACAGCAAAACCTACCTAATCTGATTATTGGGCTTCCCAGACGGGGCTAGTGGTAAAGAACCCACCTACCAATGCCGGAGACTTTAGAAACACAGGTTCGATTCCTGGTTTGGAAAGATCCCCTGAAAGAGGGCATGTCAACACACTTCAGTATTCTTGTCTGGGAGAATCTGAAGGACAGAGGAGCCTGGCATGCTATAGTTCATAGAGTCGCAAGGAGTTGGACACAACTGAAGCAACTTAGCATGCATGAAATCTGATTATTATGACAATAAGAGGAGACTGAGTGTAGAAATACCTGGAACAAAGAAAGGCAGTAATATTGTTCTGCTTTTTTGTTTTCGTTTTAATGCGCTTGCATTGAAGTGGCATAAGCCAATCAATCCGAGTCTATGCTTGGGCATTTTGTAGTTTTGTTGGATTCTGAGATATCATTCTGGCCACATGATCAAGCTTTCCATTTTAAGTTGGTAAGTGTGCAAATTAGAATTTTATCTAGAAGGTTCTAAATAAGAATCTTTATTTGGCCCACCATTTCATCCACATCTCACTTGCTTAGTCTCAATGTCAAAACTTTTTAAAGTTGGTGTGTCTAGCTATGCATCTTGAGAGTTTTGGAATGGAGAGGCCAAGCAGCCTGGTGAGCAAGCTCCTTTGAGCATGGATGTAGTGAGGATAAGGCAAACTTGAAGCATCAAAGGAAGGTGTTTCAAACAGAATGAGACCCATCCAAGCCAGGAGGGGCAGGACACTTCTCACTTGGAAAGGCTGACCTACTTCTAATAATGGGAGAGACAGATTAAAAGAGAAGATTACTAGCAAATCTTCACTGGGGAAAGAAAAGAGACAGCAGGGTTAACACGTAAGCCTATTTTTCTTATTCTCTTGAAAATAAATTCAGAACTAGAGAATTAAGATGCCTATTCATGTGTCTTCCTGTCTGTGACTTCCCAGTTAGGCTGCTGTTGGAGTTATGCCAAGTCCAATCAGCCAAGTCCACATCAGCTAACCAACAGAAAGGTATCATACCTGAAACTAAATTTACTTGGATAACCCTCATAGATGTTATAATAAAACTCTAAAAGAGACAGTGTAACATGGAAGTTAAAAGTGAAGGTTCTACAACTAGCCTGCTACTACTGCTGCTAAGTCACTTCAGTCATGTCCGACTCTGTGTGACCCCATAGATGGCAGCCCACCAGGCTCTCCTGTCCCTGGGATTCTCCAGGCAAGAACACTGGAGTGGGTTGCCATTTCCTTCTCCAATACATGAAAATGAAATGTGAAAGTGAAGTCACTCAGTCGTGTCTGACTCTTAGCGACCCCATGGACTGTAGCCTATCAGGCTCCTCCGTCCATGGGATTTTCCAGGCAAGAGTACTGGAGTCGGGTGCCATTGCCTTCTCCACTACAACCAGCCTACTTGGATTCAAATCTGGGCTCCATCACTTACTATGTGACCCCTAGAGTTTAATCTTTTTGTACCTTGGTTTCCTCATCTGTAAGACAGAGGTGATATAATACTGCGTATATGTAATAGGAATTGTTATGACAAAAGAGTTAGTATACATAAATTACTCATTGAATGGGATGTAAGAAGCATGGGTGATGATCATCTTCAAACTTTATTTTAGTACAATGTCTTGTTAGTATACAAAATTTTAAATGGAACTTTAAGGAAGTAGCTAACCCCTTGATCTCTGGAGACAGCTGTTGAGCAAAAAGAGGGAAAAACAAGACTTGCAGAGGGGAGGAAAAAAAACATAAATATGGTTTCTGGAAAATCCCAGACGGCCTTGCCATCCCCCCTGGAGTTCTATGAGTGACACCTGCTATCATATATAAGAAGGGCAAGAGCATGATTAAAGAATAGACCCCAGACCACTTGCTTCACACTTTCTGCAGCAACACCATGGATATCTATCCAAGATAATTGAGCTGCAGCCTTAGAGAAGTGAGCACCAGTTCCATCTCAGTCATTATCTATAAGTAATACATTCAAAAACAAAACAGTACTTCCTATTTTTGGCACAGGCTTTGTCTTAACCAAACAAGCCACCTGTAAACATGATGAATAATAAAAGGCAACCAGAAAGGTAGAAGAACATTTTGCACCATAAGACACAGAATCCCCATCCACTGACCCACTGGCAACTCTGGCCATGACCTGTGTGAAGGAGTGAAGGTGTATATGAAATGTTTTATAACCATGCATCATTCATCCATCTCCTCAATACACATTTTTAAGTATTTATGATACACTGCACATGTTAGATTCTTATGTTGATGATTCCTAGCTGAGGAATTACACAGCTCAGCTAAGCAAAGCATAATGCTGCATTCTGTGGGAAAACATAGAGATTTCACCTGGAAGTAGAAACTGTATAATTCTGGATAAATGACCAGCATAGACAAATATGACTATAAAGTTGGAAAAGACAGCAATAGTTATCCATTCTTCCTGGACTGGTAGGATGAATCATTTTCATAATTATTTAAAAAATGCTTATAACTCTAAGAATATTTACAGATAAAATTTTCTTTATAACTTTCCCAAAAGCTTTATGTATGCTGCTGCTGCTAAGCCGCTTCAGTCGTGTCCAACTCTGTGCCACCCCATAGATGGCAGCCCACTAGGCTCCTCTGTCTCTGGGATTCTCCAGGCAAGAATACTGGAGTGGGTTGCCATTTCCTTCTCCAATGTATGAAAGTGAAAAGCGAAAGTGAAGTCACTCAGTTGTCCCGACTCTTAGCGACCTCATGGACCGCAGCCCACCAGGCTCCTCCGTCCATGGGATTTTCCAGGCAAGAGTACTGGAGTGGGGTGCCATTGCCTTCTCCAACTCTATGTATAGGCAATACTTTTTCAGCCACATCTAAGACATTTTTATCCTTTGGAGTCACAATGTTGAGGCCTTTCAGCCTGATTCTGAAACTATGTTTATATTTGCTATTTAATTTAAACAAAGCTTAGAACCCTCCACACTCTTGTGGTGTTCTGTCAATGACTCTGTGGAATATGATTTTGGTTCAACTCTAAACTGCCACAGAAAAGCCACCATAGTGAATTTTAGTCAAAGACTGAGCTCGTGTTAAGACCAAGCCCTGTACCCCCAACAGAAAAATCCTCAGATTTCTTCTGGAGCACCCCACTCCACCTCAACAGCCAAAAGCTTGACAAAAATTATATCTAAGAAGTGTTTATCATGTTTTAAATTATGCAAGGAATATTAAAGATTAATCCATTTTTCAAGGCCAGCTCAAATCAACTTTTGTTATTGCAAGTCCCAATCGACCCAGGTGTCACAACCATTCTCTTTATATGGTTGGTTAGCTCCCATTGGTGCCATTTCTCACTTGTGGTTTTATTTTCCTGACCATAAACGTAATTTAGAGACAGCATATAATAACAGTTCATGTCTCGTGCTCTGAGTTCAGTCTAAATTAAAATTAAAATTTTAATTTAAATATGAAATTTAATTTAAAATATAATTTAAAATTATGTCACCTCTTACTTGTGTACTGCGGCAAGTTACCTGTTAACTTCAAATCATAGTGTTGACATGAGAATTAAATAGATAATGTATTTGTTGCCCTTGCACATGGTAGGTACTCATGTTGATGGTGATTATATAAACTGTGGAAAATATATAAAAGTCATTCAGTTATTTCTGACTCTTTGCAACCCCATAGACTACACAGTCCATGGAATTCTTCAGGCCAGAATACTGGAGTTGGTAGCTATTCCCTTCTCCAGAGGATCTTCCCAACCCAGGGATTGAACCTAGGTCTCTCACATTGCAGCTGGATTCTTTACCAGCTGAGCCATCAGCAAAGCCCAGGAATACTGGAGTGGGTAGCCTCTCCCTTCTCCAGAGGATCTTCTCAACCCAGGAATCAAACCAGGGTCTCCTTCATTGTAGGCAGATTCTTTACCAGCTGAGCTACCAGGGAAGCCCCTATATAAACTGTGAAAATATGGAAAAGACAAAATGAAATCACCCATAATCCAATCACCCTGGGGATAAAGCACTATTGAGATTTCAGTGTATACCTTTCCTTTATCAAAGTGTACATATGAGTACAGATATCTTTTTAAATGTTGCCCAACACTGAGTATGGTTATATGAATTGGTTTTTAAGTTATGATATAATAGATTTTCTTCATAATATTTGCTTCATAATATTACAATATAATATTTACTTCCAATTCATGATTTTAAAGAGCTTCCTGGTGGCTCAGAGGTTAAAGCGTCTGCCTGTGCCTGCCCGCAATGCGGGAGACCTGGGTTCGATTCCTGGGTTGGGAAGATCCCCTGGAGAAAGAAATGGCAACCCACTCCAGTATTCTTGCCTGGAAAATCCCATGGACAGAGGAGCCGGTGGGCTGCAGTCCACGGGGTTGCACAGAGTCGGACACGACTGAGCGACTTCACTTCACTCATGATTTTAAATGCTGAAAACTATTCTATGATATGTTTTACATAATTTAGTTCACCTTCCCAGATTATCGGATGTTTTATTTCCATTCTTCATCACTATAAGTAATGTAGCAATGAATATCTTTATGTTTAACAACTTTTCTGTGGCTTTGAGGACAGAATGCGGTTCAAGTTCTGGCTCCGTGCCCCACCAGCTGTGTGACCTTGAGCAAGTAACTTAACTTTTCTAAGCTTCAGTCACATTCGTTGTGAAATGGTGAAAAGAACAATACTTGATCCTCATGACTTTTCATGGAAATGACTTGATAATCCATGTAACATGCTTAGCAACAGAATAAACACTCAAAACATATTAGCTACTATGATTATTTTTCATAAGGGGAATTACTGGGCCAAAGTTTGGAAGGGATTAGAGTGGCATATGCAGGATGAGATCTTCTTGGAAAATTGGGGAGTATTCTATATAAAAGGGTTACACTAGGCCTACAGGCTCCAGAATTCTGATTAGGGTTAGTGTAAACACTAACCTAAACAACTGTGGGCACCTATTGCCTTATCTGTCTTATCTTATGATGTCCCAGAATGAAAGTATACCCTGAGGGAAGCACAAGTGTTTGCAGGGTTACCTTGTTATTTTTAATTATCCAATGGTGTGCTTACCTGGAGCAGCAAGTGGGAAGGTGTCTGTGGGGTTTCCAGAAACAGTGGTCACCCTCTGTGTTCCAAGAGGGGACACACTTGCTCAGCACAAACCCCACTTTAGAGGCTCTAGAAATGAACAGCAGAGGTTGCTCCTTAATTCAGTAAAGGATCAAGTTCAGTAGTAGAAAGGCTGAAAAGAGATGCTGAGCAACGCAGGTGAAACAAGGATTTCCCCCTGGAGGAGGGGTGGAGGCCAGGAAGCTGAAGACAAGGAGGTAATAACGAGATTTGGCCGGGATAATGATTAGAACACCAGGGTATCCTACCCCAACCCAACTCTGCTCTTCACCCTGTCTTTGCCATCTCGCCAAAGTATACCATCTTTCACACAGCTGCTCAGACCCAAAGTTTCCACTTTCAATATATCAGAAATCCCTCTGCTCTCTCTCCAAAATATATCTGGAACCCATATCTGTCTTCATCCTGTAGCCCTGATCCAAATCACCATCATCTCTCTCCCAGTTACTACAGCAGCCTCCTAACAGGTCTCCCTATTTCCACGCAGGCCATGTCCCCCTCCCATGCCCATGTTCTATAGGGCTGTCATAATGATCTTTCCAGTGCATAAGTCAGATCCTTTTACCCTCCTACCTAAAATCTTCCAGTGACTTTCTCTGCAACTTGAATAACCTTCTGTCTCCTAACCCTGGATTATAACTGTATATTCTATCCCCAGCCTGCCTCTCTTGCCTTGCCTTAACCCCAGCCCTGCAGTCCCATTGGTCTTGCTTCTTTTTCTCTGGAAGGCCGCCTCCTTCCTATTTTAGAACCTTTGCATTAACTGGCCGACATACTTATATTTTCTCCTTAATTGTATCGTGAATACTTTCCCAGAGATGGAAAGTACTGGCTGGGTATCTCAGAGAGTGGAGAATTTTCTCTCAATGGAAAGTCCCCATTGGAAAGAACAGTCATAAAGTAGGTTCCATAGCATGAAGTGAGAGATCAAATTAGGCACCCTTAGCAATTTCTTCCAACTCTGAGGTCCTGCATTTTCTACCACGAATAGAGTTACTTTCATGATAAGATGCATGGAATCTTTTGCTCACTTGTTTTTCAGGGAAAATTCTGCAGTCAGAGTGAAGGGTAGTTTGGAGAATGGTGTCACTGTTTTCATGGAGACAAGTGAGAGACTCTTTTGATAGCACAGATATGAATATGAAGACCAGACTTCAACTATACAGTAGGGATTCAGGCACTCCAAGGTCAATCGATAGGAAGGTGGATGGATTTTCAGCCAATGCTCTTCTTGGGAATTAAATACATATAGTAGAAAGAAGATTGCTTCTTTTACAAAAGTAATGCTGTGGGCACATGCATAGTATACGCATTTGGAGGTGTCACTTTATTGCCTGAACCCCTTGTAATTGAATATTGCATTTCCAAGATAACTGTGGCTATCACTGGTACTCCAGCCTATGGCTGTAAACAGAGCCAGGCCAAGCATTCTTACAGAACCAGTTTTACAGCTTTGCCCCTGTTAGCATTATTCTCTGTTCAGCTAAGCTAAAAAATTGATTGCTGAGCTGAAGAATGATAAATGAGAAGAAGGCATGGATCCAGAATTAAACTCTACACAAGAAGTTCAACCTCTACCTTGCCACGGTGGAACCCCAGGCCAGTTTCTTGTCCCTGTGTGGTTCATTATCCATTTGTCAGCACAAAGCATTTGCTGAGCCCTTCCTATACTAAAACTATGCTAGACAACCTCAGGTGTCAGATAGGCAAAGAGACCGAAGATGCTGTTGATGAACAAAGACACACACACAAATTGATGTAGAAATAGTGTGGAATTCTCCAGAATCTTTTCCTAAGAAGTTAAAAGGAGAGAGCAAGAAGGAGAATGAGAATTCATTTTAATTCAACAAATGTTCACCAAACACCTACTAAAATCAACAAACAAGGCACCACTGAGAATAGTAAGGAAAGTGAGGGATACACAAAGTTTAATAACACAGCAGTCTGCTCTCCACAACTAGTAAAGGACATAATCATGGAAACAATTAAGTCAAGGTAGTGCTATCACAGGGAACGACAGAGGATGAGATAGTTGGATGGTATCACTGACTCGATGGACATGATTTTGGGCAAGTTCTGGGAGTTGGTGATGGACAGGGAAGCCTGGAATGCTGCAGCATGCCGGTCCATGGGGTCACAAAGAGTCGGACATGGCTGAGTAACTGAACTGAGTGCTATCACACTAACTTATGTGTTATTCATTCTAACTATTGGGCTCATGGAGGAAGTAGCATTGGAGCCAAGCTTTGGAGAAGTATGAAGGAGGCATTCAAAAGGAGAGAGAAGCATGAGGTCAAGAACATGTGCTTTGTATCAGATCATCTCCATTATGAAGGATGAATATGGCTCCCCTTTTCTGTGTTAGGCAATGTGCTAGTCTAGGGATTGTTGCTGTTCAGTTGCTGAGTTGGATCCAACTCTCTGCAACCCCATGGAGTGTACCACACCAGGCTTCCCTGTCCTTCACTATCTCCAGAAGTTTGCTCAAACTCATGTCCATTGAGTCAGTGATGCCATCCAAACAGTCTCTGTTGCCCTCTTCCCCTCCTGCCCTCAATTTTTCCAAACACTGGGGTCTTTTCCAATCAGTCAGCTCTTTGAATCAGGTGACCAAAATATTGGAGCTTCAATTTCAGCATCAGTCCTTCCAGTGAATTTTCAGGGTTGATTTCCTTTAGAATTGACTGGTTTGATCTTGCTTCCCAAGGGACTCTCAAGAGTCATCTCCAGCACCACCGTTCAAAAGCATCTGTTCTTCAGTGCTCAGCCCTCTTTATGGTTCAATTCTCACATCCATACATGACTACTGGAAAATCCCTAGCTTCAACTATATGGACCTTTGTCAGCAAAGTGATGTCTGTTTTTTAGCATGGTGTCTAGGTTTGTCACGGCTTTTCTTCCAAGGAGTGATGTGAGAAAAATAGACCCAATTCCTCTCTTTATGTACCTCATCACATAGCAGTGAATATACTACTAATATAATAACTCTGTTAATAAACACAAAGTGGGAACATGGATACCATACTTCTATTTCCCCTTATCAATGTCAGTTTTCCTCCATGCCTCTTCCCCTATTTCCCAGAGAAAGAGAGGAAAATAAAGCCTTCTTGGAAAGATGAATGGGAAATTCTGCTAGACGGTAAAAAACAGTGGAAATCCACTTTACCCATCCTAGTTGATTACTGAGAGAAGAAGGAGAGGAAGAGAGTGTGAACTGAGTAAACATTAATGTCCTAGTTTCCCCCACTCAGAGTAGAACCCAAGAGGAGAAAATGTTATAGTAACCTTCTGGGTCCTGAAGGACCCGGGAACTTTAGGAAGCCTTAGGAGATAGTCAGTGACATGCTTTCTTGAACTAGAGTTCAAGAACTAGAAGATTCAAGTTCCACTGAGGTCATTTCCAGCATAGCCAAGGAAGGCATGGTAATATTTGCAGAGATAAAACTTATGTTGACATTTTTATATTTGCAATTTTATATTTTATATAAAGGAGACATTAAGATGCTAAGAAATCTTAAAATCATTACTAAATTAATCAGCACAGGCTAGATAATTGTTTTGGACTATGGTTTTCCCAAGATTCATGTGTTGAAGCCCAGATTGTATTTGGAAACGGAGATTTTGGAAGGTGATTTAGTAGAGATGAATTCATGAAAATGAGGTCCTTATGATCAGATTAGTGTCCTTATAAGAGGAGATCAGAAATCCCTGCCCCTCCCTCTCTCTGAGGGCACAGAGGAAAGGATGCCACCTACGAGCTAAGAAGAGAGCTCTCTCCAAAAACTGAATCAACCAGCACCTTGATCTGGAACTTCCTGGCCTCCAGAACTGTGACAGAATAAATTTCTCTTCAGTTCAGTTCAGTTCAGTTCATTCACTCAGTCATGTCCGACTTTTTGCAAACCCGTGAATCGCAGCACGCCAGGCCTCCCTGTCCATCACCATCTCCCGGAGTTCACTCAGAATCACGTCCATCGAGTCCGTGATGCCATCCAGCCATCTCATCCTCTGTCCCCTTCTCCTCCTGCCCCTAATCCCACCCAGCATCAGAGTCTTTTCCAGTGAGTCAACTCTTCTCATGAGGTGGCCAAAGTACTGGAGTTTCAGCTTCAGCATCATTCCCTCCAAAGAAATCCCAGGGCTGATCTTCAGAATGGACTGGTTGGATCTCCTTGCAGTCCAAGGGACTCTCAAGAGTCTTCTCCAACACCACAGCTCAAAAGCATCAATTCTTTGGCACTCAGCCTTCTTCACAGTCCAACTCTCACATCCATACATGACTACTGGAAAAACCATAGCCTTGACTAGACGTACCTTTGTTGGCAAAGGTCTGCTTTTCAATATGTTTTCTAGGTTGGTCATAACTTTCCTTCTAAGGAGTAAGCGTCTTTTAATTTCATGGCTGCAATCATCATCTGCAGTGATTTTGGAGCCCCCCAAAAATAAAGTCTGACACTATTTCCATTGTTTCACCATCTAGTTGCCATGGAGTGGTGGGATAGGATGCTATGATCTTAGTTTTCTGAATGTTGAACTTTAAGCCAACTTTTTCACTCTCCTCTTTCACTTTCATCAAGAGGCTCTTTAATTCCTCTTCACTTTCTGCCATAAGGGCGGTGACATCTGCATATCTGAAGTTATTGATATTTCTCCTGGCAATCTTGATTCCAGCTTGTGCTGGAATCCAGCCCAGTGTTTCTCATGATGTACTCTGCATAGAAGTTAAATAAGCAGGGTGACAATATACAGTCTTGACGTACTCCTTTTCCTGTTTGGAACCAGTCTGTTGTTCCATGTCCAGTTCTAACTGTTGCTTCCTGAGCTGCATATAGGTAATCAGAATATGATATTTTGCTATGGCAGTCTGAGTAGACTAATATGGTTATGCTGCTATAACAAACAACCCTCCACCCTCTAAAAAAAGTCTCAGAAAATTAAAGCAACAAATATGTATTTCCTGCCCATGCAGAGTACTGCGGTACCAGGCAATGCTACAGAACAACTGCCCTCAGTGTGAACACTCAAAGTAGAAATAATTACAGATGTAGAAAACAGACTTATGGTTACCAGGGGTAAGTGTGGAGGGACAAGTTGGGAGATTGGAATTGACATATACATATCCATCTATAAAATAGATACCTAATAAGGACCTACTGTATAGCCCAGCAAACTCTACTCAACAGTCTGTAATGGCCTATATGAGCATGCTAAGTCTCTTTAGTCGTGTCCAACTCTTTGTGGCCCCGTGGACTGTAGCCCACCAGGCTCCTCTGTCCATGGGATTCTCCAGGCAAGAATCCTGGAGTGGGTTGCCATGCTTTCCTCCAGGAGATCTTCTGAACACAGGGATCAAAACCATGTTTCCTGCATTGGCAGGCAGCTTCTTTACCACCTGGGAAGCCAAGACTATATGTGAAAAGAATCTAAGAATGAACAGATATATATATATATGCAGAACTGATTCACTTGTCTGTACACCTAAAACTAATACAACATTGTAAATCAGCTGCTGCTGCTGCTGCTAAGTCACTTCAGTTGTGTCCGACTCTGTGCGACCCCAGAGATGGCAGCCCACCAGGTTCCCCCGTCCCTGGGATTCTCCAGGCAAGAACACTGGAGTGGGTTGCCATTTCCTTCTCCATTGCATGAAAGTGAAAAGTGAAAGTGAAATCACTCAGTCATGTCCGACCCTCAGAGACCCCATGGACTGCAGCCTTCCAGGCTCCTCCGTCCATGGATTTTCCAGGCAAGAGTCCTGGAGTGGGGTGCCATTGCTTTCTGCATGTAAATCAACGATCCTCCAACAACAAAAAAAATTTTTTTAGTGTGAGCACTCATTGATCCAGGGTACTTTTATCTGGTTACTCCACTATCTCAGCAAGAGAAGCTACTGAAAGATTCAATCATTTCTGAAGGCAGCTCTTATCAGAGGCTCTTCTGGAATGGATTTCAATTGATCTAAGTCTTTGGAAAGTCAAGTATAGTCTTCAGTTGGTAAAATCCTTACAAGTCCTAATAATCAAAGTGAGCATCGATCTCTACAATGAGTTTTTGCTCCTGAGAGGTATGTATGTAAAATATCCTGTCTCCTTTCTTATTTACTCTCCTGAAGCCAAAAGAAGTAGTCAAGCAGAGTCAGGTAAATATTCCTCCTTCTACCAGTGACCAAGTGGGTAGGTATGTGTTTAAAAAAGAAATCAAAATCTCTTTTTAAGCTTTATATATTGCCTACATACCTAATAATTGTTTCAGTTCTGCAAACTGAGTCACAAAATAATTATAAACACCAAACGTGGTTCAAATTGCCTCTTAGAGTTTCAGGCGAGCAGAAAGATGGGGTTGATTTGCTGCACTGTTACTCAGTGCATCTCTGGGGCATTAAAATAAATGTTACATCATGATAGCATGTAGTATTCTGAAACATAAGGAATTCATGGCCCTAGAAGTTTCAGAGACTATCATTTAGCAATTACATAACATAAGCCTCATTCTGAGTCTTCCCAATCATGGAGACCAGGAGGCCTGTGTTAATGAATGTTTGGGCTGTTTAGGGAAAAATACGATTCTGAGAATATGGATTCCTGAATTTCCATTGTTATGTGGAATTCTGTGCTAACAAGCAGAATTAAAGACAAAAGAAACATTTCCTTTCTCCTGGGATTATCCTGTTTAAAGTTCAAAATTTCACATTGATGAATGACCTTGAAAGTAAAAAGGACAAAAAGATTAAGAGTAGGATTTTCCAATGTTCCCTTTCCCTCTTAGCCATAATCAATTATTCTCCCTAAGAAGCAATGGAGGCAGAAATGATAGTGAAGGAGCAAGGGGCTGGTGGGACAAGTATCAACATATTAACAGTCTCTCTTCATTTGGTTAGAGCTTTCTAGTTTATAAATCACGTTCACATTCTCATGAAATTCTCAAAAAAATGTGAGGTAGGGTAAAAAGAGGTTGTTCCCCAACCCCCTGCCCCCCTCCCCTGGCAGAGAGGGAAAGCTAAGGTCTAATGGAGTGAAGATAGAAGATCACATTATTCATGAAAAGAAGATCCAGAACAAGACCAAGGCTTCCTGATGCCTAAGACATGCTCTTGCCACTATATTGCCACTGTTATATCTTGTCTAGATTGTAGTAAATAATTCTGTTTACAACACTGGTTTAAAAATATTTGAATGAAAGACCAAGAAAATTTACACTCATGGAATCAAACTCAAAGCACCAAGTCTGTTTTTTTTTAAATTCCCAGCTCTCCTGGCCTTTCATGGAAGAGGAACACAGAAAGCATGATGGATATCGTAGGAATTCAGTGGTGGGATTGGATGATTAAGCTTAAGATAAGTGATGAGTGCTTTGGAAGGAATATTGCAGGTATAATGGTATGACAGCATTTGTGTGATATTTTTCCCAGTCAGATGCATTTGAGACAATGACTTCATATAAAAAAGGAACTTTCTATCATTTTATTTTTCTTCTTTAACAAATATAATCTTGAGCTCTTCATTAGAAATATGTTCTAGTGAGTTAACCATTTTTAAAGTGAACTTTCAGGATTCTGATGGCTGCTCTTGTGAGAGCAAGGGAGATCATAGAGGCCCCTAATAATGCACTTTGTTCTGATTTTCACATAGAAGTAGCTGCCTCCAGGACCTGGGCTCAAAAAGAGGGCACTAACCTATCATTTCCTGGCCTTATACTTGGATCCTAAAAAATGTGCTGGAAGTTTTCTTAGAGATACACTTTTTAGAAATAAATTTATGAGATGGTCAATATACATGAAAGTGAAAGTGAAGTTGCTCAGTCATGCCCGACTCTTTGTGACCCCATGGACTGCAGCCTACCAGGCTCCTCCGTCCATGGGATTTTCCGTCCATGGGATTCTCCTTCCATGGAATTCTCCAGGCAAGAATACTGGAGTGGGTTGCTATTTCCTTCTCCACAATATCCATGAAGACAACATGAATAAAAGTTCAGGTGATGCCCAGACCAGTTCTGGATGCAGGAGGGAAATTGCAGAATCTCTGAGTTGATGCAAAGACCCTGCAGAGGGGACTGAAGCTTTTGTTTTCAAAAGGTTGGCACTTCGACTTTGACCACTGATAACTGCCATCATATATGTCACTTTTTAAGTTGGAGAAACCAGGAATCTTGAAGATGGTGAGGAAGAACAGTAACCAGCCCTTGACGGAGCAAAAGCTAAGATATATGACACAGGCTTCTCATAAGAGGATGAAGACGATAAGAAGGGGAGAGAGAATTTACCACAAAGGAATGCTGTATGGAGTGCTTTCTCTAGGTACCTCTTCTCTTTCCAACTCACACCCAAGCCTAGTATCTTGGCTCTTCAACATGCTGTCATCTTTAACATCATACACACAATCAAGTTTTATAAAGTTGGTAAAAAATGAATTGCTGCTCTTAAGTCAGCTTTGTTAACACATTTGGGAAAGCTTTTAGCCTATTTGCATTACGTCAATGATAGCTACCAAAATCAGCCCTTTGCTTAGTGCTCTAGGGCCTACAGAAACCCGAGTAGGCCTGAGGAATTGGAACGAAGTTCAGTGACATCCAAAATCTTGCCTCTAAACTTTCTAATTCTCTTTTGTGGGATTTCCCCTGCCCCTGCCCCCACTCTCATATATCAACCTCTCGGATCTCTTCTTTTGGCAATGATGCTGAACATAATTCAGCTTCCACCTTGCTTCTACAAGGTGTGAACATCCTAGAAATAATGTATATTTAACTGCTTATTAAAGCACAAATACATGCATAAAAGGGGCTAGGCACTTACCTAACATTGAGCAGTCACTGGCAGCAGTCTGACCTCATATTAATCCTGGGCAAGTCCGACCTCATGTTAATCAGCTGAAGGTAAGTCTTCAAGAGGGACTCAGGTGAAGGCTGTGGGCCACCAGCAACTCACTGATGGCCCATCAGCAGGAGATCCAGCCTCAAAACCCTGTATTAGAGTCTCTTGAACTTCCCCTGATACCAATGGGTTGGTTCCATGAAAAGCAGGCTCTGTTACAGAGCTGAGGATACAGGGAAATACTCTTGGAATTAACACCTGTAAGTGAGTAAAGGAAGCACAATTGGGCAAAGAGAAAAGTTGAACCACAAAGCAGTTGCAACAAAGAGCTCAGTCAATCTTATAGGAGGCTCTGGAGTTGGATGGCCTTTCAAAATTATTCCCAGTTAAGGGAACAGTCTAAACCTTCATATCTCCATACCAACAAGCCATTGGATGAAGCCTGGACCCAGGATAGGGATTAAGTCTCAGGAAGTTCTCTTCATCTGAGAGCTGTTGACAAACTATGTGTCCCCTGGAGGGGTGGCCTGCACAGATCACAATGACATCCGTTAAAAATACCAATGCCTTTGATCTGATATGCAATAAATCAGAAGAGTAAATTTTGCCTTTGGAAGTTTTGAGGTGGTCTTGGGAAAAGCAGAATTCTGGAAGGGAGTTGGGCTTAGGTGAAAACAAGTCTTCATTGCTATCACATTTCATCAATTATAATCATCAGGATGTCAATGATTATAAGATAATTTCAATTTTATTATTACTTTATATACTACTAATTGCCAACGTCTGCTGGATCATGGAAAACGCGAGAGTTCCAGAAAAACATCTATTTCCACTTAATTGACTATGCCAAAGCCTTTGACTGTGTGGATCACAATAAACTGTGGAAAATTCTGAAAGAGATGGGAATACCAGACCATCTAACCTGCCTCTTGAGAAATCTGTATGCAGGATAGGAAGCAACAGTTAGAACTGGACACGGAACAACAGACTGGTTCCAAATGGGAAAAGGAGTACGTCAAGGCTGTATATTGTCACCCTGCTTATTTAACTTCTATGCAGAGTACATCATGAGAAACGCTGGACTGGAAGAAACACAAGCTGGAATCAAGATTGCCAGGAGAAATATCAATAACCTCAGATATGCAGATGACACCACCCTTATGGCAGAAAGTGAAGAGGAACTAAAAAGCCTCTTGATGAAAGTGAAAGAGGAGAGTGAAAAAGTTGGCTTAAAGCTCAACATTCAGAAAACGAAGCTCATGACATCCGGTCCCATCACTGCATGGGAAATAGATGGGGAAACAGTGGAAACAGTGTCAGACTTTATTTTTGGGGGCTCCAAAATCACTGCAGATGGTGATTGCGTCCATGAAATTAAAAGAAGCTTACTCCTTGGAAGAAAAGTTATGACCAATCTAGATAGCATATTTAAAAGCAGAGATATTACTTTGCTGACTAAGGTCCGTTTAGTCAAGGCTATGGTTTTTCCTGTGGTCATGTATGGATGTGAGAGTTGGACTGTGCAGAAGGCGGAGCAACGAAGAATTGATGCTTTTGAAGTGTGGTGTTGGAGAAGACTCTTGAGAGTCCCTTGGACTGCAAGGAGATTCAACCAGCCCATTCTGAAAGAGATCAACCCTGGGATTTCTTTGGAGGGAATGATGCTGAAGCTGAAACTTCAGTACTTTGGCCATCTCATGTGAAGAGTTGACTCATCGGAAAAGACCCTGATGCTGGGAGGGATTGGGGACAGTAGGAGAAAGGGACGACAGAGGATGAGATGGCTGGATGGCATCACAGACTCGATGGACATGAGTCTGAGTGAACTCCGGGAGATGGTGATGAACAGGGAGGCCTGGCGTGCTGTGATTCATGGGGTCACAAAAAGTCGGACACGACTGAGCGACTGAACTGATGAAACACAATGTTAAATGTAAGAAGCATCTGAATTTCAGAGTTGGGAAAATGTGAACAAACCCCTCTGCATTTTAGAACTGATGTTATATGGTAAGCTTTGACATATATCCTCTCCTAACACACAGACACAGTTTTTCTCATAGTTTTACTGAGCACTGTTAAAATGGCAGCAGATATGGAAGGGTGGACTTACTGACAACACCATCCTCAGTCAAGATGGCCAGCTAAAGCAGAAGTTACTGCACCTCATACCCAGGTGCATGTGGGGGAGGGAACCACATCCCATTCACAAGAAGGAAACCATCCAGGGAAGTCCAAGCCAGAAGGGATCCAGGACCCCACTCAAGAACTCTGCTCAGGCAGATGTGCCCATGCTCAGTCATTCTGCCTCTTCCATTCATTAATCCTAGCATAGCAAGGAGGAGAAGGGGAGCCTTCACTCTTCCGCCTACTACACTGTCAGTTTCCTGTCACCTTTAAGGCCTTGAGGACCAGCACAGTAAAGAAGGCATTCAGGAAAGACTATGTTCATGATTTAAAAGCAAGACAGATCATTGTCTCAGCCCAGCCACACCTCAGGCTCTGCCTTCCCCAATCCCACCCACCCTAGAGCAAAAGATTCTCTGTTCAGTCATCCAAACAGCTTCTGAAATGTTGCCTCCCGTGTGTAACCTTTTATCTTGTCCTGAAAGAGAAGCACTTCCCTTGGTCTCTTCCTTTCTAAACACCTAGGGAGTGATCCTCACTCATGTTTCCTACTTAAATGCAGTTGCATCTTTACTAGACCAATGTCTGGACTTTGTTTAGTTGCAGCATTTGTCTGGAATTTGCCTGTCAGCATGTCCTTCATAGGCTGACTCATGATCATGGTGTCCCTCTCCCACATTGTCAACAACACAGCGAAAGGACTTGAGAGAACAAAGGCTATCATGGATAGAGAGGCTCTCATCAGCCACTGTGGTTGCTAACGGTGAAGAGTCCAGGATCTTAGATATGCATTGGAGCCTCAAAATTGATCCGGAGAGGTCAACTCCAGCAGCCTGATTTTCCCAGAACCCATGAGCTGCTGATTTCCCCAGCACCAAGAGATTTCTGATTCTGGTGGCTCAGATTTTCTGAGATGCTGAGAACTTGAAAACATCAACATTCAGCATACACTAGAGGGTGCCATAGCCTTGAGTAATTGAATCTATTTGAGAAGTGTTTATCTCTAAGTCTCACCTTCAAGCCTCATGAAAGAGAAGCTCCAAAAGTCTAAAATCCCAGAGCAGGACTGGCCATTAGGACATAAGTTACAGTGGATGTCTAGCATTATCAGATGGACTATTCCAAAATACTCAGTAGATCAGGATCCATGCCACTGCTAGAGATTTTCAAAGGCAATAGTGCAGAGATGGGTTTCTCTGGTGACTCAATGGTAAAGAACTGCTACTGCATGATATATGGATTCAATCCCTGTGTTGGGAGATCCCCTGGAGAAAGGAATGGCAATCCACTCCAGTATTCTTGCCTGGGAAATTCCATGAGCAGAGGAGCCTGGCAGTTACAGTCTATGGGGTCACAGAAGAGTCAGGCTTAGCAACTAAACAACAACAATCACAGTGATTTTTTAAAAACTATCTTTAACAATAATAATAACTACATGCTTGCATATTATTTACTGTGTGCCAGGCACTGTTGTAAGTACTTTTATATGCATTAGCCTATTAAATCCTCCCAACAACTCTAAAAGGCTATCTACAGTTTACAAATAAGGAAATTGAGGCAGAGAGGTTAGGAGATTTGTCCAAAATCACACAGCTACTAAGAGGAAGGGCCAGGATTCAAATCTAGCAGTCCATCGTGGGAATCTAATGCACAGCATAGAAATTATAGTTAGCAAAACTGTACTATAAACTTCAAAGTTGCTAGGAGACAAGATCTTAATTCGTCTTACCACAAAAAATGACATAATATGTGATATGATAGAAGTGTTAGCTAATGCTCTGGTGATGATCATTTGCAAATATATAAATATCCAATCAATATTTTGTATATCTTAAACTTACACAGTATTATATGTCAATTTTATCTCAATTAAAGAAAAAAAATCTAGGCATCCAGGTTCAGAGACTGTACCATTCTACCCTGCTCACATGTCAACACAAGCATCATGCATTGAGTTACCATATTTCTTGTCAGGAGTAACGGTAAGTTTCTCCCTGGTTAAACAGCCACCATGCTCAACACTGCTTACTATCTAAAATTTCTTAGCACTCTCTTGAATCCAGTTCCCATCCCTGTGTCCATTCAATTCTTTCTGACCATCCTGTGAAGATTTTACTAACAATGTCAGCCTCAACAATGGCTCTTGACTGCTGTAGATCCAAACACAACTCATAGAAGCTCTCTTGAATTTCGACAAGCTATTGGCTCACATTTCTTAACTCCTGTTCCCAAACATGGTGAAAAGACTTAAGTGAAAGTGATAAATTAGCTTCAATGACTTGAGGTTGCACTTGAACGAATTAACTTTACAAAACTCTTAGCTTACTTACATGGAATATTAGAGAAAGAATTGTTTTAAATGAACTAAACAACCTGCTGCTGCTGCTGCTGCTAAGTCGCTTCAGTCCTGTCTGACTCTTGTGGGACCCCATAGAGAGTAGCCCGCCAGGCTCCTCCATCCCTGGGATTCTCCAGGCAAGAACACTGGAGTGGGTTGCCGTTTCCTTCTCCAGTGCATGCTTGCATGCTAAGTCGCTTCAGTCATGTCTGACTCTGTGTGACCCCATGGACAGCAGCCCACCAGGCTCCTCTGTCCACAGGATTCTCCAGGCAAGAATACTGGCGTAGGTTGCCATTTCCCTCTTCAAAACAACCTAATATCCTAGACCTTTGTCTTTCCATAAAACAGCATATTTAAAGGTCTGCCTTCCTGTCTTATGTTGTTGGCAGATATTTATTAAATGCACCCAGAACTGAAGATAGGTTGAATCTTTCGAATTCACCAGAAATTCATGTGGGACCTCAGCACAGGATTTCCTCTTTCTATGGAGAAAGAGAGCGTCTCCTTAAGACAGCTTTGGGAGGAAATTGTTGGTAAATTAGATTTTGGTGAATTAAATTACATTCTCAGTGCCTTTGGAGAGAATCGTCTATTATCAGGAGTACTATGGTGATAAAATGAGGAAGACTTCTTTTTCTTATCGGCAAGTTCCAATTTAAACATTTGGGGTCCTCTGAAGATGTCTGGGCCAAGTAGATTCCCTGTCAACACTTTAACTAGAGAAAGCCCAGTAATTCTGAGACTTAAGTATATTGACAAAGTATGAGGATTGCTGTATCTAGAGCATGTGATAGTCAGAATGTTTGGATTCCAGGGACTTCCCTGGCAGTCTAGTGGTTAAGACTTTGTCTTCTAATGTAAGGGTGCAGGTTCAATCAATGGTTGGGAAGCCAAGATTCCACATGCCTTGAGGTCAAAAATACCCTGAAACATAAAAAAAGCAGTACTGTAATAAGTTCAATAAAGAAGTTAAAAATATTTAAAATCAAAAAGAATGCTCAGATTTCATTCTGACTCCAATCCTGGCTGTGAGAGCTTGGGTAAGTTACTCAACCTCACTATGCCTCAGTTTCTTCATCTACAAAATGGATGTAACAATCATACCTACCTCATGGAAGTAGAATGGCTATAAAAACCAAGTGAGTTGGCACCTGTAAAGCACTTGCGACAGCAGTAACATTGAATTTGTGCTCAATAAATATATATACCATTAGTCAACTTGCTTTTATAGTGATAGTCACTGTTGTCATTCCCAACAGTACCTAATTGTCCTGGGTGGGCAGGCTGGGGGTTGGTGGGGAGAGAGGAGAGCCTGTACAAAAGTTGTTGCTCGTAGAAGGTACAAATAGCATCTTGAATAAAAGTAAAGCAACTTCCTCAGAATCCCTGTGCATAACATCATCACAGCCAGGTATCCAGCTGTGACTGTGAACTCAAGTGAGGTCTGGTTCAGCAAAGTGAGAGAACATTATTCAGTAACAACAGCAGGTTTCAACTCTTGCTTCTGTGTGGTAAGGCAATTCCAGGGATACTTGAAAAATAAATCCTGCTAGGGTGAACCTGAACATGATCTGGCAGCCAGGTTTCCATCCTGGGCCCAATCATCAGGTGTGCCTGCACGAGAGCCCCCAAAACCTACGTGGTGTAATTAAGTGGGCAGCAATATTAAGTTATGCCTAATAGGAGCATTCCAGATTTCCAAGGAATGACAGTCATCCCTGGAAAAGACAGATTTAGAACCTTACATGTCATCTTATCTCCTGTTTATAACGCTCACTTGAACTAAGAGCTGGGGCTATAAACGGAATTATAGGGTGCTGACTGGATGTTTCACGCAGCTCAAGAAATTGGCTACCGGATCTCAAGACTGTAGACAAAAAGGTTTATTGTAAAGATTGCCTACAAGGATAGCCAAAAACCTCTCTCAGGCTGATTGAGAGGGAGCCAAACTGTTTTCTAACACAAACCAACAATAGAGAACCTACCCACTTTCTAAAATCTAGTTTAAAACTCGGGGCATTGCAGAAAGAGATTGATGGAGTCATTGAAGTCATAAGTCATAAGCTTGTGTTTTTGTGGGTGGTTTTCTCTACCCAGACTATGCAGGAAGTCCCAAGGAAACCAATTGTTGAAATTGCAGGTACCTGTAGAAAGGTAAAAATGGTATATCATCCCCAAATTGGACATCTGGGTAAGGGACAGATTTGCTGATTAGCAACTGAGACTATCTGAGCAGAAGACTGAGAGTGATGAATATGAAGTTAGGGCAAGTGATGGTAGAACAGCCTGTGCTGCCCCTGTTGATTACAGCATGGATGCATGAATTTCCTGTGAGCCATACAGATACTACAGAAAGTTTGAGCAAGGTTTGAGGCATCTTGTTTTTACCCCAACTAAGAAGGCTGAGCTGCAGGTAAGGTAGCCCCTGCAGCCAGAAATTGCAAAAGATTCTTGGAAGATATTAAGGGAGAGGTAACTGTTCCATGTTGGAGTAGGGGGCCCCCTCATCCACCCTCAATCTCATGCAGGGACCCCAAAGGATGCCTTCAGGCCTGCCACACACAGGACTTTTGCAGACTGTGTGAGCCAGAGGAGAAGCAGCTACTAAAAGAGGCCTCTGACAGGTGGCTGACAAGTGAAATTCGGTGCAGAGAAAAGATTATTCAGAGGTTAATTTATTCAAAACTCCAGTTCTTTCTGAAGCTTTTATGTTTAGCCTACAGATCTTATAGTTGTAGCCATAATTAACAATTGCTTTTTAAGAAGCTATAGTTAACACAGTCATTTACAAACTTAATTCAATTCCTTCAAATATTTTAAGTTGCATTTATACATTAAATTATTAAATATACTTTATTTCCCTAAGTTGCTCAGGTGTTTGATTCAACAAAAAACAAAACAAAACAAAAAATACCTTTCCATGTACTTGAAAACTCTTACCAATCTAGTAAATTAAACTTATAAAAAGGTAAATGTAATCCTTCTCAATAGTCCTAATGCAAATAGATAAACTTAGTAAGATTTTTACTTAAAGTTACAAGTTCAACTTTATTACTCAACTACCATTTTGAAATAAAATCACAAATAAACCAGATACTCTAATAGGTCAAATTCTCTTAAAATGCAAGTACCTTTGTATAAATGTATACAGATTCCTTATAATATATTATACTATAAATTTAATTCTTTTAAACATTAGTGTGTATGTGTGCTAAGTCATTTCAGTTGTGTCCAACTCTTTGTGACCCTATGGACTGTAGCCCTCCAGGTTCCTCTGTCCATCAGATTTCCTAGACAAGAATACTGGAGTGCATTGTCATGCCCTCTTCCAGGGGGATCTTCCCAAACCAGGGATCGAACCCATGTCCCCTACATCTCCTGCATTAGCAGGTGAGTTCTTTGCTGCTAGTGCCACTTGGGAAATCCAAACATTAGTGTACATAATTCTAAATCTTGGGGCTACAAAAATACCTTCACATTACTAAAATTATTTGGTCATCCAACAACTTTGAAGGATACCTTCTCAATAGTTGAGACTGAAAGATAATCAGTTTAGGGACAAGGATACATAACCTGCTGAGCCTACACCATCCAAGTACCAGGTCACTCATAGAAATCTGAAGCTTCCACCTACCTGCTCCTTCACCTAGCTAAATTTGTATTTACTCAGCCCTTAAAATATTTATATGCATTTCTGTGGTTTTTTTTCTATCTTTTAGGCCACAAAATTTTTATATTTGTAGAAGTTAATCAGATGATTTAATTAATTGATCTTCAATTGAAGTTGGATCTCTCCATGGCTTGATCTGTCCCTATACTCACTGACTCCAAGGTCATTCTATATACAATGTCCAACAACCTAGGATAACTTTTGCCCTCTCTTTTATCCCTGCCTCTCATTTCTCAATCCCAATTAAGCTGGAACTAGGATAAAGGAAAGATATAAGCATCTGAATGCAGAGTTCCAAAGAATAACAAGAAGAGATAAGAAAGCCTTCTTCAGTGATCAATGCAAAGAAATAGAGGAAAAGAACAGAATGGGAAAGACTAGAGATCTCTTCAAGAAAATTAGAGATACCAAGGGAAGATTTCATGCACAGATGGGCTTGATAAAGGACAGAAATGGTATGGACCTAACAGAAGCAAAGATATTAAGGAGAAGTGGCAAGAAAACACAGAAGAACTGTACAAAAAAGATCTTCACCACCCGGATAATCACAGTGGTGTGATCACTCATCTAGAGCCAGACATCTTGGAATGTGAAGTCAAGTGGGCCTTAGAAAGCATCACTACGAACAAAGCTAGTGGAGGTGATGGAATTCCAGTTGAGCTGTTTCAAATCCTGAAAGATGATGCTGTGAAAGTGCTTCACTCAATATGCCAGCAAATTGGGAAATCTCAGCAGTGACCACAGGACTGGAAAAGGTCAGTTTTCATTCCAATCCCCAAAAAAGGCAATGCCAAAGAATGCTCAAACTACCACACAATTGCACTCATCTCACATGCTAGTAAAGTAATGCTCAAAATTCTCCAAGCTAGGCTTTGGCACTATGTGAACCATGAACTTCCAGATGTTCAAGCTGGTTTTAGAAAAGGCAGAGGAACCAGAGATCAAATTGCCAACCTCTGCTGGATCATGGAATAAGCAAGAGAGTTCCAGAAAAACATCTATTTCTGCTTTACTGACTATGCCAAAGCCTTTGACTCTGTGGATCACAATAAACGGTGGAAAATTCTGAGAGAGATGGGAATACCAGACCACCTGACCCGCCTCTTGAGAAATCTGTATGCAGGGTAGGAAGCAGCAGTTAGAACTGGACATGGAGCAACAGACTGGTTCCAAATAGGAAAAGGAGTACGTCAAGGCTGTATATTGTCACCCTGCTTATTTAACTTCTATGCAGGGTACATCATGAGAAACGCTGGACTGGGAGAAACACAAGCTGGAATCAAGATTGCTGGGAGAAATATCAACAACCTCAGATATGCAGATGGCACCACCCTCATGGCAGAAAGTGAAGAGGAACTCAAAAGCCTCTTGATGAACATTAAGGAGGAGAGTGAAAACGTTGGCTTCAAGCTCAACATTCAGAAAACGAAGATCATGGCATCCGGTCCCATCACTTCATGGGAAATAGATGGGGAAACAGTGGAAACATTGTCAGAATTTATTTTTTGGGTCTCCAAAATCACTGCAGATGGTGACTGCAGCCATGATATTAAAAGACGCTTACTCCTTGGAAGGAAAGTTATGACCAACCTAGATAGTATATTCAAAAGCAGAGTTATTACTTTGCCGACTAAGGTCCGTCTAGTCAAGGCTATGGTTTTTCCAGTGGCCATGTATGGATATGAGAATTGGACTGTGAAGAAGGCTGGGTGCCAAAGAATTGATGCCTTTGAACTGTGGTGTTGGAGAAGACTCTTGAGAGTCCCTTAGACTGCAAGGAGATCCAACCAGTCCATTTTGAAGGAGATCAGCCCTGGGATTTCTTTGGAAGGAATGATGCTAAATTGAAACTCCAATACTTTGGCCACCTCATGAGAAGCGTTGACTCATTAGAAGACTCTGATGATGGGAGGGATTGGGGGCAGGAGGAGAAGGGGACGACCGAGGATGAGATGGCTGGATGGCATCACTGACTCGATGGACGTGAGTCTGAGTGAACTCCGGGCTTTGGTGATGGACAGAGAGGCCTGGTGTGCTGCGACTCATGGGGTCACAAAGAGTTGGACACGACTGAGCCACTGAACTGAAATGAACTGAGGATGCTGCTGCTGCTGCTGTTAGGTCGCTTAGGAAGAGAGAATAAATAAGACCCTTCTCCTCTAGGTAACTGGGGCCAAAGATCAAGCCTGAGTTGGAGAAAGGGGAAGAGAGGAGATGAGCATCTTAAGTTGAACTGATCTGAGCTTTTTAATAACAAGATGTCCGGACAACTATGAGATTTGCCTAAGAGGTCAGTGCACACATACGTGCATGTGCCTGCTCTGTCACGTCTGAGTCTTTCTGACCCCGTGGACTATAGCCCACCAGGCTCCTCTGTCCATGGAATTCTCCAGGCAAGAATACTGGAGTAGGTTGCCATTTCCTACTCCAGGGGATCTTTCCAACCCAGGGCTCAAACCTGCTTCTCTTATATCTCCTGCATTGCCAGGAGGATTCTTTACTAAATGTGCCACCTAAGGGAGACTAAACAGTAGACTTGAAGATGATCAGAAAAACACTGGTTTGATGTTTGTATGTTGTTGAGTTCAAATTGTTCAATAACATGTGCAAGGACAAATATTAAGCCTTTTATTAAGCCTTTTGTTAAGCCTTAAGAGGTGTATGGCTGTAATTATCTCCAACTCTTAGAATATATGGACACGTTCTTCCATATCACCTTCTTTGAGTCCCAATTGCCAATTCTGGAACAACAACAACAAAATCCACTTCCATATCCTACTAAGCTCCTCCTGAGTAATATTTTACTCCATTACAAATACCCGTAGGAAAGTCTCTGTCCGTAATTTTGTATTTCTTTTTTTTTTTCTTTTTAATTTTTATTGGAGTATAGTTGCTTTACAAGGTTGTGTTAGTTTCTGCTGTACAGCAACATGAATGTATACATACCCCCTCTTTCGGACTTCCTTCCCACTCAGGTCAAGTAAGTTAGAGTTCTTGGTGGTATACAGTATGCTCTCATCAGTCATCTGTTTTATATATAGCATTCATAGTGTACATGTATATTTCTTGTGTCATCTCAGATCATTCTTGTCTCTTTATCTTGGTTTCACTCTCATGACCCTGTTTTCCTGTTTGGGGTCCCTGATGAGTCTAGCATATATCTGTTGAAGAAAAATTCATAAAGTATGCTGGATGTGGGTCTCTTACTAGGGTCCCCAAGACAATTGAAGCTCTCATCATGCCCTCCACTTTCTGAGAGCTTTATTCTTCATTTTATATTTAGCTGCCACTGGAGAGAGAAGGTGCCCTAATGAGAAAACCAGTCAGTCAGGATCTGGACAAGCTGTAGAACCCAGGCATGAAGGCTCCTTCTATGATCTATGCCCTAGGCTTCAAGGTCCTCTCCACCCAAGAGAAGCCCCTCAGCTCACCACTGCTGAGCATCCAAAATAAGGGAGAACCCCAGGTAGGGAACCAAAGTAAGGAGACCACAGAGGAAATTAAATCCTTTGATTGTAGTATATTAAGTCATTGCAGCACTCAAAGGCAGCCATTCATATCATCCAAGAAGCCCTGAATAAACGTTTCAGTAATGAGACTAGCAGAAAGGAGCTTGTCACCCTGTGGTAGTCTTTCTGCAAAGAATTTGATTTAAGTTTGGTATCAGAGCATGAACCATGTTAAAATACAATTACAAAAGAAACAGGAATTTCATTAGTGAATTGCAAGGAATAGCTCCGAACTGAAGAGGCTGGTGAAAGATGATATGTATTAGCAGGGAGAAAAAGGGAAGAAGAGGCAGTGTGTGATAGGAGAAGCTGTCTCTCCCTATGATGCCATCCTGGAAAGAAGATAGGGATGTCAACTTCAGGAAGAAGGGGATAAGATGCCTTTCTCCTCTAGTTGGTATTCATGAGTCTCTCAGGGGATCTGGAGCTTCTACCTCCTAAAAGAGTGACCAAGAGAATAACTGCAACACTGTCCCACATCCTCCCAGCACCTCCCATCCAACAAACATACCTCACTTCTCTGCTGCTGCTGCTGCTGCTGCTGCTAAGTCACTTTAGTCGTGTCCAACTCTTTGTGACCCCATAGACAGCAGCCCACCAGGCTCCCCTGGCCCTGGGATTCTCCAGGCAAGAACACTGGAGTGGGTTGCCATTTCCTTCCCCAATGAATGAAAGTGAAAAGTGAAAGTAAAGTCACTCAGTTGTGTCCGACTCTGTGCGACCCCATGGACTGCAGCCTAGCAGGCTCCTCCTCTGTCCATGGGATTTTCCAGGCAAGAGTACTGGAGTGGGGTGCCATTGCCGTCTCCAACCTCTCTGCTAAGAGAACCTTAATTGGCTTCAGAAAGTGTCATTTCTGAAATGGGAAACTTGGGTAAAAGAGAATTGGATGACTAGAGTTGAAGTCTCAACTCTATTATTTACTATCGATGTGATCATGCTTATACCAGAAACTTATTAATAGCAAGTCACCTAATCCTTTTCTGAATCTGTTTCCTATCTGTGATAAAGAGGTGCCTAGCATATAACAGGCACTCAGTAAACAACACAAGACTGGTTATCACTTGGTTCCAAATAGGTGGATTTAGTCAGTGGTCTCAAAGGTAGGGGATGCCCAGAACCCAAATGTGCAAGATGCTTCAAAGGAGTGTGAGAAGAAAATATAACAATTTCCATTAAAACGTACTTTTTATCTTAAAAAGAAGGAAATTAAGCTTCATTCATCATTATTTAATAGATTAACATAGTTAATTTTGTTAAAGTGCTTAGAAGCATATATGTGGCTATGATGCACAGTAAGCATTATAGATGGATTTACTGTAATGTGTGTGTCTGTGAGTGTTGTGAGCTCTCAAAATTGTTTTTAATTATAGAGATATGCCACATAGAAATATGCCACTGCCTATACAATTAGTGTATCAGAAGGATATGGAAAAAAGATGAGACAGGAAAAGAGAGCAAGAAAATATGGAAAGGATAGATGTCCATTGGACTAGGGTATTCACAGATTAGTGTTTGCTCCAGCATAGCTCCCTTTACTTCTCTATTTTCATTCACTGGAAGGAGCTTAATTGTGATCTCAACAGGGCAGAAGTCAGGTGTGCATCATTCTTCTGTATGAAAGTGGGTTAGGAGTTCCTATTCTTTTTTAAAATTTATTATTTATTTTTGTTTTTAGTCTATTTTTTATTGAAACATAGTTGCTTTATCATGTCATGTTAGTTTCAAGTATACAACACAGAGATCCCAAGATGTGTGTATGTGTGTGTGTATAAAATATATATATATATGTGTGTGTGTATGTATATATATATATATTCCTTTCCAGGGTTTTTACAAAATATTGAGTATAGTTCCTTGTGCTATACAGTAGGTCCTTGTCGATTATCTATTTTACATATAGCAGTATGTACACCTTAATCCCAACTTCCTAATTTATCCTTCCTCCCTTTCCCCTATGGGAACCATAAGTTTGTTTTCTATGTTTGTAATTCTCTTTCTGTTTTATGAATAACATAATTTTGTCTTTTTTTTTTAGATTCCACATGTAAGCAATATCATGTATTTGTCTTTGCCTGGCTTACTTCACTTAGTATGATAATCTCTAGGTACATCCATGTTGCTGCAAATGGCATTATTTTACTCCTTTAAAAAATTTATTTATTTTTTAATTGAAGGATAGTTGCGTTATAGAATCTTGCTGTTCTCTGACAAGCCTCAACATGAATCAGCCATCAGTTCTGTTCAGTTCAGTCGTTCAGTTGTGTCCGACTCTTTGTGACCCCATGAATCGCAGCACACCAGGCCTCCTCATCCATCACCAACTCCTGGAGTTCACTCAGACTCACGTCCATTGAGTCAGTGATGCCATCCAGCCATCTCATCCTCTGTCGTCCCCTTCTCCTCCTGCCCCCAATCCCTCACAGCATCAGAGTCTTTTCCAATGAGTCAACTCTTCGCATGAGGTAGCCAAAGTATTGGAGTTTCAGCTTCAGCTTCATCCTTCCAAAGAAATCCCAGGGCAGAAATCTCCTTCAGAATGGACTGGTTGGATCTCCTTGCAGTCCAAGGGACTCTCAAGAGTCTTCTCCAACACCACAGGTCAAACGCATCAATTCTTCAGCGCTCAGCTTTCTTTGCAGTCCAGCTCTCACATCCATACATGACCACAGGAAAAAACATAGCCTTGACTAGACAGACCTTTGTTGGCAAAGTAATGTCTCTTCTTTTGAATAGGTTATCTAGGTTGGTCATAACTTTTCTTCCAAGGAATAAGCGTCTTTTAATTTCATGGCTGCAGTCACCATCTGCAGTGACTTTGGAGCCCCCAAAAATAAAGTCTGACACAGTTTTCACTGTTTCCCCATCTATTTCCCATGAAGTGATGGGACCGGATGCCATGATCTTCGTTTTCTGAATGTTGAGCTTTAAGCCAACATTTTCACTCTCCTCTTTCACTTTCATCAAGAGGCTTTTTAGTTCCTCTTCACTTTCTGCCATAAGGGTGGTGTCATCTGCATATCTGAGGTGATTGACATTTCTCCCAGCAATCTTGATTCCAGCTTGTGCTTCTTCCAGCCCAGCGTTTCTCATGATGTACTCTGCATAGAAGTTAAATAAGCAGGGTGACAATACACAGCCTTGATGTACTCCTTTTCCTATTTAGAACCAGTCTGTTGTTCCGAGTCCAGTTCTAACTGTTGCTTCCTATCCTGCATACAGATTTCTTAAGAGGCAGGTCAGGTGGTCTGGTATTCCCATCTCTCTCAGAATTTTCCACAGTTGATTGTGATCTGCACAGTCAAAGACTTTGGCATAGTCAATAAAGCAGAAATAGATGTTATTCTGGAACTCTCTTGCTTTTTCCATGATCCAGAGAATGTTGGCAATTTGATCTCTGATTCCTCTGCCTTTTCTAAAACCAGCTTGAACATCAGGGAGTTCACGGTTCACGTATTGCTGAAGCCTGGCTTGGAGAATTTTGACCATTACTTTACTAGTGTGTGAGATGAGTGCAATTGCGCAGTAGTTTGAGCATTCTTTGGCATTGCCTTTCTTTGGGATTGGAATGAACACTGACCTTTTCCAGTCCTGTGGCCACTGCTGAGATTTCCAAATTGGCTGGCTTATTGAGTGCAGCACTTTCACAGCATCATCTTTCAGGATTTGAAATAGCTCAACTGGAATTCCATCCCATCCACTAGCTTTGTTCGTAGTGATGCTTTCTAAGGCCCACTTGACTTCACATTCCAGGATGTCTGGCTCTAGGTGAGTGATCACACCATCGTGATTATCTTGGTCTTGAAGATCTTTTTTGTACAGTTCTGTGTATTCTTGCCACTTCTTCTTAATATCTTCTGCTTCTGTTAGGTCCATACCATTTTTGTCCTTTATCGAGCCCATCTTTGCATGAAATATCCCCTCCCTCTTGAACCTCCCTCCCATCTCCCTCCCCATATCACCCCTCTAGGTTGATACAGAGCCCCTGTTTGAGTTCCCTGAGCCATACAACAAATTCCTGTTGGCTATCTATTTTACATATGGTAATATAAGTTTCCATGTTACTCATTCCATACATCTTACCCTCTCCTCCCCTCTCCCCATGTCCATAAGTCTATTCTCTGTCTGTTTCTCTACCACTGACCTGTAAATAAATTCTTCAAAACCATTTTTCTAGATTCTGTATATATTTGTTAGAATATGATATTTATCTTTCTCTTTCTGACTTACTTCAGTCTGTATAATAGGCTATAGGTTCATCCATCTCATTAGAACTAACTCAAATGCATTCCTTTTATGGCTGAGTAATATTCCATTGCATATATATACCACCACTTCTTTATCCATTCATCTGTCAATGGACATCTATGTTGCTTCCATGTTCTAGCTATTGTAAATAGTGCTGCAATGAACACAGAATATATGCGTCTTTTTCAATTTTGGTTTCCTCACAGTATATGGCTAGGAGTGGGACTGCTGTGTCATATAGTGGCTTTATTCCTAGTTTTTTAAGGAATCTCCATACCGTCTTCAATAGTGGCTGTATCAATTTACATTCCCACCAATAGTGCAAGAGTGTTCCCTTTTCTCCACACCCTTTCCAGCATTTATTGTTTGTAGACTTTTTGATGATGGCCAGTTTGATCGGTTTAAGGTGATATCTCCTTGTAGCTTGGATTTGCATTTCTCTAATAATGAGCAATGTTGAGCATCTTTACATGTGTTTGTTAGCCATCCTTATGCCTGGATGTCTTCTTTGGAGAAAAGTCTGTTTAGATCTTTTTCCCATTTTTTGATTGGGTTGTTTTTCCGGTATTCAGTTGTATGAGCTGCTTGTATATTTTGGAAATTAATCCTTTAACAATTGTTTCAATTGCTATTATTTTCTCACATTCTAAGGGTTGTCTTTTCACCTTGCTTATAGTTTGCTTTGCTGGTAATCAGGTCCCACTTGTTTACTTTTGCTTATATTTCCATTACTCTAGGAGGTGGGTCATAGAGGATCTTGCTTTGAGTAATGTCATTGAAAGTTCTGCCCGTTTTTCTCTAAGAGTTTTATAGTTTCTGGTCTTACATTTAAGTCTTTAATCCATTTTGAGTTTATCTTTGTGTTTGGTGTTAGAAAGTGTTCCAGTTTCATTCTTTTACATTTAGTTGTCCAGTTTTTCCAGCACCATTTATTGAAGAGGTTTTCTTTACCCTATTGTATATTCTTGCCTCCTCTGTCAAAAATAAGATACCCATAGGTGCATGGGCTTTTTTCTGGGCTTTCTGTTTTATGTCATTGGTCTATATTTCTGTTTTTGTACCAGCATATACTGTCTTAATGACTGTAGCTTTGTAGTATAATCTGAAGTCAGAAAGGATGATTCCTCCTGCTGCATTCGTCTTTCTCAAGACTGCTCTGGCTATTCAGGGTCTTTTGTGTTTCCATATGAATTGTGAAATTTTTTCATCTAGTTCTGTGAAAAATGCCATTGGTAATTCGATAGGGATCACATTGAACCTGTAGATTGCATTTGATAGTATAGTCATTTTTCACAATATTGATTCTTCCTACCCAGGAACATGGAATATCTCTCCATCTGTTTATGTCATCTTTGAATTCTTTCATTAGAGTTTTATAATTTTCTGTGTGCAGTTCTTTTGTCTCCTTCAGTAAGTTTATTCCTAGATATTTAATTCTTTTGTCACAATGGTGAATGGGATTGATTCCTTAATTTCTCTTTCTGATTTTTCATTGTTAGTATATAGAAATGCAAGTGATTTCTGTGTATTGATTTAGTATCCTGCAACTTTTCTAAATTCACCGAGTAGCTCTAGAAATTTTCTGATATTATCTTTAGGGTTTTCTATGTACAGTTTCATGTCATCTGCAAACAGTGAGAGGTTTACTTCTTCTTTTCTGATCTGGATTCCTTTTATTTCTTTTTCTTCTCTCATTGCTGTAGCTCAGACTTCCAGAACTATGTTGAATAATAGTGGTGTAAGTGAAAGCCCTTGTCTTGTTCCTGATCTAATGGGGAATGCTTTCAGTTTTTCATTATTGAGAATAATGTTTGCTGTAGGCTTATCATATATAGCCTTTACTATGATGAGGTAGGTTCCTTCTATGCCCATTTTTTGAAGAGTTTTAATCTAAATGGGTGCTGAATTTTGTCAAAGGCTTTTCCTGCATCTATTGAGATGATCATACGGTTTTTATCTTTCAATTTGTTAATATGGTGTATCACATTGAATGATTTGCATATATTGAATCCTTGCTTCCCTGGAATAAACCCAACTTGATCATAGTGTATGAGCTTTTTGATGTGTTACTGAATTCTGTTTGCTAAAATTTTGTTGAGGATTTTTGCATCTCTGTTCATCAGTAATATTGGCCTGTAGTTTTCTTTTTTGGGATTGTCTTTGTCTGGTTTTGGTACCAGGGTGATGGTGGCCTCATAGAATGAGTTTGGAAGTGTTCCTTCCTCTGCAGTTTTTTGAAAGAGTTTAGAAGAATAGGCATTAGCACTTCTCTAAACGTTTGATAGATTTCTCCTGTGAAGCCATCTGGTCCCGGGTTTTGTTTTTGGGGAGATTTTTGATCACAGCTTCAATTTCAGTGCTTGTAATTGGGTTGTTCATAATTTCTATTTCTTCCTGATTCAGTCTTGGAAGATTGAACTTTTCTAAGACTCTGTCCATTTCTTCCAAGTTATCCATTTTATTGCCGTATAGTTGTTCATAATAGTCTCTTATAATCCTTTGAACTTCTGCATTGTCTGTTGCAACCTCTCCTTTTTCATTTCTAATTTTGTTGATTTGATTCTTCTCTTTTTTTCTTGATGAGTATGGCTAAAGATTTGTCAATTTTGTTTATCTTCTCAAACAAATGGCTTTTAGTTATATTAATCTTTACTATTGTTTCTTTCATCTCTTTTTCATTTATTTCTGCTTTATCTTTATGCTTTCTTTCCTTCTACCAATTTTGTTGTTGTTGTTGTTGTTGTTGTTCTCCTTTTCCCAGTTGTTTTAGGTTTAAAGTTAGGTTGTCCAATGTTTTTCTTGTTTCTTGAGGTAGGATTGTATTGCTATCAACTTCCCTCTTAGAACTGCTTTTGCTGCATCCCATAGGTTTTGAGTTGTTGTGTTTTCATTATTATTTGTTTCTAGAAATTTCTTGATTTCTTCAGTAACCTGTTGGTTATTCAGAAAATTATTGTTTAATCTCCACGTGTTTGTATTTTTTACTGTTTTTTTCTTGTAATTGATAACTAGTCTCATAGTGTTGTGGTCGGAGAAGATGCATGATGCAATTTCAATTTTCTCAAATTTACTGGTTTGATTTGTGACCTAAGATGTGGTGTACCCTAGAGAATGTTCCATGCACACTTGAAAAGAAGGTGTATTCTTCTGCATTTGGATGGAATGTCCTGAAGATATCAATGAGATCTGTCTCACCTAATGTATCATTTCAGACTTGTATTTCCTTGTTAATTTTCTGTTTTGATTATCTGTCCATCGGTGTGAGTGGGGTGTTAAAGTCTCCTACTATTATTGTGTTAAGGTCAATTTCTCCTTTTATGTCTGTTAGTGTTTGTCTTGGAGAAGGAAATGACAAGCCACTCCAGTATTCTTGCCTAGAGAATCCTGTGGACAGAGGAGCCTGGTGGGCTGCTGTCCATAGGGTCGCATAGACTTGGACACGACTGAAGCAACTTAGTGTGCATGCACGCATTGGAGAAGGAAATGGCAACCCACTCCAGTATTCTTGCCTGGAGAACCCCAGGGACAGAGGAGCCTGATGGGTTGCCGTCTATGGGGTCCCACAAGAGTCGGACACGACTGAAGTGACTTAGCAGCAGCAGCAGTGTTTGTCTTATGTATTGAGGTGCTCCTATGTTGGGTGCATAGATATTTACAATTGTTATGTCTTCTTCTTGGATTGACCCCTTGATCATTATGTAGTGTCCTTCCTTATCTCTTGTAACATTTTTTATTTTACAGTTTATTTTATCTGATGTGAGGACTGCTACTCCAGCTTTCTTTTGCTTCCCATTTGCATGAAATATATACATATTTTTTCCATCCTTTCACTTTCACTCTACATGTGTCTTTTGGTCTGAAGTGGATTTCTTTTAGACAGAATATATATGTATCTTATTTTTATATCCATTCAGCCAGTCTGTGTCTTTTGGTTGGACCATTTAATTCATTTACATTTCAAGTATTTATTGATATATATGTTCCTATTGCCATTTTCTTAATTGTTTGGGGTTGATTTCTTAGATCTTTTTCTTCTCTTGTATTTATTGACTATATAGGTCCCCTTAACATTTGTTGTAAAGCTGGTTTGGTGGTACTAAATTCTCTTAACTTTTGCTTGTCTGAAAAGTTTTGTATTTCTCCATCAATTTTTAATGAGATCCGTGCTAGGTACAGTAATCTTGGTTGTATATTTTTCCCTTTCAGTACTTTAAAGATACCCTGGCATTCCCTTCTGGCCTGCAGAGTTTCTGCTGAAAGATCAGCTGTTAAACATATGGGGTTTCCCTTGTATGTCTTGTTGCTTTTTGCTTTCTGCTTTTAACATTCTTCCTTTGTGTTTAATTGTTATTAGTTGGATTAACATGTGTCTTGTCATGTTTCTCCTTGGGTTTATCCTGTATTGGACTCTTTGTGTATCTTGGAGTTGATTGACTGCTTCCTTTTCCATGCTGGGGAAATTTTCAACTATAATCTCTTCAAAAATTTTCTCATACCCTTTCTTTTTCTCTTCTTCTTCTGGGACCCCTATAATTTAAATGTTGGTGTGCCTGATATTGTCCCAGAGGTCTCTGAGATTGTCCTCAGTTCTTTTCATTCTTTCTACTTTATTCTTCTCTTCAGAAGGTATTCCCATCATTTTATCTTCCAGGTCACTGATTCATTCTTCTATTTCAGATATTCTGCTATTGATTCCTTCTAGAATATTTTTAATTTCAGTAATTGTGTTGTCTCTGTATGTTTATTCTTTAATTCTTCTAGGTATTTGTCAATTGATTCTTGCATTTTCTATCTTCTGTTTTCAAGGTTTTTGATCACCTTTACTATCATTATTCTGATTTTTTTTTTTTCAGGTAACTTGCCTATCTCTTCTCCATTTATTTGGACTTCCGTGTTTCTAGTTTGTTCCTTCGTTTGTGTAGTATTTATCTGCCTTTTCATAATTTTTTTTTTAACTTATTGTGCTTGAGGTCTCCTTTTCCCAGGTTTCAAGGTAGAATCCTTTCTTCCTTTTGGTTTCTGCCCTCCTAAGTTTGGTCCAGTTTGTGTAAACTTCATATAGGGTGAGATTTGTGGTGAGTTTTTTTTTTTTTCCCCTCTGATGGGCAAGACTGAGTGAGGGGGTAATCTTGTGTGCTGATGATTGGGTTTGTATTTTTGTTTTGTTTGTTGTTTAGATGAGGTGTCCTGCACAGGGTGTTACTGGTAGTTGGGTGATGCCAGGTCTTGTTATTTCTTGTACACAAAGTGGTTTCCTTTGTGTAAGTCCTCACTATCTGATACTGCCTAGGGTTAGTTCTCTGGTATTCTAGGGTCTTGGAGTCAGTACTCCCATTCTAAAGGCTCAGGGCTTAATCTCTTCCTCTAGGACTGATGAGATGAAAATGACCTCTTTGTTTTTCAGACCTCCTGTTGTAGTTATTTCCAAAATCTGGTGGACTACATCTTCAGTTTCCCATGTGCCTCAGGAGTCACAGTTCCTGTATATCACATTGTTTTATTCTTTTTATGGCTAAGTAATATTCCATTGTATGTATGTACCACATCTTTATCCATTCATGTGTTGGTGGACATTTTGGTTGCTTTCATGTCTTGGCTATTGTAAGTAGTGCAGCAGTGAACTTTGGAGTGCATGTATTTCTATTCCTTTTGAAAGCATAAGTGGCAGCTGCTTTCCTTCGTGAATAGGAAAAATCTTTCAAGTCTCATTTCTTGGTCTCTTTCCTCAGGTGGTGGTGGGGACAAGGGGCAATTAAAACATGGGTCTAATTCCATTAGGATGAGTGTCTTTCAACATGCAACATTTTACTAGGTATCTGAGAAATCTCAAAATCAGACAGGATTTTAGATGCTGACCAAAATGGAGTTAGCCCACCACAGCTCATCTCCCTAGAAGGATTACAATGAAAAATTCTTTAGCAAAGTCATACCTGACTCCTTGCAACACCATGTACTGCAACCTGCCAGACTCCTCTGTCCCTGGGATTTCCCAGGAAACAATACTGGAATGAGTAGCCATTCCCTTCTCCAGGGGATCTTCCAGACCCAGGGATTGAACCTGGGTCTCTGGTATTGAATGGCAGATTCTCTGGTAAGAATCTGGCAGGCAGATTCTTTACTATGTAGGTCACCAGGAGGGCACAAAGGTAACAAAACAAAACCCCAACTACCTGAAGACTCTGAAAAGCACCTGTTAGCAACCCCCCAAAATTCATTTTTTAAAAACATCTTAAAAATTATAAATTAGTATCCATATTAGGTTGGAAATTCCAAACTTGAAGAATAATCAGGAGAGTTTTTTTTTTTTTTTAAATATATTTGTGCTCTTTGTCTCTCAACTTTGACTCGAAGGTGGCCTCAGTTGTGGAGCTGGGAAGCAAAGATAAACAGTAAAAACTGTAAAAGAAAACAACACATCAAAATCTATGGGAAGCACCTAAATCAGTGCTTCCAGGGAAGTTTAAAGCATTAAATAATTATACAAAAAAGAAGGAATGTCTCAAAACACATAAGCTTTCATTTTAAGAAACCAGGGGGAAAAGCAAATTGAACACAAAGCTAGCAAAATGAGAGAAATAATAAAGATTAAAAACAGAAGTCATCTGCAAACAAGTGAGAGTTTTACTTCTTCTTTTCCAATTCGGATTCCTTTTATTTCTTTTTCTGCTCTGATTGCTGTGGCCAAAACTTCCAGAACTATGTTGAATAGTAGCAGTGAAAGTGGGCACCCTTGTCTTGTTCCTGACTTTAGGGGAAATGCTTTCAATTTTTCACCATTGAGAATAATGTTTCCTGTGGGTTTATCATATATAGCTTTTATTATGTTGAGATATGTTCCTTCTATTCCTGCTTTCTGGAGAGTTTTTATCATAAATGGGTGTTGAATTTTGTCGAAGGCTTTCTCTGCATCTATTGAGATGATCATATGCCTTTTATTTTTCAATTTGTTAATGCGGTGAATTACATTGATTGATTTGTGGATATTGGAGAATCCTTGCATCCCTGGGATAAAGCCCACTTGGTCATGGTGTATGATCTTTTTAATGTGTTGCTGGATTCTGATTGCTAGAATTTTGTTAAGGATTTTTGCATCTATGTTCATCAGTGATATTGGCCTGTAGTTTTATTTTTTTGTGGCATCTTTGTCAGGTTTTGGTATTATGGTGATGGTGGCCTCATAGACGGAGAAGGCAATGGCACCCCACTCCAGTACTCTTGCCTGGAAAATCCCATGGACAGAGGAGCTTGGTGGGCTTCAGTCCATGGGGTTGCAACTGAGCGACTTCACTTTCACTTTTCACTTTCATGCATTGGAGAAGGAAACGGCAACCCACTCCAGTGTTCTTGCCTGGAGAATCCCAGGGACGGCGGAGTCTGGTGGGCTGCCATCTACGGGGTCGCACAGAGTCGGACACGACTGAAGCGACTTAGCAGCAGCAATAGCAGCAGCAGCAGGCCTCATAGAATGAGTTTGAAGGTTACCTTCCTCTGCAATTTTCTGGAAGAGTTTGAGTAGGATAGGTGTTAGCTCTTCTCTCAATTTTTGGTAGAATTCAGCTGTGAAGCCATCTGGACCTGGGCTTCTGTTTGCTGGAAGATTTCTGATTACAGTTTCAATTTCCATGCTCGTGATGAGTCTGTTAAGATTTTCTATTTCTTCCTGGTTCAGTTTTGGAAAGTTGTACTTTTCTAAGAATTTGTCCATTTCTTCCACGTTGTCCATTTTATTGGCATATAATTGCTGATAGTAGTCTCTTATGATCCTTTGTATTTCTGTGTTGTCTGTTGTGATCTCTCCATTTCATTTCTAATATTATTGATTTGATTTTTCTCTCTTTGTTTCTTGATGAGTCTGGGTAATGGTTTGTCAATTTTATTTATCCTTTCAAAGAACCAGCTTTTGGCCTTGTTGATTTTTGCTATGGTCTATTTTGTTTCTTTTGCATTTATTTCTGCCCTAATTTTTAAGATTTCTTTCCTTCTACTAACCCTGGGGTTCTCCATTTCTTCCTTTTCTAGTTGCTTTAGGTGTAGAGTTATGTTATTTATTTGACTTTTTTCTTGTTTCTTGAGGTATGCCTGTATTACTATGAACTTTCCCCTTAGCACTGCTTTTATAGTGTCCCACAGGTTTTGGGTTGTTGTGTTTTCATTTTCATTCGTTCAATATACAATGGATTAAAGACAATCTCTTTAACAAGTGGTGCTGGGAAAACTGGTCAACCATTTGTAAAAGAATGAAACTAGATCACTTTCTAACATCACACACAAAAATAAACTTAAAATGGATTAAAGATCTAAATGTAAGACCAGAAACTATAAAACTGCTAGAGGTAAACATAGGCTAAAACTTCTCTGATATGAATCAGAGCAGGATCCTCTATGACCCACCTCCCAGAATACTGGAAATAAAAGCAAAAATAAACAAATGGGATCTAATTAAACTTAAAAGCTTCTGCACAACAAAGGAAACTATAAGCAAGGTGAAAAGACAGCCTTTGGAATGGGAGAAAATAATAGCAAATGAAGCAACTGACAAACAACTAATCTCAAAAATATACAAGCACCTTATGCAGCTCAATTCCAGAAAAATAAATGACCCAACCAAAAAATGGGCTAAAGAACTAAACAGACATTTCTCCAAAGAAGACATACAGATGGCTGACAAACACATGAAAAGATGCTCAACATCACTCATTATCAGAGAAATGCAAATCAAGACCACAATGAGGTATCATTTCACACCAGTCAGAATGGCTGTGATCCAAAAGTCTACAAGCAATAAATGCTGGAGAGGGTGTGGAGAAAAGGGAACTCTCTTACACTGTTGGTGGAAATGCAAACTAGTACAGCCACTATGGAGAACAGTGTGGAGATTCCTTAAAAAATTGCAAATAGAACTACCTTATGACCCAGCAATCCCATTGCTGGGCATACACACTGAGGAAACCAGAATTGAAAGAGACATATGTACCCCAATGTTCGTCGCAGCACTGTTTATAATAGCCAGGACACGGAAACAACCTAGATGTCCATCAGCAGATGAATGGATAAGAAAGCCATGGTACATATACACAATGGAATACTACTCAGCCATTAAAAAGAATACATTTGAATCCGTTCTAATGAGATGGATGAAACTGGAGCCGATTATACAGAGTGAAGTAAGCCAGAAAGAAAAACACCAATACAGTATTCAATTCAGTTCAGTTCAGTTCAGTCACTCAGTCGTGTCCGACTCTTTGCGACCCCATGAATCACAGCACACCAGGCCTCCCTGTCCATCACCAACTCCCGGAGTTCACTCAAACTCATGTCCATTGAGTCAGTGATGCCATCCAGCCATCTCATCCTCGGTCGTCCCCTTCCTCTCCTGCCCCCAATCCCTCCCAGCATCAGAGTCTTTTCCAGTGAGTCAACTCTTCGCATGAGGTGGCCAAAGTACTGGAGCTTCAGCTTTAGCATCATTCCTTCCAAAGAAATCCCAGGGCTAATCTCCTTCAAAATGGACTGGTTGGATCTCCTTGCAGTCCAAGGGACTCTCAAGAGTCTTCTCCAACACCACAGTTCAAAAGCATCAATTCTTCGGCGCTCAGCCTTCTTCACAGTCCAACTCTCACATCCATACAAAACCACAGGAAAAACCATAGCCTTGACTAGACGGACTTTAGTCGGCAAAGTAATGTCCCTCCAATACAGTATACTAATACATATATATGGAATTTAGAAAGATGGTAATGATAACCCTGTATGCGAGACAGCAAAAGAGACACAGATGTAAATAACAGACTTTTGGACTCTGTGGGAGAGGGCGAGGGTGGGATGATTTGGGAGAATGGCATTGAAACATGTATACTATCATGTAAGGAATGAAGTGCTAGTCTAGGTTTTATACAGATTACAGGATGCTTGGGGCTGGTGCACTGGGATGACCCAGAGAAATATGGGGAGGGTGGTGGGAGTGGGGTTCAGGGATGGGAACACATGGACACCTGTGGTGGATTCATATCAATGTATGGCAAAACCAATACAGTATTGTAAGGTAAAAAATAAAATAAAATAAAATAAAATAATAAAAAAAAAACCCAGAAGTCATTGAAACTGAAATGAGTAAAATAACAGAACGAAATGATATTTTTTTAAAAAACTCAATAAAGCTGATAAATTCCTAGCCACAATGATTAAAAAAAAAAAAGAAAGAAATTACCAACGCCGAGACCAAAAAGGGGGAAATCATTGCAGATCCCACAATAACGAAAATGATAAGGGAACGCTGTAACAACTTTTTACCCATAATTCTGAAACTTTAGATGTGTGTGTGCTAAGTTGTTTCAATCGTGTCTAACCCTTTGCAACCTTGTGGTCTGTAACTCCCCAGATTCCTCTGTCCCTGGGATTCTCCAGACAAGAATAGTGGAGTAGGTTGCCAAGCGCTTCTCCAAGGGATATTCCTAGCCCAGGGATCAAGCCAGTATGTCTTACGTCTCATGCATTGGCAGGCAGGTTCTTGAAAGAAATCAATTCTTTGAAAGATGAAAACAATCAAAATCTCATTCAAAATACTAGATAATCTAAACAATCCTATCTCTATTAAAGAAATTGTAGCTAAAACCTTTCTAAAAGATAAACTCCAGGCTCAGATAGCTAACTTGGTGAATTCTACCAAACGTGTAGGGAAGGAAGACACTATACCAGTTTTATATATTTTTTTCCAAATATTTGGAGAAGTAGGAAACTTTATAACTCATAAAGCCAGCATTATTCTGATATCAAAATCAGACAAAGATAATATAAGAAAAGAAACTGCAGACCAATATATCTCATGACCTGACATTAAAAGAAAAAAAAAAAAAAAACCTCAACAAAATAGTATTAAATCAATTCCAGCAACATATGAAAAGGACAAGATCAAATGGAGTTTATCCCAGGAATGCAAAACTGATTCATCATTCAAAAAAAAATATCAAGCAATGTATTTCACCATAATAATAAACTAAGGAAGAAAGTCATGTTTATCTCAATAGACACAGAAAAATCATATGACAAAATTTACTATCCATTCATAATAAAATCTCTTAGTAACTTAGGCCTAGGAATGGAAGTGAATGTCCTAAACTTGATAAATGGAATCTACAAAAAAAAAAAAAAAAAAAAAAACCACAAAAAACCCTACAGCTAATATAATGATGAAAGACTAAGAGCGTTCTGTCTGAGATCAGGAACAAGGAAAATAATTTTAGCTCTCATGATTCCTATTCAGCATTATAGTCTATGTCCTATCCAGTGCAATATGACAAGAAAAAGAAATAAAGGCTCACAGATTGAAAAGGAAGAACTGAATCTATTCCTATTTACAGATCACAGGGTTATATATTTAGAAAACCCCAAGAAATATGCAACACCCTTATAACTAATGAATGCATTCAGCAATATCATGGAATACAAGATCAACATACAAAAATCAATCGTATTTCTATTTAGTAACAAACTGTGGAAACTAAAATAAAACACAATACCATTTACAATTATTTCGAAGAAAATGAAACAATCAAATATAAATTGAGCAAAACATGTATAGAATCTGTGTGCTAAAAGTTGGAAAACACTGATGGAAAAAATAGAAATCTAAATAAGTGGAGAAATACACATTACTTTCTGCCTTTTATCAGAGGGTGTTTTTTTTTTTTTTTTTCCTGTCTTTGTCTCTACACCTGTTCTTAGTAATGAGGGCATAATGGGGGAAATATCAGGGCCATCTAGCAATGCCATGTTTTTATTTCCATCAGTGACGACTTACACTAGATTCCGCTGTTCTCATCTTTCCAACATTAAACCATTTGTGAGATCACAAGTGGTACTGATAGTCATTTCTATTTATTGTTTCTGTAACTCATTAATTCAACACATACTTATTGGACACACACCAGGAAATACACTCAGTGCTGTGAGTACAGATAAAGAGACACAATACCTTTCATAGAAAATTAAAAAAAATTTTTTTAAGATCCAGTACCTACTGGATCTAAACTCATAACCTCTCTAGTGGTCAATAGAATAAATGTCAGCTTGCTGCTGCTGCTAAGTTGCTTCAGTCGTGTCCGACTCTGTGTGACCCCATAGATGGCAGACCACCAGGCTTCCCCATCCCTGGGATTCTCCAGGCAAGAACACTGGAGTGGGTTGCCATTTCCTCATCCAATGCATGAGAGTGGAAAGTGAAAGTGAAGCCCCTCAGTCGTGTCTGACTCTTAGCGACCCCATGGACTGCAGCCCACCAGACTCCTCCGTCTATGGGATTTTCCAGGCAAAGAGTACTGGAGTGGAGTGCCGTTGCCTTCTCCAAAATGTCAGCTTAGGAAGGTACAAATGAAAAAGAGTGTTTTCTAGACAAACTAACCAAATTCTTAGTTTTCTTCTGAGACTAATATTAAGTGAAAGTACAGAAAAACTTAGCTGTTTTACAACACTTTTCCTTCTAAATAGACTCAGAGATCTGCAGATTTGCTCTTTCTTCCTTAACTAGCTTCCTTTGGGGTTCCAAAGCCTGATGAGTCTGTCTCAACTGTGCCCTGAGTACCCACACCAGGCCAGTTTAATAATATGCCTACCCACTATCATTCTTGAGCAACCAACAAAATGATACACCAAGGACATCATTGAATGTAGCCACTCTGGAGGCAAACTGAGTCAACAGGCTACACATTCCCAGCTCAGAATCTGTGAATATACAGCAAGGAAAGTCAATTAGGTCTTGATTCAAAATTTTCCATCTCTTATCTTCTCTGTGACTGGGCCCAGTTTCATAAGCTTACTGGCACCTCAGATTCCTTCTGAGATGGAGATATAAGAGAAAGAAATCTGCTTTATAGGGACAATGGAAAATTAAATGAACTAAAGATCAATCAGAGTTACAAATCATGTAACATGTTTTTGAGAAAATGTTCAATTTCTCCTGCACATACCCTCTCTCTTCCAACATGGACAAGTTACTTTGGGACTCTTCTCCAAAGTCAGAGAAGTCCTAGCCTACTCTGAAACAGGCCCGGGTAGGTCTCTGCACATCCAAAATTTATCCTCAATAAGCCAGCTTAGATAGAAACCTACAAATCTTATTTTAACCTTTTTCAATCCACCCCCCTTTTTAGCCCAGATTAGTTCCCAGCACCTTGCCCTCTCTGGGATCCTAACATCTCCAACCACACATTCAGTACATAGTGCTCTGGGACAGCATGGGTACTATATGCATGCTAAGACTCTCTACCCAGTTCTTGGATGACTCCAGCCTCAGAGTGGATACCAGCCCCTAGTTTCATCAAACCATGGTGTCTCTAGTGAAATATTTTGCCTGTAAGTTGATAGTCTCCAAGTGGGAGGAAAGACTAGGCCATCAAGCTCTTAGACAGAGCCTCACTTATGATATTATACTAACCACTACTTGAAATAAATAAGAAAGCCATATGGCCCAAAGAATTGTTCATATCCAGTATCCCAGCCTTAATTACGCTAGTTATACCCTCTCTGTGTTCACCCAGGCTTGCTTTGGGCATCTCAGTCATTGCATTTAAATTTCTGAAGCTTGGGTCTATTCACACATCAGCCAGTCCCACCCAGCAGAACATGAACTCCATCCTGGAAAGGTGTCTTATACATTTTTGTACACCCAGCAGCCAGCACAGTGCATGTCATAGTGCTCAGCAAATATTTGTTAGATGAATGAAATAAGTCCCCCTAAATGAATGAAAAATTCCTCCAATAAGCATGGTTTCTAAACATTGTACCTCTGAGCACGTAGGCGTAGCATTTTCCCCATGGTGTCATAAATGGATGAGGCTGCCTAAATAATTCTACAGGATAAACTGGCTGCCTTCTGGGCTTTTCTCTTAAACGAAGACTGCTATCAAGGCTGCTAATATTGTTTCCCTGGGTGTACCACAGAGGATGCCAAACTTTATTAGTCTAAGGTGTCTGCTTCATGTAGCAACTTGCTTCTTAATGAGCTTGTTTATCTCACCATCTTGAATGTTAATATTGTTGAGAGGGAAGCATGCTGATTGACTGTTACTGTTTCTTTTCTTGAAAAGATGAAAATCTCCAGGGAGAGCATCAAATACAGTCTATGTGCTAATAATTAGTCAATAACTAAGCTCTGTTTCAAAAAAAGAGAAAAGAATGGGAATAAAGAGAAAGGAATGGCTTAAAGATGAGCAATACAAATAGGAAGTTGGAAAGATGCTTTTATTTTTTTCTCTAAACTTCTGGCAAGGTCCATGAACTAAACTGATAATCTGAAACTCAGCCTTGAAAGTTGAGCCTAGGGACCTGCTGGGCTACTGGCTCACCTCTAAGCCACACAATTGGTAGGAGAAAATATACTCTGAACATAATGGCAAGGCTGAAAGTTGAACAGTTCATCCTTATCAATGTTTCCATTTGTAATTTGAGTTTTTGCTGTAATAATCTACTTAAACTACAGCACTTCCCTCAGATAATAGTTTCTGTGCTGGTTATTCCCTGTTTGCTAACTGTCTGCCTCCCCAGGTCCATTCTTCACTCTCCTCTGCCCTGCTCTGTGACCCAGAGGCTGATTCCCTTTTCTCAGGCTTCTGCTGAGGTCAGCAGCGCAAGATGAGAGAGTGGGAAGTCCAGGTCCTCTCCTGTCCCACACTGCTGCAGCGCCCAGTCACCTAGAAAGAACTGCCTGCTTCTAGGGCTACTGGTCCTTCCTGCTGGCTCTCATTAAGCTCCAGTAACACAGTCTTGTTCCTTTGCACCTGAGTCTTGGGGACGTAACAGCCTCCCACTCTGGGTAATCTCCAAGTGCCTCAATTTATCTTGTCTGTAGTTTTAACCTTGCCCACACCTCCTTAAATAGCCCTTTCACTCAAATTTCTTACTTTGAGCCATCTGAGATGAATACCTCTATACCCTAACTGTCTCAAGTCAGAGGATGTGGTCCCTCATTACGCTTTTTTATTTCATGTCCCTCTATAATGTTTTCACTGTTTTCTGAGTATTTCCAATTCCAACACATCTCAGCCCCACAAGGACTCTGTGAGGTAGGTGGGGTGGGTTTTTATCCCCATTTCTTACCCTCCATCAGATAAGAAACCTGAGACTCAGAGGCTAAGCCACTTATCCAGTCACATAGTCCTCTCCCAAGTGGGGAAAGATCCTGATGCTGGGAAAGATTGAAGGCAGGAGGAGAAGGGGACGACAGAGAATGAGATGGTTGGATGGCATCACCGACTTGATGGACACGAGTTTGAGCAAACTCTGGGAGTTGGTGATGAATAGGGAAGCCTGGCATGCTATAGTCCATGGGGTCACCAAGAGTTGAACACAACTGAGCGAGTGAATTGACTGACCAAAGTGGGGAAAGGCTTATTAGAAAAATAACACATCAATCCACACTGAAAGTAGAAAACTTAAATCATTCTCTATTCTTTTTTCTCTCAGAGTTCTTTGAGAAGGTAATAGGGAATGAGAACAAAGGAGAGATGGAAAGGAGAGATGAACCTGAGTAGAAGCAGGAGCACTGCCTCCATTTCAACAAGCTGGAAGGCAGGGTGTATGACCACAGATGCAGTGGTTTGGAAGAATTGGCTGAATGAGGACCTTGTTTTTCTCCAGAAAGAAGAACATCATGGGAAGATGACTTTCTACATTTAGAAAAATAGAGATGGATTGCTTAGCTAATGTATTCTTTTGAGATTTATGGTCATACATTTGAAGAAATTCAGTAAGCAGAGTTGTATGCGTGCTTTCTTCTCCCTCTCTTTTCTTTCTCTCTCTATGTCTCTCTATCTCTGTCTCTCTCTTCAATGCTCAGCTTCTCTGCTGTGGGCATAGAGTAAATAGATGGTTGATTTTAACCAGGTTGGAACTTTGCCAGTTGTTTATCATAAGGAATAAGGAGAGAAATTAAAATATTTGTAAAGCAGTGCTAGAATCTGGAATCCTGGTGAAGAGGAAATGATGACATGATAAAGGACAATAGAAAAATTGGTAGGACCAATGGTTGGTGATCTTAATGGGGTAGAAGGTTGAGTAAATTAGTTGAAAGGATAGAACTTTGTACTTGAAGTTGAGGTTTGGATGACCTTGTTATCCCCAGTGTCTTATTTGTGTTTTTAATCATAGCATTCAGTGCAGTGCTTGGCATATAGTTGGCAGTACCAGAACGAAGTTTGCAAAAGTGAATGAATCGTCAGTCTCAGGAGAAAGCAAACTGTGGAAGGGGAAAGATAGTTTGTCTCTGCTGTTCATTTATTTGCTGTGCACATTGCCAGTTCACCCTTTCTCCTTCTTCCACCCCTGTCTTTTCTCTCTCACACACACACATATACACACAGTACTCTATCTGTGCTAAGTCACCTCAGTCATGTCCAACTCTTCGTGACTATATGGACTGTAGCCTACCAGGCTCCTCTGTCCGAGGGGATTTTCCAGGCAAGAGTACTAGAGTGGGTTGCCATGCCCTCCTCCAGGGGATCCTCCCAATCCAGGGATTGAACCTGCATCTCTTATGTCTCCTGCATTTGCAGGTGGGTCCTTTATCACTAGTGCAACCTGGGAAGCCCTGTTTCTCTGGACTTCTGGCTTTTAGTTTCTTATTTCAACCTGCCTGCCTGAGCCTAACATGCCATTCTTCCGCCCTCTGTTTCCTGTATGGCCCCTATCATCTCCTCAGGGAGACATTTCTGGAGTCCTGCAGCCCCTCACAACCATGCCATATCATTGAAGCCATTGCTATGGCACTTGCTTCATTTTGCCTTAATGACTGACTTTTAAATTTTGATTTATTTGTGTTTGACCTGTGTGCATTTAACTTTTAAAATTAATTTATTTATTTTAATTGGAGGATAATTGCTTTACAATATTGTGACGGTTTTTACCATACACTGACATGAATAGCCTCAGGTACACATGTGTCCCCCCATCCTGACCTCCCCTCCCACCTCTCTTCCCACCCCATCCTTCTGGGTTGTCCCAGAGCACCAGTTTTGAGTGCCCTGCTTCATACATCAAACTTGCACTGGTCGTCTATTTTACATATGGCAGTATACATGTTTCAATGCTATTCTCTCAAGTCATCCCACCCTCACCTTCTCCCACATAGTCCAATAGTATGTTCTTTACATCTGTGTCTCTTTTGCTGCCTTTTCCCAAAGAAAGGCATTGTCTAATCAAATGGTAAATCAACCAGGTTCTGGCTTAGGGCAAAAGAGGCAATAGAAGTAATGAATAGTGAACTTTACTTGAGCTCAGAAAATAAAATAAATCCCTGTGTTTATCAGCAGAGAAGAAAATTAAAAGTACAGACTCCAAGAATTGAGCTATTAGGTTAACATTTCCTAAATGACAGGATAGAAGTCCTTGCACTCTGCTCCTCTGTTTCTCCAGTGACTTTTTGAGCTCTAGCCACAACAAATCTACTAATTTTTGCTCAATATATTAAAAATAATATCAACAGTAACATTTGTATAATTTTTAATTGTGTTTTCACACTTGTCCCACTTATATCCCACATTCTGTTAAGTCTCATTTATAAACACCCATTTTTACTTGTAAAAACCCATTTTTCTAGGCAAACGATCTGAGGCACTAGGAGATTACGGGATTTGTCTAAGGATATACAGCGGTAAGCAGGCAAACGAAAATCTCAATTCTAAATCATTTGAATCCAAATCTCATAAGCTTTTGACTTTTCAAATTATTTCTTAAAGAATCCCAGGATGCCACAAGGGTGTATATTGTTCTACATTTCATACCAGAGGATTGAAAGATGGGGGCCCCAAACAACTTGGTTGACACAAACCCAGAGAACCCAGGCCTCTCGTTCCTCAACCTAGAACATCTTCAGCCAACACACAGCACTCCTCTGGGTGGTAAAAACATGGAAAATCTTTCCAACTTTTCATTCTCAATCCTCTATTCTTCATCAACAAGGGGACCCATATCTTGAGTTCTAAGGTAATCCACTAAAAACAGGTGCATTTGGGGAACCATTGCTTCTGAGGAGAAAGCGGCTTCCATTCAAGGAAAACTGGTCACATGAAAGAGATCCTTGGAAGAGAGTCATTCTGAGGTCAGAGGTGAGGGGCTATTCAGTTTCCTAAGTCTGGAGGGTTATGGGTGTTGGAGCTTTAGCTATAGACTTAACGTGGAGTACTAGCAAAGAAATTTAGAAAGAGAAAAGATGGAAGCAGAAGTAGATTCTTAAAAATCCTTCAGCTTTTTTAAATAAACTGAGTATGACAAAAGTTAGTGTGAAGAAGAAAAAGGAAACAGACATAAAAATTAATTTGCTGGAGGCAGACATCTTCACATAAAGAATTAAGAGTAGGAAGTTCACTCAATTTTGTTTCAGCTCCCACATCTGTGAAGTGAGTTGGAACTGGCTTGCCCTGCATAACTGAAGGACTATTTTTGGGATCCAGCAAGATCACAAGGTGTTCTTGATGTACTAAGGCAGCCAACGATTGCCTTGGGACCACTAGTAGACAACTTATGCTACGTGTGCCTTCAATTCATGTGACACTGTCTTTCAAACCAGAATCCAAGAGTATTCTCAACAGTGTAACTGATTCTATGAGAAGTTTTACATTTTGTTTACATTTTGATAGTAATCTAAAAAATAAATATTAATCTAAGCATTTTTAAAAAACCTTCTAAAGACAACCTCATGACCTAGTCCTGCCCCTTGATCTCTATGCCCACACGCAGGCTTGTTTGTAATGACTTTGCTGGTTCATCGTCTTCTCCTTCAACTCTCAAAGAGAGAATGTCCCCTACCCTTACTCTGTTGATGCCTCTGACTCTGCCCCTTGGTTCTTTTCTCTTCTTCATTTGTTCTCATTCATTTAGTGATCTCATTCAATCACACGATTTTAAGCATCACATATAATCTGACAACACCCAGAGGCACTGTATACCTTTGGCCCACATCTTTTGCCTGAACATCAGCCCAACTGATGTTTCACTTGGATATCCCAAAGAGTGACCTTACATCTTTGGTGAACCAGAACAGTTCTGGATGATTCCTATTGTTCCAGCATGATTATTAATAGTGTCTCCTTTGTCTCAAAAATGTCCTGGTTTGGACAGCAAATTATGATCACCCTGCCAACAGGCTTCCCAAACTTAACATGTCCAAACTGAACACTTGATATCCACAAAATGCCCCCAGGCAATCGTCTTCCTTATTCCAGTCAGTTCAGTTCAGTTCAGTTGCTCAGTTGTGTCCGACTCTGCGACCCCATGAATTGCAGCACATAAGGCCTCCCTGTCCATCACCAACTCCCGGAGTTTACCCAAACTCATGTCCATCAAGTCGGTGATGCCATCCAGCCATCTCATCCTCTGAGGTGCCCTTCCCTACAGCCCCCAATACCTCCCAGCATCAGGGTCTTTTCCAATGAGTCAACTCTTCACATGAGGTGGCCAAATTATTGGAGTTTCAGCTTCAGCATCAATCCTTCCAATGAACACCCAGGACTGATCTCCTTCAGAATGGACTGGTTGGATCTCCTTGCAGTCCAAAGGACTCTTAAGAGTCTTCTCCAACACCACAGTTCAAAAGCATCAGTTCTTTGATGGTGAGCTTTCTTCACAGTCCTGGAGAAGGAAATGGCAACCCACTCTAGTACTCTTGCCTGGAGAATCCTATGGAGGGAGGAGCCTGGTAAGCTACAGTCCATGGGGTCGCAAAGAGTCAGACACAACTGAGCGACTTCACTTCACTTCACTTTTCTTCACAGTCCAACTCTCACATCGATACATGACCACTGGAAAAACCATAGCCTTGACTAGATGGACCTTTGTTGGCAAAGTAATGTCTCTGCCTTTTAATATGTTATCTAGGTTGGTCATAACTTCCCTTCCAAGAAGTAAGCACTGTTGAATTTCATGGCTGCAATCACCATCTTCAGTGATTTTGGAGCCCAAAAAAATAGTCTGCCACTGTTTCCACTGTTTCCCCATCTATTTGCCATGAAGCGATGGGACCAGATGCCATGATCTTCGTTTTCTGAATGTTGAGCTTTAAGCCAACTTTTTCACTCTCCTCTTTCACTTTCATCAAGAGGCTCTTTAATTCTGCTCCACTTCCTGCCATAAGGGTGGTTTCATCTGCATATCTAAGGTTATTGATACTTCTCCCAGCAATCTTGATTCCAGCTTGAGCTTCTTCCAGCCCAGCATTTCTCATGATGTACTCTGCATATAAGTTAAATAAGCAGGGTGAGAATATACAGCCTTGACGTTTGTTGTTCCATGTCCAGTTCTAACTGTTGCTTCCTGAACTGCATACAGGTTTCTCAAGAGGCAGGTCAGGTGGTCCAGTATTCTCATCTCTTTCAGAATTTTCCACAGTTGATTGTGATCCACACAGTCAAAGGCTTTGGCATAGTCAATAAACAGAAATAGATGTTTTTCTGGAAATCTCTTGCTGTTTCGATGATCCAGTGGATGTTGGCAATTTGATCTCTGGTTCCTCTGCCTTTTCTAAAACCAGCTTGAACATCTGGAAGTTCACAGTTCACGTATTGCTTAAGCCTGGCTTGGAGAATTTTGAGCATTACTTTGCTAGTGTGTGAGAAGAGTGCAACTGTGCGGTAGTTTGAGCATTCTTTGACATTGCCTTTCTTTGGGATTGGAATGAAAACTGAACTTTTCCAGTCCTGTGGCCACTGCTGAGTTTTCCAAATTTGCTGGCATATTGAGTGCAGCACTTTCACAGCATCATCTTTCAGGATTTGAAACAGCTCCACTGGAATTCCATCACCTCCACTAGCTTTGTTCATAGTGATGCTTCCTAAGGCCCACTTGACTTCACATTCCAGGATGTCTGGCTCTAGGTGAGTGATCACACCATCATGATTATCTGGGTCGTGAAGATCTTTTTGTGCAGTTATTCTGTGTAATTTTGCCACCTCATCTTAATATCTTCTGCTTCTGTTAGTTCCATGTCATTTCTGTCCTTTATCAAGCCCGTCTTTGCATGAAATGTTCCCTTGATATCTTTAAGTTTCTTTAGGAGATCTCTCGTCTTTCTCATTCTGCTGTTTTACTCTGTTTCTTTTCATTGATCGCTGGGGAGGGCTTTCTTATCTCTCCTTGCTATTCTTTGGAACTCCTTATATCTTTCCTTTGCTTTTTGCTTCTCTTCTTTTCACAGCTATTTGTAAGCCCTCCCCAGACAGCCATTTTGCTTTTTTGCATTTCTTTTCCGTGGGTATGATCTTGATCCCTGTCTCCTGTACAATGTCATGAACCTCTGTCCATAGTTCATCAGGCACTCTGTCTATCAGATCTAGGCCCTTAAATCTATTTCTCACTTCCACTGTATAATCATAAGGGATTTGATTTAGGCCATACTTGAATGGCCTAATTATTTTCTCTACTTTCTTCAATTTAAGTCTGAATTTGGCAATAAGGAGTTCATGATCTGAGCCACAGTCAGCTCCCAGTCTTGTTTTTGCTGACTGTATAGAGCTTCTCCATCTTTGGCTGCAAATAATATAATCAATCTGATTTTGGTGTTGACTATCTGGTGATGTCCATGTGTAGAGTCTTCTCTTGTGTTGTTGGAAGAGGATGTTTGCTATGACCAGTTCATTTTCTTGGCAAAACTCTATTAGCCTTTCCCCTGATTCATTCTGTACTCCAAGGCCAAATGTGCCTGTTACTCCAGGGGTTTCTTGACTTTCTACTTTTGCCTCTTCCAGTCAAAGGCAGTTAAATCCATCCAGTTGCTCAGTCCAAAAACTCTTAGTCCCACCCTTTCTCTCTCTCCACATTCAAACCAAAGGGAAAGTCCCTTGGTTCTTTAAAACACGATGGAGACTGACCATTAGCACTACCTCAAACTGCTACCATCCTGGCCCACACCACCAGTGTCTTTCTTACACCTCTTTGCAAAATGTTTTCATCCAATCCTTTCTCCACAGTCTAACCTTAACACACAAGCCAGGGTGCTACAACTTAAAGGCAGGCTGGATATGTCATGCCTCAACTCATAGTCCTCCAATGAGATCCATTCTTCACAGAGTAAAAGCCAGAGTGCTCACAATGGCTCATGTGGGTGCAGGAGATTTGGCTCCCCTGTCACCTCTCTGACTAATTTCCCCCATTACTCGCTCCCATCTGGCATGACCAGCCACTTTGACAGGTACTTACAGCCTCAGTACTTCTCTTCCCTCTCCCTGCAAATTTTCTTCACCTCTTTCAAGTCTTTGCTCAAGTTTAACTTTCTCAATGAGTCCTAATGGCACCATTCTGTTTAAACTTGCCCCACCTGCCCACTCCTGATTCTCAGTCCATGTACCTTGCTTATTTTTTTCTGTTCATACTACTTCTTAGTTTCTTAACACAATATACTTTTCATATTTATTAATCATGTTTGCTACTCTCTCTCCCATTACAACGTAAGCTCCACAAGGGCAAAGGTATTTTTGTTTTGCTTTGTTTTATTCAGTGATGTAGTCTGAGCTCCTAGGACAGTCTCTGGAACATAGTAGTGGTAGTGGTGGTTTAGTTGCTAAGTCGTGTCTGACTCTTGCAAACCCCTGAACTGTAACCTATAGATACTCGGTAAATAATTTTTAAGTAATACAAAGAGGTTGGGCACAACTAACGGACTAAACACACAGTTTATCTTCCCTAAAAGAAGAAAATAATTTAGGAAAGATGTATTACAAAGACCCTGATGCTGGGGTAGATTGAAGGCAGGAGAACAAGGGGACGACAGAGGATGAGATGGTTGGATGGTATCACTACCTCAACAGACATGAGTTTGAGTCAACTCTGGAAATTGGTGATGGACAGGGAGGCCTGGCGTGCTGCAGTCCGTGGGGTCACAAAGTTGGACACGACTGAGTGACTGAACTGAACTGATTACAAAGATGATATTTGATGTCACAGGGTAAATGTTTCTCAGTGGTTTGAATTTTAAAAAGTGACAGAAATGAATCAAGTGGCAGATGAAAGCATAAGCATGAAGAACTCAGAAGAATTATGCCTTAGCACTCAGTACCTTATTCACATTTAGAGAGTCCAATTAGTTTCACAAACCAACAACTATCACATAAGGTAATATCCATTTTAATTGTATTGCATTTTAGCTTCATTTAGATTTCACTTATGAAAATATTTTGGTTTTATGATTGTATAGAAATTAATAAGCGTATAGAGTAGTTTCATATATATTCATTATTTAAAACACACATAAAATAGTAATTTGTTAGTCCTCTGGATCATTAAAGGTTTCTTCCTTTAAAAAAGCATATTTACAGCATGTTTGGCTTTTTAGGGCTGCATGTATCAGAGTGACCTCAACCTCATCTCTCATCTGTCCAGATGTGAGGTAAATTTGACACATTGGTAATTCTCTCTTCCAGGTCAGCCATGCTCATTATCTCCCATCTCCTACAGTTCAAAGATTTGCTTCATTAGTCCCTGAAGCATAAGTAAGTGCCCACCCTCTGCCAGGTGGTGACCCAGATGCTAGGCATGCAAACATGGGGATGGCAGGTGTCTGCTAACTTGAGCTGTTTTAACACCATCTTCCCCACAATCTAATACCTTATGTGTAAACAGCACTTGTAGTTCACAAAGTGCTTCAATGTAAATTCACCCTTTGAGGCAGGAATGTGAGGTGTAAGAATTGACAGTCCCAGAGATTGACTCGTTTAGGTCACATGGCTAGAGTCAGAAGCCAGAATGCAAGCCCAAATGTTTAACCCTGTACTCTAAGTGATAGTTTCTGTCTTCTGCATTCAGTGTCTTTGTCTCTATGTCACACCCTCTCCCACCTACTTGATTTCCATCAAGTATTCCCAGGACTTCTGATGCCTTCCTGCTTCTCAGTAGGAGGACCACAAAGCTAAGGCAATGCTCTTACACATTGTGAGCTCCTTCCTTTCTGCACTGTGAGGCTGCAAGAGCAAACCTAAAGTCTACAGAATGGCATGCTCCAGGGCCATTGGTAATAACATGATTTCAAGTCCAGTGAGTGGTTAGTGTGCCCAGGTCATGTAAGTACACTCATACCTGTGAGTTTGAGGAAAGTCACATTATGGATCACAGAGGATGAGTGCTGAGTTCCTTGCCTTCCAAGACTGCCTCCTTGCTGCCTGATCTGATCTGCCCCAGTACGCTCTGCTGTAAATGCCCGTCTGCCATCTGGACACAGAGTGTCAAACAGCACCCTCAGGACATCCCACCAGATCTGTTTCTTCCTGGCTTTGGCTAATGCCAACCTTTGAGCCCAGGAAAGTCCTGTGACAGCTAGGGACAGAGTTCACCTAGACTTAATGTTTTCAGCATCTGCAGTTGTCGCAAGCACCTCATCCCACCATCAGCTAAAGCCCTGTGCTGTCTCTACAGCTCAGGCCATTCAAGATGAGGGGATTGTTTCCCCCTTTGTGTTTTTCTTCTATCAGTGCACCTGCTCAAAAAGGCTACAAATGGACACTTCACACACATTGGTGTTAGATGGATTTTTTCTCCTGAATAATACTTTGTGTCCAGATAACACTTTTCTCCCAGAACTTTCTCAGAGACATTGTTATTCTCATTCTCATTTACTAGATGAGAAACTGGATGAGCAGGGAAGTTTTGTCTGATAATAATACGCTGAGAAGGGGTGGAATTTCCCAAGAATTATGGTGTAAGCAAAGCATGAGTACAATCTCAGGACAGAGGGCACAGCATAGGGGGCCATGTGCCACTAGGTTTACAAAAATTAGTGAAAATGACATCTACTGGCCCACATGTGGTAAGTGACCAATAAACATTTGTTTATGGATGGTTGACGAAATGCCATCACACTCTCTCGCTGTGTCCTTGTTAACTGCACTGGGTGGTAAAGTGGAACAGGTATAATTACTCCAAATTTATAGAGAAAACACTGAGGGGCTACAAAGCTCTCAACGTTACACAGCTCAGGACATAACAGAGGTTTCTAACTACAAAATCATGGCCCTTAGTATTTGGAATCAGTTTAACACCCTGATTCCATCACTTACCAATTGTATCATCTGGGCAGTATGTGGCAATAATAATAATACTCTTTTTGGAGCCTTGATGAAAATTAAAGTAATTTTCTAAAGGATTTAGCATAATGCCTGGCTCAGAATACAGGACTAATAAATGCCTTATTTTATACTAAACCACCTCCAGATATGATCTTTCTTATTTAGAAAAAAAAAAAAACTATTTTCAGGCAGCAGAACTGAATTGTACAGAGACAGGTGAATAAAATGTATCAAATAGAACGCATAAATGACATCAGTACCCTATAGCAGAGGAGTCCAGGGGTGATGGGAAGGTGGAGACTAGGATGCTGGTTCAGCCAGCCTTGGACCAAATGAGGGTATCCTTGGAAAATTCCTATGTGGCTTTCCCTCCAACCAATATCTATTCTCTCTGCAGTTCCTTCTGTGATGCACAGACCTTTCAGTGGTCCACATGGCACTGACTTTTACATAAATTTCCACTAACTCTTCCTAACTTTCTCAACCTTACTCAACCATTAACAAGTGGGTCTGATTGCTTGGTCTCAGTCTGGTCAACCACAAGGCTAACATCTCAGGAGGCTGATGAAATTGGTGGTTCCAAGATCCTTCCTAGTGGGAAGGGATTCTGGAGTCATTCAGTGTTCAGCAGGAGCTGTACTGGTGTTGGGACCATGACATGGTGGTCATATGGTGGCGATATGGTGACTAGTCCTGATGCTCTCACACTTTAGGTGGGGAGGAAGACAAGCAAATCAATATTCAAGGATAACTTCTTACTGTAGATAGTTACAATCAATAAAGCTTTGTGAAGAGATGCTTTGGAACCACTCTTACTATCTACTGTTAACACGTTCAGGTTCTGGTCTATATATTTTACAAAAGATGTCTCATTTGATCTTGTCAATAAACCTGGGATTATTATTCCTATTTTAGAGTTGAGAAAATGGATTTGAGGAAGCTAAATAACATACCCGAGGTTTGACTAGCAGCAAAACAGAGTTAATCCCAGATCCATCCCATATCTTCCTATTATGCTATTCCTGGAAAGGTACAAAATGGAAGCAGAGAAAAGATAGATTGTTCTAGGCCCAAGAGCACAGTTTGGGAGGAGAGACTCTTAATCATCTTAATACTGAGCTCAGGGACTCCTTGGACATTTTCATCCATGCTTCTTTGCTCAGGTGTACCCCCCACTCCTTCCTTACTGGGCACAGAGAACCTCTGCTGTCTGACCCTTTCCCATCATATCTCCTAAGAGTACTGACTCTGGGGTCAGACAGCATGGGCTCAGATCTCAGCTCCACCACTTACTGATGCAGGAAGTCCTTTGATGCCCATCATGCCTCAGTTTCCTCATATATAAAATGGGAAGCAAAGCATTGCCTTTCTCACAGAGTTGCTGTGGAGATTCAGTGATTCCTTAATGTAAGACTTGTGACTCAATGCCTGACAAGTGACAGATGCTCAGTAAACACGTGCATCTCACTGCCACTGCCACTATTGCTACCATCTACAGGAACACCGGCTTTCTACCACACTCATCCTTTCACTATTCCCTAGACACACTTTGCACTTTTCTATCCTCAGGTCTTTTGCTTAATGTTCTCTTTAGCTGAGATGCCCTTCATTCTTCCTCATAAAGTTTTGTTCTATTCATCTAGACTTTTATTTGTTGTTATCATACGTCACAGTATCCTCCACACAATAAGTCCCCAAAAGCTCTCTGTTTAATCCGTAATTAAATATATGTTAATAATACTACTAAATTTATGGTACATTAGAGTTTATCTAAAATCCAATAACTGTATAAAAATCAAAATTTCTTGATGCAGGGAACCCAAAGCCAGTGCTCTGTGACAACCTAGAGGGGTGGGATGGGGTGGGGGGTGGGTTCAAGAGGGAGGGGACATGTGTATACCTAATGCTGATTCATGTTGATGTATGGCAAAAACCATCACAATATTGTAAAATAATTATCCTCTAATTAAAAAAATAAGATAAAAAAGAAAAAAATTTCTTATAGTGTCATGTTAGCTGATTGACTGTGAGATGATAGAGTACTGTCTGAATCAAAGAAAATTTAAATTATGCACCATATAGTAAGAATGTGTGTGGTCTTATAGTCTAACACTTTGAACATTAGTAACCAATTTATAAAATGTATAGCTTTTATCCTTTATCTTCTGTGCAAAAAGGAACCTAATGGTAATTGGTAGTGATAATATCACCTTGAGTTTGAACTTCTAGCAGCAATGACAACATCCACATGTAGATGTAAGCTTTTCCAAACAATCTCCTTTCATCCCTCAAACTTCTCAACACAGAGCACAAACGACTTCAGAGCAGACAGTAGCAGAGGCCGGTCAGCATCTTGGAATACCATCCACAACAAGCCCTGAAACACCAGAAGGAAAAAGTTGAAAAATCTAAACCCCATCCCCCCTCCCAGAATAGATGGTATCTGTCTAGGTCCCTCTCACCAAAGGAGACAGCACCCTTCAGTGGAAAGAATAAGCATTCTTCTTGGCATTAACTTCTGTGCCCTTAGAAGTCTCTAATATAACTGTGAAAATTGATATCTGATGCTTCCACAAGGCAAGCCAACCGCCTCCAGGTCAGCCTCTGGCATAATGACCGGTCCTGCACTGTGTTAGAGCTTTGAGAACTCATGTTTGGATGCTGAAGTGCTGCACTGTCCACACCCTTCCAGTGGGCCATGTTGTATCAGAACTATTCACTATGACCCATCCCTCTTCAGTGGCCCTGCATGGCATGACTCATAGCTTCTCTGAATTACTGAAGTCCCTACACAACAAGGCTGTGATCCATGAAGCAGAGTCAGTTTTCATTCCAATTCCAAAGAAGGGCAATGCCAAGGAATGTTCAAATTACCATACTATTGTGCTCATTTCACATGCTAGCAAGGTTATTCAAAATCCTTCAGGTGAGGTTTCAGCAGTACACACACTGAGAACTTCCAGTTGTAGAAGCTGGGTTTTGAAGAGGCAGATGAAACAGAGATCAAATTGCCAACATTTGTTGGATTATGGAGAAAGCAAAGGGTTTCAGAAAAACATCTATTTCTGCTTCATTGACTATGTTAAAGCCTTTGACTGTGTGGATCACAACAAACTGTGGGAAATTCTTAAAGAGATAGGAATATCAGACCACTTTTGTTGTCTCCTGAGAAACCTGCATGTAGGTCAAGATGCAACAGTTAGAACTGGACACGGAACAATGGACTGATTCAAAACTGGGAAAGGAGTATGACAAGGCTGCATAATGTCACCCTGGTTATTTAACTTATATACAGTGTACATCATGTGAAATGCCAGGCTGGATGAATCACAAGCTGGAATCAAAATTTCTAGGAGAAATATCAATAACAAATATGCAGATGACACCACCCAAAGGGGAGAAATCAAAGAGAAACTAAAAAGTTTATTTAACTTACATGCAGAGTACATCATGTGAAATTACCGGGCTGGATGAATCACAAGCTGGAATCAAGATTTCTAGAAGAAATATGCAGAGATACCAGTCTAATGGCAGAAGTGAAGAGGAACTAAAGTGAAGAGAAATTTAATTCCCCTAAGTGAAGAGGAACTAGAGTCTCTTGATGAAGGTGAAAGAGGAGAGTAAAAAAGTGGACTTGAAACTCAACATTCAAAAATCATGATCATGCCATGACTTCCTAGCAAATATTAATAGAAGTGGAAAAAGTGGAAGCAGTGACAGAGTTTTTTTATTGGGCTCCAAATTCGCTGCAGATGGTAACTGTAGCCATGAAATTAAAAATGCTTGCTCCTTGGAAGGAAAGCAATGACAAATCCAGTCAGCATATTAAAAATCAGAGACATTACCCTGCCGGCAAGATTCATATAGTCAAAGCTATGGCTTTTCCAGTAGTCATGTACAGATGTGAGAGATGGACCATAAAGAAGACTGAGTGCCAAACAATTGATGCTTTCAAATTGTGGTGTGGAGAAGATTCTTGAGAGTCCTTTGGACAGCAAGGAGAAAAAATCAGTCAATCCTAAAGGAAGTCAATCCTGAATATTCATCGGAAGGACTGACGCTGAAGTTCCAATACTCTTGCCACCTGATATGAAGAGCTGATTCTTTGGAAAAGACCCTGATGCTGAGAAAGATTGAGCATTGAAAGGAGAAGGAGGTGGCAGAAGATGAGATGGTTAGCATCATCAACTCAATGGACATGAGTTTGAGCAAACTGGAGCCTGGCGTGCTGCAGTTCATGGGGTCGCAAAGAGTCGGACATGACTCAGCAACTGAACAACAACTGGTAAGTGCTGCTGACTAGGAAAGACTGATTTACTAATTCAACCAAAACAATTTAACATACCACCCAGAAGTTTCTTGGTGAAGAATATTACAAAAGAAAACTGAAAAGTCAAGGAGGAAAGGAAGAAATTTTTTGCATTCATGAAGGCAAGGAGGGAAAAACATATTTTAAACATTTCTAGAATAAGACTTTCTCCATAAATCCAGTAATTTAACACTGTTCTTAGTATATACTATTTGTTAATGAATTTAGTCATAAGCAACAAAAAGCTATAATACAAAAATAGTTCAAAGGCTATGTTATATTCAGAAAATTTTTTTAAAAATCATACTTTAAACACAAAGAAAATTGATACTATTTTTATTTTAATAAAAACAGTAGCTGATAATGAAAACTTGCCATGAACTATGGTTTGAAGCATTTTATATTAACTCCTTTAATTCTCACAGGAACAATTTGAGGTACTTATTGTCTTTATTTCATAGTAGGAGGTTAATATGTCTAAGATTGCACAACTAGTAAATGATAAAAGTGAAATAAGAACTCAGATGGTCTGGCCCCAATATCCAAGCAGTATCTTTCCACTAAACACATGGTGAACAAATAACTTAAAATTGATCTATTGGATTAGGAGATTGGGATTAGCATATATATTCTACTACATATAAAATAGATAGCCAATAAGGTCCTACTCTGGGGCTTCCTGGGTGGCACTAGTGATAAAGAATCCGTCTGTCAATTCAAGAGACATAAGAGACAAGGGTTCGATCCCTGGATCCAGAAGATCCCTTAAGATCCCTTGGACAAGGAAATGGCAATCCCCTCCAATATTCTTGCCTGAAAAATCCCATGGGCAGGAGTCTGGCAGGCTGCAGTCAATGGGGTCATATGACTGAGTGACTGAGAATGCACACACACACAGGAATCTATGGTATAGCACAAGGAGCTATACTCAGTATCTTGTAATAACCTGTAATTGAAAAGAATTGGAAAAATCACTTTACAGGACACCTGAAACTAATGCAACATTGTAAATCAACTATACCTCAGTAAAGATTCAGTTCAGTTCAGTTCATTCGCTCAGTCGTGTCCGACTCTTTGCGATCCCATGAACTGCAGCACGCCAGGCCTCCCTGTTCATCACCATCTCCCGGAGTTCACTCAGACTTCTGTCCGTCGAGTCTGTGATGCCATCCAGCCATCTCATTCTCTGTCGTCCCCTTCTCCTTCTGCCCCCAATCCCTCCAAGCATTCAACTCTTCTCATGAGCTGGCCAAAGTACTGGAGCTTCAGCTTTAGCATCATTCCTTCCAAAGAAATCCCAGGGTTAATCTCCTTCAGAGTGGACTGGTTGGATCTCCTTGCAGTACAAGGGACCCTCAAGAGTCTTCTCCAACACCACAGTTCAAATGCATCAATTCTTCGGCGCTCAGCCTTCTTCACAGTCCAACTCTCACATCCATACATGACCACAGGAAAAACCATAGCCTTGACTAGACGGACCTTAGTTGGCAAAGTAACGTCTGTGCTTTTGAATATACTATCTCGGTTGGTCATAACTTTTCTTCCAAGGAGTAAGCATCTTTTAATTTCATGGCTGCAATCACCATCTGCAGTGATTTTGGAGCCCCCCAAAAATTGTCTGCCACTGTTTCCACTGTTTCCCCATCTATTTCCCATGAAGTGATGGGACCGAATGCCATGATCTTCGTTTTCTGAATGTTGAGCTTTAAGCCAACTTTTTCACTTTCCACTTTCACTTTCATCAAGAGGCTTTTTAGCTCCTCTTCACTTTCTGCCATAAGGGTGGTGTCATCTGCATATCTGAGGTTATTGATATTTCTCCCAGCAGTCTTGATTCCAGCTTGTGTTTCTTCCAGTCCAGCATTTCTCATGATGTACTTTGCATAGAAATTAAATAAGCAGGGTGACAATATACAGCCTTGATGTACTCCTTTTCCTATATGGAACCACTCTGTTGTTCCATGTCCAGTTCTAACTGTTGCTTCCTGACCTGCATACAGATTTCTCAAGAGGCAGGTCAGGTGGTCTGGTATTCCCTTCCCTTTCACAGTTTTCCACAGTTGATTGTAATCCACACACTCAAAGGCTTTGGCATAGTCAATAAAGCAGACATAGATGTTTTTCTGGAACTCTCTTGCTTTTTCCATGATCCAGCGGATGTTGGCAATTTGATCTCTGGTTCCTCTGCCTTTTCTAAAACCAGCTTGAACATCAGGGAGTTCATGGTTCATGTATTGCTGAAGCCTGGCTTGGAGAATTTTGAGCATTACTTTACTAGCATGTGAGATGAGTGCAATTGTGCGGTAGTTTGAGCATTCTTTGGCATTGCCTTTCTTTGGAATTGGAATGAAAACGGACCTTTTCCAGTCCTGTGGCCACTGATGAGTTTTCCAAATTTGCTGGCATATTGAGTGCAGCACTTTCACAGTATCATCTTTTAGGATTTGAAACAGCTCAACTGGAATTCCATCACCTCCACTAGCTTTGTTCGTAGTGATGCTTTCTAAGGCCCACTTGACTTCACTTTCCAAGATGTCTGGCTCTAGATTAGTGATCACATCATCATGATTATCTGGATTGTGAAGATCTCTTTTGTACAGTTCTTCTGTGTTTTCTTGCCACCTCTTTTTAATATCTACTGCTTCTGTTAGGTCCATACCATTTCTGTCCTTTATCAAACCCATCTTTGCATGAAATGTTCCCTTGGTATCCCTAATTTTCTTGAAGAGACCTCTAGTCTTTCCCATTCTGTTGTTTTCCTCTACTTCTTTGCATTGATCGCTGAAGAAGGCTTTCTTATCTCTTCTTGCTATTCTTTGGAACTCTGCATTCAGATGCTTATATCTTTCCTTTTCTCCTTTGCTTTTCACCTCCCTCCTTTTCACAGCTATTTGTAAGGCCTCCCCAGACAGTCATTTTGCTTTTTTGCATTTCTTTTCCGTGTGGATGGTCTTGATCCCTATCTCCTGTACAATGTCACGAATCACATTCCATAGTTCATCAGGCACTCTATCTATCAGATCTAGGCCCTTAAATCTATTTCTCACTTCCACTGTATAATCATAAGGGATTTGATTTAGGTCATACCTTAATGGTCTAGCAGTTTTCCCTAGTTTCTTCAATTTGAGTCTGAATTTGGTAATAAGGTGTTCATGATCTGAGCCACAGTCAGCTCCTGGTCTTGTTTTTGTTGACTGTATAGAGCTTCTCCTTCTTTGGCTGCATAGAATATAATCAATCTGATTTTGGTTTTGACCATCTGGTAATGTCCATGTGTAGAGTCTTCTCTTGTGTTGTTGGAAGAGGGTGTTTGCTATGACCAGTGCATTTTCTTGGCAAAACTCTATTAGACTTTGCCCTGCTTCATTCGGCATTCCAAGGCCAAATTTGCCTGTTACTCCAGGTGTTTCTTCACTTCCTACTTTTGCATCCACTCCCCTATAATGAAAAGCACATCTTTTTGGGGTGTTAGTTCTAAAAGGTCTTGAAGGTCTTCATAAAACCGTTCAACTTCAGCTTCTTCAGCGTTACTGGTTGGGGCATAGACTTGGATAACTCTGATATTGAATGGTTTGCCTTGGAGACGAACAGAGATCATTCTGTCGTTTTTGAGATTGCATCCAAGTACTGCATTTCAGACTCTTTTGTTGACCATGATGGCTACTCCATTGCTTCTGAGGGATTCCTGCATGCAGTAGTAGATATAATGGTCATCTGAGTTAAATTCACCCATTCCAGTCCATTTTAGTTCACTGATTCCTAGAATGTTGACATTCACCCTTGCCATCTCTTGTTTGACCACTTCCAATTTGCCTTGATTCATGGACCTGACATTCTAGGTTACTATGCAATATTGCTATTTACAGCATCGGATCTTGCTTCTATCACCAGTCACATCAACAACTGGGTATTATTTTTGCTTTGGCTCCATCCCTTCATTCTCTCTGGAGTTATTTCTCCACTGATCTCCAGTAGCATATTGGGCACATAATGACCTGGGGAGTTCCTCTTTTGGTATCCTATCATTTTGCCTTTTCATACTGTTCATGGGGTTCTCAAGGCAAGAATACTGAAGTGGCTTGCTATTCCCTTCTCCAGTGGACCACGCTCTGTAGATTAGGGAAAAAAAAATGTCATCAGTTTGAAAGGGCATCACAGTTTTAGTGCATGTATCTGAATCAGTCATTTCTCCATGCTCTTATTGCTTGGGATATTCAGATGCTAAGGTAAGGCCAAGAGTTCCCCATGTCCCTAACCCGTCCCAGGAACTGCAGGAAATAACAGACAAAAGGCACGTGAGCCATAAGTCCTCAAGGGATAAATAACTTATAAATCCTAACAAAAAGCCACCACTGAGGGTAGCAGAAATGAATTCTCTGGAGAAGCACAGCCCTTCCTGGGGCACAAGAATCTCTAAATTGAATCTGTGAAGCTACTGAGGAGTTCACCAATCAAGGACCATCATAATAGTGGGCAGCTACCAAAGGTTCTGCAGGAGCTCTGAGGCAGCTCTCTTGGGAAGGGACAGCGAGAGGGTTTCCCTTTTTGAATGTGCTTGTAGATCAGCAGCACTGGGCTCAGAACTGCTCTCCTTCCCTTGCTCTCTCCTAGCAGCACAGGAGTCTATCTCCACTTGAGAAAAAAGTTTATTATTCTTCTCAAGGTGTGAGAGGAAACCCATTGAAATACCGAGTAAGACTGATTATTCATCTTTTTAAAAAAGTTTTATTGGAGTAGAGTTGATTTACAATTTTGTGTTAGTTTCAGATGTTCAGCAAAGGGAATCAGTTATACATATTCATATACCCACTCTTTTTTTATTCTTTTCCCTTATAGGCCATTACAGAGTATTGAGTAGAGCTCCTTGTGCTGCAGGAGGTCCTTATTAGTTATCTATTTTATATATAATAGTATGTATATGTCGATCCCAGTCTCCCAATTTATCCATCCCCCGGTAACAATGTTGGTTTTTTATATCTGTAACTATTTCTGTTTAGTAGATAAGCTCATTTGTACACTTATTTCAAATTCCACGTATAAGTGATATCACATGATATTTGTTTTTCTCCATCTGACTTACCATAATTTGAAAAGATTCATGTACCCCAGTGTTCATTGCAGCACTATTTACAATAGCCAGAACATGGAGGCTGCCTAAACGTCCCACTGCAGTGGAATGGATAAAAAAGGTGTGGCATATGTATACAATGGAATCTTAGCCACAAAACACAATGAAACGATGTCATTTGCAGCAACATGGATAGACCTATAGACTGTTGGTTGTTACACTGAGTGATAACCCATCTTTAATCTATTGGACTTAAGTTCCTCTGTGGCCTCAGCATGTAACAGAGCTGTAGTCTCCCTAAACAACATGTTCTTTCTCAGGCCAACTCCAGAAGGCTGGAAAACATGGCCTGTCCCCATGTCTGTTTGCAAGATAGTGCTGAGAAGGTCGGCATGAAGGGTGAGGGTGGGGCTGGCATGTGGCCTTGGTCTTGTTCTGAAAATTGACAGAGGAGGGACAACCACTCTGTAGAGGAGGTCCATGCCTTGCCTCTCCTTGGGTGGAAAGCATTTAGGGTGCATGAGTCAGGCAGGTATGATGCCCTTCCTCTTTGACCTTTAACTCCAAGAAACAGGAGTCAGCCCATGCTGTATTAAAGTTACCTTCAGGAAAAGGAATCTTAAATCTATTGGAACTGCTACAATCCTACAGTCTTTGGCCACATACCTGTTCCTTTAAATATGTATATCTTAACCTGTGCTTTTTACAAATAAAACACTATTAAACTATAGGGTAGAGAAAGGGGAAGAGGTGATGCTTATTTTCTAATGAAGAAGATGGGACTGTGCACACGTAAGGGAAAAATAAACAGAATAATAAGTGGAAGTGGGGAGGTGTATAACTAACTGGCCAAACTCTAGATGAATCAGACATCCATGTTGAAGGGTGAAGAAAACTGCTTAAAAAGAAACCCTACCTTCTTACCTTTCCAGACTGAGAGAAGGTTCTGGGTAAGGAGAAGAAACTGGGAATTACATAGGCATTGTCAAATTCCTGGCTAGAGCCCAGGACACAGGAGGGCCTGGCTGGGACAATCTTCATCCTCATTGACTGGGGACAGGAGCTCTTGGACCCACAGAAGGATGTATCTCGGTTTTATTTCAGGTACAGGGTCTCTCTGATGGTGGGAAGTGAGAGGGGAAACCAATGCACCGTTTACCTTGTCTTCACTCCTGTTCCAGGAACAGGGCATTGGGAAGTGAACCCATTGATGGCGGTATCTCCCTTGGGAAATGCCCTGCAGGATAGTCTTAGCAGAGAATATGGTCACAGAGAGCACTGGTCTGAAGTCCGACTTGTGGAATCTGTGCCCCCTGAGATAGTTGCTTTGCTTGTCCCATACTGATGCCTCCTGACTTGACTCCCAGACCAGGACAAATGCCTGCCTACTCCTCTGGATGCATCTCTCAGGAGTCGTGACAACCGGAAGGGGTCTTAGGGAGACAGAGGAAGATGAGACCAGCAGCCCGCTGCCAGTTTGAGGTGAAAAAGGAAGATATATCATACTGGACAGTCTCTGAGCTTTCTGAGTACAAAAACTCTCTGGCAGGTTCTGACTGATCAGAGGTATCCCCAGAGACTCTAGCCACAGCTGAAACCCACTGTGTCAAAAGGATTTTATCATGTTTGATGGAGCCACCATGATTTTATGCACCATGCCTTCTGCTTGGTGCAATCTGTTACAAAAACAGCTAAGTATATCATTCTGCTAAACATGGGGCATGATTGCAAGGAGCATTCAGCTAATATGTTGATACATACCAGCTCCTCAGTCTGTAAAGTGTGCTGCTGTCTAGCTGCACAGTTACTGTTCCAGGATCAATATTGTAGGCAAGGGGAATAGTATTCCCACTAGCAATTCCAAGAAGCTTCCAAGAAGGGAAAATTTTAAGAGGCAAGCAAGATTCTCTGTCTCTGTTGCAAAGTGCTAGTGACAACGTGCCCAGGTGGTAACCATTGCTTTTAAACATTTAGAAACTCCTTTATCCTATTGGAGAAAGTTTCCATGACTCACTGGGCTGGACCTGGGGAAAGCAGAATTGGAGCAAGATTTTTTTTTTTTTTTTTGCCCATTTTTTTTCTTTTTTCATTCAGTCAATAATTACTGAGTATTAAGAACCATTCTAGACATTGTGAACAAAAAGAAAATAAGACCAGACCTCTTCTTTTAGTATCAACATCACTGTTTTGGGGGAGCAGATAGAGGAGCACATAAACCATTATAATAGCAAATTTAGAAGCTCATATGTGTGTGGAGCTCTCCATGCTTTATTTCATTTAATATTGATAAGAACTGCACTAGGTAGATCGGAAAATTATTGTGTCAGAGCCCGTCAGACAAAGACCACAGGGAAAACACGTGTAATGAATAAAGCTGGGTGTTTATCTGCTACAGCAAGGGTATTATATACCATGGGGATCTGTGGGGTGTCTCATAAGACAGGAAAGAGATCCTTTTATGGTTGTGGGAGCTTGAGTTAGCCATGAAATGGGCTTGGTAGGAATCAACTAGAAATTTACTGGAAGAGTCCATGGCCTTTTAGAACACATGGGTCCGTTCAGAGTCACTGTTAAATCATTTTGTCTGTGGCCTTCTCTTGGACTCAAGGATTGGAATAGAGAGGTGTTGAAAGAGTGGGAGCTTAGCTAGTTTCTGATGAATATCATGGTTTTGATTTGGTATAGCTTATCAATTTTGCCAAATATACTGCAGTCCATTATGAAAAATTGTGGCTTCTTTTTCAATTAGTAGTACCCTCTTTCCACAGTCTAGCTGCCAGGGGGCAGCCTTTTCTCTTTATCAATCGTTACTATTATTTCAATTTTACCAGTGAAGATACTAAGAAGCAGGATGTACCGCAGTGTGTATCATCAGGAAGTTCCGCAGAGGCCCAGTCAAACCTAGCTCTCCTGACTTTTAAAAGAGTCACATAACTATCCTACCTTGACCCAGGAAATCTGTTCAAATTGGAACTTCTCTCTTGCTCTAAACTTATTTACATGCCTTTCTCCTTATCTCCTCACATATATGACTGGCAACTGGAATTACAAACATGTAGTATAGTGACTGAGTGTGGTCCTTGGGAGTAAACTGTCCAGCTTCAAAACCTGAATCTATCTTTTACTGGGTGAGTGGCCTGAGGTAGGATACTAAGCTCTCTGCACCCTGATATTCCCTCAACTTGAAAATGAGAATAATATGGGTATCCTCCTCACAGGGTTATTACAAGAATTAAAAGGAGATAATGTACCTGAAGTGCTCAGATAATATACCTGATGTACAGAAAGTGCCTGATTAAAAAGTTGTTACTAATCTTATCTTGTTATCTCCCTTTAATATCTAGTTCAGGACCCTAAAAATCTACAGCTCCTCAAATTTTAGTGTGAGATCTGGAGGTCTTGTTAAAACGAAGATTCTAATTCTGCAAATCCACAACGAGACCTGAGATTCTGTGAGATTTTGTATTTCCGGGGAGCTCCTGGGTGATGCCTGTTGAGGCCACACTTTAAACAGCAACTAGTTGTCAGTGTGTGATTTCTGCTGCAACAGTGTTTCTCGAATCTTGAAAAATTACTGAAATGCAAATTCTTGGCCTGGCCTCACCAGACCTCTGCATAAAACAGTCTGGGACAGGACCAGCAGTCTGTGTTTGAATAAACCCTCCAGGGATTCTGATGTTCACTAATACTGGAGAGTTACTGGCATGGAGGAGAGGGCAACACACCAGTCAAATTGCTTTCAGGATTTGCCATTTAACAGTTGTGTGCCCTTAGAAAAGTCACTTAGTCTCTCTTAGCTTAGCATGAAACCCCTAAATAGTTCATTCTATGCCCAAAAGGTAGCCAAAACTAGGCAGTGTTTCACCTCCTTGAACTCCCAAATCCATGCTTCTCTACTGCTTTTGTGAAAAGAAACAAATCACAAGTACTCAGGTCAGAAAGGTGTATTGACTATAATAAGATGATGTAAAAACATTGGGAAATTAGCATATAATACATAATTAACAAGAGCTCAAATATATTAATGAATCATTAAATGAAGATGTGAATTATTATGTATATAACATAAAGTTGAAAAGTCCAAACCATTTCTTTACCAAAAAAAAAAAATCATTTTTTATTAGGTATGCATCCAAGTCTCCTTACTAGCTATAGACTTTTTCCATCAGAAGTGGGTGTCTGATCATAGCAGCTTAATGAAGAACTAAGGTGTTTTATTTTAGCACTATTAATAAATCAATGAGGAAAGCAAGCACCCAGGTAAAATGGCCCATTCATTCCAAGGTGCAAGTACCTTTCATATGAATATTTCCCCTGCTTTTAAATTCTGTTACACTGTTAGGAACTAGCTGAGACACCCAAAGTTGACTGAAGCAGCCATTCTTACTTACGTTAACATCTGGCCCTTCCAACCACACTGGATGTTTACATGTGAGGCTTTTTATCTGGCTCTATCAATACACTCACCAGCTGGTATAGTCTATAATTAGTCAAACCTACTTATGAATATGACTCAGTTACTCCCACCTCAATCAAGAAATATTGAGAAGGATGATAAGAGCTTTATTTTCTTGTGTATGTTCACCAAATCTAAAAAAAAAAAGAAATGCAGTCATTATTACTGAAAGCCTATTAAGTTCAAGATATAGTGGTAGTTGCCAAAACCTTCTATATATCTTGCTGTTGCCATAAAACTATTTATAAGGTCCAAAGTAGGTACCTCCCAGACGAATCGCACCTCTCACATTGGAGAATAATTTTCAAATATAGCCATCTCAGGTAGCTTTAACTAACCGACACAAATCTACTAGTCCCAGCAGAAGCAGAATATGATGTGGAGATGACCTTGAATGAATCAACAGAAGACCTGAGTTACCATCTCAAGTCTACTACTAACCAGCTCCATGATCTTGCTTCTGCCATTTGGCCTCTAAGCCTCACTTCAGTTTTTGGCAAAGTGAATTTTGAGATGATCTCCATTTCTGACATTCTCTTTGGTGCTCATATTCCACCCCCGGGTGAATGTAGCTATGCATTGTTTCTATGTCACTTTTCCATGTACTTGCTTACCTTTTCTTCTTTCCCATCACTTACACTAGATGTAAAAATCTTTAGGGTGGATGGTACCACCCATGCTGCCTTTGAAACATCCTCCACAGGACATGGCCTCAGGGAGCTTTCACTTTATATAGCTAGCACCTGGCCAAATGTCTCTTTCCATTTCTATACAACACAAGAAAACAACCTTTGCTCCTACAAACATTTTCTTTCTTTGCTTTATGGCTGATCTCACTAGTGTAATGGATCTGTGTTATTGACTTGTTATGAGGTGAGAAAGACTGAGAACTGTCGTGCCATCATTTTCAGAGAAAAGCTACAATCCCACTGACAGACCTATCCTTCAGTGGGAAAGAAACTGTGAGGAAAACCTGCACGGAGCCCCATCTCAGAAAACATGCTCACTCCTTGTTGACAGAGCTGATTGTTGGAGAAATCACTCACGTCAAAACTAGTGCCCCTCTGTGGAATCACAGCATGTCTGTCACAGAGATTCTTATGTAGCCTCCTTCCTCATAAGAAAACCAAAGCTTTGAGATAAGAAGAGGTATGCCTAGGGTTATCTATCTGGATAGGGGCATGGCAATTAGGATCTATCTATCTCTCCCTTCCACTCCCAGTATTCTAGGAGTTTGAATTCCAAGCCCTGAGAGAAAATGTGGAAATATTAGACTGCAGACAAGGACAGTTGTTTGAAGCTATCTGTACTAGGAAGCTGGTGCGTTGTATTACAAGGTTGACAGCCTAGAAAATTATCAGATGCAAATGCTGAACTTTGATGTGGACAGGTGCCATGGAGAATGCTCGGGGGAAGCTGTCAAAATATAATATGCTGCAGAAATGTTAAGCACAATAGGAATATTCTGACTCTTTATGTGCACATACAGCAGGGAAATATTATAGCCTTAGAGGTCTAGAAACTGAACATGAGTCAGTAGCACAGTGATGCTGTTTAATAAAGCAAGAATGGAATTCGGAAGCACAGGCATAGAACATTAAACTCAGCACATTTGAGGGCTCTCGCTCTCTTTTATTATCCTATAATTGTGTCTTGTAACAAAGTCTTGTCTCCCCAGTGAGATTAAAGGCTCCCGAAGGATCTGATTCTTCCCTTGTATCTTTTCACCACTAGCAAGAAAATATATGTTGAGAAAGAGAATTTAAAATCTTAGGACAGCACTGGTAGAGTTCTGACTTTCTATAATTCCAGAAGAAATTTGTTTAAATGACATGGATGTAGAAAAACGGAGCATGAAGCCCAAATTAAAAAGGTTGGCTTAACATATGACTACAAAAGAGATGATCGAGGGGACAGATAGTGACAGTGGTAGCTGTCATTTGCTGAGTGTCTGTTAAGCCACAGGCATTGAATCTTACTTACATTAATATCTAATCCTTACAATGACCCTGCAGGTTAGGTTTTACTAACCCCATCTCATAGTTAAGAAAATTAAGACTCAGAGAACTTAAGTGACCCTGCTTACAATCATGAAGCTACTGAGTGACTGAGTTAGAAGACAGAGCTGCCTGGCCCTGAATTTCAAGTCTTTTCCATAGGCCCGTATGTCATTCAAAGCATGGAGAACATGTGTATCCTGGTCTGTGCTAGGACAGAGAAAGAACCCTTAACACAACAAGAAGATCTTTGACCTTGTGGGAGTAATATCATTCTGGCTAGGAGGGTGGCCGTGGAGAACAGCCACCAACCCAGCCTCACAAACGTGGAGGTTGAGATGTAGGCACATGGTGTTGGTGCAGAAAGACCATGGCAGCTGGTGCTCAGACAGCTGTCTGAAGTCCTAGAGTCAAATAAAGATGCAAGGCTCAGTTGGTCTAGAGACTGGTCAATTCCATCTTTATTTTTCCTCCTCCCATTTCCCTTTGGCTGGCTCATCCAGCTGCTCTCTGTGAAGAAACTCAGTCACTGTCCTTGTCACAATGAAATAAGGCATCTTGAAATACAGTTCTCCACTACAAGTTGCAGAGAGAAACAAGCAAGAAAGGATTCCTGTTATAGGAAAAGACTGAAGAGAAATAGAACAAAATGTTGAGTATTGGACATAAAGTTGTTTTTTACTTCCCCTATATCTTCCTAAATTTTCTAGATTTTCAAAATAAAAATGCTCTTTTTTGTAACTAGACAGAATATTACATACATTTACAATAAAAATGGAATAATAATACACAAATTTAGAAATAGGTAAATTAACCACAAGAGATTTCTTTGGAAAATGCAGACAATGATTGCTTCTGTTGAATTATCTTTTCTAGTGTTCCCCACTGCTGAATAATCTTCATAATTTAATCCCATTTTTGAGATCATAAACATCTTTCTTCTACAACATAAATTATAACCACAAAGATAAAATTAAACATTCAAAAATTAAAATAAAAAATATATGAAGAATTTTTTTTTAATGTCAACAAAATGTGCAAACTGTAAAGTTGACTAACACAGTAGCACCTTCGGAATACAGACTCAGGCAGTAAACATACTGGTGATCACAGAGGTAATGCATCAGGCGAAGGTGCTTCCTGCCTGGAGAAATTTGAGCCATGCTAGCTAGAACCCTGGAATGTGCAGGAAAGCAGCAGAGGGTTCCATTTTACTGTGGTGCTGGGAAGTCCAGGGCAGAAATGTCTTGCCTCTAAACTATCAACACGAAGAAGAGAATAACTCTCCAAGCAAGGAGACACGCATCGACAGCCACAGTAGAGAGTTTAGGCTTCCCTCATTTATCTGAGTGCAGCTGTGTGTGTCTGGCCTCAGAAATATCTTTTCAAGTAGAACCATTTTGTCATTCAAATCAAGATGTCCTGGAAGATGTTCTAGAGATTTAATAGATGTCCTTCTGAACCAACAGACCTGAGAGAAGGCTGATGAGGCAACTCTGTAGTGAGTTCTCTGAGCTGGAGAGATGAGCAGTCATAAAATCACTGTCTAGACTTGTCACTGAACAGTGTTTTAGAGTAGAATTTCTCAAACTTCGTGCTCATAGGAATCATTTGGAAATATTACAATACACATTCTGATTCTGTAGATGGGATTCTGTGTTTCCATCAAGCTTCTAAAAGAAGCTGATGCTGATGATCTGAGGACCACATGTTGAGGAGTTAGGCACTCGAGAACATCTACCATCAAATAACAAATATGTTTCTACTTTTTTTTCCTGGTTTGGCTGCATGGCATGTGGGATCTTAGTTCCCTGACCAGGGATTGAACTTGTGCCCCCTGCAGGGGAAGCTCGGTGTCTTAATCACTGACTGCCAGGAAAGTCCCAAGTATGTTTCTTCTTGAGAGTCCATTTTGGATTAAGATCTAATAATTGTGGAGGTGGAATCTGGTATTGAGAAAGACTGTAAAGTATGTGAAGCAACTTCAAGACCCAGAAGAAAAGTTGAATAATCAGTTAATGTTGTCTGGTATGTGGAAGAAAGGGTAACATTTCATTATCCTTGAGTTATTTCTGTGTTCTCATTCTGAAAATAATTGACTCAGACATCTTCCTGTAATAAGTATGGCTTGACCAGATATTTTCTGAAAGGCTAAATCATCTCACATGCTAGTAAAGTAATGCTCAAAATTCTCCAATCCAGGCTTAAGCAATACGTGAACCATGAAGTTCCAGATGTTCAAGTTTGTTTTAGAAAAGGCAGAGGAACCAAAGATCGAATTGCCAACATCCACTGGATCATTGAAAAAATAAGAGAGTTCCAGAAAAACATCTATTTCTGCTTTATTGACTATGCCAAAGCCTTTGACTGTGTGGATCACAATAAACTGTGGAAAATTCTGAAAGAGATAGGAATATCAGACCACCTGACCTGCCTCTTGAGAAACCTGTATGCAGGTCAGGAAGCAACAGTTAGAACTGGACATGGAACAACAGACTGGTTCCAAATAGGAAAAGGAGTACGTCAAGGCTGTATATTGTCACCCTGCTTATTTAATTTCTATGCAGAGTACATCATGAGAAACACTGGACTGGAAGAAGCACAAGCTGGAATCAAGATTGCCGGGAGAAATATCATTAACCTCAGATATGCAGATGACATCACCCTTATGGCAGAAAGTGAAGAGGAACTAAAAAGCCTCTTGATGAAAGTGCAAGAGGAGAGTGAAAAAGTTGGCTTAAAGCTCAACATTCAGAAAACTAAGATCATGGCATCTGGTCCCATCACTTCATGGGAAATAGATGGGGAAACAGTGTCAGACTTTATTTTTTGGGGCTCCAAAATCACTGCAGATGGTGAGTGCAGCCATGAAATTAAAAGACGCTTATTCCTGGGAAGGAAAGTTATGACCAACCTAGATAGCATATTCAAAAGCAGAGACATTACTTTGCCAACAAAGGTCCATCTAGTCAAGGCTATGGTTTTTCCAGTGGTCACGTATGGATGTGAGAGTTGGACTATGAAGAAAGCTGAGTGCCGAAGAATTGATGCTTTTGAACTGTGGTGTTGGAGAAGAGTCTTGAGAGTCCCTTGGACTGCAAGGAGATTCAACCAGTCCATTCTAAAGGAGATCAGTCCTGGGTGTTCTTTGGAAGGACTGATGCTAAAGCTGAAACTCCAGTACTTTGGCCACCTCATGAGAAGAGTTGACTCATTGGAAAGACTCTGATGCTGGGAGGGATTGGGGGCAGGAGGAGAAGGGGACGACAGAGGGTGAGATGGCTGGATGGTATCACTGACTCGATGGACATGAGTCTGAGTGAACTCTGGGAGTTGTTGATGGACAGGGAGGCCTGGCATGCTGCAATTCATGGGGTCACAAAGAGTTGGACATGATGGAGCGACTGAACCAAACTGAACTAGAAGTAGCTGTGATGCAATGAAAAGAGCACTTATGTTGCAGTCAAAGATTTTCCCTATGACTCCCAGTTAGTCTTTCTGAGTCTCTCAGAGCCTCAGAAGTGAGGGGACCCGATGCCATGATCTTAGTTTTTTTTAATATTGAGTTTTAAGCTGGCCTTTTCACTCTTCTCTTTTTGCATAAAAAGACAAAATGAACTAGGTATGTAGCTGCTAAACAGATTCCAACAGCTATTTGAGGCTGAGTGGAAACAATCCAGGAAGACTTGCAGGAAGTTAGTATTGAGCTAAGACAGGAAAGAAATGAGGATTATGGATTGATAGAAAGGATAAACAAATTGCTTAAGCAATCTAACTCATTTTCTCATGTGTAAAAATGAAGATTAAAATACAACCTCCCTGGACTCCTATGGAGATTAAATGACAATGGATTTACAAACTTAGCACAATGTCTTACACAGAGTAAGTACTCACTGCTCGATTTTCTTTAACCGTTACTGTTCCCCTCCCCACAATTTGAGTAATATAAATTCATGATTCAAAAACTATCAAAAACATATGATAAAGTACACATTGACAAGTCCTTGCTCTCTTGTCTCTTTTCTTCCAGAAGATTCTCTCTTTCCACATGGGTAGCTAATCTTAGTAATTTGTCTTTCACTATTCAGGTATCAATTCAGTTCAGTCACTCAGTCGTGTCCGACTCTTTGCGATCCCATGAATCACAGCACGCCAGGCCTCCCTGTCCATCACCAACTCCTGGAGTTCACTCAGACTCATGTCCATCGAGTCAGTGATGCCATCCAGCCATCTCATCCTCTGTCGTCCCCTTCTCCTCCTGCCCCCAGTCCCTCCCAGTATCAGAGTCTTTTCCAATGAGTCAACTCTTCTCATGAGGTGGCCAAAGTACTGGAGTTTCAGCTTTAGCATCATTCCTTCCAAAGAAATCCCAGGACTGATCTCCTTTAGAATGGACTGGTTGGATCTCCTTGCAGTCCAAGGGACTCTCAAGAGTCTTCTCCAACACCACAGTTCAAACACATCAATTCTTCAGCGCTCAGCTTTCTATAAGTATATGCAAATCTGTATTCTTATTTCAGCTTTCTTACATGAAATGTAATGTATGATATGCATTATTCTGCACTTGAATTTCTCACTTTCTTCTTTTCATATAAGTAATTAGATAAATTTTCTCCATCTTTTAAAACTGAATATGATGCTTCTGTGTGGTTGTATCATAATTTATTTTTTACTGAGACATAATTGACATATAACATTAGTTTCAGGTATACAGTGTTCAGTATTTGTATATATAGCAAATTGATCACCACAGTAAGTTTAGTTAACATGCATATTTGCAAATTTCTTTTCCTTGTGATGAGATAGCTTCTCTTAGGGTCACTGTTGTTGCTGTTGTTCATCACTAAGTTGTGTCTGACTGCTTGTGGCCCTTAGACTGTAGCCTGCCAGTCTCCTCTGTCCATGGGATTTCCCAGGCAAAAATATTGGAGGGGATTGCCATTTCAGTCTCCAGAGGTGCTTCTTGGATCAAGAATTAAACCCAGGTCTCCTGCATTTGCAGATAGATTCTTTACCACTGAGCCATCAGGGAAACCTTCCTTAGAGTTATACCATAGAGTTATTTATCCAATCCCTTATTGATGGACATTTGGAGTTCTTCTTACATTGTTCTGTTATTTATCCAGTCCCTTAATAACGGACATTTGGAGTTCTTCTTACATTGTTACGATGAATACCTTCTGTATGCCCATCACTTTGTGGGTGTGCATTTAACTCTATAAGCTCAGTTTCCGGAGGTAGGACAAATGCATTCATAATACTGATAAATATTGGCAGATTTTCATCCATGGAATGGGGGTTTGTACTGTTTGACACTCCTGTCAGCTTATGTCTTCACAGCTTGGCCAACAGATTGTGCTGTCAACCTTCAAATGTTGATACAACCTTCACCACTTATTCTACTAAATTCTTTTATTAATGAGGTCTATTTCTAAGCTTCATGTTATGCTCTGTTTTCCCATTAGATATTATTATAACCTTGTTTTTATTATTGAAGTTGTATAACATATGCTGTTATCTAGAGGGACTAAAATTTCTTCATTGCTCTTTGTTTTCAGAACTTTTCTGGCTATTCTTGTTTGTTTATTTTTCCATATGGATTTTTGGGCAAGAGTCAACTTGCCCCATTCCAAGGAAGGAGAGAGGGAGATCTTTGTTATTGCTTTTATTTGAATTAAATTAGTTGTATAAATTAAGGAGACCTGACCTCTCTACAATGTTTAATGTTTTCATTCAGGAACATAGTTACTTTTGCATTTGTTGAGTTCTACCTTTGTGCTGTGGTGTGATATTTCACACTGAGTAATTCACAAGTAAAAAGGCAAAGAACAAAGATCAACAAGTCATAATCACAAAAAGCAAACAGATTAACCTGTCCTAAAGTGAAGGGGCCATAATTCTGAATACTGGCAAAATGGTAAGAGGCAAGATTAAGTCATGAAAGAAAAAAAAAAAATTGGGAGGAAAAAAGCATTACACTTTGGGCTTAATATTTTATACTGATTATCCCTTTGAATTATCATTTCACAGATCATAACAGTGCAATGATAATAATATCTGTCCCTTAGGATTATGTTATCCAAGAGATAACACACGCAAAACATTTAGCATAGTGTGAGCCATAGGGAAATGATTCAACAAATGTTAGAGATTATAATGCTGATGATGATGAAAAAAGAGAAGTCGAAGCTCTGATATACAAAATAATTTGCCAAAATTTTTAAAGATCCATAATTCAAACACAGGTCAGCCAGTTTTCTAAAGCCCATGCTCTTTATACTATACTGCTGTGCTTCTGGGGGAGTTCATTTAATTCAGTTTAATAAGTGTTTATTAGGTATTTGCTCCAAACAACTTGAATATTATGTTCTGTTTCTGTAAGTTAGTGATGAAGCCTCATTCATTTAAAAATAACGCAGAGACGGTGGGATGATTTGGGAGAATGGCATTGAAACATGTATACTATCATGTAAGAAATGAATTGCCAGTCTAGGTTTGATACAGGATACAGGATGCTGGAGGATGGTGCACTGGAATGACCCAGAGAGATGATATGGGGAGAGAGGTGGGAGGGGGGTTCAGGATTGGGAACTCATGTACACCCATGGTGGATTCATGTCAATGTATGGCAAAACCAATACAGTATTGTAAAATAAAATAAAAAATAATTAATTTTTTTAAAGTAAAAATAAATAAAAATAAAAATAATGCAAGAAAATTCAATTTGTCTTAAGTATAACATGTATTAAGGAAGTATTTATCAGTTACTGTAACCAATTGCAGATGGGTTAGAATAAGAGTGGCACTGGCGATTACTAGGTTCAGAGATTCTAATGCCATCAGGTTGATTTCTTTCTTCTCTCTCTCTTTCTCTCCTCTTGCATGAGTTATTGGTTCCCCTTCCTGCCTCTTCTCTCACACCTGCTTTCCAATGCTTATGTTTTCAGGCTTGTTGTCCCAGGAGTCCAAGCTCACCTCATTGCTCCAGGCTTACATCCTCATATCAAGTTCTTCAGTTCAACTCCAGTTAGAAAATTCCCAGGAGTTTGGTTGGAACGGCATGAGCCACATTCTCATGGCTCACACCAGAGCGCCAGGTGGTAATTGGCAGCTCCCCCATTAGAATCACACGGTTGAATGGGAGTAAGAAGTTGCCCAGTTGAGATTTGGAGGATGTTCCCAAGAACATTGGCGCTTCAAGCAGAGAGAACAACAAATGACAATGACAAAAGTAAAATAAATAAGCAGCAAGATATATGGTACAACACAAAAATATTGCCATTATTTTGTAATAACTTTAAATGGTGTATAATGTACAAAAACTTTGAATCATTATGTTGTACACTGGCAACTAATAGAATATTGTAAATCAACTAAACTCAAAATTTTTAAAAGTAAATTATAGTATAGCTACTCAATTGGGCTATTATGCAGCCATTTCAAAGTATGTTTAAATTTTAATATGATCATGAAAAAATGTTTTCACCATGTTAATAAATTAAGAAGAACAGAATAGTCAATTGTATGAACATAACTATGTAAAAGCATGAAACAAAAATCTTTCATAGAGAAAAGACAGGGGAAAAAAGAAAAGTGAAAGTGAAGTCACTCAGTCGTGTTTGACTCACAGCGACCCCATGGACTGCAGCCTATCAGGCTCCTCTGTCCATGGGATTTTCAAGGCAAGAGTACTGGAGTGGGTTGCCATTGCCTTCTACCATTGCCTTTTCTTCTCATAGAGAAAAGACAGGGGAAAAAAAGAAAACCTTCCATCAAATGTGAATACTATTTATCTTTGGGTTGTATGACAATTAATGACTTTTCTTCCACCTATATTCTCTGTTTTGTTATTGTTTCTGTTATGGTAGTAATTTATATTTGGCCCCAAAACTTTTCTCTTTTTTAGTTATTTTATTTTTATCAAGATAGTACCCAAGCGTCTAAAAGCAGCAGTCCTTTATCCCTGACACCAATGTCCATGACCCTGTCATTTCCACTGTCCACATCAGTCCCTTTCAGCCCTCATGCTGTCTCTTCTAAAGAGTATTTTAATATGCTAAATAGCATATTTAGTAATATGCTTATATGTCTATGTCTTGGTTTATCCAGGTTAGAATATCTCTCTTCATTTCTTTTCCTAGTATTTGAAGATATAACACTTGAAAATTATTTGAACATATGAATGAACACTTCTTCCTGCTATTGTCCCTAAATAATTAAAATTAGTATCTAATTAGAAAGAGATTGCCTGATGAAGATGATGTAAACCCACGTTTAGCCAAGCAGGGTCCCTCTTTCTTGCTTTCCTCACTTTTTCTGCTGAAATATCCTCAAGTAGCTTTTTAAAAGATGTCTGAGGATAAACACTTAGAGTCTTTCTATTTCTAAAGATATCTTCTACCTTCATCCTTGATGAATAGTTTGGCCAGATTTAGAATTCTAGACTGAAAACTGTTGAAGGGCTTCCTTCAGTGATATCCAGAATCTAGTGCTATCAACACTACCGAAAAATCCAGTGCCGTTCTTGACTTTAGGACCCATACTCCCCCTCTCTTTAGAAGCTTCTCTATCTCTAATGTCCTAATATTTTAAAATTATATGTCTTTGTATGTTGGCACTTACTAAGCCCATTCAAACCAAAGATGCATGCCCTTCAATTCTGAGAAATTTTTATATTTCTCAGAAATTTTCTTTCATTTTTCTTGGCTGTCTCCTCAAAATGAAGACATTTTGAGTCAATCTTACAAGTTTATTTGTCCTTTTTCCTGCTATGTCCCTTTTCTTCCATGTTTTGTAATTCTTTCTGGCATATTTTTAAAAGGGTTCTTCTACTGACTTAATTTTTTTTATTATAATATATTTAATTTCTAGAAGCTCATGCTGTTTTTCTGTTCTTTTATCATAGTATCCTGTATTTGATTTGTGATTACAGTATCTTTTCATGTGTCTGTAAGGATACTCCGTGGTTTTCTTTGTTGACATTTTTCTGTTCCCTGGAGGACTCTTTGTTTTCTCCAGGAAGTTTTTTTTTTTCCCTTGTTTACTGTTGTCGTTCCCTGCTTTTTTTATGCTGAAAGTGAAAAGTGAAAGTGAAGTCACTCAGTCGTATCCGACTCTTCGCAACGCCATGGACTGTAGCCTACCAGGCTCCTCAGTCCATGAAATTTGCCAGGCCAAGAGTACTAGAGCGGGGTGCCATTGTGTTCTCCACGGGATCTTCCCTACCCAGGGATTGAACCTGGGTCTCCCGCATTGCAGGCAGACAGTTTACCTTCTGAAAGCTTTGCTCAGACAGTAAAGCTTTGCTGATGATCCTTTATCTTATGTTCATATTTAATTTGGGGATAGAGGTGATTGTCAGCTGTTGAGTAGGCTAAACAAAGAGTGAGGCAGGCTTTTTACTAGGAGCTTCCGAAGGTCAGTATGTCAAGGTCTTATCTCCAGCGAAGAATTTTTCAATTTCCTGCCTAGGGAAAGTGAACAGAGAAGGATAATTAGGCAAGGCTCAGTATGTTCTGGGGAGGATGAGGACATGGTGCTGAGGATTCCTTGGTTCAACAGACCTACTCTTCCTGTTTTTAGACCCCACTGCTCTTCTTGGGCAGAGAAAGCAATGGCAACCCACTCCGGTACTTTTTTTTTTTTTTCTAATTTTATTATTATTTTTTTTACTTTACAATACTGTATTGGTTTTGCCATACATCAATATGAATCCGCCACGGGTGTACATAAGTTGCCACTCCTAGATGGTGGAGAACATCCTGTACTCTTGCCTGGAAAATCCTATGGACGGAGGAGCCTGGTGGGCTGCAGTCCATGGGGTTACTAAGGGTCGGGCACATCTGAGTGACTTCACTTCCACTTTTCATTTTTATGCATTGGAGAAGGAAATGGCAACCCACTCCAGTATTCTTGCCTGGACAATCCCAGGGACAGAGGAGCCTAGTGGACTGCCGTCTATTGGGTCGCACAGAGTTGGACACAACTGAAGCGACTTAGCAGCAGCAGCAGCAGCAGCAGCTCTTCTTGGCAACCCCCACTTCCTTGGGGGAGGGGCATAGTAGAAGAGGCGTAGTTACTTAACCATAAAAGTTTGATCAGAGAAATATAGGGGAGGTCTAACCTCCCTGTAAAATATTTTTCAACCCTTCATCCTCTCTTAGACACTGAAAAGCCCAGCCTTTTACCATATTGAGTCTCTCTGGACTATCTGTTAGGTGAATGGGTCTCCTTTCATCAGACTCCCTCTTTATAGGCACTTGAGTATTATTCACCCTGCTTGGTCAGTGAGCTGTCCTCCATCTGCTTTCTATTTCTGAAAATTTGTTGATTTTTGTTCGACACTGAAAAGTCAAGAATCCAACCACAAAGTCACCATAAATCTAAAGTCTCTGATTTGAGAGGAAACAAAGAATCAAACAGAAAGAAAAAGAATGTGAGATATGCAAATTCCAAGGTTTCAGAGAGGAGAAAGACTTGAGTTTTTCTTGTTTGGAGCCACAGGGAATGGATTTATTTAAAATAAAATATAAAAGACTCTTGTTTGGCTAAATTATAGCAACACAGTAGAACATGCATAATTCAGATTAAACCAGTCTCAGTGTGAATCAGATAAAAAAACCTCTGGAATTATTATGCTGGCAAATAAAAGAGATTAATGGTTCAAGAAGCATCCTTTATATTCAGTTTGAAATAGATCACAGACTAACTCTCAGGGAACTGAATGAAATTTTTGAGCTGATTATTGCACTGTTATTGGAGAAGGAAATGGCAACCCACTCCAGCGTTCTTGCCTGGAGAATCCCAGGGACAGGGGAGCCTCATGGGCTGCCATCTATGGGGTCACACAGAGTTGAACACGACTGACGTGACTTAGCATATGTTGAAGGTACCATGTAAACAGAGTTCATTTCACTTTGCCCCCCTTTTGGGGGGAAAGGTTTTGAGGACACTGATAAGCCAACTTTGCCTCAAAATAGTACACCTGAAAAAAAGCAGGGAGACATTTGGAAATCTAAAAGACAGAAAATCTTCTTGAAAGAATAGACTCTGCAGAGAATCTGATAGATTGTATAGTGCAGTGATTACACTCTGATGCTTATCTCTGCACAACTAGAAGAAATCATGCTGCTGCAAGTTCCTACCAGTTTTAGGGGTGGCCAACATAATGACAGATTTTCTCCAAGATCCTGGTTAGAGGTGGCATCACCTGTTCCATTAAAACTGGAACTTTTTTTAAAACTTCTCCAGTCCACCAAATGGCATCAGCAGTTAAAACCATAGTCTTTAGTGTCCAGTGACTGGGTTTTCATCCAGCTATAATCGTTACTAATTTACTGACCTCAGGGAAGCTACTAACCCTCCAGTCTCTTCCTCTGAAACCCAGATACAGGAATAATAGCACATCATGGACAGAGGAGCCTGGTAGGCTGCAGTCCATGGAACTCCTAAGAGTCAGCCACGACTGAGCGACTTCACTTTCACTTTTCACTTTCGTGCATTGGAGAAGGTAATGGCAACCCACTCCAGTGTTCTTGCCTGGAGAATCCCAGGGACGGGGGAGCCTGGTGGGCTGCCATCTATGGGGTCTCACAGAGTTGGACATGGCTGAGGCGACTTAGCAGCAGCAGCACATTATCGTAACAGTAGTTTGCAAGCTTAAATGAGATAATACAGATGACTATGTTGGCAAGCCCTTGGCACCTAGTAGGAACTCAATCATGTAGGCTAGGATTTCCTGTAGGAGGAAAACATCAGTAGTGCCTATTATGTATTATTCACCACTATGTGACAGGCATTGTGTTGAGCACACATCATGTCATTTAATCTTCATAACAACTCACTGATGTAAGCTTTGATGCTTATTTTCTGATGAGAAACCTGAGGACCAGAGAAGTTAGATGGTTTATTCTAGCTCACAGAATGAGTATAGACTTGGAATTTGACTCCAGGTCCATCTTTTTTTTTTAATTAAAAATTTTTTTAATTTGATTTTATTTTTCATTGGAGAATAGTTGCTTTACAATATTGTGTTAGTTTTTGGTTGCACCCAAGCCTGTCTTATACCAAGTTCCAGCATAATTCTTAAAACTAAAATTTAAAATGAAGTTACAGCACCTTTATGCTCATACCTGACCTTCCAGAACTCTAGTAAGAGGATTTAACGTGATAATGTGAGATATTTTGTGAAGCTCTTTTATGACTAGAGCATCAGGCGATTAATGATGAACTGACATCATTATCATACTTCTGACCTTATTTCTCAGTATTTGAGGGGCTGCAGGAAACAGACAAGTAAACACATCATATTTGGATGAAGAAGAACAGAAAATGTGTTAAACAGAAGTATAAGAAAGGACTGTGGAAGCACAGAGGAGGAAGCAATTAATTCCAACAGAATGGTAAGGGAAAGCCTCTAGGAGAAGCTGCAAATGAGCCGCGCCTTGCAGTTTTATGGGTTTTTGATTCGTGGGTTAAGTAATGAGCATTCTGGGCCTCACAAAGGTGAAGAGGAGTTGAACACCCTGCGTATTTGGGGATCAAGCAGGTGATCAGTGAAAAAGACGGCCGAACACTCAAACGGATATAATGGAAAATGAGTCCGGAAAAAAAGAAAAAAGAAAAAAACCAGGGTAAGTGGCGTGGGGTATACCATGAGTCCCCTGAATTCCTGTTTAAAATGAACTTTATTAAGAAGTCAACAGGGAGCCATTGAAAGTTTTATGAAGACAACTGCAGCAACTGCCTGGAAGATGGAATGGTAAAGCAGAATGATGGAGACTGGAGGCAGGGGAGATCAAGGCAGGAGAGAAAGATGCCAAGAAAACAGTCCACCTCGTTCTTCCAAGCAGCTTTGTTCTGAACAGTCACCCCAAACATTTGTGTGCATGTGTAAAATAAACATTCTTCTCTTGACATCCTCAAGGGAAAAATGCTAAGGGTGGCAGTGGAAATTAGGGCCAGCATCTCTGTGCCCTCCGCGGGAGCCTTCAGGACAGTGGTTTTCACATCGTTTGGCAGAGCACTGGTGCGCCACAGAGAAGCCAGGTGGAGGTAACTCTGGGAAGTCTTTCAAGCAGAGCAGCAGCCTGTAACCGAACCTGAGGACTGGGATGTCTTTTGTTTACCACTATGTATTTAACCTGCCAGGATCTGGAACGTAGTAGGTGCTTAATATTTTTTGAATCAGTAAATACATGGTTGGAATTACTTTGGGGATTTTATTTGGAAACAAGCATTCCAAAGGAGGAGGAGGAAAAGGAGAAGGGGAGAAGGAGGAGAGAAGAGGGGAGGAAGAAGAAGAGGAAGGAAAAGAAGAAAAGGCAAAAGAAGTTTGTAATTCTCTTAGTGAAAATGTTTGCCAACTTTCCAGCAACCTAAGAAAATTGTTAACAAACCTGAGCAAAAGTCCTTTCTTGCCTCTGACCTAAATATTTTATTCAGTAGCAGAAATCCTTTTTTCTTTCACCTGCCCTTGGTATGATGAAGGAGAATTCATCACGGTGACAATTTGCTTACTGGAGGAAAATTATAAACTTGTTTCTTATTGTTTTGCTTTTATAAAACACTACTCATTATAGCATGCATTCTATGACATGGGCATGATAGTTTCCTCTGGGAGAAGATGTTAAGAGGGTTGTGGAGTGGGAGGTATCCATGAAACCAACTCAATCAAGGAATCAAGGCAATAGAGAGTATTGGAAAGAAAGCTGCTCAGTTAGCTGACATGACCTGTAAGCCAGATGAACCCTTTGTTAACTGTCAGAACTTAAGCTACTTAACTTTTCTAAACTTCAGTGTCCTCCACTATTAATTAAGAATATTAAATAATATCTACTTTGTATGATTGTTTTAGAGAGTAAAGCTAAAATAAATAGCCAACAGTGCCTAGCACATTGAGATACTTAATAAACGGTAGACATCATTTGAATGGGCAATGACACAGTACATCATAATGGTCTTATCTCTCTGCCTATCAAAGTTAATTTTAAAAATTAGTATAACTTTTCTTGAAAAGTAACATGCGATTTAAAACAGGAACAATTGCCCTATCTATACACTTACACACAGAACAAATTATAAACTCAAAATTTTAAAGAAATCACAACGGTCTTAAAACACTTAAGAAGCATTGTTTGGCAGTATCCAAGTATACCTAGAATTTAGGGACTGAAAATGAAAATGGAGATCTTAGAGCAAGGTTCCTTCCTGATGTCAGCCTATGGAGGTACATTTCAGTAACCACCTTCATACCCACACTTAAAAGGAGGGCCTAGTAATGATGAAGTCATAGTATCATTCATTCATTTACTCATTCATTCATTCATTTGTTCAATTGAGTATTTTTCAATGCCAGTCTGATAAACTGAGCTGACCCTGAAAAGCCAAACGTCTTCAAAAAGAAGAGGGTCAAACCACCAAGGGAGCTCTTAACAGCTCAAACAAAGAATAAAATGTAGAGGATTAAGAGCAACCAAAATCAGCCAACATTCTAGGTAAAACTGTTAGACCCTGGCAGTACTCTTTCATTTCTATTCCTTATATGGCACTCCACAGCAAGGTGAATTAGTGGCTCCGTTCTTTACCCCTCCATGTATCCACTGCCTGTTTTCAGTGCCCTCTCAAGCAGGCATAAGGCCAGTAGAAACTTGAAATGCACTTGCAAGCATAGGCTTCCCCACTTCCTAACCAAGAGAAAAACCTCCTCAGACTGGTCCCAGTTAAGCCTGCTGGTCTCAGGAAAATGACATATTGATAGAGCAAAGTTGGACACAGCAGATCCCCAACGTGAGAGAGAACAACAAAAATCGACATGGTCACCCAGCCAAGGGCAGCCTAAGTCAGTGAACATGCAGATCAATGAGGATACATGACTGTTGTTCTAAGCTACATTGGAGGGCAATGAGTAATTTAACGCTTTTGTGGCAATAGCTAGCATATACACACTCCCTTTTAATTAAGAAAAACTCTGCTCTACAGAAAAAAAAAATCTGAAATGTGTTCAAAATAAAGTTTAAAATATGTCTGCTAAAGCTTAAAAAATAGTCCCACATGAGGGCTTCAATTTAAACTGAGAACAAAGACTTCAAAGCAACGACTTTCTTTTCACATGTGTGCACAGTGCACGTGTTTAGGAAGGATGCTAGGAAGGGGTATTCAATATAAAACCGTCTCCTCAAGGGGAGTCATTCCAAGAATCTCAGTGGATAAAAATGATAAAAAGCCAGAAATTTGACTGAAGATGAGATATCCTCCTTAGACCACTAAAACACATTTCCCAAACAGGGTTTGGGAATACTACTCCAGGAAGCAGTACCAGAACACTTGTAAAAGTAGAATCCTAAGTGAGAAATCTATTTTATAGTTTAATACTGGAAGAATCATCAACTATGATTGGACTATGAAGTTTAAGATGGTCTTTATGAAGTTTAAAGAAAAACTTCATCTTAAAATGAAGTTTATCTTCATCATTTAAAGTTAAACTTCGAGGGCAATCCTAAGATGGCAGAGGAAAAGGGCAGGGAGACCACTTTCTCCCTACAAATTCATCGAAAGAACATTTGAACGCTGAGTAAATTCCACAAAACAACTCCTGAATGCTGGCAGAGGACATCAGGCACCCAGAAAGGCAGCCCATTGTCTTCAAAAGGAGGTAGGAAAAAATATAAAAGATAAAAAGAAAGACAAAAGAGGTAGGGTTGGAGATCTGTCCAGGGAAGGGAGTCTTAAAAAAGAGAAGTTTCCAAACACCAGGAAACACTCTCACCAGCGGGTCTGCGGCGAGCCTTGGAACCTCAGAAGGCAACATAACCGGGAGGAAAAATAAATAAATAGTTAAAATCCACAGATTACATGCCTAACAGCAATTCCCAGTGGAGAAGCATCGTGGACACTCGCATCTGCCACTAGCAAGCGGGGGCTGGACAGGGAGGTGCAGGCTGCATTACTTAGGATAAGGACCAGGCCTGAATGCCCCAAGGGCATTGAGATCACAACCCAGACTGTGGGATACCTATCCTGTGAAAAACCCTAACCTAAGACATCACCGGAGAAGGCGATGGCACCCCACTCCAGTACTCTTGCCTGGAAAACCCCATGGTCGGAGGAGCCTGGTGGGCTGCAGTCCATGGGGTCACGAGAGTCAGACACGACTAAGAGACTTCACTTTCATGCATTGGAGAGGGAAATGGCAGGCCACTCCAGTGCTCTTGCCTGGAGAATTCCAGGGACGGGGAAGCCTGGTGGGCTGCTGTCTATGGGGTCACACAGAGTCGGACACAACTGAAGCGACTTAGCAGCAGCAGCAGCAAGACATCGCCAGGCCTGCTCACAGAACAAAGGACTGAGCAGAACTAGCTGGCTGTGGACTCGCCCATCCCCTGCTGGAGACAGGCAGGTGAGGGCAGCCAGAGCCTGGAGGGGGCAACTGAGGCCCCAGAGAGGCATCATCTACCAAACTACAAGCAGGCTTCATTGCTAACCAAGGCTTCTTGGGATTCTGGAATGTCGACATCCGCTGGGAGGGTCACAGCCAGGGAAAATCTCCCCAGAAGAGACACACGGCACACCTGAGAAGATGCACCCATTGTACACCCAGAAAACCGAGCAGCTGGGATGGGGGAGGTGGTAAGCCGCAACCTCCAACTGGGGGCGACTGCGCTCGCCAAGCACCTGGTCACCCGAGCTGTTCAGACCTGGGAAGGGCACAAAACGCAGGCCCAACCAAGTCTGCGCTTTTGTGAAGTACCCAAGAACCTGAACCTGAGCGGTATAGACCTGGGGAGTGCATGCAACCCAGGGCCCACCTCAGACAGTTTCCCAGCCAAGCAACCTAGAGCCTGAACAGTGTAGACTGGGAAAGCACACATGCCATGAGCAGGGGCAAACCCAGTGTGGCGGAGACACGGTGAGCACTCCCCACACATGCCAGTGATATTTGTTTGCAGTGTTCGTACCTCACCACAGGACGACTGAACAAGCCTAAAAAAGTGGCCACCACTACCCTCTTGTGTCAGGGTGGAAATTAGACACTGAAGAGACCAGCAAACAGAAGAAGCTAAAATAAACAGAGGGAACCGCTTTGGAAGTGACAAGTGCAATAGATTAAAACTCTGCAGTTAGCACCAACTACATAGGAAGGGGCCTGCAGATTTTGAGAATTATAAGCTGGATCAAGGAACTATCTGAAAATGAACTGACCCCATACTGTCTGCAACAACACCAGAGAAAGTTCTAGATATATTTTTACTATTATCATTATTTTAATTAAAAAATTATTTTTAAGTCCTCTATTACTCCTTTAATTTTCATTTTTATAAACTACTATAACTTTGCAAAAAAAAAGACCTATTTTTAAAGCAAACTCCATATATATATATATATAATTTTTGTGATTTTTTTCTAATATTGTACTTTCGAGAATCTAACCTCTACTCTAGATTTTTCATCTTTGCTTTTCGGTATTTGTTATCAATTTTGTACCTTTAAGGATCCAATCTTCAGTACGCATTTTTACTTGGGAGCGAGATTACTGGCTTGATTACTCTCTCCCCCTTTGGATTCTTCTTTTTCTTCGCCAGGTCGCCTCTATCTCCTCCCTCCCCCTTCTCTTCTCTACCCAACTCTGTGAATCTCTTTGTGTGTTCTGGGCTGTGGAGAACACTTAGGGAACTGATTACTGTCTGGATATGTCTCTCTCCTTTTCATTCCCCCTCTTCTCCTCCTGGTCACCTCTCTCTGCCTCCTCCCGGTCACCTCTCTCTCCCTCCTCCCTCTTCTCTTCTTTGTGTAACTCCATGAACTTCTCTGAGGGATCCAGACTGTGGAGAGCACATAGGGAAGTGATTACTGACTAGCTTGCTGTCACCCCTTTGGATTCCCCCCTCTTCTCTTCCTGGTCACCTCTATCTCCCTCCTTCCTCTTCTCTTCTCCATATAATTCTGTGTACCTTTCTGATTGTCCCTCACAGTGGAGAAACTTTTCATCATTAACTTAGATGTTTTATCAGCAGTGCCATATAGATGAAGAAGTCTTGAGGCTACTGTAAGAATAAGACTGAAAACCAGAGGCAGGAGGCTTAAGTCTAAATTCTGAGAACACCAGAGAACTCCTGATTCCAGGGAACATTAATCGATAGGAGCTCATCAAATCCCTCCATACCTACACTGAAACCAAGCACCACCCAAGGGCCAACAAGTTCCAGAGCAAGGCATACCACACAAATTCTATAGCAACACAGGAACATAGCCTTGAGCTTCAATATACAGGCTGCCCAAAGTCACACTAAACTCACTGCCATCTCATAACTCATTACTGGACACTTCATTGCACTCCAGAGAGAAGAAATCCAGCTCCAACCACCAGAACACCGACACAAACTTCCCTAACCAGGAAACCCTGACAAGCCACCCATACAACCCCACCCACAGCAAGGAAACTCCACAATAAAGAGAACTCCACAAACTGCCAGAATACAGAAAGGCCACCACAAACACAGCAATATAAACAAGATGAAAAGGCAGAGAACTATCCAGCAGGCAAAGGAACAGGATAAATGCCCACCAAACCAAACAAAAGAGGAAGAGATAGGGAATCTACCTGATAAAGAATTCTGAATAATGATAGTGAAAATGATCCAAAATCTTGAAATCAAAATAGAATTATAGATAAATAACCTGGAGACAAGGATTGAGAAGATGCAAGAAAGGTTTAACAAGGACCTAGAAGAAATAAAAAAGAGTTGAATTATAATGAATAATGCAATAAATGAGATCAAAAACACTCTGGAGGCAACAAATAGTAGAATAATGGAGGCAGAAGATTGGATAAGTGAGGTATAAGATAGAATGGTAGGAATAAATGAGCCAAAGAGGAAAAAAGAAAAACGAATTAAAAGAAATGAGGACCTTTTCAGAGACCTCTGGGTCAATGTTAAACACCCCAACATTCGAGTCATAGGAGTCCAAGAAGAAGAAGAAGACAAAAAGAAAGACCATGAGAAAATACTTGAGGAGATAATAGTTGAAAACTTCCCTAAAATGCAAAAGGAAATAATCACCCAAGTCCAAGAAACCCAGAGAGTCCCAAACAGGATAAACCCAAGGTGAAACACCCCAAGACACATACTAATCAAATTAAAAAAGATCAAACACAAAGAACAAATATTAAAAGCAGCAAAGGAAAAACAACAAATAACACACAAGGGGATTCCCATAAGGATAACAGCTGATCTTTCAATAGAAACTCTTCAAGCCAGGAGGGAATGGCAGGACTTAATTAAAATGATGAAAGAAAATAACCTACAGCCCAGAATACTGTACCCAAGAAGGATCTCATTCAAATATGAAAGAAAAAGCTTTACAGACAAGCAAAAGCTGAGAGAATTCAGCACCATCAAACCAGTTCTCCAACAAATGCTAAAGGATCTTCTCTAGACAGGAAACACAGAAAGGGTGTATAAACTCAAACCCAAAACAATAAAGTAAATGGCAAGGGGATCATACTTATTAATAATTACCTTAAATGTAAATGGGTTGAATGCCTCAACCAAAAGACAAAGACTGCCTGAATGGATACAAAAACAAGACCCCTATATATGTTGTCTACAAGAGATCCACCTCAAAACAAGGGACACATACAAACTGAAAGTGAAGGGCTGGAAAAAATATTCCAAGGGAAATAGAAACCAAAAGAAACAGGAGTAGCAATACTCATATCAGATAAAGTAGACTTTAAAATAAAGGCTGTGAAAAGAGACAAAGAAGGACACCACATAATGATCAAAGGATCAATCCAAGAAGATATAACAATTATAAATATATATGCACCCAACATAGGAGCACTGCAATATGTAAGACAACTGCTAACAAGTATGAAAGGGGAAATTAACAATAACATAATAATAGTGGGAGACTTTAATACCCACTGACACCCATGGATAGATCAACTAAACAGAAAATTAACAAGAAAACACAAACTTTAAATGATACAATAGACCAGTTATACCTAATTGATATCTAAAGGACATTTCACCCCAAAACAATGAATTTTGCCTTTTTCTCAAGCACACATGGAACCTTCTCCAGGATAGATCATATCTAGGCCATGAATATAGCCTTGGTAAATTCAAAAAAACTGAAATCATTCCAAACATCTCTTCTGATCACAATGCAGTAAGATGAGATGTCAATTAAATGAGAAAAATTATTTAAAATTCCGACATATGGAGGCTGAACAACACGCTTCTGAAAAACCAACAAATCACAGAAGAAATCAGAAAACAATTCAAAATATGCATATAAATGAATGAAAATCAAAACACAACAACTCAAAACCTGTGGGACACTGTAAAAGCAGTGCTAAGGGAAAGGGTCATAAAAATACTGGCATACCTCAAGAAACAAGAAAAAAGTCAAATAAATAACCTAACTCTACACCTAAAGCAACTAGAAAAGGAAGAAATGAAGAACCCCAGGGTGTGTAGAAGGAAAGAAAACTTAAAAATTAGGGCAGAAATAAATGCAAAAGAAACAAAAGAGATCATACCAAAAGAAGGTTCTTTGTGAAGATAAATAAAATAGACAAACTATTTGCCAGACTCATCAAGAAACAAAGGGAGAAGAATCAAATCAATAAAATTAGAAATGAAAAGGAGAGATCACAACAGATAACAAGAAATACAAAGGATCATAAGAGACTATTATCAGCAACTATATGCCAATAAAATGGACAATGTGGAAGAAATGAACAAATTCTTAGAAAAGTATAACTTTCCAAAACTGAATCAGAAAGAAATAGAAAATCTTAATAGACTCACTACAAGCACAGAAATTGAAACTGTAATCAGAAATATTCCAGCAAACGAAAGCCCAGGACCAGATTGCTTCACAGCTGAATTCTACCAAAAATTGAGAGAAGAGCTAACACCTATTCCACTCAAACTCTTCCAGAAAACTGCAGAGGAAAGTAAACTTCCAAACTCATTTTAGGAGGCCACCATCACCCTAAGACCAAAACCTGACAAAGATGCCACAATAAAAGAAAACTACAGGCCAATATCACTGATGAACATAGATGCAAAAATCCTTAACAAAATCCTAGCAAACAGAATCCAACAACATATTAAAAACATCATACATCATGACAAAGTGGGCTTTATCCCAGAGATACAAGGATTCTTCAATACCCACAAATCAATCAATGTAATACACCACATTAATAAATTGAAAAATAAAAACCATGTGATTATCTCAATAGATGCAGAGAAAGCCTTTAACAAAATTCAACATCCATTTATGATATAAACCCTCCAGAAAGCAGGAATAGAAGGAACATACCTCAACATAATAAAAGTTATATATGACAAACCCACAGCAAACATTATCCTCAATGGTGAAAAATTGAAAGCCTTTCCTTTAAAGTCAAGAACAAGATAAGGGTGCCCACCCTCACCACTGCTATTCAACATAGTTCTGGAAGTTTTGGCCACAGCAATCAGAGCAGAAAAAGAAATAAAAGGAATCCAGATCAGAAAAAGAAGAAGTAAAACTCCCACTGTTTGCAGATGACATGATCCTCTACATAGAAAACCCCATAGACTCCACCAGAAAATTGCTAGAGCTAATCAATGAATATAGTAAAGTGGCAGGATATAAAATCAACACACAGAAATCCCTTGCATTCCTATACACTAACAATGAGAAAATAGAGAAATTAAGGAAACAATTCCATTCACCATTGCCACGAAAAGAATAAAATACTTAGGAATATATTTACCTAAAGAAACAAAAGACCTATATATAGAAAACTATAAAACACTGGTGAAAGAAATCAAAGAGAACACAAATAGATGGAGAAACATACCGTTTTCATGGATTGGAAGAATCAATATAGTGAAAATGAGTATACTACCCAAAGCGATATAAAGATTCAATGCAATCCCTATCAAGCCACCAATGGTAATTTTCACAGAACTAGAACAAATAATTTCACAATTTGTACAGAAATACAAAAAGCCTCGAATAGCCAAAGCAATCTTGAGAAAGAAGAATGAAACTGAAGGAATCAACCTGCCTGACTTCAGTCTCTACTACAAAGCCACAGTCATCAAGAGAGTATGGTACTGGCACAAAGACAGAAATATAGATCAATGGAACCAAATAGAAAGCCCAGAGATAAATCCACGCACCTATGGATACCTTATCTTCAACAAAGGAGGCAAGAATATACAATGGAGAAAAGACAATCTCTTTAACAAGTGGTGCTGGGAAAACTGATCAACCTCGTGTAAAAGAATGAAACTAGAACGCTCTAACACCATACACAAAAATAAACACAAAATGGATTAAAGATCTAAATGTAAGACCAGAAACTATAAAACTCCTAGAGGAGAACATAGGCAAAACACTCTCCAACATAAATCACAGGAGGATCCTCTATGACCCACCTCCCAGAATACTGGAAATAAAAGCAAAAATAAACAAGTGGGACCTAATTAAACTTAAAAGCTTCTGCACAACAAAGGAAACTATAAGCAAGGTGAAAAGACAGCCTTCTGAATGGGAGAAAATAATAGTAAATGAAGCAACTGACAAAGAACTAATCTCAAAAATACACAAGCAACTCCTGCAGCTCAATTCCAGAAAAAATAAACAACCCAATAAAACAATGGGCCAAAGAACTAAACAGACATTTCTCCAAAGAAGACATACAGATGGCTAACAAACACATAAAAAAGATGCTCAACATCACTTATCATCAGAGAAATGCAAATCAAAACCACAATGAGATACCATTTCACACCGGTCAGAATGGCTGCGATCCAAAAGTCTACAAGCAATAAATGCTGGAGAGGGTATGGAGAAAATGGTACCCTCTTACAATGTTGGTGGGAATGCAAACTAGTACAGCCACTATGGAGAACAGTGTAGAGATTCCTTAAAAAACTGGAAATAGAACTGCCATTGACCCAGCAATCCCACTGCTGGGCATACACACCGAGGAAACCAGAATTGAAAGAGACACATGTACCCCAATGTTCATCGCAGTGCTGCTTATAATAGGCAGGACATGGAAGCAACCTAGATGTCCATCGGCAGACAAATGGATAAGAAAGCTGTTGTACATATACACAATGGAATATTACTCAGCCATTAAAAAGAACACATTCGAACCAGTTCTAATGAGGTGGATGAAACTGGAGCCTATTATACAGAGTGAAGTTAGCCAGAAAGAAAAACACCAATATAGTATACTAACACATATATATGGAATTTAGAAAGATGGTAATGATAATCCTATTTGCAAAACAGCAAAAGAGACACAGATGTATAGAACCATCTTTTGGACTCTGTGGGAGAGGGCAAGGGTGGGATGATTTGGGAGAATGGCATTGAAACATGTATGTTATCATATGTGAAACCAATCGCCAGTCCAGGTTCAATGCATGAGACAGGGTGCTTGGGACTGGTCACTGGGATAACCCAGAGAGATGGGATGGGGAGGGAGGTGGGAGAGGGGTTCAAGTTGGGGAACACATATACACCCGTGGCGGATTCATGTCAATGTATGGCAAAACCAGTACAATACTGTAAAGTAATTAGCCTCCCATTAAAATAAATAAATTTATATTTTTAAAAAATAATCAGAGACAAGGGAAAAAATAAAGTTAAACTTCATCCTAAAATGAAATTTAAGATGGTCTTTAGATCTGACTCTGCTGGACACACAAGCAGGAAACATTAGACACACAAGAAAGAAACATTAGAGTCAGGGGCTTCTGGCTCTCAGGAGACCTTACATAATCTACATGGTGATGAGTTATTAATTAAAAGAGGGCTGGTGAGTTCGTATATAGCTAGAAAGAGCAATTTCAATATTTAATCCAATTAATTCTATAATTTATTAAGTGATTAAGGGAACAAATACAGTTTCTTGTAACAAACATGTTTATAAGATTTCAACAAACTTCATGACTAAAGGTTATTTCCCTCGTGGTTAAAAAAAAAACTTTATAGATAAATTTTGGTACTTGCTTTTCTTCTTACTCATCTTTCTCTTCTAATTCTCTCCCCCCAAATTCAGTACTAATGCTCTGAATAACACTAAGTGGATCAAAGAAAAGTAGGCATCCACATTGGAGGGGCATAACGAATACATTCCGTGGTGCAGAGTGGGGTGTCAAATCTCAAGTAGGGTGTTCATGCAGGGATGTGGACCAGCATGGAGTGTAGCAGTCCAAGCTGTGTGATGAATTCATGCACAGGGACAGCCTGGCACGAGGTATCAGAGCCCAGGAAGAATGAAGATAGTGTCCATGAGGAAGGGCAGTCTGGCATGAAATGATAGCACCTGAATATTGTGACAAGGTCTCCCATGCCTGGATGAGGGTGAGTGTAGGTTTTCAGGAGGTAGCCTGGAGTGAAAAGTAAGAGTTCAAAAGCATTGAGAAAAGTGTCCAGATAGGAGCACAAGGTTTGGGGACTCAGCAGCCAAGCAGAGGGAAGAGGCCATCAACACAGTAGGAAGGGGACTGATGTAGGTGGAAGTCTAGAGTCGAAAGTGGGTAAGGAAGTCAGCCCCAAAGAGAGGCAAAAGGAGGGGAGTTGATGAATAAGTATATTAAAGATTATGGGAGTCAGGTTTTCATTGTTGAAGAAGGGAGCTACAAATACTAGAAGGAGAAAAGATTGGACTGGAATTAGAGTTATTTATGTGAACTTGAGAATGTTAATGTATAAAACTGTTAAACGAATACAAAAGTAAATATGCTCAAGAATGTATATATTAACACATATATTCCCTTAGCTCTGTCTTCAGAAAGAATCTGGGAACAATGACAATTCAGTTGCAATGAACACAGTTGGTACCCAAATCTTAACTTCTAAATACCATTCTCAACCAAAAGGAAACCAGGGCCCTCTTGGAGAAAGGACAGATTCCAGATTTGAAACAGGCAAAGTAAAAGATGAAACTAAAACATGATTGCACCAGAAAACAAAAAAGCATTCAGAAACAAAGGAAACAAGACAGAAGAGTATAGAGCATGCTTCAGGGGATCATCACTGGTCAAACTGAAGATAACTAGAGCGTAAAAATAAATAATGATAACAATGGGTCATAACTGACCGAAAATATTGACTTCTATGAGCACATGCAGGTATAAATAAATAATTAGGTACATTGAAAGTTTGCTGAAAAATGGAATATTTATATAACTTCATAGTACCTCCCTATAAAATATGTAATAAATAAAAAGGGGGAAAGGATACTTCTCAGTAGAGAAGTCTGGCAAACACTAGCTTAATCAAAGAACTCATTTTGTAACGGAACAAATACAAATTATAAGCATCTTGATGATAAGATGCAGTCTCAGCATCATCACTTCTGTTATATCCCTGCCAAAGATGTATAACCCCAATCTAAGCAGGAAGAATGGCCAAAACTGAGGGTCATGCAACAAAACAATTGGCCTCTTCTTTAAAAAATTTAAGAAATTAAAAGTCAAGAAAAGATTAAAGAACAATTGTAAACAGAAGACTGAAAACCATAGCAATCAAATGCTAATGTGTGATTCTGAATTGGATATTTTTCCTGTTAATGACATTATTGAGCAACTGGGAATTAAGAGTTAGATGGTACTGCATTAATATTAATTTCCTGATCTTGATGATTGAATTAGGTTTTAGAGAATACATTCATTTGTAAGAAATACTAGAGTATTAGAAGGCTATGGGACAGAAGATTAACAATTTCCTTTCAAATGGTTCAGATGGGAAACATTATTTTATTCTTTTTATAATTAGAAGTGTTTCAAAATAAGAAATACTAAAACAGAACTCCATTGCCAACTATCATGGAGAATCTCATGCATATCATTAAAAGTAAGAGAGGTGTTAAAATCATTATAACATGATTAAAACTGAGACCTTTGCCCCACTGACTATTGGTAAGAGTTCCTTGACCTTTTTATTCACTATGCTCCCCACACACCAAGTATAAACATTCTCCAACCTGCCCTTCTGAATATCACTAAGAAAGATATTAACCAGCACAGCACTTAAAATTCTTAAGTACTTATATCAACAAGATTTTTTTCCCACATCTTCTCACTAAATACAAATGCAAACTGTAGTTTCTTTTTCATTTGATCCAAGACAAATTTCTTGAGGCTTATAATTGTATTACACAGGATCCCAGGAAAGGATTAGTGATGCCTGGTAGAAAGGTCTTAGGACTGGATTGTACCCTCAAGAGTATTCCCTGAGTTTATCTAAAATGAGCTGGTGATTTGAGAAAGTCAATATTATTCCTGAGAAAATGAGAGTTCAGCATCAAATCTGAGAGAGAGGAGAGGCAAAGATAGGTAAAGAGCAAGGCTGGCACACTGGAGATGAAAGAGAGGTGTGACAGTGTGAGAGATAAGCGGTCAGGATGCTAGTTTTGGGTTCTGCCCCATTTGGAGAGTTTTAACTGGGTCTTCCCTTTTGCAGAGTTCAGCATGAGATGCAGACTGGGCTGAGCTGCACCTTCTCTTTTATATTTAAATTTTTCCCTTTTTGCTAAACCAAATGGATATTGATATTGTTCAGTCTTTCTCTTACTTGCCTTTTCTGAAACTTCATGCTATTACCATGCTCTTCTTCAGTTGTTTCCCTTGATTTTTACTTGTCTACACTCTATAGGATGGATGATTTACCTTTTGCTTTTGGAACTATGCCTTCTCAGCCTCCTTTGCAGTCTCCTTTCCCTCACTCATCCATTATTCTCCCCAGGGTTTTATTTTCATCTCCTTTTCTCACTCCACCAGACTCCAGGCACATCCTTGATTTCTAAAGGATTTATAGCTGGACTCCAGGCAATCTGTGTATCTTTTGAAAATCTATATAAATATCTGCATATATATTTTTTTTTTCTGATAAAAATAAATTTTCTTATGTTCTCTAAGGGGTCCATAGTCATGCAAAGTTGGCATGTGTTCTAGATGTTCTGCAATCTAGAACTTTGACACATACTTCTGCTTGAGCTCCAGACCCATTTATCCAACAGACGTTTCTAATGCACCATGTACAGAATGGAACTCATTAGCTTCTTAACCAAGCCTCTCCCTGTTTCTCTTATTTCAGTGAAGAGCACCATCATCAGCTCAGGTGTCCCAGTAAGAAATCTTAACATCACTTAGGTTCCCCTCTGTCTTTCACCACTTCATGTCCAATCAAGCTCCAGGGCCCAATATTTCTCCCTACCTAATTTGAACTGTGGTGTTGGAGAAGACTCTTGAGAGTCCCTTGGACTGCAAGGAGATCCGGCCAGTCCATTCTGAAGGATATCAGCCCTGGGATTTCTTTGGAAGGAATGATGCTAAAGCTGAAACTCCAGTACTTTGGGCCACCTCATGTGAAGAGTTGACTCATTCAAAAAGACTCTGATGCTGGGAGGAATTGGGGGCAGGAGGAGAAGGGGACGACAGAGGATGAGATGGCTGGATGGCATCACTGACTTGATGGACGTGAGTTTGAGTGAACTCCGGGAGTTGGTGATGGACAGGGAGGCCTGGTGTGTTGCTATTCATGGGGTTGCAAAGAGTCGGACACGACTGAGAGACTGAACTGAACTGAACTGAATATATCTTCCACTGGTCTATTTCTCTCAATCTTTTAGGTATAAGGTCATTTCCCTCATAGCTCTTGAGCCAATGTTCAGCCTCCTGGTGTCCCTGCCATCAAGTTTGTCCTCCCCTGAAAAACCACTCTCATGTTATGACTAGCGTGATGTTTCTAAAATGCTAACATGCTCATTTTTCTCCCCTTGCTTAAAGCTCTTGCAAGTAGTATCTTTCCCATAAGATAAAGTCTAAACTTTCTAACATGATGTCTAATTCACTAAATTACCTCTTCCCAACCAACACCCCATCTCCCATCCCTTCATCACTCTCACTATTCTGCACACCAAGGCCCAGTTATGCTCAGCACAGGGCCCCAAAGGCACCATCATGCTGGTAGATTCTGAAACTTTGCAGGTAGTCCTTAACACAAATGTGGAAAAGTGTGGGGAAAGTAAAGGTCTAAAAGGGAGACTTGAAAGGTCAGTGAAAGGTTATTAGTCAGCCCTCCTGGAGTACTGACATGAATGGACAAGTCAGAGCTGGCAGGAAAATCTGAATATTAGGCATGTTCAGCTAATGCTTCGAGACCATGAAAGCCAGCTGATGTCTCTTGAAGGCTGTCTCTACAGTAGCTGCTGTAGATGGGAGTTTGCAGGCTGGTTGTGGGCCTGGTTGCTGTTTGTTAGTTGCAGGAAGGGGAGTCAGGAGGAAGAGCATGATATGTGACACAGGTAAGGGCAAGGCAAACTGGCCTCCATCCATACCTCTGCATCCCTCATCACCTCCATCCACATAACCTTTGGAGCAGGAGGACTGCTGCTTTACTTATGGTTTCCAAATCTTCTCTAAATTCTCATTTGGTGAACTATAACCTAGAGCCACACAGAGGTGAGCTCTGGGAAAAACCATTCCCACTCAACCAAGTTCACAGCATATTAAACCACAAATTTCTCAGTGGCTCATTTTAGGCTGAACAGAGAGACACCTACAGATCACAGACAGAAAGCCCCTTCCTCTGTGCTCATGTCTCCTGGGCATTCAGTTTGTCAGTATGAGGCTGCCCTGCATGGGTCTGGGTTTGTCTCATTTTATACTGTGCCAGGTTGCATGATGCCAACCAGGCTCTATTGTTAGCTCCCATGACCCATCCCCACTCCTGAGACAGAGAAGCATTTGATCCCTAAACAGAAGTCAGTTTGCCTGCTCAGGAGCCCCTCTTCAGATTTCAGAAGCACTTGTACAAACCCTGTGACCACCCATAGCTTTCTTCCTTATAATTTAAGGCGTATAGATCTTTGCCTTGGTGAACAATGAGGTCCTCCACATGTATGCCTGCTTTGCTCACCCCTAGATCCCTGTTGTGGACCCATCATGAGACAGATAGCAGCTGTTCAATAAATCACTGACGACCCTTGTGGGTATGGATGGAGTTCCTAAAAACCCAGGAATTCATCCATCTCTCTGTCCCTCCTTGTGAATATCTCCCTTTCAGCATCAACTAACAGCCCCAGAGGACACTGAGTAACCAGTGACCCAGAAAATAATTTCACATACCTTTTCCCAGAGGAAGTCGCCCTTAGGAACTGGCCTTTTTACCAAGAAGGCTTTTTCCTCTTGGGGATTTTCCTTGTTCACTTTAATGCTGACTTATGGTCAGCTCTTGGCATAGTATTTCCTGAGGTCATCATTTTACAAGAGAAAGAACAATGAGTCTGTCAGAGCCTTTAGTTTTAATCAGAAGTGTACAGGTATAAAACAACTATAAACTGTCCCCTGTCTCATCTTTTCCATGTATGGTTCTTTAGTTGTTAAGATGGATCCAACTCTTGCGACCCCATGGACAACAGCTTGTCAGGCTCCTCTGTCCATGGATTGCCCAGACGAGAACACTGGAGTGAGTTGCCATTTTCTCCGGGAGATCTTCCCCACCTAGGGATTGAACGTGAGTCTCCAGCTTTGCAGGCAGATTATTTTTTACCATCTGAGCCACCAATGGCTAATTGTTATCTACTCCTAATCAGTGCACTGAGACTGTGAATGCCATTTTATCATTTTAAGAGGGGTCATCCCCACCTGGAATAGACTTGATGGTTGTACACACACACACACACACACACACACACATACACACGCACACTTGCACACACACCACAAAATCCTGTGATTTCCCCATCATGGCACTTACCTCACTATGTTGCCTTCATTGGCTTAATATTTGTCCTCTGTCACCCCCAGCAATGAGCCCCTAAGCCCTAGAATCCCAGAATCAGCTCATAATTAATGTTTAGAAGCAGGCTGCTGTGATAAAATGCATCAGTTTTTAAATCAGACTGAGCTGATCTGACAGAGCTGACAAAGCTGAGCTCAAACTCCATATCTGTCACTTTGGATGCTATGAGTCTGGGTCAATCCTTTCAACACACATCTGTAAGATAGGCGTACAGATTTCTCATCTATAAGAAGGAGGACATCCCAGAAGGAGGACAAGAAACTGCATGTGATAAGTTTCTGGCTTAGACTGTATCCTATTATGATAACTATCACTAATTCATTAATAAATAAAATCTAAGAAAATAATCCAAAAGAAAAGTTAAATCCAAAGATTATTATTACAACATTTTCAGTAGAAAGAGAAAAAAATTAAAACATAACTCAGAAAATAAAACAATGGCTTATTATAAAACTGACTCTTCCCATACAGAAGATAGAAATATATTCTACAAAAGTATTTTCACAGGGGTAAGTGGACAGTAACATTCATTGCAGAATTTCTTGCAATAGAAAAATGTGAAGATGACATTCTAAAATTCCATATAGCCATGTTTAAAAATGAGTATTTCATGGTGCTTGTTCAGTGAGAAAGAAACAAACAAAAAATTGTGGGACACTATATATGATATAAGCCCAGCTTTGAAAAGAAAGAAAAAAAGAAAATCTTATATAAATATACAAAAAAAATTGGAAGGTTACATATAAACTTTTGAATGGGGGAGACTAATTTTTATTATATCTTTTTACATTAAATTTTAAAAAATATGTATGATTTTAATATTTTTAAATATGCAATTATTTGAAGAAAAATTTTTAAAAGGGGTATGCAGACACGTAAAAGTCATAAAACTTTGCAATTAAGAGAGCCTAAAAAAAGACAAAGTGTTTTCACCAAAGGGACAGGCTTATGGGAGAGGCAGGTTCACAAAACGTGGCAGCCCCTCAGGGATAACCACAGACCAAGACCTGCCTGCCCACGTCATAGGCTCAGGAATGAAAACCACCAACATATTCTGAGTGCCCGCTACATGCCAAGAATTGTGTGAGTACTTTTGAGCATCATTCCACTTCATTGTAGGGAAATTCTGCAAGTGTATACTATGGTTGTATCTGTTTCACAGAGGAAATTGAGGCTCAGCTGGTAACTCGCCAAGGCAATAAGTCATGGAACCATGAATAAAACCAGATCACTCCAGATTTTGAGCCCAAACTCTTAACCACTGAACTCCAGTGTCTTTGTAATTTGTTCTTTCAGTTCACCTATGATGATTCCCTCATATAAATACTAAACTTATAAGGGGCAAATACATAAACCAAATGCTAGTATAATTATTTATCAGTCATGTCCACATCCAGAACACCTCCCTTCCTTGTATCAAAGCATTTTTTCGAGAACCTGATGCACCAAGAATTAATGACTAGGAGTTGGAGTTGGGTAGTTCAGAATGTACTTCAGGAAAAACATGATAACCAAGTGTCAGGAGGTACAGAGTAGAGTGGCCAAGAGTCCTGGAGTTCTGCCCTCAAAACCTGTGTCTCTCACTTACCAGCTAAGTGACTGGCTTGGAAAACTGGGGCCTGGTGCTCCCATCATAAAATGTAGCTGATAACATTCCTATGTTACAGGGATATTTTAAAGGTTAAATGTAAAAATCTACTAAAGCACTTTAGCATCTATAGGGCCTGACATATAACAGGTGTTCAGCTAATGCAATAATATGGCTAATACATTTTATGTATAAATATAAAATATAATGTAGTTTTAATATCTGCCTATTGCTCGCCTAACAGTGCTCCCCTGAGTGACCATATCACCTGGTTCTCTCAGGCACAGGCCCTTCATCTCTTGAATAGAATTGGATAAACCCTTCCTGCCCATCTCTCTTTTCCATATAGACCACATCCCTCACTGAGACAGGTTACAACACTACTGATTTGGTTCTCCCTCTCTGCAGAAACTTGCCCATCTTGTGAGCACACCTTAGCCACCTTGCTTGCATTTATGTGTTTGCGCAATCTCCATCAGCAACACACTCACAAACTGTCTCACAGGGAGCTCCCTTTTAATTGATCCTAGCTAATTTTTTTCTTCCTAAGTGTGGCCTCTGATGGCATTGTTAGCTTTGTGGTGATTAAATCAGACTGGAACAGTGACTCAGAATTGATCAATTCAGTTAGTTTTCCCCCACACCCATCTCTGTTTCTTCTGCCCTGCAAGGAGTCCACAGACAGAAAATCAGCTGACTGTTCTTTCTCACCTGGCGTAAATCTTATTCTCTTGGATGACTAGGAGATTGCTTTACTCAGCATGAAACACTGGACTAGATGATTTATAGATAGAAAATACTTCCAAGCCCTTGTCTTATCTTTCATCACAGATTTCCTGGGTCAACATCATTCTGGTCTTTGTCCTCTCTGTAGGTTCCAACTCACACAGCTAGGCAGACAGAGATAGTTCATTATTCCAGTCCTATATGCAAGTGCCTGAAAATAAGCTTTAAGTCTTCTAAAAAGGCAGTGTATTATTCTAGAAAGAGTTCCCATTACTCAGGCATCTGACAGGGGTGCTGACGAGTTACCTACATAGGCTGGAGCAAAAGGCTCATATTCTGAAAGCTGACAAAACTCTTAGACCTACCAGTGATGAAAGGAAACACCAGAGAGATTCTGGCTGGGGCAGTGGTTAGGAGCAGGAAGGAATAATTGTGTGCAGTCTGACTAAGGGATCCTGAATCCATAGAATGTAGAGTCAGAAGGGCCTTGAGGAGCTAAAGGCCCAAAGATTCAAAGAGCTAGAGGTCCAAAGAAAGGCCAAGGGTTCTCAACACCAGGCAGAGGTCTGCTTACACTGAAATTACCAGTGCATGCGTGTTCCATCACTTGGTCATGTCTGACTCTGCCACCACATAGGCTGTAGCCCACCAGGCTCCTCTGTCCTTGGAACTTTTCAGGCAAGTATTAGAGTGGGTTGCCATTTCCTCCTCAGGGGGTCATCCTGACTCAGGGCTCGAACCTGAGTCTCTTGCATCTCCTGCATTGGCAGGTGGGAAATCACCAAAGAACAGGTTAAAAGACAGATTTCTGGGTCCCTACCAAAGGACAGGTTAAAAGGCAGATTCCTGGGTCCCTGCCTCTGATGATTTGAATCAGCAGGTCTGAATAGGTGTCTGGAAACTGTATTTTTAACATGCACCCAGGGTATTCTAATGCACAACCCAATTTAGAAAAATGCATGCTGATCTAATCTAAACTTCTCATGATGCAAAAGAGACTGCCACTTGCAGAAATAATTAGTACAACTTGGGCATAGTGACCCAAGGGTTAAAGAGCAGTTGTCAGACCAAAGTATTACCCATAACCAAGATATTTGCATAAATATTTCCCACATCACCAGAAAAGAATGCTCATATGATAGACAAATGAGGATACAATGACTCACAGAAGCCAGCCACCCCTAGTCCACGTTCCTGCCACATTTCAAGGCTCACAGCACAAGAGAGAGAGGAGAAAAAGCAACTCTGTCAATTTGCAGGGCAGAAATTACTTCTGCCAATTTCTCTAGCCATCTTCCCATACGGATCTACAGAATGCTTCTGTGCTCTTCAAACACCTCTAGTTCTTGCTTGGTATAAATGAGGGAAAGCCTTTTTTTGTTACCATGGCACCACTACAATAAGCTGTTTTCAAGTGTTAGATATTCTGAAATGACAGGCTCTGTTTTGAGAAATAAGAATGCTGATGGGGTCAGCAAAACTTGCCAACATTCATGTATCAACGGGTTGACATAAATCAGTAGTGTCACTCTACTGGTAGTGTATTCCTGAGACCAGAAAACATATGCTTTGACAAGCCACCCCAAGCCTGGGTCCTCAGTGGATGTGCTGGAAGTTCTCTATTCTGGCCATGCATCTAGCTAAGAGGCCTTAGCCACTCAGTGACCTCTTACCGTTGCCTACTCATGTTGCCATTGGACGAAGGTTGATATGCTCAGGTCTGAGTCATGGAGGAAGGGCTGACCCAGTGGAAATTAACCAGACATTTGTGTCCTTCCTTTGATTTCTTTTTGCTTGGATGTATCACCCCTACTACAAAAAGTGAAGACAAATTTTCTTCAAGCCTAGCATTCATGGAATAAGGTGGACAGCTCTACTTTGTAATTAATACATGTGCTCCATGACTTGAGGCAGGCTAGTTCTTTAGTCAAAATTTTGTTTGTAGCCTTGTACTCTACTTAAGCATGTGATATATATGTGTGTCTTTCTTTCTGCACCATAAACTCAAGGTCATGGTTTACTACTCTCTATATCTGCCACAGTGTCTGGTGCATATTTAGTATTCATTAACATTTGTTAGGTGTTCAAAAGTTAATTCTGAAAAAAAAAAAAAGAGAGAAGGGTGTGTGTGTGTGCATGTGCATGTGTGTTGGGTGATATAGGCGTGGTTTAGTGAGATGATAGTGAGAATAGAAAGGAAAAGAAATCTTCATGTTGTTTTAGAGGCATCTGCAAAAGTAGCTGTTAGGAAACTCTGGTTGGCATCATAAGCCCCAAAGAGTTTGTTTCAATAACAGATTTCAGGTCCCCATAGCTAGAGTTTCTGATTCAGGTGAGCAGTGAAAAGACCCAAGAATCTTTTAAATTCAGATCCCTGGAGCATTCTGATGCTTGCTAAAGAATCTGATAGTAGATTAAAATGAAAGGGTGAAAGATGCTTATATATTAACAGCCCTACCTTTAAGCAATTAAAAAGCTAAAAAGCTGTACATATTAAATAATAAGGCAGGAAAAGAAACACAAAAGGAGTACACAGAAAGATCTAAAATAATCAGACCCAATGCCAAAATCCATGAATCAAATACTAAATTTGTGGTTCTCAGACACCATCAGGGAGGATTACATGGAGGAGTAAGACTTGAAATGAAAACGAGTCTTTAAGAACTTTCTTGGCAGAGGTGGAAGGAGTATTTCAGGACAATATGCTCTTTATCTCTACCATGTTTTGATATAACAAGGGATTTATAAGCAATATTGTAACCTGATGAAGACCAGACTAGGAACCTTACATTTCTGCCACAACCTGGGAGTTAGAGGTTCTGCTGTAAGGCTATGAATTTAGGTAAATCCTTCCTGATTTTCTGAACACTCACCATTCACAAAGTTTGCTCTCAGGCTACCATGTTTCAAATCAACCGAAGTTTTCTGTGATAATGGTATAGATGTGGATGTAGATATAGAATAGGAGTAGATGGTAGAGCTGTAGAACAGATGTACTTGATGTAGAACAGATGGAGATTTTGGTGACCTAAGGATGAAAGAGCAGATAAAACCAAGGAGGGTCTTGGAATGCAAGAACAGAAAAACCAGACCCGTATCATCCTTCCCTCCCCCATGTTGTAACTGTTAATGGATCTCAGGTCCTTCTGAGCAGCATAACCTGTCTCCCTCCTAACCCATAGGCAGAAGGTATTGCCCAACTCTTCATCCCACTGAGTATATGTGCCTCATCCAATCAGCAAATGACCCACAAGACCCCTATTCCACTCCTTTAACCCTGGGTATAAAAGTGGACTGAGGACCTCTGTTCAATGTCACTTCTCCCTTGAGCTGGCCAGCTCTTCCAACAGCATCTCCCACTCTAATAAACTTTATTTCCCTCTCATTCTGTCTCATGTCTGGAAATTCTTTTCCTACCCGTGCCTGGACCATGACAGTTTTAGTGGCTCATACAGGGAACTTGGGGTCTCTTCCCCTACTGCCTCACTTCCCCTTTCTCAAAGAGACCTTCTGTGAACAGCAGAGTGCTATGGACCAACTGAGGAACTCTGGCCAGGGTTATCCTCTGGTGTGTTACAAAGGGCCCACTGCTCACTGCGCCCCAGTAGCTACTGCCAGAATGGATGAGGGTCTCTCCTTTGTCTTCTTTCTAACTGAGTATTAAGTCAACCAATATTATGTTGGCGTGGGACAGTTCAGTTTGGTTCAGTCACTCAGTCGTGTCTAACTATTTGCGACCCCGTGAATTGCAGCATGCCAGGCCTCCCTGTTCATCACCATCATCTGGAGTCAACTCCTCTCATGAGGTGGCCAAAGTACTGGAGTTTCAGCTTTAGCATCATTCCTTCCAAAGAAATCCCAGGGTTGATCTCCTTCAGAATGGACTGGTTGGATCTCCTTGCAGTCCAAGGGACTCTCAAGAGTCTTCTCCAACACCACAGTTCAAAAACATCAATTCTTCGGCACTCAGCCTTCTTCACAGTCCAACACTCACATCCATACATGACCACAGGAAAAACCATAGCCTTGACTAGACGGACCTTAGTCGGCAAGGTAATGTCTCTGCTTTTGAATATGCTATCTAGGTTGGTCACAACTTTTCTTGAAAGGAGTAAGCGTCTTTTAATGTCATGGCTGCAATCACCATCTGCAGTGATTCTGGAGCCCCCAAAAATAAAGTCTGACACTGTTTCCACTGTTTCCCCATCTATTTCCCATGAAGTGATGGGACTGGATGCCATGATCTTCGTTTTCTGAATGTTGAGCTTTAAGCCAACTTTTTCACTCTCCTCTTTCACTTTCATCAAGAGGCTGTTTAGCTCCTCTTCACTTTCTGCCATAAGGGTGATGTCATCTGCATATCTGAGGTTATCGATATTTCTAACGGCAATCTTGTTCCAGCTTGTGTTTCTTCCAGTCCAGCGTTTCTCATGATGTACTCTGCATATAAGTTAAATAAGCAGGGTGACAATATACAGTCTTCATGCACTCCTTTTCCTATTTGGAACCAGTATGTTGTTCCATGTCCAGTTCTAACTGTTGGTTACTGACCTGCATACAGATTTCTCAAGAGGCAGGTCAGGTGGTCTGTTATTTCCAACTCTTTCAGAATTTTCTACAGTTTATAGTGATCCACACAGTCAAAGGCTTTGGCATAGTCAATAAAGCAGAAATAGATGTTTTTCTGGAACTCTCTTGCTTTTGCCATGATCCAGTGGATGTTGGCAATTTGATCTCTGGTTCCTCTGCCTTTTCTAAAACCAGCTTGAACATCAGGAAGTTCACAGTTCACATATTGCTGAAGCCTGGCTTGGAGAATTTTGAGCATTCCTTTACTAGCATGTGAGATGAGTGCAATTGTGCGGTAGTTTGAGCATTCTTTGGCATTGCCTTTCTTTGGAATTAGAATGAAAACTGACCTTTTCCAGTCCTGTGGCCGCTGCTGAGTTTTCCCAATTAGTTGGCATATTGAGTGCAGCACTTTCACAGCATCATCTTTCAGGAATTGAAACAGCTCAACTGGAATTCCATCACCTCCACTAGCTTTGTTCATAGTGATGCTTTCTAAGGCCCACTTGACTTCACTTTCCAAGATGTCTGGTTCTAGATTAGTGATCACATCATCATGATTATCTGGGTCGTGAAGATCTTTTTTGTACAGTTCTTCTGTGTATTGTTGCCACCTCTTCTTAATATCTTCTGCTTCCATTAGGTCCATACCATTTCTGTCCTTTATCAAGCCCATTTTGGATGAAATGTTCCCTTGGTATCTCTAATTTTCTTGAAGAGATCTCTAGTCTTTCCCATTCTGTTGTTTTCCTCTATTTCTTTGCATTGATCCCTGAAGAAGGCTTTCTTATCTCTTCTTGCTATTCTTTGGAACTCTGCATTCAGATGCCTATATCTTTCCTTTTGTCCTTTGCTTTTCGCCTCTCTTCACAACTATTTGTAAGGCCTCTCCAGACAGCCATTTTGCTTTTTTGCATTTCTTTTCCATGGGGATGGTCTTGATCCCTGTCTCCTGCACAATGTCACGAACTTCATTCCATAGCTCATCAGGCACTGTATCTATCAGATCTAGGCCCTTCAATCTATTTCTCACTTCCACTGTATAATCATAAGGGATTTGATTTAGGTCATACCTAAATGGTCTAGCAGTTTTCCCTACTTTCTTCAATTTAAGTCTGAATTTGGTAATAAGGAGTTTATTATCTGAGCCACAGTCAGCTCCTGGTCTTGTTTTTGTTGACTGTATAGAGCTTCTCCATCTTTGGCTGCATAGGATATAATCAATCTGATTTTGGTGTTGACCATCTCGTTATGTCCATGTGTAGAGTCTTCCTTTGTGGTGTTGGAAGAGGGTGTTTGCTATGACCAGTGCATTTTCTTGGCAAAACTCTATTAGTCTTTGCCCTGCTTCATTCCACATTCCAAGGCCAAATTTGCCTGTTATTCAGGTGTTTCTTGACTTCCTACTTTTGCATTCCAGTCCCCTATAATGAAAAGGACAACTTTTTTGGGTGTTAGTTCTAAAAGGTCTTGTAGGTCTTCATAAAACCGCGTTCAACTTCAGCTTCTTCAACATTACTGGTTGGGGCATAGACTTGGATAACAGTGATATTGAATGGTTTGCCTTGGAAATGAACAGAGATCATTCTGTCGTTTTTGAGATTGCATCCAAGTACTGCATTTCAGACTCTTTTGTTGACCATGATGGCTACTCCATTTTTTTTGAGGGATTCCTGCCCACAGTAGTAGATATAATGGTCATCCGAGTTAAATTCACCCATTCCAGTCCATTTTAGTTCACTGATTCCTAGAATGTCCACGGTCACCCTTGCCATCTCTTGTTTGACCACTTCCAATTTGCCTTGATTCATGGACCTGACATTCCAGGTTCCTATGCAATATTGCTCTTTACAGCATCGGATCTTGCTTCTATCACCAGTCACATCCACAGCTGGGTATTGTTTTTCCTTTGGCTCCATCCCTTCGTTCTTTCTGTAGTTATTTCTCCTCTGATCTCCAGAAGCATATTGGGCACCTAATGACCTGGGGAGTTCTCTTTTGGTGTCCTATCTTATTGCTTTTTCATACTGTTCATGGGGTTCTCAAGGCAAGAATACTGAAGTGGCTTGCCATTCCCTTCTCCACTGGACCACATTCTGTCAGACCTCTCCACCATGACCTGCCCATCTTGGGTTGCCCCGCAGGCATGGTTGGTTTCTTGAGTTAGACAAGGCTGTGGTCCCAGTGTGATTAGATTGACTAGTTTTCTGTGAGTATGGTTTCAGTGTGTCTGCCCTCTGATGCCCTCTTGCAACACCTACCATCTTACTTGGGTTTCTCTTACCTTGGACTTGGGGTGAGTCAGGCACTTAAAAGCCATTAGACACTTGCCACGTGAAGACTCCCATGTGAGGATAAGGGGAAGGTGGAACGAATCAGGCCACAAGGGCATCCACCCCCAGCAAGACAACTCCCATGCACCATGTCAGGCACATAGTGGTTGAACCAAAACAGAGACCATTGTCCCCTGGGCACCGCCTCCCCGATAAGCTTGTAAGGCTGATGCTCCAGCCTTCTTCCCTGTCGCTTCACTTCTTTCCCTTTCAGTCCGGATTGATTTACAGGAGCCTAGGTGTTGCCTCTGAGCCATCCCAAGAGTGCCTTTCATGTTTCAGGGAATCTCCAAACAGTGAGTCACCCTGGTGCTCCTGGGAATCTCTGTCTTTCTCTGTCCAGGTCACATGCTGCCTTAGCTGCATGGTCTCAGGGTTCTCTCACTGTCGGACATGACTGTTGGGAAGGTCAGCCATTTTTATGCCATCAGTGGCACGGAGAGATCACTGGGACAAAGGGACACCTTTCTGTCAGCTGGTGACTCTCAGTATCCCCATTCTGTGGCAGGTAGGCTAAGAGTGGGTTCTGGTATGTCCTGGGAGCCTCTCTCAGACTCACCCCTTGGCTACATTCTCAGAAATGGAAAAATTTTGACCTTGTAAAAGGCCTGGCCTCAGGACATGGAATCAACCTAGACGTCCATCAGCAGATGAAAGGATAAGAAAGCTGTGGTACACATACACAATGGAGTATTACTCAGCCATTAAAAAGAATACTTTTGAATCAGTTCTAATGAGATGGATGAAACTGGAGCCGATTATACAGAGTGAAGTAAGCCAGAAAGAAAAACACCAATACAGTATACGGACACATATATATGGAATTTAGAAAGATGGTAATGATAACCCTGTATGCGAGACAGCAAAAGAGACACAGATATATAGAATGGACTTTTGGACTCTGAGGGAGAGGGAGAAGGTGGGATGATTTGGGAGAATGGCATTGAATCATGTATACTATCATGTAAGAAACAAAGCACCAGTCAATGTTCGATACAAGATACAGGATGCTTGGGGTTGGTGCATGGGGATGATTCAGTGAGATGATATGGGGTAGGGGTGGGAGGTGGGAGGGGGGTTCAGGATTGGGAGCTCATATACACCTGTGGCAGATTCATGTCAATGTATGGCAAAACCAATACAGTATTGTAAATTAAATTAAAGTAAAAATAAAATTTATTAAAAGATAAAATAAATAAATAAACAAACAAACATAAAAAGGCCAGGCCTCGATACAAACTAGGGGACCCCCTCCCTGCAAAACGGCCTCTGAATGGCAAACTAGCTTTTGCCGAAAGCGGAGAAAAGATCAGAGTTTACTTACATTCAGTGCTTCATGGCCCTCAGTCAGAATCCAGATTTCAGGGACTCATGCCTCATGTGTCTTTCTGTTGCTTCCTTACCTCCTGTCTACCTCTGACTCACTCCATCAGGTTTCCTAGGTGACCCCTACTCGACCTTTCATATCCACATGATTTTTAGGAAAGGATTCTGAGATTCCCTTTGGTCCAGGTCTTTCTCCTATATTCAAAAGCCTGAGGGATTAAAAACTCTCCTAATATTCTAAAGGATGTCTAACTATGCTTATCTCATGGGTGTGGAGGGAAGCAAGCTTTCCCCACTCCTGAATATCCTAAAGAATTCCCTTCTAACTACTCCTGTTTCTTAGGGTAGAGAAGGACCAAGCTTCCCCCACTCCTGCAAACTCCCTTAACCCTTCAGATTCTTTTGATGGAACAAAGAACTCACTTCCCATCAGAGGGACAATCCAAGATTTTTATCAGCTGATATCGCCTGATAGGAGAGTCAATTTGAGCACTATTTGGTCTATATTTTAGCTATGAAACTATGACTACAGATAAGAAAGATGGCTTTTTGATACAAGATGGCCATGATATTCTTAGACTCCTGAGAAATCTGTTTAAAATGAATTTTTTTTCCTTGGAAATTGCAAAGCCAAATGTTTTTGCATATGCAATTAAAAAACACTAGCCTGTCAAAAGGCCTCCCTAGGGAAAAGCTTGAAGTTAACCCCTTCCATGTCCTTGAAACACACAACCAACTTTGACTGAGACCTCAACCTTGACCAATTTAGAATTGCAAGCCAAAAAAAAGGGGGTGAGGGGGTGTCAAAGAGACATTTTAAATCTCAAGCAGAAAACTATGAGATCTCTCTGTCTGTCTGTCTGTCTGGATTTATGCATGCTCAGTGAGTGTCTTTTGTGTCTTGTTTTTTTGATAATATTGCTGAAGTTGTAAATGAGTTCTAATTTAATTGACCTATCATGGGGAGAGTTGACTCATTGGAAAAGACTCTGATGCTGGGAGGGGTTGGGGGCAGGAGAAAAAGGGGATGACAGAGGATGAGATGGCTGGATGGCATCACCGACTCGATGGACATGAGTTTGAATGAACTCTGGGAGTTGGTGATGGACAGGGAGGCCTGGAGTGCTGCAATTCATGGGGTTGCAAGGAGTCGGACACGACTGAGCGACTGAACTGAATTGAACTGAAAGAAAAGTAAGCACTTACAAATCAGACAATTCTAAATACAAGAGAAATTAACCTAAATGAATTTTAGCTTCACATGAACTGGGAAATATTCAGTATTAAATATCTAGTATTAATGTTTGCTTGTTAGTCTAATTTAGGCATGTCCAATAGTTATTAACATTAAGCATAATATTTTCACTGTCCCTAGGTTTATTATAAGTTAAATATTATTATATTGTTATTATCTATTACAAGTTTGTCTACAAGGAAAGTACCTCGAGTGAAGAAACTTCAAAAAAATATGTAAATGAGATATGAGCTTTTAGATAAACTCTGTTAAGAATAATCATACCTTAGAAATGACTGTCTAAAATTGTCTCTCCAGATTTTGGTAATCTGAATTTCTAGCATTGTGCTAAACTAAGTAACAGAAGTTTATTGAGTAGCTAGGTCGTTTCCAAATAAAATAAGATTTGGAAACATTCATTACTGAATACTAACTTCCTCTTACAGAGAAACTAGAGATTCTGGACTATTAATTAATAATGTTTGATGTCATCCTGAGATATTCTCTAAAATTTTTTTTAGAAATTGTCACTGGTATTTATGTTCACAAATCTATAGAATGCTAATACAAAAGTCAGTTGTTGGTTGCTTAAGGAAAGTAGGATGAGTGTTTTCAGTAAGGAAGGTATGAATTACGTTTTATGAATGGAAAAGGAAGTAGGTCTGACTTACAGGTGGCTGTTTCAGGTAGCTACATGGGAAGTACTGTTGAAGGAGTGGTAAATCTCAGGTTATACTGTATGGTTAATGTTACTACTATAGATATCTTAAAATTATGTGGGATTCATATAGATCTGATATACCCTGAGAAAATGTGGTCAACTATAGTTCTAGTTATCATATTAAAGTGTTATATATCACAGCAATGACCAGGCTATTTTGTCAATTACAATTTAATCAGATTTTAAACATGCCTTCTATGGTTTCACTCTGACGACTTTGCAGGAACACTTCAGGATTTTCTAAGATTAACCAATAGAACAAATTTTGTTTTTTATCTGGTAAACTGGTAACAGACTGGAATTTACTCTACTCTCTATGTTAAGAGAACAAAGTTTTCTTAGAATGCAGCTTTTGATAATGGATTATGAATTTCTTTGCCTTTAAGGGATTTATATATATTTTTTAAATATTTTGTTCCTTTGATAAAGTAAATAAGCATGATTTAGGATTATGGTACATGTAGACAAAGTTCATTCTGCTTCTACAAAAAATAAGGCCTCACTGTTAGACTTTTGCTATCCTGATGTCCTTAAAACATGGCAACAGTCTACTCCTAAATTGGGGAATTAAAAATAGGTGAACAATAGCTGTAACTCAAAGAGTCAGGGCTGTGGGAAATCCAAGGTGGCCGCTTGGCTTTTCCTTGCTCCCTGACAAACCTCATTTTTATCTGATGGGTTAAAGCCTTCCCTGGCTACAGGGTTAATGCCCTCACAATGACAAAAAATTATATTTCACTTAATATTAAGTTCTAGCTTTGCTGGTTTAGTACGACTCATTTCTGAGATAGTTCCTTGTTGTTATGTTATATTGCTAAAAGATTTAATTAATTAAGTTATTTAAAATGACATTCTAAGTTTGTTTCTAAAGCTTATCTCAATAACTAATCTTTGGATAAAGGTCAGAGGCTCCATGATGGACACCAGGAGATTAACACCTGGTTATAATCATTTATCTAAGTCAGATGACCTGGGGTATACTGGGCTATACTTAATGAAAGTTCTTGACTTAAATTCTTGCTTACAACCTTACTAATACTTGCTAGCTATATTATTTTCTATGTCACTTGTTTCAGAAGTGTTTCTTAAGTTACTAAATGTGTGCCTGAGCCTGTGATAAAATGCTGATATGCAGTTCCATATGAGATCAATGATTGCAATAATGTAACTCTAGATATGGGAAGAAGCAACAAGAGGGAATATTTTCCTGGACCAAGAAGCTAGTAAGACAGGTATGGTCCAGAGACTTTTGTTCCTCCAAGGCCTGGTCCAATAATAGCACACTGAGTGGCCTCTCAATGGGATCTTCCCGAGACCTGGGAATGAGCCTTCCCAGCACCGTGGGACACAGTGGGCATGAAATGACCCCCAAACATGGTCAAATATGTGGCTATGAAGAGACCCTCCTGACTGGAAGTTGGTGCTTGCCAGCTATCTCTACAAAGATTACATCATGACCATTCCAAGCTGTTGACCTTCAACACCCCTTGAAAGGAGTTCAGGGTGGAGATCAGAAATAAGGCACCCTGTGCCCTGGGAAAAACCCAGAAGAACCGGCCTTCAGAGAGTCAGATGCTTTCAGGTAAAGGTTTTTCTGAGCACAAATTCCTGCATCTTCTCTCACCCAGAGAAGCACTAATGTCACAAAATAATCTGGTCCTGGTTCTCCTGGCTAGCCCCTGAGCAGCTTTTCTACCTCTGTTAATCTTTGGGCCATATATCTTTAAATTTCTCATTAAGTTGGTTTCTTCTAGAATACAATAAATCTCCAAGTGATAGTTTGACAAGAATATTCCTGGCCAACATCCAGACAATGCTGAAACAAGCCACCTTATTATTCCATGGACTCTCCTCTTCCTCCATAAACGCACCCTGACAGAAAGCAGGCAATGAGAACCCAGAGCCCCATGATGCCCCTAGAGCCTGAAGAAACCAGAGTGGTCATCACCCCTTTTCCTTTGAGATTGAGTTCCCAAGCACCTGCGAAGGGAAATAGGTAGATAGACTTGAGCAGAGTATCAACAGGGGCCAAAGAATTGATCCTAGAAGTAAAGAGAGGGAGGAACGTGGTGACCCAAGGACGAAAGAGCAGATGAAACCAAGGAGGGTCTTGGAATGCAGGAACAGAAAAACCCGACCCTTATCATCCTTCCCTCCCCTATGTTGTAACTATTAATGGATTTCAGGTCCTCCTGAGAAGCATAACCTGTCTCCCCTCCTATCCCATAGGGAGAAGGTATTTGCCTTACTCTTCCCCCTACCGAGTATATGTGTTCATCCAATCAGCAAATGACTGCCAAGACCCCTATCCCACTCCTTATACCCTGGGTCTAAAAGTGGACTGAGGACCCCTGTTTAACGTTGCTTCTCCCTTGAGCTGGCCTGCTGTTCTAACAGCGTCTCACACTCTAATAAACTTTATTTCTCTCTCATTCTGTCTCGTGTCTGGAAATTCTTTTTCAACCCAGGCCTGGACTACAACAGGAACCACTTCCAGTTCCTTCCAAGGACAGGCCTCGCCCCTGCTTTAGCTCCCCTCTGAAGTACCTAGATAATACTGTCAACTACAAATTGGCACTTACCAAGAGCATTCCCAAGGACTGAACAACAGGGCAGCTGCCATCTGCCTTGCCTCCCTGGTGGCTCAGAGGTTAAAGCATCTGCCTGCAATGTGGGAGACCTGGGTTCGATCCCTGGGTTGGGAAGATCCCCTGGAGAAGGAAATGGCAACCCACCCCAGTACTCTTGCCTGGAAAATCCCATGGACAGAGGAGCTTGGTGGGCTACAGTCCACGGGGTCGCAAAGAGTCGGACCCAACTGAGTGACTTCACTTTACTAAGATTGAACCCCATGCTGCTGTAGCTGTTGACCTTCAACACCCCCTGAGGGACTTAAGGGTGGAGTGAGGCGCTCTGTGCTCCATGGAATTGGTGGGACAGGTCTTTAAATATTTGATGTTTTAGGAACAGATTTTATGATCTCCATCCTTGCATCTCCTCATATCTAGAGAGGCACTAAATCCCTTCATAGTGACATCAGAACCTCATGACTGACAAAAAACCTTTTGTAAAATGAGTACTTCATGATATTGAACTCCTCCTTCACCAAAACCTTATATATTGACCTTCCCCCACTGCTGCTTTGGAGCAGTATTTCAGAGCTATCTGAGATGCTCCCTCCCAGGCTTCAGTCCTCATTTTGCCCCAAATAAAACTTAACTCATAACTCTCAATTTGTTCTTCTTTTTTAGTCAACAATAGTATTCGATGGAAATTTCCTGAGATGTTCTGTGGTGGTCACCCCCACCACCACCAAATGGAAGATGTTAAGTACTTGCTGACCACAAGAGCATATTAGCCCCAGGCCTCCTGGAGCCTTAGGACTGATAAAGTTAACCCCTGTGAGACCACCTTGTTCCCTCACCATGAGTCAGAGAATGGTGCCTAATCTGATCACATATCTTGTGACCCCACTCCCCATCCCACCTGACTTTTAAAATGTTTTAGTGAAACCCTTCAGGGAGTTTGAGGATTTTTAGGGCAAGTGCCACCTTGTCTCCTTGAATGGAGACAATAAACCTTTCTCCACTCCAAACTCTGATGCATTGGGCACATGAACTTGCATTAACAAAGAAAAGGGATAAGTCAGTATAAACTTGTCATCACAAATGGGAAAACAGTTCAGAACAAGGGCGTTGACATTTAGGTAAACAACACAAAGCAAGAGCACTATTTCATATAGGGCAGAAACTATAGCACTAATGTATGCTGGAAGCCTGTCTTCCTTCTAGAAAGTGGATGGTTTGTTGCAATTGCATTTGCAATTGAGGGATAGCCTGGAGCATACTGACACTGAGATTGTTAGAAAAACAGTTTACCTTCACAACACAATGGCAGGAGCATCTCGAATAGCAGCCTTCGTACTTTGGACTGGCTGCCTGGGTAAGCGCCCACCTTGTAGGTTTTCTAAATATTTCCAGGGAAGTCTTGGTGATTCTGTCTGGTAGGGGAGGGCACCAGTTGTGTTGGTTGTGTTTGTATCTCTGGCCAGAAGAACACAGGTCAGGAGATACGTTTAGAGTGATATTCCTGTTGGTGCTATGAAAGGTTTTCCATAATTCTTCCAGGTCTTTGTGGAGCCCCCTCCAGATTGGCTGAGAGGGACCTTTCTACACACACTTTGGGATTACAGGGAAGGAGAGAAACAGAGGAAACTACAAACATGATGTGGAAGTTTGAAAGTGAGAGAACAAAATCACCACTTGACAATTCAATTTGGAAACTCAAATTGCAGCAGTTAGCATTAATGAAATTCCAGTTCTAGACACACAAATGCAAATAATCAGAAAAAACATTTGCTCCTGAAAAGCGATCACCTTGGTGCTTCTTGTAATCAGCCTGAAGGTAAAATGAGCAAATTCTGAAGACCTGGAGACTTCAACCTCTAAGAAAGTGAGACTGCTTTTGAGGATGTTATAGAATTTGGCTAGCTCATTTGCTGCTTTCTCTAACTCATCACTGTGTTTGATTCTCAGTGATGTTTATTATTATTATTATTATTTTGAATTTCCAATTCTTTCCTCCCTGCCATTGCTTTTTAAAATTTCTTTTTAAAAAAAATTTTTTATTATTATTATTTTTTAATTTACAATATTGTATTGGTTTTGCCATACATCAACATGAATCCGCCACGGGTGTACACGTGTTCCCAATCCTGAACCCCTCTCCCACCTCCCTCCCCATACCATCCCTAACCCCATCTGAGCCAAATTATCTAGTAAGCACAATGGACACAGTGCAAGGGCCCACAAAACTGTGTTCATCTCTCTGAAAATCAGGGAGAAAAAAGGAAAACTTTTTTAGGTTAGAGGAAATGTTTTAATATATTCATCTTTATTCTAATTTACAAATATAATTTAAAATTTTTTATGAAGAAAGGGGCCTACAGAATACAACCCCAAGCAGTTGAATTTGCTTGTAATTTATAAGTACTCTTAAACCCACAGGGACACAGATACTTGCTTTTTCCAACAGTAAAGCCAGCATCGACCAAGACTAATTTCTAGGCCACAAGCCCTGGGTTGGGGACAATTGCCATTTGTAAGCAGCATCTTGCAGCTTACGGTTTCAGAAGTTTCCCTCCTGGGTCCAGGCAGACATGGGCTCTTGTGTCAATAACGACACTCTAAGGTCTTTGGAAACTGGTGACTTTCTGAAGACCCTGATTTGTGTTTTGTCAACTGAAAATAAAATCAATGTAAGAGTTAAATTATTTGGGGGGGAGGGAGCAAAATGAGACAGCATTTTAGATAGCTCTGAGGTACCAGCTCTGAAGAGGTAGGGGGAGGGATCAGCATGTATATGATTTTAGTGAAGCAGAGTATGTGCATGTATTTTGGCACTTGCTGTTAGTCATGAGAAGCAGATGTCATCATTAATGACTTTAGAGCTTTTCTAGATAGGAGAAGATGCAAGAATTTGGGCTCATAAAATCTCTTGCAAATTTCTATCTGAAGGTCTGTTCTGCCAGGTTTTCCCAGAGCACAGAATACCTAATTCCTGATCTCCACCCTGAACTCATTTCATGGTGTGTTGAAGGTCAGTGCCTGCAGTGGCTTGTGACTTAATCCTAGTAGAAGCAGATAGCTGGCAGGTGACAATTTTTAATTGGCAATATGACTCAGCGGTAAAGAATCCAACTGCAATGCAGGAGATGCAGGTTAGATCCCTGGGTCAGGAAGATCCCCTGGAGAAGGAAATGACAACCCACTCCAGTAGTCTTGCCAGGGAAATCCTATGGACAAAGGAGCTTGGTGGGTTACAGTCCATGGAGTCACAAAAGAGTTGGACATGACTTAGTGACTTAACAGCCTTATAGAGAAACCAGAGTTATGATTAAACTTACTATTGTTCAAAGCAAAAATCAAGGCACATTGTCTGATATGGAATTCCCTCCTCCATTTTCATGAAATTAAATTTTAAAATTTATGTAGTAGAAACTCTAAATAACAGTCACATTATTCACAAATGACTTTTACGACAATATTAAAATGATGTGAAAATGAATAACAAAACTGTCAAGTAGTGCCTATTTACCAAGCCAGTATTTGAATATTTATTGCCCATGTGGCCTAGAAGGCCCAGGACACAGGGGCATGGTCCCCTTCCTTCATGAGAACAGGGCCAGAGGTCATGTTCAGAGCCTGGCTTCTCAGCCCCATCTTTTTCCCCCTGAATTTTAAAATTGGAATTTAATCGCTTTACAATGTTGTGTTTGTTTCTGTTATACAATATAATGAATCAGCTGTATGTGTTGCAGGAAGAGGGACCCCTTCCAGGGCCCAAAGGTGGGCTCTTGTCTAACACTCAGAAGTGAATTATCTGAGGAGACACATGTGCTGACAAAGCAAGAGATTTTATTAGGAAGGGGTGCCCAGGTGGAGAGCAGTAAGGTAAGGGAACACAGGAGAACTGTTCTGCCACGTGGCTCAAAGCCTTGGGTTTTTATGGTGATGGGATTAGTTTTTGAGTTGTCTTTGGCCAGTCATTCTGACTCAGAGTCCTTGCTGGTGGTGCACACATTGCTCAGCCAAGATGAATGCTGGTAAGAAGGATTCTGGAAGGTAGTTGGACATATGTTGTCTCCTTTTGACCTTTCCTGAACTCTTCCCTTTCAGTTCAGTTCAGTTCAGTTGCTCAGTTGTGTCCAACTCTTTGCGACGCCATGAACCGCAGCATGCCAGGCCTCCCTGTCGATCACCAGTTCCCAGAGTCCAGTCAAACTCACATCCATTGAGTCAGTGATGCCATCCAGCCATCTCATCCTCTGTCGTCCCCTTCTCCTCCTGCCCCCAATCCCTCCCAGCATCAGAGTCTTCCAGTGAGTCAACTCTTCACATGAGGTGGCCAAAGTACTGGAGTTTCAGCTTTAGCATCATTCCTTCCAAAGAAATCCCAGGACCGATCTCCTTCAGAATGGACTGGTTGGATCTCCTTGCAGTGCAAGGGACCCTCAAGAGTCTTCTCCAACACCACAGTTCAAAAGCATCAATTCTTCGGGGCTCAGCTTTCTTCACAGTCCAACTCTCACATCCATACATGACCACAGGAAAAATCATAGCCTTGACTAGACGGACCTTAGTCGGCAAAGTAATGTTTCTGCTTTTGAATATGCTACCTAGGTTGGTCATAACTTTCCTTCCAAGGAGTAAGCGTCTTTTAATTTAATGGCAGAAATCACCATCTGCAGTGATTTTGGAGCCCCTCAAAATAAAGTTTGACACTGTTTCCACTGTTTCCCTACATATTTGCCATGAAGTGATGGGACGAGATGCCATGATCTTCATTTTCTGAATGATGAGCTTTAAGCCAACTTTTTCACTCTCCTCTTTCACTTTCATCAGCGGGGGCTTATTAGTTCATTGTTCCTTACCAGGACTTCCTATTGTAAAATAACTCATGCACATGGTTACTGTGGTGCCTGGCCAGGGTTGGGGGGTGGGGGGTTTGTTAGTGTGCTTCCCCTAACATATACATACCCATATCCCCTCCCTCTTGACCCTCCCCTCTACCCCCATCACTCCATCTCATCCCTCTGGGTTATTGAAGAAGAAAAACCAAGCTGAGCTTCCTAGCTAGTTGAGGAGCATAGTAACCTGACCCAAGGGTAATAGCAACTACTGTTTGGGAGCACCTACTATTTGTCATATTCTTTTCATAAATTATATCTGAACAATATAAATGCAAACTAGATATTAAAGTTTTCATTTTATAAACCAGAAAAAATGAGTAACTGGTCAGTGACATAGGGGGTGCAACAGGGAATTCTGATTCCAGCTCATCGTGACTAGAAAGGCTTGGAGGTCTCAGATATTTACTAGTAGTTGTGAATCACTGGGACGTTCAGATTCAGAATGAAAATGGGTGTTCCAGGTAGAGGAGGCATGGCAGTCTTGCAAGGTGAGCCCCATGTAGGCCCCTGAGAGACTCTCTCAAAGGTTTCTCCTTTACAGATGGTCCCCTCAGGCCAGTCCATCCCAGACTCTGAAGGCTGGTTCACACAGCTCACTTGCCTCAACTGCCCTTCCTTGGATTCTCTCTTTAGCTTTTGAGTTCAGCTCAAATCCCCACCCTTTCCCAATCTTCCACAAGGACCCAACCAGCCTGGCCTTTCCCTCTCCAAATCCCTGCTATACTTCAGGAAGTGGAGTGCCTTGTGCTTTGTGTTACACCGGAAGAAAGATCAAATTCACATCCTCATGGGTTTCTGCTGAGATTCAAAGGAACAGTAGGAAGGTATAAACTCTTCCTAACCATTACTCCCTCCATTGTTGATACCCTCACTTGCAGTCAACTTTTCACCCCTGAGGTGGCCTCTGAACATCACTGACTAACTGAATCCCCCAGCACACTGAGAGACAATGCAGCTCCTCTCGGAGGGCTTAAGTCTTCTCGTTTCTCTCTGAGTTTCAAGAGAACACAGAGCTCTGTTTGAAAATCATTTTGCAGCCTACAGAAGGTTATTTAATATAGGCTTATTGGTGCCAAACTCCTTGAAATTCCAGCAGAGACTGAATGTTTGGAAATCCGTTGAACATGGATGTGTGAACTCAATTAATAATCAAGGGTAGATGTATGTCTTCTCTGGTTCTTTTCATGCGTGCTCTTTAGGTCTCACCAACTAGACTTGTAAGCTCCCGGTGGGCAGAAAGGAGCCTTACATTTGTTTTGTGTCATGGTCCCCCTCCCTTTCACCTGCCAGAGTTCAACATGTGCTTAGTAAGGATTTTGTGCAGTGGATGAAAGGAAGAAGTTATTTTTACAGCTTCTGCAATACCACTTAAGAGTATAACTTCTCTTGATTGGAGATACAAACAAAAAATCTACCTAGGAGAACCTATTGCTAGTGGATTTAGTTGCTGTAATCCAGAGATTAGAGTCCAGTGGAGGCTAAGGGAGTGTGGCCACATGGCATCCTCTAGAGCACTTTCCCTGTGCCTGCAAGTCTTTCTATATTCTCTTCACTGGAGCTGCTTGAAGTTCTGAAAGACCAACAACAACAACAACAAAAGGATAGGAGTACTGAAGATTACATTTGATCACAATACAAAAATGCATTGGGTGCTAATAAAATGAGAATAAAAGTAGAGGCTATTTTAAGAAATGTTCCCACCCTTTCCAACCAGGTTCTTATCTAACCTCCTTCTGATCATTAATGAGGTTATTAAGACTGACTGATCTGTCAAGGCCTGCATGAAGCCTCTGATACCTCACACTAATTTCTGTTTCATCGAGCCCCAAATAAGCTTAGGGTACAATGGCAAATTAAATTTCAGGAGACAATGGATTTTGAAACCAACAAAATCCAAGTTAATCATGTTTACTCTCCCAGAGAAAGGACATTGCTTTAGTCCTCATGTGTGGGCTTGTTTCCTTTAATCCCCTTAAGGATGGTTTAGATCAGCAAGAGGGGTGAGAAATGGGGTGGCAGACTCCCCCCCCTGTCAGGGTGAGGCAGTCTGTTGGTCATTCTCACAAGAAAGCTTCTGAGTTGGTAGTTGGTCTGCAATAGGTCCTTGAACCTCCTGGTTTTGTTTGTTTGTTTGTTTTGTTTTGTTTTGTTTTGCATTCCCTCCTGAACTCTTGAGTTAGGTCTCATTTCCATAGATCCTTGGTACCAACAGAGGCAGTGATCCTCAGACAGCCTCAGACAGCTTCAGAACTGATGGTGCTTAAGTTAAAGACCCATGAAACTGACCAAGTGGCATGTCCCAAAGCTATACAAGACTGATTTTTAAATCCTCAAGAATCAGAGAAATGGATCTTGTACCATAGTTGGGAGAGAGCTATAGTAAGTTATTCTAAGTCATTTTGTTTATAACTCAAATCCCCTGGTGAGCTTTTATATCATTTTCTCTCTAACACTTAGTCATTTATTTTTAAATAAATGATATGAGTATGATACAAAAACAAAAATACAAAAAAGGTTGATAGTAAAAGGCAGGATTGTCTTCCATTCTTGTACCTCCTACGTAGTTTTATTCTCAAAAGGCAACTGCTATTATCAATTTCTTTTGTATCCTGCCAGTTGAATTCCATGCATAAGCAAAAGTGTGTGTAAATATTTTATATTATTTAAAAAAGCAGATTTTGGCATTCTGAACTGACTCCTTTACACTGATCTTTTTTATTTAACAATATATAATATTTTCTTTGGTGGCTCAGCAATAAAGAATCTGCATGTAGTGCATGAGAAACAGGTTGACCCCTGATCTGGGAAGATCCCCTGGAGAAGGAAATGGCAGCCTACTCCAGTGTTACCTTTCTGGGAAAGCTCATGGACAGAGGATCCTGGGAGGCTACAGTTCATGGCTCACAAAGAGTTGGAGACAATTTTGTGACTGAACAATAACAATATATTATCTTGGAGGTTAGACCATTTTAATTTGTATTGAATAGTCTTATCCTTTTTATCTCACCACTTGCTATGTGAGGAGAGTGCCTGGTACCCTAAATTATTGCTGACATAATGTTTCCAAACATTTGATTTTGTATTATCTGGCTGGTAAAAAGAAGATAACATTATCATTTTACTTTTCAATTCTCGTGTAAATGAGGTCAAGCATCTCTTTACTTTTGAGTCTTTCATGATTCATTTTCCTCCTCATATTCTTCAATTTTTAAAGAATTGGGTTGTTGACCTCCTATTGATTAATAGATATTCTTTGGATTTTAGTTAACTTCTGCGATTTGAGTTGGACTTTATATTTTTTTACTAGTTTGTCAATTGCCTTTACCTTTTAAAAATTTACTTTATTTTTTAATTGAGGGATAACTGCTTTACAGAAATTTGTTATTTTCTGCCAAATATCAACATGAATCACCCACATGTATGCCTTTGACTTTTTAAGTAGTATCTTTTTTTTTCCAACACAGTTTTAAGTAGAATTTATCAGTCTTTAAAAAAACTTACAGGTTTTCTTTTTACTTAGGAATGTCTTTTCTACATCTTTCTACTTTTTAAATGTTAGCTGATATGTTGGATTTTATTTTAGTTTTATCATTATTCTATTTTCCAAATCATGAATTTTTATTTTCATTTATAATATTTTGTTTCTTTACTTTATAGACATTTTATTGATTATTTTTATTCTTGCATATTTATTAATGTTAATATTGTTCAACTGTTAAGTCGTGTCCAACTTTTTGCAACTCCATGGACAGCAGCATGCCAGTCTGTCCTGTCCTTAACTATCTCCTGGTTTGCTCAAACTCATGTCTATCAAGTTGCTGATGTCACCCAATCATTTCATCCTCTTTTACCCTCTTCTTTTCCTACCCTCAATTTATAATCATTAATGTAAGTTTATTTAAAGTATATTTTCTTATTTATTTAAAATATATGTAAACATAAGCTTTTTCTTGTTCATTAATGTAAATGTACATTTTTGAGCACTGCTCATAGATTATGACATTTTTTAATTATTGTTATTTTGTTGATGAAATGCAACTCCACTTTTCCTATTCAAACTAATTGTTGTATAAAAAGAGGTTTTCTTAGTTTTTCTAGCTTTATCTCTTTCTACATTTTGGAATGCATTGGCTCTTTTGGGCTTAATTGCAAATATTTTTGAGATCTTGTAAAAAATTATGATTACTTTTACCACAGGGTAGAGTTGTGCATATTTTAGAATTACTTATTATATATAATTCATATGACCCTAAAATTTTACACACACACATACACACATCTTACTGTTGAGTTAGTCAGAGTTCTCAGGGGAAATAAGGAAGATATTTATTTTAAGAAAATATTAGGAAATTTACAGTGTAAATATGAAATAACTAACAAAGTTTACAAGGGTAAGTGATGAGAAATGGTGAAGATAAGGTATTATGATTTTATTTTTATGGCTAGGCAAAAATACACTATTTAAAGCTGCTAAACAAAACCATAAATATATAAATGCATAAAAGAAACAGGATATTTCACTTAAAAATTATATATGAAGTAGAAATTGAATGGTTTAGAAGAGAGAGGATAAGAAGAGAAAGAAGAAGTACACTAAAGTTATTTCCTCATTGAAGATAATCAAGATGCTACCTGCAGAATTAGAAGATTGGTGTAGTCTGTCCACATCTAGTTGAGACAGTGACTTAAATTTAAGGATTCAGTGCTCATTGCTGTCTTTTGCTGCAGTTTCTCCATTTATTACTTCTCCAGGCCAGAATACTGGAGTAGGTAGCCATTCTTTCTCCAAGGGATCTTCCCAACCCAGGAATTGAACCCAGGTCTCCCACATTGCAGGTAAATTCTTTACTAGCTGAGCTACCAGTGAAGCCATTATTTTTTAGTTGACTAAAGTGTGTCCTCATACTTTCTCCAAGAAAAATTCATGTTCATATTCTGAGTTCTATTAATAGCATGTTCAGTAGAGATTTTCATACTGCCTTTATATTTGAACTAATTTTTTCAGGGTATGTAATTTTTGAGTCATATCTTTCCTCAAGGACTTTGGAAGCATTAATTATTTAACTGGTTTTTTTTTCATTGCTTAGCCATTTATCACTGCTAAAAATTATTTAGCTATATTATTTAGCTTCTTTTTCCTCCTCTTTTTTAGTGACAAGAGTTTTCGACTAGCTGCTCCAAAGATTCTTTAACTTTTAAAGTCCTGTGATTTTATGAGATTTTCTCCATGAAATTAAAAGATGCTTACTCCTTGGAAGAAAAACTTTGACAAATCTAGACAGCATATTTGAACTTTTGAACTGTGGTGTTGGAGAAGACTCTTGAGAGTCTTCTCAAGAGATCAAACCAGATCAAATCCTAAAGGAAATCAGTCCTGAATTTTCACTGGAAGGACTGATGCTAAAGCTGAAGCTCCAGTACTTTGGCCACCTGATGTGAAGAACTGACTCATTGGAAAAGACTCTGATGCTGGGAGAGGCAGGAGGAGAAGGGGATGACAGAGGATGAGATGTTTGGATAACATCATTGACTCAATAGACATAAGTTTGAGCAAGCTCTGGGAGTTGGTGATGAACAGGGCAGCCTGGCGTGCTGTAGTCCATGGGGTTGCAAACAGTCAGACACGACTGAGCAACTGAAATGAACTGAACTGAGACAGTGTATTAAAAAGCAGAGCTATCACTTTGCCAACCAGTATCCATATAGTCAAAGCTATGATTTTTTCCAGTAGTCGTATATGGATGTGAGAGTTGGACCATAAAGAAGGCTGAATGCCTAAGAATTAATGCTTTTAAACTGTGGTGCTGGAGAAGACTCTGAGAGTCCCTTGGACAGCAAGGAGATCAAACCAGTCAATGCTAAAGGAAATCAACCCTGAATATTCATTGGAAGGACTGATGTTGAAGCTGAAGCTCCAGTATTTTGGCCACCTGATGTGAAGAACTGACTCATTAAAAAAGACTCTGCTTCTGGGAAAGATTAAGGGTAAGAGAAGGGTAAGATAAGGGGGTGACAGAGGATGAGATGGTTGAATGGCATCACCAACTCAATGGACATGAGTTTGGGCAAACTCTAGGAAATAGTAAAAGACAGGGAATCCTGGCATGCTGCAGTCCACAAGGTCACAAAGAGTCAGACATGACTTGCTGAACAATAAGAACACCTCTGCTGTTAATTATAGGACAGTTTGTCTTTTCAGTAGATAGAGCCAAATTTTCTTTAATTATTGTAAGGTTTTATATCTATTAATAATGTTTTTGTCCCTTTATTTGGATTATATTTTTGAAGTCACTAATAATGTATTGTTTTATATTTCTTTGTTCTCTCTAATCCTCTTTAAACACTTACTTACTTTTATTTCATTAAAAAGTTGTTCATCCTATTTTGTTTGCTGTTTCTCTATCCTATTCTTCACATTCTTGCTGTTTTCAACAGTCGCTTCAAATTTGTGATTCTTTCAATTGAATTGGTGTTTTTGTCATAGTTTTTACTCTTCTTTTTTACTGACTCATATTTTATCCACTTTTATTGTCTTGTTATGTTTTCTCTGAACTCTTTGATCTCTAGTCTTTTCATGGAGTTATTTTCATGGAGGTAATTACTTCATTATTATTATTATTATTTTTTTAATGTGATAAAGTTTGGTCAAATTTTCCATCTGCTCTGTTACAAAAGTTTTCTTGTGCACATGTTTCCAACTGCTTTCACTTTTCCTATTGTTTTTCTTCTGTTTTTCTCCTATAATTACCTTACAGTCTTGCACTTATTTAAGCAACCACCTTTGAATGAGCTTTATCTTTTCTGGACTAGTTATTTGTACAACATGTGTGTCTGAGAGGGCCAGAGCTCTATCCAGGCTGACAGGAAGCTTCCCTATGATGACACTGTCTGCATGAGTGCTTTTCTCTAGTGTTCCTTTCTCCCCAGCCAAGCCAGGTTGGCACAGTAGAAGAGGCCCAATTTAGAGCCTCTCTCTTTCCTCCTGCCATCCTGATAGACTGCTTCTTGCAAACATGGCTTGTCTGTGTGATTCCTCATTTAGCCCTACCTTCTCAACTTCCCTAGATTTTTACCAAAAAGAAATGATGGAAAATCTTGCTACTGTACCATGGTTTTGTCCCTAATGCCATGCCAATGTTTTCAGAATTCTTTTCTGTCAGCTTTGTCTAAACTCTAAAGCCATAGGCATTGTGTCTTTTCCCTTTGAGTACCCCTATGAAACCTGCCCTGTAATCTGGAGACTCTCCTTTATATTGTGGTTTGGGTTATGGATGTTTCTGAATTTTTATCAAAAAAGCAGAAATTATCTTTCTCATTTTCTCTTCGAAGATGCGTTGAGAAGAGAAGGGGGCCCCATCAAATCAGAAGTGTTCTCAGACTTGTAGGTTTGACTAGCCAGACTCTGGGATGGTTTCAATTGTCCTTACCTCTAGCTCTGGTACTCACAGTTTGTATAATTCCCTTTTTGAGTGTGGGCAGGACCAGTGACTTGCTTCTTACAAACAGAATATTGCAAAGACAATAAGATATTTTCAAAATTATTTTGCATAAGATCATACACTGTCATTCTGGGAGACCTTGCTGTGTTTGATGTAGCAAGAGGCCATGTGGTGGAGGCCCATGTATCAAGGAACTGTGAATGACTTCTGGACAAAAATCATCTAAGAATTGGGAGCAGACTTGGGTCAACAGCTGGCAAGAAACAGAGGCCCACAATCCTCTAGCCTGAAGTGCCTGAATCCTGTCAACCACCACGTGAACTTGGAAAGGGCTCTTTCCCCAGTCAAACTTTGAGATGAGACCACAGCCCCAAGAGATTGCTTAATTGCAGGCTTGCAGAGGATCCAGACAATAAGTATCTGGATTTTTGACCCACAGGAACTGTGAAATAATAAATGTGTTTTATGATGTTGTCACACATCAATAGATAACTAGTAAGCATTTCAGAGCTATGTTGGAAACAAATCATGGTTCTGTAGGTTCTGGAAGGACACCTCCATGTCTTAAGTGTTGGAGAATATTGGTTTTGCAATCAAATGGATTTGTGTTCAAGTATCAGGTCCAGCTTGGGTCATGTGGTTCTCAGATCACTTAGTTGCCATGTAGCCTAGGATGAGTTGTTTAATCTGAGGTTGTTTAATCAGTTTCCTCACTTTTATAATAAAAGTGTTAATTAGACTTACATCCTAGCACTGAGAAGGTGGCTTAACAAGAATAAAAAAATAAAATGCTTTATGTAATCCCTGATAGAAAATAAGTGCTTACTGATAATCAAGCTTACTGTCCCAGAAGTGCTGTGATATGCAGGTTCCTGGTTACAGAACCACCAGCAGATTCAAGGGTTTCAGCTTTTTTCCCAGGAAAGGCTGCTATAGCATAAGAAACCCTGGAGTGAGAGTCTAAAGTCTTAGTTTTAACATTTTCTATGTCACCAGTAAAACTCGGTGACATTGGCAAGTCATTTCATCCTTCTGAGCCTATTTTCTCATCTGAAATTCATACTTTTTGCATCTGCCTATGTTATAAGTTTCTAAGGACTCTTCAAATGCATTGTATATCAAATGCATTGCGAGCAGTAATGAGGTACATAGATATGAGCATTTTTACTGCTAAGAAAATACCATATTATAAAAGGATAATTAAAATCTTGGAGGAAGCCTTTAGAATGAACATTCATGGCTGAACCAGGAGGGTGGCTAACTCTGATCACTCCAGAGGTGACCTGGCCATGGCACGCTGGTTAAAAGCTTGGGCTCCAGAGAAGGATTACCCGGGTTTAAAACTCCTGGGAAGCTATCTACTTCTCTGTGCCTCAATCTCATCTGATATAAAATGAGGGAAACAGTCACCACTCTCCTCAGAGTAGTTTTGAGCATTAAATGTAATGATGTGGTTGTTGTTCAGTTGCCCAGTCATGTCTGACTCTGCAATTCCATGGACTGCAGCATGCCAGACCTCCCAGTTCCTCACCATCTCCTAGAGTTTGCCCAGGTTCATGTCCATTGCATCAGTGATGCCATCCAGCCATCTCATTCTCTGATGCCCTCTTCTCCTGACCTCAATCTTTCCCAGCATCAGGGATTTTTCCAATGAGTTGGCTGTTTGCATCAGGTGACCAAAATCCTGGAGCTTCAGCTTCAACATCAGTTCTTCCAGTGAGTATTCAGGGTTGTTTTCCTTTAAGATTGACTAGTTTGATCTCCCTGCTGTCCGAGGGACTCTCAGGAGTATTCCCCAGCACCGCAGTTTGAAGGCATCAGTTCTTTGGTGCTCTGTCTTCTTATGGTCCAGCTCTGACAACAATACATGACCATTGAGAAGACCATAGCCTTGACTATACAGACCTTTGTTGGCAGAGTGATATTTCTGCTTTTCAACACACTGTCTATGTTTATCATACCTTTCCTGCCAAGAATAGTCATCTTCTGATTTCATGGCTGCAGTCACATTCAAAACAGTGATTTTAGTGATTTTCCAGGAAGAAGAAATCTGTCAGTGCTTCCACCTTTTCCCCTTCTATTTGTCATGAAGTAATGGGGCCGGATGCCATGATCAGGATGGGGAACATGTGTACACCCGTGGCGGATTCATGTTGATGTATGGCAAAACCAATACAATATTGTAAAGTAATTAGCCTCCAATTTAAATAAATAAATTTAAATTTTTAAAAAGATTTTTTAATATTTAGTTTTAAGCCAGCTTTTTCATTAAATGTGATGATACATTTGAGCAATATGAACTCTTTTTATTCTTTTTTAAAAACTTATTGAAGTATTGTTGAATTACAATGTTGTGTTAATTACTGCTAAACAGCAAAATGACTCAATTATACATAAATATATTCTTTTTCATATTCTTTTCCATTATGGTTTATCACAAAATATTGAATATGGTTCCCTGTGTTATACAGTAGGGACTTGTTGTTTAAACATTCTATATATAACAGTTTGTATCTGTTAATTCCTAGTAACTCAGCTGGGAAAGAATCTGTCTGCAATGCAGGAGACTTCAGTTTGATTCCTGGGTTGGGAAGATCCCCTGGAGAAGGGAATGGCTACCCACTCCAGTATTCTGGCCTGGAGAATTCCACGGACTGTATAGTCCATAGGGTCGCGAAGAGTTGGCATGACTAAGTGGCTTTCACTCTCACTCTCACTTTCAATCCCACATCTTGGCAAAACATCAATATCAGTGCTCAGTAAACATCAACTGAAATTATTCTTTTCTCAGACCATTGTATCATTGGGAAATGGAAGATGTTAATCTTGGTTACTATTTCCTTCATTTTTACATTTTTGGATGAGGAATGAAGTTTGAGTTTTTTTCCTATTCAGCCATCTGGCAGTTCCTGTTTGTCTCCCTATGAGGATTTTGCAATAATTGATTAAAGGGAGGACTGATTTTGACCAAATCAAGTACTATAAAGAACATCAAGAAACTACTTAAATTCAATTTATGATTTCATCTGCTTTCTTGAAGTAAATGATAGCTAATAAAGGATTTTAAATTGGTATGAGAAAGAAATTATGAAGATAAATGTTGGCTGCAGCTAAAAATATATAAATTCATTGTCTTAGGACAAAACAGAATAAATTTCCCCAAATATTTCTATTGCATGACAGCACTTCCTTTATCGAAAGTATTGAGTAATGCTCTGTTTTACCTCATTGAAAACAGATTCCTTTTGAAAGATAATTTCCTCAGTATCTTCAGAGGCTCTGAAACCTGCTCTTAGATTCAGAATTCAACTCTGAGTGACAAGAGAATAAAACCTTTATAACTTTTCTTTCTAAAGTGTGGAGTATCAAAGTCTGAATGCCACCTTTAAAGCAATTTATTATTACAGCATCTCACACTGTATATAATGTACTTAGTTAATGATTTTTCAGTAAATTTAATACATTTATTTTTTTAAAAATTTTCTTTCATAAATTACCATTTTATCTTTCAGTTTTCATGTAATTACAATCAGGTCAATTTATTTTGGACTAAAAGTATAGAATCTTAAAACAACTGGGCACCTACTGGTATATCACATTGAATTCTACAACAGCCCTATGAGTTAGGTGTGATTTTCCCTCTCTAATTATATGAGGAAACTGAGGCACAAATGGGTTATCCAGCATCCTGGTGCTAGTTTGAGCAAGCTTCAGGAGATGGTGAAGGATAGGGAAGCCTGGTGTGTGCTGCAGTCCATAGGGCTGCAAAGAGTTGGAAACGACTGAGTGCGTGAACAACAACAACCCAAATTCTAAGCCTTTGTTCTTTGTACCATAGATGCCACCTGCATGCTGTTGAAGGACTTCTAGTGACATCCCATCCCCATTACTATAGCACAAATGAAAAAAAAAAAAAAAAAAAAGATGAAATAACCCCCAAAACTATAGGAAGTAAAGCGACCTGTTTTGGGTTCCACTGTGAGCTGGGAATCATGGACTGAGGCATGTTTGGGGGCACACAAACCTGGGTTGTCTTTCCTCTGCCATGTATGAGAGACATGAATTTAGAAAATATATTTCATCTCTTTGAGTTCCAGTTTTCATACTTGTAAAATGAAAATAAACTTACACCATAAGGATGTTCTGAGGGTTGTGAAAGTTGCTCAGTTGTGTCCGACTCTTCACAAATACTGGAGTGGGTAGCATTTCCTTCTCCAGGGGATCTTCCCAACCCAGGGATCAAAACCAGGTCTTCCACTTTGCCGCGGATTCTTTACCAGCAGAACCACCAGGGAAGCCCACGGTCCTGAGGGTTAAAGGAGTTTTTTATATGTATTGTAGAATGCTTTAGCACTAGTACCTGGCCTATGCTGCTGCTGCTAAGTCGCTTCAGTCGTGTCTGACTCTGTGCGACCCCACAGACGGCAGCCCACCAGGCTCCCCTGTCCCTGGGATTCAATCATAAATGAGAGGTATTTGTTTTCAGTAACAACAGGAAATGGGATATAGCCCCCTGAGTTCTGACTTGTTCTACTTTGTTATCACTCTAGTTCAATTATACAAACATACCAACTTCATAACTGGTATACTTTATCCTATGTATTTATTTCTTTATGGAGTTGTTGAAACATATCAGCCTTGGCTGAAACGTATCAGCCTTGGCTTAGGTAACATTATCTCGCAGAGAGAATATGTTTACATATATTCTCCATGGACTGTGCACTCAGATACACTGGTGCTGCCATTTCTTGGCACTGGCCACTCACTTCCCAGGCCTTTATTCTCCAGGCAAGAATACTGGAGTGGGTTGCCAGTTCCTTCTCCAGGGGAATCTTCCCAACCCAGGGATTGAACCCTGGTCTCCTGCATTGCAGGCAGACGCTTTAACCTCTGAGCCACCAGGGAAGCTCTTTGAGAAGTTCGAGTTGCACTTTTGCTCTCTGCAGCCCCTAAGGCCCCACCTTGCTATTCCTGCTGACGAGTCTGCTGTGACAGTCTGATTCATTACCAATTCCCTGGGCTCTCTGGAAATCGGGGGCCCTGCTAAATTACCTGGATCCCAGCTGCCCAAGCCCTCCCCTGTTCCAGCAGCCCCCACCACTGTCTGACCTTGTCCACTGCTGCTTCTCTGTCTTTTTCTCTGTGAGTGAAGCTCAGAGTGAAGCTAATCATTTGTTTAATATGCCTGCATTTGTCAGTGGGCTTACACCTGCACCGTTCTTGCCTTCTCTGCTGGGGCAAGTATACAAAAAAGCCTTTATTATTCTCCTAATCCCTTTCGTGGTTTTGTTTTTTTCTTATCTTATCTTATCTTATCTTCCTCTTAAGATTTCACTGACACAGCAGATTCTTACCTTGCTTCCTTCTGTTTTCCTAAGTACAAATGGTTGTTTAACCCCTTGCTATCAGGTGCTTTATTTATAAAGCCATTTAAGTCTTTTTACTATTCTTCTCATGCTCCTACTTTCCTTCATCTGACATTAATTTTAAAAGAACTTAAAAAAAAAATTTTTTTTTTTTTACTTTACAATATTTATTGGTTTTGCCATGCATCAACATGAATCTGCCACACTTAAAAAGGCGACAGTCAGGAAACGAAGACGAGCACATGGAGGCTGCTTCTCGTAGCTTGATATATACATATATTCTATATCTAAGTCATCTACATCTACTCTGTGTCTATATCACACATCCATATTTTTATCAACTATATGTATTCTATATCTGTATCATCTCCACATCTCTTCTACATCTACATCTATACGAACTACATCTATTCTATGTTTCTATTATTTCCATCTATTCCATATCTATATCAAGTGCACTTATTCTACTGTTAACACAAGTTCCTGTGCATGCACACTGAGGTCAAACAAACTGAAACATCAGAGTCTGAAGCAGAGAAAGGTTTGTTGCAGGGCTATGCAAGGAGACAGGTGGCTCACACCCTAAAAGCCCAAACTCCCTTAAGAGTTTAGCAAAGCACTTTTAAAAGCCAGGTGAGAGGTGAGGGTTGCAGGAGTGATCTGCTGGTTTGGGGAAGGAACAGGGTGTTGTCATGGGGGTTAACATTATCTGTCCTTAGGCTCCGGGAGGCCTGAGGCTGTATGCTCTTCGTTGTCAAGTAGTTAGTGTCTTCTATTCTGTGGAGGGATTTTCACATCTGCAAAACAACTCAGGAAATGTGCATCAAATCTAGGTACTTAAGAGAGGAGATACAGCACAAGGCATCAGGAAAGGCTTGTCTGAAGAAGGGCCCCTAGAGCCCTACTCAGTTGCACTGTATCTATACCATCTATTAGTAAGTCTGTCCTATATCTATATCATCTAAGTCATGCTCCGTGTGTGGGTTGGAAAAGGATTTCCAGAAATGAGACAGAATGTTAGGGAAATAAAGTTTATTAGAGTGTGAGACGCTGTTAGAACAGCAGGCCAGCTCAAGGGAGAAGCAACATTAAACAGGGGTCCTCAGTCCACTTTTAGACCCAGGGTACAAGGAGTGGGATAGGGGTCTTGGCAGTCATTTGCTGATTGGATGAGCACATATACTCGGTAGGGGGAAGAGTAAGGCAAATACCTTCTCCCTATGGGATAGGAGGGGAGACAGGTTATGCTTCTCAGGAGGACCTGAAATCCATTAATAGTTACAACATAGGGGAGGGAAGGATGATAAGGGTCGGGTTTTTCTGTTCCTGCATTCCAAGACCCTCCTTGGTTTCATCTGCTCTTTCGTCCTTGGGTCACCACGTTCCTCCCTCTCTTTACTTCTAGGACCAATTCTTTGGCCCCTGTTGATACTCTGCTCAAGTCTAACTATCTACCTATTTCCCTTCGCAGGTGCTTGGGAACTCAATCTCAAAGGAAAAGGGGCGATGACCACTCTGGTTTCTTCGGGCTCTAGGGGCATCATGGGGCTCTGGGTTCTCATTGCCTGCTTTCTGTCAGGGTGCGTTTATGGAGGGAGAGGAGAGTCCACGGAATAATAAGGTGGCTTGTTTCAGCATTGTCTGGATGTTGGCCAGGAATATTCTTGTCAAACTATCACTTGGAGATTTGTTGTATTCTGGAAGAAACCAACTTAATGAGAAATTTAAAGATATATGGCCCAAAGATTAACAGAGATAGAAAAGCTGCTCAGGGGCTAGCCAGGAGAACCGGGACCAGATTGGTTTGTGACATTAGTGCTTCTCTGGGTGAGAGAAGATGCAGGAATTTGTGCTCAGAAAAACCTTTACCTGAAAGCATCTGACTCTCTGAAGGCCGGTTCTTCTGGGTTTTTCCCAGGGCACAGGGTGCCTTATTTCTGATCTCCACCCTGAACTCCTTTCAAGGGGTGTTGAAGGTCAACAGCTTGGAATGGTCATGATGTAATCTTTGTAGAGATAGCTGGCAAGCACCAACTTCCAGCCAGCAGGGTCCCTTCATAGCCGCATATTTGACCATGTTTGGGGGGCATTTCATGCCCACTGTGTCCCACGGTGCTGGGAAGGTTCATTCCCAGGTCTCGGGAAGATCCCATTGAGAGGTCACTCAGTGTGCTATTATTGGACCAGGCCTTGCGAGTAGCAAAAGTCTCTGGACCATACCTGTCTTACTAGCTTCTTGGTCCAGGAAACTATTCCCTCTTGTTGCTTCTTCCCATATCTAGAGTTACATTGTTGCAATCATTGATCTCATATGGAACTGCATATCAGCATTTTATCACAGGCTCAGGCAAGCATTTAGTAACATAAGAAACACTTCTGAAACAAGTGACATAGAAAATAATATAGCTAGCAAGTATTAGTAAGGTTGTAAGCAAGAATTTAAGTCAAGAACTTTCATTAAGTATAGCCCAGTATACCCCAGGTCATCTGACTTAGATAAATGATTATAACCAGGTGTTAATCTCCTGGTGTCCATCATGGAGCCTCTGACCTTTATCCAAAGATTAGTTATTGAGATAAGCTTTAGAAACAAACTTAGAATGTCATTTTAAATAACTTAATTAATTAAATCTTTTAGCAATATAACATAACAACAAGGAACTATCTCAGAAATGAGTCGTACTAAACCAGCAAAGCTAGAACTTAATATTAAGTGAAATATAATTTTTTGTCATTGTGAGGGCATTAACCCTGTAGCCAGGGAAGGCTTTAACCCATCAGATAAAAATGAAGTTTGTCAGGAAGCAAGGAAAAGCCACGAGGCCACCTTGGATTTCCCACAGCCCTGACTCTTTGAGTTACAGCTATTGTTCACCTATTTTTAATTCCCCAATTTAGGAGTATACTGTTGCCATGTTTTAAGGACATCAGGATAGCAAAAGTCTAACAGTGAGGCCTTATTTTTTGTAGAAGCAGAATGAGCTTTGTCTATATGTACCATAATCCTAAATCATGCTTATTTACTTTATCAAAGGAACAAAAGATTTTTTAAAAATATATAAATCCCTTAAAGGCAAAGAAATTCATAATCCATTATCAAAAGCTGCATTCTAAGAAAACTTTGTTCTCTTAACATAGAGAGTAGAGTAAATCCAGTGTGTTACCAGTTTTCCAGATAAAAAAACAAACAACATTTTTATTTATTGGTTAATATTAGAAAATTCTTTCCCATAAATCCTGAAGCAGCAGTATTCCTGCAAAGTCATTAGAGTGAAATCATAGAAGGCATGTTTTAAACTTGATTAAATTGTAATTGACAAAGTAACCTGGTCATTGCTGTGACTAGTAACACTTTAACATGATAACTAGAATTATAACTGACAACATTTTACCAGGACATATAAGATTTTTATGAATTTCACATAATTTCTAGGATATGTATATTAGTAACATCAAACATACAATATAAACTGTTAAGATTTATCACCCCTTCAACAGTACTTCCCATGTACTTTAACATGTCCAATTAACCCAGGTAGTTTAATAGCTCTTTGGGGTGTCTCAGGGGCCCTCTAAAGCATCCCAAAGCTACCTAGAAGTTAAGTTATTTAGGAAGTTTTGTCAATAAATATCAAAAGGGTTTATAACAGTCAGATAGAATCATATAGATCACTGTGAAACAATATATTCACTTAGCCAAAGTATTAAAGAAGATTTCAAAGGTAAACATAGACCATATCACTTCAGAGGTAAAGAAATTTAAAATCTATTATCAAAGGCAATTCAACATCTCAAGAAAATGTGTATTTATGCACAAAACTCTTCCCCTGGTGTCCACTTTCCATAAAACCTTCCTATCACTATCTGTACCCATTACTTTGTTTCCCATCCTGAAATAGCCACTTATAAGTCAGACCTACTTTCTTTTCCCTTTACAAAATGTAATTTCATTCCTCATACCCTCTTTACTGAAAATACACATCCCACTTTCCTTAAACAACCAAGAACTGACCTTTACACTAGCATTCTATAGAGTGAAAGTGAACATATACACCAGTGATAATTTCTTTAAAATTTTCTGGAAAACATCTCAGGATAGCACCAAACATTCATTAATAGTCCAAAATCTCTAGTTTCTCTGTAACAGGAAGTTAGTGTTCAGTAATGAATGTTTCAGAATCTTATCTTATTTGGAAAATGACCTAATTATTCAGTAAGTTCCATCATTTAGTTTAGCACAACCCTAGAAATTCAGGTTACCAAAATCTGGAAAGACAATTTTAGACAGAGATTTCTAAAGTATAATTATTCTTAATAGTTGATCTAAAAGCTCATATCTCATTTACATTTTTTAGGAGTATTTTTCTTTTTCTAGAGGTACTTTCCTTGCTAAAAAACTTGTAGCAGATATAACAATATTTAACTTCTAAAAAACCAAAGCATAATGAAAATATTATGCTTAATGTTAATGATACTTAGACATGCCTATATAATAAGAATAGCAAACAAACATTAATACTAGATACTTAATACTGAATATTTCCCAGTTCACATGAATCTGAAATTCATTTAAGTTAATTTCTCTTGTATTTAGAATTGTTTGATTTCTAAGTGCTTACTTTTCTTTAGGTCAATTAAATTAGAACTCATTTACAACTACAGCGATATTATTTAAAAAAAAAAAAAAAAAAAAAGACACACACTGAGACATACATAAATCCAGAGAGACAGAGATCTCATAGTTTTTTGCTTGAGATTTAAAACGTCTCTTTCACACACATCCACACACCTCCCATTCCTTTTTATTGTTTGGCTTGCAGTTCTAATTTGGCCAGGGTTGGGGTCTCAGTCAAAGCTGGTTGTGTGTTGCAAGGGCATTGAAGGGGTTAACTTCAAGCTTTTCTCTCAGTTCAGTTCAGTGCTCAGTCGTGTCTGACTCTTTGCGACCCCATGAATCGCAGCACGCCAGGCCTCCCTATCCATCACCAACTCCCAGAGTTCACTCAGACTCAGGTCCATCGAGTCAGTGATGCCATCCAGCCATCTCATCCTCTGTCGTCCCTTTCCCCTCCTGCCCCAATCCCTCCCAGAATCAGAGGCTTTACAATGAGTCAACTCTTCGCATAAGGTTGCCAAAGTACTGGAGTTTCAGCTTTAGCATCATTCCTTCCAAAGAAATCCCAGGACCAATCTCCTTCAGAATGGACTGGTTGGATCTCCTTGCAGTCCAAAGGATCTCAAGAGTTTTCTCCAACACCACAGTTCAAACACATCAATACTTCGTTGCTCCGCCTTCTTCACAGTCCAACTCTCACATCCATTCATGACCATAGGAAAAATCATAGCCTTGACTAGACGGACCTTAGTCGGCAAAGTAATGTCTCTGCTTTTGAATATGCTATCTAGGTTGGTCATAACTTTTCTTCCAAGGAGTAAGCATCTTTTAATTTCATGGCTGCAATCCAACATCTGCAGTGATTTTGGAGCCCCCAAAAATAAAGTCTGACACTGCTTTTCCACTGTTTCCCCATCTATTTCCCATGAAGTGATGGGACTGGATGCCATGATCTTAGTTTTCTGAGTGTTGAGCTTTAAGCCAACTTTTTCACTCTCCTCTTTCACTTTCATCGAGAGGCTTTTTAGTTCCTCTGAGGTTATTGATATTTCTCCCAGCAATCTTGATTCCAGCTTGTGTTTCTTCCAGTCCAGCGTTTCTCTTGATGTACTCTGCATACAAGTTAAATAAGCAGGGTGACAATATACATCCTTGACATACTCCTTTTCCTATTTGGAACCAGTATGTTGTTCCATGTCCAGTTCTAATAGTTGGTTACTAACCTGCATACAGATTTCTCAAGAGGCAGGTCAGGTGGTCTGGTATTCCCACCTCTCTCAGAATTTTCCACAGTTTATTGTGATCCACACAGTCAAAGGTTTTGGCATAGTCAATAAAGCAGAAATAGATGTTTTTCTGGAACTCTCTTGCTTTTTCCATGATCCAGCGGATGTTGGCAATTTGATCTCTGGTTCCTCTGTCTTTTCCAAAACCAGCCTGAACATCAGGGCGTTCATGGTTCACGCATTGCTGAAGCCTGGCTTGGAGAATTTTGAGCATTACTTTACTAGTATGTGAGATGAGTGCAATTGTGTGGTAGTTTGAGCATTCTTTGGCATTGCCTTTCTTTGGGATTGGAATGAAAACTGACCTTTTCCAATCCTGTGGCCACTGCTGACTTTTCCAGATTTGCTGGCATATTGAGTGCAGCACTTTCACAGCATCAACTTTTAGGATTTGAAACAGCTCAACTGGAATTCCAACACCTCCACTAGCTTTGTTTCTAGTGATGCTTTCTAAGGCCCACTTGACTTCACATTCCAGGATGTCTAGCTCTAGATGAGTGATCACACCATCATGATTATCTGGGTCATGAAGATCTTTTTTGTACAGTCCTTCTGTGTATTCTTGCCACCTCCTCTTAATATCTTCTGCTTCTGTTAGGTCCATACCATTTCTGTCCTTTACCAAGCCCATCTTTGCATGAAATGTTCCCTTGGTATCTCTAATTTTCTTGAAGAGATCTCTAGTCTTTCCCTTTCTGTTCTTTTCCTCTATTTCTTTGCATTGATCCCTGAAGAAGGCTTTCTTATTTCTTCTTGCTATTCTTTGGAACTCTGCATTCAAATGCTTATATCTTTCCTTTTCTCCTTTCTTTTTCACCTCTCTTCTTTTCACAGCTATTTGTAAGGCCTCCCCAGACAGCCATTTTACTTTTTTGCATTTCTTTTCCATGGGGATCGTCTTGATCCCTGTCTCCTGTACAATGTCACACACCTCATTCCATAGTTCATCAGGCACTCTATCTATCAGATCTAGGCCCTTAAATCTATTTCTCACTTCCACTGTATAATCATAAGGGATTTGATTTAGGTCATACCTGAATGGTGTAGTGGTTTTTCCTACTTTCTTCAATTTGAGTCTGAATTTGGTAATAAGGAGTTCATGATCTGAGCCACATTCAGCTTCTGGTGTTGCTTTTGCTGACTGCATAGGGCTTCTCCATCTTTGGCTGCAAAGAATATAATCAATCTGATTTCGATGTTGACCATCTGGTGATGTCCATGTGTAAAGTCTTCTCCTGTGTTGTTGAAAGAGGGTGTTTGCTATGACCAGTTCATTTTCTTGGCAAAACTCTATTAGTCTCTGCCCTGCTTCATTCCGCATTTCAAGGCCAAATTTGCCTGTTATCCAGGTGTTTCTTGACTTCCTACTTTTGCATTCCAGTCCCCTATAATGAAAAGGACATCTTCTTTGAGTGTTAGTTCTAAAGGGTCTTGTACGTCTTCATAGAACCATTCAACTTCAGCTTCTGCAGCATTGCTTGTTGGGGCATAGGCTTGGATTACCATGATACTGAATGGTTTGCCTTGGAAACGAACAGAGATCATTCTGTCATTTTTGAGATTGCATCCAAGTACTGCATTTCGGACTCTTTTGTTGACCATGATGGCTACTACATTTTTTTTTTTGAGGGATTCCTGCCCACAGTAGTAGATATAATGGTCATCTGAGTTAAATTCACCCATTCCAGTCCATTTTAGTTCGCTGATTCCTAGAATGTTGACGTTCACTCTTGCCATCTCTTGTTTGGCCACTACCAATTTGCCTTGATTCACGGACCTGACATTCCAGGTTCCTATGCAATATTGCTCTTTACAGCATCGGATCTTGCTTCTATCACCAGTCACATCCACAGCTGGGTATTGTTTTTCCTTTGGCTCCATCCCTTCATTCTTTCTAGAGTTATTCTCCTCTGATCTCCAGTAGCATATTGGGCACCTACTGACCTGGGGAGTTCCTCTTTCAGTATCCTATCATTTTGCCTTTTCATACTGTTCATGGGGTTCTCAAGGCAAGAATACTAAAGTGGTTTGCCATTCCCTTCTCCAGTGTACCACATTCTGTCAGACCTCTCCACCATGACCCACCCGTCTTGGGTGGCCCCACAGGGCATGGCTTAGTTTCATTGAGTTAGACAAGGCTGTGGTCCTAGTGTGATTAGATTGACTAGTTTTCTGTGAGTATGGTTTCAGCGTGTCTGCCCTCTGATGCCCTCTTGCAACACCTACCATCTTACTTGGGTTTCTCTTACCTTGGATGAAGGGTATCTCCTCACCGCTGCCCTTCCTGATCTTCAGTGTGGGATAGCTCCTCTAGGGCCTCAGGCGCCTGCGTAGCCACCGCTCCTTGGTCATGGGGTTGTTCCTCCTGGCTGCCGCCCCTGACCTTGGATGTGGGGTAGCTCCTCTAGGCTGTTCCTGTGCCGCCACAGCCTGGCACTCTCGGCCACTGCCCCTGACCTCTGACGTGGGGCAACTCCTCTTGGCCACCACCCTTTGGGCCTGGGGTCCTCCTGGCTTCAGCCCTGACCTCGGACGTGGGGCAGCTCCTCTCGGCCGCTGCACCGGTCGCAGCCGCCTGCCCTTAGTGCACTGGTCACAGCTAAGAGTCTAGTTTCTTTAATTGCATATGCAAAAAGTATTGGCTTTGCAATTTCCAAGAAAATATAATTTTCATTTTAACCAGATTTTTCCAGAGTCTAAAGAATATCATGGCCATCCTGTGTCAAAAAGTCATATCTCCTTTCTGTAGTCATAGTTTTATAGCTAAAATATAGACCAAATAGTGCTCGAATTGACTCTGATATCAGGTGATATCAGCTGATAAAAATCTTGGATTGTCCCTCTGGTGGGAAGTGAGGTCTTTGTCCCATCAGAAGAATCTGAAGGGTTAAGGGAGTTTGCAGGAGTGGGGGAAGCTTGGTCCTTCTCTACCCTGAGAAACAGGAGTAGTTAGAAGGGAATTCTTTAGGATGTTCAGGAGTGGGGAAAGCTTGGTTCCCTCCACACCCATGAGATAAATGTAGTTAGAACATCCTTTAGAATGTTAGGAGAGTTTTTTAATCCTTCAGGCTTTTGAATATAGGAGAAAGACCTGGACCAAAGGGAACCTCAGAATCGTTTTCTAGAGATCTTGCGGATATGAAAGGTTGAGTAGGGGTCATCTAGGAATCTGATTGGGAGAAGGCGATGGCACCCCACTCCAGCACTCTTGCCTGGAAAATCCCATGGACGGAGGAGCCTGGTAGGCTGCAGTCCATGGGGTCTCGAAGAGTCAGACACGACTGAGCGACTTCACTTTCACTTTCATGCACTGGAGAAGGAAATGGCAACCCTCTCCAGTGTTCTTGCCTGGAGAATCCCAGGGACCGGAGAGCCTGGTGGGCTGCCGTCTCCAGGGTCGCAGAGTTGGACACGACTGAAGCGACTTAGCAGCAGCAGTAGTAGCAGCAGGAAATCTGATGGAGAGAGTCAGAGGTGATCAGGAGGTAAGGAAGCACCAGAAAGACACATGAGGCATGAGTCCCTGAAATCTGGATTCTGGCTGAGGGCCATGAAGCACTGAATGTAAGGAAACTCTGAGTCCTTTCTCTGCTTTCGGCAAAAGCTAATGTGCCATTCAGAGGCCATTTTGAGGGGCGGGGGTCCCCTAGTTTGTGTCGAGGCCAGGCCCTTTACAAGGTCAAATTTTTCCCATTTCTGAGAATGTAGCCAAGGGGTGAGTCTGAGAGAGGCTCCCAGGACATACCAGAACCCACTCTTAGCCTACCTACCACAGAATGGGGATACTGAGAGTCACCGGCTGACAGAAAGGTGTCCCTTTGTCCCAGTGATCTCTCCGTGCCACTAATGGCATAAAAATGGCTGACCTTCCCAACAGTCATGTCCGACAGTGAGAGGTGACCCCTGAGAACCATGCAGCTAAGGCAGCATGTGACCTGGACAGAGAAAGACAGAGATTCCCAGGAGCACCAGGGTGACTCACTGTTTGGAGATTCCCTGAAACATGAAAGGCACTCTTGGGATGGCTCAGAGGCAACACCTAGGCTCCTGTAAATCAATCCGGACTGAAAGGGAAAGAAGTGAAAGCGACAGGGAAGAAGGCTGAGGAATTTGCCTTATAAGCCTATTGAGGAGGTGGTGGCCAGGGGACAATATTCTTTGCTTTGCTTCAGCCATTATGTGCCTGACATGGTGCATGGGAGTTGTCTTGCTGGGGGCGGATGCCCTTGTGGCCTGATCTGTTCCACCTCCCCCTTATCCTCACATGGGAGTCTTCACGTGACAGGTGTCTAATGGCTTTTAAGTGCCTGACCCATGCCCACATAATATTGGTTGGCTTAATCCTCAGTTGGAAAGAAGACAAAGGAGCAACCCTCACCCATTTGAGCAGCAGTGGGGCGCAGTGAGCAGTGAGCAGTGAAGCCTTTGGAATATACCAGAGGATAACCCCGGCCAGAGTTCCTCAGTTTCTCCCACAACACTTGCCTGTTTGCAGAAGGTTGCTTTGAGAAAGAAGAAGTGAGGGGGTGGGGAAGAGGCCCCAAGTCCCCATATGGGCCACCAAAAATGTCGTGGTCCTGGCATAGGTAGGAAAAGAATTTCCACACATGAGACAGTATGAGAGGGAAATGAAGTTTATTAGAGTGGGAGACACTGTTAGAAGAGCTGGCCAGCTCAAGGGAGAAGCGACATTGAACAGGGGTCCTCAGTCCACTTTTAGACCCAGGGTACAAAGAGTTGGATAGGGATCTTGCCAGTCATTTGCCAATTGGATGAGGCACATATACTCGGTGGGGGGAAAGAATAAGGCAAATACCTTCTCCCTATGAGATAGGAAGCGAGACAGGTTACACTGCTTAGGGGGACCTGAAATCCATTAATAGTTATAGCATAGGGGAGGGAAGGACAATAAGGGTCGGGTTTTTCTGTTCCTGCATTCCAAGACCCTCCTTAGTTTTATCTGCTCTTTCGATCTTGAGTCACCACAGTTTCCACTCTGGCTACCAATTGCATTGAGATTGTTTTCCTCTAGGGAAAAGGACTATTACTTACTGACCACTTGCTATTAGACTAGCTTGTTCTTTCTTGTGTATTGCCTCAACCGTCATATCATTTGGAGGTGGACATAATGGTCCTTTATAGATGGGGAAACTGAGGCTCAGAGAAGTAAAGAAATTGAGAGAACTCAACCATAGAAATGAGAGTGTGACAAATTGTATAAGATAATTAAGGATATGATTTTGTTCAGGCTATTGCAACAAGGACAACTTTCATTAATGAAAAGCATCTCATAAAAAGGAAGAGAATTTGGGTTTTATAGAGCAGATAAATAAGAAAGTAATCTACAAGTCTTATGGGAGAAAGGATGGAAATGGATCTTGGAGTATACAAAGGAAGGATGAAGGGGCAGGTTTCTTTTTTGTTTGGTTGGTTGGTTTTGGAGTTTGGGCTTTTGACATTCATTTTTATTTTATTTTATTGAAATATACTTGATTTACAGGCTGTGTTATTTTCTGGTGTACAGCAAAGTGATTCAGTTATGCACACACACATATACATAACTGAATATTTTTTCAAATTCTTTTCCATTATAGGCTACCACAAGGTATTGAATATAGTTCCCTGTGCTACACAGTAGGACCTTGTTTATTTTATATACAGTAATGTAGGGATTTCTTAACTATTGCAACTTTCTGACAACACAAGTTTCAGAAAATAATTCAACATTGTTAGAACCCTTTTTCCCAGACAGGCATCATTCATTGCTGAACAACTCAGAGGTAATTATAAACCTCTTGAGAGGGAAAATTAGGATCTAAGAAACAGTCTTCCAGGTGTTGCAGAAAAGTAGTTGTTAGAGAAAACACTGACTGAAACTGCCCACCCTGGCCAGCCACCACAGTAACCATTTGCATGAGTTATTTTATGACAAGAGGTCCTGGTAAGGAACATGGAACTAACAAGCCACTAGCAATGATTAATAGAAGAACCTGGGAAAGGTCAAAAGGAAGTACAAATTCATTTCCAAGTGTTAGACAAGAATCAACTCTCAAGGTCCCTCTTCCAGCAATACAAGGGTTCTTGTTAATGCTATTCCTGTAAAACCAGTTGAACCATCTTTGAGAAGTGGTAGCAAAGATCAATTATTTTAGAGTACTGGAGATCAGGCATCTTGAAAGAGGGATGTCTAAAGTTAAAAAGGTAAATATTAGCATTGAATGTTATATTAAGGTAAAGAGCCAGAAGCTGAGTTCTGAGGGCAGCTAGTCCAATGGACTCCAAGAGGTTGGAGAAGGTTGTTCGGCAGTACTCTATTTCTTAAAATTCTCCAGTCTGGATGTTGCTGTTCTTGGTGATGTCCACTGTCTTGGTTACATCTTGTAAAAGAGCATGTGTCACCTGAACGTTTCACTGGACTCATTTAGTGATCCAAACACAGCTTGTCCAGGGAGAATTCTGCTGCAGTGGTGAGCCCTTGGAAGTTTATGGCAAGATGTTGGGCTTCAGCTTGCAGGGCCTCTTCAGATCTTGGGAAATAGGACCAGCTACAAGGCAATCTAGTATCCTAACAGCGATCTAGGCAGTCAGGTTTCAGTTCTAGAAGTTCAGCTCAGTTGAGTTCAGTTCAGTTCAGTCGCTCAGTCATGTCCAACTCTGCGACCCCATGAATCACAGCACGCCAGGCCTCCCTGTCCATCACCAACTCCTGGAGTTCACTCAAACTCATGTCCATTGAATCGGTGATGCCATCCAGCCATCTCATCCTCTGTCGTCCCCTTCTCCTCCTGCCCCCAATCCCTCCCAGCATCAGAGTCTTTTCCAATGAGTCAGTTCTTCGCATGAGGTGGCCAAAGTACTGGAGCTTCAGCTTTAGCATCATTCCTTCCAAAGAATACTCAGGGCTGATCTTCTTTATAATGGACTGGTTGGATCTCCTTGCAGTCCAAGGGACTCTCAAGAGTCTTCTCCAACACCACAGTTCAAAAGCATCAATTCTTTGGTGCTCAGCTTTCTTCACAGTCCAACTCTCGCATCCATACATGACCACTGGAAAAACGATAGCCTTGACTAGATGGACCTTTGTTGGCAAAGTAACGTCTCTGCTTTTCAATATGCTATCTAGGTTGCTAGATATAAAGTAAAGAAATAAAAATGCAACAAAGTTAAAGGTTTTTTAAATACTGAAAATATGACTAATACTACATTGCTATTATCTAATATAAGGCAATGAAGAACCAGGTATCTGATAAATAGAAACATACTACAGACAGCAAGGGCACCAACAGATCTCTAGGAACTTCCTCTATGACATACAATTTAAAATATTTGTATTAATAACCTCACCAATACAAATTTACCTAGGGAAGGCTAAGCATCTCTTCTGATTTGACAACTCTTTGCTTTTCATCAATAGTAATATAGGAAATAAATTTTATTATTTTTAGCACCTCTCTTTTTACAAAGTGAAAGAGCAAATTCTCTGTGAGTTTCTAGGGGCCCTCTGGGAAATCTTGAAGACAGTTTTATGTGTAAAGATATCATTTATAACTGGATTTTGGAAATACAAAAATCAAAAGTTGCTATGAGATTTGAACATCTAAGATAGAATTGAATCATGAGTGCCTGAGACATTTTGCTTCTTGTTTCAAAGTGACAATGAAACATTCAAAAATAAACTCTGAAAAAATAAATAAATAAATAAACTCTGAAGGTAACATGCTTTTTCCTAAGTGATAAGCTTTTATTTTCTTAAATCATCAAAGATACATTAAAATCAACATTAAACCATAGAAGGTTATTCTGTTAAGACACAACTTCTGTGAACTAAAACATTATGCAGAAGGCAAAGAATAATATTTTAAAACTTCATGCTAAGTGGACCAAGAAAATTTTGCCATTTTAACAGAGATAAAAACAATCACACTTTTGCATCAGCATAATATTTGACACTAGGGCTTCTCTGGAGGCTCAGATGGTATAGAATCTGCTCTCAATGCAGGATACTGGGGTTTGATTCCTGATTCAGGAAGATCAGGATCCTTTCTCCTGATCCTGGAGAAGGAAATGGCAACTGCCTCCAGTATTCTGGAAATCCCAGGGACAGAGGAGCCTGGCAGGTTACAGTCCTTGGGGTCGCAAGAGTCAAACATGACTTAGCAACTAAACCACCACCAATATTTGACACTAAAAGCCATTTTTGAAATCTTATAAAGAAACCTATCAAGCCTGAGCTAGCACTGACCACAACAAATAAAATTTTCTTTTCACAAATTTTCTGTTAGGTTTTACATCCATTTAGGTTTGGCCGTCCTCTCTTCTCTTTCTCATTCTGCAGCAGCCAGTCATTATAGTTTAGAACCAAACCACTCTCTTGCTTCATTAACAAAAGCACATCCTGCCTACCTTGCATAGTTGGTCCTCTCTGGCATCTCCTTCACATATATTGATTATAACTTTTAACCACAGCAACTTCTACTCCGCAGAGAAAAATTAAGAGGCTGATAACTGAACAATCTGCCACACACCAGCATTTTGCAGCAAATTAGCAGAGCCTACAACTTCCTATAACAACACATGTCCCTTACAATACAGTGTCTCAAAATGGCAAAAATTAAACATGCTCATTAACAACCCAAAAGAGAAAGCCTCTCAGCAGCGTATAAAAATAAGAGGCAAGTGTATTCAAACCTTAAATTATAATTGGTAATTAATGTTTTAATACTCTATCTTACTTGGAGTTGATGCATATATTCAATGAATACCCATTAATTACTCAATTTAGTAGAAGTCTAAAGTTTTAAGTCACCTAATATTCTGGGAAATTACCTTACAAAACATAATTACTGTTGAAATAAACTTTTCAGAATAATGATTCAATTTGGTGAAATATAAATTTATGTCTTTCATAATCTTAAACATTAAGTAAAAGTAATGTTAACTATCTAATAAGTGAACATGTATATGTTTAGAAAACCCATAAAGTACAACAAAATATATGCTATTTTTTTACTTATTGTCAATAACTCAGAAAAACAGCTGTTTTTATTAAACCAAAATTATACAAGTCTTCTTTGTGAAAGATTTACCTAAATTATGTTAACTTGAATTCTGAGTTTGTTTACGTAGGAACATATCTTTTTCACATTGAAAATATTTGGGATTTCAGTTCAGTTCAGTTCAGTCACTCAGTCATGTCCGACTCTTTGCGACCCCATAAACCACAGCACGCCAGGCCTCCCTGTCCATCATCAACTCCTGGAGTTTACCCAAGCTCATGTTCATTGAGTTGGTGATGCCATCCAACCATCTTATCCTCAGACATCCCCCTCACCTCCTGCCTTCAATCTTTCCCAGCATCAGGGTCTTTTCAAATGAGTCAGTTCTTCACATCAGGTGGCCAAAGTATTGGGGTTTCAGCTTCAACATCAGTCCTTCCAATGAACACTCAGGACTGATCTCCTTTAGGATGGACTGGTTGGATCTTTTTGCAGTCCAAGGGACTCTCAAGAGTCTTGTCCAGCACCGTAGATTTCCTTAATTTCTTGGAATTTTAGGAATATTCCATTTACATAGGCACTTATTTACCTCTAAGGTAATCAGAATAGAGCTCCTATAAAGAGATTTATAATCTAATTTAGTAATATAATTCAGAAATAGGAAAACATTACACAGTCAAACAAAGGAAAGGTGAAGGTTTTTTTGAATCATATATATAAACATACAGATACATACAGAGAGAAATAGCTTCAAGTTTAAAATTTCAGCTATGGGTCAAGCATAAACACAGAATACAAGACTCGCTGGTCTGTATCAAGGAATTCTTCCCTTCCTCATCCTTGGTGGCTCAGCTGGTAAAGAATCTGCCTGCAGTGTGGGAGACCTGGGTTCGATCCCTGGGTTGGGAAGATCCCCTGGAGAAGGGAAAGGCTACCCACTCCAGTATTCTGGCCTGAAGAATTCCATGGACTGTGTAGTTCATGAAGTTGCAAAGAGTCAGATACAAATTCTTAGTTGATTTGAATTCAAAACAAAAGACAAACAGGAAAGACTAACAATTCTGATTCTGTGCTATCTTCCATCCAATAGAGAAAAGAACTTTTTCATGACATTACATCTGTTACATTTGCATTAGTCTATTTACAGAGAACACCAATTCGTCAGACAATAAAACCAAGAAAAGCCAGGACTAGAACACAAGTGAGTACTCAGAAAGAATCAGGATCAAATCCTTACTAACAGACAAGAGCCCAGCATACCAGCCAGGAGTCAGAGGCACAGTGGGGGCCCCAGTTAGAAGTCAAGAAGGGAGCAAAACTGACTCTGAGAAGCTTCAGTATGTAGATAGAGTAAATGCGGATTCAAAGATGAGCTCCAATCTTATTTAAGTCACAGCACCGAAACTGTGAAAGACAAAATGCATTGGACAATTAAGGATATGATTTTACTTATACTATTGCAATAAGGAAAATGGTAATTAATGAGGAACGTCCCACAAAAAGTAAGGGGACCTGGGATTTATAGAGGCAGGTAAACAAGCGACTTATTAGGAGCTTCATGGGAGTCCTGGGTAAGGCTGCAGACAGATCTTATCTCAGAATATATATACAAGGACCTCCTTTGTTGTTAACAAGTCCAGGAACACAAAAGCTTCCAGGAGTGCAGGGCTCAGATAAAATGCAACACTGTCAAAAGATTTGTTCTTTTAAAGATGAACTCCTGGACTTCCCTGGTGGTCCAGTGGTTAAGAATCCACCTGTCAATGCAGGGGACACAGATTCCATTCCTGGTCAGGGAAGATTCTGCATGCTGCGGCACAACAAAGCCCCTGCACCACAACTATGCAACCCACATTCCAGAGCCCTCAAGTCACAACTACTGAAGCCTGCACACCTTAGAGCCTGTGATCAACAACTAGAGAAGCCACTGCAATGAGAAACCCTCTCACCACAGCCAGAGGGTAGCACCAACTCGCTACAGCTAGAGAAAGCCCATGAGTAGCGACAAAGACCCCTCATAGCCAAACAGTGAAGAAAAGAAAAAGAAGAAGAAATAGGTTTCAGGTCTTTTACTGCATCCCTGTATATTTCCTGGTTTTGGTTCCAGGCAGATAGAAGGTGCATAGTAAATGCTTGTTGAGCTAACTTTAACCGAATATGACGATGAAGCCAGAGAGGACTGCCTGCCAGAGAGGACTTGGAGAGAAAGGAAGGGACTCGGGTCAATCTGTGAATGTCAGCAGTGAGTAAATCCATGATGGAAGTGGACTCTTTTCAAAGGTTCATCTCTGCTACAGGGAAAGGTCAATACTTTTTTGGAGACTCATTTTTTTTCTCTCTAAAATGAAAATGCAACATATTTCATAGACGTGTCTGAGACTTCAGCCACATAATAACACTAATATGTTATAACACTGCCATATGTTAGGCACTCAGTGTTTCTTCCCTTTTCCCCAGTCATCCCCATGCTGTTTACAGAGCACATTTTTTGATAATTAGGTTATAGCTCAATCTACAGTACTGGCATATTCTCTCACACCACACTGCAAACTCTCTTTGGGCAATGAATATAGATATACACCTTTGAATCATCTTTGTACATCAAGCAGAGCAAGTGCCTTGTGAAAGCCAAGTTTATTGCTTTTACATAGGCATAGGCTGAGAGGCTACCAAAGAGCCTCTAAAAGAAAGTGACTTAAATAAGACAAGTTTATTTCTTTGTCAGGAATTAATCTATAAGGTAGCAATCCAAGCTGATGGAATGGTTCCGTGTGACTTCAGAGATCCCATTCCTGCTGTCTGTGGTTTTGTGTTGACATAGACTCATAAAGGACAATCAGCAAACTGAAGTCCATGAGCAGACCACCTGTTTTTCAAAATGAATTTTATGTAAACACAGCCATGCCTACTTGACTGCATAGTGTCACAGCTGCTTCTGTGACAACAGCCGCTTCTCTTACCGCAGCAGAGTTGAAGAGCATGTATGGAGGCCATAAGGCCCGCAAGCCCAAACTATCTGTCCTCAGCAAAAAGTCTGCCCATCTTGCCCTAAGGCACAGTTTTCATAGACATGGCTGAAGCTGAGTGGCTGCAAGACGCATGTTTCATGAAGGGGGAGAAGATGGAAACTCAGAACACGTAGTTTTTGTTTTCCTTGGAGATGACTCAGACACAGCGTGTAGGATTTTTGCTTTTATCTCATTGCTCTGAACTTTGCCAGATGGCCACACCTAACTGCAAGAGAGGTTGGGAAAAGTAGCCAGATGCCCAGCTTAAACCCCAAAAGTTTAGTTATTAAGAGAAAGGACTACAAACCACATATCTAACAGAGGATCAGTATCTGGAACATACAAAGGTCTCTCAAAACTTAACACATAATGTTTAATTATCCCCCAAATGAGCAATCTAATTAGAAAATGAGCAAAGGATATGAACATAAATTTCACTGAAGAAGATATACAGATGGCAAACAAATCCACAAAAGACATTCCACATCATTAACCATTCGAAAAGTGCAAATTAAAACCTCAAGGAGATATTACAGATCTATCAATGACCAAAACAAAAAACAGTGACATCAAATGCTGGTGAGGATGTAGAGAAACTGGATCACTCATACACAGCTGGTAGGAATGTGAAATGGTACAAGGCACTTGGGAGTTTCTTATAAAACTAAACATGCCACTAACAATTGCACTCTTGGGCATTTATTCCAGAGGAGTGACACTGTTGATTAAAAAACTTGTTATCAGATGTTCATAGCCAAAAGCTGGAAACGATTATGTATTCCTAAATGGCTAAGTGGCTAGAAAACTGATGCATCCGCACCTTGAATAGAACAACAATTTTTTAAAATTAATTTTTATTGACGTATAGTTGTTTTACAATGTTGTGTTAGTTTCTACTGGACAGCAAAGTGAATCAGCTATCCTTTCTTTTTCTGTATTTCCTTCCCAATTGTTGTTCAGTCACTCAGTCGTGTCCACATCTTTGCGACTCCATGGACTGCAGCACACCAGGCTTCCCTGTCCCATTTAGGTCACTACAGAGCCTTGAGGAGAGTTCCCTGAGTATGTGTCACTATTGATACTATGTAAAAAATAGATCACTAATGAGAGCCTGCTGTATAGCTCAGGTTAGCCTTGCCCAATTTATCCCACTTTCTCCTTTTCCCCTTGGTGTTCATACATTTATTCTCTACATCTGTGTCTCTATGTCTTTTAAAAGCCAATTACTGATAACATGAAACAACTTGTATGAATCTCAAGGGAATTATGCTGGAAAAAAGTCAATCCCAACATGTTGCATACTGTAGGATTCCATTACACATCTTTGAAGTGCCAAAATTATAGAAATGGAATACATCATGGTTTCCAGGGATAAAAACACTAGTGGAGGGCCAGGGGTTGGTGGGGGGAAGAGGGGAGAAACAGGAGTAAGATAGGTGTGTTTATAGAAAGCCAACACTAGGGACCAAAGTGATGACAGAATCTCTCTCCTTCTTGACTATGATGATGGACACAAAAACCTACACAGGTGATAAAATAACAAGCACACCAATGAGGACAAGTAAAACTCAATCTGTAAAAAGGAAGAAGGAGGAGATGATTGCTAGGGGACAGTAAGCAGTCTCCATAACTGTGTTATTGTTCTGGTGCAAAGGTTAGAGATAGAGGAATACCCTTATCACTCTGACCTCACTTCTGCCCATTTCTTCTTCTGAAATTCGCTACATGGCATGAGAATACTAGCATGTAACCAAGAGTATCTCTCTTCCATCCTCCCCATAAAAGGAGAAAAGATGAGAGCAGGAGCTATTTTGCCACTTCCAAGAACTCTTCTTGCAATTTAAATGATTCATGCATCTAAGTTTTACAAAAGGAAAACAACCTCATTGGTATTTGCTCTGTTAAAGCCCTCAAGTGTTCAGCTTATTATTTTGTTATCTGGTAAAAAGGTAGAGTTTAATTCTCTAATCTTTTCCATGGGAAATTCTTAACAGGATAATAAAAATCTCTTATTTAACTAGCAGTGAAATAGTTCAACCTCTGGCAACAGGTGTTTCAGATGGTAAAGTGTCTGCCTACAATGCAGAAGACCTGGGTTTGATTCCTGGGTCGGGAAGATCCTGTGGAGAAAGAAATGGCAATGCGCTCCAGTACTCTTGCCTGGAAAATCCCATTGACAGAGGACCGTGTTAGGCTATAGTTCATGGGGTTGCAAAGAGTTGGACATGACTGAGCGACTTCATTTCAGAAGGAATTGAAGTCTGGTAAGGAGTACGTCAAGGCTGTATATTGTCACCCTGCTTATTTAACTTATATGCAGAGTACATCATGAGAAACGATGGACTGGATGAAGCACAAGCTGGGATCAAGATTGCCGGGAGAGTTATCAATAACCTTAGATATGCAGGTGACACCAACCTTATGGCAGAAAGTGAAGAACTAAAGAGTCTCTTGATGAAAGTGAAAGAGGAGAGTGAAAAAGTTGGCTTAAAGCTCAACATTCAGAAAACTAAGATCATGACATGTGGTCCCATCACTTCATGGGAAATAGATGGGGAAACAGTGGAAACAGTGGCAGACTTTATTTTGAGGGGCTCCAAAATCACTGCAGATGGTGATTGCAGCCATGAAATTAAAAGACGCTTACTTCTTGGAAGGAAAGTTATGACCAACCTAGACAGCATATTAAAAAGCAGAGACATTACTTTGCCAACAAAGGTCTGTCTAGTCAAGGCTATTCCAATAGTTATGTTTGGATGTGAGAGTTGGTAATGGACAGTGAGGCCTGGTGTGCTGTGGTCCATGGGGTCACAAAGAGTCGGACATGACTGAGTGACTGAACTGAACTGACCAGACTAAAAAAATACCTTCTGCTCTTGAATGTCCTGGGAACACCTTTGCTACCCAAAGAGAGTCATTCAATTTCCCATCTATTGGGTGTGTACATTAATGCAAATTGGTTTCTTCTTCATTTCAATATAACAAGAAGAGGTATAGGATTTTCTGTCTAAGGCACCCTGTAAAGGAACAGCAGTCAAGGGCTCTGACTGAGGCGAGCACAGGTTGCTAGACCCATTCCAATAACCTGAATTGGAGGTCAAAGGGGGCAGAGATGGGCTCTGTAGGTTCTTGAATGGTACTTTGTTCTGTTGTTCGTTTCTGAATACCAAGGCACTATTCACCATGTACCACACTCCTGGTTTTTCAGAAAAATTCTAAAAGGAGGCCAGGTTAGGGGACTGTCTTCTCTCTTAATGAGGGTGAATTTTTCCCTGAGTTAACCTGGGATGAGGACTCCAACCCCAGGGCCTGAGTAAGGGATTTGGTCTCTCTGGTCCCACCAGAAAGGATTGTTTTCTTTATGCATCTTACATGTGTTTATTGAGCATCAACTGTGTGGCAGGCTTCACGAAAAGATTAAATTGCAGGCAGGGGTTAAATCCTAAGCTGACCCTGACACTTAACATCACAGCTTCTGTCTGTCCTGTAATCAGAATCTATGGGAGACTGAGACCGGCTGGTCACTCTGTGGCCAGTGTGGGCATGTTTGAGCCTGTCCATGCTCTACACCTTTTGTTACTCTGGTAGTCTTTAGAGGAGGTTGCTTTAAAACATGCTGCTATAGACAAATATCATATGATATCACTTATATGTGGAATCTTAAAAATGATACAAATGAACCTACTTATAAAACATGTGTTTTTTGAAATAGAGGCACAGATGTAGAAGGCAAACTTATGGTTACCAGAGGATAAAGATGGGGAGGGATAATATGGGAAATTGAAATGACATACACACATTACTAGAATATAAAATAAATAACTATCAAGGACCTACTGTACAGCACAGGGAACTCTAAAAAAAAGAGTGGATATATTTATATACACGACTGAATCATTTTGTTGTCCAACAGAAATGAATACAACATTGTAAATCAACTGTACTCTGATAAAAATTGATTTAAACAAAGGAAATGCTGCTATACTTCGTTAATGCAATCAGGAATGGCTTGTCTAAGTCAGTGGTTTTGAAGTTTACTGTGCACCAGAATCACCTGAAGGGCTTGTTAAAATAGTTTCTGATTCAGAAGATCTGGGTGAGGTCTGAGAATTCACATTTCCAGCAAGCTCCCAGATGCGGCTCCTGGTGCTGCTTTAAGGACCACATTGCACAAACCACTTACAACCATCACCTTAGAATGCTTCCTTCTCCTCCTTTCCTCCCTCTTAGCCATGCGTGATACAATTTGAAGCAGACAGCTCAGCATTGCTTCTCTGTGTAGGTAGAGCCAGCAAGTCCTTTGAACACAGAACTTTATTAGAGAAGAATCTTTGTGATGACACTCTTGGTTATGTAACTCTAAAACCAGAAGGCATCCAGGAGAGAAAGATGGAAAAGGACTTTGTGGCCTGATGTCTTCCTGGGTCCTCTTGCTGTACAGAGCCCTGGGAAGGGAATGAATGCATTTGCATACGGAACCTGGGAGGTCTGCTGGGTGGGAAGGGACTCAAATTTAGTGACAAACAACATCCACTGATAATCTGTTTTCTGTAAAGAAATCTGCATACTGCTGAGCAAGATTTTCTGCCTGAGGGGCTGAAGTCAAGGCGTACACCAGGCTGTGTTCCTTCTTAGAGCTCTGGGTCCTCTTTCAAACAAAGGCAGTTGTAGAAAGAATTCAATTTGTTAAGATTCTAGGACTGAGGCCCCTATCCTCTTGCTGGTTGGTGACTTGGGCTGCTCTCAGCTTCCAGAATTTTACTGCGGTCCTTGCCATATCCTCCCCAACCTGTACTCAGCTCCACTGACCCTCTCACACTTAGTGTATCTTCCTCTTCCCTAAGCTCAGCAGGAGCACAGGTTTCTAACTTCTTTTAAAGGCTCTTCTGATGAGATCAGACCCACTCAGGGTAATCTGTTTTTTGTTGAAAAATGTGTCTTTTGTTGAAAAGAATCTATCTTTTTTTGATCATTAGTAATGAAAGTGATACCCTATCATATCCACAGATTCCCCTCCCACCCAACAAAGGAAAGAGGATTATTCAAGACATCTATCTAGGGTTGGGCATGAGGCAGGTGAGACTCAGAAAAAGCTTGAGAGACACCTTGGGATACTTCTTACAACTCCATCCTTTACCCTGAGATTCAAAATTACTAAATCATATTGAGGAGGATTCAAGTGATTCTGATCAAGGTCAAACTGAGAAGCACTCCCACAAGAAGAAGAGGATGGGAATGGTGACATGAAGGTTTAAAGGCTCCTGGGAGAGCCGTTTTGGGCTCAGTAATTAGCTGAGGCTGTACTGGGATTTACTTAGGAACAATGACCAAGCAAAGTGTGTTAGAAGAGTGGAAAGGTGAGAAGATCCCAGATACTGAAGGGTTGTATGTGTCCTAAAGGTAACTGGATGCCATTGGTAACTAGGTGGACAGTGGTGTGGTCAGCCATATGTTCTAGAAGATCACTCTGACTATTGCTGCTGCTGCTAAGTCGCTTCAGTCGTGTCCGATTCTGTGTGACCCCATAGATGGCAGCCCACCAGGCTCCCCCTTCCCTGGGATTCTCCAGGCAAGAACACTGGAGTGGGTTGCCATTTCCTTCTCCAATCCATGAAAGTGAAAAGGGGAAATGAAGTCACTCAGTCGTGTCTGACTCTTCGCGACCACATGGACTGCAGCCTACCAGGCTTCTCCATCCCTGGGATTCCCAGGCAAGAGTACTGGAGTGGGGTGCCATTGCCTTCCCCTCACTCTGACTACAGACTGAGAAATTGATTAGATAGTGATAGCAGGAAAACTAGAGGATCTAGGAGGCTTTCATAACAATCCAAGTGAGAGACAGCAGGGCTAAACCAGAACATAGTAACGGGGACAGAAGTTAAGAATATTCAGCATTCCTACCCACCTCCAGCAGGAACAGCTTTGTTATTTAGTAGTTGATGAATACAGTGTCTGCCTTCCTTCAGACCTCGTCATTTTTGCACTTGATTGTGTCAACAACCCATTCCATCTGTTGTTTAACAGCTTCTGTTTTCAAGAAGGCCAGATCCAAACTTCTTGGTTTAGTATTCAAGGCTCTCTGTGACTTGGCCTTGTTCTCCTTACCACCTTCAACGTCTGTCTTCCTTCATCATACAGCTCATATTCTAGTTACTTGAAAGATTTTTGTATTTCCTAAGCAGGTGAGGCATTCCACATTATATCCCTTCAGCTAGAATAATGCGAGAACTCATTCATTCCTCAAGGCCCAGTCCCAGTGCTCTTTTCCTCATTCTATAATTGTAGTAGACTTTGTAATGACCCCCAATGATATCCAGGTTGTAATTCCTGGCATCTTTTACTGTGTTCAGTTCAGTTCAGTTCAGTTCAGTTCAGTCGCTCAGTCGTGCCCAACTCTTTGCGACCCCATGAATCGCAGCACACCAGGCCTCCCTGTCCATCATCAACTCCTGGAGTTCACTTAGATTCACGTCCGTCGAGTCAGTGATGCCATCCAGCCATCCCATCCTCTGTCGTCCCCTTCTCCTCCTGCCCCCAATCCCTCCCAGCATCAGAGTCTTTTCCAGTGAGTCAACTCTTCGCATGAGGTGGCCAAAGTACTGGAGTTTCAGCTTTAGCATCATTCCTTCCAAAGAAATCCCAGGGCAGATCTCCTTCAGAACGGACTGGTTGGATCTCCTTGCTGTCCAAGGGACTCTCAGGAGTCTTCTCCAACACCACAGTTCAAAAGCATCAATTCTTCGGTGCTCAGCCTTCTTCACAGTCCAACTCTCACATCCATACATGACTACTGGAAAAACTATAGCCTAGACTAGATGAACCTTAGTCAGCAAAGTAACGTCTCTGCTTTTGAATATGCTATCTAGGTTGGTCATAACTTTTCTTGCAAGGAGTAAGCATCTTTTAATTTCATGGCTGCAGTCACCATCTGCAGTGATTTTGGAGCCCCCCAAAATAAAGTCTGACACTGTTTCCACTGTTTCCCCATCTATTTCCCATGAAGTGATGGGACCGGATGCCATGACCTTAGTTTTCTGAATGTTGAGCTTTAAGCCAACTTTTTCACTCTCCTCTTTCACTTTCATCAAGAGGCTCTTTAGTTTCTCTTTGCTTTCTGCCATAAGGGTGGTGTCATCTGCATATCTGAGGTTATTGATATTTCTCCTGGAAATCTTGATTCCAGCTTGTGCTCCTTCCAGCCCAGCATTTCTCATGATGTACTCTGCATATAAGTTAAATAAGCAGGGTGGCAATATACGGCCTTGACATACTCCTTTTCCTATATGGAACCAGTCTGTTGTTCCATGTGCAGTTCTAACTGTTGCTTCCTGACCAGTGTTACCTTATGGCCAAAAAAAAAAAACAAAAAAAAAACAGGAGGACTTCGTGGATGTGACTGAGTTAAGGATCTTGAAATGGGGAGATTATTCTAGATGAGATGAACCTTAAATGTCATCACAAGACTTCTTATAAAAGAAAAGTAGAGAAGATTTGACTACAAAAGAAGAATAAGGAGACATGTAACAAAAGCCAGAGGTAAGAGTGATGCAAGGAAGAGGTCATTAGTCAAGAAGTGCAAGTGGCCTCCAGAGGCTAGAAATGGCAAAGAAATGGATTCTATTCCAGAATAAACCACCCTCTTGGCACCTTGATGTTGACCCAGTGAAACTGATTTCAGACTTCTTGTCTCCAAAACTAGAGAGGGGAAATGTGTACCAATTATTTTTTTTAAGATTTATTTATTTTTGGCCACATTCTCTGTATCACTTTTGTACCCACCCCCATCACCCTTTATTCATTCCTTTCTAAAGGTTTTGTTGTTTCTTTCTGACCATGGCACTCCAACAACTCAAATGGTGGGGTCGGGAACTTAGGGAGTTTAAGAGAAAATGTGCCAAGAATATGCTCTACTCTTTCCCAGGTCAAAATGCACGATTTCAGAACACTGGATACTAGAGAATATTGAAAAGAATCTCCTAGGGAAAAATCACTCCCAAATGAGAGGTTCTCAAGTGAGGGAATGCTCTTGTTGGGCTATGGGGAATCTGTATCAAAATAAAACAGTATAGCAGACTTTTGGACTCAGAGGGAGAGGGAGAGGGTGGGATGATTTGGGAGAATGGCATTGAAACTTGTATACTATCATGTAAGAATCGAATCACCAGTCTATGTCTGATGCAGGATACAGCATGCTTGGGGCTGGTGCACGGGGTTGACCCAGAGGGATGTTGTGGGGAGGGAGGTGGGAGGGGGGTTCATGTTTGGGAAAGCATGTACACACGTGTTGGATTCATGTCAATGTATGGCAAAACCAATACAGTATTGTAAAGTAAAATAAAGTAAAAATTAAAATTAAAAAAAAAAAAAAAAAAAACCTTTCTGAGGACCCACATTCTCATGGCTGCAAGTTTGGTTTTGGTGAGATTTGACAGCCGAATTTCTTCTTCCCAGATCCAATGCAGCCTGATTATTTTGCAAACCACTCTTCCAAAGGATTATTAAACAAATATTTCCTGCAGTGAAATCCAAGCCTGAGGTCATATCCTCAGCTGCACTTGAATATTTCCTAAGTTTCCATCAATAGCATGTTTACAAAGCTCTTCTCAGAGTTGACTCCACCTGACATGGCCAAGTGTATCCACTGTTTGCTGAGTCTTCCTGGTTTGTCTCTTGGATGATGACCTCATCTGCCACATTCTTGAGGCCACTCATTGCATACTCCAACATTCTATTCCTGAGCTGAACCTGAACAGAGCAAGATTCAGAATGACAAATGCACTCAACTCTGCCAGCCACAATTTATGCAGACTCTCTTGTGTCCACTTTTGGATGTGGGGGTGGGAGGGGTTACATTAAGTGTGCTCAATTGTTGCTGTTGTTGTTCAGAAACTCAGTCATGTCCAGCTCTTTGCAACCTCATGGACTGCAGCACGCCAGGCTTCCCTGTCCTTCACCAATCATGGAGCTTACTCAAACTGTTGTCCATTGAGTAAGTGATGCCATCCAACCATCTTGTCCTCTGTCATTCCCTTCTCCTCCTGTCCTCAATCTTTCCCAGCATCAGGGTCTTTTCTAATGAGTCAGCTCTTCTCATTAGGTGGCCAAAGTATTGGAGCTTCAGCTTACAGCATCAGTTCTTCCAATGAATATTCAGAATTGGATTTCCTTTAGAATATTCCTTTAGAATTTCCTTTAGAATATTCAGAATTGATTGACTAGTTTGATCTCCTTGCAGGCCAAGAGACCCCCAAGAGGCTTCTCCAACACCACAGTTCAAAAGCATCAATCTTCAGCATTTGGCCTTCTTTATGGTCCAACTCTCACATCCATACCTGACTATTGGAAAAACCATAGATTTGACTAAATGGACATTTGTTGTCAAAGTAATGTCTCTGCTTTTTAATACACTGTCTAGGTTTGTCATAGCTTTTCTTCCAAGGAGTAAGAGTCTTAATTTCATGGCTGCAATCACCATCTGCAGTGATTTTGGAGCCCAGAAAAATAAAGTCAGCCACTATTTCCACTGTTTCCCCGTCTGTTTGCCATGAAGTGATGGGACTGGATACCATGATCTTAGTTTTCTGAATGTTGAGCTTTAAACCAACTCTTATCAAGAGGCTCTTTAGTTCTTCTTAACTTTCTGCCCTAAGGGTGGTGTCATCTGCATATCTGAGGTTATTGATATTTCTCCCAGCAATCTTGATTCCAGCTTGTGCTTCATCCATTCTGGCATTTCACATGATGTACTCTGCATATAAATTAAATAAGCAGGGTGACAATATACAGCCTTGACGTACTCCTTTTCCTATTTGGAACCAGTCTGTTGTTCCATGTCCCGTTCTAACTGTTACTTCTTGACATGCATGCAGGTTTCCCAGGAGGTAGGTAAGGTGGTCTGATATTCCTATCTCTTTCAGAATTTCCCACAGTTTGTTGTGACCCACACAGTCAAAGTCTTTAGTGTACTCAATGAAGGAGAAGTAGATGTTTTTCTGGAACTCTCATGCTTTTTCTATGATCCATTAGATGTTGGCAATTTGATCTCTGGTTCCTCTGCCTTTTCTAAATCCACCTTGAGCATCTGGAAGTTCTTGATTCACATACTGTTGAAGCCTGACTTGGAGAATTTTGACCATTGCTTTGCTAGCTTGTGAAATCAGTGCAGTTGTGTGGTAGTTTGAAAATTCTTTGGCATTGCCCCTCTTTGGGACTGCAGTGAAAACTGACCTTTTCCAGTCCTGTGCCTGCTGCTGAGTGTTCCAGATTTGCTAGCATATTAAATGCAGCACTTTCACAGCATCATCTTTGAGGATTTTAAATAGCTCAGCTGGAATTCCTTCATCTCCACTACTTTGTTCACAGTGATCCTTCTTAAGGCCCACTTGACTTCTCACTCCAAGATATCTGGCTCTAGGTGAGTGATCACACCATTATGGTTATCTGGGTCATTGAGATATTTTCTGCATAATTTTTCTGTGTATTCTTGCCATCTCTTCTAAATATCTTATGCTTCTGTTAGGTCCATACCATTTCTGTCCTTTATCGAGCCCATCTTTGCATGAAATGTTCCCCTGGTATCTCTAATTTTCTTGAAGAGCTCTCTAGTCTTTCTCATTCTGTTGTTTTCTTCTATTTGTTTGCATTATTCACTTAGGAAGGCTTTCTTATCTCTCCTTGCTATTCTTTGGAACTCTGCACTCAGATGGGTATATCTTTCCTTTTCTCCTTTGCCTTTTACTTCAATTATAAGCATTACTTATTTTATATTGGTTACCACTGAGATGTTAGGAAGACATTCTTTTGGTGTTGGCTTTCTTTAAAGGTAAAGGAAGTACAAATGAGGTGAATCGTGGAATTAATGGGGAAAAGGATCCCTGAGCATTTGAATCAGAATGGGTCTATAGGAAGAAAATGGTAAACTCTGCTGAAAGATGCTGTACTAAATGAAACTAGAGGGGTTTTTTTTGTAGCTAAATGGATTAGATAGACTACTGACCAACAGAAAGATGCAGTCAGCTGAGCAGTAGGCAAGGACATGAGGAAATTAAACAAAAAACTCGGAATTTAGGAGCCAAAGCAGATCAACTTATTTTGAGCCAACATCGCAACTGATTTTGCAGGGCAGAAGTGATTCCAATGCAAGATCTGATGGTTTGTAACCTATCTCCTGAAGCGCACAGTTCTCCAGTCTCCACAAACACCCCTATCAAGACAAGCATCATTATATATCTTTTATATTATTCCTTTCTATTTGCAAACCACTTGGCACAAAGATATTCAATAACTGTTGATAGGTATTTTTAGTTCAATCATGATGCAAATATAAGAAAGTAGTTATTTATAGATTGAAGGCAGAGCCAGGACTCAACTGAAACTCTGGCCTGATGACGATAAGTTCATTTTTTATTTCTGCACAAATTAACAGCAATCACATGTGCTCCTACAGCTACATTTTTGCTCTTCCTTTCAAATTATGCCATCCTAAATCATTTTACTTGAGCTAATATCAAGTAAAAAAATGGGCATATTTCACTTTTCACTCTTTTTCTTTTCCCAAGAAGAAGCAAAACCATAGGTTAAAAAGTAATTAGGTAATAAACTACTGTATGATGAAAAGCTGGATTTCTCCAGAAGACCCACAAATTTGCAAAAACCAGTCAAAATACTCAAGTTCTAATTTAAAGAGCTTCAAGGTAAGCACCAGAATAAATCTGGCCAAATGAAGTATACACCTGTGATGCTTTGTATGAGCAGAGACAATCGGCACTGCAGAAGGATATTGGTCACCCTAGAGCCATGAGATATGTTTGATTCCAGTTCTGCCACTTCAAGCGGTGTGACTTACACAGGTCCCTTAACTTTTCTCACGTTTTTCTTTATCTTTGAAACTGAGTTAGCCATATCTATATTGCAGCATTGTGGTGGGGGTTACATGAAAAAGTAATAGGGACTTCCAGTTTCTGGTGCAGCAAGTCAAGAGCTTGGAAGCTGTCACTTAGGAAGTTCCCTAACAACAAATAAATGCTGAACAACCTATATATATGCTGAGTTGCTCAGTCATGTCCAACTGTTTACGACCCCATGAACTGTAGCCTACCAGGCTCCTCTGTCCATGGGAATTCTCCAGGCAAGAATACTGCAGTGCATTGCCATGCTCTCATCCAGGGGATCTTCCCAACTCAAGTATTGAACCCAGGTCTCCCGCATTGCAAGTGGATTCTTTACCAGCTGAGCCACCAGGGAAGCCCCAAAGATATATACATATATATAATATTTATGGTGCAGCATGCAAATATATATATATATTTTACATATATTTGCTGACCAGAAACTGGAGCAGAAACTGGAAGCCTTTTGATTTATCAGAGAAGTGAGTCTGTTCTATATTCAAAGCCAATCCTGGGTAACTCCCCCAGTGGAGAAGCAGCACAGAAGCCTGCACCCACCACTAGCAAGCGGGGGCTGGGCAGGGAGACACAGGCTGCATTGCTTAGCATAAGGATCTGGCCTGAATGCCCCAGCCCAATCTGAGAGAACTAACTTGGGCTAGCAAACCAGACTGTGGGGAAACTACCACGTGAAGAGTCAGCCCTAACCTAAGACACCACCAGGCCTGTGCACAGAGCAAAGGATTGAACAGAGATAGCCGGCTGCAGACCATCCCCCTCCAGTGACAGGCAGCCAGAGCCAGAACGGGGCAATTGCAGGCCCAGAGAGATGTTATCTACTAAACTGTAAGAAGGCTTCTTTGCTAACTAAGACTTCTTGGGGTTCTGGATGGTCAACATCCACCTGAGAAGGTGCACCGGTTTTACACCCAGAAAACCGAGCAGCAAGGATTGGGGAGGCGATAAGTCGCAGCAACCACGCTCACCAAACACCCCATCACCTGAGCTGCTCAGACCTGAGAAGGGCACAAAACACAGGCCCAACCGAGTCTGTGCCTCTGAGGACTACCTGAGTGCCTGAACCTGAGCGGCTTAGACCTGGGAGATGCATTCAGCCCAGGGCCAGCCTTGGACAGTTCCCCATGGGGCAACCTAGAGCCTGAGCAGAGTGGGCAGGGAGGGTACACGCTCCGTGAGCGGGGGCAGGCCCAGTGTGGCTGAGGCACCGCGAGCACACACCAGTGCTATTTGTTTGCAGCGTCCCTCCCTCCCCACAGCGCAACTGAACAAGTGAGCCTAAAAAAGTGTCCACCACCGCCCCCTTTGTGTCAAGGCAGAAATCAGACACAGAAGAGACCAGCAAACAGAAGCTAAAACAGAGGGAACCGCCTTGGAAGTGACAGGTGCAATAGATTAAAACCCTGTTGTTAGTATCGACTACATAGGAAGGGGCCTATAGATCTTGAGAAATATAAGCTGGACCAAGGAACTATCCAAAAATGAACTGACCCCACAATACCCACAACACCAGAGAAAGTCCTAGATATATTTTTACTATTTTTACGATCATTCTCTTTTTTTCTTTTTAATTTAAAAATTTTTTAAGTCCTCTATTGCTCCTTTAATTTTCACTTTAATAACCTACTATTACTTTGCAAAAAAAAAAAAGACCCTATTTTTTAAAGGCAAACTTCATATATATATATATATATATATATATATAATAATTTTGTGACCTTGTTTTTCTCTCTCTCTCTTTCTTTTTTTTTTTTTTTCTTTTCTTTAATATGGTATTTTTGAAATTCCAAACTCTACTCTAGATTTTTAATCTTTACTTTTTGGTATTTGTTATCAATTTTGTACCTTTAAGAACCCAATTTTCAGTACCAATTTTTACTTGGGAGTGAGATTACTGGCTTGACTGCTCTCTCCCCCTTTGGGCTCTCCTTTTTCTCCTCACTAACCCTTCTCCTCTCTACCCAACTCTGTGAATTTCTGTGGGTCCCAAATGGTGGAGAACACTTAGGGAACTGATTACTGGCCGAATCTGTCTCTCTCCTTTTCATTCCTCCCTTTATCCTCCTGGCCACCTCTGTCTCCTTCCTCCCTCTTCTCTTCTCTGTATAACTCCATGACCATCTCTGAGCGGTCCAGTTGTGCAGTGCACATAAGGAAATGATCACTGGCTAGCTTGCTCTCTCCTCTATTGATTCCACCTCATCTCATTCGGGTCACCTCTAACTCCCTCCTCCCTCTTCTCTTCTCCATGTAACTCTGTGAACCTCTCTGGGTGTCCCTCACTGTAGAGAAACTTTTCATCTTTAACCTAGATATTTTATCAATGGTGTTGTATAGAAGGAGAAGTCTTGAGACTACTGTAAAAATAAGACTGAAAACCAGAAGCAGGAGGCTTAAGTCCAAACTCTGAGAACACCAGAGAGCTCCTGACTCCAGGGAACATTAATTAACAGAAGTTCACCAAACGACTCCGTAACTACACTGAAACCAAGGACCACCCAAGGGCGAACAAATTCCAGAGCAAGACATACCATGCAAATTCTCCAGCAACACAGGAACACAGCCCTGAGCTCCAATATACAGGTTACCCAAAGTTACTCCAAAACCATGGACATCTCATAACTCATTACTGGACTCTTCATTGCACTCCAGAGAGAAGAAATCCAGCTCCACCCAACAGAACTGTGACACAAGCTTCCCTGACCAAGAAACCTTGACAAACCACCTGCACAACCCCATCCACAGTGAGGAAACTCCACAATAAAGAGAACTCCACAAACTGCCAGAATACAGAAAAGACACCCCAAACGCAGCAATATAAACAAGATGAAGAGACAGAAGAATACTCAGCAGGTAAAGGAACAGGATAAATGCCCACCAAACCAAACAAAAGAGGAAGAGATAGGGAATCTACCTGATAGTGAAAATGATCCAAAATCTTGAAATCAAAATGGAATCACAGATAAATAGCCTGGAGACAAGGATTGAGAAGATGCAAGAAAGTTTAACAAGGACCTAGAAGAAATAAAAAAGAGTCAATATATAATGAATAATGCAATAAATGAGATCAAAAACACTCTGGAGGCAACAAGTAGTAGAATAATGGAGGCAGAAGAGAGAATTAGTGAATTAGAAGATAGAATGGTAGAAATAGATGAATCAGAGGGGAAAAAAGAAAACAAATTAAAAGAAATGAGGACAATCTCAGAGACCTCCAGGACAGTGTTAAATGCCCCAACATTCGAATCATAGGAGTCCCAGAAGAAGAAGACAAAAAGAAAGACCATGAGAAAAATCCTTGAGGAGATAATAGTTGAAAACTTCCCTAAAATGGGGAAGGAAATAATCACCCAAGTCCAAGAAACCCAGAGAGTCCCAAACAGGATAAACCCAAGGTGAAACACCCCAAGACACATATTAATCAAATTTTAAAAAGATCAAATGCAAAGAACAAATATTAAAAGCAGCAAGGGAAAAACAACAAATAACACACAAGGGGATTCCCACAAGGATAACAGCTGATCTTTCAATAGAAACTCTTCAAGCCAGGAGGGAATGGCAAGACATACTTAAAAGATGAAAGAAAATAACCTACAGCCCAGATACTGTACCCAGCAAGGATTTCATTCAAATATGAAGAAGAAATCAAAAGCTTTACAGACAAGCAAAATCTGAGAGAATTCAGCACCATCAAACCAGCTCTCCAACAAATTCTAAAGGATATTCTCTAGACAGGAAACACAAAAGGATGTATAAACTCGAACCCAAAACAACAAAGTAAATGGCAACAGGGTCATACTTATCAATAATTACCTTAAACATAAATGGGTTGAATGCTCCAATCAGAAGACAAAGACTGCCTGAATGGATACAAAAACAAGACCCCTATATATGTTGTCTACAAGAGACCCACCTCAAAACAGGGGACACATACAAACTGAAAGTGAAGGGCTGTCAAAAGATATTCCATGCAAATAGACACCAAAAGAAAGCAGGAGCAGCAATACTCATATCAGACAAAATAGACTTTAAAACAAAGGCTGTGAAAAGAGACAAAAAAGGACACCACATAATGATCAAAGTATCAATCCAAGAAGAAGATATAACAATTATAAATATATATGCACCCAACATAGGAGCACTGCAATATGTAAAACAAATGTTAACAAGTATGAAAGGGGAAATTAACAATAACAGAATAATAGTGGGAGACTTTAATATCCCATTCACACCTATGTATAGATCAACTAAACAGAAAATTAACAAGGAAATGCAAAATTTAAATGATACAATAGACCAGTTAGACCTAATTGATATCTATAGGACATTTCACCCCAAAACAATGAATTTCACCTTTTTCTCAAGAGCACACGGAACCTTCTCCAGGATAGATCACATCCTGGGCCATAAATCTAGCATTGGTAAATTTAAAAAAAATTGAAATAATTCCAAGCATCTTTTCTGACAACAATGCAGTAAGATTAGATTTCAATTACAGGAGAAAAACTGTTAAAAATTCCAACATATAGAGGCTGAATAACACGCTGCTGAATAACCAACAAATCACAGAAGAAGTCAAAGTATGCATAGAAATGAATGATAATGAAAACACAACAACCCAAAACCTGTGGGACACTATAAACGCAGTGCTAAGCGGAAAGTTCATAGCAATACAGGCATACCTCAAGAAATAAGAATGAAGTAAAATTAATAACCTAACTCTACACCTAAAGCAACTAGAAAAGGAAGAAATGAAGAACCCCAGGGTTAGTAGAAGCAAAGAAATCTTAAAAATTAGGGCAGAAATAAATACAAAAAAAAAAAAAGGGGACCATAGCAAAAATCAACAAAGCCAAAAGCTGGTTCTTTGAAAGGATAAATGGATGCTTGGGGCTGGTGCACTGAGACGACCCAGAGGGATGGTATGGGGAGGGAGGAGGAAGGGGGGTTCACGATGGGGAACACGTTTATACCTGTGGTGGATACATGTTGATGTATGGCAAAACCAATACAATATTGTAAAGTATTAACCTCCAATTAAAATAAATAAATTTATATTTAAAAAATTGACAAACCATTAGCCAGACTCATCAAGAAACAAAGGGAGAAAAATCAAATCAATAAAATTAGAAATGAAAATGGAGAGATCACAACAGACAACACAGAAATACAAAGGATCATAAGAGACTACTATCAGCAATTATGTGCCAATAAAATGGACAACATGGAAGAAATGGACAAATTCTTAGAAAAGTACAACTTTCCAAAACTGAACCAGGAAGAAATAGAAAATCTTAACAGATCCATCACAAGCACGGAAATTGAAACTGTAATCAGAAATCTTCCATCAAAATAAGCCCAAGTCCAGACGGCTTCACAGCTGAATTCTACCAAAAATTTAGAGAAGAGCCAACACCTGTCCTACTCAAACTCTTCCAGAAAATTGCAGAGAAAGGTAAACTTCAAAATTCAGTCTATGAGGCCACCATCACCCTAATACCAAAACCTGACAAAGATGCCACACAAAAAAAGAAAACTACAGGCCAATATCACTGATGAACATAGATGCAAAAATCCTTAACAAAATTCTAGCAATCAGAATCCAACGACACATTAAAAAGATCATACACCATGACCAAGTGGGCTTTATCCCAGGGATGCAAGGATTCTTCAATATCCGCAAATCAATCAATGTAATACACCACATTAACAAATTGAAAAATAAAAGCCATATGATTATCTCAATAGATGCAGAGAAAGCCTTTGACAAAATTCAACATCCATTTATGATAAAAACTCTCCAGAAAGCAGGAATAGAAGGAACATACCTCAACATAATAAAAGCTATATATGACAAACTCACAGCAAACATCCTCAATGGTGAAAAATTGAAAGCATTTCCCCTAAAGTCAGGAAAAAGGCAAGGGTGCCCATTTTCACCATTACTATTCAACATAGCTTTGGAAGCTTTGGCCACAGCAATCAGAGGAGAAAAAGAAATAAAAGGAATCCAAATTGGAAAAGAAGAAGTAAAACTCTCACTGTTTGCAGATGACATGATCCTCTATATAGAAAACCCTAAAGACTCCACCAGAAAATTACTAGAGCTAATCAATGAATATAGTAAAGTTGCAGGATATAAAATCAACACACAGAAATCCCTTGCATTTCTATACACTAATAATGAGAAAATAGAAAGAGAAATTATATATAGAAAAGTATAAAACACTGATGAAAGAAATCAAAGAGGACACTAATAGATGGAGAAATATACTATGTTCATGGATGAGAAGAATCAATATAGTGAAAATGAGTACACTACCAAGAGCAATCTATAGATTCAATGCAATCCCTTTCAAGCTACCAACGGTATTTTTCACAGAGCTAGAACAAATAATTTCACAATTTGTATGGAAATACAAAAAACCTCGAATAGACAAAGCAATCTTGATAAAGAAGAATGGAACTGGAGGAATCAACCTGATGGACTTCAGGCTCTACTACAAAGCCACAGTCATCAAGACAGTATGGTACTGGCACAAAGACAGAAATATAGATCAGTGGAACCAAATAGAAAGCCCAGAGATAAATCCACGCACCTATGGACACCATATCTTTGACAAAGGAGGCAAGAATACACAATGGATTAACACAATCTCTTTAACAAGTGGTGCTGGGAAAATTGGTCAACCACTTGTAAAAGAATGAAACTGAAACACTTGCTAACACCATTCACAAAAATAAATTCAATATGGATTAAAGATCTAAATGTAAGACCAGAAACTATAAAACTCCTAGAGGACAACATAGGCAAAACACTCTGTGACATAAATCACAGCAGGATCCTCTATGACCCACCTCCCAGAATACTGGAAATAAAAGCAAAAATAAACAACTGGGACCTAATTAAACTTAAAAGCTTCTGCACAACAAAGGAAATTATAAGCAAGGTGAAAAGACAACCTTCTGAATGGGAGAAAATAATACCAAATGAAGCAACTGACAAACAACTAATCTCAAAAATATACAAGCAAAGCCTGCAGCTCAATTCCAGAAAAATAAACGACCCAATGAAAAAATGGGCCAAAGAACTAAACAACAAACACATGAAAAGATGCTCAACATCACTCATTATCAGAGAAATGCAAATCAAAACTACAATGAGGTACCATTTCATGCCAGTCAGAATGGCTGTGATCCAAAAGTCTACTAGCAATAAATGCTGGAGAGGGTGTGGAGAAAAGGGAATCCTCTTACACTGTTGGTGGGAATGCAAACTAGTACAGCCACTATGGAGAACAGTGTGGAGATTCCTTAAAAACCTGGAAATAGAACTGCCTTATGACCCAGCAATCCCACTGCTGGGCATACACACCGAGGACACCAGAATTGAAAGAGACATGTGTACCCCCAATGTTCATCACAGCACTGATTATAATAGCCAGGACATGGAAACAACCTAGATGTCCATCAGCAGATGAATGGATAAGAAAGCTGTGGTACATATACACAATGTAATATTACTCAGCCATTAAAAAGAATACATTTGAATCAGTTCTAATGAGGTGGATGAAACTGGATCCTACTATATAGAGTGAAGTAAGCCAGAAAGAAAAACACCAATACAGTATACTAACACATATATATGGAATTTAGAAAGATGGTAATGATAACCCTGTATGCGAGATAGCAAAAGAGACACAGATGTATAAAACAGTCTTTTGGACTCTGTGGGAGAGGGTGAGGGGGGGATGATTTGGGAGAATGGCATTGAAACATGTATAATATCATATATGAAACGAGTCACCAGTCCAGGTTCGATGCATGATACTGGATGCTTGTGGCTGGTGCACTGAGACGACCCAGAGGGATGGTACAGGGAGGGAGGAGGAAGGGGGATTCAGGATGGGGAACATGTGTATACCTGTGGTGGATACATGTTGATGTATGGCAAAACCAATACAATATTGTAAAGCAATTAACCTCCAATTAAAATAAATAAATTTATATTTTAAAAAATAAAATAAATAAATAAATAAAAAGCCAATCCCTCCTATTCACCAATGGCTATACCAAGGCAAGGTCATTCCTTTCATCTCTTTCCCTTTCCTCCCCCTCCCCACTGATCTTCCTATTTCCTAGCGAAAACAGAAGGCACCAGGAGAGCACATCTATACCTCCACGTACCTGTATCTGTATCTCCCTTGCCTCCTGTTACCAAGAACATGTTGTCTGTCCTGTATTCAAGGCCAATCCCTTCTCAAGACTCCACACCCACTCACTCAAGGAAATGACCCTTCTCTCTCTTATGCCTCTCTACTTTCTCATCCTCACCAGCATACAAACATGCCATCTGTTTTGTTTTTTTAATCTCTTGACCCCACATGCCCTGCCAGATATTTCCCCACATTTTTGCCCCTCTTCAGAACTCCCAAGTGGTCTACGCTACTCATTGGTTTCTCTGAGTCCTGTGCTCTCATTTTCAACTGAGGTTCTCCAATCAGGATGTTGTTCCCAAGACACAGGAACAAGGGACCTCCAAATTGTTAACTCGATCAACTGTTCATCCTCATCTTATGTGACCCATCTGTAAATTTGACAGAGATAAACAGGCCTTTTACCTCAAAGCTCTTTCTTAGAACATTATCCTCATCTGATCTCCCCCGTGCCTCACTAGCTGCTCAATTTCACATCCCTTTCTTGTTCCTCCTCATCTTCTTGACCTCTAACAGTGAAGTGCTCCAGGACACATTCCTCAGCTCTCTTCTGTCCTGTGTCTACATTTACTCCTACAGAGAACTCATTTAGCTTCATGACTTAAAGAAAAACACACACACACACAAACTGTGTAAGAACACACACACAATTCCCACATTTCTAAACCCCTTTGGCATTTTCTTCTACACTTCCTCTACATGCTCCTGCAGGTATCTGCTCAAATGTCACTTTCCCAGTGAGGCCTTACCCAACCACCCTTATTTAAATCTGGAACCTACCCTCATCTCACTAGACTGCTCCACATCCCTCTCCCTTACTTTCTTTTTTCTTTATAATTTTTTTACCTTCTAGTACCTCATATAAATTATTTACTGGGTTTATTTTGTGCTCTTCAATACTGGAACATAGGTTTCCTGAGTGCAGGAATTTTTATCTGTCTGTACTGCTGTATTCTCCAAACTTGGAATTGAACCAAGCACACAGTAAGTGCTCAAGGAAGTGCTTGTGAAAATGAATGCATGAATGTCCTTACAGAAGCTATCATAAAATTCAGGGTCAGAAAATCATAATTGGAAATATCTATTTTCACACAAATAGGTGAACTTGATTTCTAGCTACACATCTGTTTATTTGCACCTCTGAGGCCTCAAGCCTCAAAGCTGTATGGTACAGTCAGCTTCCAAAGCACCTTCACTGTGTTGTCTCCAAGATCCTCTAAGCCAGGTATCTGAGTCCCACAGAAGTCAAGGGGATACATTGTATGACAAATAAAATGCACCTCTTAAGATGTCCACATCCTAATCCCCAAAACCTGTGAATATGTTCAGCAAAAGGGACTTTGCAGGTGTAATTAAGGTTACAAACCTTATAATAGGGAGGTTAGCCTGATTATTCAACTAGACCCAATCTAATCACATTAGCACTTAAAAACAGAGAACTTCCTCCAGCTAGAAGCAGAAGAGATTTGCCAGAAAGATGACAAAATTTGAAATGTGAGAAAAACTCTTGACCTGCCATTGTTGGCTTTCCCCCCAGTTTTACTGAAATATAACTGACACAAAAATTTGTGTAAGTTTAAGGTGCACAACATGTTGATTTGTTATACCTTGCAAAATAATCACCACCTTAGTGGTAGCTAACACCTCCATCATGTCATATACTTACCACTGCTTTTTTGTGATAGGAACATTGAAGATATACTCTCTTAACAACTTCAAATATTTAGTTCAGTGTTGTTAACTATAATCACCATGCTATGCATTAGATGCCTAGAACTTATTCATCTTATAACTTGAAGTTTGTATTCTTTGACCAACATCTCCCCATTTCTCCCACCCTCCCCCCAGGCCCTGGTAGCCATTCTTCTACTCTCTGTTACTATGAATTCAACTTTTTAAAAAGCTACATGTAAATGGGGCTTCCTGGGTGGCTCAGCAGTAAAGAATCTGCCTGCAATGCAGGAGATATGGGTTTGTCCCTGGGTGGGGAAGATACCCTGGAGAAGGGAATGGCAACCCACTCCAGTGTTCTTGCCTGGAGAATCTCAGGGACGGGGGAGCCTGGTGGGCTGCCGTCTGTGGGGTCGCACAGAGTCGGACATGACTGAAGTGACTTAGCAGCAGTAGCAGCATACATATATATATACATATATACATATACATATATATACATATATATACACATATATATACATATATATAAACCCTCTTGGGGTTCACCATTAACCCTACCAGAGAGGCTGTAAACTGTAGGGATGGGTCTCCTCTGACCAAACAATGAACCCAAACCAAGAAGGAGGAAGTTTAACCCCACACACCAGCAGAAAATTGACTTAAAGTTTTACTGGGGAAGGTCCTGCTCACCAGCCCCTCCCATCAGGAAACTTACACAAGCCTCTTAGCCTTCTCCATCAGAGGGCAGACAGAGAAAGCAGGAAGAAGCACAGTGCCAAAGCGGCTAAAACAAAAACCATATTACAGAAAGTTAATCACGTTGAAAAAGCAGAGGGTTGTGTCCCAGATGAATGGACAAGATAAAACCTGAGAAAAACAATGAAATGAAGTGGAGATACGCAACCTTCCAGAAAAAGAATTCAGAATAATGGTAATGAATATAATCCAGGATCTTGGAAAAATAATGAATAAAATGCAAGAAATGTTTACCAACAATCTAGAAGAACGAAAAAACAAACAAACAGAGGTGAATAATACACTAGAAGGAATCAATAGCAGAATTGAGGCACAAGAACAGAAAAATGACCTGGAGAATAGAATGGTAGAAATCACTGCCACAGAACAGAATATAGCAAAAAGAATGAAAAGAAAAAAAAAAAAAAAAAGAATGAAAAGAAATGAAGACACCCTGAGAGATCTCTGGGACAACATTAAAACCACTAACATTTGCATTATAGGGGTCCCAAAAGGAGAAGAGAGAGAAAAGGGACCTGAGAAAATATTTGAAGAGATAATAGCTGAAAACTTCCCTAACGTGGGAAAGGAAATAGTCAACCAAATCCAGGAAGCACAGGAAGTCCCAGGCAGGATAAATTCAAGGAGGAACACACCAAGACACATAGTATTCAAACTGACAAAAATTAAAGACAAAGATAAAATATTAAAAACAACAAGAGAAAAATAACAAATAACTTAGCAGGAAACTCCCATCAGGCTATCAGCTGATTTCTCTACAGAAACTCTACAAGCCAGAAGGGAATGGCACCATGCATTTAAAGTGATGAAAGGGAAGAACCTACAACCAAGAATACTCTATGCAGCAAGACTCCCATTCAGATTTGATGGAGAAATCAAAAGCTCTCTAGACAAGCAAAAGTTAAGAGAATTCAGCACCACCAAACCAGCTTTACAAGAAATGCTAAAGGAACTTCTTTGAGCAGGAAACCCAAGAGAAAGAAAAGACCTAAAGAAAATAAAACCCAAACAATTAAGAAAAGGGTAATAGAACCACACATACCGATAATTACCTAAAATGTAAATGGATTAAATGCACCAAAGGAAAGGCATAGACTGAGTGGATGAAAACATGTGCATGTATGCTCTTCCACTAAACACTGCTTGACTCTCCCAAACTGTATGTAATTACTTTATATTGTTACATCAATAATGTCCCAATTATGGCTTGCATTTGTAATTTTTTTTTTGTCCAGCTATCAACTGTAAAAAGTAATAAACATCTTTTACTATTGTGATTATGTCGCTATTACTCCCTTCATACCATTGTATCATGACTGGTCAACAGAAGAATAATAGAACTCTATATCACCAAAACTATGATTTAATAGAAAAGCCTACAATGAACTCTTTCTTTAAAATCCAGATGCACATCAGAATTATCTTGAAATTTTTTGAAAAATGCAAATGCCCAGGTACTGCTTTCTTTTTCTCCAGAGCTCCAGATGTATTTCTAATGAGCAGTAGTGTTTAAAAAAAACTGGATTATGTGATGATCCTTTACTTTTATCTAGTTTGTTTCACTTTTTCTATTTCATATTCAGTGCTCCCATTTCATTTAGTTTATGTTTTCCAATTTCTCCATCTTTTCTTTTTTTTAATTGGATGTTATTTCTCAAGCCTTTATCAAGTATAGTATAAAAGCTTTTGTATGCACATATATAAATAATATGCATCAGTTCAGTTCAGTTCAGTTCATTCACTCAGTCTTGTCCAACTCTTTGGGACCCCATGAATCGCAGCACGCCAGGCCTCCCTGACCATCACCAACTCCCGGAGTTCACTCAAACTCATCTCCATCGAGTCAGTGATGCCATCCAGCCATCTCATCCTCTTCCATCCCCTTCTCCTTCTGCCCCCATGCCTCCCAGCATCAAAGTCTTTTCCAATGAGTCAACTCTTTGCATGATGTGGCCAAAGTATTGGAGTTTCAGTTTTAGCATCATTCCTTCCAAAGAAATCCCATGGCTGATCTCCTTTAGAATGGACAGGTTGGATCTCCTTGCAGTCCAAGGGACTCTCAAGAGTCTTCTCCAACACCACACTTCAAAAGCATCAATTCTTCAACACTCATCTTTCTTCACAGTCCAACTCCCACATCCATACATGACCACAGGAAAAATCATAGCCTTGACTAGACGGAACTTTGTTGGCAATGCCTCTGCTTTTGAATATGCTATCTAGGTTGGTCATGAGTTTCCTTCCAAGGAGTAAGCGTCTTTCAATTTCATGGGTGCAATCAACATCTGTAGTGATTTTGGAGCCCCCCCCAAATAAAGTCTGACACTGTTTCCACTGTATCCCCATCTATTTGCCATGAAGTGATGGGACCGGAAGCCATGATCTTCGTTTTCTGAATGTTGAGCTTTAAGCCAACTTTTTCACTCTCCTCTTTCACTTTCATCAAGAAGTTTCTTAGCTCCTCTTCACTTTCTGCCATAAGGGTGGTGTCATCTGCTTATCTGAGGTTATTGATATTTCTCCCAGCAATCTTGATTCCCGCGTGTGTTTCTTCCAGCCCAGCATTTCTCATGATGTACTCTGCAGAGAAGTTAAATAAGCAGGGTGACAATATACAGCCTTGACGTACTCCTTTTCCTTTTTGGAACCAGTCTGTTGTTCCATGTCCAGTTCTAACTGTTGCTTCCTGATCTGCATACAGATTTCTCAAGAGGCAGGTCAGGTGGTCTGGTATTCCCATCTCTTTCAGAATTTTCCACAGTTTCTTGTGATTCACAGTGTCAAAGTCTTTGGCATAGTCAATAAAGTAGAAATAGATGTTTTTCTGGAACTCTCTTGCTTTTCTGATGATCCAGCGGATGTTGGCAATTTGATCTCTGGTTCCTCTGCCTTTTCTAAAACCAGCTTGAACATAAGGGAGTTCACGGTTCACGTATTGCTGAAGCCTGGCTTGGAGAATTTTGAATATTACTTTACTAGCATGTGAGATGAGTAGACTAAAAACTCACAAAAAAATTGTGCGGTAATTTCAGCATTCTTTGGCATTGCCTTTCTTTGGAATTGGAATGAAAACTGACCTTTTCCAGTCCTGTGGCCACTGCTGACTTTTCCAGATTTGCTGGCATATTGAGTGCAGCACTTTCACAGCATCATCTTTCAGGATTTGAAATAGCTCCACTGGAATTCCATCACCTCCCCTAGCTTTGTTCTTAGCGATGCTTTCTAAGGCCCACTTGACTTCACATTCCAGGATGTCTGGCTCTAGATGAGTGATCACACCATTGTGATTATCTGGGTTGTAAAGATCTTTTTTGTATAGTTCTTCTGTGTATTCTTGCCACCTCTTCTTAATATCTTCTGCTTCTGTTAGGTCCATGCCATTTCTGTCATTTATCAAGCCCATCTTTGAATGAAATGTTCCCTTGGCATTTCTAATTTTCTTGAAGAGATGTCTAGTGTTTTCCATTCTGTTGTTTTACTCTATTTCTTTGCATTGATCACTGAGGAAGGCTTTCTTATCTCTCCTTGCTATTCTTTGGAACTCTGCATTCAAATGCTTATATCTTTCCTTTTCTCCTTTACTTTTTCTTCTCTTCTTTTCACAGCTATTTGTAAGGCCTCCCCAGACAGACATTTTTTCATTTCTTTTCCCTGGGGATGGTCTTGATCCCTGTCTCCTGTACAATGTCACGAACCTCATTCCATAGTTCATCAGGCACTCTATCTATCAGATCTAGGCCCTAAATCTATTTCTCACTTCCACTGTATAATCATAAGGGATTTGATTTAGGTCATACCTGAATGGTCTAGTGATTTTCCCTACTTTCTTCAGTTTAAGTCTGAATTTGGCATTAAGGAGTTCATGATCTGAGCCACAGTCAGCTCCCGGTCTTGTTTTTGCTGACTGTATAGAGCTTCTCCATCTTTGGCTGCAAAGAATATAATCAATCTGATTTTAGTGCTGACCATCTGGTGATGTCCAAATAATCATCACCAGAGGGTGTTTGCTATGACCACTGTGTTCTCTTGGCAAAACTCTATTAGCCTTTGCCCTGCTTCATTCCGTTCTCCAAGGCCAAATTTGCCTGTGACCCCAGGTGTTTCTTGACTTTCTACTTTTGCATTCCAGTCCTCTATAAGGAAAAGAACATCTTTTTGGGGTGTGACTTCTAAAAGGTCTTGTAGGTCTTCATAGAACTGTTCAACTTCAGCTTCTTGAGCATTACTGGTTGGGGCATAGACTTGGATTACTGTGATATTGAATGTTTTGCCTCAGAAATGAACAGAGATCATTATATCTACTACTGTGGGCAGGAGTCCCTTAGAAGAAGTGGAGTAGCCATCATGGTCAACAAAAGAGTCTGAAATGCAGAACTTGGATGCAATCTCAAATAATTTGCATAATATGTGTATTTTAGAAAACTTATGAATTTTTGACCACCAAAAATATTTGTAAAATTTATTTAGATTCCATTTGTTTGACTTAGCATAAATAGAATTCAATATTTCTAATTAATAAAAATAGATACACAACAAGCTGCAAAGGTCTATTGTATAGCACAGGGAAGTACAGTCAATATCTTGTATAACCTATAATGGAAAATAATTTCAAAAATGATATATGTGTATATGTATAACTAAATCATCTTGCTGTGCACTTGAAATATTGTAAGTAAACTATATTTCAATAAAATATATATATTAAAAGAAATATTAGAGTCTCCCTCCTTGAATTATTACACTTAGAAGAGTGTTAGGCACACAGTAGGTATTCAATAAATACTACTACTAATAAAAATGGAACCTGGTATACTGCAGACAATGGATCATTACTGGCTGAATGAATAATAGATATTTACAAACTTCTTGGAATTATGCCTAGCACATAGCAAGCCTTCAGTAAATGACAACTTTGCTGAGAGGCACACTGGTATATGTTTAATAACTGATTCGTAGAAGGCAGGAGGTGATCTGTCACGCGTTCTGGTGTCTCCATCATGGCTGATTTCAGCTACCAACCTGACACCAGTGAAGACAGATTTGGGAAGAGGTACACAGGGACATGCTAATGAAGAGAATTAGAAGGCTTTGTCTAAATACAGGTATAGGCTGCCATACAGATATAATAAGTACATATAATCTTGAGAATGTAGATAATAGGAAAATAATTAGGAAGTGATGAGTTTTAAGTATTTGCTGAAGCCTAACTTGAAGATACCTTTGTTTTAAGGTAACTCAGTTCAATTCAGTCCCTCAGTGGTGTCCGACTATTTGCGTCCCCATGAATTGCAGCACGCCAGGCCTCCCTGTCCATCAGCAACTCCCGGAATTCACTCAAACTCACGTCCATCGAGTCAGTGATGCCATCCAGCCATCTCATCCTCTGTCGTCCCCTTCTCCTCCTGCCCCCAATCCCTCCCAGCAACAGAGTTTTTTCCAATGAGTCAACTCTTCGCATGAGGTGGCCAAAGTATTGGAGTTTCAGCTTTAGCATCATTCCTTCCAAAGAAATCCCAGGGCTGATCTCCTTCAGAATGGACTGGTTGGATCTCCTTGCAGTCCAAGGGACTCTCAAGACTCTTCTCAAACACCACAGTTTAAAAGCATCAATTCTTTGGCACTCAGCCTTCTTCACAGTCCAACTCTCACATCCATACATGACCACTGGAAAAACCACAGCCTTGACTAGACGGACCTTAGTCAGCAAAGTAATGTCTCTGCTTTTCAATATGCTATCCAGGTTGGTCTTAACTATTCTTCCAAAGAGTAAGTGTCTTTTAATTTGATGGCTGCAGTCACCATCTGCAGTGATTTTGGAGCCCAAAAAACAAAGTCTGACACTGTTTCTGATGTGTTCTCATCTATTTTCCATGAAGTGATGGGACTGGATGCCATGATCTTCGTTTTCTGAATGTTGAGCTTTAAGCCAAGTTTTTCACTCTCCTATTTCACTCTCATCAAGAGGCTGTTTAGTTCTTCTTCACTTTCTACCATAAGGGTGGTGTCATCTGCATATCTGAGGTTATTGATATTTCTCCCAGCAATCTTGATTCCAGCTTGTGTTTCTTCCAGCCCAGCGTTTCTCATGATGTACTCTGCAGAGAAGTTAAATAAGCAGGGTGACAATATACAGCCTTGATGTACTCCTTTTCCTATTTGAAACCAGTCTGTTGTTCCATGTCCAGTTCTACCTGTTGCTTCTTGACCTGCATACAGATTTCTCAAGAGGCAGGTCAGGTGGTCTGGTATTCCCATCTCTTTCAGAATTTTCCACAGTTTCTTGTGATCCACACAGTCAAAGGCTTTGGCATAGTCAATAAAGCAGAAATAGATGTTTTTCTGGAACTTTCTTGTTTTTTCCATGATCCAGCAGATGTTGGCAATTTGATCTCTGGTTCCTCTGCCTTTTCTAAAACCAGCTTGAACATCAGGAAGTTCACAGTTTGCATATTGCTGAAGCCTAGCTTGGAGAATTTTGAGCATTACTTTACTAGCATGTGAGATGAGTGCAATTGTGCAGTAGTTTGAGCATTCTTTGGCATTGCCTTTCTTTGGGATTGGAATGAAAACGGACCTTTTCCAGTCCTGTGGCAACTGCTGACTTTTCCCAATTTGCTGGCATATTGAGTGCAGCACTTTCACAGCATCATCTTTCAGGATTTGAAACAGCTCAACTGGAATTCCATCACTTCCACTAGCTTTGTTCATAGTGATGCTTTCTAAGGCCCACTTGACTTCACATTCCAGGATGTCTGGCTCCAGATGAGTGATCACACCATCATGATTATCTGGGTTGTGAAGGTCTTTTTTTGTTCAGTTCTTCCGTGTATTCTTGCCACCTGTTCTTAATATCTTCTGCTTCTGTTAGGTCCATGCCATTTCTGTCATTTATCGAGCCCATCTTTGCATGAAATATTCCCTTGGTATCTCTAATTTTCTTGAAGAGATCTCTAGTCTTTCCCATTCTGTTCTTTTCCTCTATTTCTTTGCATTGTTTGCTGAAGAAGGCTTTCTTATCTCTTCTTTCTATTCCTTGGAATTCTGCATTCAGATGCTTATAGCTTTCCTTTTCTCCTTTGCTTTTAACCTCTCTTCTTTTCACAGCTATTTGTAAGGCCTCCCCAGACAGCCATTTTACTTTTTTGCATTTCTTTTCCATGGGGATGGTCTTGATCCCTGTCTTCTGTACAATGTCACAAACCTCATTCCATAGTTCATCAGGCACTCTGTCTATCAGATCTAGGCCCTTAAATCTATTTCTCAGTTCCACTGTATAATCATAGGGATTTGATTTAAGTCATACCTGAATGGTCTAGCAGTTTTCCCTACTTTCTTCAATTTGAGTCTGAATTTGGTAATAAGGTGTTCATGATCTGAGCCACAGTCAACTCCTGGTCTTGTTTTGGTTGACTGTATAGAGCTTCTCCATCTTTGGCTGCAAAGAATATAATCAATCTGATTTCGGTGTTGACCATCTGGTGATGTCCATGTGTAGAGTCTTCTCTTGTGTTGTTGGAAGAGGGTGTTTGCTATGACCAGTGCATTTTCTTGGCAAAACTCTATTAGTCTTTGCCCTGCTTCATTCTGCATTCCAAGGCCAAATTTGCCTGTCTCTCCAGGCGTTTCTTGACTTCCTACTTTTGCATTCCAGTCCCCTACAATGAAAAGGGCATCTTTTTTTAAGTGTTAGTTCTAAAAGGTCTTGTAGGTCTTCATAGAACCGTTCAACTTCAGCTTCTTCAGCGTTACTGGTTGGGGCATAGGCTTGGATTACCGTGATATTGAATGGTTTGCCTTGGAAACGAACAAAGATCCTTCTGTCAGTTTTGAGATTGAATCCAAATACTGCATTTCAGACTCTTTTGTTGACCATGATGGCTACTCCATTTTTTCTGAGGGATTCCTGTCCACAGTAGTAGATATAATGGTCATCTGAGTTAAATTCACCCATTCCAGTCCATTTTAGTTCACTGATTCCTAGAATGTCGACGTTCACTCTTGCTGTCTCTTATTTGACCACTTCCAATTTGTCTTGATTCACGGACCTGACATTCCAGGTTCCTATGCAATATTGCTCTTTACAGCATTGGATCTTGCTTCTATCACCAGTCACATCCACAGCTGGGTACTGTTTTTGCTTTGGCTCCATCCCTTCATTCTTTCTGGAGTTACTTCTCCACTGATCTCTAGTAACGTGTTGGGCACCTACTGACCTGGGGAGTTCCTCTTTCAGTATCCTATCATTTTGCCTTTTCATACTGTTCATGGGGTTCTCAAGGCAAGAATACTGAAGTGGCTTGCCATTCCCTTCTCCAGTGGACCACATTCTGTCAGACCTCTCCACCATGACCCGCCCGTCTTGGGTTGCCCCACGGGCATGGCTTAGTTTCATTGAGTTAGACAAGGCTGTGGTCCAAGTGTGATTAGATTGACTACTTTTCTGTGAGTATGGTTTCAGTGTGTCTGCCCTCTGATTCCGTCTTGCAACACCTACCATCTTACTTGGATTTCTCTCACCTTGGACATGGGGTATCTCTTCATGGCTGCTCCAGCAAAGCACAGCCACTGCTCCTTACCTTGGTTGAAGTGTATCTCCTCACCACCACCCTTCCTGACCTTCAACATGGGATAGCTCCTCCAGGCTAACATAATTATAAAGGTGTGTGTGTTAGTTTTACTAACTGATGGATTTAATTTTTAACAATAGGCTCTCAAGTCTCCTGGAAATTTACAAATTTGCTTTTTTGAGCCAGTACAAGCTAACTCCAGCACATATCAGCCCTATATACATGTTATTCTTTCTTCCACTATTTAGTTACACTTTCCCTGCCCCAAAGAATAAAGAATGGCATAAATGCTTCTCCAGCAATTACAGCAGATTTCTCCCCCAGGCAAAGCATGTAATCAATCCCAAGAAGGAGAAAAATTGATCTTGGCCGAACTTAGTGAAACAGGTCAAGTCCTAGGCCATTTCCTCCTAAGGGACAGCCCAGATTTGCTTATTGTGTTAGAACTTCATTGTCTCAAGTACCGCTGGAAATAAATGAGTCGATAGCCTAGACTTGGATATCTCTGGATTATATATGGTCATTTAAGAGACTAGACTTTAGAAATTTGTGTAGAGAAATGAAAAGAGAGGGCAATTGTGAGGATCAGAGCTGTGTCAAAAATCACTTCAGCTTTCTTACCTTCTACTCTGCATTCAAGAAAACAAAAAAACATGATATCCAGGGAAAACTCAATTTAGCCTGGTAATCTCCCTTTGCTCCAGTGATTATAATTCCCCGAATAATTTTTTCAATTACCCTGGGCCATTTCTTGGAGCAGGAACATTATGGTTCTGCACATGTCCTGTCAGTAGCATGACTGACTGTCCTAATTATCTAGGACACTCCCAGTATTAGCACTGAGGATCCAAAGCCTCAGGAAACTGCTTGCTCCTGGGAAAATCAGGACAGTTATTCACTAACTCTTGGCCCCCCAGGCCAGGATTCCTGTGAACTTCAGTCTATCAGAAAAGCCTAAGACAATGATTCTAGAAGGCTCTTCAAACAAAGGCTGTGAAGTAGGAACATGCATAGATCCAAGAGGCCAAGAATTAGGAGTCAGAGTGTCTTAGTCAATTTGGGCTGCTATAATAGAATTTCACAGACTGAGGGCCTGTAAAACAAATAAACATTTATTTCTCATGGTTTTGGAGGCTAGAAGTCCAAGATCAAGACAAAGAGACCGGGAAATGTAGAGCAGCTGAGAAGTCATATGCCTGACATGGCAGGAAGGCAGCCCTCTCTAACGCACATGGAATTGGGAAGAATTGTGATCCCCAGTCCTGCAGGTGTGAAGTTCAGATAAATAGATAATAGATAAACCATAATGATTGAATATGTCTTTCAAACCAGTGATTTCCAGTCAGCAAATTACCACTTCTAAGTAGACAAGTGACTCTGCCCCTCCCTCTCCAAAGTCTACAGAATTCTCCCTGGACTCCTTCACAATGTGCCCTTACTGCATCCTGTCCAACCCACAGATTCAACCTCTCAATCCATGTACAACTCATGTCATCACTACATGTGCTTGGAATCACAGTCCCTGTCAGGAAGTAGAAGACTTTGAGAAAAATAAAAGTATCATCTCACTAGAGAGACCTGGGGATTCTGTGCTAGACTCAGAGACCAGAGCTGCTACCAGTAGTTGAAGCTGACCCCTCACATTGTGTGTTCCAGGAGGTGCTGAGTGTTTTTCTGTTCCCTGAGGTTCCTCTTAGTCCTCTTCTTACAGTTGTAGACAACAGAAGTAGCACGTGAGTAGTTCAGTTGTTCCTGTTATAAAATATTATTGAAGAGGCTCCTTGTCTTCCAAACATTGCTGTTCCCACAGCATGAAGGAAGTGTTGGTCCAGGGCCACTTTTCAGGGTTCATCACGTGCCCTAGTTTCCAGGCTGAGGAGGAGACTGTGCCAAGATGGGCATTATGTTAGTTACTAAATTAGTTGAACAAGCATGTGTCAGGCCCTGTCCTAAGTGCTGGGAAGAGAGTGATGAACAAGACTTATGTATTTTTTTCTGTGTCTCGTATTGCCCATCTCCAACCCACATAGTGGAAGGTGCTTTTTCTGAAACATACCCAAGTTTCATCACTCCCCTGCTCAGCCAGATCATCTCCTCAGCATCATTTTTGGGTCATTAAAAAAAGACAAGACAAGTGGGGAATGATTTGGGATGTGCAATTTGGAAATGTTGGCTTGCCATGGTCCCAGCTCCAGGAGAGTTTCCTTAAAGGCAACAGTAGCTTTCTGCCATATTCAGAAGTCATACAAACAGAGCTGTCAGTGCAAAACTAGGACCTCAGCCTAGACAGTCAAAGGGCTCTTCAGGGGCCATTCAAAATATGCTTTCTCTCCAACAGAGCTTCATCATAAAGTGGGTCTTCTTATCCCAGTCTTTACACTCCTCCCTACCAGCAACTTCTTTTCCCTGTCAGTTCCCCAGCTGCATCTTTCTAAAGGTGATTATGTACTCTCCATGACAATGCACAGATCTGAAAGCAGTTTGGATTGCTAGGGACCTTTGGAAGACACCCAACAGTCTTATGCATTCTCCCTGGAACTTCCCACCTCGTCACCAAATGCAATTCCTTCATTTCTCCTGGGATCAGGCTCAAAAGACCACTCCCTTCAGGAAGCTCTCCCAAATTTACCTCCCCACTCTCCTAGCTCTAATCATTTATATTACTCTGTCACCTTCTAGCAATATTATGGGTTATGTGTTCAGTTTTGATTGTCATTCTCCACTTGTTGATATGTCATTGCAACTACAGAGTCTTTGACTTTTATCCAAAACCTGTAAAATCAAATGCATTGTAGAATTCAAAACTTTTCAAATTTTAGAAAAATAATAGAGGTTCTGGGGTAGCACCTATAATCAAACACATTAATATTTTTTTCAGTGAAACTTGTAAAAATTCACACCAAGTGGGATACATACAGATGATAATCATCTTTTTATTAGCTCAGGTTTATTTTGCCACAAATGAGTTCAGTATTTTAGAAGCATGGAAATGAATTACTAATAAAAGCTGCCACCACTGAAACTTCCTCTGTGCCAGGCACTCTGCCCTGTGCAGAACATCTCAGGTAACCCACAGCGGGGCTATGGGAAGGAGGCATTGTTTTCCACATATGATAGATGAGATTCAGACAGGTTAAGTAATTTGCCCAAGGTCAAATGTCTAGAAAATAGAGGAGCCAGCATTTAAACCCAAAGCTGTCTAACCAGGAGCTGGATGCTCAACGGCCAGGTTTCATACCAAATATGCTTCCTCTCCCTTGACAGTGCTCCATACGCTAGACAGAACACATAAATGCTTGCAAACAGTGCAAACAGAAGAGCCCATGAATTTTTATTCACAAGTTATGCTGTCCTTCTTTCATAAAGACCATACAGGATGGAAAATGTCAGTTAGTTGTATAAGGCAAGCACCATTCAGCTTGGGAGTCCAGATGCGACCACAGTAGATGAAGGCACAACACGCACATCAGCTGAGGCACATCAGAGGCACACGGGCCACAACGACCACCACGTGCATTCTCATCTGTTTACAGAGAATCAAAGGGCAACATTCAGAATTCAGGGGATTTCAATTCAGAGTCCACATAGTTTCTCTAAATGTTAAAAACATGAAAATTGCATATTTCCACCATACAGTGTTTATTTGTTTTTTTCTTCATTGCAATAATCAGCTGATGCTGAGCAGCAGCTTTAGGTGGGGAGATTGCTTTTCAATAAGTCCTCCACTCTGCACACCTGGATTGTGAGGGAATTCAAGTTTGAGGCCACTGTATCTGATGGCTTGCCCCGTCGTCTTACCTAGCAGGCTGGCAGTGTGTTTACGGATGTGAGTGATGGGCTGTGACTTATGTCTTCTATTACAAGTCAGGGCCTTTCAGTAAGGATGACAATGAAAGACCATGGTTTTGGTCAACAACATGCATCAAGAACAGACTGAGAGAGAAAAAGAAAGAGAGGTGGAAAAGGGGAAGGGGAGGGTGGAGAAGAACATTTATTTGTGCCAGATACAGGAAAGAAACTCAAGGTGATGAAGGAAACTTAAAGCACATCTGTTGGGGCAGGGCCAGAAGAAGGCAGAGGTGGCCCAGTGTCAGCTCCTAAAAGGCAAAGTTCCTCATGTGAAGCAGAGCAACCAGAACTGAGGCCACTTCTTGAACCAAGGTTTAACTATCCTTGAAAGGAAACTGAGAAAAGCTACCACAAATTGTTTCTGGGGGTTATGGCATACGCAAGGTGCTGTGATCAGAGGACATAAATGAAAGAGTATCATAGCAAGACAAGGCCACAGCCCTCTTTCATGAATACCACCAAAAAGGCACAAATATAATTTCTATTTTCCTAACTAGCAGAAAAACATTTACTTCTGCTTTATTGGCTACACCAAAGCCTTTGACTGTATGGATCACAACAAAGTATGGAAAATTCTTCAAGAGATAGGAATACCAGACCACCTGACCTGCCTCTTGAGAAATCTGTATGCAGGTCAAGAAGCAACAGGTAAAACTGGACATGGAACAACAGACTGGTTTCAAATAGGAAAAGGAGTACGTCAAGACTGTATATTGTCACCCTGCTTATTTAACTTATATGCAGAGTACATCATGAGAAACACTGGGCTGGATGAAGCACAAGCTGGAATCAAGATTGTTGGGAGAAATATCAATAAACCCAGATATGCAGATGACACCACCCTTATGGCAGAAAGTGAAGAATTAAAGAGCCTCTTGATGAAAGTGAAAGAGGAGAGTGAAAAAGTTGGCTTAAAGCTCAACATTCAGAAAACGAAGGTCATGGTCCCATCACTTCAAAGCAAATAGACGGGGAAACAATGGAAACAGTGAGATACTTTATTTTGGGGGGGTCTCCGAAATCACTGCAGATGGTGACTGCACCCATGAAATTAAAAGACACTTGCTCCTTGGAAGAAAAGTTATGACCAACCTAGACAGCATATAAAAAACAGAGACATTACTTTCCCAACAAAGGTCCATCTAGTCAAAGCTACAGTTTTTCCAGTAGTCATGAATGGATGTGAGAGTTGGACTATAAAGAAAGCTGAGCACCGAAGAACTGATGCTTTTGAACTGTGGTGCTGGAGAAGACTCTTGAGAGTCCCTTGGACTACAAGCAGATCCAACTGTCAATCCTAAAGGAAATTATTCCTGAATATTCACTGGAAGGACTGATGTTGAAGCTGAAACTCCAATATTTTGGCCCCCTGATATGAAGAACTGCCTCATTGGAAAAGACCCTGATGCTGGGAAAGATTGAAGGCAGAAGGAGAAGGGGCCAACAGAGGATGAGATGGTTGGATGGCATTACCGACTTGACGGACATGAGTTTGAGCAAGCTCTAGGAGTTGGTGATGGACAGGGAAGCCCGATGTGCTGCAGTCCATGGGGTCACAAAGAGTTGAACACGACTATGCGACTGAACTGATCTGAACAGAAAGGAAAAAGATAAATAGTAGAAAAATTAAAACTAAAAAGAGAAGAAATCAAGAAAGAATATACAGGAGAACATTTTTAATGTATTTCCTGGATTTTCCCATTTTCTAAGATGATCACCCAACAGCCAAGTTTACCAGTTTTCTGACCTTTCTCAAGGTCAGTAAAAACACCTGTGTGTAAGACACAGCAGAGTTCATGTGGGAATCTATATGTGAGGAGAGGCAAGTGTTCCTTTTCCCACCAGTGGGAAGCCAGATATTTGCTCATTATCGTCTGAAGCCCATAGTGCAGGAAGCAACTACCTTCAGACCATCAGTTCCTAGCACTGAGTCCCTTACAGGGGACATCTTGATTATTTATAGACTTCTCAGGGAGACTCTCCGGAATAAACAGAAGAGTAGCAGTAAAATCTAGTCAATTATGCCGAAGATTGTAAACGGCACCATGGGCAAAAGGACCTTGAACAGATCTTCACAAATGCTGTCTTGTGAACAATGAGAGTGACAATAGCCCTTCCTTTGACACAAGCTCTGCTTCCTGTCGGACACGAATACAACAGTGGTAATTGGATTCTGAGTAAATACACCCTCCTGTCAATATTCTAACTTAATGGAGGCAATGATCTGCTAGTCCTCTGAAAATTTCCAAATTTTCCAGACCTGCTCAGTTTCCTGGGCCTAGGAAAGAAAGCTCACTGGGCTGTGTGCCCTGGCCTCCTGGGAGCTGCCGTGCTGCCAGATCTCACCCTGGCAGCCGGAAATATAATGTAGATAAGGTAAATTGCATTGCTGTTTTGGTTTGGACCTGAGAGGCAAACATCCAATTTGAAATCAAATAAATGGATTCTAGGCCTGAGTAAGCTTTTTAAATAGGATTCACTCTAGCTCAGTTCAGTTCAGTAGCTCAGTTGTGTCTGATTCTTTGTGACCCTGTGGACTGCAGCACGCCAGGCTTCCCTGTCCATCACCAACTCCCAGAGCTTGCTCAACTCATGTCCATTGAGCCAGTGATGCTGTCCAACAATCTCATCCTCTGTTGTCCCCTTCTCCTCCTCCCTTCAATCTTTCTCAGCATCAGAGTCTTTACCGATGAGTCAGTTCTTCACAACAAGTGGCCAAAGTACTGGAGCTTCAGTTTCAGCATCTGTCCTTCCAGTGAACAACCAGGACTGATCTCCTTTAGGATGGACTGGTTGGATCTGCTTGCAGTCCAAGGGACTCTCAAGAGTCTTCTCCAACACCACAGTTCAAAAGCATCAATTCTTCGGTACTCAGCTTTCTTTATGGTCCAACTCTCACATCCATACATGACTACTGGAAAACTGTACTTTGACTATGCAGACCTTTGTTGGCAAAGTAATGTCTCTGCTTTTTAATATGCTGTCTAGTTTGGTCATAGCTTTTCTTCCAAGGAGCAAGCATCTTTTAATTTCATGGCTGCAGTCACCATCTGCAGTGATTTTGGAGCCCAGAAAAATAAAGTCTGACACTTTCCACTGTTTCCCCATCTATTTGCCATGAGGTGATGGGACCAGATCCCATGATCTTAGTTTTCTGAATGTTGAAAAAGCCAGCCTTTTCACTCTCCTCTTTTACTTTCATCAAGAGGCTCTTTAGTTGTTTGCTTTCTGCCACAAGGGTGGTGTCATCTGTATATCTGGGGTCTGAAAATCAGAAAGATGCATCAGCAAAATTCTGCCTAAACTTCCTGGACTAAAAAAAGAGAAGCCCCACTCTCACCCCACCCAACAAAAGGACACATTCATACTAGATATTGTTTTACATTCAGAAAAATATTTTCTGAATAGGGAAGAGTCTTATACAATTTTGATTTGAATGAAGACAAACTCAGCTCATAAAGAATCCACCTACAATGTAGGAGACCCTGGCTTGATTCCTGGGTCAGGAAGATCTGCTGGAGAAGGGATAGACTACCAACTCCAATATTCTTGGGCTTCCCTGGTGTCTCAGATGCTAAAGAATCTATCTGCAATGTGGGATACTTGGGTTAGATCCCTGGGTTGGGAAGATCCCCTAGAAAAGAGAAAGGTTATCCACTGCAGTATTCTGGCCTGGAGAATTCATGGACTGTATTTTCCATGGGGCCACAAAGAGTTAGACACAACTGAGTGACTTTCACTCAAACATAATTTAAATGTATAGAACCAATGTTTCCAAAATGAAAGCCGCCAAGGAGTATTGAGAACTTCCTAGGTGCTTGACAGTGTTTCAAGCACTTAACAACTATACAATATTACCAAGTCTTTATTTGAAAAATAATAATAATAACAATCCCCAAAACTATGAAATAGGTAGTATTACTATCCCTAATTTACAGCTGAGAAAACTGAATGACAGCTTATATTTGCTTGTGCCAAGATTTAAATCTCAGATTTCTGACTCCAGTCTCTTCAACAAATCATGTTGGGAAAACTGGTCAACTATGTGTAAAAAAATGAAACTAGAACACCTTCTAACACCATTTGCAAAAATAAACTCACAATGGATTAAAGACCTAAAAGTAAGATCAGAAACTATAAAACTCTTAGAGGAAAACATAAGCAGAACACTCTCTGACATAAATCACAGCAAGATCCTCTATGACCCACCTCCCAGAGTAATGGAAATAAAACCAAAAATAAACAAATGAGACCTAATTAAACTTAAAAGCTTTTGCACATCGAAGGAAACTATAAGCAAGGTGAAAAGACAGCTCTCAGAATTGGAGAAAACAATAGCACGTGAAACAACTGACAAAGAATTAATCTCCAAAATATGCAAGCAGCTCAATACCAGAAAAATGAACAACACAATCAAAGAGTGGGCAAAGGAACTAAACAGACATTTCTCCAAGGAAGATATACAGATGGCTAATAAACACATGAAAATATGCTCAACATCATTCATTATTAGAGAAATGCAAATCAAAACATGAGGTATCATCTCACACTGGTCAGAATGGCCATCATTAAAAAGTCTACAAACAATAAATGCTGTAGAGGGTGTGGAGTAAAGGGAACCCTCTTACACTATTGGTGGGGATGCAAACTGGTACAGTCACTAGGGAGAACAGTGTGAAGATTCCTTCAAAAACTGGAAATTGAACTGCCATGTGTGTGTGCTTAGTTGCTCAGTCATGTCCAACTTTTTGTGACCCCATGGACTGTAGCATGCCAGCTTTCCCTGTCCAAGGAATTCTCCAAGCAAGGATACTGGAGTGAGTGGCCATCCCCTCTTCCAGGGGATTTTCCCAAGTCAAGGATTGAACCCAGGTCTCCCGCATTGCAGGAGGATTCTTTACCATCTAAGCCACCAGGGAAGCCTAAGTGGGTAGCCTATGCCTTCTCCAGGAGATCTTCCCAACCCAGGAATTGAACCAGGTTTTCCTGCCTTGCAGGCAGATTCTTTACCGGCTGAGCTACCAGGGAAGCCCTAGAACTTCCATGTGACCCAGCAATCCCACTGCTGGGCATACACCTCAGGGAAAACCAAATTGAGAGAGATACATGTACCCCAGTGTTCACTGCAGCACTATTTACAATAGCTAGAACATGGAAGCAACCTAGATGTCCATCAGCAGATGAATGAATAAGGAAATTATGGTACATATACACGATGGAATATTACTCAGCTATAAAGAGGAACTCATTTGAGTCGGTTCTAATGAGGTGTATGAACCTGGAACCTATTATACAGAGTGAAGTAAGTCAGAGAGAGAAAGATAAATACTGTATCTTAATGCATATATATGGAATTTAGAAAGATGGTACCAATGATCTTACACGCAGGGCAGCAAAGGAGACAGAGATGTAAAGAACAGATTGTTGGACTCATCAGGAGAAGGGGAATGTGGGATGATTTGAGAGAATACCATTGAAGCATGTACATTACCATATGTAAAATAGATGACCAGTGCAACGCATGAAGCAGGGCACCCAAAGCTGGTGCTCTGGGACAACCCAGAGGGATAGGGTAGGGGAGGAGGTGGGAGGGGGTTCAGGATGGGTGGGACACATGTATACCTGTGACTGATTCATATTGATGTATGATGAAAGCAATCACAATATTGTAAAGCAACTATTCTCCAATTAAAATAAATTAATTGAAAAAAAAAAACTCAAGAGTGTAGCTACTAATCTATCTAGAAAGTAACTTTACAAAGTATTATTCCAAAAAAAAAAAAAATCAAGATCTATGAATCTCATGATGTGTAATATGGAATATACCTCTTTTCCTTTCCCAATAACTATGTTATACTTGTCTGTAGTTTACGGAAGTTTGCATAGTCAAAGAAGCAACATCTCAAAGAAAGAAGGATCCTTCTTCAGACCTAGGAGGGGAATTAGGATTGGTTTGGGCCAAGCAGAACAATTTCTTTTTTCTTTGCTGGAAATTAGTGGGCATGTGACACAGATCCAGTCATGAGACCCAGCAAAGTCCTGTCAGCGGTGTCTGGGGAAAGTTTTGGTCCATGATAAATAGATAAATTGAGAGTCCTCGATATCTCTCCTTCTTTGAATATGTATAAACTTGATGCTCCTGGAAGAGGGCAAGGCAACCCACTCCAGTATTCTTGCCTGAAGAATCCCCATGGACAGAAGACCCTGGTGGGCTGGTCCATGGGATTGCAGAGTCAAACACGACTGAGCAACCAAGCACACAAAGACTAGTGCTAAAGGCTGAAACAAGTATTTTAAGCCTGTCAGCTTATGGACAAAAAAACCAACATGCTGAGGTTGGCGGAATAGAAAACAAAATTATTTTTTAAAAAAAACCAACCTGGGTTTCTAATGACAAATGGAGCCTACACATCAAATCTGGACTCCTCTATCTCTAGATTTCTTGCTACAAGCATAGTTATACATCTTTATTGCTTAAGCCATTGTAAGGCATTATGTCAATTTGCCTTTAAATGCATCCTAACTTATACACCAACCTAGATAGCATATTCAAAAGCAGATATATTACTTTGCCGACTAAGGTCCGTCTAGTCAAGGCTATGGTTTTTCCAGTAGTCATGTATGGATGTGAGAGTTGGACTGTGAAGAAGGCTGAGCACTGAAGAATTGATGTGTTTGAAATGTGGTGTTGGAGAAGACTCTTGAGAGTCCCTTGGACTGCAAGGAGATCCAACCAGTCCATTCTGAAGGAGATCATCCCTGGGATTTCTTTGGAAGGAATGATGCTAAAGCTGAAACTCCAGTACTTTGGCCACCTCATGCGAAGTGTTGACTCATTGGAAAAGACTCTGATGCTGGGTGGGATTGGGGCAAGAGGAGAAGGGGACGACAGAGGATGAGATGGCTGGATGGCATCACCGACTTGATGGACGTGAGTCTGAGTGAACTCCGGGAGTTGGTGATGGACAGGGAGGCCTGGCGTGCTGCGATTCATGGGGTCGCAAAGAATCGGACATGACTGAGCGACTGAACTGAACTGAACTTGTACACATATCCTTTGTCCATGTATAGACATATGTTATGTCTATACATTTTTTGCCTTTCTTTATTTCACTTGACTTGTAGCTATGTGGTCAAATAAAACCAGGCAGTCAAGGGAAGAAAGGAAATATATTTGAGCAGCAGTTTATTAACACCGTTCTGGAAAAAAATACTCAAGACTATCATTTACCAGTCTCCTACCTCAAATCTTGCTTAGATACACTCACCTACATGCTGTGACTCAGCAGTAGACAGAATAAAGTATATCCCTAGTTTCCTCATTAGTAAAATAAGCAATCTGAACCAGGGGACCCTTAGGAAAATTTTAGCACTGGCATTTTATACTTTGTTCTCTGTTAAGATTTATGTTGGCATAACTTTTAGAGTTGCTCTATAAATAATGACCACATCTTTAAACACTTAATAAAAATTATAACAATTTATCACAGTTGTAAGTTCTCCCTCTCTGCAGGCCTGAGGTCCTCATCAGGAAAATGTGGAAAATGAAATGGATGCTCTATAAGGCCCTTTCCAGCTCAGACACTCTTGAATCTGGCCAGATTCTTAAATATGTGGTTCTAATTCTCATAAACTTTCTGCAAAGCTTGTGCAGTCAGGTCTGATGATGTCTGAGTCACAGAGATCTTTCTGGAGCACAAATTTATGATAAAAGTTAATTGATTCAGACTGAGGGCTCCTCATTTCCCTGCTTTTCTGTGGTACCCAGCACACCATGTGGCATATGTATGCTCTCAGTAACTACTGGTAATTCAATAATTGTGCTGTGTGTTTTGTTTGTTTGTTTTAGCAACTACTATTTGACTGAGATATTAAATAGGGTATCTCAACTCCTCATCATAATCCTGTGAGGGCAGTATTTTTACATCTATAACCTGAATAAAAAACAAGACTGCCTACATGCCAGCATGATGTCACATCCAAAATAAACCCAAACCTAACAACCTGAAGACTTATGTAGGTCTTTCATGAAGTCCTGGAAGATATGGCTAAAGGGACCGTCACATGGAAAAACATACAGCAGAAACTCCTTTTCACCCATCTTTCCTCCTAAAATCCTCCCACAGCCCCACAAAAATCCCCAGCTCCATCTTCCCAAGTGTTCTAGCAAAACTCCTTCCTCCTTTCCGTTCTAGTTTACCCGTTTTGGATCTATTCTGTCCTTTGGAGATGGTCTCACTCCCTGCATAACCTAGATTAGCTTGGAAGTCTGGCGTCCATCCCCAAGGCCTCCAGTTTCTCATTGATGAGCCAAGCACACTCTGCAAGTGCAGAGGGCGCCAGCACTCGGCGCCATCCAGAGGAGTCTCGCTCTTCCGCAACACTGGGCGATGGGTGTACACCCCTCTATCCATGCAAAGCTGCTCTCTCTGTGTGTATCCCCTAAGCAGTGACTGCCTCAGAACCACCTAAGGAAATTTTAAAAAGTACAGATGTCTGGTCTGCATATCAGTGTCTCTGAATCAGAGTATCCTAGGGTGAGAGCCAAGAGGACACACTTTTAACAAGCTTCCCAGGTGATTCTGACATGTAGTCAGGTTTCAAAGCACTGCTTTACACCACAAAGGCTTTAGAATTAAGCTACATAGTCATGCCCACAGGAACAGGACTGTTTTCCTAATCCCCTTTCTACTATCTTGTCTTCCTGATAACACCATGTCCCAGAAGCACAAGCAATCCTCAACTTCTGAACCCTAGAGGCAGGGTACAGCTTTCCCCAAAGAATAGGGACTAGAGATCCATGTGGGCTCAGAATGCTCCAAAGAAGATTTGTAGGTCTTTGCAAGGTGATTTTGTGGGAAAGTATATACAACGGTTCCCAATAGGGCGTCCAGTAGGAGGAAGCCAACTGGAAATCAGGGCTTCCAATTTTTCTCTGAGGTCAGGCAATAAGAGCCTAACCTCCTTTCTGGGGGTCTGGTGGCCGGAGGGGAAGGTTATATGGTGACAAAGGAAGCCCAGAGGTCTGGTAGCTACTGAGAAAGATGTCAGAAAGGGAACCCTCCAAAGAAACAGGAAGTAGGCCACCAATGCAGTCAGGATGCAAAAAGGAATATCTTCATGGAGAGGGCCCAGGCAGTGGTTTCTTTTGCAGTGTCAGGACTCTGAACTGAGAGAGGGAAAATATGTTCACTGGGCTTAATAGAGAAGCACCCTGATGGAGAGGAGGAAGGTCACAGCCTCAGATCATTCTGGTAGCAGCACCTGGGCCCCCATGAGGAGCAATTCATCAAGAGGATGGGAAGGCCAGTCCTAGCATGAGGACAAGCTTTTTGTCAAGCAAGTGCTCACTGCGAGTTTCCCTCTCCTGAGTTCTCCTCCAAGTCCTGTTTTCTTTGGAATGGACTTCAACATCTGAAGGCTCAATATTGCATCCTTCAAAAAAAATTTAGCCACTGAAGGAAAAAAACCCTGACCTCATTATTACGTGATCTTACCACACAGAATCTAAAGACAGTTTTAAAGTGAGGGCCTGTGCATTTTAAAACTCAATTGCATTGCATAATTAGTAGCAATTACTGTCAACAAACATTTATCAAATATCTACTGATGCACTAAGCCTGAGGAACATGTGGGCAAGAGTGAATCAATCCTTTGGCAGAGCACAGAGTACCAGAAATCAGAACACATGAGCTGACAAGCAGAACGGTCCCCATGAGTCTGCTGGAACAGGAAATTTGAATACAGATCTACCTCTGAAAAACCAAAACATTTGCTTGAAAGGCCAGTGGAATCATTGGTTAAAACACTTAATTGGTTCTGCACACATGAGGTTAAATCCAATATAACGATGAGTTTAGATCCAACATCAAACATGGGTACAGCCACATGCATAAGGGAAAGAGACTTCACCTTTCTTTACACAGCTTCCACAGCACAATGCAACAAGTCAAGGTGATTGCTTCTCTAATTTGCTATAGGGACACGCACATAGGTAAGTTTTTGTTACCTCAAATATCCTGGTATATCGTCTCTCTGTTCCTTTATGTAATATTCCTGCCTTCAGTCTTATTCTAAATGGACTAGTGTCCTCTTTGCTTTTTAATAGTGGTTTGTAGAATTACTGTAGGCAGTAGAACAGTTTTAGCAAAATAAACTTTCTATGCAACTCCAATATCTTATACACATAAACAGAGATCCCTGAGTCTGTCCTTTCCCCAGACTCTCTCCAGCCTCAGGAGCAACCCTAGATACAGTTGCTCTAAAACCTCAATGCACACCAATTTTCCCCACTGAGGCAGAGACTGCAAATTACCATCCCAGTATCCCTTTCCCCTTCTTTCTTAGTAACCAGATTCTAATAAGGGTGGAAATGAAACCAATTAAAAGATGACATTTCCAAGCCTGTCTTGCTGCTACATAAAGCCAATAAGCCAGTACTGGTTAAAGACTGGCCAATGATATATAAATGAGAGTGTTATATGAGATTCCCAGAAAGACTCCTTAGAACTGAAAGCTGTGCCTTGTCTATTCTTCTGTTTTTCCTCCTTTCTGCTTTCTTAAATATGGGCATGATGGCTGAGCTTCTGCAACCACACTGAACCATTAGGTTACTTTGAAGTTAAAGACTTTGCTCTAGAGATAGTGAAACCAAAAAGATAGAACCTGTGTCTGAATGAATTCATGGTGTCGCCATACCAGTTCTGAATTTCCTATTTCTGGATTTATTTTATGTGAGAGAATAAGTACTGTGTGTCTATGATGTTGCTTAGGTTTTTAAATAATTTACAGCAATATCAAGTCCTGATGCAGAACCTAGTTAACTTCTCAGCAAAAGATTTCACTGTGAGTCTCCTTTTATGTACTCTGTTTAACAAGGAAAAATCATGAAGGACTAAGATAAGGACATATAGTATATGCTATATACCATATGTGGAGAAGGCAATGGCACCCCACTCCAGTACTCTTGCCTGGAAAATCCCATGGACGGAGGAGCCTGGTAGGCTGCAGTCCATGGGGTCGCTGAGGGTCAGACACGACTGAGCGACTTCCCTTTCACTTTTCACTTTCATGCATTGGAGAAGGAAATGGCAACCCACTCCAGTGTTCTTGCCTGGAGAATCCCAGGGACGGGGGAGCCTGGTGGGCTGCCGTCTATGGGGTCACACAGAGTCGGACACGACTGAAGTGACTTAGCAGCATATACAATATGGGTCAAATTTGTTTATAAAATTTATTTTAAAATTTATAAAATTAATAAAAATAACTATAATTTACTGAGTGCTTACTGTGGGCTAGGCTATCTGCTAAGCATTTGTGCATATATTATTTCATTTACTACTCAAGTCAACCACATGAAGTACATGATATAATGGATAGTTTTCAGATGAAAAAAATCAAGGCCAGGAGGAGTTCGCTACTTATCTACAGTTTCACAGCTAGTTCATTGCAGAGCAGAGATCTGAGACTATATCTCCATTCTATAAAAAAAACAGCAAATGAAAGGGGACTGAAAGTCTAAGCAAAATAATTTGATCAATAAAGGGTCTTTTGAAGTACTTTATAATAAGGATAGTTTAAGCAGAGTATATTCTGACTGAAGTGCTCTTTCATGATCTAAACTTGGGATAAAGCAGCTCTGGAATCAGACTGGCTTGGGTACAAATTCTTGCTCTACCACTTTTTGGAAGTGTGATCTTGGGCAAAATTCTTTAACTTCTCTGAGCCTCAGACTGCCTTGCACAGTAAGGTGGATCAATGAACTAAGGCATGTGAAGTTTTCAGTGCAATGCCTGCATCTGATAGGCAAGCAAGTCTCAATTTTGTAGCACAGGGCAGGCTCAAATGAGAGGAATAAGGTAAGAGGTTATTCACTTATTTTCAGAAGGGTTTCCAAACACCTCCTTGGAGGTCTTGCACAGAACAGAAGAATGTTTGTAACGTTTGAGAAACTGAACAAGATACCTTTCTTTAATCTCAGTTTTCTCACCTGTAAAGTGGGAATTACAATGTCTTTTATGCATGATCATTGGAAAAAAGACACCATTGGCCATAGAACGCTATGCAGTGTTAAAGATCATTATTAGAGTTAATCTTCACTCACCCCAGTCACTTCTTAATTTTTCCAAATGAAGCAACAAACTACCTATCCCATCTTCTTATTTTTCTTTTTTCAAGCCATTACTAAGATTTCTCTCATATTTTGGAAATTGATGCCAACAGTTATGATTCAGAATTGCTAACCCTAAAGAAGGTGAAGTATCAGAATTGAATGACAGAGAAAAAAAGTGTGGCAAATACACAGAATGGTACTTTCTACAGGAAAAATGGTAATTTCTAAAATCATAAAACTCATTAGGAGATTAAGTCAGAATTTAAAACTTCTATGCATCAAAAAATACAATCAGCAGAATGAAAAAGTGGCTTATGGAATAAGGGAAATGCAAGTCATATATCTGATAAAAAGATTAATATCTAAAATATATAAGGAATGCCTACGACAACACAAAAAACCTGACTGAAACATGAGCAAAGAAATAGATATTTCTCCAAAGAAGATACACAAATGGCTCACAAGCTATGAAAAGGTGCTCAGCATCACTGCTGCTGCTGCTGCTGCTAAGTCGCTTCAGTCGTGTCTGACTCTGTGCGACCCCATAGACGGCAGCCCATTATGAAATGCAAACCAGACCACCAGGGCTGTGCTGTGTGTGCTTAGTCACTCAGTCATGTCTGACTGTGACCCCATGGACTGTGTATTCCACCAGGCTCCTCTGTCCATGGGGATTCTCCAGACAAGAATACTGGAGTGGGTTGCCATGCCCTCCTCCAGGAGCCCTTCCCAACTTAGCATCGAACCCAGGTCTTTGGCACTGCAGGCAGATTCTTTACCATCTGAGCCACTGGGAAGACCAAAACCACCATGAAATATCACTTTATACCCATTAGGTTGGGTATAATCAAAAAGATAGGAATAACAAATTCTGGGAAAGATATAGAGAAACTGAAAATTTGGTGCACTGTTAGCAGGAATGTTAAATGGTGATCCACTGTGGAAAATAGTATAACAGTTTCTCAAACAAATTCTATTTCCATATGATTCTGCAATTTCACTTCTGGGTCTATAAATAAAATAATTGAAAGAAATGTACACCCATGTTCATAAGCAGCAATATTCACAATAACTGAAAGGTAGAAACAAACCCAATTGTCCATTAACAGATGTATGGATAATCAAAATTTAGTGTATACATATGTAGATATATATAATGGAATATATATATATATATAATGGAATATACATATATATATAATGGAATATTATTTAGTCTTAAAGGGAAAAAAATTCTGACACATGCATCAATGTGAATGAAACTTGAGGACATTACGCTAACTGAAATAAGTAAGTCACAAAAAGATAAATACTCTATGATTTTACTCACACAGGGTATCAGGAGTAACCAAATTTGTAAAAACAGAAAGTAGAGTGTTCCAGGGGCTTAGAGGAGGAGAAAATAAGAGTGGTTGCTCCATGGGTATAGAGTTTAATTTTGCAAGATAAAAATGTTCTGGGGATTACTTGCACAAGAGTATGAATATACTTAACACTACTGAACTGTACACTTAAAATGGCTAAGGTAGCAAATTTTATGTTATGTGCATTTTATTACAATTGAAAAAACTTGTTTGGCAAAAAGCAATAGGAAGAAGTATAAAAGAGATAGAACAGTGAGCAGGTGACAAGAGTACAGTAACATTAGGTGGGCATCAGAAAGCATTTGACGACTACTTACATAAAAGTTGTGCTCCAATTAAATTGGCCTGTTTTTGAATGCTCTCATCTAAATGGATTGCTGGCAGGGTGAAAATACTACGTAATCAGGGATAAACGGGAAATACAGCTGGTTGGAAGCAAAAAGTCCACTAGAGCATGTCAGAGGCTGATGCTGGAACTGACCTCATTTAACAAACTCATTAATGACCTAGAAGAAAACGGAAATAGCCACTGCTAATGAAATTTGCAAAGATATGTTGGCGATGGCCTGGACTTGGCCATCACAGCATAAGCATTGCTGGGATGGAGAGATTTTCCACTAGGTAGTTAATTGGATTACACCAATGACTTCCTGGGATAAGAACACTTGCTCATTTCCAACTCTCATCTCCAGAACAGAAAGCAAATTTGGAAATGTGATGCAGATCAGAAAACCATACTTGATAGAGGCCTATGAAAGAATAGCGCTTTCCCAGAGCACAATTCTGCCTTTGTCTTTCATCTCTAGGTAGAAGACCATGGAATCTACATTAAAAAGATATAAGAAAGGAGAAGGTAAGACAGGCAGAGGAGATACAGTGTTTCTTCCATGGAGAAAAGTCTAGGCCAGAAGCCCATAAGTGCATGCATGCTCAGTCGCTCAGTCGTGTCTCCACTAAAACTTAGTGTACACGCTCTGAAGTTTGGTACAAATTATGCCATCCTCTTCCCCTGCTTAAAACCTGTCTGTGGTCTCTCAGGGCACCCTGGAGGAATCCAGCATCTTTGACAAGGCCCTGAATGATCGGCCCTGCCTCCCCATCCAGCCTCATCTTGCACCACTGCCCTTCTCGCCCATGTAATGGTCATGAGCTTCTCTGCCAGCCTGGCAGAAGTTCAGCATCACTATTTGCCTTGGTAGTTTCACTCCTTCCCACTCTGAGTCACTGTACTTGGTTCAGGAGTGGACAGGGGACTCAAGCTGTGCCAATCTGATTCCATCCCATCACTTCCGGAGCAACAAACACTGAGGGGCAGCTCTCCTGATGACGTTGGCTGCCTATGGGCTTCTCCAGTGAAGATGTTGTTAGCATTTCGAGCAGGACTCTTCTTTGTCATGCAGAATCATCATTAGCATTTAGCATTGGAGCTTCTGTACACAAATTTTCAGTTATACTCCCTGAATCTTTGTGATGACAACAAAATGACACACCTGAACACTACCCAGGGGTGAGAACTGCAAGACATAGAACTTTTGCCACAAGATGGAAATCGAGGAATGAAGCAATTTGCCTAAGGCATTCGAGTCTTCAGTTACTGTGTTACTTCCTCAGAGACCTTTTCGTATCTCCCCCATCTGAAATAGATCTCTATCATGATACTACTTATCATATATAGTACAGAACCTGTTTACAGATACGTGCTTAGTTGTGTGGTTTTTTGTTTCCTATCTGTTTTCTCCCACTAAACTGTAAGTTCCACGTTGTTGCTGTTCGGTCGTTAAGTCATGTCAGACTCTTCTTCACCCCATGTACTGCAGCATGCCAGGCTCCCCTGTCCTCTACTGTCTCCCGGGATTTGCTCAAATTCATGTCTATTGAATCAGTGATGCTATCTAACCATCTCATCCTCTGCCACCACCTTCTCCTTTTGTCTTCGATCTTTCCCAGAACCAAGGTCTTTTTCAATGAGTCAGTTCTTCACATCAGGTGGTCAAAGCACTGGAGCTTGAAAAGGGGCTGTTTTGGTTTCCAACGACTGACATTCAAAAAACATTTGTAGAGAAAAGAAGAGAGGGGGAAAGGAAGGTCGTTTGGAAATTAGTAACACTGTTCAGTGACTGACATCTCAATCCAATCCACAAAAGCCTGTTTAATCTGAGAACCTAAATGTCATCCCTACACTGCTTTTATGAGAGATGGATTGATTGTAGGACCCCAGGAGCCCGCCTGCCTCTCCATAATACCAGTTTTGAGAATTCCCCTGGCTCCCAAGAGAACAGGACCCACTTCAGAAGAGCGGGGCTTGGAAGACGGAGGGGACCAGTAGGAGTCTGATAGCATTTCATTAACCCTTCCCTCTCCCCTCCCTCACTCTGCATTGGCACTAATCTCAGGGGCTCTAACAGCAGGGAGAAAGGGTAGGCTCCAGAGAGGGAACATTTGCACCACTTTGGAAATCAGACACCTCTCTTCTAGAATGCTCCATTTTTGGAAACGTGCTGTTTTGTGGCCACCCGGCACTCTGCTCCCCTCCCTAGAACACTCCTGTCCCTTAGGGGGAATTACCCTTTATTTTGCGGGTTAGCCTTTGAAGGGTGGGAAATCCAGATGCCTGGCTCCCACTCCAGAAGCCAATAGATCAAATCCTTCCTGCCATGGTTGTTGTATAGCTGCGCAGCTGATAGAGTCTCTGCAGGGCTTTAAATATTGAGTAAGCGATTATTTTAAAAAAGACTAGGGGACATTTCCTCAGTAATGTAACACTGATCATAGTGTTTCTACTGCTTGGTTAGTCCTGACTTCTAGTTTCCTGGCCCTCAAGGGATGCCTTGCCTCCTGCCCATTTCCAGGCCTAGTTCTCTATTTCTCAATTCTTGGATTATCTCAATATTGTTCCAATAAAATCTCCTTTGTTTAAATTACCAGAGTCAAAGACTTTGCAAGCAATGCAAGAGTCTAGATGAATTTCCTGAGTCCTGATCAAATTATTCATTGGAGTTTCACATTTGCATTCATGCATTCCAAGTATAGCTAATGAAAGTCCATTATGCCTCACGCCCTGGGCCAAGTGTTAAGTGTGCAAAATCATATAGGATGCAGGCCCAGGTCTAAGAGGACACATTCTGCTTGAAAAGGCAGAGAATCAGATCAGAAATTGAAACTGAAGTGGTATAACCTGTTGCAGGAGTCCTTGGAAGATAATGATCTGAACTCCTTCACTCTCTCAGGCACGCATTCAATCTCTTTACCTCTCCCACGTCTAATGGCTTCTGGGGTCTTTGGACAGCAGGCTCTAGTGCAGATGTGGATAATGTGAGTTTCTGCTGACACAGAAATATCCATAAGAAGACACAGAATGTCTGTACAGTGAAATAGAGCTGCTGAAGAAGAAAGTCAACACTTTTTAAATAAAAATAATGAGTATTTGGGGACTTCCCTGGTGGTGCATTTGTTAAGACTCCATTCTCCCAATGCAGGGGACATGTGCTCAATTCCTGGTTGGGGAAATAAGATCCCACATGTTGCAAAGCATGGCCTAAAAAGATAAATTTTAAATAAAATAATAAAAAATAACAAGTACTTATGGAGACTCAAGTACAAAACACACAACAACAAGATAGCCTTACTGGAATCTAAAAAAATCTCAACTAAGAGATTCAGGAAAGAAATAAAAGTAGAGAGTGGTTGTTGATCAAATTATAAGAAATATTTCAAAGCACAAAGGAAAAATGTGAAGAGATCAAAATCATGAAGGAAAATTTAAGAGCTGTGGAGAATATATCCAGAAGACCCAATATGTGAATCATGGGTGTTCCAGGAGAAGTAAAAAAGAGTTATAACACATAAGATTCTTTCAATTCTGTCAGGACTATAGAGTAAAGAGACACATGAAGAAACATCTTGGTAATATTCCAAACTTTGGGTAAAAAGAAAAGCATTCAAATAAAAAGAATGTAAGCTCAGACTTGTAGAGACAATGCGAGAAGGAGAGAGTGGGACAAATTGAGAGAATAGCATTGAAACATTACCATATGTAAAATTAAATAGCCAGTGGAAATTTGCTGTATTTGACATAGGGAACTCAAACCATGTGTTCTGTGACAACCTAAAGGGGTGGGTTGGGGTGTGAGGTGGGAGGGAGGTTCAAGAGGAAGGGGACATACTGATACCTATGGCTGATCCATGCTGATATGTGGCAGAAACTAACAGAATATTGTAAAGCAATTATCCTTCAATTAAAAATAAATTAAAAAAAAAGAATACAAGCTCTGTAAGGGAAAAATAATCAGAATGACAACAGATTTCTTTACTGCCACCATAGAAGTTGAAAAACAGTAAAATAGCAGCCACAGACACTGTGAGATTGCAACCAAGATTCTACTCCCAGCCAAGATTATTCACTTATTAAAATGAATGGAAAATAGATAGGAACATGCCGGAAATTGGAGAGTGTATCAACACCTTAGGAAAAGAATCTAGGGAGGATATCCATATGCAAAACAACAAAGTGGGACTCCTACTTAATATTATACAAAAAACAACCCAAAGTGGAACGCAGACCTAAATATAATAGCTAAAACTCCTAGAAGAAAACATAGGAGTAAATCTTCATGACTTTGGGTAAAGCGATGATTTCTAAGCTATATCATTGAAATCACAAGCAACAGAAGAAAATATTAGAAATATTGGACTCATCGAAATTTAAAATGTTTGTGGTTAAAATAACACCATCAAGAAAATAAAAAGACAACCCATAAAAAGGGAGAGAGTATCCACAATTCATCTATCTTATAAATGACATGTATCCAGAATACAAAAAGAACTCTTTTCAATTCATTATTTTAAAGGTAGACTTTATTTTGGGGAGCTCCAAAATCACTGCAGATGGTGACTGCAGCCATGAAATTAAAGATGCTTGCTCCTTGGAAGGAAAGTTATGACCAATCTAGACAGCACATTAAAAAGCAGAAACATCACTTTTCCAACAAAGGTCCATCTAGTCAAAGCTATGGTTTTTCCAGTAATCAGGTATGGATGTGAGAGTTGGACCATAAAGAAAGCTGAGCACCAAAGAATTGATGTTTTTGAACTGTGACGTTGGAGGAGACTCTTGAGAGCCCCTTGGACTGAAAGCAGATCCAACCAGTCCATCCTCAAGGAGATCAGTTCTGGGTGTTCACTGGAAGGACTGATGTTGAAGCTGAAACTCCAAAACTTTGGCCACCTGATGTGAAGAACTGACTCATTTGAAAAGACCCTGATGCTGGGAAAGATTGAAGTCAGGAGGAGAAGGGGACAACAAAGATGAGATGGTTGGATGGCATCACTGACTCAATGGACATGAGTTTGAGCAAGCTCCGGGAGTTGGTGATGGACAGGGAAGCCTGTGCTGCAGTCCCTGGGATCGCAAAGAGTCAGATAAGACTGAGAGACTGAACTGAGCTGAACTGAGAACTAACAATAGAAAGGTCTTACCAGACCCATTCCCACAATGTACATTTTAAGGTGACAGGGTTAGTCAGAAGGTTCTTAAGAAGGAGAAACAAGCCCTCAAGCAGGATACATTGTCGTTATATAATCATTGGTACAGAGCTTAAGGAAAAACATACCCGTGAGCCATTAATTCTGGTCTTTAAAAGAAAAAAATATTTTATGTGACTAAGACAAAGGAAGGTAGGAAAAAAATGTTTGTCCCTTTCTCCTCCTTGAGAGCCCAGGACACTTTTCTCCTTCTAAAGGGCCTGGACCCCTTCCTCCTTGAGGGGTCTGGACTCCTTATCAACCTACCTAAATTAACTCTCTCACATGGAGATTGAGGAAATGAATAATAAAATTATAGGTATATTTCAATCCCAAATCCACCAAACAAGAACTACTCATTTTTTTCTTATGTCCCTGGAATATTTATGAAAACTAACTATGCATTTGTCCACAAAGAATATATTTTTGGAAAAAATTAAGGGTTAAATTAATAGTCAATTAAAAAAAGAAAGTTTTTCAGCCAGTAAAAAAGAAATGAATAATTGAAAAGTAATCCAAAGAAAATCTTAACTTTTAGAAATTAGAAATACCTTCTTGACTAATATAGCGTATATATGATATACATTAGTCAGGTTTCTCTCTAGAGAAGCAGAATTGAAAACAGGGGCTCAAATTCATGGACATCATAATTATTTTGCTTTTAAACAATTTATCTAACTGAAGGATAATTGATTTACCATGTTGTAGAATTTTCTGCTTTACAGAAAAATGATTCAGTTATACATATATACGTATAGAAGAGTGAAAGTGAAGTCGCTCAGTCATGTCCGACTCTTTGTGACCCCGTCGACTGTAGCCTACTAGGCTTCTCCGTCCATGGCATTCTCCAGGCAAGAATACTGGAGTGGATTTCCATTTCCTTCTCCAGGGGATCTTCCCGACCCAGGGATCAAACCTGGGTCTCCCGCATTGGAGGCAGACGCTTTAACCTCTGAGCCACCAGGGAAGACTATATATATATATATATATAGATAGATAGATATATATATAGATATATGTTCTTTTAAAATTTCTATATTGAATATAGTTCCCTGTGCTATATAGTAGGATCTTTTTGCTTATCCATTCTGTATATAATAGCTTGCATCTGCTAATCCCAAACTTCTAATCCATCCCACCTTCACTCCCTATTGGTAACCACAAGTTTGTTCTCTATATCTGTGAGTCTATTTGTGGGGAGAGAGCAAATGAGCCAAGATGGCATGGTCAGGCTCTCTCACCTATTTTGTAAATAATGACTGTGTAACAGTTGAGATCACTTGTGTCTGACACCTGAGCTTAAAAACTGAAAAATTCAGGAACTTTCCTTATGGTCCAGGAAGAAGACTCTGTGCTTCCATTGCAGGGTGGGGCAGCGTGGAGGCAGGTTTGATACCTGGTCAGAGAAGGCAATGACACCCCACTCCAGTACTCTTGCCTGGAAAATCCCATGGACGGAGGAGCCTGGTAGGCTGCAGTCCATGGGGTCGCTAAGAGTCGGGCAGGACTGAACGACTTCACTTTCACTTTTCACTTTCATGCATTGGAGAAGGAAATGGCAACCTACTCCAGTACTCTTGCCTGGAGAATCCCTGGGACAGAGGAGCCTAGTGGGCTGCCGTCTATGGGCTCGCACAGAGTAGGACACGACTGAGCGACTTCAATTTCACTTTCACTTTCAGGGAACTAGATCTCACATGCTGCAACTAAGAGTTTGCGTGTTGCAACTAAGACCCAGCACAGCCAAATAAACAAATTACAGTGTGAATGTGAGCACACGCTCAGTCATGTCTGACCCTTTGTGACTCCCTGGGCTGTAGCCTGCCATGCTTCTCTGTCCATGGGATTTCTCAGGCAAGAGTACTGGAGTGGGTTGCCATTTCCTCCTGGGGGGGTCTTTGTGACCCAGGGATCAAATTAGCATCTCCTGCACTGGCAGACAGATTTTTCACAAGTGAGCCACCTGGGAAACCCAAATAAATAAAGAATAAATAAATAAATATTTTCTAAAAAGGGAAAATTTGAAAGCAACTAAAATTTAGGATCTGTATAATTTATGTTAGTTTCACAGGATCCAGTCTCAGTCACTTAGTAGTTACATTAGCACACTTATTTGGGGCATATTATGTGTAAACTTTCTGTGCCTCAGTTTCCTCAGCTGAAAGGAGATGATCACAGCACATTCTCCAGAGAGTGGCTGTAAGAACTGAGAAAGTTAATATATATAAAACACTCAAATGGTACTTGTTATCATTACTCTCTACATGGCTGGTTCTTTCTGCACATTTTGTATAAAACCACAGCAGGTCCTATACAGAAAGTAAACAGATGATCATTTTTCTTCTCATTGGTTTTTCTTCCTCTTCTCCCCTCCTTTCTCCTGTAATGGAAGGAAGTGTGCTTCTGGCTTGTTCTGTGGCAACTCTGGAGTCATGGCAACACCGAAATGAGAAGCAGGCCAAGCATCAGGCAAGGCCAAGTGATGATATAAATGGACTTAGTGGATTAGAAATGCGGACAGCGCATAACAAAATGAGATTTATCTTGGGAGAAAAATGGTTTATCTAAGAAGAAACAGTTCAATGCATAGTCAAGCCAGAAGAGGAAAAGTGTATATCTCAGGGAACTAGAGATAATGAACAGAGAGAGGAAAGGGCACTGGCAGAAATACAGCCCTGTGCTATACAGCATGACCCTAGGGAAAGGAGATGGGATGGCCTCTGATAGATATCTCCTCATCCTACGGACTGCTCGTGGTGAGCTCGCTTTAAAATTTCCAGCTCTAACAGAGGTCAGTGGTCAAGTGGTTGATGTCACTGTGCACCAAAAATATTTTTGTCAGTTGCATTAGTCATTATTTTGGCTGTTTGAATAACCAAATTAGAACAATCAGAGACAGTCTGAACCATAGCTGGGCAATGTGCCCTCATGCCAAGCACAGATATAAAATCTAGGACCAAGAGAAGTCTCAGTCACACTGCATAGACACAGCCTTGGGCTCCAGAGCTATTACCAGAAAACACAGTCCAGTCCAGAGCTGGTGCTGGGAGCTGAGGGGCCATGCCGCAGTTGCATCTCTAAACGGGATGCCTGCCCTTCCTCTCCTGTGGGTTAAGTCACCTCAGGAGGCTTTGTGTCTGTAGGCAAGAGCATTGGACTCCCTTAATTAAGAACTAAGGCTTTAGTGTAAAACTGATCAATAAAGACACAATCTTGCTTGAAATCCCTCCCCATCTTAATTGGTTTAAAACTGACATCGATGGAGAAAACAAAGTGAGCCAGCGTATAATTAGCCCCTGGAATGGTGCTGTGAGGACCAAGAAAGCAGTAGACCCAAGAGAGGCCGTGATACCTTTATCGCATCCCTCCAGGGCCGAAAACCCCAGACGAGGAAGACCTGCAGCCTGGGAGGCACCCAGAGCCAGAAGGGCAACTTCCTACTGTCTGACCATGACAGGAAAAAATTCCCAAGCACTGGATTCACCCCTAAAACAGATCATTATGCTCCCTCACTTTCCCCTTCAAACAATCTCAGGGACCTGTCCTTAGTTCTTCAACACCACTGATTGTCCCTTAGTTCAGATCCCCTCTATACCGGCTCCCAAACGGATCTCCCTGCCTCTTGGCCTCGAAGCCTTCCACCCTTCAACACCTCCCCAACTTCGTCTGTCCTTTGAACAATGAAATACGTGTAGCCTAGATGATCTACTTAAAGCCCAAATGTGACTATGACAGTCTTTCATCAGTCAAATTAAAAATACCCAGGCAATTTATTCAACAAAGCTTTAATGTGCACAGGTGGGTCCCAGGCACTGTACTAGGCACTGTGAATATGATGATAAAACAGTAAAGAAGACCCACCCTCCTAAGCTTGGAGTTTAATGGGGAAAAAAGATGCCAAACAATTACACAAGAAGACATAGTTAAATTCTATGAAGAAGAGGGGGATCTAGCAGAGGCTCAATCGAGCCTGGGCGATCAGGAGACTTTCCTGAAGAAGCAACTTGTGAACGGAGATCTGAAAGATAAGTAGGAATCAACTAGGCCAATGTTTCTTGTAAACTCTTATTAGGTTAAGGAAATTAATTACTGTGTCACAACCAGCGTCTTTTGAAATGAAATAATAGACTGGACAATAGTACAGTAGGAGAGAAAATGACACAAGGAAACAGAATATAGATCAGAACACATTTCAGGTAGCAAAGGTTGATATTTCATGATATGTTTATAGTGAGTTGACTATAAAATGTGTTTCTTAGTGTGGGCTGTAAATTAGACAGTGCCAGAAGCAAGAGGAATGGGAGCACACACCCTGGAAAGGGAATAGCCTGTGCAAGACTCAGAGATGAGAGAAAGCACGAAGTATTTAGCTTCATTTTTAATCTGTGAAAGAACCCACACATCATTCATTCAGCAGATGCTTATTTAATTCTCTTTCAAAGCAGCGCACCCCATCAGAGTCACAAGGAAGAGCCAGGCAGCTTTCCTTGTCTTAATGAGTTTACATGCCATCAGGAGAGAGAGGTATGTAAATAAATATCAGACTAAGTTTGAAAAAAAAAAGCTGCAGGAATAAATCAAATTGCTTCCATCTAGGAAAGATCTCAGAGAGCTTTATGAAAAGAGAAGGCTTTTTCCTGAGGTCTGGAAGGACAACTAGAGGTGAAAATTCAGGAGAGGAGGAGACACAGAGGTACAAACAACCAGGATAAAGAATAGCAGTAATAAAGGCATGGAAAACTAGAAGGCATATTTTGGGAATGGTGAATCAGGGCTGAGAATGGAGACAGGGTCATTGAAAGACCTCATAAGGACCAAAGCGGATCAGTATCTGTCTCAACCTTCAACTGTGATACCTCAGACAACTCTAGCCTTCTCTCCATTGGTTATTCCCTGTGTGAATTGGGGAATAAAACTCTGGCCTTGGATACAATCAGCAGAGCTGGGGAAAATAAAATGCACTCAACCACATGTGTTTATAGCTCACTGGAGTAAAAGTGCCCAAAATCTACAAAAATCTTAGTAGCCCCAAAGAAAGTCAGTTGTTTTAGAGTAATAGGATTAATGGGGCTTTGGGGGAGGGGGTGTATTTTTCAGTCCTTCCAATCTTCTTATTGTTGAGCGGCCTCAATTTCCTTTTTAAGAAAAATTTTCCATTTTAAGAATAAAAACTAAAAGACCTGAGAGTTGTTATAGAGTAAAACAAATATCAAAGCATGAATATTTCTGTAATAATATTATGAACACACCTTCAAAGTCATAGGATCTATCCTTAGATGGTACTACCCATCAATAAAGGGTATTATCAAAATCTGTTGATTTCTCTATATTTATGGATCCTAGATTCTTGACTCACTAAAATCCATTAGATTATAATCTCTGTTAGGTACACAGAGATCTCGTTCACCTGACACATCTTTATCACCTCGCACAAGCAGACACCCATCACTGAATGAATGAATGAACCGCAGGGCCTCCGCCAGCGAATGATGCCATTCTCCTACCAGCAAGATGTCACAGAATCACTTTAATCAGACCACTCCAATAAAATAAGGGAAAGTGTCAGATGGACCCAAGCACTTTTTCTAGGGGAGGAAATATGTTTTTTAAATATATACGTATTTCTGGGACTTTCATGGGGGTGCAGTGGTCAGGACTCTGCACTTTCACTGCAGGGGGTCACAGTTTCAATCTCTGGCTGGAGATCTAAGATCTCACATGCCTCGCAGCATTACAAAAAAAAAAAAGTATAAATATCTCTAAAACACTGAATCTTATTTCCTGCAGACTGACTTCCTTCTGTCTCAGTCTCATTTTTCTTAAGGATCTGAACATAAATGCTGAGGCAGAAGGTATGGTGATTAGCAGCAGCACTTGAGTCAAGACTCTATGTTACAAGTGACAAAAATCTATTCAAACTGGTTCATATAATGGCAAAGCACAGCATCAGGTTTGTTGTCAGGTATGACTAAACCCACATATTCAAACAAGGCCAGCAGAGTTTGTCTCTCTCCATCCCTTGGCTCTCCTTTCCTCTGTCTGCATTCTTGGCTGAACTCTCCTTTGTTTGTGACAAAGAGACCAGAAACTCTAGGCTTAATAAAAAGAGAGAACTGTTCTTTCCCCATGTGTGTGTGTGTTAAGATGCTTCAGTAGTTCCCGACTTTTTGTGACCCTATGGACTATGGCCCACCAGGCTCCTCTGTCTGTGGGATCTTCCAGGCAAGAATACTGGAGTTGGTTGCCATTTCCTCCCACAGGGGATCTGTCCAACCCAGGGGTAGAACCTGTGTCTCTTGCATCTCCTGCTTTGGCAGGTGGGTTCTTTACCACCAGTGCCACCTAGGTCCCAGGGTTGCCTCTCACTGGCTCAGCTTGGGTCACATGACCATCCTTAAACCAATTATTAAGATTCTAATTGTGTAAGACCTGCCCTGGAGCATGGGAAATGAGATCAGCTCTACTTGAACTACAGGGACTATAAGCAGGCAAAGTGTAGGAGGAAGGGTAGGATCCCAAAAGAAAATCAGGTGCCACTAACAAAAAGGGTAAATGATTGCCGAGAAGACTAGACTGGCAGCTTTCATCATCTCCATCTGTCCAGAAACAAGTTGAAGAAGGCCATCAGATGGGCTGGTGAAAAGAAAGTGATTAAGCCTTTTGCCACTATTGATGCTATGCATGTGCTTAATGATAACAGATGAGATTCAGTGCCAGTGAGCAGCTGCAGAAAAGAGCCAGCAGTGTTGGAAGTGGAAGCCAAGTGACAATCCATCTCACAGCCCATGAGTTCCCCCAAGTCTGTTTTACTACATGAAATGCCCAAACTGACTCAGGCACTTTTCAAGTTGCAAAACTTGCACTCATGCTCAGCAGATATATTTAAAATGGTTTTACAACCAACAGTTAAACAGAAGGAAATTAAGGGAGAATGATCAAGGATACAGCTTCATGCATAAAACTCAACCATACAATTAACAAAGCCCACATTAATCACATGTCAATTAGGCCTCAGTGGTTTGGTATTTTTTTGTCGGCAGAAATAAGCCAATCCTGATAGGCAAAGATGGTTGATGCCAGTACAGCTGAAAGACTTTAAACATAGGGCCCCTATCATTCATTAATCAAGTAATTACTTTCTTACTGCCATATTTGGTAATTAGGTTTTTAGCGTTTCTCCCCCTTTAGCTCCAGCTCTTTATCATACCAACATTCCTTTATCTAGAGGTTCCAGTGGAAGATGAGATGTGTTTTTAATAATAATAAAAATGCTTGTATTTGTAGATCACTTTGTACTTTATAAAATTGCTCACTAGAGTCTTCCAGCAGCCTTTGCAGATAAGCAAGACAAATATTATTCTCCCAAATAACTGCCAGAGTATCTGGCTTAGACTCAGACTTGCAAAATGCCAACAGAATCCCATTCTCTTGCAGGTAGAGTAAGGCATCATCTCATTCTGGTGGTGGAGTCTTGGTTCTGGGGTACTGCACAGAACAGAATCACCCTTAGTACTTACAGTCCCCAAGGACATGAGTCAGCACTACACAACTCCAAAGGTATTAAATAGACCTGGGCTTGAATGGAACGATAATTCTCTTGAGGGGGAGAAAAGCAATCAAATAGAAAACATGAATTCACAAGATAATATTTCACAAGATAATTAAAATGTGCTTTAATGTTGCTCCCACTCATACTGTGGTTAGGAATCCTTCACGAAATGCATTATCCCGTTAGTCCTCAGTCTCTGTAGATCAGAAGTACTGTCATCTCTATGATGGTGAGAAATCTTATAAGAAACAGACAAGGTCCAGCATTGCTGAGAGACCTCATAGCTTTTAGATTAATCTTTCTCAGGGCTGATAATACAATAAATGTATTCAGGAAATGGCTCTTTATTTTAATAAGAAAAATATTGGCTCCTTGAATTAATACTCATTAGCTTTTTGCGTAACTTTGAGGCCCATTCTTGGAACTGCTATCCTGAAAAATGATAATTATAAAAAGGTAACTGAATTTACTCTCTAAAGTATTCATTTGTCCATTCATTTAGTCAATAAACTTTCAAGGACACGATGCCAAGTTCTACAGTGGTGCAGGGTATGTAAAGATGAAAAGTTATAGGCCCTTAATTCAGTGGCTAAACATGCAAGTCAATCATTACAACGGTAACAACAAATAATGCCAGATGTTTTTGAGCACTTACCATAGTCCAGGCACTGTGCCAAGTGCCTTCTTTGTAGTTTTTAGTCTCTCCCACAGCCAATGAGGTAGATATTATTAATAAAACCATTTTACAGATGAGTAGACTGAGCCCTGAGAAGGGAAAAAGTAGAAGCAGTGACAGATTTTAATTTCTTAGGCTCCAAAATCACTGTGGATGGTGACTGCTGCCATGAAATTAAAAGATCCTTGCCACTTGGAAGAAAAGCTATGACAAACCTAGACAGGTATTAAAAAGAACTATCACTTTGCTGGCAAAGGTCCATCTAGTCAAAGCTATGATTTTTCCAGTAGTCAGGTATGGATGTGAGAGTTGGTCCATTAAAAACACTAAGCATCAAAGATCTGATGCTTTTGAATTGTGGTGCTGGAGAAGACTCTTAAGTGTCCCTTGGACTGCAAGGAGATCAAACCGTTCAATCCTAAAGGAAATCAACCCTGAATATTCATTGGAACAACTGATGCTAAAGCTATAGCTCCAATTCCTTGGCCACCTTTTGCAAAGAGCCAACTCATTGGAAAAGACTCCAATGCTGGGAAAAAATTGAAGGCAAAAGGAGAAGGAGGCAGCAGAGGATGAGATGGTTAGATATCACAGTGTAACTTTGAGCAAACTCCAGTACTTAGTGTAGGACAGAGGAGTCTGGCATGCTCCAGTCCATAGGGTCAGAAAGAGTCAGATATGACTTAGCAACTTAACAATAACAAACTGAGGCTCCAGTTATTTTAGCGACTTGCCCAGTTAGAAGTGGAGCTGAGAGCCAAGCTCAGGCACTGACACTACAACACATTCTTTTAGCTCTGTAACTTATACTCCATATGAAGGCACTAGTTATAGCATATGGAGAAAGTTTGGAGGTTGCACAAGGGAAGAGGCTGTACGATATCCAAGAAGGAATTAGGTAAACATCACAGGGGAGAGAGGACCTAGGCTGAGATTTAATGGACTTGTAATGTTTTTTCAGGCTCAATAGCTTGCAAAGAGCACTCCAAGGAAGGGAACAGCATGCACAAGCACAAAGCGGGAAGAGAAGCCTGGCACATTCTGTGATGGAGACCTAGATCCAAGGGGCTTGGCATGAGCAAAGACTGGGGAGAATGGAAGGCAAGGCCAGTGAGGAAGGCAGGGTCTGAATACCATGCCTTATTTTATAAGGCATCTAGGAGCAGCAAGCGGCAGCAGTGCTGGAGCAGCGAGTGGCTGAGAGGAGATACCCCATGTCCAATGTAAGAGAAAACCCAGGAAGATGGTAGGCGCTCAGAGAAGGCACCAGAAGGCACACAGCCAGAAACCACAACCATAGAAAGTGAACCAATCTGATCACATGGACCACAGCCTTGTCTAACTCAACGAAACTAGGACATGCTGTGTGGGGCCACCCAAGACAGACGGGTCATGGTGGAGAGGTCTGACAAAATGTGGTCCACTGGAGAAGGGAAGGGCAACCCACTTCAGTATTCTTGCCTTGCGATCCCCATGAACAGTATGAAAAGGCAAAAAGATAGGATACTGAAAGATGAGCTACCCAGGTCAATTCAGTTCAGTTCAGTTCAGTCGCTCAATGATGTCGGACTCTTGGCAACCCCATGATTGCAGCACATCAGGTCTCCCTGTCCATCACCAACTCCCGGAGTTCACTCAAACTAATGTCCATCAAGTCGGTGATGCCATCCAGCCATATCATCCTCTGTCGTCCCCTTCGCCTCCTGCCCCCAATCCCTCCCAGCATCAGAGTTTTTTCCAATGAGTCAACTCTTCGCATGAGGTGGCCAAAGCACTGGAGTTTCAGCTTTAGCATCAGCCCTTCCAAAGAACACCCAGGACTGATCTCCTTTAGGATGGACTGGTTGGATCTCCTTGCAGTCCAAGGGACTCTCAAGAGTCTTCTCCAACATCACAGTTCAAAAGCATCAATTATTCGGTGCTCAGCTTTCTTCACAGTCCAACTCTAACATCCATACATGACCACTGGAAAAACCATAGCCTTGACTAGACGGACCTTTGTTGGCAAAGTAATGTCTCTGCTTTTGAATATGCTATCTAGGTTGGTCATAAAGTTATGACCAACCTAGATAGCCCAGGTCAGTATGTGCCCAAAATGCTACTGGAGATCAGTGGAGAAATAACTCCAGAAATAATGAAGAGACGGAGCCAAAGTGAAAACAACACCCAGTTGTGGATGTGACTGGTGATGGAAGTAAAGTCCGATGCTGTAAAGAGCAATATTGCATAGGAACCTGGAATGTCAGGTCCATGAATTGCAAGTGGTCAAACAGGAGATGGCAAGAGTGAACACCGACATTTTAGGAATCAGTGAAGTAAAATGGACTTGAATGGGTGAATTTAATTCAGATGACCATTATATCTACTACTGAGGGCAAGAATCCCTTAGAAGAGATGGAATAGCCACCATAGTCAGCAAAAGAGTCTGAAATGCAATGCACTACTTGGACTCAATCTCAAAAAAGACAGAATGATCTCTGTTCGTTTCCAAGGCAAATCATTCAATATCACAGTAATCCAAGTCTATGTCCTGACCAGTAATGCTGAAGAAGCTGAAGTTGAATGCATCTATGAAAACCTACAAGACCTTTTAGAACTAACACCCAAAAAAGATGTCCCCTTAATTATAGAGGACTGGAATGCAAAAGTAGGAAGTCAAGAAATACCCAGAGTAACAGGCAACTTTGACCTTGGAGTACAGAATGAAGCAGGGCAAAGGCTAATAGAGTTTTGCCAAGGGAACGCACTGGTCATAGCAAACACCCCTTACAACAACACAAGAGAAGACTCTACACATGGACATCACCAGATGGTCGACACCAAAATCAGATTGATTATATTCTTTGCAGCCAAAGATGAAGAAGCTCTATACAGTCAACAAAAACAAGACTAGGAGCTGACTGTGGCTCAGATCACGAACTCCTTATTGCCAAATTCAGACTGAAACTGAAGAAAGTAGGGAAAACCACTGGACCATTCAGGTATGGCCTAAATCAAATCCCTTACGATTATACAGTGGAAGTGAGAAATAGATTTAAGGGACTAGATCTGATAGACAGAGTGCCTGATGAACTATGGATGGAGGGTCATGACATTATACAGGAGACAGGGATTAAGACCATCCCCAAGAAAAAGAAATGCAAAAAAGCAAAATGGCTGTCTGAGGAGAGCTTACTAATAGCTGTGGAAAGAAGAGAAGTAAAAAGCAAAGGAAAAAAGGAAAGATATACCCATCTGAATGCAGAGTTCCAAGCAAGGAGAGCTAAGAAAGCCTTCCTCAGTGATCAGCGCAAAGAAATAGAGGAAAACAACAGAATGGGAAAGACTATAAATCTCTTCAAGAAAATTAGACATACCAAGGAAACGTTTCATGCAAAGATGAGCTCAATAAAGGACAGAAATGGTATGGACATAACAGAAGCAGAAGATATTAAGAAGAGGTGACAAAAATACACAGAAGAACTGTACAAAAAAGATCTTCACAACGCAGATAATCATGATGGTGTGATCACTCACCTAGAGCCAGACATCCTGGAATGTGAAGTCAAGTGGGCCTTAGAAAGCATCGCTACGAACAAAGCTAGTGGAAGTGATGGAATTCCAGTGGAGCTATTTCAAATCCTGAAAGATGATGCTGTGAAAGTGCTGCACTCAATATGCCAGCAAATTTGGAAAAGTCAGCAGTGGCCACAGAACTGGAAAAGGTCAGTTTTCATTCCAATCCTAAAAAAAGGCAAAGTCAAAGAATGCTCAAACTACCACACAATTGCATTCATCTCACACGCTAGTAAAGTGATGCTCAAAATTCTCCAAGCCAGGCTTCAGCAATACGTGAACCGTGAACTCCCTTATGTTCAAGCTGGTTTTAGAAAAGGCAGAGGAACCAGAGATCAAATTGCCAACATCTGCTGGATCATCGATAAAGCAACAGAGTTTCAGAAAAATATCTATTTCTGCTTTTTTGACTATGCCGTAGCCTTTGACTGTGTGGATCACAATCAACTGTGGAAAATTCTGAAAGAGATGGGAATACCAGACCACCTGACCTGGCTTTTAAGAAATCTATATGCAAGTCAGGAAGCAACAGTTAGAACTGGACATGGAACAACAGACTGGTTCCAAATAGGAAAAGGAGTACGTCAAGGCTGTATATTGTCACCCTGCTTATTTAACTTCTCTGCAGAGTACATCATGAGAAACGCTGGGCTGGAAGAAGCACAAGCTGGAATCAAGATTGCTGGGAGAAATATCAATAACCTCAGATATGCAGATGACATCACCCTTATGGCAGAGAGTGAAGAAGAATTAAAGAGCCTCTTGATGAAAGTGAAAGAGGAGAATGAAAAAGTTGGCTTAAAGCTCAACATTCAGAAAACTAGATTATGGCATTTGATCCCATCACTTCATGGCAAATAGATGGGGAAATAGTGGAAACAGTGGCTGACTTTTTTGGAGGGGTGAGGGGCTCCAAAATCACTGATGATGGTGATTGCAGCCATGAAATTAAAAGACACTTACTCCTTGGAAGGAATGTTATGACCAACCTAGACAGCATATTAAAAAGCAGAGAAATCACTTTGTCTACAAAGGTCCATCTAGTCAAGGCTATGGTTTTTCCAGTAGTCATGTATGAATGTGAAAGTTGGACTATAAAGAAAGCTCAGCACAGTAGAATTGATGCTTTTGAACTGTGGTGTTGGAGAAGACTCTTGAGAGTCCTTTGGACTGAAAAGAAATCCAACCAGTCCATCCTAAAGGAGCTCAGTCCTGAGTGTTCATTGGAAGGACTGATGTTGAAGCTGAAACTCCAATACTTTGGCCACCTGATGCAAAGAACTGACTCATTTGAAAAGACCCTGATGCTGGGAAAGAGTGAAAGCAGGAGGCAAGGGGGATGTCTGAGGATAAGATGATTGGATGGCATCACCAGCTCAATGAACATGAGCTTGGGTAAACTCCAGGAGTTGTAGATGAACAGGGAGGCCTGGCATGCTGTGGTCCATGGGGTCACTAAGAATTGGACATGACTGAGTGACTGAACTGAACTGAACTGATGTATCTGTCCTGTTATGAAAGAAATCTGTCATTTAATTTTATTGGGCAAGTCATAGCTTTCACTGCCTGATTAACATCAGAATAAACTTGACCTTAGTTTGTTGATGTCTAGTCACCTTGGTAAATAGGTTAATTTTATTGCTACTGTTTAATGCCAAGCGTCTCTTTGCAGAAAGATTTTAATATCATGTTTGTTTTGGTTTCATTTGAAATCCTAAAGAAGATTTTAAATGTTACAAATTATCTATGGAATCTAAGTTAATCAGTTTAGATTCACAAATTTGAATACATCACGTTGTATCTTTACTCCACATAATCACAAATGTGTGTAAATGTAATTGATTACAAAAGACTAGAAGAAAATGAGCCAATATTTTAAGAGTTACCTCTAAATCCTGGAGAAGTTTTCTATAGTTTCTAAATTTTCCATAATGAAAACATACCACTTTCAGGAGTACAGAAAGAAATTTTTGTAGAGTGGAAACCAGATATTTTAAATTTCAATGTAATGCACACACATTGTTCAAAAGTCAAATTTGTCCCAAATGACTAATAATGAAAATAATACTCTGTTATTCACTCTCCCCCTGTCTTAACTCCCCAAAGTCAACCCACTAACTCTATATCTTGTTTATTCTGTATTTACATCAAAATTCTGCATTTCTTCTATGATTCTACAGTATATGTGAGTTTATATACAATGTCTGAATGTGTCCATTTTAGATATTCAAGTTGCTGCTGTAAGATTTAGCTCAGTTATATCGCCTCACATCCATCTTCCCCAAGTTCCCAGTGTAATAATAACACATATTTGCTTCTCTATTGTTTGGCTATCTTTGAAACTTTAGGCAATAAACATACACCAAATATAGTCTGTCTCTTAACATCCCGTTGGGTATAAAGAGAACACTGATGCTCCTAGACTTATCTTTATAGCTGTGCTATCTGCCTTTTCTGGCATTCTAATCATAGGCATTCCAGGTGATAACATTTACATTTGGTTCTGTAATAAAATTAAATCTTCCATGCTTTCTCTATCAGTTCATTTTAAAATTTGAAAACTAATAACAACGTTACACATTATTGTGACTTTGTGAGCATTATTCACGGAGGAGTCAAGCGGTATTCTGTGAAGTTAACTTTCTCCTTGTTTTCGTTTCTTCTAATTCTCACGCTATTTTTAAATTTTCCATGACAACAGATATTCTACAACGTCTCCTTTTGTCCCAGAGCCACCTGTCCTCCTGTTTTGACTGGGGTTGTATATTCTCCAGGTACAGTGGACACTGTGGCTGATTCCCCAAATCCGTTCCATCACAGACAATGGCTGCGGAGAGAGTCACGTCCCCTCATTAGACTGAGCAGACATCCTCAGTGAGGATGTTCCCAAACACCCTTCCTAAAGTTCCAGCAGTCTACAACACTTCCTATTCCCTCCTCTACTGTTTATTGCACCAACACATATCACTTTATAGCACAGCTGCTTTTCATCTCTTCACCTGAATGCAAACTCCATGAAGGCAAGAAAGTTTGTCTTTTATTTCTATTAATATTTTTTCCTAGTGCTGAAAACAGTGCCTGTCTAATGGAAGAATCAAATGAAATGAACTAAATGAAAGAACCAAAATAACTCCATCTTCCTTGCTAGAGACTCTTTCAGCAAAGGGCAACCCCCATAGGCCAGTTTGGGCTAATGAATTGTGAGGGGACACTTGCTGGAAAAGAAAAACCAGTCCTTTCCCCACTATATATGAATAAAGAAGCATTTGATCAAGTTGCTTCAGGCAGCCGGGTATCATCAGGAGGAAAAGCATCTTTGTGCTAAGTTGCTACAGTCGTGTCCGACTCTTTGTGACCCATGGACTGTAGCCCACCAGGCTCCTCTCCCCATGGGGTTCTCCAGGCAAGAATGCCGGAGTGGGCTGCCATGCCCTCCTCCAGGGGATCTTCCCAGCCCAGAGATGGAACATGCATCTCTTATGTCTCCTGCATTGGCAGGCAGGTTCTTTACCACTACTGCCACCTGGGACGCCCCCTCGCTTTAGGATGAAGGTAATACCAGGAATGACAGGGCAGGAAGAGGGTAAAAAGACTGGATCTTTGTTGATCTATGAATCATTAAATCAATTTGGGAGAGCTCCCTATCTTCAGGTTTCATTTAAGCCAATTTGAGCTGGATTTTCTTTACTTGCAGTCAAAGAATCTCACCAGTCACTTTAGTTCTGCTGCACACCTGCCATCATAGCAGCTCCCTTCACTGCCTTTCTGAACTGGAGTCACACTTCTATGTACGCTATGTCTTCCTCAGTTTACTTGCCAGTTTTATTGGGATGCATACTGGATAACTTTCTGAGAGGTCATTTTTTTCTAGGCCCTTGAATGTCTTAAAAAGTCTTCATTTATCCCTTCATTGATGACTTGGGTAGGTACGGGACTCAAGGTTGAAAATTTTAATCTCTCCGAATTTTGAAAACATCAGTCAAATTGCCTATTACCATTCACTGCTAATTGATGGGAAGTTTGGGTGATCTGGTTTTACTCTGAAAAACAGCATTGCCACATCTAGCAAGTAAAAATATAGGATATCCAAGTAAGTTTGCCTTTCAGATAAGCAAGGAAATTCCAGAAACATATTTATTCTAAAAATTCCTTATTGTCTATATGAACTTCAATGTTAACTAGCTCTCCTATATTTTATGTTAACACTACTGGGACACTTTTAGGATATTCTTTTTATCCTTAACGTTCTGAAATTTCACAGCATTTCTGGTTGTGAGTCTTAAAAAAAAAAGTCTTTCTATTAGTGCTTGAGCCCCAAGAAAGAGGGCATGATTATTACTGACATAATAATGTTTAAATGATGAGTCACCATTGCTTCCATGCTCTGGCTGTCTATCAGCTTGAGTCTGGGGAACAGGAACAAGAAAAAAAAATGTTAAAAGTTTCATCAGTGTTAGGATTTGAAAATCTTTAGAGTAATTATCAGAGTAGAAGCATGAAATGACTATAACCTATTTCATACAGAGCCAGGTTATCTAGAAGAGTTGTCTGGTTTCAAACCTTGCCACCCAACTAGCATTTCATACAAGTATCTGTGAACAACCAGAAGCTCAGGCTGAAAACCTTTGTTTTATGAGTGAATACCCTGGACACATCCCAAATTTACCATGTAATTGCTCCACCATGAACACAGCACAGAGGTACTCTGTCTCCAAAGGAGAAAATGATTTGCTTGTGAGATGCATATTTCCTGTGGTTATCTCTAGGTGAACTAGCCAAAAAGTAAGTGAAGAAATGAGAGATAAGTCATCACTTTGCAAAGTAGTGGTAAAATCAAGCAAGGTGAAAGCAGTTTAAAGAAATTTGGAGAACTATAGAGTTGAGAGAGAAATTTTTAAAACTGACTTTAGAATCAGTGAATGGAACATGACCTTAGAAGTTATCTAGGTCAGCCCCCCTTTTATAGGTGACACTACCCAGGCTAACAGAGTTGAAGAGACTTGCCCAGAGTCACAGAACCAGACTAGACCAGTTCCCCTGATCCCCAGTTCAGTGTTTACTCCCCTCCATTGCTGCTGTGCATTGGGACCTATTGCACAACAGCCCTATTTAATCATCCTGACAGCAATCCTGAGAATGATAAACTTTCTCTGCAACAATCTGACTCAGCTCAGGGTAGCAGCTTCACCAAATGCCCCATTAAAATGCAGTCAACTCCAAGGGGAGGTGAAGAAAAGGGAGGGGGTGGTGGTCCAGAGGGCTTGGAAAAGTTTCTCCTAACCAGAAATATTGCCCACACCCACATGCCTGTGTGCCTGAAATTAAACACTGACAATGTCTGCTGTAATGCAAATTATTATCTGTAACAGCTTGCTTGGATCTCTAGAGAGGCTCCTTAACAAAGAAAAAGGTCTTAATGGTATATGACACCAGACAAATACATTGTGATTGGATATGGCAGAATGACTAGACAGTGGTCTGAACTGTATTAGGACCCATCAGGTACAAATAGCAGCAGGTGCCTACTTTACCATTATCATTTCACATCAGAACAAAGCAACAGATTGCTTTGTGCTCTAATCATTTCCCTGTCATCTGATTTCACTTTCGATGCCTAATGTCATGGTAAGGTATTTTAGTAGACCTACTTTCCTTGATTACTTGAATAATTCACATTTTGATTCTGAATATGGGATGTTTTCAGCAGAACAAAGGCCCTTTAAATGGCAATTTTGATTTCAGCATTGAGACTCAGTTTGTCTGGACTTAAACTTAAAACATGTATTTCCCACACCTTAAGGTCATTTGCCTTCTTCTCTTTGTGGTCAAAAGTTAAGGAAGATGAAGATCAAAAGATAACCATTTGTTTTTGTTAATGAAGAGGTAATTTTAACCACAGCTGATGTAATGATGGTTAGGAGGCCAAGGGCAGATTGCCATGCCTTGTTAAGAAACAACTGCAGGTGGAAAGGTGGAGAAAAATTAATGCAGATAACTTTTTAAGAAGGTTGACTAGGACCAAAAAGAGAAAGTCTTTTATTGAAATGTTTTGATGGATATTGATTGATTGGTTGATTTTAAAGGGCATGGGGGAGACATGAGCATTTCTATTACCTGGGAGGGGTGAGTCAGGTCCTCAGCTTCTTCATCCAAATATTGCAGAAATGTTAATATAATTGTAAACAAAGAGTCTGTCCAAGGTCATCCAGCCAACTGACCAAAGCATCAGAATTAAAATCCTGGTCTTTCAACAGCTTGTTTTCTTGGGCACATGAAGTCTCTCCATTTTGCAAATGTTTTTGATTTCAGTGGGTCATGGGAGGATGAAGATGGTCATTTCTGTACAACTGCACTTGTAAAGAGCTATAAGGTCTTCTTGGGCAGAGAAGGGATAAGGAAAGTAAATACTTGATTAAGTTAACATTTTCCATTTGACAGACACCAGGCTAAGTGCTTTACCTAAATAAGTTATTCAACCCTCACAGCAACATATGAAGCAGATAAAGTTATTATCCTTTCACAGACAAAGAAATTGTGGCTCAAAGAGATTTAGTAATTCGCCTGAAATCACACCAGCAAAAGCCAAATACAAAAACTGAGGGTTTTAACCACTAGATTATCCCATCTCTCACAAGAATGCAGAGTCATACTGATTTAACATCACAATTAGTTAGTGATATTTTTAAATATCACAACTCATTTTTTCTAGGCATAGTCATATTTTTGTCCTGTTTCATTTTATTTCCAGAAAATGCTGTGCGACAACTGAGAACATCAACTCCATTTGAGAATAGGGACAATGAAACACATTCTCCCTCTCTCTCTACCCTGCTCCCACCTCTCTCTCATACACACACATACACACACCATTAGGGAGGGAAGCCCATTAGAATGGAAGTAACAGAGCCTAGATAGCTCAGTGGCCGAATTTGCCACAGAGCTGCCAGGACCCTTAAGAGAAGAGATTCAGTCTTTTGCTGTTTTTAGCCAGTCACACCTGGTGTCCAGGGTAAAGAAAATAAACCCATTCCATCAAAATGCCAGAATGCAGGCCCTTAAGCAGCTTTATCAGAAGACCGGGTGAGAGGATTCATAAACAGTAACTAGGAAAACTATTTCCAATTGGAACAAACTCTTAAAATAATAAATGCAGCAGATCTTGACCACTGTTAGAATTCTTTCCTCTTCCAAGTGAACTACAGTGAGTCTCTTGGCATCATAGAGCTCTGTGCTGGGATGAGAATATGCAATTAGCTCTAAGAATAAAAGAGTAGGTACAAATTGGCCCCATATAGCCTTGATGCATAACATACCACTTAAAAGACAGTATCCATCAGTTACAAAAAAGAGTCTCTAGTGTGAAGAACAAAGGTCAGCCTAGGTATGGTTTGTTGATAATTTTTGTGCAAGAGCTATGTCTTATTCATCTTTGCATCCCCAGCACCCAGCATAATGTCTGGCACATTGTTAGTGCCCAATAAGTTTTGTTTAGTGATTAATGAATGTCCAGTTCAGTTCAGTTCAGTCGCTCAGTCATGTCCGACTCTGCGACCCCATGAGTCGCAGCACGCCAGGCCTCCTTGTCCATCACCAACTCCCGGAGTCCACCCAAACTCATGTCCATTTGAGTTGGTGATGCCATCCAGCCATCTCATCCTCTGGCATCCCCTTCTCTTCCTGCACCCAGTCCCTCCCAGCATCAGAGTCTTTTCCAATGAATCAACTCTTCGCATGAGGTGGCCAAAGTACTGGAGTTTCAGCTTTAGCATCCTTCCTTCCAAAGAAATCCCAGGGCTGATCTCCTTTAGGATGGACTGGTTGGATCTCCTTGCAGTCCAAGGGACTCTCAAGAGTCTTCTCCAACACCACAGTTCAAAAGCATCAATTCTTCAGCATTCAGCTTTCTTCACAGTCCAACTCTCACATCCACACATGACCACTGGAAAAACCATAGCCTTGACTGTTAGCCAGGACATAATGATGCCATGTCTGCCACTTTGCTCCAATTCTCTAAAACCAAGTAATATATTTAGGATTCAGTTCAGTTCAGTCGCTCAGTCATGTCCGACTCTCTGTGATCCCATGAATTGCAGCACGCCAGGCCTCCCTGTCCATCACCAACTCCCAGAATCCACCCAAACCCATGTCCATCGAGTTGATGATGCCATCCACCCGTCTCATCCTCTGCCGTCCCTCTCTCCTCCTGCCTCCACTCCCTCCCAGCATCAGGGTCTTTTCCAATGAGTCAGTTCTTCACATCAGGTGGCCAAAGTACTGGGGTTTCAGCTTCAACATCAGTCCTTCCAATGAACACCCAGGACTGATCTCCTTTAGGATGGACTGGTTGGACCTCCTTGCAGTCCAAGGGACTCTCAAGAGTCTTCTCCAACACCACAGTTCAAAAGCATCAATTCTTCAGCGCTCAGCTTTCTTTATAGTCCAACTCTCACATCCATACATGACTACTGGAAAAACCATAGCTACTTTGTTAACAAAGTAATGTCTCTGTTTTTTAATATGCTATCTATGTTGGTCATAACTTTCCTTCCAAGGAGTGTCTTTTAATTTTATGGCTGCAATCTCCATTGCAGTTATTTTGGAGCCCCCAAAAATAAAGTCTGTCTCTGTTTCCACTGTTTCCCCATCTATTTCCCATGAAGTGATGGGACCAGATGCCATGATCTTCGTTTTTTGAATGTTGAGTTTTAAGCCTGCTTTTTCACTCTCCCCTTTCACTTTCATCAGGAGGCTCTTTAGTTTCTCTTCTCTTTCTGTCATAAGGGTGGTGTCATCTGCATAATTGAGGTTATTGATATTTCTTCCAGCAATCCTGATTCCAGCTTGTGCTTCATCTAGCCCAGCATTTCACGTGATGTACTCTGCATGTAAGCTAAATAAGTAGGTGACAATATAGAGCTTTGATGTACTCCTTGTAAAATTATTTTACCTGAATATAGAAAAATAATGGCATTCAATAGTATTATAGACCTGTTTTCCCATTGTAATCATTCTTCCTTGGCAATATTTATTTGAAGTTCCAGTCTAAATAGGCAGAAAGAGACTGCCTGCTGTTCAGATTTGGGAATTCCTTCTTAACTCTCACTATTTCTTGCCTTCCATTACCTGTATTCACCTACCCACCTTCATCCAAAGAAAGCCTACTTCTCCTCCTGTTTTCTGAGTCTCAGTGAGTGGCACTTGTCATCTAGCCATTGATTGAAGTCTGACACTTTGGAGACATTCTCCCCTAGTGTGTCCCCTCACTCCCGTCACATAGACCCACATGCACACCTACATATCTAAGAGGCCATCAGGTACTGATGATTCTATCTCAGCCACTGCTTTAGTTCAAGACATTATCTTTCTGGACTACTTCACATGGTTTCTGGGTTCCAGAGAGAAGAAGTCTGTAAATATGGTAAGTCTTCTTGTCATTTCCATGCATATGAAACTTGCCTGAATTCATAAGTTAGACCATATACTCAGGTGAAGACAACACGGAAGTAATAAATGAGATTTTAGTAGTGGTTAAAGTCTCCAAAGAAGGACACAATCTTTCATCAGGACCCTGGAGAGAACCAACAAATGTCGCTGATAAATAGAATTAGGCAAGTTCTGTCAAAACCAGGATTATAAATGTGCAAATACTGGAAAGAAGGCAAGTTAGACTTTTCCAGACACAGGTTGTCTTTCTGATCCTTAAATGCTTCAAGTCCAGTCCTGTGACAGGCTTTTGCACCAGATGTTTCCCTTGATAGCAACCCTCTTCCCCCATATCTTTGCATTGTTGTCAACTTCTCACCATTCAGGTCTCAATCCAAATGACTGTGCAGTACAGCCTTTCCTCAATCACTCCTATCCCATTTCCACATTTTACTTTCTTCATAACAATTATCACTGCTTGAAACTGTTATTTATTCATTTGTTTATATGACTATTGTCTCCTAAGGCTTCACAGAGACTAAGCTTGTGGGTGAATGGACCATGTCTATGTGATTACAAAGAGGGCGGGCACACTGAAACCATAATCACAGAAAACTAGGCAATCTGATCACATGGACCACAGTCTTGTCTAACTCAATGAAACAGCCATGCTGTGTGGGGTCACCCAGGAGAGGCGGATCATGGTGAAGAGGTCTGACAGAAAGTGGTCCACTGGAGAAGGGAATGTCAAACTACTTCAGTATTCTTGCTTTGAGAACCCCATGAACAGTATGAAAAGGCAAAATGATAGGATACTGAAAGGGGAACTCCCCAGGTCGGTAGGTGCCCAATATGCTACTGGAGATCAGTGGAGAAATAACTCCAGAAAGAATGAAGGGATGGAGCCAAAGGAAAAACAATACCCAGTTGTGGATGTGACTGGTGATAGAAGCAAGGTCCGATGTTGTAAAGAGCAATATTGCATAGGAACCTGGAATGTTAGGTTCATGAATCAAGGCAAATTGGAAGTGGTCAAACAGGAGATGGCAAGAGTGAATGTCGACATTCTAAAAATCAGCAAACTAAAATGGACTGGAATGGGTGAATTTAACTCAGATGACCATTATATCTACTAGTGTGGGCAGGAAACCCTTAGAAGAAATGGAGTAGCCATCATGGTCAACAAGAGTCCGAAATGCAGTACCTGGATGCAATCTCAAAAACGACAGAATGATCTCTGTTCATTTCCAAGGCAAACCATTCAATATCATGGTAATCCAAGCCTATGCCCCAACCAGTAACGCTGAAAAAGCTGAATTTGAACGGTTCTATGAAAACCTACAAGACCTTTTAGAACTAACACCTAAGAAAGATGTTCTCTTCATTATAGGGGACTAGAATGAAAAAGTAGGAAGTCAAGAAACACCTGGAGTAACAGGAAAATTTGGCCTTGGAGTATGGAATGAAGCAGGGCAAAGGCTAATAGAGTTTTGCCAAGAGAACACACTGGTTATAACAAACACCTTCTTCCAACAATACAAAAGAAGACTCTACACATGGACATCACCAGATGGTCAACACCAAAATCAGACTGATTATATTCTTTGCAGCCAAAGATGGAAAAGCTCTATACAGTCAGCAAAAGCAAGACCGAGAGCTGACTAGGCTCAGATCATGAGCTCCTTATTGCCAAATTCAGACTTAAATTGAAGAAAGTAGGAAAAACCACTAGACCATTCAGGTATGACCTAAATCAAATCCCTGATGATTATACAGTGGAAGTGAGAAATAGATTTAAGGGACTAGATCTGATAGACAGAGTGCCTGAAGAACTATGGATGGAGGTTCATGACATTGTACAGGAGACAGGGATCAGGACCATCCACATGGAGAAGAAATGCAAAAAAGCAAAAGGCTGTCTGAGGAGGCCTTACAAATAGCTGTGAAAAGAAGAGAAGTGAAAAGCAAAGGAGGAAAGGAAAGATATAAGCATTTGAATGCAGAGTTCCAAAGAATAGCAAGAAGAGATAAGAAAGCCTTCCTCATCGATCAATGCAAAGAAATAGTCGAAAACAATAGGATGGGAAAACCTAGAGATCTCTTCAAGAAAATTAGAGATACCAAGGGAACATTTCATTCAAAGATGGGCTCGATAAAGGAAAGAAATGGTATGGACCTAACAGAAGCAGAAGATAGATCTTCACAACCAAGATAATCATGATGGTGTGATCACTCACCTAGAGCCAGACATCCTGGAATGTGAAGTCAAGTGGGCCTTAGAAAGCATCGCTAAGAACAAAGCTAGTGGAGGTGATGGAATTCCAGTTGAGCTATTTCAAATCCTGAAAGATGTTTCTATTAGTGCTTCACTCAATATGCCAGCAAATTTGGAAGACTCAGCAGTGGCCACAGGACTAGAAAAGGTCAGTTTTCATTCCAATCCCAAAGAAAGGCAGTGCCAAAGAATGCTAAAACTACCACACAATTGCACTCATCTCACATGCTATTAAAGTGATGCTCAAAATTCTCCAAGCCAGGCTTCAGCAATACGTGAACCGTGAATTTCCAGATGTTCAAGCTGGTTTTAGAAAAGGCAGAGGAACCAGAGATCAAATTGCCAACATCTGCTGGATCATCGAAAAAGCAAGAGAGTTCCAGAAAAACATTGATTTCTGCTTTACTGACTATGCCAAAGCCTTTGACTGTGTGGATCACAATGAACTGTGGAAAATTCTGAAAGAGATGGGAATACCAGACCACCTGACCTGTCTCTTGAGAAACTTGTATGCAGGTCAGGAAGCAACAGTTAGAACTGGACATGGAACAACAGACTGGTTCCAAATAGGAAAAGGAGTATGTCAAGGCTGTATATTGTCACCCTGCTTATTTAATTATATGCAGAGTACATCATGAGAAATGCTGGGCTGGAAGAAGAACAAGCTGGAATCAAGATTGCCAGGAGAAATATTGGCTTAAAGCTCAACATTCAGAAAATTTGGATCATGGCCTCTGGTCCCATCACTTCATTGCAAATAGATGGGAAAACAGTGGAAATAGTGTCAGACTTTATTTTGGAGGGGCTCCAAAATCACTGCAGATGGTGACTGCAGCCATGAAATTAAAAGACGCTTACTCCTTGGAAGGAAAGTTATGACCAACCTAGATAGCATATTGAAAAGCAGAGACATTACTTTGCCGACAAAGGTCCTTCTAGTCAAGGCTATCATTTTTCCAGTGGTCATGTATGGATGTAAGAGTTGTACTGTGAAGAAAGCTGAGCATCGAAAAATTAATGCTTTTGAACTGTGGTGTTGGAGAAGACTCTTGAGAGTCCCTTGGACTGCAAGGAGATCCAACCAGTCCATCCTAAAGGAGATCAGTCCTGGCTGTTCATTGGAAGGACTGATGTTGAAGCTGAAACCCCAGTACTTTGGCTGCCTGATGTGAAGAGCTGACTCATTGGAAAAGACCCTGATGCTGGGAGGGATTGGGGCAGGAGGAGAAGTGGATGACAGAGGATGAGATGGCTGGATGCCATCATCGACTTGATGGACATGAGATTGAGTGAACTCTGGGGGTTGGTAATTGACAGAGAGGCCTGCCGTGCTGTGAATCATGGGATCTCAAAGAGTCAGACACGACTGAGTGACTGAACTGAACTGAACTGATTTGATTACCTGTCATATATATTTAGTGTTTAAAACATATCTGACACCTAGGAGGCAGTCTATAAATATTTGACAAATGAGAAAATGAAACAAGACATGCAATGAGAACAGGCAATTAGATTTGAAGTTTAGGAGACTAATGAGGACCTTGAACTGAGCAGTTGGAGCTAATATCAGACATTAATTACTTGGTTTGGAGAAATAGGATTCAAGATGCCATGTATAGATTTGTGTTCTCATGACCCATGTTGGGCCAAACATCAAACACACTCATTGGGTGTCATGCATGCCAATACTACATTTTTATTTCTAGAATAATTAATATAGCTTGAATAAAAGCAAGACAGTCCTTATTTTGATCTCTGCATAAGGAACAACACTTTTCCCTTCATTTCCTCTAGAAAGGGATTTTTATTTTCTCAATGGCATTAAGTGGGAGCTGACCAAGCAAATCAATGGTGGGTTGTTTGACCACTCCAGAGGTCAGTGAGTTCAGGCTATTTCCCTTGAGCCCTCACTTCCAGAATTCTTAGAAACAAGAGAGTCCTGTGGTTTGGAGTCTTGGGTCTTGCCATTTGTCTCTGCAAATGGAGAATGCACACAAATGGTGGTAGGGCAAACTATATGCCCAGGATTTTAATCAGGTACACACATTTCATTTGGCCAATGCAGAGGTTTTAAATGTTTTTGATTAATCACCAACATTTTAAAAATTAGAAGATTTCATTTAGACAAAGATTTCCAGCCTCTCTTAGAAATACAGAAGTTCTAGAAATATTAGCCCTTGATTTCCCACATGACAAAAATCACCTGACATGGAGTGGCAGCTGTCCCCTTCAAATAGGACTTGTAGTCAACACCACCACTGCCTCCAGTACTCTACCTACTTCACTCATTTACCTTAACTACATGGCCCTTGAAAGTATTTGACTCTGAGGTCCTCCACTATGAAATACAAGAATTAGATGATTCTAAAAATTGGAGACATGGGAATAATTATGAAGGTAAACTGTCTAAAAAGAATCACAGTGTGCATTTCCCCAAAAAAGCAACTAATTTTGGTATATTGCTATGGGCATGAAACTTGTATGTATTATAAGATATTTATGAGGATATTGACACCATTCACACAGTGTCTCCTTAAAAGAAGATCTAAGGAAATTGTGTTTATGTATGTATGTGTTCACACATGCACACAGATATGCACAGGGTAGGTACTCAATAAATATTTATTGAATAAAGTAATGAGAGGCTCAAGAGCATGCATCAAAATCCTAAGCAATAAAAAATATTGTGAACTGCTGCTGCCCACCTTACAGCTTATGAACTCACTCTACTTCTCTTTTTCCCACTTATTTTCCCCCAGTTGTAGTCCAAGACTGAGAATCTAACTGAGATATAATTAAATTTATTAATTAATTGTAAATAGAACTGGTTGATCAAGCATCAGTTAGTCTGTCTGCATTAGTTTGATGTGGTCTGAGAGTGAATTCATTACTATAGTGAAACCAGAACTTCTTGGTTTGGAAATATGGGTTCTGGCCCTGATTCTGCCACTAACTGTAGTTCTTTGAATAAGTCACTTGGCTCTCTGGCCAAAGTTTGATCATCCATAAAATTATATGGTCTTCAGGGCTTCTCTCTGCTTTATGATCTCTATTTATTTGAAAAACAAAGGCACATCAGAGGTAAGAGCTAGAAACTCAGAGCCAGCAATGTCTAACAAGGAAAGACCAAGGAGAGATTTTTTTCCCCCAATAATTAAGGCAAGGAAGTCTCCAAATGCATGGGCAGCAACCCATAGAGGGACAAGAGTGGAATGTGAACTCATTAGCAGAATGTTGAGTAAAACTCAGGGAGGGAAAGAGAGTAATGGAGAGGGAGTCCAACTGTAGACTAAGAGAATTCTAAAGAAAAAAAATGGAAAAACTGCTGCTAATTAGGTCATTTAGAAACTGAACAACCGAATGTAATTCTTGCTGAAGCAATAAGAAAACAGCCATGGGATGCATGATAATAACAAGAATACATGCTAATAGACAAAATAGGATCCCCCAAATAACTTACAAGTCCCATGCAAGCTAGTAGATATCAGGTGGAAAACAGCACCTGAATTTCACCCAAATTTTTAAAATATACTGAGGAAACATGTAGCAAAGGATCAGATAATATTTGCTGAATCAAATTTGTTATTAAAAACTCTGGTATGCTTCACAATTTAAAAACTTTAATGTGAAAAAAAGTTAAAAATTTAAAAAATCTCAGAGTGATTATTTCTTTTTGTAAAAGAATTCATTGCTGGTGTATTTTATTTCTTTATTTTTTCACTTTATTTATTTATTTATTTTTGGAGGCTAATTACTTTACAATATTGTAGTGGTTTTGTCATACATTGATATGAATCTGCCACGGGTGTACATGTGTTCCCCATCCTGAACCCCCCTCCCACCTTCCTCCCCATCTCATCCCTCAGGGTCATCCATCCCAGTGCACCAACCCTGAGCATCCTGTATCATGCGTCGAAACTGGACTGATAATCCATTTCACATATGATAATATACATGTTTCAATGCCATTCTCCCAAATCATCCCACCCTCGCCCTCTCCCACAGAGTCCAAAAGACTGTTCTGTACATGTGTCTCTTTTGCTGTCTTGCATACAGGGTTATCATTACCATCTTTCTAAATTCCATATATATGTGTTAATATACTGTATTGGTGTTTTTCTTTCTGGCTTACTTCACTCTGTATAATAGGCTCCAATTTCATCCCCCTCATTAGAACTGATTCAAATGTATTCTTTTTAATGGCTGAGTAATATTCCATTGTGTATATGTACCACAGCTTTCTTATCCATTCATCTGCTGATGGACATCTAGGTTGCTTCCATGTCCTGGCTATTACAAACAGTGCTGCGATGAATATTGGGGTACATTCATCTCTTTCAATACTGGTTTCCTTGGTGTGTATGCCCAGCAGTGGGATTGCTGGGTCATAAGGCAGTTCTAATTCCAGTTTTTTAAGGAATCTCTACACTGTGAGATAGTGGCTGTACTAGTTTGTATTCCCACCAACAGTGTAAGAGATTTCCCTTTTATCCACACCCTCTCCAGCATCTATTGCTTGTAGACATTTTGATAGCAGCCATTCTGACTGGTGTGAAATGGTACCTCATTGTGGTTTTGATTTGCATTGCTCTGATGATGAGAATCTGTATGTCTTCTTTGGAGAAATGTCTGTTTAGTTCTTTGGCCCAATTTTTGATTGGGTGGTTTATTTTTCTGGAATTGAACAGTAGGAGTTGCTTGTATATTTTTGAGATTAATTCTTTGTCAGTTGCTTCATTTGCTATTATTTTCTCCCATTCTGAAGGCTGTCTTTTCACCTTGTTTATGGTTTCCTTTGTTGTGCAAAAGCTTTTAGAAATCTTTCACCCTTAATATAAAAAAATTGAAACATTTCCTTTGACAAAAATCTTTCATTAACAAACATATAAATGAGGTAGAGTTCAGAATCAATACTTTATTTAGTCTTGCATTCACGTCACCTAATGCAGAGTCAGGCACAGATGGACAATTCAGTAACTTTCAGTGAATGGATTATGTGTGGTTTTCTACTGCTGCATAACAAACCACTCCAATTTAATGGCTTAAAATGACTTTACCTTTCACAGTTCTAAAGGTTGACTAGGCTCAGTGAGAAGTTCTTCTGGTAGTTTCACTTGGGTTCTGTCATTTGCTTGCAGTCAGATAACAGCTTAGCATGGATTTATCTGGAGGTTCAACCAGGATGCTGGGATGACATGGTCTCTCTCCCTCTCCATGGTCTCAAATTTCTTCCTCTCTATGTAGACTCTACATGTGGTGTTTGCAACAGGGAAACCAGACCTCTTACATGGTGGTGGCTCAGGGATCCCCAAAGTACAAAATCAGAAAACTGCCAGGGCTTCTTAACCATTGTCCATTGGTTAAAATAGATCACTGGGCCAGCCCAGATTCAATGAGTAGGGGAACCACAGAAGAATATGAACAGGAGATGTGATTCACTGGGGCATTTTCATAGACTAGCCACCCCAGTTTGCCTTCACTTTGGGCCCTTAACTTCCAAAGAGATAAGAAACAGGTTTAGAGTTATACGGCTGCAAACACAGGCCATTTTAATGAAAATGGAAGAATGACTCAAAGCCAGAACCCAGAGTATAAAACCAAGAGCAGAGGGAAACCATTCCTAAGAAGCAAAATTGTACCTTAATCAAGGACTATCCTCTGCCTTGAGTTAGAGAAATTGGGATATGCACCAGGTTGGATTTTAGAATTGCTAGAAATCAGGAAATACTAATGTCTCCCTTTTCTCCTCTTTTTGAACAGGGGAGTCTGGTGAAGTTTTTCTGTCTCTTTCACCATTACATGAAAGAGATTGTTTGGGGGTCGGTGGATAACCTGCTCATCTTCACTGGTCTCTGCACCTGAGGAAGTGCATATGAGAGGATGCCTCCAAGCAGTCACATCCATACCAGCACCTGATTTTGTTGACAATATCCTGGAATTTAAACTGATACCATACTAGGATGAGATTTGCGAAGATAAGTACATTTTTCATGTAGAAAGGCCATGGATCAGTAATAGCCAGAGGATGGTACCTAGTCTCCAAAGATGGCTCCCAATGAACCACATCTCCTTGAATTTACACCATGTGTAGACCCCTCCCTCATTGAAGTTGGGCTTTCCTGGGACTTGATTTAAATAACAGAATATGGCAGAACTGACACTATACCAGCTAAAGCCTAAGCTTTATAGGCCTGGCAGCTTCCACTTTTTTAGTTTTGGAAACCTTGAGCTTTCACATAAGAAGTCTGGCTCTCATTTTGGAAAGATCACATTGAGAGAAGGCATAGAGAGGCCACACGGAGAGACAGAGGAGACCACTTAAAGTGGGAAAGAGGAGCAGCTATCCCGGCATCCCAGCCAAGCCTCCATCTAACCACAACTGCATGAGAGAACTCAAGAATGATCAGCAGAAGAACTGCCCTGATGACCCCAGGCATCCCACAGAAATATGAAAGATAATAAAATCATTGTTTTAAGCCACCAAGTTTTTCAATAGCTTATTAATGCAGCTATAGGTAAATAAAACAGATAAATGAAGATGGACAAAGTATCCTATTTAGGGGAGTTACAGTTTCACATACTATCCATAAAGTTCTTTTCTCTCCAAGAAATATTTACTAAGCCCCTACATCAGTCAACACATCCTTTTTATGTATAAAAGAAAGATTTAGGCTTAAGGAAAAACATCTTTAATTGAAAATTGAAATGTTTAGTTGAAAAAAATTTTCATCTATCATTTGCTCCAGCCTCCTCAGGCCTCAGGGGAGATAATTTCAATACATTAGCAACAAAAAATTATTGCAAACTCTTGGGGAAACAGTGACATGATGGAAATGGTATTTGGAAAGGCTCATTTGACAGCAGAAAACAGAGTTAGTGGCAGGGTTAGTGAGGCACAATCTTAGATGCAAGTTGATCTGGGTTGAAACCAGGGTAAATGGAAGAGGAAAGAACTTGATTACAGATCTTGAAATTTTGTTGAAAGAGTAAAAGAGAACATGTCCAAGATTACAGAGGCTGGGAGAATAATGTTGACAACAACAACTAAAGGGAAAATCTGGGACACTTGGAAAAGGGGTCATGAATGTGAAGAACAGATCCGTACAGATTTGGATTTAATCATTTGGATAAGAGGACAATTGAACAGAGCGATCTGATAGGCAGCTGGTATTTAGTTAACTTAAAAACAAAACAAACAAGCAAAAAGACTAGGGCAGCAGACTACAGGTGAGAGAAAGAAGGATAAGGATTCAGGAGATGATGATCTGCTTCTATGCTTACACCTTTGGATTCAACATGGCTTTGCCACACCAGCCAGTGAACTGTGTGGTCTAGGCCACAATGTCTAGATCTGAGACCTGGAATTCTGCAGACCTATCCAGTCATCCTGCTTCTAATGAAGATCTTACTTCATGTGGGAGGATTCAGGAAACACAGTGGGGGGCTGAGTGCTAGCAAGGAGCAGATATCAAAGACCAAGCCTCTGTGGAGCAGCCAGTGATGAAGCTAGCAAAATGTGAGCCCAAAGCATATCATTTTCTGACTTCTCCCTCAAATTATCTTCAGTTCAGTTCAGTTCAGTTCAATCGCTCAGTCGTGTCTGACTCTTTGTGACCCCATGAATCGTAGCACGCCAGGCCTCCCTGTTCATCACCATCTCCCGGAGTTCACTCAGACTCACATCCATAGAGTCCGAATTATCTTCAGAGTGGTACAATTTCATTACTGATTGTTTTGAACTGAATGTTTGTGTCCCATCTCAAATTTATTTGTTGAAGCCCTAAACCTAAGCATTAGGAGGTAGGGCTTTGGGGATGTGATTAAATTTAGATGATTTCTTAAAGGTGGAGCTCCCATGGTGGGACTAGTGCCCTTATAAGAAGAGGAGTAGGCATCAGAGTTTCCTTTCTCCACCATGTGAGGATACAGCAACAACACAGCCATTTGCAAGCCAGGAAGAGAGCCCTTACCAAGAACCAAACTGGCCAGCATCTTCACCCTGGACTTACCAGCCTCCAGAACTGTGAGAGACAAATGTCTGTTCTTTAAGCCAGCCAGTATGTGGTATGTTTTATAGCACATCATGCTGACTAAAACACTTATCCTTTAAGTAGATATTATATTCTATATGGAAGTGAATTTGGTGAGCTTCCAATAAGTTCATAATGGTTTAGACTGGAAAACTGGAAAAGACTCTTGACAGTCCCTTGGATAGCAAGGAGACCGACACAGTCAATCCTAAAAGAAATCAACCCTGAATATTCATTGGAAGGACTGATGTTGAAGCTGAAGCTCCAAAACTTCAGCCACCTGATGTGAAGAGCCAACTCATTGGAAAAGACCCTGATGCTGGGAAAGACTGAAGGCAGGAGGAGAAGGGGGTGACAGAGGATGAGATGGTTGGATGGCATCATCGACTCAATGGGCATGAGTTTGAGCAAACTCCTGGAGATAGTGAAAGACAGGGAAGCCTGACATGCTGCTGTCCACGGGGCTGCAAAGAGTTGGACATGACTTAGCAACTGAAAAACAACAAAAGTTCCCTTTGGGATCAGTTTGTGTCTCCAACACCTGTGGTACTAGATATTCTTGAATTTAAGCTGCAAAGCAAAAATAAACAATGCTTGTGAAGATGATGAAACAGAACCTGAGTTTCTTTAATTCTAACATTCTATGTGACCACATGATTTCTGTTTGTGTTTAGATTAGAACAGTGAAACATTCCACCCGTGCCTTCTCCCACTGACGATTTGAAAGAATAGCATTGAAACATGTACATTACCATATGTAAAATACATAACTAGTGCAAATTCAATGCATGAAGCAGGGAATCCAAAGTCTGTGCTCTGGGACAACCAGAGAGATAGGGTGGGGAGGGATGAGGGAGGGGTGTTCAGGATGGGGCAGGGGGAAACATGAATACCTGTGGCTGATTCATGCTGATGTATGGCAAATCCATCACAATATTATAAAGGAATTATTTCTCAATTAAAATAAATTATTTAATTTAAATAAATAAATAAAACAGTGAAACAGAGTAACCAGGTTGATTATTTGAAAACATGCTCAAACGAATCTGAAATCCAAATACCTCTCCAATGTACTCTTCAAGTGTGGGGTTGGGCCTTTGTATGTTAAGGGCCCATTCTAACTACATAATATCATTAAATCTCAATAGCATTGCAGTAACTGTTTAGGTCTTCAGTTCAGTTCAGTCGCTCAGTCGTGTCTGACTCTTTGTGAGCCCATGGCCTGCAGCACACCAGGCAGTCCATCACCAACTCCCAGAGTTTACTCAAACTCATCTCCATTGAGTCGGTGATGCCATCCAACCATCTCATCCTCTGTCGTCCCCTTCTCCTGCCTTCAATCTTTCCCAGCATGAGGGTCTTTTCAAATGAGTCAGTTCTTCACATCAGGTGGCCAAAGTATTGGAGTTTCAGCTTCAACATCAGTCCTTCCAATGAACACCCAGGACTGATCTCCTTTAGGATAAACTGGTTGGATCTCCTTGCAATCCAAGGGACTCTCAAGAGTCTTCTCCAACACTACAGTTCAAAAGCATCAGTTCCTCGGTGCTCAGCTTCCTTAATAGTCCAACTCTCACATCCATACATGACTACTGGAAAAACCATAGTCTTGACTAGATGGACCTTGTTGGCAAAGCGTTCTCTCTGCTTTTTAAAATGCTGTCTAGGTTGGTCATAACTTTCCTTCCAAGGAGGAAGCATCTTTTAATTCCATGGCTGCGATCACCATTTGCAGTGATTTTGGAGCCCTGAAAAATAAAGCCTGCCTCTGTTTCCACTGTTTCCCCATCTATCTGACATGAAGTGGTGGGACCAGATGCCATGATCTTCGTTTTCTGAATGTTGAGCTTTAAGCCAACTTTTTCACTCTTCTCTTTCACTTTCATCAAGAGGCTCTTTAGTTTCTCTTCGCTTTCTGCCATAAGGGTGGTGTCATGTGCGTATCAGAGGTTATTGATATTTCTCCTGGCAAATCTTGATTCCAGCTTGTGCTTCTTCCAGCCCAGCGTTTCTCATGATATACTCTGCATAGAAGGTAAATAAGCAGGGTGACAATATACAGCCTTGATGTACTTCTTTTCCTATTTGGAACCAGTCTGTTGTTCCATGTCCAGTTTAAACTGTTGCTTCCTGACCTGCATACAGATTTCTAAAGAGGCAGGTCAGGTGGTCTGGTATTCCTGTCTCTTTCAGAATTTTCCACAGTTAGATAACAGTTTTTCTTTTAGGAAGGAGTATTTTATTATTGTTTACTGGCATATGACAATAATAAAAAAAGACCAACTCACAGATGGTTTATAATTTAAAAAATTTCCTTGCATTTCTTCCAATGCACCCACTCATTTCCTGCACCCAGGGAAAACCATTTGTATCCTTCTTCCTTGGTATGCCAGATAGGGCTTGATTCTCAAAAATAGCATAGCAATGTGGCATTAAACAGCCTCAATTCCTAGTATGAATGGACACAGACCAGAATGAAAAGACAGATTGGCGTGAGGTCACTTCTGCACGATTGCACAATCCACACAGGACTATTTAACTATCAAAAAAATCAAGTAACTTGTCTAATTACCTAGTTAATTAATTGCTAAATGAGACAGATTTCTGTGTCTCACCAATATGTATTTTCTCTCTTTCCTTGGCACACTACTGGATCATGTTCCCAGTCCCTTTACATCTAGGTGGGGCCATTTGACTAGTTCTAGCAATGGAATGAAGCAGGAATCAACTTCTGGCATTTACAGCCCTGGCCCTTAAACCCAAGATTCTCCATGTTCTTTCTGTTTTCTTATCTCCTGGCTGGTTGCAGAAGATCCAGTGGAGGACTCAGAGAACACACGAGATGGAAGGAGCCTTGGTCCCTGAACCTCTACATGAATATACATGAATGTGATCATGCACAAGTTAGCCAGCTAGAGAACAAGATACCATCCCAACTGAGCCCTCTTAGACCTGCAAGCCAGCCAGCTCTGCAGATCATCACAGATGTGAGTGAAGTGTGTTAGTTGCTCAACTGTGTCCAACTCTTTGCAATCAGGACTGTAGCCCACCAGGCTCCTCTGTCCATGGCATTCTCTAGGCATGAATATTGGAGTGGGTTGCCACTTCCTTCTCCAGGGGATCTTCCTAACCCAGGGATCAAACCTGATCTCCTGCATTGCAGGCAGATTCTTTACCATCTGAGCCACTAGGGAATCCCATCGCATATGTATAGGGCACCAAATATATAAATATATAGATGAGCAGTGACATAGGAGAGCAATACACCTTTATGGTGTGAAGCCACTGAGATTTTGATGTTTTTATACCAATGAGATTTTATAGCTGTTACTTCCACACTGACATAATGCCATGATTGGAATTAAGGCCAGTTTGAGTCCAAAGCCTGTGCTCCCAAACAGCACAGAGCATGACTGGTAACAGAGCCCCCCTGCTAGGCCAGTTCACCCACATTACACTTGGCACAGTAGAAAACGTCCCTAAAATCCCAGCCATATGACCCCACCAGTGGCACTGGGCTCCAGGAGAACCCTTAGGGAGATATCTGTGTCAGTTAACTTTTGCTACATAACAAAGCATTTCAAAATCAGGTGGCCCACAACAAAAAGAAAAAGGGAGGAAAAAAGACACTACTTTGGCTCACAATTTTGATAAGTTGCAGTGTAGGCCTCTTGTGCCTGAGTGGTTCTTGCAGCTTGGGACCATACACTGCTAATATCAGCTGGGCACTCACACATCTGTGATCAGCTGTAGAGTTGATGGCAATGGGCTAGTCTATGATGGCTCAGCTGGGATGGCTTATCTCTGATCATGTGGTATCTCCTCCAGGAAGCAAGCTTGTACTTGATCATTTGGTGGCAGCAGCAGTGGTTGCAAGACCAGCAAGAGGACCAGCCCCAATATACAGGTGCTTTTGAGGCTGCTCCCTTGGCCAAATCAAGACACTGCCGAAAGTCAGTGCAGGGGAGCATTATCAAATGCCTGGATACAGGTGGTGGGAACAAATTCAGTCATTGCTACAGTTAATCTACCCCAATATCCAAGGGTCACTGGGTAGAGACCAGAGCACAGAACAAGTGTGTCCTAGATATTAAAGCTCCTCAAATAATTTCTTCCAGTTTCTGACTTCCATACATGCAGCAATCCCATGATAATACTGATATAATCTATGAGACAACAGCATCAGTTGGTTGTTGTGTGTGTGTGTGTGTGTGTGTGTGTGTGTGTGTGTGTGTGTGTTTTAGTTTATTGAAAGCCATGCTTGGGAGGAAATGACCAATTCAATGCTCTTGTGGACGGTTTGGCAGAACCCTGGAGGTAGAGAGCCTTCTCCATCTGACAGAAGGATGGTGTTGCTGGGTGTGAGGAATCTTCTTCCTGCAAAAAGAAAAATGAGTCATGATAAGAATAGAGTGCCAGACCTCCTTCATACTCCTCATGTGGAAAGGAGAATGTGACCAAATCCCTGGTGAATACAGCCCTTTTCCTAAGAGGGAAGAGATAAAAGGCTGTCGGGGAGAAGAAAACTGCTATTGAAGCTACTGCCTGGTCTACTCTCGCCTAGAAGTTTCCCTTTTGTCTTGATTTCTATGTTCAAGATCTTCTCTTTGTGGCTTGCTGTTATTTCTATGAAAACGCCTTTCACTTGGCAACATCTTAGCCAAGAAAAGCAAAATATCTACCATGAAAAAACACAGCATGTCTGTCATTCCAGTGACTTAAGGCCAGAGCAATAATGAGCTGTTATGGATTAAACTGTGTTCTCTCAAAATTCATGTGAAAGTTTTAACTCCTGTTATCTCAGAATGTCACCTCATTTGGAAATAAGACTATTGCAGATGTAATTAGTTAGCATGGGGTCATAGTGGACATTCGCACAGAGAACATGCTGTATGATGATAAAAACAGATTGGTGTGATGCAGCAGAAAACAAGAAACACCAAAGACTGGCAGCAAAGCAGCAGAAGCTTGGAGAGAGGCATGGGAACAAACTTCAGGAGGATCTGACCTCACCACACCTTGGACTTGTGGGCTTTAGAACTATGAGACAAAGTTCTGCTCTTTAAGCAGCTTGGTCTGTGGTACTTTGTTATAGCAATCCTAGCAAACTAATACACCAGTGAACAACCACCCATGTCACGGGCTATTTCAAGCTCATTTTCTTTTTTAATCCTTACCCCCAAGACTGTTGGCCCCTGTTCCAGGCTGAACCAGCATGGCCCAAAGCCAGATTCGAATCTGGCTCTCCTGACCTTCTCTATACATTTCCCTTTATTCACTGTTGCTGCGTAATAGTTGCTGGCAAAGGCTGGTGGCAAGGCAAAAGTTTGAGCAGCAATTCTAAACATAGTTACATCCCCGTTGTGCAATAGATTGGTTTCTGAAAGAATTGGTTCTTAATCGATTCCTTATAAACTCAATGATGTTTTAACAGCTCCCTAGCAGTTTCCTATTTAAAGAAGCCCCGTGGGAGATCCTTTTGTTTAGAACAAGGTCTCTTTGGATTGTGAGTTATCACCCGCCTCTCTCTAAATTCATTTGCTTCACGAGTGTAATTTATTTTCATATGCGAGCTTTTTGTGAAAGCAGGCGTGCCTTCAATTCTGCACCTCTGCCTCAGCTGGCAGGGGCTCGGTGAACACTGGCTGTTCCCATTGTGGTTAACGATGGCAATGAAGGACGCCCACCAGCAGCACTGTCTTTTAAATACACGTGATGTCTGGAATGATTTCCTCCCCTTTCATGCCATTTTGAGCATCCTCAATTTAAAAATCATTGTTTGGGTAGAAAAAGGGGAAAACGTTTTGTTAAATGCCAACATTTACCTATTAATTACTCCCTAACTATTAGTGAGCTCTGTGCTAATTATTATTCGAAATACCTAGGTGTTTGTAAATTAGCAGGTGTTTCATTCCCTTTTCTGGGTCTGCTTTTAGGCTGTCTGTGCAAAAAGATTCCCCTTAGGGGATGCATGTGGTTCACTGGAGATGGGACAGCTGTGGCCAGAGTGACTAGAATCTTACTATTTTAATAACACCCTCTATTCGGGAATTCCGGTTGCCGAGTTGCCAGTGTTTTCAACTAGTTTCAAGATTCTTTCCTGCAAGTGTTTTTATTATTAATTAATTTGCTAATTTCACAAGCATCATCTGAGTTTCTACTAAGTGCCAGGCACTGTCCTTGAACCTGAAGATGCAGAGGTGAAGATAACTTTGCCCCTACTCTTTACACCTTCACCGTCTAGTGAGAAGATAAACACATAGGAGTGAATAAACACAATAATGTGGTAAGTGCTATATTAGAAGGATGGGAAAAGGCTGGGAGCACAGAAAAAGAATTGCTACACTTCGCTGGAAATGGCAGAAACCATTTCCCAGAGTTGGGTGGCATTATCACTAAATCTTGAAGGATGAGTAGGAGTATGCCAAATTCATAATATGACAAAGGACATTTCAAGAAAGGGGAGTAGTGCACAATGAGATGCAGCTCGGAGAGCCTGGTACTTGGAGACCAGTGGGTGGCTAGACAAGGGAGGTGAGGAGAGCACGGTAGGAAGTCTATCTAGGATGATTTTCCGGGGCAAAATTACGAAAGAGCTTGGACATTTTTCTACTAGAAATAGGTAACCATTGGAGGGTTTTATCTTGGGAGGAAAGGTAGCTTGATTAAATTCTGTGGCATGGAAGATGGCCTGAAATGTGAAGAGGCTAGAGACAGGCGCTGAACTAGGAGAAAAATACGACAGACAGAGGACTAAGCTAAGGGAGTACCAGTGGAGATGCGAAGAAGAGCAATAGTTTAAGCAATAACATCAAGGTCAAATTCTGAAAGTGTGTCACTGGTAGGTGAGGGAGAGGAACGGTCTGGGATGACTGCATACCTCAGGCTGGACATCCAAGGATACTAATAAAAAAGGAGGATGCAGACAGAAGAACACTCATGCCCAGTATAATTAGAGTGCAGAAACGGCAAGGAAACTTTCAGAAGTGAGAAGTATGCTCACTTCTTCAAGAACAGTTTGGGACCTACTCGCTCATTCTGACCCAGAAGCTCTTAAAAAGCTGTATCTTTAATCAAAAAACATCAAACAAATGACATCTCTTCACATTTGCTTAAAAATGAAGCACTTAAAAAGGAAGTCTTACCAGTCAACAAAGGAGAGTTTTTTCAGTCAGGTTCTCAGTTACACGTAACAACTTCCTCTAGCTACCTTAAGCCGAAAAATAATTTATTAAAGATTTTGGGGAATTTCCTTGGTGGTCCAGTGAGTAAGAATCCACCGTATAATAGATGGGATGTAGGTTCGATCCCTGGTCAGGAAATTAAGATCCCACATGCCTCAGAGCAAGTTAAGCCTGCCAGCCAAAACTAAGATCTGACCCAGCCAAATAAATAAATAAATATTTTTTAAAAATTAAAATTGGGGGGTAGCTCAGAAAATCTCTAGAAGGGTCAGAAAGCCATCCTTGGAGATGACATGAAAAGGAACAATATTTGGACCATACTGATGCCTTCCTTGGGGATCCCACTGAAGGACTTGACACAGCACAGATTTCACACTGCTTACACTGGGACCTGGAAGCCTGAACCCCGCCTCTGCTGCTCCCAACAGCCAAGTGCCCCCACAGTCTTCCTCATCATAAACTGGGCTACAGCCGCTGCTTCTTCCCTCTACTCTTTCCCTAATCAGAGTTTCCGATCAGCATATCTGATTGGCAGAACTCGGAACACCACTAGGATATTCACTCGGATCTGTGAACATACATAACCCAATTGCAAGGACGACTGGAAAAGTGAGTGTCTGCTTTTCCCCTGGAGGTGGGGGAGACTTGTAATGCAGAAAATATCCCAAATATAGGAAATGTTTTACAACATGTGATTAGAAAACAGGCACGCACTAGCTTCAGAGGGCTACTGTTTTAAGAAGAAGCTTGAATTAAGGATTCTCTTTCTCCTGGGTTTTGTGAATCGCTGCTTTTGTAGACATTACAACTTTTTTATTTTGTACTACAGTTCTTTGCCCCAGACTGGAAAGCTCACTATGGCAGGTGAAGTGCCATTTTTAGTTTCGTATGCCACAATGTTGCTGACACACACTCAGGAAGAGCTCAGTAAGTGCATCCATCTCCAAGCCCATGGCAACTATAGAACTCTCTCTGCTTATTCATTCAGTGAGCATTTCCTGTGTGCTTACTGTGTGTCCTGACCTACATCAGGCATTTCAGTGATTCAGCAGACATTTTGGACACACATATGCTTATGCTTACAGTCAACAAGGCCTTCTAAGCAAAATGCACAGATGCCTGGCATTTGTTATCACAATGATAACCTATCATCATTATGAGTCATCACAACTGGCCCTTAGAAAGAGCCCTTCCTAGTCATTCAAGGAGGTGAAGGCTTTGCTTGCACTTCCTTCCACTGGCTATACTTCCTCAGCATTGGCTTCTGTGGACTCTGCCTTAATAAAAAGAAACTAAATGGGAAATGATACTGTTTCAAGAAGATATAAGGTAAGGATCTTCTAGGCTATTTAGCCAGACTGTTTTTTTTTTCTTTCTTAAAAATGTTTCTGTATTTATTTATTGTTGGCTGCACTGGGTATTCACTGCTGCAGGGCTTTCTCTAGCTGTGGTGAGTGGGGGCTACTCTCTAGCTGCAATTGCACGGACTTCTCATTGTCACGGCTTCTCTTGTTGCGGAGCATAGGCTCTAGGTATGTGGACGTCAGCAGCTGCAGCACACAGGCTCAGTAGTTGTGGCTTGTGGGTTTATATACTTCTGGGCATGCGGGATCTTCCCAGATGAGGGATTAAACCCATGTCCCCTGCATTGGCAGGTAAAGAGTTCTTAACCACTGGACCACCAGAGAAGTCCTAGCCAGATTAAAGATCCTAGGCCTGGGAGAGAGGCTTAACCTATAGGGAACTCCTTCCCCATCTGCCTATCCCCAGAAAGTAGTCATCAATCAGTCAATCAGTTCAGTCACTCAGTCGTGTTCGACTCTTTGTGACCCCATGAATTGCAGCACGCCAGGCCTCCCTGTCCATCATCATCTCCCGGAGTTCACTCAGACTCACGTCCATCGAGTCAGTGATGCCATCCAGCCATTTCATCCTCTGTCGTCCCCTTCTCCTCCTGCCCCCACTCCCTCCCAGCATCAGAGTCTTTTCCAATGAGTCAACTCTTTGCATGAGGTGGCCAAAGTACTGGAGTTTCAGCTTTAGCATCGTTCCTTCCAAAGAAATCCCAGGGCTGATCTCCTTTAGAATGGACTGGTTGGATTTCCTTGAAGTCCAAGGGACTAGCAAGAGTCTTCTCCAACACCACAGTTCAAACGCATCAATTCTTCAGTGCTCAACTTTCTTCACAGTCCAACTCTCACATCCATACATGACCACTGGAAAACAATAGCCTTGACTAGACGGACCTTTGTTGGCAAAGTCATGTCTCCGCTTTTCAATATGCTGTCTAGGTTGGTCATAACTTTTCTTCCAAGGAGTAAGCATCTTTTAATTTTATGGCTGCAGTCACAATCTGCAAGTGATTTTGGAGCCCAAAAAATAAAGTCTGACACTGTTTCCACTGTTTCCCCATCTATCTCCCATGAAGTGATCAGACCAGATGCCATGATCTTCGTTTTCTGAAGGTTGAGCTTTAAGCCAAGTTTTTCACTCTCCTCTTTCACTTTCATCAAGAGGCTTTTTAGTTTTTCTTCACTTTCTGCCATAAGGGTGGTGTCATCTGCATATCTGAGGTTATTGATATTTCTCCTGGCAATCAGCTTGTGCTGCTTCCAGTCCAGCGTTTCTCATGATGTACTCTGCATATAAGTTAAATAAGCAGGGTGACAATATGCAGCCTTAATGTACTCCTTTTCCTATTTGGAACCAGTCTGTTGTTCCATGTCCAGTTCTAATTATTGTTTTCTAACCTACATATAGGTTTCTCAAGAGGCAGGTCAGGTGGTCTGGTATTCCCATCAATTTCAGAATTTTCCACAGTTTATTGTGATCCACACAGTCAAAGGCTTTGGCATAGTCAAGAAAACAGGAATAGATGTTTTTCTGGAACTCTCTTGCTTTTTCCATGATCCAGCGCATGTTGGCAATTTGATCTCTGGTTCCTCTGCCTTTTCTAGAACCAGCTTGAACATCTGGAAGTCCACCGTTCACGTATTGCTGAAGCCTGGCTTGGAGAATTTTGAGCATTACTTTACTAGCGTGTGAGATGAGTGCAATTGTGTGGTAGTTTGAGTATTCTTTGGCATTGCCTTTCTTTGGGATTGGAATGAAAACTGACCTTTTCCAGTCCTGTGGCAACTGCTGAGTTTTCCAAATTTGCTGACATATTGAGTGCAACACTTTCACAACATCATCTTTCAGGATTTGAAACAGCTCTACTGGAATTCCATCACCTCCACTAGCTTTGTTCGTAGTGATGCTTTCTAAGGCCCACTTGACTCCACATTCCAGGATGTCTGGCTCTAGATGAGTGGTCACACCATCGTGATTATCTGGGTCATGAAGATCTTTTTTGTACAGTTCTTCTGTGTATTCTTGCCACCTCTTCTTAATACCTTCTGTTAGGTCCATACCATTTCTGTCCTTTATCGAGCCCATCTTTGCATGAAATGTTCCCTTGGTGTCTCTAATTTTCTTGAAGAGATCTCTAGTTTTGCCGGTTCTGTTGTTTTCCTCGATTTCTTTATTGATCGCTGAGGAAGGCTTTCTTATCTCTTCTTGCTATTCTTTGGAACTCTGCATTCAGATGCTTGTATCTCTCCTTTTCTCCTTTGCTTTTCGCTTCTCTTCTTTTCACAGCTATTTGTAAGGCCTCCCCAGACAGCCATTTTACTTTTTTGCATTTCTTTTCCATGGGGATGGTCTTGATCCCTGTCTCCTGTACAATGTCACGAACCTCATTCCATAGTTCATCAGGCACTCTATCTATCAGATCTAGTCCCTAAATCTATTTCTCACTTCCACTGTATAATCATAAGGGATTTGATTTAGGTCATACCTGAATGGTCTAGTAGTTTTCCCTACTATCTTCAATTTAAGTCTGAATTTGGCAATAAGGAGTTCATGACCTGAGCCACAGTCAGCTCCTGGTCTTGTTTTTGCTGACTGTATAGAGCTTCTTCATCTCTGGCTGCAAAGAATGTAATCAATCTGATTTTGGTGTTGATCGTCTGGTGATGTCCATGTGTAGAGTCTTCTCTTGTGTTGTTGGAAGAGGGTGTTTGCTGTGACCAGTGCATTCTCTTGGCCAAACTCTATTAGCCTTTGCCCTGCTTCATTCCGCATCCCAAGGCCAAATTTGCCTGTTACTCCAGGTGTTTCTTGACTTCCTACTTTTGCATTCCAGTCCCCTATAATGAAAAGGACATCTTTTTTGGGTGTTAGTTCTAAAAGGTCTTGTAGGTCTTCATAGAACCATTCAACTTCAGCTTCTTCAGCATTACTGGTTAGGGCATAGACTTGCATTACCATGATATTGAATGGTTTGCCTTGGAAACAAACAAAGATCAATCTGTCGTTTTTGAGATTGCATCCAAGTACTGCATTTCAAACTCTTTTGTTGACCATGATGGCTACTCCAGTTCTTCTAAGGGATTCTTGCCTGCAGTAGTAGATATAATGGTCATCTGAGTTAAATTCACCCATTCCAGTCCATTTTAGTTCGCTGATTCCTAGAATGTCGATGTTCACCCTTGCCATCTCTTGTTTGACCACTTCCAATTTGCCTTGATTCATGGACCTGACATTCCAGGTTCCTATGCAATATTGCTCTTTACAGCATCAGACCTTGCTTCTATCACCAGTCACATCCACAACTGGCTATTGTTTTTACTTTGGCTTCATCCCTTCATTCTTTCTGGAGTTATTTTTCCACTGATCTCCAGTAGCATATTGGGCACCTACTGACCTGGGGAGTTCCTCTTTCAGTATCCTATCATTTTGCCTTTTCATTTGTTCATAAGGTTCTCAAGGGAAGAATACTGAAGTGGTTTGCCATTCCCTTCTCCAGTGGACCACATTCTGTTAGACCTCTCCAACATGCCCACCCATCTTGGGTGGCCTCATAGGGCATGGCTCAGTTTCATTGAGTTAGACAAGGCTGTGGTCCTATTGTGATTAGATTGACTAGTTTTCTGTGAGTATGGTTTCAGTGTGTCTGCCCTCTTGTAATACCTACCATCTTACTTGGGTTTCTCTTACTTTGAACATGGGGTATCTCTTCACGGCTGCTCCAGCAAAGTGCAGCCACTGCTCCTTACCTTAGGCGAGGGGTATCTCCTCACCACTGCCCCTCCTGACCTTGAACGTGGAATAGCTCCTCTAGGCCCTCTGGTGCCCACGCAGCCACCGCTCCTTGGACGTGGGGTCGCTCCTCCTGGCCGCCGCCCCTGGCCTCAGGTGGGTTAGCTCCTCCCGGCTGTCGCCCCTGACCTCGGACATGGGGTAGCTCCTCTCAGCAGCTCTCTGCATGTCGTCACAGCTGCCGTGCTCTTTTTTGAGTAAACCCAAACACAAATATTATACCTCCTTCTTATTAACTGTGTATTCCTAAATAATTTACTTAATCTGCCTTTTTCTTAGTTTTCTCATATGTAAAGCACAGATCCATCCAAGAAATCTGAATTACTGTTAAGGAAAGAAGGTCCTTTATCAAAATTCTGTTTCCACAATGTTAATCATGACTCCAGTGGGCAGAACAGAGGCACTGGAGGATGGCTTCTTGGTCTTGAGTTTCAGTTCTGTGGTGTTAGGAGGTCCTGTGAGCTCAAGCTTGTGTCCCTAGAAACACAGGCAGAAATAATCTTCAAGGAAGCCTGGAAAATCTACTGTGACCAGCGGCCCAGGCCCAACTCTGCCTGATGACTTCATCAACTTTCTGCAGGTTGGGGCAGCTGGGTTTCCTAGAACCAAGAGCACAGTAATGCCCCTTACCCGTGATAATGAAGGTGTAGATACTCTGCTCCAGCAGTTGTCAGCAGGGTCTAGTGTGTGCTTTTGATCTGAAGCAAGGTGGAACTGATTATATCGACTTTAGGTATATTGATATTAGTCACTTGCTCCCTACTATGCCATAGATTTCCATGCTTTAGGTTTTTGTGACCATGGCATTATTTTTTTGGATCTAAGGCATCTTGAAATCAAATCTTTAAGCAATCTCATCCTAAGCTATTCTTTGTTTATGTCTAATTTCAACAAAGATGAATTGAAAATGCCTAAAGTTACCCTCTCTCCTAAGATAACTAAAATACAAAGTATATGATTTTTGACATTGGGAATAAGCAGTAAAAGACAGAGTCTCCTGAAAAAAGAAGAAACAACCAAAGAAAGCCCTATGGTTGTCCCAGACTGATGCCTAGGAAGTGTTTCCTAGGCAAAGAACAGAGAGAGGAGTCCAAGGTAAGTTGAGTTGAGGAGATAGAGTTGGGAATTTGGGAAGTCCAAGGCAGCTAGAGTTCACAAAGTAAAGTATTAGAGAAATAGACTTGCATACAGAAAGGGCTCCAGAGCTATGCACAGGGTTCACCTTGATACTTTGGCTCAGTACTGATTAGTGCTTATGTATGAGGAAACTGGGCTTCCCCAGTGGTGCTGACAGTAAAGAATCTGCCTGCAATGCAGGAGACCTGGGTTCTGCCCCTGCATTGGGAAAATCCCCTGGAGAAGGAAACAGCAACCCACTCCAGTATTCCTGCCTAGAGAATTCCTTGGACAGAGGAACCTGGCAGGTTACAGTCCGTGGGGTCACAGAGAGGTGGACACAACTGAGTGACTGACAAACACATGAGGAAAGTAGCTTAGGTAGGAGAAAGAACCACTGGAAAAGAGAAGAAGAAACAACTCTCAAAGCTCATACAGGGCTGGGAATAGTTTATGTTCCCCAAAATTAGAGTGAAATAGGTTGGGTTTTCAGGAAGATGATTCCAGAGTATTGCCAAATTAGCCCCATGTAAAAGATTGCCTGACCTGCCTCTTGAGAAATCTGTATGCAGGTCAGGAAGCAACAGTTAGAACTGGACATGGAACAACAGACTGGTTCCAAATAGGAAAAGGAGTATGTCAAGGCTGTATATTGTCACCCTGCTTATTTAATTTCTATGCAGAGTACATTATGAGAAACGCTGGGCTGGAAGAAGCACAAGCTGGAATCAAGATTGCCAGGAGAAATATCAATAACCTCAGATATGCAGATAACACCACCCTTTTGGCAGAAAGTGAAGAAAAACTAAAAAGCCTCTTGATGAAAGTGAAAGAGAAGAGTGAAAAAGTTGGCTTAAAGCTCAACATTCAGAAAACGAAGATCATGGCATCTGGTCCCATCATTTCATGAGAAATAGATGGGGAAACAGTGGCAGGCTTTATTTTGAGGGGCTCCTATATCACTGCAGATGGTGATTGCAGCCATGAAATTAAAAGACACTTACTGCTTAGAAGAAAAGTTATGACCAACCTAAACAGCATATTAAAAAGAAGAGACATTACTTTGACAACAAAGGTCCATCTAGTCAAGGCTATGTTTTTTCCAGTACTCATGTATGGATGTGAGAGTTGGACTATGAAGAAAACTGAGAGCCGAAGAATTGATGCTTTTGAACTGTGGTGCTGGAGAAGACTCTTGAGAGTCCTTTGGACTGCAAGGAGATCCAACCAGTCCATCCTAAAGGAGATCACTGGAAGTGTTCTTCAAAGTGTTCGTTGAGTATTCATTGAAGGACTGATGTTGAAGCTGAAACTCCAATACTTTGGCCACCTGATGCAAAGAGCTGACTCATTTCAAAAGACCCTGATGCTAGGAAAGATTGAGGGCAGGAGGAGAAGGGGATGACAGAGGATGAGATGGTTGGATGGCATCACTGACTAAATGGAGATGAGTTTGAATAAACTCTGGGAGTCGGTGAATGACAGTGAGGCCTGGCATGCTTCAGTCCATGGGGGTTGCAGAGAGTTGGACATGACTGAGCAACTGAACTGAACTGAACTGAAAAGATTGCCAGGTCCCACTTACTGAGGTTTAAAAACAAACCTCAGAACAATCAGATGAAAGAACTATTAAACAAAGACATTAAAACAAATATTTCATATGCAAGTACATTCCATATACTCAGGAAGATAGTGGAAATCATGGACATGTTAAGGAGATATATAAAAGATATTTTTTAAAGATCCAAATTGAACTTTTATAGATAAAAAATACTCCTAATATGAAAAAATATAATAAAAAATGTTAAAAGCACTGTAGAAAAATGTTCAGTAAACAATAATAAGAATAATGATAGAAGGAGTCTAAATAAACTACAGAGAGAAAAATTATTGAAAAAAAATTACCAAAGTACAAATGAGCTGTGGAAGAACTTTAAGTAGTCTAATATATGTATAATTTATGGCCATAAATGAAAGGAAAAGGAAAGAGGAAGATGTAGAAAAATTTTGAAGAAAAAATTTTTTTTCAAAATTTGGTGAAAACTACAGACACGGATCCAAGAAGTTCAAAAGAAGAAACATTACAAAAAGTATACCAAGGCATATCAAAATCAGATTGCTCAAAACCCATGATAAAGCAAAAACATTTTAAAAATGGAGATTAAAAAACAAAAAGAAATATATCACATGTAGAGGAACAGGGTAAGAATCACAAAAGATTTATTGTTGAGTACAATATAAGGCAGAAGAAAGTGGAGCAACATCTTTAAAATGCTTAAAGAAGAAAACCATCAACCTAGAATTCTGTAAATATTTAAACATTAAGCAACACCTATATAACTAAACCTTGGGTCAAAGAAGAAATCACAAGGGTCCATATAAAGTATTTTGAACTGAAATAAATCTAGTGTAAGAAGAAAGCAAATAATAACAGTCTAAACCAATAAAATAAAAAGAGAATAACAATAGATAAAATCAGTGAAACAAAAGCTTGTTCTTTGAGAATATCAATAAAACTCATAAACTTGTACACAGATTGTTCATGACCAAAAAAAGAGAGACGACACTAATAACAAATTAAAACAAGAAAGTGGATTTCACAATATATCCTATGGGATTAAAAAAAATAACAAAGGACTATTATAACCAACTTTATGCTAATAAATTCGGCAACTTAGATGAAATGTTAAAAACTATTTTTAAAGGCATTATCTACTGAAGCTCTCTTTAAAAGAAGCATATAATCTGAATAGTGTTAAGCCTATTAAAGAAATTTCATTTGTAGCGAAAAATCTTTCCATGAAGAAATCTCCAGGCCCAGATGACTTCACCAGCAAGTTCTACCAAACATTTAAGGAAGAAATAATACTGATTCTACACAAATTTTTCCTTTAAAAAAATGAATAAAAGTAGGAAGGAAGAATAGAACGTGTTACCTTGCATGGCAAAGGGGACTTTGTAGAAGTAATTAAACTTAAGGACCTTAGGATGGAGAGACTAATCTGCATTATCCTGGTGGACCCAATGTAATCACAAGAGTCCTTTCACTTAAGAAAGAGGAGACTTAAAATGAGAGATCAAAGAAGATATTACACTTCTGGCTTTGAAGATAAAGGAAGATGATATGAGCCAAGGAATGCAGCTAGCCTCCAGAAGCCAGAAAAGGCAAGGAAACTGATTCTGTCCTAGGGCCTCCAGAAGGAAGTCAGCCCTGTCAATATCTTGATTTTAGCATAGTAAAATTCATCTTGGACTTCTGATCTCCATAACTGTATGATAATATATTTTTGTTGTGATGAGCCACAAAATCTGTTACTTTGTTGAGCAGCAATAAAAAACTGATATGATAAAGAGGGACCACTTACAATTTATTCTATGATGCCTGCACTACCTTGGTAGAAAAACCAGACAATGATATTACAATAAAGAACCCACAGAATATAATCACTAAATGTCATTACCACATTTTAGCAAACCCAGTCTATCAATATATAAAGAAGATGATTCATTGTGACCAAATGGAGTTTAACCAAAGAAAACTATTATGGTAATACTCCATTGTTTTCCAACCTGCTCCAAATTCACTGAAAAGACCTAGCCTCCAGCAACCCATCCTATATTGTCTTCCATCTTTCCCCATTCCACCCTTAAATTAGAATTTATCTGCATCAGTCTTCTCTCCATTTCCTAAATACTTAAAATACTTCCATATGCTCATACCTTTGCCCATGCCATTCCCCTGCAAACACCACCCACAATGGCCCTCTCAATGGGGAACATTTATTCCTCCTTCAGATCCTAGAACATATATCTTCTGTTCTGAGAAGACTTCCCCTTCTGCCTCAGGCTTCTCTTCCCTATCTCTCCTATCTCTCCCACAACATGCTATTAAAACTTCTATTATAGGACTTCACCATCTTTTATATTAATTTCTTTCTTCCTAGACTGTGAGTTCTACCAGGGCAAGAATAGTATTTACCTTTGAATCTTCAATGGCTAGCATATTGTCTGGCATGTGGGAGATTTTTCATAAATTATTGGTCAATAAGCACCTTAGCAGAGAATAGTTGACAGCCACTTGAGATACAATCTAGTGCTTTACAGAAAGAGGCAATCAATCCAAAAGGAAGAAAAGATCCTCAGAGGGGCTTGGAAGAGCTCCAAAAACAAACACATCATCTTTTCCATTCAAAATGTCATCATCTGACTTATGTATGCATAGTCCCACTATGTCCAAGTATTTATACATATAATATTCTATTTGGAGGCAATGAGGAAGGTGTGACTAATTCTACTTTTCTGATGAAGAAACTGAAGCTCAGAAAGGATGAATTATTCAGCCAAGGTTGTAGTATGAGATAGTAGATGAGGACAAGGTCTACTTCCAACCTGGCTGACAGTATCCTACTCTGACTTCTTCTTTTGAGCATATGCCACAGTTGTCAAACCCTGCTTCAAGGAAGTAAAAATTAATAGAGCCTTTGTGCTGGCCTCTATGTATCCCATCTGATTTCTGAATTGCCCATCCTTTGGATGACTTCCACCACAGGTCAAGGTGTTGGAAGTCTTCCCGGCCCTGTACCAAGCTCCTCTTACTTCCAGACCTTCTAGGCATTGCTTTTACCTCCAATAAAGTGCTCAGCTCCCCTTATCTCTCTCCTCAAAATACTAGTAACAACAGAAAAAAGAATGTTTGAACTGAAGCTTAATAGGTAAACCCACATAGTAGGCTAAGAGCCCACTGAGTCTTTCCTATTTCACATCTTCAGGTCAGTTCAGTTCAGTTCAGTCACTCAGTCGTGTCTGACTCTTTGCGACCCCATGAATCGCAGCACACCAGGCCTCCCTGTCCATCACCATCTCCCGGAGTTCACTCAGACTCATGTCCATCGAGTCAGTGATGCCATCCAGCCATCTCATTCTGGGTCGTCCCCTTCTCCTCCTGCCCCCATCCCTCCCAACATCAGAATCTTTTCCAGTGAGTCAACTCTTCGCATGAGGTGGCCAAAGTACTGGAGTTTCAGCTTTAACATCATTCCTTCCAAAGAAATCCCAGGGCTGATCTCCTTCAGAATGGACTGGTTGGATCTCCTTGCAGTCCAAGGGACCCTCAAGAGTCTTCTCCAACACCACAGTTCAAATGCATCAATTCTTCGGCACTCAGCCTTCTCCACAGTCCAACTCTCACATCCATACATGACCACAGGAAAAACCATAGCCTTGATTAGACGGACCTTTGTCGGCAAAGTAATGTCTCTGCTTTTGGATATACTATCTAGGTTGGTCATAACTTTTCTTCCAAGGAGTAAGCGTCTCTTAATTTCATGGCTGCACTCACTGTCTGCAGTGATTTTGGAGCCCAAGAAAATAAAGTCTGACACTGTTTCCACTGTTTCCCCATCTATTTCCCATGAAGTGATGGGACCGGATGCTATGATCTTCGTTTTCTGTATGTTGAGCTTTAAGCCAACTTTTTCACTCTCCTCTTTCACATTCATCAACAGGCTTTTTAGCTCCTCTTCACTTTCTGCCATAAGGGTGGTGTCATCTGCATATCTGAGGTTATTGATATTTCTCCTGGCAATCTTGATTCCAGCTTGTGTTTCTTTCAGTCCAGCATTTCTCATGATGTACTCTGCATAGAAGTTAAATAAGCAGGGTGACAATATACAGCCTTGACATACTCCTTGTCCTATTTGGAACCAGTCTGTTGGTCCATGTCCAGTTCTAACCGTTGCTTCCTGACCTGCATACAGGTTTCCCAAGAGGCAGGTTAGGTGGTCTGGTATTCCCCTCTCTTTCAGAATTTTCCACAGTTTCTTGTGATCCACACAGTCAAAGGCTACGGCATAGTCAATAAAGCAGAAATGGATGTTTTTCTGGAACTCTCTTGCTTTTTCCATGATCCAGTGGATGTTCGCAATTTGATCCCTGGTTCCTCTGCCTTTTCTAAAACCAGCTTGAACATCAGGGAGTTCATGGTTCACGTATTGCTGAAGCCTGGCTTGGAAAATTTGGAACATTACTAGCGTGTGAGATGAGTGCAATTGTGCGGTAGTTTGAGCATTCTTTGGCATTGCCTTTCTTTGGGATTGGAATGAAAACGGAACTTTTCCAGTCCTGTGGCCACTGCTGAGTTTTCCAAATTTGCTGACATATTGAGTGCAGCACTTTCACAGCATCATCTTTCAGGATTTGAAACAGCTCTACTGGAATTCCATCACCTCCACTAGCTTTGTTCGTAGTGATGCTTTCTAAGGCCCATTTGACTTCACATTCCAGGATGTCTGGCTCTAGATTAGTGATCACAGCATCATGATTATCTGGGTCGTGAAGATCTTTTTTGTTCAGTTCTTCTGTGTATTCTTGCCACCTCTTCTTAATATCTTCTGCTTCTGTTAGGTCCAGACCATTTCTGTCCTTTATCGAGCCCATCTTTGCATGAAATATTCCCTTGGTATCTCTGATTTTCTTGAAGAGATCTCTAATCTTTCCCATTCTGTTGTTTTTCTCTATTTCTTTGCATTGATCGCTGAAGAAGGCTTTCTTACCTCTTCTTGCTATTCTTTGAAACTCTGCATTCAGATGCTTATAGCTTTCCTTTCTCCATTTTTTTCACCTCTCTTCTCTTCTCCCCAGACAGCCATTTTGCTTTTTTGCATTTCTTTTCCATAGGGATGGTCTTGATCCCTGTCTCATGTACAGCATCACAAACCTCATTCCATAGTTCATCAGGCACTCTATCTATCAGATCTAGGCCCTTAAATCTATTTCTCACTTCCACTGTATAATCATAAGGGATTTGATTTAGGTCATACCTAAATTGTCTAGTGGTTTTCCCTACTTTCTTCAATTTAAGTCTGAATTTGGCAATAAGGAGTTCATGATCTGAGCCACAGTCAGCTCCTGGTCTTGTTTTTGTTGACTGTATAGAGCTTCTCCATCTTTGGCTGCAAAGAATATAATCAATCTGATTTTGGTTTTGACCATCTGGTGATGTCCATGTGTAGAGTCTTCTTTTGTGTTGTTGGAAGAGGGTGTTTGCTATGACCAGTGCATTTTCTTGGCAAAACTCTCTTAGTCTTTGCCCTGCTTCATATCGCATTACAAGGCCAAATTTGCCTGTTACTCCAGGTGTTTCTTGACTTCCTACTTTTGCATTCCAGTCCCCTATAATCTCCCAGACACACCCTACCAGCTCCAGGACGGTGCTGTCTTCCAGCCTGGGGGAGTCAGGGGTCACTGCCCCAAACTAATGTGCCTGCAGGTAATCCCTTTATGTTTATTTGCCATGTATCTTATCACACTAATTTCCTCGGTCTGCCTTTTGTTTTTTATCATTTCTGCTTATATATCTTCTTTACACATTCTGCTCAATTGTCTCCACATCCCCCTGAAACTTGGATAAAGTAGGTAAAATCGCTTTTGCTTTTGCCTCTACTCCTTACCTTGAAAATTTCCTTTAGACTGCCTCTTTTCAGATCCCATTACTCTCTGTCACCTGGAAAAGGAGCTGAATTCCCTTCCATTGATCATTTTTTCATTTGTTTAATGTCGTATTTTAATTTCTTCCTCTTTGAGGAGGAAATTGATCAATTTCTTTATACCTTTGCAACATTTCTCAGTTTTGCATTTATTTTAGTTATTACCATAGATAGCATGCTTAGAAAGATGCTGTCTCTATGGAGTGGCCTTTGGTCTCCAACAACCAAGAAGAACAAACAATAACCTTTGTGTAATGCTTTCCAGTATGAAAATGAGTCGTCAAGTCTGAGGACACAAGAAGAGAGGGCTGGGCTTTAAGCCGCATAAAATAGTAACAGTAATAACAATATCTGACAAAGTGATAAACTTTCACATAGATACGCTATCCACCTGATGGCCCCCCCCTCAACCTTTAACAACCATATAAGGTAAGCAGGGCAGGGCAGTTTCCAGCAATAATTTAAAAAATTACTTATTCCAGTGGTATGTGCTCACAAAGGTTTCTGCTTTTTTGTTTTTGCCATTTTGAATGTGACCTGGTGTATCTGGGCCTGCCTTCTCCTTCAGAAAGAAGGATTCGCTTGGCTCAAATTCTTCTTACCTATGCCCTCAGAAAATTTGTTCACTTTTTCCAAGGTTTCTGTCAACTCCAGGAAGTTTATGTCTTCATAGCCTCTTTTGACTCTAACTTCATGTCATTTCTCAACTCTTGTTCTTATTCTAACTCATACAGTTGTTTGCCCTTTAATTGACCAAGACATGGGTGGAACTCAGCCCTATTCTTTAATTTACAAACACACACATATACCCAATGCCTTTGTAAATAAGGAAGGTTGTATTAAGGGTTTGGAAACAAAGAGGAGTGGGTTTTTTACACGAAAAAATAATACAGAACTTCTATACTGAACATTAGATCTCCCTGTTCTAATCTTCCCACCCAGAGAGCAGGCCACCTGCTTTCACCTCTTTCCTCTCTCTTCTCTGTGCTACATTCTCTTCCCATCCTCCAAGTTCTATGGGAGAATCAACTACCATGTTTTTACCAGGTCTCAAGTTCCTGTTGTCAAATTCTCATCTTTTGCCCCAAACAAAGCTTTTTCCAAAAACAAAAACAAGAGAAAATCTGGAGATAACCATGAAGATCATCTTTTTGAATTACAAATATAAACAAGAGGCTCAAAATCTTTCTGTGACTTCCTGGGACTAGAGAGTTGATATCAGTTTCAATCCTCTGTCAATGGAAAGACAAAAAGCCTCAGAGACATAACTTTCCAATAAAGCTCCCAGTGCCAGGCTTTGGGTCTATTTTAAGATGTAATCAATTGTGCTTCAAACATTTTGGGGAGAGAGCATGGCATTCTCCACCCAGCTCCATGAGGTGTTTATGAAATAAAATTGTGATGTGTGACCTACTTGATACTTGTCTCATGTTGGTACAGAATTGTGGGTGTTGCCTCAGGAAGTGTAAATACTAATGTTATTTTGCTTCCACTGTGTGTGATACTTACTGAGCAATACCAATATAATTAGTTTCTGTTTCAGTAAAAACCCAATTTAAAGATCTTCTCTGTTTTTCTCCTTCCCTTTTGTATTGTCTTCATATACTACTCATTCCTTTTATTATAATGTGATTTGGTCTTGTTTTCCATCAATCACTATTTCCCAACAGTAATAAAAATAAATAAATAAATACTTTTTTCAAGTGGTAAACCCTCACCAAGAGTTCTACCCCAGATTGTATTTCTTTAGCCTGGACCGAGCCCCAGGTTGAATTTTCTGAGTAAATACAATACACATTAAAGCACTCCACACAATCAGTACCTGGGGATCCACACACCATCTCATCACAACCCCTTGTGCTATCTCCAGATACATGTCCCCAACACAATCTGGATGAGGAAGTCCAGGAGGGGTAGGACTTGAAACTAAGGAGGAGATCCCAAAGCTGGCACTGAGAGAAATGTATCTAGTCCTGAAACCATGTAACTCAGATTGGGACTCGAACCCATGGTCTTTTAACTGAGATCACACCTGGTCCCAAGACTTAATGAAGCTTAGGCTCTTGACATCTCATCGCAGAAAGAATTCAGTGAGAGAAAAATTGACAGGTAAGTGGATTTATTTAAAAAGAAACACACTTCATGGATAGAGTGCGGATTATCTCAGAAGGCGAGAGAGGCACCAGGGTAGGGAGTTGTCAGTTTTTATTGTTGTTGCTGCTCAGTTCCTAAGTTTTGTCTAACTCTTTGTGACCCCATGGACTGCAGCACACAAGGCTTCCCTGTCCTACACTATATCCCAGAATTTGCTCAAATTCATGTCCATGGAGTCAGTGATGCTATCTAACCATCTCATCCTCTGCCGCCTTCTCCTTTTGCCTTCAATCTTTCCCAGCATGAGTCCTTTCCAGTGAGTTGGCTCTTAGCATCAGGTAATCAAACTATTGGAGCTTCGGCTTCAGCGTGAGTCCTTCCAAGGGATATTCAGGGTTGATTTCCTTTAGGATTGATTGGTTTGATCTCCTTGCAGTCCAAGGGACTCTCAAGATCTTCTCCAGCACCAAAATATGAAAGCATCAGTTCTTTAGTGCTCAGCCTTATTTATGGCCCAGTTCTCACACCCATACATGACTACTGGAAAAACCATAGCTTTGACTAGACAGACCTTTGTTGGCAAAGTGATATCTCTGCTTTTTAGTATGCTGTCTAGGTTTTTCATAGCTTTTCTTCCAAGGAGCAAGTGTCTCTTAAATTCATGGCTGCAGTAACCATCAGCACTTATTTTGGATCCCAAGTAAATAAAATCAGTCACCACTTCCACTTTTCCCCCTTCCTATTTGCCATGAAGTGATGAAACTGGATGCCATTTTCTTGGTTTTTTGAATCCTGAGTTTTAAACCAGCTTTTTCACTCTTCTCTTTCACCTTCATCAAGAGGTTCTTTAGTTTATCCTCACTTTCTGCCAAAAGGGTGGTGTCATCTGCATATATGAGGTTGTTGATATTTCTCCCAGAAATCTTGATTCCAGCTTGTGATTCATTCAGCCCACAATTTCGCATGAGGTACTCTGCATATAAGTTAAATAAGTAGATTGACAATGTACAGCCTTGTCATACTGCTTTCCCAATTTTGAAGCAGTCAATTGTTCCAAATAGGTTCTAACTTACTTGGACCACAGCCACTTGGACTCACACGGACCACAGCCTTGTCTAACTCAATGAAACCAAGCCATACCATGTGGGGCAACCCAAGATGGATGGGTCAGGGTGGAGAGGTCTGACAGAATGTGGTTCACTGGAGAAGGGAATGGCAAACCACTTCAGTATTCTTCCCTTGAGAACCACAGGAACAGTATGAAAAGGCAAAAAGATAGGATACTGAAAGGGGAACTCCCCAGGTCGGTAAGTGCCCAATATGCTACTGGAGATCAGTGGAGATATAACTCCAGAAAGAATGAAGGGATGGAGCCAAAGTAAAAACAATACCCAGCTGTGGATGTGACTGGTGATAGAAGCAAGGTCCAATGCTGTAAAGACCAATATTACATAGGAACCTAGAATGTTACGTCCATGAATCAAGGCAAATTGGAAGTGGTCAAACAAGAGATGGCAAGAGTGAACGTTGACATTCTAGGAATCAGCGAACTAAAATGGACTGGAATGGGTGAATTTAACTCAGATGACCATTATATCTACTACTGTGGGCAGGAATCCCTTAGAAGAAACAGAGTAGCCATCATGGTCAACAAAAGAGTCTGAAATGCAGTACTTGGATGCAATCTCAAAATTGACAGAATGATCTTTGTTTGTTTCCAAGGCAAATCATTCAATATCACGGTAATCCAAGTCTATGCCCTAACCAGTAATGCTGAAGAAGCTGAAGTTGAATGGTTCTATGAAGACCTACAAGACCTTTTTGAACTTAAATCCAAAAAAGATGTCCTTTTCATTATAGGGGACTGGAATGCAAAAGTAGGAGTCAAGAAACACCTGGAGTAACAGGCAAATTTGCCCTTGGAGTATGGAATGAAGCAGGGCAAAGGCTAACAGAGTTCTGCCAAGAGAATGCACTGGTCATAGCAAACACCCTCTTCCAACAACACCAGAGAAGACTCTACACATGGACATCACCAGATGGTCAACACCGAAACCAGACTGATTATATTCTTTGCAGCCAAAGATGAAGAAGCTCTATACAGTCAGCAAAACCAAGACCAGGAGCTGACTGTGGCTCAGATCATGAACTCCTTATTGCCAAATTCAGACTTAAATTGAAGAAAGTAGGGGAAACTACTAGACCATTCAGGTATGACCTAAATCAAATCCCTTATGATTATACAGTGGAAGTGAGAAATAGATTTAAGGGACTAGATCTGATAGACAGAGTACCTGATGAACTATGGACGGGGGTTCGTGACATTCTACAGGAGACAGGATTCAAGACCATCCCCAAGAAAAAGAAATGCAAAAAAGCAAAATGGCTGTCTGAGGATGGCTTACAAATAGCTGTGAAAAGAAGAGAAGTGAAAAGCAAAGGAGAAAAAAAAAGTTATACCCATTTGAATGCAGAGTTCCAAAGAATAGAAAGGAGAGATAAGAAAGCCTTCTTTAGCGATCAATGCAAAGAAATAGAGCAAAACAACAGAAGGGGAGAAACTAGACATTGCTTCAAGAAAATTAGAGATACTAAGGGAACATTTCATGCAAAGAAGTTTCAATAAAGGACAGAAATGATATGGACCTAACAGAAGCAGAAGATATTAAGAAGAGGTGTCAAGAATACACAGAAGAACTATACAAAAAAGATCTTCACGACCCAGATAATAACGATGGTGTGATCACTCATCTAGAGGCAGACATCTTGGAATATGAAGTCAAGTGGGCCTTAGAAAGCATCACTACAAAGCTAGTGGAGGTGATGGAATTCCAGTAGAGCTGTTTCAAATCCTGAAAGATGATGCTGTGAAAGTGCTGCACTCAATATGCCAGCAAATTTGGAAAAGTCAGCAGTGGCCACAGGACTGGAAAAGGTCCGTTTTCATTCCAATCCCAAAGAAAGGCAATGCCAAAGAATGCTCAAACTACCGCACAATTGCACTCATCTCACACGCTAGTAACGTAATGCTCAAAATTCTCCAAGCCAGGCTTCAGCAATACGTGAACCATGAACTTCCAGATGTTCAAGCTGCTTTTAGAAAAGGCAGAGGAACCAGAGATCAAATTGCCAACATCCGCTGGATCATGGAAAAAGCAAGAGAGTTCCAGAAAAACATCCATTTCTGCTTTATTGACTATGCCGTAGCCTTTGACTGTGTGGATCACAAGAAACTGTGGAAAATTCTGAAAGAGATGGGAATACCAGACCACCTGCCGTGCCTCTTGAGAAACCTGTATGCAGGTCAGGAAGCAACAGCTCGAACTGGACATGGAACAACAGACTGGTTCCAAATAGGAAAAGGAGTATGTCAAGGCTGTATATTGTCACCCTGCTTATTTAACTTATATGCAGAGTACATCATGAGAAACGCTGGGCTGGAAGAAGCACAAGCTGGAATCAAGATTGCCAGGAGAAATAGCAATAATCTCAGATATGCAGATGATACCACCCTTATGGCAGAAAGTGAAGAGGAACTAAAAAGCCTCTTGATGAAAGTGAAAAAGGAGAGTGTGAAATTTGGCTTAAAGCTCAGCATTCAGAAAACAAAGATCATGGCATCTGGTCCCATCACTTCATGAGAAATAGATGGGGAAACAGTGGAAACAATGTCAGACTTTATTTTTGTGGGCTCCAATATCACTGCAGATGGTGACTACAGCCATGAAATTAAAAGATGCTTACTCCTTGGAAGGAATGTTATGGCCAATCTAGACAGCATATTCAAAAGCAGAGACATCACTTTGCCAACAAAGGTCAGTCTAGTCAAGGCTATGATATTTCCAGTACTCATGTATGATTTGAGAGTTGGACTATAAGGAAAGCTGAGCGCCAAAGAATTGATGCTTTTAAACCGTGGTGTTGGAGAAGACTCTTGAGAGTCCCTTGGACTGCAAGGAGATCCAACCAGTCCATCCTAAAGGAGATCAGTCTTAGGTGTTCATTGGAAGGACTGATGTTGAAGCTGAAACTCCAATACTTTGGCCACCTCATGCGAGAGTTGACTCATTGGAAAAGACCCTGATGCTGGGAGGGATTCGGGGCAGGAGCAGAAGGGGACGACAGAGGATGAGATGCCTGGATGGCATCACCGACTCGATGGAAATTAGTTTGGGTAAAGTTCAGGAGTTGGTGATGGACAGGGAGGCCTGGCGTGCTGCAATTCATGGGGTCACAAAGAGTTGAACACAACTGAGCAACTGAACTGAACCGAACTGAAGGTTCTAACTGTTGCTTCTTGACCCACATACAGGTTTCTCAGGAGACAGGTAAGGTTGTCTTGTATTCCATTTTTTTTAAGAATTTTCCACAGTTTGTTGTGATCCATACAGTAAAATACTTTATTGTAATCAATGAATCAGAAGTAGATATTTTTATAGGCATGGGTAATTTCCTAGGCTAATGAGTGGCTGAAGTATTCCAGCTATTTGAGGGAAGTGATGGGGATTTCTAAGAATTGGGCCACTGACCACTTTTTTACCTTTATGGTCAAACTTTGAACTGTCATGGCATTGGTGGGTTTGTCATTTAGCCTGCTGACGTGTCAAAATGAGTGTATGCTGAGGCTCAGGGTCTAGTGGAAGTCAACTCATCAGCCATCTTGGACCTATTTTGTTCTAATCAGTTTGAGTCACGTCCTTGGCCTAGGTCACTCTTTTAAAGGTTGTGCCCTGTCCCTTTCCCTCCCATCAGAAGGACTGGGAAACTGAGCAGGTTACTAAGATAAAGTCAGCACCCTCATTTGACATTTTGTGAACAACCACTATGTATTGGGCGTTGTTTTGAAGGCCTGAGAAAACAGCAATGACAAAATTAAACATAGTCGCTACCCTTACGGAGTTTATAATCCAGCGATGAAGACAGGTCATAATTAAGTAATCCCAGAAATGATTATTAATAATATGATACATGCTGTGAGGAAGGTACAGAGGGATTTAAGGATGCACGATAGTGAGCCCTCACTGAGTCTGGGAAGTCAAAAGCGTTGCTGAAGGAGTGGCATTTAGGCTGAGATCTGAAGGATGACTTGGCTATGTGAAAGATATGCGACAGAGAGAAAAGATCTTAATGAGGAAGGGAATCAACACACACTAAGTAGTCCTGCAGTCAGTAAGTGTTTATTAAGCACCCACTATATACTGGCATTTGGAATACAAAGATCCCTGCCCTTATGGCGTTTACATTTTTGCAGAATGTAAAATGTAAAGCGGAGAGCACACAGGTGAAAATTAGGCAATGCTAATCACCTCGGTGTGACTAAATGTAAACAGGAGAGTTTGGAAATTAGGTTGCAGATTACAAAATCTTTCATCACATGGTGGAGCAGGAGATCACAAGGAGCCTACTTTCCTGGATCCTGTAAAGGCAGGGGTGGCATCTCAATCATCTTTGTAAGTCCAGAATATAATAGTGCCTGACTGGTGGCAGCTGCGTGGCAGCATATGAATGAATAAATGACTTTAGACAGGCCAGTGAACAATGAGAAATACATTTTAGAAAGAGAATCTTTGGTATAAGGCAGATAAATTAGGAGCTTAGTGTTAACGTATATATACTACCATAGTATACCCAATATAGATAAACATATACACACAACATAGACAAACAACAAGGACCTAATATATAGCACAGGGAACTATATGCAATGTTTTGTAATAACCTATAAAGGAAAAAAATTGAAAAGAATATATATATTCTTTTTCAGATCACTTTGCTGTACACTTGAAGCTAACCCACATTGCAAATTAACTAATTTCAACTTTTTCAAAGAGATTGGAAACAAAAGATAATCCTCAGTGTAATATACAAGATGGGATTGAGCCCAGACCAGACTAGAAGGAATTGCAACTAGACAATTGCAAAGATAAAAGATCAGCAGTTGCCATGTGGGTTTGCCTGTTTATTTATAAATTGTATCCATCAGTACCACAACACTGATACTGTATAGTCGTTAATAAAACACAAATAAAATAGGAATTTTATTATTTTCTTCCTCTCCTCCAGTGGAGACTGTTCTGGAGACTAGTGCTCTGGCTGATGAGGACTGAACACAAACAGAGACAAAGGAGCTGGAGAAGGGTGTGTTTGAGGACAAGTAGGGGTCTGCTTCCCACACAGCACAAGGGCTGGACAGCAACTAATGAGAAAGATCACGTGTGGATAGACAATGACACCGAACTGTTGCTCCAACAAATTCTACTATCTGACCCACATGAAAGAATTTGGTCAGACATATCTCTTCCAAGATTAGCTGGTGTTTGGCAGGATAACCTGAGTGAAGTAAGAAGACCAAAGGGAAGTTGTCTAAAAGAAATGTGGTTGACAGCAAAGCAAATCCAGGTGCCTGCCTTCTGCTGTGGGTGTTTACTGACCTGATCTACTGTGAGTGAAATCTCACCTGGGGCCTCATGCCATGAAATCAGTTTACAGTTTATCCCTTTGAGTCATGAACCCAAAATAGAGAAGCCTCTAAAGAAGCGAAGTCTCTCAGTCGTATCCGACTCATTGCGACCCCATGGACTGTAGCCTACCAAGCTCCTCCGTCCATGGGATTTTCCAGGCAAGAGTACTGGAGTGGGTTGCCATTTCCTTCTCCAGGGGATCTTCCTGACCCAGGGATTGAACCCCGGTCTCCCTCATTGTAGGCATACGCGTTTACCATCTGAGCCACCAGGGAAGTATGATCAAAATAGAGATGGGAGAGGCAATAGCCAGAAGGCTTATCACATTGATGATTCATCCACTCTAGAAATCCCTATAGGCAGAAATGATATTTTCTCTGTCTGCCCAGACTCACACTGTCCATCACCTACCCTGGTAATGATGATCACTACCATTTATTGAGCGCCCACCATGGGCCAGGCATTGATCTAGAAAATTTACATTGAGTTAATGCTCACAGCAGCCTTGTGAAGAAGACATTTTGCTTTCCCTGTTCTCATGTGTATACAAGGAAAGTGAGAATTAGGAGCAATGACATTGTACCACCAGTACTTGTCCAAACTGAGATTAGAACTCAAGTATGTCTGACTGTGATTCAGCTCATAAAGAATCTGCCTGCAATGTCGGAGACCTGGGTTCAGTCTCTGGGTTGGAAAGATTCCCTGGGGGAGGCCATGGCAACCACTCCAGTCCTCTTGCCTGGAGAATCCCCATGGACAAAGGAGCCTGGTGGGCTCCAGTCCATGGGGTTACAAAGAGTCAGACATGACTGGGCAACGAAGTACAGCATCCCTGACTCCAACAAAGTACAGCACGGCATGCCTGACTCCAACTGCATTAGCCTTCCACTATACCTGGGAGCCATGGGCTCTGGTCCTAACCTCCTTTCTGGGCTCGTCAATCCCCATGCCTGCCCTTTCAGGGGCTATTCTCTGCCACACTAAATTTCCTGCTTCTTCCTTACACACCATCCTCTCCATCACGCTTCTCAACTTGTATACCAATGCTATGAGTCCACAAACCACATTTTGAATAACAAGGACCTAGAAACTGACTACAAAGGCAGAATCTCATTTCTGGGCCCCCCATGCCCCCACCCCAGACCTATTGAATCAATCTTTTAAGAAGATCTCCAGGGGATTTATACATGCATTATAATTTAAGAAGCACTGATCTCAACCCAAAATATCCTTTCTTTTGTTCTGCACCATACGACTCTTTACTCAATATCATTTGAGCATTTACTACGTGCCAGGCACTGTGTTTAGAACTAAAGACACAAAATCAAATTAAATATGAGGCACAAACTTAAGATGATAATGTATTCATGAGAAAGATATATAATAAATAGTATTTTTTAAAGGGTGAGCACTATGAACAAGGTAAGAACAGGATGTAGTATCTTACATATACAACTGTAAGCACCATCCTAATATCAGATACTAAGAAAAGTCTCAATGACATTTCTGAAGGAAAATAAAGAAGGGAAGGCAAAAGACAAAAAAGGAAGGAAGGAAATATGATAGAAGGAACTGCACTAAGCTGGAATTTCCGGGGAGTTCTCTGGCAGTCCAGCGGTTAGGACTTTGCTCTTCCACTGCAGGGGGCACAGGTTCAATCTCTGGTCAGGGAACTAAGATCCCACAAGCTGCGCTGTGTGCTCTGAAATGCATAAATAAAATAAACCACAATTTCTAAAATGACAACTCAGACGAGACATACTCATCAATGACTTCCCCATGGGGTAGCTTCATTTGGATGCGCGGATATATCCCGATATCAAGATCACTGCAACCCCCAACCCACCAAACTCTCCTTCTCTCAAATTAGCCTAGAAATTTGGATTTATCCTTAATGCTTTCTTCTCCTTTAATCTTATAAAGCTATTAAAATTGCTATTATTCTATTCATTCATGTATGAGTTATTCAGTGTTCAGTGTATGCTCTGAGCAGGAGTTCAGGGGTTGAAAAGATCATAGCTAGCTGAAGTGCTTGCAGAAGTTCTCATGAGTCAGGGGGTCAGAGTGTGTGGTCAGACCCAGATCTGAATCTTGGCACAACCACTTGCTAGTTTTGATCCTGGGGCAGATTCCTACTCTCTTGGCACTACTGTCTGTAAAAGAGGATAATGATATTACCTCACAGACCTAGAGGAGGAATCAGTGAGACATATACCATTCTATTATTATGATTGTGTGGAGCAGGGTGGGATATGAACTTTCAGTCAACAACATAACTTACAAAGAGAGAAGAGGAAAGAATGGAGACCTCTTGAGGGACAGGTGAGCCATCTGCTTGGCCTGAAATCCAGGGTATAGTAGAAGCAGAGAAAAAAAGGCTAGAAGCACTACTTGGGGTTCCATCAATGGAGCACTTCAATACCAATTCAAAAGATCTGCAGTGAATTCAAATAATAACAAAAACTACCCGAAGTTTCTAGAATAGGTGGGATTAGGATCAAAATTTGCTCTGCCTTGATGTGTGGGAGGAGAATGGCAAAGATGGAGAGGGAAGAAGCTTCACCTAGAAACAAGGTCATCAAGAGGAGACCCTGGTTTGCAGGAAGAGAAGTGTCAACTCACTGAGATGAAGAAGTTGGCAGTATATCCACATGGAAACATCTAGAGGCAGATGGACAAGCTGGTGTTGAGCTCAGGAAATATTTGGGCTGGAGGGAAGAACTTGGAAGACATCACTGAATAATAAATAATTTTGAAAATAACAACCTAGATGTCCATCAGCAGATGAATGGATAAGAAAGCTGTGGTACATACACACAATGGAGTATTACTCAGCCATTAAAAAGAATACACTTGAATCAGTCCTAAGGAGGTGGATGAAATGGGAACCTATTATACAGAGTGAAGTAAGCCAGAAAAAAAAAAATACCAATACAGTATACTAACACATATATATGGAATTTAGAAAGATGGTAATGATAACCCTCTATGCGAGACAGCAAAAGAGACACAGATGTATAGAACAGTCTTTTGGACTCTGTGGGAGAGGGAGAGGGTGGGATGATTTGGGTGAATGGCATTGAAACATGTATAATATCATATAAGAAATGAATCACCAGTCTAAGTTTGATGCAGGACACAGCATGCTTGGGGCTGGTGCACTGGGATGACCCAGAGAGATGGTATGGGGAGGGAAGTGGGAGGGGGGGATTTAGGATTGGGAACACGTGTACACCCGTGGTGGATTCATGTTGATGTATGGCAAAACCAATACAGCATTGAAAGGAAAATAAAGTTAAAAAAAAATTTTTTTTCAAGAAAATAATAGTTAAAACCAGCAACATGGGTAAATGACTTGAGGGAGTTCAGGCTGGGGAGGAGGGCTCCTTAGGAAATATACCCTGGGGGAAGGCAGGAAGCAAAAGGAGTCAGAGAAGCCAAGAGAACTGGGATTTGCAGAATCCTGGAATTAAAAGAAAGGCTTCAAGGGATATCCTAAGTTGTCCAGTGGCTAAGACTCTGTATTCCCAATGCAGGGGGTCCAGGTTCAATCCCTTGTCAGGAAAGTAGATCCTACATGCTGCATCTAAGATCCAGCGCAGCCAAGTAAACAAATATTTTTTTTAAAAAAGCACATGCTGTATGTATTTTAAAAAGAAGAGCATCAAGCCCTGCATGTAAGGACTGAGAAAAGGATTTTGTGGCAAAGACAGGCACAAATGACATTCAACAAGATAGCTCACCAACTAAAGCATCCTTGGTAGTGTCTGCAGCCTATTGTAATGCAAGGCTGCTAGAAAAACTTGATGAATACTGGCCACTTGAAGAAGCTGCTGCACCTTGAGCTGAACGCATTCAGCAAAGCAGCCTGAGTCCATTGCCAGGGTCCACTTCCTGTAAGGCTTCTTAGCCGAGCTTGGAAAAGAAACTGGTTACTCTGACTTGAAGTGGTGGTAGGAGGGCTTTACCCCCGAAAGAGTCATTTCTTTAATCATATTCTCTAAGATCTTGAGAATTCAGTTAACCCCTTGCTTGCCTTCAGACCATCTAAGTCAAATAGAAATTATCTCCCTTTTAAGAAGTTCCAGGGGTAATTCCTCAACAATTTTTGGTGGTCTGTTACAGTCTCTGAAAACTCTTACCAAGATCAACTAGAAAATAGGACTTTGTGACCCAGAGTTTCCAAAAAGCTCACTTGACAAATTGAGTAATGAGTCAACTGACAGGAAAAAGAAAGTCAGAGACTGACCAGCTTCTGGAAACATGGAGTGTGGGGTCACTGGAGGCTGAGGGAGAGGGTTGTAAAGGGGATACAGAGGCCAACATCCTGGAGAGTGCACTCAAGGGCTCTCACTCGGAGAACTGAGAGGCTCTGTCATGCACAAGAACATCAGAAGCATGAAGTACAAAGGAAGAATTGTGTGTGTGCCCTGAGAATAAACTCGAACGAAGTTATTCACAAGGAATGATTGTCTCTGAGGTCCTGTCATTAAAGCTTTTCCATTTCTTGGTGTTTAGGACTGATAACCTTCGAGAGTAGATAATAGTGCTCAAGACAAAGGGCATTGATTTGACACCAAGCTCAACATTCAGAAAACGAAGATCATGGCATCTGGTCCCATCACTTCATGGGAAATAGATGGGGAAACAGTGGAAACAGTGTCAGACTTTATTTTGGGGGGCTCCAGAATCACTGCAGATGATGACTGCAGCCATGAAATTAAAAGACACTTACTCCTTGGAAGAAAAGTTATGACCAACCTAGAAAGCATATTGAAAAGCAGAGACATTACTTTGCCAACTAAGGTCCATCTAGTCAAGGCTATGGTTTTTCTTGTGGTCATGTATGGATGTGAGAGTTGGACTGTGAAGAAAGCTGAGTGCCGAAGAATTGATGCTTTTCAACTGTGGTGCTGGAGAAGACTCTTGAGAGTCCCTTGGACTGCAAGGAGATCCAACCAGTCCATTCTAAAGGAAATCAACCCTGGGATTTCTTTGGAAGGAACGATGCTAAAGCTGAGACTCCAGTACTTTGGCCACCTCATGCAAAGAGTTGACTCATTGGAAAAGACTCTGATGCTGGGAGGGATTGGGGGCAGGAAGAGAAGGGAACGACAGAGGATGAGATGGCTGGATGGCATCACTCACTCGACGGATGTGAGTCTGAGTAAACTCTGGCAGATGGTGATGGACAGGGAGGCCTGGCGTGCTGCAATTCATGGGGTCGCAAAGAGTCAGACACGACTGAGCGACTGAACTGAACTAAACTGAGGGATGCTAGAGAGAGAGACAAAGCGAGTGGAGGACAAAGAGGTGTCATGCAGAAAGAAGTAGATTAAAAAATATATGTTCATTGGGCTTCCCTGGTGGCTCAGTGGTAAAGAATCTGCGTGCCAATGCAGAAGGTACAGGTTCAATCCCTGGTCCGGGAAGATCCCACATGCCATGGAGCAACAAAGCTCATACACCAAAACTACCGAGCCTGCATGCACTGGAACCGTGCTCCACAAAAGAAGCCACCACAGTGAGAAGCCCACACACCACAACTAGTGAAAAGCCCTCATGCAGCAACGAAGATCTAGCATAGCCAAAGATAAATAAATAAAATTAATTAAAAATACATAAAAATATATGCTTAAAGTAAGTAAAGAGACAGTGCTCATAGTTAAGTTATGGGAAATAGTATTTTATCAGATTAAAAAAATAAATTTAGTCATTCAGACATTTACTGAGCAGCTCCTAGGTCCCAGCCACCAGGCTGGGCAACAGGGCAGATGACACATCCCCTTGAGAGGTGTACAGCCTGCTGAGGGAGACAAGAGCGAGCAAACAACCACGAAAGAGCAGGAAAGATGCTAATAGCGGCAGGTACATGATGCTCACAGAGGCAGGGGAGACTTTACCAAGAGAGGAAGAGAAACTTACAAGAGCAGCACAGAGGCATCGTCGCACTTCTGAGGACTCTGGTTTGAGCTACATGCAGCAGCCCATTGCTCTTTGCAGACTGAATGTTCATGAATGAAAATAGTCTTTATTGAGTGATCTGAAACATTCCTGTAGTTACTTTGCTGAGACACAAATCTGAATGGTCTGCTAGGAGGCCAGAGTGTACTTGCCACCCATTTACTAGTGAATGGATCACACCTCACACCTGGCATTTGTGCCCCAGCACAGCTTACCTCTTTTCTCATTGGCATCTATGTAGTAATTCTCACACTGTGATTAACTTTTTTTCCTTTGCAGAGTCAGAGAAATATGGAGTTAATAAGGTACATATGTAATGACGTAAAGAGTTTATTTTAATGGCAAAATTTATTTAAGAAGCTTTAGAAATTACCTTGGCCCCATATCTATAGAACCATTAAGAGTCTAAAAAAGATCCCTTGCATTTTTCAGTTACACTTTACTGCTTTTTATAGGGGAAATTATATGTCATAGTGATATTCATGATTCTGGAGACTCATGAAGGTCATGGATGAACACTTTGAGAATGTCAGGGGTCCACGTCTGTGAATAATGAATTATATTTTATTGGCACTCGACTGGATATAACATGTTCTCATTTTTAAGTTGGAAAAACAAGATATAATCTCTTTTATATGATTTTCTTATAATTTGGAGAAGAGTACTATTGCCCTTCCCTGTTTATGAAGGCTCAGTATGTATTACCAGAAGACAAAGAATAATATTTATCCACAAAATTGCAGCCTGACAAATCAACATAGACAACTAAATTCCCCCAACTGAATGCTTTTCCCTTAGTCTATTTCCTGTAACTTAATAACCACTGAGACTTCAATCTGGCCCCCTTCCCAAAATACCTCACACTTCACATGACAATACACGACCTCAATCTGCTTCCACTTGTCACCTTGTTTTGGCTATTAGGATCACACGTATTTAATTGCTGAAGCTGGAAAGCTTAGAACTGGCCAGACTCTTCTCTCAATATCTAATCAGTTACCAAGTAAATCGACGTTAACTCTTCAATGACTCTCAAAAGCAGTTGGGCCTCTCCAGTCCCCTGCCACTGCCCTAGCTGAGACCCAAATCATCTGGCATCACAGTATTCTGACACAGTGCCTCTAACCTGTCCTTCCTCTATCCCCCAAGTTGATAGAGGGTAATTTTTCTCAAAATGCAAATCTTGCATTCATTAGTTTCCACTGAAGATAAAAATATGGTTCCATCAATAACTGGCCAGTGAGTCTGATGCCCATGGGTCTACACATAACACTTTGAGAATTGCATTAGCTGTGAGCTGCTTATTTTCCTAATTATGCTGTGTTCTTTCATACCTCTATGCATTTTTGTATCGATCCAATTCTTGTGCTGCACGGCCTTTTCACTCCTGTACTCTTACCGAATTTCTACTAGACTTTCTAGATTCAATTCGAATGCCACTGCTTCAGGAGAGCCACGTGTGAACCTCTCAGTGGCTCCTCTATCTGGGCTCCTGTGGCCCTGAAAACATGCTATTAAAGCACATGTCACAGTTTACAGCAAGAACGTGGTAACGAAGCTATCTTCTTCCATGATCCACAAGCTCTTGTCTTTGAATCCTAGTATTTAGCGCGATGCTTGGCTCCTGTCACGCAGTGTTTGCTGAATGGAAGGACCAGCGACCTAGATTGGTGGTTACATGGTAAAATGAGAGAAGCATGTTATCAAAGGGCAAAAACTACATTTTTTTGTTAACTCTAACCTGAATCAAGATGCCAGGAAAGTTAAAATAAGGATAGGGTACTTTTAGATCTCAACTGACTTTTAAATTACTCATCACATCTGTCCTTAGCTAAAGACCAACTCTAACCAGCGTCCTGTGCAGCCTAAGTCAGAACATTTCACACCTGGACACTGGATCCAACAAATGCTCAATGACCATGGAAGAAATACTTTAAAAGAAGGTATTGGCTTTAAAAATACAAATGGGGGAAAATGCCTAGTAAAACCTTTTTTTCTTCCCTGTTTGGCATTTCAGAGGGCAATGTCAGACACAGGGCACCACACTGTACACAATGTTCAGCATCTGTGGTGGCAGTCTCCACAGAACAGTTACTGTGATGCCGTTTTTTGTTCACTCATTCATTCACTCACAGAAACTGCTGTGCAGCTACTGCGGGCCAGTCACATGGCACAAGCAAAGGAAAGAACAGGTCCCTGAGATCCAGGATTTTTACAGGACAGATGGATTAGTACAAATGGCCCTGGACTTGTACCATTAAGCAGTTACTATTTAAATCCAGCCTGGTTCCAAAAATGTTCTCAAGTTCTCCTTGTACTTAACAGGTCACAGGTTACCTTGGGCAACCTCAAGAAGGCTGCTAAGCATTCTAATGCAGCCAGTCTGTATCGCAAGCCTAACCCGTCTGGGGACACAGCTACATTCAAAATGCAGCGTTTAGGGTACGTTCACTACTGCTCTAATCTCCCAATGGGTAGGGGTTTGCTGAAAGACGGTTTTCTAAGAAGGAAAAGATTTGGATGAAGGCAGATGATGAGTGAAGCTGAGTTCGAGCTTCAACCAAAACTCTTGGCGTGTTAGGGCACGGAAGAATTCTCTGGATACCCTCACCGTGTAGAGTGGTGCAAAGAAAAGCTTCCAGGGCAAACCCAGTCAGGGAAAGACGTAAATTCACTGCATTTAGCACCATACTGGAGCCCAGACTTCGGCCTTCTTCAGGGTAAAATACTAGGGGAGCTCAAGCCTAATTCTTAACAAACTACATTATAAATGACGGGCCAATCTCAGATATAGCTGCTCCCTTAACCCTTAGGCTGCCCCAAAGGTTCACTGCCGCGTTCCCACCCAGACTCTGGACAGCGCCCCGCCCTTCTCGGTCCCACCCACCCAACCCAGGAGGGGTCCCCACAACCCCCAAGCCCACCCCTGGAGAGCCACCCACTGCAGCCCCGCCCCTCCCAAGACCCACGTGCCGGGCCCCACCCCGGCGCTGGCGGCCCTTTAAACACCCCCACCCTTACGCAGCACCCCCCCAGCCCGACCCGAACGGCAGCCGGAGAGGGACAAAACTCATGGCGTTCAGCCAGCTTCCTCCGCGGATCTCGTCCCGGACTGCCCTGCCCTTGGGGCCTTCCACCCTGGCTCACAGCCCCTGGCGGCCCTGAGCCCGCGGCGGCCCGGCAGAGGAGTGTCGCTACGGCCCAGCTGCGGGGCGGGGCCGGCGGGAGCGCAGGTCTCCGCCGCTGCCACGGCTGCCTCCGCCTGCCTCCGCCTGCTGCTCCGGCCGCCCGCTCGCCCGCCGCTGGGTGCGCTGCACGCGGGGGGCCGCCGCGGTGCAGAGGTTCATGCAGCGGCGGCGGCCGCGGCGGCGGCGGCGGCGGCGGCAGACAGACCCGGCGCTGCCGCCGCCGCCGCCGCCCTCCCCCGGCTCCATGCCGCCACCGCTGCCGCCTCCTCCTCTCCGGCGAGGGGCGGGGGGCTCCGGCCCGGGGTGGGCATCGCTCCTCGCAGCGCCGCTCCCCTCCCTGCCCTCCGCTCGGGCCCTGGAGCTGGCGGGGGCGCCCGCTGCCTTCTAGGAGCGCACGCTCTCCGCGCGCCCTGCGGGAGAGAGGGGGCGGGCGTGGGCGGGGGCGGGCGGGCGTCGGGGCAGCCGGGACCCCGCGAGGCGGCGAGAGGAGGGGGCTGCCTCGGAGGATGCCCGGCGGCGGCTCCCCGCTCTTAGGCGCGAGCTGAGCCGGACCCAGAGCGGGCGGCGCGTCGCCATGCCGGTGTGACGGGCGCCCCCGGCTGCCCGCGCGGTCCCCGGCGCTGCCCCACGCCGCGCCGCGCCGGCGCCGGGCGGCAGGATGGGCTGTATCCAAAGCATTACCTGCAAGGCACGGATCCGGCGCGAGAACATCGTCGTGTACGATGTGTGCGCCACCATCGACCAATGCCCCACGCGCATCGAGGAGACCTCGCCCATCGTCCTGCGCTACAAGACCCCCTACTTCAAAGCTTCGGCCCGCGTGGTCATGCCCCCCATCCCCCGCCACGAGACCTGGGTGGTGGGCTGGATCCAGGCGTGCAACCAGATGGAGTTCTTCAACACCTACAGCGACCTGGGCATGTAAGCGACCGGCCGCGCGGAGTAGGAGCGGGCTTCGTGGCGGGGTCTCTCCTCACCCCGACCCTCCTCCCCAGCTCCTTCTTACTGCTCTCCCCATCCCTTTTATAAACCTTCCTCCCGCCTCCTTTTCCATCTCCCTCCTCCCTACGCTTTTGTTTCAGTGACAGGGCTGATGTGTGTAGGGAGGCTCCTCGCGAAGGCATTTTCTCGCGGTTTGCTTCTGCTTCCCTACGAATGCTAGGAGCACGGTGCGGGGCGGGAAGAACGCTCTGAGGAGGGTTCAAGAGACAGAGGTGGGGGTGGCTGGCTAGTGCCCTGGGAGTTTCGGGGCGCCGTCTGTGGTTTGCAGGGCTTCTGGGGAAGAGTTTGGGGGAACCTGTAGAGAGTAGTGTAGTGCCTGGGGCGCGTGGGCTGTACCGCGCGTGCTTTGGAGAAACCCGAGCCGGTTTGGAGAGGAAGGTCCCAGGCGTCCAGCCTGGACTTGGTCTGCCCTTGTTCCTTCGACTGTTGACTTCGAGCTCTTGTCCCCCGAACCGGAAAGCCTGGAGGCGTTTCCATCCGGAACTGCACCGCCGACAGCCACCTCTCTGGCTCAGCGCCCTCCGGAAGAGTACTGGAGGTGGTGGGAGTGGGAAGGCTCCGGGCGCGTCCCAGCGGAGCGAGGCTGATGGCCTTGTGCGAGCAGCCTCTGATTGGCGTGGTGCGATACGTGTCTGTGCTCAGTGAAAGTATGGGTCTCATGTCGGTCTAGGGTCTTTACTTACTTCAAAACTTTATTCTCCGGCTCTGGGAGGGATTCCCCAGCGCCCACCGCCGAATTCTGTCGGAGAGCTGGGAGCTCTCCAACTTCTTTCAGCAGCGCCGCTCGGCGCGCGCCGGGCTCCGCAGCTGCGGTGGAGACCGGGGATCGCGGCGACTCCTCTGCCGCCAGGGGCCGACAGCCTGACCCGGAACCGCAGGCTGCTGACAGTCGCGTCCAGGACTTTTTTATTAACTAAATTTTCATAACTCCCTGCCAGACTCCTTTCAGAAGTACACTCTGGACAGTTGGCAACTACAATGGCTAAAAGGTTTGGGGCCTGCATTTTGCCTGCTGTTACAATGTAGGTCTAGAACACCCTAATTAGCTTGCAGCCCGTAGGGAAACCCTCTTCTGAAAAGTCAGCCTCATTTCATTAGTAATCTAAAACTCCAGAGTTCCCTAGGTTCATCTTTTGAATATGGATATAAGGTGGGAGAGTTTCCATTTTAAAAGGTCAAACTATCTTTTTAACAGCAGTTTGCAGGCTTTTTATTGCACTTTGGGAGCATGTAAGTTAACACTAGTCATAGGTGCTTAAAGGAATTCTGACAGGTTGCTTTGTCTCTCCTGGCTCCCACTCCCACCCTTTTCCCTACCCCAGAGAGTCTGAACTTTCCTCTCTAATCATAAAAATACAATGCTGGAGAAAGCTCCTTCCAAAGGAAGAAGTGTGACAGCCCGGTTTGCTCTGTCTCTGCACCCAGAGTGTTCTTGCCTTTCCGGAAGGCAGCTGGATGTGAGAAATAGAGGAAATCTTATTTGGGGTGAATTCTGATGGCTCAGACAGTAAAGAATCTGCTTGCAGTTCAAGAGACCCCAGTTCAGTCCCTGGGTTCGGAAGATCCCCTGGAGAAGGAAATGGCTACCCACTCCAGTATTCTTGCCTAAAGAATCACACGGACAGAGGAGCCTGGTGGGCTACAGTCTCAAAGAGTCGGACACGACTGAGCAACTAACACACGTGCCATTTAGAAACATACACCCCCTCAAAAGAATTATTATATCTGAACATGTGTGTCTCTTAAAGATTTTTTTTTTAAAGAAACTTATTATTTCCAGCTAAATCAGAGAAAGCCCCAGACAGGGCAAGGGCATCCTCATGTTTGTTCTCTTGGCCTGGCCCTGACGGCAGTGTGCAGCATTGGCTGAGGGCAGTAATTGCAGCCTGGGGCCACTCTGAGAGACACTAGGAGGGACTGAGCCGAAAGTCTTGCTTTTCCCAAGACTGCACAGCCAAGAGTCTCTGCTGCCTCACATCTCCTGTAAATTAGTAATCTGAAAGTAAATAAATCATTCTTTCATAAAAGAGAATATATTCTACCTCAGGAGAAGTATAAACAGACATGGTAGTTGAACTTTCTTGACTCTATGAGAAGATGTGTCTACATGGGAACCCACTTTAGGGTGTTACTTGGTGTCTGCTGAGAGGGACACAGTCTCCCTGACCCTTCCTTGCTGAGTTCTTGCCTTTGGGATTTAGAGGGGAAAAAAAAAAAAAAAAAAGTTCTGCCTTTAAACTACCACTTTCAGTATTTTAAGATTCTTGCTTTTCATGTTGTTGTTGGCGGGGGACAAAAATAGTCCCCAAGAAATCATAAAGCATATTATTTTAGATTTGTGTCCAGGGGCCTCCTGTCTTTGTGGCTACAATAATGGCTGTGTGTGTTTAAGGCCACTTTGGAGCCTGGATTTGATTGAACCAATTTCCACGAAATGTTTTGGCCCTGAAAACTTGGCCAATGTAAACTTTCTGATAGAAACCCATACTGTATGAAAGTCACTGCAGCCTAATAGTTATTATGTCCATTTTAGCCAGTACCTTGAGTGGAGAAAACACCGCAGGCTGAATTTTCACCCCTGTGTAATGGTCTTGTTACATGAAGCATGGTATGATGAGAGACTATAGGTTATAAAACTGCCTTTTTCAACATTTAAAAGGGCCTATGCCAGAGGAAACCTGCAACTTAAAATGCCAAGAAAACTTTATCTATAGGTTTAAAGAAAACATGAGCTTTCATGGTTTAAATTTCTCCACATTTCCAAGAAAGGGAAGTCTTCTACAGGAGCATTTGAAATAGCTGATGGTCAGGATGGCGAGAGCTTAATTTGAACTTGAACTCAAGTGACTTGAAACTCCCCCTACTGATTCTGTAGGAAGCAGGCTATTAATGCTTGTGGCCCCCATTTCTTTCTCATTTGGCCCTGATGAGCCTGCTCCTGCAGCCCTGCCAAGACTGCTGCAAGGCTTCATCCTTCAGGGGGGAAGAACCACGGGATTTTCTCAATCAACTCATCAATAAACAAGTGTTTATTTTACCAACAGTTGTACCAGTGCCAGCAAAGAAAACAAAGGAATAAGCAGGCAGCTTCAGTGTTCCTCAGTGCAGGAGGAAAGGAGGGGCACAGGCAGAAAAGGCCAGTGCTCCCAAGTAGTATAGGAGAAATGCCAGTGAAAGGGACCAGGCCAAGTGTTCTAGATCTGTAAAGACTCAAGCTGGATGCAAGGGATGGGTGAGATTCAGCCAGGCAAGGAGGAGGGACTAGTTCTAAAGGGCAAAAATAGCAACTACATGGAGGTAGGAAAATAGAAAGGGGCACAGAAAGGCAGGAGAGGAACTTTCAAGGTGAAGAACAGTGGGGGGTAAAGTCAGAAAGGGTCTGTTGGGAAGGCCTAGAAGAGTGGATCTGGAAAAGGGAAGGTTGAGATCAGATCTTCTAACCAAAAGAGTATGAGAAAGCGCTTCATACCCTTTCAGTGACTCTTGGGCATACAGGAGCTTTGCAGTAGAGACTTAAGACCCTTATGATGGAACAGGGCTTTCGTTTTGTTTTGTTTTTTCTAATTTATTGATATAGGTGACTTACAGTGTTGTGCCAATTCCTGCTGTACAGTGGAGTGATTAGCCTATATATATATTTGAGAGGGGCTCAGCCCATAAGGAATCCACAGCAATGTGGGAGACTGGGTTCTATCTCTGGGTTGGGAAGATCCCCTGGAGCTGGGCGTGGCAACTCACCCCCATATTCTTGTCTAGAGAATCCCATGGACAGAGGAGACTGGCAGGCTACAGTCCATGGGGTCACAAAGAGTCAGACATGACTTGGGTGACTAAGCACAAGCATATATGTGTGTACACACACAGACACAGATACACACACGCACACATTCTTTTCTGTTGCGGTTTATCACAGGATAGAGCACAGTTCCTGTAACAGCGCAGTAGGCCCTTGTTGTTTATCTGTTGTATGTGTGATAGTTTGCATCTGCTAATCTCAGGCTCCCAATCCATCCCTCCCTCCACCCCATGATGGAAGTTCTGAGTGCTAGAGTACAATGCCCAAGAATAAGGAGTGGGGTTCATGTGCCAAAGATGCAGGCAGAGCTGAGGGGGAGAGTCGGCAGTGGCTGAAGGCCCTTCCCGCTCCCTCCGCGCCTAGGCGTGCTGTCTTCTAGAGCTGTCAGGGTCAGCTGTGGTCAGCTTAGGGCTGATGGTGGAGGGCTTGGAGAGCCTTGGCCTGGGTGCAGCTTGAGGAAGTGGGGGCTCACACCTCACCTTCAGGAGACAGCTCCTGCCTGTCTCTCTCCTCCCGCAGAGCCAACATTACTGAGGGTTTGACTGTACCCACCCACCTCTGTTACCGTTTCAGTTTATTCCAAGCTGGTTTCTCTCAGTTCCAAATTTGCGCTTGCTCAGTTCGTCTGGGCTTTCCATATTTCCAGATCCAGCAGACACTTACCTTTTCATCAACATTCCGCATGGTTGACAGTTTCCTGTGTCTTGAATCACTTCCATCATTTAGCTCTCCTGCTGTTTTTCTGGCTGTTCCTCTATCTGACCTCAAAATGCAGTTCATTGGGACACTTCTCATTCTGTACTGGAGGGATAGTTATTTCACCCATCCCAAGGGCACCAGATGGCCTTTGGGATACAGAGTCACCTGCAGTACAGGCGTATGTGTCTACACAGTTTCCACTTGGCTGGCTGGAAGAAATCTCAAGCTCAATGTATCCAAACCTGCACTCTTGATCTCTGCTATAGCTCCCACCCGAAAGCTGCACCTCTGCCATTCTTTCCCATTTTAGTAATACCTTCAGTCCCTGGGTTGCCTTAGCTGAAAATCTGTTTATCACTGTAGATACTTCCCCATACATTCATTCCATTATCAAATCCTGCTGATCCCATCCCGCAGATAACTAATCCAGCCACCACTTTCTATGCCCACCTCTTCCAGTGTAGGACATGTCATCATCGCCTATCACTTGCTCCAACAGAGGATTTCTGACCAAACTTGCCTCCTCTGTTCTTGCCCTCCATCCAGCCTATCCCCCATATGATAGTCAAGTGACATTTTAAAAGTGTAAATGCTGTTGCTTTCTTGCTTAAACCCTTTAATGGCTTCCCATTACAATCCCAGGATAAAATTTGCAAATCTCTTCCCACTCTGAATTTCTGCTCTTAAGCCCCTTCAACCTTTTTTCATTTCTTCAGAGGAACTAGCTTTATCCTGATTCAGAACTTTTCTACGTGCTGCTCTCTGTCTGAAATGCTCTACACACCTACCCTTTTCTAGCAAATTCCTACTCCTCATTCAGGTCTCAGCCCTGAGTTCATAGTTTGTATTAGGGTTCTCCTGTTCTCTTGAGTAACACACTACTCTTTTCGTTGTTACTGTTAGTAAGCAAGTATTTATATGTTTATGTAACTCCTGATTTATCTACAAGACTGTAAGCCCCATTAAAGCAGGTATTATATACATTTTATTTCCCTGTGAATAGTGCTTGGCCCATGACAGGTGTTAAACATTTGATCAAAATAAAGTGAAGTCGCTCAGTTGTGTCCGGCTTTTTGCGACCCCGTGGACTGTGGCCCACCAGGCTCCTCCGTCCATGGGATTCTCCAGGCAAGAATACTGGAGTGGGTTGCCAGATCAAAATAAAGGAGTCCTTTTTCTAACCTCAAATAGTCTGTGTCCCTTTCAAAAAATCATGTCTTTCTGGAAAATTAGCCTTTCGTGTAAAACCTAGTGCTAATGCTACAAATCTCTCCAACTCCCGACTCTCCAGCAGTCGCTTAACACACGAGCGAGTGAACGCCGCCGTGCTTTTGTGTCATTTTGAGCTGCATTGTCCCACGAGATTCCCTGCTCCTCAAGCCAGGGGGCGTGTCTGTCACTTCCTCTGTTTCCCTGCGGTGTTCTGCACACCAGGAGTGCGGTTCAGTAAACACTGAGGCCCGACTGTCATGTCACCTGCTGCAGAGTGGCATTCAGCATCTGCCCAAGGAGCTGGGACATGGGAACCGTGTCGTAGCACAGTTCCACCTGCATCAGTAACTCATGGCCTGAACTCCAGGACTTCTGGAGGTGATGGTCCTAGCCAGCACTTAAGCACCTGGCCTAGTAGGGTGATTGCCCCTGAAGCAAACACTGCCCCTGTTCAGGGCAGCATGTGCAGCATAGCTTTGAGCGTGGCCCTCACTGGTCATCGAGATGCCTCCTTCACGCACTTTGCTCTTGCGGACCAGCTCGGCTCATGCGTCCCAGGAGCCGGATGAGTGTGCAGGTGCGTGTCCCACCAGGCCCAGTGTTCCTCAGCAGCTGGTGGCCCCGTCCTCAGTCTCCCTGTGGAGACCAGAACCAAAACCCCTCCCCGATAACCATGACACCCCCAGTCAGGGCCCCCATTATCTGGAAGTAGTGAAGGCTAGTCCTCACCAGAAACGATGGGGACCCTGTCCCAGAGCATCAGATGGGAAAGCAGGATCCAATTCCCTTATTAAAGTCCTGAGTGCCCTTGAAAGGGAGGCAGCCTAACCCTTTGCCTCTAATCTTCTCCATCTCGGCGAAAGAGGAGCAGCAGCAGATTAGCTGGTCTTATCAGGAAGCATTAATCTCACTGGAGATAAAGCACAACTCTGGAGTTGGAGGGGGTTGGAGGAACAGGCAAGGAAACATGATTCAGAAAAAGAAGGGGAGCAGTACGTGGGAGTTAAAATGTGGCTTGTGTAGCATGGGCTGCTGAAACACAGCTGCGCTGGGTGGAGAAAGCAGGACAGGCGAGCTGGGAGGTGTGGGCCTGCAGGGTGTCAGCGACCTTCCATGTGAGAGCAGCGGCGGGTACTGTTTGCGGCGTGAGATCTGCAGATGCTTCATGTTCCAGGTTCAAGAAGGCTGCAGGTTGAGTCAGGAAATGCAGAATCTAGTGTGAGACGCAAGATCCCCTTCCCTCCAATTTGTGGAGTGCTCTGATCTTGTCTCACCCTCCCTATTATGACCCTGGGAGCTAGATGCTCTGATTATATCTGTTGAGAAAACTAAGGCTCAGGGGGTCAGAGGACTTGCCTGAGATCATGCATCTAGTTGGTGGCTGAGCTGAATCTTTGTGAGAGGGTGGGGCCAGGAGGGTGGAGTACCAGGTCCATCCATCCCTGAGCTCATTCCCTGGGAGCAGGGGGACACCTCCTCACCTCTCAGGGACCCAAGCTGGCCAGGACTGCAGGTTTTAGTCCTGTGCTCTCTCCTCCAGGATCTTCCCTGAGGCTCACATGTCAGCCCGGATGGGCAGCCCTGGACCCCACAGAGTCACACAGACTCCTCAGTTATTGTACTTGTGAGCCCATTCATCCCTCAAACTCTCCACACAATTGCTGTTTGGACAGGTGATTAGGAGGAAAAAGAGGACCCTCTTCTGGTAGTGGGAAGGACCCCTGGCTCTACCCTCACTTCGCAGAAATTCCGCTGGCTCCTAGGAATTCTTATACTGTTATTGCAAGGTTCACCCAGGCCACTGGGTTAGCTGTGTGGACCCCACTCCCTCAGCAGCTCTGACACAAGCCAGTTGGAACTGTTCACTGTGCCGGTTGAGGGTATACCAGCTATCTTTCCAGCACAGGGATGTGAATCAGAAGACCTTGGATTCGATTCCGAGCCATCTGACCTTCGGCAGATCCTTTAACAATCTAGTGTCTAGTTTGCATTCATGTAAATAGACAGCAAAAAGTCCCATCCTGTCTGCTTGGCTGGGGGTCAGGAATCAAGTGAGATGAAAACTGAAAGTGCTCTCCAAACTAGTGTATTGTGCACATGTGTTTTTTTGTTTTGTTTTTTTTTATAGAGCATGACTGTTATTGAGCTTCCCAGGTGGCTCAGCAGTAAAAAATCCGCCTGCCAATGCAGGAGATGTGGGGTCAATCCCTGGGTTGGAAAGATCCTCTGGAGAAGGAAAGGGCAACCCACTCCAGTGTTCTTGCCTGGAGAATCCCATGGATGGAGGAGCCTGGTGGGCTACAGTCCATGGGGTCGCTAAGAGTCAGACATGACAGAGCGACTAAACAGCAACACGGCTGTTGTTACTAGAGGGTGACTCTGGATCAGCCTCAAGGAATAGGGACGTTGTGGCTTCCCGGGCAGAGAGAAGCATTCACACTCTGGGGAAGGGTCCCTTGTGCATGAGCCACCCTCCCCCAAGTCCCACTCAGAGTCAGAGGGGAGGAGAAAGGCTCACTGTATATTCAGAGCCAGGGCTCTTTTTCATTCATACTCAGAGGAAGTGGGTAGCTGCTACCTTTTGTCCCACCCAGAGGTTGCCCTTCCAGATCTGCTCTGAGCTGTGGACTCTGGGCAGCAGCCAGGACCCTGCCGCTCCCAGTCCTTGGCGCTATGCCTGCATCTCAGCCAGGTCCTCATGGGGACTGCCTGCCCTGCCCCAGACCCCCTGATGTCAGTATCAGTTAGGCCCCAGATGAGAAGTCGAGGACTTGGGGCTGGAGTGATACTGTGCTGTCCCTTTTCAGGAAGGTCTGGAGTTTCCAGCCTGGGTGGACAGTGAGACCCACACCTGAAATAATTTGTGTCCAGAACTATTTTTAATACATTCTTCCTGATACATCTTTAGTAGATCTTTAACTTATACGTTCATGAATGTGTCTCTGTAGAAGGGAACCTCACATAATCCTGAAATCATGAGACCTGTGTAGGACAGCCATTTTTCCTATTTTAGATAAGCAAGCTGATTAAATAACTCATGTATGTGCTCAAGGCCACTGTGGTGGGCACTGGTAGAATCAGGGCTGCCTCATGCCCTCCTGTGCCAAGTGCATGGTCTGTGCCAGCCCTGTACAGGAGGTGGGGATGAGAGAGGCCATCCCCAGGGTTGTGTACATGGAGCACCAGGGTCAGTCGGTGCACAGGCATTTTGGAGGGCACCATTTATGGTCTCTGAAGATAAGAGTGGGCAGATAGGAACATCCAAATGTGTTCCAAAAAAGCAAACAGAAATTTTCAGGCTGTCCAATTAAGCAAAATAAATAAGGCTGTGTGTCACCTGACGGCACCTCAGTGGGGTTACTGTGACAAGCCTGTCTCAAAAAGCCTCTGGCTGACTGACTCTCTTGAGACCTGACCTTTCCAAGCTGGTGTGTGGGCTGTGTCAGGCCAGGGTGCTTAAAGGCTGTCAGAAGTCTGGCTAATGGGAAGCAGTAAATGGGCATCCTCAGTCAGCAAGCTCAGCAGCATCCTGAAGGGACAGGCAGGCCAGGGAGGTCACGGTTTGTGGGCATAAGTGGTGACAGGGACAGCCTTTGGCAAGGCTGGAAACTGCCAGAAACAGGCAAAGGAAATGTTCCTTTGCCCTGGGCATTGAGTAAGGGGAGTGAGTCAGGATCTGGCATGTGTCAGGAGGGAAGGATGAAGGAGAATGAGAGGTGGCTTTCTCCCCCGCCCCCCTCCTCCCAAGAGCCACCAGCTGAGCCTCCATTCCAAAATGGCACATGACCGCCTTCACACCAAAGCCTGGGCAACTCGCTTCAAGACCAGGTTTTAACTGGCTCAATATCTGAGACTCTTTCAAATTTCCATAAATAAACTTCACTTTTTTTTTTTTTTTTTTGAGGAAGGATAAGAGATTTGTGCTAAAGAACTAAACCCATATTCCTGTTGAAGATGTCTTCTTGGCCCTTGGAGCCAGGGAGCTTGTCTTCCTGGGACACATGTACACTTTAAGAAATGGGCAGGCGTTAGGCTAGTGTCTGTCTCCCCACGAGGCTGTAAACAATGTATTCAACCTAATGATGATCACAGCCACCATTTGTTGAAGACTTCGCCAGTGCTAGATGCTTTGTATGCACTGAGAGATGGGTACCATACTATCCCCACACTAGAGATGACAAAACCAAGGCCCAGAGACAGTGGGTAACTTCCCCAGCATTACCCAACTCACAAGCAACAGAGCTAGGATCAGAACCCAGAATTGCCGTGACTCCTTACGATATTTCACCGCCGCATTAAGGCCAACTGGTCGAGTGAATGGATGAACCCATGGATGAGCAGAGAGCGTTCAGGATCATGCCTTGAGTGCTTGCTTTTGTCCTTGCTGTGGAGACTTAGGGAACAGAGGGTTTAAATCACTTCGGAAGCAGCCAGTCTCGTCGCCTCCCAGCTGGTTTGCTCAGCTGGTCCAGGCATGTTAATGAGATCAGGTCTTGGGGTCAGACCCAGGGGACCCTCGCAGCACCCAGGTCAGCACTCCCTCCCCTTCCAGCTGCCTCGCACAAGGCTGCTTCTAGCTACCAGTCCTAGCAGACTCTAGGTTACAGGGCAGAGGCACAGCCAGGAAAATGTGAGTGGCGGGCAACAGAGTCACCCTTGACCTGGGGGTGTTAGGGCCGTGTGAGAAATCACGTAGCCCAGCTGCTCACGTTACAGACGCGGACAGTGAGCTCCAGAGAGGCTCACTGACAGCGAGTGAGTGCTGGAGCCGGGAAGAGAGCCGGGTCTCTCTGACTCCACCGCCCACGTTCCTCACCACCAGGCTCCACCGGGCCTGAAGGGGAGCAGGTAGCTCACTCCGTGAGTCAAGGCTGGGACACCTCGGTCTGTAATGCAGTCGTCAGGGGTCCGTGCCACCTATTTTCCTGTCCCCCCGTTTGTTGAGGGTCCGAGTCTGTGGGCCGCCCAAGGGAGGCCAGAGCACAGCCCTTCCACACAGAGAGGAACTCAGAGGGGCCCCGGGGAACGGCTACCCAGGTGCCAGGAGCACAGAGACCAGCCTCTTCCCTGTGTCCATAGGCAGTGATTAGCAAACCAGAAAGGAGAGGGGCTCCCCGGAGACGCCCAGAACAGATGGCAGGAAACGGGAGGGCTTGGCAGCCAGGGGAGGAGGCATGCATGGAAAAATTGACAATTGAGATTCGGCCTGGATGCCCAACAACCCAGAATCCATTTCCTCTGCCCCTCAATGCTCCCCATCCCCAGCCCAAGTGCCGAGGCCATCCTCGGACCCCTGGTCCCCTGCCCACAGGCAGCAGGGTAGCTCCAGGGCCCCTGGCAGCTCCAGAAGAAATGAGATCCAAGTGATGTCAGAGATGACAGATTGTGAGGGGGCCAGGGCCCTCCCCTGACAGCAGGGCTCAGCTGGGTGGCCCCTGTGGAGCGGAGCAGATGGGGAGTCTGAAAGGGAGATCCTGGAAGCCTGGAGACTGTTTCTATTGTGGCTTTTAGTTGGGTTTTCTCCATTTTTTTTCCTTTTATGTTTTGTGAACTCGATACAGTTTAACGTTGGGTTCTGATCCAGTTGGGCTGTGTCTACTTACTCTAAAGGTTCTGATCCAGTTGGGCTGTGTCTACTTACTCTAAAGGAGGTAAGGGCGGGGAGGAGCGGGAGCAAGCAGGCTGGGCTACAGCACAGTTTGCTTTGCCCTTGTTGGGATCTGAGGGATGGGTTAGAGGAAGAGGGAGCTGACTTTGTGCATCCATCCAGCCTGTCACCTCTGCCTATCTGACTAAATCCAAGATCTTTGCACCACTCCAGGCTGCCTCTCCTGAGGAAGATTCTAGAAGTTCAGCATCATGTCAGGGAGTCTGCTTTCTCCAACATGGTCCCATTCTAGCCTTGGCCTTCCCTTTCAAAACTTGTTCTAGTGTGGTCCCATTCCAGCCTTAGCCCTTCCTTTCAAAACCTGTACTAGTGACCTACCTCTGGCATTCTCTAGAGGCCTTCATGGAGGAGGAGGCCTCTTTAGGTGTCCTGTCTGATCAGCCTATATTTGGGAAGGCTTTGCCTGCCTTCATCCCTGTCCCACACTTGTGCTGTCTCCGTGTCCATCTCAGTATCTCCCTGCTTGCCCTCTGACCCTGTCTCTGGTCAGGCGCTCTTTCAAGCTGTTGAGCTTTAGCCAGATGCCTGCTCCCAGGCCCCCTGTCTCCTGGCCCTCCTTGTCAGGCTTACTCTCTCCCTCTGAGGGGGGAACACACGTGCAGAGGGGGCTGCTGCCAGAGAAGCTCACACACGCCTCTGTCCTCCTTGGACCCTCCAAGCCTGTCCTGGACTTCCACCTTCATCTCATGAGTGTGCATGATCTCTGTAAAGAAAACTGCTTGTGCCTTAAATGGGCAACTAAACTAGTTCTGGAGGTCTGATGAGGCAGCTGGAACAGCTAGAACCAGAGCACCAGAGACAGCCTCAGAGCAGGTGGGGGCAGGGGTGAGGGGATCAGTGTGACCAGCATTCAGACCTAGTCAGCACACAGTCTGCAGCAGAGAGAGGGGGCATGAAAGGAGGTTCAGAACCTGCTTTACAGCCCTTGGCTTCCCAGCAACCATCAGAAAGGCCTGGGTGTCCAGAGCAGACCCTCAGACAGAGAGGACAAGTGGCAGGGGTAGACGCAGTCCAGGGGAACCATAGGCAGCCTCATTCCTGCCCAGCATGCTGAGACAAGCTCTGGATGCTTTGTCCTCCCAGGTGTGAACGTGGCGGGAGGCGGGGGTGGGGGGGCTGGCCCATCCTTGTTTGGACCCCACCCCACACGACCGATACCAGAGAACAACCTCCCACAGAGGCTTCCCTGCAGAAAGCCCCCCCAGGAAACTTTCTCCACATGGGTAGTCGAACTGAGAGGCTTCTGAGATGGAAGGGAGCCAGGAACTCCAAAGTGGTCTCTCTGCAGCCAAGGCAAACATCCTCCTGCCCAAGCCACTGCCGGCTCCTCTCAGATGTCCCTGGAAGAGTTCATCTTTTCAGGACCTAAATCCCACTGGGAACCTAGACCATCTGGCTACTAGTGGGGTTGCTAAATCACTGTTGAAAAGACTTTCAGAAATGGACCTGATACATAATTAGATGGAGAGTTGGACCCAGAGCAAGGCTGACAGAGGGGGGTCTTGGTGCAGATGCTCTCTCGCAGAAACCCCCAGGCCTCACCGCCGAATGGAAGGGGAGAATTGGTCCACATGAGAAAGTAACATTTGTCGACATGAGAAAGTTTTCATGGAAACTGTCAACCTTAGGGTCTGTGCACTTTCCGCCAAGTGGCCAGTGGGCTTTCACCGAATGGTTGAATAGTGGTGTCGATCCCACACTAAAGCTGAGACATGGCTACAGTCCTCATGAAGGATTGTTTGTGTCCAAACAAACAATGGTTTCCTCTCCACTCACAGAGGCCATAGTTTCTGCAGTTTGTATCAATGCCTTCAGACTTGAGTTTGAGGAGTCAGAGGCCAGGTACCCCTACAATTGGACAAACAACCACTGTTTAATCAGACAAACAACCACTGTTGAGCCAAGAAGAGTGGGGATGCTTCTAGATCAGAACACAAGCATGTTTATGTGGTTATTCTGAGAAAGAAATCCCCTACTTGGATACCAAGAGGTTTTTTTCAAGATTTACCCTCAGCATCTGGTGCCTCCTGAAATGTCTGGTTGTCAGAATTGGTATCTAGAGTTACGTGCCAGTGTCTGTGTCCATGAGAAGGAAAAGCACCTTGGAGTGTTGCCATGCCATCTTGAAAGAACAAAGACATTGAAAAAGTATTCTCCTAGAAATATCTCCAGTTAAATGGAAGCAGAGTAGCCAGAGAGAAAGAAGTGGGTGGGATGGTCAGGCTGTCTTCACTGGGACAGGTCAAGGGCTAAGTATATATCTACAGTTCAAGAGCGCAGACCAGTTTACAAGGTCACAACGAAACTCCTGAACTGTTACAAGCTTCATGCGGTTGTTTCCAGTCTTAAGCATTCATTTTCTTCAGATGCATCCCTGTTTGTCAACAGTGGGATATTTACATGACCCAGGATAGAACTGAGGTGGGTCTCCCTGGCAGAAATCACTTTTCATAGGAGCTCAAAATCCCAGTACCAGGCCACTCCATTTAACTTCTGAACATTCCCGATGGGCTTCTATGTATGCTTTAAACGAATGTATTTTTACTGTCTCTTATGTCCATGAGCTCAAGCTTGTTAGCTGTGTTATGGAAATAGTGTATATTCTTGCCAAGTTCTATCTGCTCGGTCTATCAGTGACAGAGAAAGTCTGTTGGAATTTCTTTCTTGCTTGGGTATTGAAGACTCCTCCTGCAGGGCTGTCTACTGTCATTTTATGCATTTTGAGCCTGAGCGTGTTACCTGTTTGATTTCCAGTGTCCTCTTCATTTCTGACTCCTGGGGATTTGTTTTGCAACCCCAACTGTGGATCCAGTAAGAAATTTGTAACGGAGGGTTTTTCAAGATATTTAGTCTACCACGATTATGATTTGTGTACGAGATTCTTCTGTTCCTCAACTACAGACAGAGCTTTTAGTGGCTACTTTTTCCAATGTGAAGGGATGCCTTTCAAAGCAAGCTGCCTGTCTAGGCAAGGTGTTAAGGTGCTTTGATAAAAAGAGCTGAAGTTTCTTAGCACTGACATTGAGGGTGAAGAGGGGAGACAAGGCACTGTGAGGATCTTGGGCCCACAGCTAAGGACAAGAGTGTCCAACAAGACCCCTGCTCTGTACTGGGCATGAATGACAGGTGCAAACCACTACCTCAGTGGCCCAGTGCCTCTGCAGTGTGGTAAGCGACTGCTGAATGATGATTGCATTTGCCAACCATTTGTACACAATTCAGGGCCCAAGATGGCCTTGGCAGGACAGAGTGTTCTGCTGGAGAAGAAGCTGCTTTCCTAAGAAACCTCAAGGCCCCACTCAAGCACAGGCATCCTCAGTGACTCTCTATAGTGGCAGAGACATGAGTTGGCTCAAGATTCCCCACTCTCCTTCCCTGGGCCTTCCCCCTGAGGCTCGCTTTGCACTGGCATTTGGCTTCTGGCAAATGGTGAGCTTGTTTAACCTCCTTCTGTTCCAGATGGCTCTGAGAAGGACCAACAGGAGGAAGGAGGGTGGGAGGGCAGCTGGGAGGCAAAGCTGTCTACTATTTGGAAGGCATACCCAGGAACCCCTGAGAAGGCATACATGCCTGGCATAGCCCTGGCACTCAGCAGGCTGACTCTCTCCAGAGGTAGGGGCTGGGGGTGGAGATTCCCTGTATCGAGCTATTTAGGGCTGTGGAGATCTCAAGGTGGTTGGGGCCATATAAAGCTCGACTTTGATAACGAAAGACAAAGCTAGCACATCAGTGTTTACAAAAACGCTTTCAAGTATGTTACCTCTGTTGAACTTCATGCTCACTCTTAGAGATGATATTATTGTCCATATAACAAGGGGAAAACCAAGGCTATGTAAGTTGTAAGTGATTTGGCAGGTTAAGTGAGGAAGTGGTCACACTTGCTATCTGATTCCAAGTTGATTGTTCCCTTTAGGCCGCTGATATTGGAATAAAAAACACTGATAGACCTTTGGAAGCTGAAATGATGTTGAAATTCCCTGCTCTGACTCCTTTAAATTTTTTGCAGGTTAAAAGAAGAGAGAGAAAAAAAAACCCAAACATAAAAAGAGGTAAAAGGAATTGTCCAAGGTCATACAAAAAGTAAAGTGGCAGACCACTTAGCAGTCCTCAAAGGATTGCGTTTATTTTAAAACTGTGTGTTTCTGATAGCATTTCAATTCAGTGAATTTCATTTTTTATGAAAGCTTATCATTTCTTTGGGAAACAAACTCCATACTGTAATGATAGTCTACAGGAATGGCTAGCCTAATAGACAACTATATTGGTAAGAAAGGTCCTGAACCACAATTGTCAGCCGGGCCTCCTGAGTTCCAACTGGTCGAATGAATTGTTTCCTCCCTCAAGTCCATTTAGTACCCATCAGATATCTGAGCTGTGTAACCCACTTGGCTGTCAGTGTAGGTCCTTTCCTAACCCAGAGATCTATTATTGATTCATCACCTAATAAGCACAAGATGAACAGGAGATGTTAGGTGTTTTACACAAATTGTTGTTCAGTAGCTCAGTCATGTCTGACTCTGTGACCCCGTGGACTGCAGCACGCCAGGCTTCCCTGTCCCTTACCATCTTGTGAAGCTTGCTCAAACTCCTATCCTTTGAGTTGGTGATGCCATCCAAGCATCTCATCCCCTGTTGTTCCCTTCTCCTCCTTGGTTCAATCTTTCCCAGCAGCAGGGTCTTTTCCAATTAGTCATTTCTTTGCATCAGGTGGCCAAAGTATTGGAGCTTCAGCTTCAGCATCAGTCCTTCCAGTGAATATTCACAGTTTGATTTTCTTTAGGATCTGGTTCAATCTCCTTGCAGTCCAAGGGGCTTTCAAGAGTTTTCTCCAACACCACAGTTCAAAATCATCAGTTCTTCAGCGCTCAATCTTTTTGTGGTCCAACTCTCACATCCGTACATGACTACTGGAAAAACCATAGTTTTGACTATATGAACCCTTGCCAGCAGGGTAATGTCTCTGCTTTATGATATGCTGCCTAGGTTTGTCATAGCTTTTCTTCTGAGGAGCAAGCGTCTTTTAATTTCATGGCTGCAGTCACCATTTGTGGTGATTTTGGAGTGCAAGAAAATAAAGTCTGTCACTGTTTCCATTGTATTCCCACCTATATACCATGACATGATGGGACCAGATGCCATGATCTTAGTTTTCTGAATGTTGAGTTTTAAGCCAGCTTTTTCACTCTCCTCTTTCATCTTTCTCAAGAGGCTCTTTAGTTCTTCACTTTCTGCCGTAAGGCTCCTGTCATCTGCATATCTGAGGTTATTGATGTTTCTCCCGGCAATCTTGATTCCAGCTTGTGCTTCATCCAGTGCGGCATTTCATGTGATGTACTCTGCATATAAGTTAAATAAGCAGGGTGACAATATATGGTCTTGACATCTCCTTTCCCAATTTTGAACCAGTCCATTGTTCCATGTTCAATTCTAACTGTTGCTTCTTGATCTGTGAAACCTATATAGGTTTCTCAGGAGGCAGGTACACAAATTACATCTCATTTAAAGTTCATTTATATTCATCTTATCTCTGTTTCACACATAAAGAAACTGAGGTTTTTGAAAGATCATGTAACTTGCCCAAACTCACAGTGCTAAAACCAGAATTTAACACCAGGTTCAAAGGACTCCAAACATACACTCTGACCACCAATATTAGTATATTATTGCTTCACCTGAAAGAAAACTTCAAACTCCAGGCAGTGGTTGAGAATGCTGGGAACAGCAAATAATTTGAACATCTGATAACAAAACTATTGCAAACAATCTTACCAAACTGCATGCGTATGAAAGATATTTCAAGATTTATCTGTAAGCCAAAAAATCTCCCTTAACAGAATAGTGTCAAAGATTTCAGTTCTTTTTGTGTTACCAGCTTTCTAGACCCCTTACATCTTACCTTGCATTCATCTGGGGTTTCTGTGTAGGGGGACCATAGCGTTGGAGACTCGTTGTTGTAGTTATTATTGTTAAAGGTAAAGCCATAGGTGAACAGGAAGTGGGCCACTGGGGAGAAGAGCATGGCGTTCATAGCCACGGGTCACTGAAAATGCATCGTCCTTTGCTCCTCTCTGACTGGAAGCACTGTAGTATTAAGAAGCGTTGACCTTGCAGCCTCTGTACACAGGTTCAAATCCTGCTTCCACCACTTGTGTGTGTGTGTTAGTTGCTCAGTCATGTCTGACTCTTTGCGACCCCATGGCCATCTTCTCTGTCCAGGGAATTCTTCAGACAAGAATATTGGAGTGGCTTGCCATTCCCTTCTCCAGGTGATCTTCCCGACCCAGGATCAAACCTGGGTCTCCCACATTGCCGGCAGATTCTTTACCATCTGAGCTACTCGGGAGCCCGTCCCTGCCTCCACCACTTACTAGCTGTGTAACTTCAGGCAGCATAACGAACCTCTCTACACCTCTGCTTCTCCGTCCATAATGAGAGGTAATGATATTTCCTACATCATAAAGTTATTAGGAAGATGTAATGAATTCACAGTTATAAAGTGCTTAGTATGGTGCCTGATGAGTCACAGGCATTATATGTTTTTGTTGCATTTTTAAAAATGGAAACCACAATTACAGAAAACTAAACAAACTGATCACATGGACCACAGCCTTGTCTAACTCAATGAAACTATGAGCCATGCCATATAGGGTCAACAAAGACGGATGGGTCATGGTGGAGAGTTCTGACAAAATGTGATCCACTGGAGAAGGAAATGGCAACCACTTCAGTATTCTTGCCTTGAGAGCCCAATGAGCAGTATGAAAAGGCAAAAATATATGTCACTGAAAGATGAACTCCCCAGGTCAGTAGATGCTCAATATGCTACTGGAGAAGAATGGAGAAATAGCTCCAGAAAGAATGAAGAGGCTGAGGCAAAGTGAAACCAGTTGTGGATGTGACTGGTGATGGAAGTAATAGCTGAGAAAAGAAGAGAAGCAAAAGGCAAAGGAGAAAAGGAAAGATATACCCATCTGAATGCAGAGTTCCAAAGAATAGCAAGGAGAGATAAGAAAGCCTTCCTACGTGATCAGTGCAAAGAAATAGAAGAAAACAATAGAATGGCAAAGACTAGAGATCTCTTCAAGAAAATCAGAGATACCAAGAGAATATTTCATGCAGAAATGGGCACAATAAAGGACAGAAACTGTGTGGACCTAACAGAGGCAGAAGATATTAAGAAGAGGTGGCAAGAATACACAGAAGAATGATAGAAAATCTAAGGTCACTCACCTAGAGCCAGACATCCTGGAGTGCGCAGTCAAGTGGATCTTAGGAAGCATCATTACAAACAAAGCTATTGGAGGTGATGGAATTCCATCTTTGTATCCTCAAAGATGATGCTGTGAAAGTGCTGCAATCAGTATGCCAGCAAATCTGGAAAACTCAGCAGTGGCCACAGGCCAGGAAAAGGTCAATTTTCATTCCAATCCCAAAGAAAGGCAATGCCAAAGAATGTTCAAACTACAGCACAATTGCCCTCATCTCACATGCTAGCAAAATAATGCTCAAAAATCTCCAAGCTAGGCTTCAACAGTATGTGAACCAAGAATTCCAGATGTTTAAGCTGGTTTTAGAAAAGGCAGAGGAACCAGAAATCAAATTGCCAGTATCCATTGGATCATAGATAAAGCAAGAGAATTCCAGAAAAACATCTACTTCTGCCAAAGCCTGACTGTGTGGATCACAGCAAACTGTGGTAAATTCTTCAAGAGATGGGAATACCAGACCACCTTACCTACCTCCTGAGAAATCTGTATGCAGGTCAAAAAGCAACAGTTAGAACCGGACATGAAACAACAGACTGGTGCCAAATCTGGAAAGCAGTACGTCAAGGCTGTATATTGTCACCCTGCTTATTTAACCTATATGCAGAGTTTATCATGTAAAATGCTGGACTGGATGAAGCACAAGCTGAAATCAAGATTGCCAGGAGAAATATCAATAACCTCGGATATGCAGATGATACCACCCTTATGGCAGAAAGCAAAGAGGAACTAAAGAGCCTCCGAGGAGGGTGAAAGCAGAGTGAAAAACCTGGCTTAAAACTCAACATTCAAAAACCTAAGATCATGGCATCCGGTCCCATCAGTTCATGGCAAATAGATGGGGAAACAATGGAAACAGTGACAGACTTTATTTTCTTGGGCTCCAAAATCACTGCAGATGGTGACTGCAGTCATGAAATTAAAAGATGCTTGCTCCTTGGAAGAAAAGTAACGACAAACCTAGGCAGTGTATTAAAAAGCAGAGACATTACTTTGCCAACAAAGGACCATCTAGTCAAAGCTATGGTTTTTCCAGTAGTCATGTATGGATGTGAGAGTTGGACCATAAAGAAGGCTGAGCACCAAAGAACTGACACTTTTGAGCTGTGGTGCTGGAGAAGACTCTTAAGAGTCCCTTGGTGAGCAAGGAGCTCAATCCAGTCAATCCTAAAGGAAACTGGTCCTGAATATTCATTGAAAGAACTGATGCTAAAGCTGAAGCTCCAATACTTTGGCTAGGTGATGCAAAGAACTGACTCATTGGAAAAGACCCTGATGCTGGGAAAGATTGAAGGCTGGAGGAGAAGAGGATGACAGAGAATGAGATGGTTGGATGGTATCAGACTCGATGGACATGAGTTTGAGCAAGCTCAGGGAGCTGATGATGGACAGGGAAGCTTCATGTTCTCCAGTCCCTGGGGTTGCAAAGAGTCAGACGTGACTGAGTGACTGAACTGAAACTGAACTGAACAGAATGAACAGTGCCTGATGAGTCACAGGCATTATATGTTTCTGTTACATTTTTTTTTAAATGGGTGAACAAATAATTAAATGGACAAATATTTATTGAATACTTGGTATGTGGCAGAAACTGTGCTGGGAAATATTTCATACTGTGAAGAAAAGCTTGCCATGGTTGTGTAAGAACCCTTTATCCTGCCGGATCAGCCTGTTGGTACTGTGCAGCGCCTTGGTACTTGGCACTGTGCTGGGTCCAGGAGGCCCACTCAGAGGAGGGAAAACCCTGTAGATGTGTAAAGACCAGTTGACATCCACCATTAGTTCACCTTTTCATCCAACTTTAGGCAGAATTTCTAGCCATTCAGTTTCCTAGAGCATCCTTGTGGGGTCTAACTTGTTCATCCCTGGACTCTGTTCTCAGAGAAGATCTAGCCTGAGCAGGCAGCAGGCATGAGAGACTTCCCCAGGTCTCCTGTTGACTGATTTCCATCTGGGTGTTATTTTTCCCAGTATCGCACCTGCTTCCTATCTCTGGAACCATAGCATTCCAGTAAGAGATACCAGCTGTTACCTTCAACAGCCCCTAGGACTTTGCCGACTGTCCTCACTTCACATACAGCCAGTCTTTCCTGTCTTGGGTTTGAACAACTTTCCTTTGCTTGTGTCAGTTGCTGGCTTGCAAAGCTGTACTTTGTTCTTTCCTAACATCTCTGTGCTCATCTCCTCCTAGATATGGTCTGACTTAAACACCAAGCAGGTGAGATCCAGACCCAGAGCTCAAAGCCCTGGAATTAGGTTATGAACTCAGAATTTTTAGGAACCCTGATGGCAGGGGGTGAGACCAGCAAAGAGAGACCCTAAGTCATCATCACAAAGTCATAAACTGAGCTTGAGCACGGACTACTGGGGAAGGCTAAGGAACTAATGCTTCCACAGAAGGAAGCCCAGGAAAATCCCAGGTCCTGCAAGCCCAAATGAAATGAATACTAGTGCTCAGGAGGTTCTTTGCCTCTGCTAAGAGGTTGGAGGAAATCCCCCAAGACGTGTTCCCTGCTCTCAGTCCACTTTGACATCCTGTTGGCTTTATAATGTGCCACGCCTGGCCCAATAATCAAAAAGGTTAATTCAGAGATAGAAAAGGTGACTCAGACAGGACCCTCAATAAACCCAATGTTTTATGGTCCCAGATGCCATAAAACCCTGAATGGAGAAGTTAGAAATTGGCCATTGAGGTCAAAAGCCTTTTCGACAAAATGGTGGTGGCAGTAACTCTGAGATATTAGTCTGTTGGACTAAAGGCCTAAAGCACACCTCTGAACTGTCCTCAGGGAAGATTCTGGCCCTTACAAGCCATGTTACTACTAACCATCCTTCATCCTGGTAATAAAAGCTTACAAAGTGCTTTTGCTTATAGCATTTCTTTTGCTTCTCACAGGAGCTATGAAAGTAAAAGTAGAGAAAGTATCATTTCTCTTCCAAATGAAGAAACAAAGACTCAGAAGTTACGTGACTTGTCCAAGGCCAGAAGGTGCAGATGGACGAAAGTATCTTTACCATCCTACTAGCCTTTCAGGCCTGAATTTGAGAAACAGTTTAATGTGCCACCAACCAAGAGAAAGAGTCAGTCCCCTTTCATTTGGAAACCTTGCCTAGGTGGGCCTCCTTGGGTGCCACAACTGTGTCACACTGGAGATTGTTTTTGATCATATACAGACCCAAGACCGGACAGTCTGCTGACTTTTTCTAAGATAATGTTTTATGGCGTCTCTCAAACTTGTGAAGCAACTGGAAGGGAATTGGAGGAAACATCTGACTCTTCCTCCCCCTCCTCCACACCACCCAGAACTGGTGGATGTCCTGTACCATGCAGGCCCTTCCACACATTCCCTCTGCCCATTAGGAAGCCCTCTTTTCCTTTTAAAGCACAGGCCAAGTGCTGATGCTATGATGGCACCTGGTGCCAACCAGCAGGATGCCCTGGAGGCAGGATGCCAGATGTGCTCCAGGATGATATTTTTTGCCAAACAGGTTGGGCAGGGGAGTGAGGCAGGTGGGAAATCATGCAAAATGTAAAATCTTGCCTCCGTTCCTTGTCTGGAAGGCACCTCTGACTTGGATAGACAAATGTGACAGAGACATTGATGGAGCAGAGAAGAGTCTGAGGCAAGGATGGCTGTGCCTGCAGTCCTTGGCCTCCTGAGGATGTCAGACAAGGGTTCAGTTTTTTGGTCCTCAGGCACATCCTTCACTTTAACTATAATGGACTCAAGCCAACCTGAGGACATCCTGCCTCCTGTCTTCTTTGACCAAGTTTGAGATCTAGGAAACTGGAAGCAGATGTGTGCCTTTCAAATGATAGTCATGTCTGGCAGGTATTGAGTCCCCACAATACCCACCCCATCTTTTGCTTTTTCAAAGAAACCCCAAAGTTCTCCCTTTCCCAGGCAGGAGGTTGGAAGAGTTGCTTTTCTTATGGAAAGATGAATGAATTCCTAAGGAAGCCTAGGTGAGGTACCTCCATAGAGAACAGAGAGGGGGCTTCCCTGGAAGGTCTGTCCTTCACCCATAGGCTCTGTACCTTTGGTGTGCTTTTTGCCTTTGCAGCAGAAGATCTTGCCCTGAGCAACGTTAGTTTACACCTTGTTACTGAAGAAAATAGCTGAGTTTTGAGAGATAAACAGCCACCCACTCCCTGTCTGTCAAGAGCCAGTACAGCTGAAGATGAATGAGAGACCTCCCTCTGCTCCCGTCTCTGCCCGCCCCATTACTCTCTAATTCTTCCTGCTCCATCATGGGGACAGCCAGCCGCCTCTTCCCGGTCCTTGCCTCCCACCTTCCAGAACTGAGCTTATCCCTCAGGAAATATTTAATGTTCGTATGCCTCCCTTGCATAGAAGCAGTTTAAGGGTTCCTGTGATCCTGGATTTAAATCTGTCTCTTTCATTTTCTACAAATTTATTGCCATCTGTTGATTTCATTCCAGTGACACCCACATCACCATCATTCATAAGGAGAATCAGACTCATTCCTAGACCCCTCCCTTACTCACAGCTCTTTCTTCCCATCCAAATGCTGGAGCGTGCATGAATTTGTAAAAATATAGTCTCTCTCTCTGTCTCTCTCTCGCACACACACACATACACGCACACACACATGCATTTGACAGACTGCAGACTATCAGGCAGTTTTACATGTTGATATTTATTTCCTGAATAATTAGCAGTAGAGACCCACCAATTCCTTTATGCCTTGGGACCTCTGGTTACTGTGCCCACTAATCTGTGTTCAGGATTTCTTTGGTGCCTTTTGTCAGCTGTTTTGGCTGCCTCATGATTACTTACTCCTTGATAAAATTTCCTTTTTGATTTCTATCAAAGGTAAGTTAGTAGGTAGTGTCTTATCTGTCCTCCAGTCCCTAAGTGCATCTGTCCTTCCCTCGTCCCTCCACCGCCCCCTATGAAGTTTGCAGGGTATGAGTAAGGACTAAATGAGATGATCCATGCCGGCTATTAAGCCCAGGGCCTGACACGTTGTTGAGGGCTCCATATGTATTATTATTGTTGGTAGTTTAGTATCTGCCAGTCTTGTTGTTTAACATGACTTATTTAACTAATCTTTCTGGGATCTGTCTGTCCTTTTCTCTCCGTCCCCACTTCTTTAGTGCCAGCCTCCGCTTCTCATCTGCCTTACTGCCATGGCCTCCTAACTGGCCTCCCTGCCTCCCTTCTCCACACTCTTCACCTCTACCACCCATCCTCTGCATCACAGTCAGAATGAGCATCTCACAGTATAAATATGATCAAGTCCCCCCCTCCTGAGGTTCTGCATGCCCTTCAAGATAAACTTCAAACTCCTTAGCAACTAATGCCAGACCTTCCCCACTTAGAAAATCTGAGGCATCTCTTAACCATCTCATCTGTGGTCCCTCCGCCAGGTCCCATGGACACAGTCAGTTGTGTCCAACTCTTTGCAGCCTCATGGGCTATAGCCTGCCAAGCTCCTCTGTCCATGGAATTTTTCAGGCAAGGATACTGGAGTGGTTTGCCATTTTCTTCTCCAGGGGATCTTCCTGACCCAGGGATCAAACCCACATCCCTTGTGTCTCCTACATTGGCAGGTGAATTCTTTACCATTAGCACCACCAGGGGCAGTTCCCAGCCCAGGATATGTCATCTCCCCAGAGAGTCCCCCTGGCACCTTCCCCCAGCCTGGATTCAGTGTCCCTTCCACCAGCCCAGCTTCTTCTATGTGTTAATAACTAGCACTTACGTGTTTCCAGATACTTCATATATCTTAACACATTTAAACTGGGATCAAGATTGCCGGGAGAAATATCAACAACCTCAGATATGCAGATGACACCACACTAATGGCAGAAAGCAAAGAGGAACTAAAGAGCCTCTTGATGAGGGTGAAAAGGGAGTTAAAAAGCTTGCCTCGACATTCAAAAAACAAAACAAAACACAGCATTCAAAATATTAAGATCATGACTCCAGTCACATCACTTAATCGAAAATAGATGGGTAAAAAGTGGAAACAGTGAAAGATTTTATTTTCTTGGGCTCCCAAATCACTGCAGATGGTGACTGCAGTCCTGAAATTAAAAGACGCTTGCTCCTTGGAAGGAAAGTTATGACCAACCTAGACAGCATATTAAAAAGCAGAGACATTACTTTGCTGACAAAGGTCAGTCTAGTCAAAGTTATGGTTTTTCCAGTAGTCATGTACAGATGTGAGAGTTGGACCATAAAGAAGGCTGAGCACCAAAGAATTGATGCTTTCAAATTTTGGTGCTGGAGAATACTCTTGAGAGTCCTTTGGACTGTAAGGAGATCAAACCAGTCAATCCTAAAAAAAATCAACACTGAATATTCATTGGAAGGACTGATGGTCAAACCAAAGCTCCAATATTTTGACCACCTGATGTGAAAAGCTGACTCATTGGGAAAGACCCTGATGCTGGGAAAGATTGAGGGCAGGAGGAGAAGGGGACGACAGAAAACGAGATGGTTGGATAGCATCACTGACTCAATGGACATGAATTTGAGCAAACTCCAGGAGATGGCGAAGGACAGGGAAGCCTGGGATACTCATTTCATGGGGTCACAAAGAGTCAGACATGAGTTAGCAACTGAACCACAGCAACAAAGCATTTAATCCTCACAGCAACCCTATGAACTAGGCACTGTTACTGTGGCCACTCACAGATGAGGAAATTGAGACAGAGAGAAATTAACTGATTTGTCCAAGATCTCACAGCTTGGAACTGGGATTTGAACCCAAATGAACTTGGCTCACGAGTCTACACTTGTAACCACTGGGCTCTGTCGCCTCTAGTGCTGACGGCCAAACCACAGTCCTCTCTGGTCCGAGCCCCTTGACCTGAGAAGCCCTGTGCATGTTTGATCCTGGAGCCTGTCCCGCTGTCTCACTCAGGGTGTAAGCACAGTTCCTTTTCAGGTAACCTTTCCACCAAACCATCATCCTAAGTCTGTGGGACTCAGTAGATTTAAGATTAACCCAGTTTGCCACCAGTTGCCCCTGCATCATTCCATAAAAAAAGGTCTAGAAGGCCTTCATGTGCTAAAACTTTGGAGTCAGAGACATAGATACAGCTGCGCCCTTGGGAGACTCATAATTTGGTTGAGATAGAGAACATTATGTGCAAGCCTAAAGTAATGATATTGATTCCTTAAATCACAAACAAGATCAGTTTCTTTGTTTTATAATCAGTGCTTGTGTAAAAATAGTCTCCCATTTGTCCCCACTAGATCCCGAGTCCCTTGAAAAGAGAGCGAGTGAACTGCAGCTCCGTGCCCAATGCTCAGCAAGTGCTTCTCTGTGAACCTAAGGCTTCTGCAGCTGCACTGTGTCCTAGCTTCAGTTATGCAGGCTTCCCAGGCCTGAGTAACAAAGGGCATCTGAGAGATTCCAGGTTGGAAGTGGATTTCTGGGCACAAGAGTCCCAAGCGGCAACAGACCCAAGTTGTTCAGGACACTGGAGCCTCAATAAGTACAGTCTGACCCCTCCACTCGTTACCAGTTGTTTTCCATTGCACAATAGACTCTACCAGGCAGCTGCCTCCATCCATGCAGACACGCCCTAGGGCAGAGCAGGGCTGCCTGCCACTGTGTCAGTCACCCCCGTAGCCAGTCTGACCACAGGGAAACTATTCTCAGAACAAGGAAACCCAGGACCTCTCACAGTTGGCACATCTTGCCAGGATTGCAAAAAAGAGCACCACATTTTTGCGAGAGCAGCTCACTACCTATCAGCCTGCCTCCTCCCCTTCTCTACCTCACCCAGCCCAGAACAGTTTCCCTCTAACAGAGTCAGGGGCACTTGCAGTCTATCCCTGGCTTGTACAGCTTTGCATCCTTCAATGTGGATGAGAAGACAATGCACGCTGTCAGGGACTGCCTCTAGAAGCACCTTGGGCAGCCAGAATGTTGCCCACTCTTCTATAGGTCACTCTTTACCAGGTCCCACGTGGATATCCAAGTCCTGTCACCTTCTAGTAGGAACACACTTTTCTCTTCTGTAAAATGGGAATAAGCATACCTACTTTGCAGAGTGTTTGTGGAGATTCTACAGCTGTTTGTTTAACAAATATTTAAGTACCTATTGGGGACACAGCTTCCAGTACATAGTAAACACTCAAATGTAATAGCTTTAAGAAATTCTGTCTTAGACAAAGTGGTTTCAAAACAACATGGAAAAACACACAGGTAGCAATATTCCAACTCTTTCCCTTCACTTGTTTGATGCTCTTAGAATATGCAGGGAAATAGGGTCTCAGTAACTAGAGTCAAACCCCCAGAGATTTTCATGTCTCTGAACCTCTGCTTGTGGTGGGGTGTTTGCCCCTTTAGTCATCTGTCTGACTATAATGTAACTGTGTGTTGGCTTATCTCTTTGTTGCACTAGGGACCATGAGGGCAGAGGCTGTCTCTGCACGTTACATGTTGTTGTCCCAGTGGGCACATAGTACAGATCTGTTGGCCCATGGCGGGTGAACCATTTATGAGCATTTTGCCTGCTCACTGACCCAGCCTTCAATATCAAGGGAGCATCGCAAGCACATAAAGGTGTCCACTTTTTGGACACTTCAGTTCAGTTCAGTCGCTCAGTCGTGTCCGACTCTTTGCAACCCCATCATGCCAGGCCTCCCTGTCCATCACCAACTCCCGGAGTTCACTCAGACTCATGTCCATCAAGTCAGTGATGCCATCCAGCCATCTCATCCTCTGTCGTCCCCTTCTCCCCCTGCCCCCAATCCCTCCCAGCATCAGAGTCTTTTCCAATGAGTCAACTCTTCTCATGAGGTGGCCAAAGTACTGGAGTTTCAGCTTTACCATCATTCCTTCCAAAGAAATCCCAGGGCTGATCTCCTTCAGAATGGACTGGTTGGATCTCCTTGCAGTCCAAGGGACTGTCAAGAGTCTTCTCCAACACCACAGTACAAAAACATCAATTCTTCAACACTCAGCTTTCTTCACAGTCCAACTCTCACATCCATACATGACCACAGGAAAAACCATAGCCTTGACTAGACGGACCTTTGTTGGCAAAGTAATGTCTCTGCTTTTGAATATGCTATCTAGGTTGGTCATAACTTTTCTTCCAAGGAGTAAGCGTCTTTTAATTTCATGGCTGCAGTCACCATCTGCAGTGATTTTGGAGCCCCAAAATATAAAGTCTGACACTGTTTCCACTGTTTCCCCATCCATTTGCCATGAAGTGATGGGACCAGAAGCCATGATCTTAGTTTTCTGAATGTTGAGCTTTAAGCCAACTTTTTCACTCTCTACTTTCACTTTCATCAAGAGGCTTTTTAGTTTGGACACTTAGTGCCCCTCTAATTCAGCTACTTTCACTTACAGAGGCAGCCTGGGCTTTAGTGTCCGAAGGTCAGATTGTAGTCACACCTCTACTGTTGGTTGCCTGAGCAAGTTGCCTGATTTTTCTCAGCCATCATTGTCTCTTCATCTAGAAAACAGATAGTAAGATCCCAGCCTCGTGGGGATGTTCTGAGAGTGAATAGGATGATGGGAATAGGAAGATTTTTAAATTTAGGGCACTGTCCCTCCTCTCTTGCTATAAACCAGTGGTCAAAACTGATACAAACCATGGCAAAAAAAAAAGAAAAATTAAGTCTTCTTTGTAGTTTTCTTATCAAGCATTTTCTTAGAACCATCCACTGTTTCCTTATATTCACCAACTTTGCCCACTGTTTGCAATAAGGGAAAATGAGGCACATCATATGACTTAGCATTGGCAATCTAGAAAAGGACAGAAGCCTTCTGCAGTTCAGTTCCCTCATTCCACCCTAGAGCAGAGATGAGGGTGCCTCTTTCTCTCCTCTGGCTCAGATTCATTAGTTGCCCTAACGATCATTTTCTGAAGGCCCAATGCTCTGTAATGCTGCTGTCTGACTTCCCAGATTTATAATCAGTCTCTCGCCCCTAACAATGTCTGGATTCTAATTTGCATATTCACTTTCACTGTCCAATCCAGATCCCCCAGGCTGCAGTCTGGCTGGGGCTGATTCTGTCACCTAATTGTGGTTTCTGCTCTTCTCTCCTCTCTCCAGGATGGCGGCAACTCTTAGGAGTCGTATGTTGGTGGTGGATTGTGAGGTGGATGAAAGAATGAATAAGGAATCTGCACATTTGAAGGCTTGATGGGGAGGGGGATGTGACGGGTAGATAGCAGTTCTGCTCCTGGAATAGAAAGGCTATCTTCTAGCTAAGAAGAGTCCAGCCCTGCTGGATGGTGTCAGAAACACATGTGCTCTGCAGCTCTCTTTCCTGGTCATTTAAAGCAGTCCTCCAAAAAGGTTTGGAGAAATCTCCCTCCACCCTGCCCCACATCCTGTATGGCCTTCATTACGTCCTGCCTTTGAGGGACCCTGGCAATGGTGGTAGGGAGGCTGCCACCCTGGCTCCACATCGTGGTAGAGTTCAGCCTCTAACCTTCATCCCCAAAGTAGGACAGCCCAACTTGGACTCGCATGATAAAGCAACAGCAACAGGCTGTTCAGCTCTTTGGCCGAAAGAATGTATTTCTGGGGCAACACAAGCCTGGCTGATGGTGTCCACAGGAAGAGTAGCCCATGGGATTTGCTAGTATGGTTAAGACCATCCCTGCACCACCTCTGCCAGCTACACATCTTGTATATATCAGGGTTCAACCTGAAACCAGTGGCAAACCCAGACCAGGCATGTCTTGGTGGTGCTTATTGGGGCTCAAATGCTCCTTCCTCCTCCAAGAAGCCTACCCCACCTCCCTGACACTGACTTAGTGGCTCCTCTCTCTCTGTTCCCTGTTAACTCTGCCCCTATATCACTGTGGCCATTTTGTCTGCCTGGGTTTCTCCACTAGACTCTAAGTGGCAAGTGTATAGAAGTGCGTCAAGTGTTTCTTCCTCAGCTTTGTAGCCTCAAAGCCCAGCACAGTTCATAACATACACTGACTTGTCAACAATGCTCTTTGAAGAAATAAAAAATCTGACTAAATAAAGAGCCATAGTCATTAGTTTCCTTTTAGAGACACCTATTTATGCTACTCACAGGGATAGCATCAAAAAGTTGGGAAATACATTGGGATTTATTTTACCTACAAAGTTTCTGCATCATAGAGCTTATCAGTTGTTTCTGATGTTGGCCTGCGTGCCTGCATGCCAAATCACTTCAGTCGTGTCCGATTCTTTGCATCCCTGTGGACTGTAGCCTGCCAAGCTCCTCTGTCTATGGGATTCTCCAGGCAAGAATACTGGAGTGGTTGCCATGCCCTCCTCCAGGGGATCTTCCTGACCCAGGGGGTGAACCTGGGTCTCCTGCATCTCCTGCACTCCAGGTGGGTTCTTTACCACTAGTGCCACCTGGGAAGCCCTTATGTTGGCCGACCTGCTACTTAATAAAGATTTGAGCCCAGGCCTCTCCTCCTAGCACAGTTGCTGTGCCTTTATGTGTCTCCAAGTTTGTGTCTAAAGTGAGAACATGGATTAGCTCGGAAAACATCAGACATCCCCCTTGCTGTCTTGTGATTCTGGAGCATGTTCAGAGAACACCCCAAGATGGTAAAAGGTCTGGATATACTTCAGATAATATTTAAGGGATTGTCAGTATTTAGGGATGGAGGAAGAAGACTCAGGGATATACCAGTTGTTTTTAATAATATGAGGTGCTATAATATATAAGATAAAAAGGATCAGACTCTCTCAAAAGGCCCTGCGGGCTAGAAAGAAGACCAGTTGTTGTTCAGCAAATAATTATTAAGCATCTTCCATATGCAGGCACTATTCTAAGCAAGGTTGTTTAGTCCCTAAGTCATGTCCTACTCTTTTGAGACCCCATGGACTGTAGCCCACCAAGCTCCTCTGTCTGTGGGATTCCCCGGGCAAGCATACTAGAGTGGGTTCCCATTTCCTTCCCCAGGTGATCTTCCTGACACAGGGATTGAACATGCATCTCCCATGTTGCAGGAGGATTCTTCACTGCTGAGCGACCAAGGAAGCCCTATTCTAGCCAATAGGGATGCAGAAATGAATAAAAGAGACAAAAACCCTTACCTTATGGAGGTTACTATCTAGTGAGCAGTGACACGCAAAAATAAAATAAATGTATTGGGTAGAGTTTCTTGGACTCCCAAAATGGGCTGCCTGGGAGCTAGTGTTTGCTGTGTTCAGGGATACTTTTATAAATGAGTCACAAAGGACTCATATATCCGTATTTATAGAGCTGGAACTGAGTGTTAGTTCAGTCGCTCAGTCATGTCCAGCTCTCTGCAACCCCATGGACTGCAGCACAGGGGAACTAGTGCTGGGACCAGAATATCTGACATGATGAAAACGCACTGGACTAGTCGTCAAGAGTCCTGGCTTCAGATTTCACTTCTGCTACAGTCCAGCTGTGTGACTTCAGATACATTAATTTTAATATTTATGATTTGTCTCCAGTGGCTGGTTAGACTAGAGCTTCTTAATGCCTTTCAGCCCTGCAATGTTATGAATCTAAGGCTAGTTAAGATGAGTGATCTCTCTGTATTCTAACACCTCTAGGTTTAATCATGGCCTCTACTCTGGTGACTTTCATTCTGGGAGAAAAGGTAGATGCCGTGGCTGTTTTTATGAAAGGAATGCAAACCCAGTACTTCACAAACGTGCATGGCAAGGGGTGGGTGCTTTTTCTTGATATCACTGTGATTCTGAGGCTGAAGAAGGAGGACTTCAGAGGCTATGCAAGTCGGTTGAAGAACCAATAAGAGTGAGTCAGAAGGAGGAGGAATTAGCAAGCTGGAGAGATGGAGCCTTTGATGAGCAGAGTGAGGTGGGAGCAGAAGTAAGAGACAGAGAGAAAACCCCTCAATGCAAAACCAGAAATCCCAGCTCACTCCCCTGTAAGCCCTAATACTCACAAGCAGGGAGGCTGCCTGCAGCCCGGAATTCCAGTCACACAACTCATGTTCATTGACTAGGTCTGGGACATGTACTCTGGAAAGTAGGCTAGAAGGATGAGTGGGATATAAGAGGACAAAGTTTCTACCTCCAGTCCCATGCTCTCCTCTACAACATACACAAGACCGACTGCCTCCCAGGGGTCTGAGGACTGCTTCCCTGTTAGCCTTGCTTCTCTCCCACCCTGACTGTTCCTGAGCTGAGCCCGTTTGGCTATAGAGAGAAAGCCTGCAGGTGTGGAACAGATGCAGCTGAAGAGAATCTAGGGCTCCAGACTCTTCCAGTAATACTGCTTTGCATTTTTAGGGCTGCTTTTGCCTTTCAGTGTTTTCATGTCTATTGATAGCATCGTGGTGCAGTAGCAAGAATGTGGGCCTGCAAGCTTCAAGTTCTGGGATTCTAGCATTTCATTTGGTTTTGAGTAATTCTGAGACTGATAAAACAGGGTTTTATCTCCTCTAATCTGCACATGAGGAAACAAGAGTCACAGGGGACTCATTTATCTTATTTGTAGAGCTAGAACTAAGTATTGGGGCCAGGATATTATTATGAAACAGTGAAAATATACTGGACTAGTAGTCAAGAGTCCTGGCTTCAGATTTCACCTCCCTTCCATCTGTGTGGCTTTGAATATATTAATTTTCTAATAGAATTTATTATCTATAATACAAATAGGTAGACTAGAAAAAGAAAATATGACGATAGATAACATCTTTGGTTCTGTTCGCCCTTTCCAGACCTGTGGCAGACATGGCTAATCGATCACAGCATACTTCTCCCCTCCGCAGCCCCAGAGTCCTCAGTGCCATGCTCCCAGCAGGTCGGTGGCCACCACTGGGAATCAGAGTTCACACATAGAAGGAAACTGCTTGTCATCCCCCAGCTAATTCGCCAAGTTCTTTTCTATCCTAACATTCTGGGGTGTAGAAACCTGGCCTCCTCCCTTCCAACTCATGCTGTTTCTGCGAAGTCAGCCTGGGACATTCCTTTTCTACAGACATTTAGAAGAAGTAATGGAATGAGACGATCTGTGTTCAGGCGCTTTCTCTCTCCTTTAGAGACGTAGTGTTCTTGTCTTTAATTTGAGGGTCAATAGCACCATAGTAATGAGAAGTGAGGGGATGAGGTGAGCAAGCACTTTACTAAACTATAGAATGCAGTACATGGACAGACACTTAACAGACAAACACTCAGCGAGCACCTGCTCTATGCCAAGCACTGAACTGACACATGGGGTAGAGCCTTATTTGTACTGGGCCAGGCCAGGACCTTGAACACCCCACCAGGCATCTAGATCTTCTTCCTGCCCAGGGGCAGAGAGCCTAGACTCCCTGCAGCGGATACATTCCCAGCTATGGGCAGGGTGGCCCGGGACCTGAGGCAGGAGGTAGATTTGTCCACCCCATACTTTCCATGTACTCATTGCTTTTCTCTTTTGGCACGTCTTTCTGTTACCCGCTTGACTCACTTATCTGCTCTTTGGCCCTCTTACTTTTGGTTATTACTTAATAAAGTTCTGCTGCCATAAAGAAAGTGAGAAGTAAGGAGTCACAGTTTGGAGTAACGCTGGCAGTGAGAGCTGGCAGCACCGGCAGCAGCAGTCAGGGCAGAAGGATGAGGCGTCTGGATATGGCTGTCTTGCTACCCACGTCACTGATCCGCTCTGGGGGGCCAGCACACAGCTACAAGTCTTCTTCCCCAACCTTACACCCTGTCCGTGAAGGCTCAGGCTTTCCATTACCTAGGCTCTGGGAAGATTAACGTGTCATCTTTAAAGCACTTGGCACTTCTTGGAATAAGCCATGCTGTGAATTCAGACATTGGTATAGATTGAACTCATTAAATCTCTGACACCCTCCATGCATTAGAATTCTTAGAGCCTTGTTCTGTTACATCTCCTGTGTCCTTTGCTAGTTCCCAGCTGGTCTCATAGACAAGCAGATTACTGGCAGGGTTTGGTTAAGGCACTGTACTTAGCTCATCTTGAAATACTGGTGATTGACAAGTTCCCCTCAAAGGGGCTATTTGAAAAGGCTTAGTGTTGAGGCTTGCTATGTTTCTACATTCTTTCTGCTCCATCTTACAAATGCAGGAACCCCTGGGGATTTCCTGGGTCTTGGGAGACTAGATCTCTTCTTAGCACATCGAAAACTGGCTTTTGGAAAGTGGGTTTGGTCTGTACTGATTCTAAAATACCTCAGATTATTAACCTTTGCACTATCTCTGTGGAATGCATACAGATTGTAAATCTATTTAGAGGAGAGAGAAGCACATTTGGGCACTAGCCTCTACTCTCCTCTGGACAGACGCCATGGTGCTGAACTAGAAGCGCTCTGTGCCTATGTCGGTTGGGGCTGCTAACCCAGAACCCTGCACCTTAGTGGAAACTGCTCCATCTGGAATTCTCTCTGGCCCGATTGTCTCTCCATCCCTTTCCTGTCCTGACCACAAAAGGAGACTCGGAGGGTGCCATCTAGCTGTTCTTTCTTTGAGTCTTTAAGGAAAATGTCTTCACCCAACACGTCTCATGCTATGGGCTGAATAGAAAACAACAGATACTTATTCTTTATTGTTAGTGAAACAGGGTCGGGGGGGTGGGGAGCAATGCATACTTTCATTTAATCATGATCTGGAAGGGTTCAAGTGATGAAATCTGAATCTTCATCAAAATGGTGTTTCCTGCTATCCCATCTCCCAGCTTTAGCTATGGGAGTCAGTTAACTATTCCCAACATACCTTTGTTCAGAAAGGAGTTATTTTTGGTTTTGGGCTTTGAAAACAAAGAATGCACTTTCACGATGTCATTGCTATAAGACTCTAGTTATAGGTTATATATCCCTGCCCCTCAGACTCCCTGTTTTCATTTTTGTTCTGGGGAAGGCACAAACCATGCCCACACAGGCATGTAAAGAAAATTCCTACTGAAGTAGATTCTACCCGGAAGACATCTGGAGAAGATAAAGTCCTGTAGGTGGACTGAACTCTTTCAGGAAACTTGTAGGAACCTCAAAATTGGCCTAATTAATGTTTTTGCATAGTAAATATACCTGTTTTCATTGTAGACTTAATTAGCTGCTTTAAAAATAATTCTTCAGGTGAAAGATGTTAATGGCTTCTCGTCCTGACCTGCTGAGCACAGCTAGAGAGCTTGATAGTTTTAGGCCAATAAAAGGAAGTAGTGCTTTACACTGTAGGCAGTGAATGTGTGAAAATCGTTGCTCCTAGGAACAGTATGGGCTGGAATTATAAATCAATTCCAGGAATGAACTTTTAGAGTCATAGATGACAAATATAAATTGGGTTAAGGAGCCCAGTAAGTTAGGGAACATTTTCCAAATGCTTAAGTTAGCATTAGAGATGAGTCTCCCATAGTTTCCCATGACCCTTGGTGACACCACCATTAGGGGCTCTGAATAAGGTGGAGTGAATGTTGGTCTGACTCACTGAGGTGTTTTAAACTCTCATATTCCATTCTTTTTAAGCCATTTTAACCAATCGAACCTCTTGTTTTTTCTTTCTTTTTCATTCTTTTCTTTCTTTCTGCTGTTGATGATTACGATGTTCTGATCGTTTCACCCAGCCACTTTTTCAGAATTCTCTGAAATGGTCTGAAAAACCTACAGGGGATTAGTGGAGAAAACATAAAAATTCTAAGTAGGAATAAAGAAAAAAAGCTTACAGGGTACTACAGTCCAACTGTAAGACAGGGCCGCTGAGCTCCAGCCCTGCCTCTGCCACTAACTAGGCGCTTGACCCTCCAGGGTCACTGCATTTGTCCTGCCTGGTTTTCTTCTCAAAGAGAGGGAGTTCCATCAAATGCCCTCTGAGGTCCCATTCGTGGTGAAATTCTCTGAATCTATGAATAAGTATGTTATGCACATTCATTCAAGTAATTCGTAGAGTAAAAGAATAGTGGGGTGGAAGGGTTGTTTTGTCTTGTTTTACAATAGGGATAAAGTAGAGAACTTCCGTCTTCTGATAGGAAATGGACATTGTAAGGGCAGTGCAAGGAAGCCGGTGTCAGCACCAGGAAGCGCATAACTTCCTTTTCTTTGAATTTGGTAGATGATGTGAGACAGAGATGGGGGAGGAACTCACAGTGTATGTAAGAGTGAGGCAAAATCTGAATTCAGATGTGGCCCAGTCACCAGCAGACTCCAGTCTTTTGATGGTAAAATGGAAATAATAATGGGACTTGTGGCATTGTGATGAGGCTGAAATGAGATTAGTGGCATGAAGTGTTTCTGGTATAGAGTCAGTACTCAGTAAATCATAATGTTTAGGGAAAGGAGAGAGGTGTTCCAAAACAGAACAGTTATAATGGCAAGCTCCTCGTTAACAGCCTGCAATGAAGGAGAAGCTGGTGCAGCTGAAGGAAGCAGTCTGGGAAAAGTTGCAGCCTGCAGTCCACAGCTGTGCAAAGTCTTCTGCAATTAATGAGGCATGAAATTAGCAGCAGAAAACATTCCTAACCAGTAAAAGTCAGATTCAGTGTTCCACATTATATCCATGTTTTTCTTGAAGATTGCTCAGCTTTGCATATAATATTGTTCAAAAGTTGTACATGTTTTAATAAATCAGTGGACATAACAGTTATACACTTGTGGAGTTTGGGGAGAGATCTCCACAGAAGCTGATGTCTTGTGTGGTTCACATCATTGTCCTCTACTGGCAGAGTATGTAAATTGCAGGTTCTTTCAAGAAATCGTACCTTTGGGGTACATCTTTAGGAAAGATAAACCTAAAGTTATACAAGAACAACAATCATCTTTTCCTGAGATGTAACCTGCTCTTCAGAAAGGAAAGAAGAGGGCCTTATTAGGAGTTTCAGGCACTGCATTCAGCTCCTAGATCAGGACATTCAGCTCTGCAAAACTCAGCCCTTGTTCACCATAAAAAATGCCAAGAGAAGAACACTGGGGTCCAGACCCTAGCAGAAATACTGTTCTCAAAGATGAGAAGGAAGCCACTTTGTCCTTCTTAGAGTCAGCAATACCCCTTTCCTGCCAACATCCTGCCAATCTAATAAAAAACCCATACCTTCCCCCAGTATTGGAAGCACAGTTGCCCAGCAAATACCCAGTACTGCTGATGACATTGGACTGGCCCCAGAGAGGGTCCCCATATCCCTGAAGAGACACATAGGACAGTGGACACCCTTACAAACTGCTCTTCCTGCTTTCATCAGGCTTCATCTTCAGAAGCCAGCAGATAGTATGAAATATTGTTTCATCACACTGATAAGCCAGTGTTATAACTCAGGTCACTGTTTATCTGATAATACTTAGGGGCCATTAGCAACAAAACTGACCTTCCTGGTTCACATAGTTGATGAACTATACTATACGTTATAGTTGTTCCTTCCCAGCAAACAACTGGAAGTGAGTGACTTTTTAACTTTGTGCCTTCATCTTAACATGAGAATCTCTGTCTAGTTGGGCAGAATAATTCAGTGAGAAGAACAACTGTTGGGCGGAGAATTGTGCAGTGGAGGGAGGCAGAGGAGACTCTTCCTCTGCTGCCACCTACAGAGGTGCAAGGAGAGGGCGATGCCTTGGGAAAGCCCTTTGTAATGATGGCTGACATTCAGCAGCCACGTGACCACATTTCCTGTGTCCTGTATGAACATCTCGTTTAATCGTCAGCAGTCACCCTATAAAGGTAAGTAGTCGTGGTATCCAGATTTTACAGAAGAGGGAACCACAACGTGAATATTACATGACTTGCCTAAGGTCACGCTGTTAAATTGGCAGTGTCAGATTTTGAATTCAGGAAGTGGCAGTCAACGTCAGTGTGTCATTCTCTTCATACTGCGAGTGTTGAGGGGGAAGAGAATTGGCTCCACCCCTCTCAGTAACAAAGTGAGAAAAGAAAAACCACTTTTCAGTTGTTTACTGAGCCACTTAGTCCCCATGTTACACAAAAGTAATAAGATATCACTGCAAAATTTCAGACCTAGGTCTTCGGAGTTCAGCTGAACGTCTCCTGCTGTGTGGGGGCAGGGCTTTTTCAAGTCACATCTCCATCCCAGGCAGATCATAAGCTTAGACCCCTCAATTGTCACATTGTCACATAACCTTGCTTTTTCTTTCATAAAGCACACAGGATTTTGGAGATATCTAATTGGGAACTTCTTCAACATCTCTTACTCCCAGTGATATGGAACCGCATGCAGTTGTATACGTTGTCTCTATTCTCTCTCATGCTGGGCCCACATCTGCCAAATTTTATCCTGTCCGTGAATCCCAGTTCTACCTACAAGAGCCCCCAAGATAATTCCTTCTCAGAGATCCACATGGCTGTTGAGGAAGTGGTCATACCCACCAAGCCTCTGCTCTCCCCATCAGTCTTCCTCACCCCCTTTCCAACCTATTGCTCTCCTGTTGATGATAGGTTTCAGGACATGGGCTCAGATGCTAAGAGAAAGTGGTATCTGTGTCTGTCAAGCCCTCCATGCCAGCATGCTGCCTCTCTTGAATCAAGGAATTCAGTAAGCAAGCCTTGGTGTAGGGTTTCCCAGCATGGCTTTTTCATCTCTGGGTATTGACTCTCATTGGGCCTCTTCCCAGACTTCATACAACACTTGGAGAAAGGAAAACTGACCTTGATGCTGTTTGGTCTCCACAAAGCCACTGTCTGCTAGAGGGTTCAGTAATCTACTGATGGGAAGGGCTGGTGTTTTCCTCTCTGACACCCTTCCCAACGTGGCACAGTGGAGTTGCTTCAATCCCAGAGCAATCTGGCCCTACCTACTGGGATGGGGGTCCACTGCCCTCTGGCATTGCCTTCTACTATCTTGTTCAATTTGGAGGATCTATAGAAGAGCATCCTGGAGCAGGAGTGGGTGGCAGACCAAGTTATCCAACCTGGGCCTACCCGTGTGGTTGTTTTGGCATCAACCAGGCTTAATAATAGCATCTTGGTCAGGTCTGGTGCCTCTGACTTCCTGCCATGGTGTCTGCTCTGCAGATGGATGCATAATCTAAGAGAAAGAATGTAGGGCTGGGAACCTGGAGTTTAGACAGAGGAAAATTACTGTCACTTGAACTGCTGTGTTATCGTGGGGAAATCATCTGTCTTGTCAGTTTTTCATCTGGATTATAGGGTTAATATGCCTGTTTTACATTAATCCAGGGTTTGTCAACAATAGCACTATTTATATTTTGGCCCAAATAATTCTTTGGTGGGGGCCGGAGTAGAGGACTGTACTGAGAATCGCAGCGTGTATAGCAGAAGGCCAAGCCCCTGCTCCCCAGATGCCGGTATCATTTCCCCCTTGTGACAACCTGAAGTGTCTCTAGACATTGCCAAGTGTCCTCAGGGGGGCAAAACTGCCCCCTGTTAAGAAGCACTGCATTAAGTCAGAAGATTATCTGGATGCATGAAGTAACAATATGTGCAAATACAGGACATCATAGTTGACATCATCATTCTTTTTAGATTTTGGTGTTCTCTGATTTGACTATAATTCTGTAGAAGCAGAAACACCCTCTTCCAATGACACAAGAGAAGGCTCTACGCATGGACATCACCAGATGGTCAACACCGAAATCAGATTGATTGTATTCTTTGCAGCCAAAGATGGAGAAGCTCTATACAGTCAGCAAAAACAAGACCGGGAGCTGACTGTGGCTCAGATCACGAACTCCTTATTGCCAAATTCACACTTAATTTGAAGAAAGTAGGGAAAACCACTAGACCATTCAGGTATGACCTAAATCAAATCCCTTATGATTATACAGTAGAAGTGAGACATAGATTTAAGGGACTAGATCTGATAGACAGAGTAACTGATGAACTATGAACGGAGGTTCGTGACATTGTACAAGAGACAGGAATCAAGACCATCCCCATGGAAAAGAAATGCAAAAAAGCAAAATGGCTGTCTGAGGAGGCCTTACAAATAGCTGTGAAAAGAAGAGAAGTGAAAAGCAAAGGAGAAAAGGAAAGATATACCCATTTGAATGCAGAGTTCCAAAGAATAGCAGAGAGATAAGAAAGCCTTACTCAGCAATCAATGCAAAAAAATAGAGGAAAACAACAGAATGGGAAAGACTAGAAATGTCTTCAAGAATATTAGAGATACCAAGGGAACATTTCATGCAAAGATGGGCTCAATAAAGGACAGAAATGGACCTAACAGAAGCAGAAGATATTAAGAAGAGGTGGCAAGAATACACAGAAGAACTGTACAAAAAAAGATCCTCATGACCCAGATAATTGTGATGGTGTGATCACTCACACTCACCTAGAGCCAGACATCCTGGAATGTGAAGTCAAGTGGGCCTTTATCACTGTGAACAAAGCTAGTTCATCACTATGAACAAAGCTAGTGGAGGTGTTGGAAATCCAGTTGAGCTGTTTCAAATCCTAAAAGATGATGCTGTGAAAGTGCTGCATTCAGTATGCCAGCAAATTTGGAAAACTCAGCAGTGGCCACAGGACTGGAAAAGGTCAGTTTTCATTCCAATCCCAAAGAAAGGCAATGCAAAGAATGCTCAAACTACCGCACAATTGCACTCATCTCACACACTAGTAAAGTTATGCTCAAAATTCTCCAAGCCAGGCTTCAGCAGTACATGAACCATAAACTTCCAGATGTTCAAGCTGATTTTAGAAAAGGCAGAGGAACCAGAGATCAAATTGCCAACATCCGCTGGATTATTGAAAAGGCAAGAGAGTTCCAGAAAACATCTATTTCTGCTTTACTGATTATGCCAAAGCCTTTGACTGTGTGGATCACAGTAAACTATGGAAAATTCTGAAAGAGATGGGAATACCAGACCACCTGATGTGCCTCTTGAGAAACCTGTATGCAGGTCAGGAAGCAACAGTTAGAACTAGACATGGAACAACAGACTGGTTCCAAATAGGAAAGGGAGTACGTCAAGGCTGTATATTGTCACCCTGCTTATTTAACTTCTCTGCAGAGTACATCATGAGAAACGCTGGGCTGGAAGAAGCACAAGCTGGAATCAAGATTGCAGGGAGAAATACAATAACCTCAGATATGCAGCTGACACCACCCTTATGGCAGAAAGTGAAGAACTAAAGAGCCTCTTGATGAAAGTGAAAGAGGAGAGTGAAAAAGTTGGCTTAAAGCTCAACATTCAGAAAACTAAGATCATAGCATCCGATCCCATCACTTCATGGCAAATTGATGGGGAAACAGTGGCCAACTTTATTTTGAGGGGCTCCAAAATTACTGTCAGAGACGGCAACGGCAACCCACTCCGGTACTCTTACCTGGAAAATCCCGTGGACAGAGGAGCCTGGTTGGCTGCAGTCCATGGGGTCGCTAAGAGTCGGATACGACTGAGCGTCTTCACTTTCACTTTTCACGTTCATACATTGGAGAAGGAAATGGCAACCCACTCCAGTGCTCTTGCCTGGAGAATCCCAGGGATGGGGGAGCCTTGTGGGCTGCCGTCTATGGGGTCACACAGAGTTGGACAAAACTGAAGCGACTTAGCAGCAGCAGCAGCAGCAGCAAAATCACTGCAGATGGTGATTGCAGCATGAAATTAGAAGACACTTACTCCTTAGAAGGAAAGTTATGACCAACCTAGACAGCATATTAAAAAGCAGAGACATTACTTTGTCAGAAAAGGTCCATCTAGTCAAGGCTATGGTTTTTCCAGTTGTCATGTGTAGATGTGAGAGTTGGACTATAAAGAAAGCTGAGCACCATAGAATTGATGCTTTTGAACTGTGGTGTTGGAGAAGACTCTTGAGAGTCCCTTGGACTGCAAGGAGATCCAACCAGTCCATCCTAAAGGAGATCAGTCCTGGGTGTTCATTGGAAGCACTGATGTTGAAGTTGAAACTCCAATACTTTGGCCACCTGATGTGAAGAGCTGACTTGAGGGCAGGAGGAGAAGGGGACGACAGAGGATGAGATGGTTGAATGGCATCACCGACTCAATGGACATTTGTTTGGGTAGACTCTAGGGGTTGGTGATGGACAGGGAGGCCTGGTGTGCTGCAGTTCATGGGGTCGCAAAGAGTCAGATATGACTGAGTGACTGAACTGAACTGTAGAAGCAGAAAGTTGTTTTTTAATCACTAAGTCATGTCCGACTCTTTTGCAAACCCATGGGGACTGTAACCTGCCAGGTTCCTGTGTCCATGGAATTTCCTAGTCAGGAATACTGGAGTGGGTTGCTATTTTCTTCTCTAGAGAATCTTCCTGACCCAAGGATCGCATCTATGTTCCCTGCATTGGTAGGCATATTCTTTACCACTGAGCCACCAGGGAAGCCAGAAGCAGAAAGTAGAAACCACATATTCTATACCATATCCCTGCATGGTTCTGCAAGTAACTTGATAAGTCCATTCTTTACTTCATGCAATTCAGCTGTTTCCTTTTTTAAACATATTTGGTATCAACTGTGTGTTAGGTGAAGAGCCAGAAAGATGAGTGAAAGTGAAAGTGAAGTCGCTCAATCTGTCCCACTCTTTGAGACCCCATGTAGCCTCCCAGGCTCCTCTGTCCAAGGGATTTTCTAGGCAAGAATACTGGAGTGGGTTGCCATTTCCTCCTCCAGGAGATCTTCCTGACCCAAGGATTGAACCCAGGTATCCCGCATTGTAGGCAGACGCTTTACCATCTGAGCCACCAGGGAAGTCCTTTTCCCAACATATTTAGTATCAACTGTGTGTTAGGTGAAGAGCCAGAAAGATGAGTAGCCGTGCCTATTTTCATGGATGATAAATTCCAGTGGGAGGAATATTTAAACACAGCAATGACCGGAAATACAGAGTATACATACCTAAGACAGAGAGAGGCACTCAGGTAGCAGAGAGAAAATACTCATCTGAGAGGTTCTTTGGGGGACAGGCCCTGAGGGTCGAATGGGATTTCAGTAGGGAGCAGTGTGATTGAGCAAAGAGAAGCACATAGGATTAGATGACAGGGTGGCAGGAGAGAAGACCCTGTGGCCTGTTCATGAAGGCTCCAAATGCCATGTTTGCACCATGTCTTTAGCTTGATGGGGGAACCGTGGAAATTTTCTGAGCAGTGGGATGGCAGGGTCAGAGCCATATTGAAGGGGTTTGGCAGTAGTGTCAGGGATGAATCTGAGTGAGGAAGGGCCAAGTACAAGATGCCTGAGGGGTCGGACTAGAGTGATAGTGGTTGGAATGGGGGGTGAGGAAGTGGAGAAGAAGGTACAGGGGGAGAAATAACCGAACTTGTAGGAGGTGAAGGAGGAAGGGAAGGAGGCAGAGAGGACATTGAATCTGATCCCTGAGAAAGAGGTTTCCATTAATAGAACAGGAGGAGATGGAGGAAGAACCAGGAACCAGGAACTTTGGGCATTGGAGAGGAGCCAGGGAAAAGCATTAAATGCATGTGTTTCCCGAATCCTTCCACATCCATGCATGACGCAGTCTAGCACACTTCCTGTGGGAAAGGGCACACTGTCGCTTGCTCAGTGCTTTGTTTTTTTCAATGGAGGTGGGCTTCTCAAATCCATTTATCATTTTTGAGGGACTACTTATGTCCCTAACATTCAGTGACAAGAGGAGGGAAAAAAACCTCAGCTTAGGGCCTGAGTGCCTGTGCAAAGCACCTTTTATAAGCAAAAAGAATCAGAGTTTGGAATTAACTAAGTTAACAGTAGGAGCAGAATTGCATGCAGAGTATATGCCATATGCTGTTTTTTCCTAACATTCTAACAGTACACCAGGACGCTCTAAATCCATATACACAAGTGTGTGCCCACAGCAGGGGCTCTGAGCTCGAATTGGTCCAGCTGGGTGGGCTTCCTTCCACTGCTCACACACCCAGTCAGGAAAACAGCCTGGACCCTTGAGTACTGGAGCAGGTATCCCCATGCTTATGTTGCCACAAAAGCTTCACCTTTCCCAGGGACTCCTCTGTCACATTCCCATCTTGTCCTGTCAGTAGGTGGTAATGGTTTTGGTTTATCTTTTCTTTATCCTGACCCCCATCCCACCCTCACCCTTTATATTATTTTATTCCAATAAACTCTGCAATTATGATGTGTCTAAGAAGGGACAATCAAAGGGATGGCTCCCAGGACACCCATCTGTCTTCCACCCTACATACATGTTTAGTCATTAATTTTTATCTGTTAATCAGCTAAAGAGATCCTTCATGCATATGTGGGGCTGTCACAGGAAAGATGGCCATCCTGCCTCAGCCACTCTCATTGACAGCCCCATGCTGCGTTCACTCTCGGGGGGTAGTGGGAGGAGAGGTCCAAGGACCAGGTGGTCTGGCTCTGGTTTATAGAAGTTGGCAGTGGGAGCCAGCTGTGAACCTTCTTCCCTCTGTTCTCCAGCAATGATCGAAAAACCACGCCTTACCTGTGGATACCTGTTCAAATTGATCAAGAATTTTCATCCACATTAATCCAGCCAGCTGGCATGATGGAAACTAGCATAGGTATTAAGTTGCCCCTGCTTTGTAGGGGACTGAGGTGCGGAGAGGTGCATGGCTCACCCAGGGCCACACAACTGCTTTGTGCCAGAGCAAGGACTGGAAGCCCAGTCCTCTGTCCAGGCTCCTGCCCCCTGGTGACTTCTGTCAAGTCCGTCACCTTTGCTCTCCTTTCTGCTGCTGCAGGCTTCCCCTGGTCCATTCCATTGCTGATCAGGGCCGCCATGGAATGAGGAACAAATAAGGGAGGAAAAAAATAAATGCATAAAATAAGTGACTTGGGGATGAATAAATAATGAGTAAATAAATGAATGAGGAATGAATTAACTAGAGGAATAAATAAAGAAAGGATATGATGTACAAAGAAGCAAAGTTTAGCTCCTGGGAATAGATCTAATTATAGTGTCAAAGTGATATTTGTTGGCTGAGCTCTCCTATTTCTCTGTTTACCCATTTTCTTTAGCTCCTGTGTCCTGGGCTTTTGTTTTATACATGTTTCCTGAGATTCCTGCAATAAAGTTAATAGGAGTGAGGCTAGCTTCACACGTGCTTTTTATCTCATAGAGAAATGCCTTGTCTGATATGATGGCTCTACGTTTTAGATTGGTCACTCTGAAGCTAATCACAGGTGCACACTCAGTAGTTCTGTGCAGAACATCCATTTGCCGCCTGACTGACCAGGACTGCCGCAGGCGAGGTGTGGTCTTGGTACCGGCCCGAGGGCTAACCCTCGCAGGCAGTCTGTGCTCTCGCATCTTGGTGCAGCTCTGTCACTGACTTGCCTACACATGTAATGGCTGTTCAGACAGATTTGTGAACTAAATTTATCTTTCTCTTTCCATCATTAAGTTTTCCTTCTCCAGTGTCTGTTCAAATTGGCAAGACAGTTTTGGTAGCGGTGAGTTCCATTTCTACTAGTAATAGCAACAACCGTTTATTAAGTACCTACTACATGTCTCTCACTCTAAACAGAGCTGCAAGTGCATACAGTAGGGCCCCAGCTGATAGGAGAGGAACTGCAGAGACTCACATTTGGGGACCTCCGGAGATGAGAGTGGAGGACAGTGGACTCGCCATGCACAGGGACAGATAAGGGGGACGGTGCCCCACAGTCCCAGGGAAACTCCAAGCTCCCCACTGTATTGGCAGTGATTGCAGGGAGGCTATCAATACATATCCTTTCTCTCCTTGTTGTTGCAAATGTCATTATTTCATTCTTGTTTATGGCTGAGTAATAATCCATTGTGTATATATAGCACATCTTCTGTCAATAATAAGGACAGGACCTACTATATGACAGGGGCTCTACCCAATATCCTGTAATAACCTATGTGAGAAAAGAATCTGAAAAATAATGGATACATATATATGTATAGTTGAATCACTTTGCTGTATATCTGAAACTAACACAATATTATAAATCAACTATACTTCAATTAATAATTTTTAAACATATATCCTGTCTCTGTTTGAGACAGTGTTGAACTTTGAGATTGGATTGTCACTGATTGCAGCTCCAAGAAGCTGGGGGAGGAGATAGAAAAAAAAAAAAAGATGAACTGCAAGCGTTTTTCAGAGCCCTGGTACATACATCATTTCATTTAATCTGCACAACTACATGAGGCAGGAGTGATTGTTTCCATTTTACAGGTAAGGATACCTGTCAAATGTCATATGACCTGTCACCCAGCAAGAGGGAACACCCAGGCTTCAGCCACAAAGTCTATTGTTCCTCCCACAATACCAGAATTGGACAAGAGGATTTCTAGCATTCCTTGCAAGTTCAGAAACTTCTGAATCTTGGGTCCCACTCAGCCTAACTTGGTTGACATGGGAGGCTATCAAGAAACTTCCTGGTTTGCCATGTGTGGAGAGGGGGGTGTATAGTACTAGGATATGCACAAGGGTTGTGATTGTGGTTAAAGCTGGTTAATTCCCGGCTCTAATACAAATCGTAGCACGTTGGGCATAAACTTTCTCTGCCTTGGTTTGCTCATCTGTAAAATGGAGACGATAGCAATATTCATCTTGTGGCCTACAAAGCCCCACCCCACATGGCCCCTCGTAGCCTCTCATCCTCACCTTTCCCACCTCACTTCTTCCCAGCCTCACTGGCCTTCTCACCACTCCCTGAACACTGCCATCACATTTCCACCTTCAAGCCTTCACATTGGCCATTCTCTCTGTCTAGAATGATCTTCCTCTGTCCTGCTGCTGCTAAGTCGCTTCAGTCGTGTCCGACTCTGTGCGGCCTCATAGACGGCAGCCCACCAGGCTCCCCCGTTCCTGGGATTCTCCAGGCAAGAACACTGGAGTGGGTTTCCATTTCCTTCTCCAATGCATGAAAGTGAAAAGTGAAAGTGAAGTGGCTCAGTTGTGTCTGACTCTTAGCGACCCCATGGACTGCAGCCCACCAGGCTCCTCCGTCCATGGCATTTTCTAGGCAAGAGCACTGGAGTGGGGTGCCATTGCCTTCTCCACTTCCTCTATCCACACAGCCTATTCCTTTACTTACAACAAATTTTCGCTCAGATATCATCTTCTCAATGAGGACCATACCCCAGCACTCCCAGTCCCTCTTATCTGTATTTCTGTTTTATCTATAGTATTTTTCCCTAACCACTACATATTGACTTTGTAGTTTGCTACTTGTTTATTATCTGTATTGCTTGCTGTCTGTATGCAAGTTAAAAGTCATTGTCTGTTTTGTTCACTACTGTGTCCCAGGTGCCCAATACAGAGCCTGGCATATACAGATGCTCAAGTCATAGCATTGAAAGGATTTACTGGGAAATCCTTTGTGAGATTGGTGAGAACTAGAGAGTGCTTCTTAATCACTTAGCTCAAAGCCTGACCCATAGCAAAGACTCAGTAAAAGGCTGCTCTTGTATCTCACCTTCACGTTGATTAATTTGTTGGGTTGAGGTCCCACTGGAGGGAAACTCAGGGTATGTTCCACAGGCTCATCCATTGTAGGCAAGTTCCCTGTTGCTACCCACCTTCCTAGCGGACACAGATAGAGCATTTTGTGAAGGTCTGTGACCCGCTGGGGCTGGAGAAGCCAAGTCAGGGAGCATTTGGTAGCTGGTTTAAGGAAAGACGGTGAGTCAGATACCTGCCTGTGTGGCCATCCAGCAATGGTAGGAAGGTGCAGCTACACTGAGGAATGCCTCATCCCTGGGAGAGAATCCCCTCGGCATGGTGCATCCCAGTGCTGGCCTTACCAAGTTATGGGTGGAAAAGAACTGCAGTCTTCAGAGCTCAATGCAGAACCTTCCTTTTTTGTGCCACTAGGCAAGTCTCAGAAAACCGTAGAAGCCAAATTTGCCTAAAGAATATGGAGACAAATTGGAGAAAAAGAAAGTGTGGCCCAGTCAACCAGAGATACTCCACAGAAATGGCCTGGTGGGCAGCAGGGCCCGGCCAGCCTGTGTAGTGTCTGTGCCCATGCCCCACTCACCACCCCCCCGTCCCGTGACCGCCAGGGCACAGGCGATGTGAGACTGGACTCCTCTGATCCCGTTCCTTCCTTGGCCCTGCACACCCAGGGGCCCAAGTAGCCTTTTCCTCTTCCTTCTTCCTCCTTTTGTCTCCCAACAGAGAAGGTTCTGTTGAGTCCTGACTGGCAGTGTTTTGTGAAGGCCCGCTCAGCCATCACTAACCATGTGAGGATGGTTGTCACTGTCCCTGAATCAGGGCTTCCAGCCCAACACTGCCAACTGAGGCTCCTCAAGCCATTTCTAGAGACAGTAGTTAGGAATACAGACCCAGATCCATCCTGGGTTTGAACCTGGCTCCTATAGACAGAGGATCCTGGTGGGCTGCAGTCCACAGGGTCACACAGAGTCAGATACAACTGAAGCTACTTAGCACACACTACTACTAATTAACTCTGTGATCTTGGGGAATGAGGACTAATAATAGTGCCTATATCATCAAGTTATTGTAAGCTACAAATGAATCTCAAGTGCCCAGAACAGTGCCTGGCATATAGTAAATGCTTGTTTTTCTTGTCATTATTATTGTTTAGTGTTATTCTGTAATAAGTGCTATAAGGATTCACAGGGGTTCTAGAAGTCCAAAAAGAGACTTTAATCTGGGAAAGATTCCTGAAAGAGGTAACAATGACCTGAATCTGGAATGATAAGTAGGCATTACCCCAGTTGAGAAGGTGGAAGATGGTGCAGGGAAGGGATGTTGATAAACCACGAGTGTGATGTACCCGAGTGTGTTAGGAACTTCACGGAGGCTAGTGTTGCTTCTGTTTTGAGGTTCGAGGCAGGATACTAAGGGTTGAGGCTGAAGCAAGGTCAGATCATGGGGGATTTTATTAGCTCAGCACCTTCTTCTGAATTCTGTTAGCCCAGATCCCACTCTTCTTCTCACTTCCTCCAGGTCCAGGTAGCAGTCACCTTCCCTGTACTACTGGCCACAAGAGTTTTGGAGAGATCGGTATGTGCCCCAAGCTGGCCATTCATAATGGTCCCCAGGAATTTCTGCTGGGGCCTGGGAGGACCAGCCCACGGCTCCTCGTGGCATATCGCTGGAGGAGTGTGGTTCTGCGGAACTAAAGGCCTCTTTCCCGCCGTGACATGGTCCCCAGTCCCGGCCTCTCAGGTCCTGAGACAGCCCAGGTGCCTGCAGGCCTTCCTTCTGTGCTGTGAACTTTCCCATTGTCCTGCCAGCAAACCTGTTGGTAGAATCTCAGCTTCTTCTAGGGAGTTTCTGACATTTGCAAATGAAAAAGGCCTGACTAATAGACCACGCCAAAGAGCTGGGATTTCATCTGCTGAGAGTGAGGAGCTATTGAAGGGTGTTAAATTGGGGTCGGTTGGGCCTCTCAGAGACATCGCCCTGCCAGCACTGTGGAGGATGAATTAGAGAGAAAGATTGCAGATGGGGACACCAGGTACCGGCTGTCATCCTCAACTAGGAGAGAAGTGGCGAGGGCCTGACCTGAGAGAATTGAAGTAGGAATGGGGATGACAGGCGGATCCTAGAAACGGAGGCAGGTGCCTGAGGCGGCCCAGAGCAGGAGGGACCAGGAGCTGACCGGCGTCAGCCACATCCCCGCCCGTGAACCCCAGGGCCTGAGGCCTCTCGACCCGCTGCAGGTGGCCTGGCTTGGAAGGTCAAGGCCAGGTGGTGGCAGAGACGGAGAAATTCTGTTCTCCCCTTGCAGCAAAGCCTTTCTGCTCAACACACTGTCACCTGGCTGTGGAGGGTCTGCCCCCACCCCAGTGGTCTGTTATCTGTCACTGCCGAGGGGTTTCTTTTAAATGTGTTTGTCCATTTTCCCATCTTTCTTAGAGTGATTCTTCATCAAAAGTTGGCCCTGCTCTCTGCTGCCTTTGTGCCTTCCCGGGGCTCCCAGCCTGACCATGTTTCCGCCACATGGAAGAGGCCTCCTGGAGCTGTGAAGAGCCTGCCCCATAAGGGCCTAAAGGCGGCATGAGAGAAGCTTGCCAGGGGGAGGAGTGGAAGGGGAGACGGCTTACGTGTAGAGGAGAGCACGTTTTAAAAGTACATTCTACGGGAGGAGCTTAAGTGCCCAACAGACAAGTGAATACAGAAAAGGTGGTATATGTATATATTTATAAATGGCATACTGTTTAGTCAATAAGATTGAAGTTTTTTTCACTTACAGCAACATGGATAGACTTGGAGGACATTAGGCTGTGAAAGAAGTTGGACAGAGAAAGACAAATACTGTATTATGTTGTCACTTATATGTGGAACCAAAAAGTACAACTAACTAGTGACTATAATGAGAAAGTAGAAGGCTCACAGAAATAGAAAACAAACTAGTGGTTTCCCGTAGAGAGAGGGTATGGAGTAGGGAAAAAAGAAAAAATGGTTACTGTGAGATTATATAAAACCATGTATGTGAATGCTTACAAAATCGTAAAGCACTATAGCATTTGAAGAACCTTTCATTCAAGTTTTTAAAATTTTAAAATTAAAAAAAATTTAAGAAAAAAGTTCATTATATAGACGAGAGACTTTACAAATATCATTTGATTTAATTCTCACAATACCTTGGTAGATACTTTCTACTCCATTTTACAGGTGAGAAAGCCAAGCTGTTAAGGGAAAAAGAAGTTTTGAGCCCAGCTCCTTGATCATTCTCACCTTTAGACAGTTTTTTTTTTTTTTTCCCTTGCCATTTTAGAGTGGGTTGCTATTATCTAAGTCCAGCAACTATAATTATCTAAGATGTGAGTTGTTGGATATCCAACATAGCGTTGGATAATAAACTTTACAAACATAATATGAAACTGATGGTGTTTTTCTTCACTTTAATTATCTGATTTGAGTAGAGATGGGTTGCACTTTTTAAAGAACCAGGTTGAGGTACAGAAGTTTTCTTTTTGTTGGTTTGTACTCTCCCCCAGTTTCAGAGCAGGTACCATCCCTGGCTTCTAGACACTGGATCTTGGCCAAAAGGCCAAGAAGCAATGCACTGGCTTCTACAAATCTCCTTCATCTCGGGTGTTTTCCACCTCTCACATTTTAGGCAGATCTGTGTCCTGAGCAGAGCAACTGTTTTCTGGTTATCAGCTATGGCATCAAACCACACGTGCCCTCAAACCATGCTTACCCCTTCCTTAGGGAAGATTCAATTCCTTATCTCAGCTGAGTCAAGGAAAAAATTCATCTTCTAAGTTACTTCCAACTCTTCAAAATGATTCTTCAGCAAGTCCACCACACAGACCTGGGAATTAATCTGTGATTCATCAAAGGCATCAGAGATGCAGGGATGTGACAAAGTTATTCCAAACATTCAGGCATATGGGCAACAGGTATACTGTAGGTGCTCCATAGTGCCTGATTGGAAGTTATCTTGAGGGCCATGCATCCCTCTGGGAGGGAGGAGCCTAGGCATGTCTTCTCAGCCCTTCAGAACTCCATACACTGTGGGGTGCAGGACTCTCTAAGGCATGGGGTCTAAGGACAAGGGTCTAAGAGTGGTAAGAGCCTTATGTGCCCTGAAGGTGGGCTCTACCATGTGAGGAGGGACATGGAGTGACGGATAAGAGTGAAGACCTATAGCCAGACAGCCCACTCCATCAGATATAACCCGGGGCAAGTAGCTTGTCAGTTCTGTGTCTCAGGTTCCTCCTCTGAGAAATGGCGATAATGGTTCCTAGCTCATGGAGTTGTGAGAATTACCTAAGTTAAGCCCCATAGAGTGCTTAGGGCAATGATTATTACATGATGCTCAGTGGGTATCAGAGAAGATCATTATCACTCTTAGACCCTCATCCTTAGACCCCATGCCTTAGAGAGCCCTGCACCCCACATTGTATCGTGTTCTAAAGGGCCAAGAAGACACGTCCAGACTCCTCTTTCTAGACCATAAGCTTCAGGTACCACGACTTCAGAATCTCCATGAAACAACCTCATATCTGCTTCTAGAACTCCTATAGACCTTTTCCTCACGTCTGCCTCTTGGGGGTGGACTCCACTGCCTTGGGAAACCCCAGAGGCCCCATGTAACTGAAGATGATGGTGTGGATGGAACCTGGCTGTGGACTTCGGTGTCCCCACCTGGGTGTGATCAGCTCTCCGTGGACCGTAGGGCCTGCACCTGTGTGTCTGTGGCCCCTCATGCCTGCTGGGGATGTGGGTGTGCTCCTCATGGACTGCAGTGTCCACACCCATGTGACTGGTGTGTCCCGCCACCATGGTCCTGCAGAAATCGGTGGAGTCTGATAATTCTAAATTTGGATCCAGTCTTCCAGACATGAAGCTTTAGAGTTGTCAGGGTCAGAGAAGAGCACATATTTTGTTTAGCAATTTGTAAGATTGACCTATAACTTTAAAATACTTACTCATACTGTATGTGGGCTCTTCTTAAAAAAAAAAAAAATTCTTGTCCCAGACCCTGAAAATTTTAGGGGAGTTGAGGGACTGTGCTGCTGATACTGGTGGTGAAGGGGGACATGGAGAATGATTGCCAAGCTGATGTTCTGGGCCCAGCACCTGGAAGTGACAGCAGGACGTATTGATTTGCTTTCTCACTTCCTCCCTCTGCTGACTGGCCAAGTAGAGAGAAGGCAGAGATGTTAGAAACTTAGGAGTAACAAACAAAACAAACAGCGTGTGCAGGTGCAGCAGGGTTCCTCAAGTCAGGCCGAGCCCTCCCACCTCAAACATCTATCTGTTTGTGCTGGTTAACTGGGAGCTCTTGGTGGGGATCCCACTCTCCCTTCTCTTGGAAGCAGCTTTCGACTCCTCCTGTTCTCTCCACCCACCTCACTCCAGCTGCAATCTTGTGTTTCTGTTATCTTCAGCATCCCTGCAGAGGCCTTCGGGGACCCCTCTTCAGGAGCCCTAGGGTCTGACTTAGCACGATTGTCTGTACATCTGGCACTCTGACCAGCCAAGATAATTCACATAATTCAGGCCAACATAAACAATTGTATTTCCACATAGATTGGGTTTGTTCTTCCCTGTCTCACTCTCTGCCTTCCCTCTCCAAATGACCTTTGAAAGTTCCAGAAGTTCTGGTTTCAGTATGACATAGAGCAACTCAGTGCCCTTGGTTCCTCAACCTGAGCAGCCCACTAAGTATGTGAGGCACAGTCAGCCAGCACCTGCAGTTAAAGAAAGTCCCCAGATGTTAGAGGTGGCACTGAGTGATTGGAAGCACCCACACACAACCATGAGTTCAAAGCCCAGCTCCAACACTTAATTCCTGTGCATCTTTGGGCCAGTCACTTAACTTCTCTGAGCTGCAAGTGCTACATGTATAAAATGAGGATAATAAGGCTGACCTTAGGGCTGTGCAAGGATTTAAAGAACGGCACATGTAAAACCCCTAGCATAAGACCTGGCACAAATAAATTCTCAATAAATGTGAAGACAGTGACCTTATTAATTTTTGATTCCCAGCACCCCATCCAATGGCTGACATGTTCTCTTCTTTAAGCTGTTAGGAGCTGACTCTGCTGAGAGGAGCAAACTGGTACAAGTAACAGCAGATCCCACTGGCTAAACCCCAAGCACAGCTGCCTTTGTTGATCCATCTTCTCTCTCAGTTATTAACTTTCCTCCTTTGGCTAGAAAATGTCACCCTTGAAATTTGAACTTGAGTTGGAATTGGGCAGGAGTACTGTGGGCCCAGGGAACCACACTCATGTCAAATGTATCGCCTTGGCAAGGCTTGCGGGGTCTCCTGTGGCCACTTACAAACCTCATCATTTATTCTCTTGACCACTTATGTCAGGGTTGCTGATGCACTTTAATCTCCTGCATGAATATTCTTTCTTATCTAAGAGAGATGTGTAATAGAAGTGGAAATGCAGAAAATGTAAAGGTTTGTAAATGGCAAGGAAGAGGAAAATAGCCCTCTTAGGGAGGCAAAGTAGGGGCTGGCTTTCAGCTTATACTCTCCGGGACAAATGTAGATTGTTCTGTTGGTCTGATTGATCCTCGTCGCTCTGGGAAATCTCCCACAGGGAAAGTGGAGGCCTGACTTGGGCCTCAGATTGCCTGTTTGTTCCTTTAAATATGATTGTGGGTACATAGGGCTTGGGGTTTTTTCCCCCTCCTTTTGCACTGTCTCTTTTGGAATCTGTTATTTCAAAAGAAAGTAAATATCAGGTACTCATATGTTTTGCTGTTTGTAGCAGACGCCACCAAAGAAATTGAAGGCAACTGAGTGTGTTAAAATCATTTCAACCCATCAGGGCTGCTTGAAGTAATTTCCCTGGAAACCTGTGAAAAGGATTTTCAGGCTGAACTCAAGACAGTTGTAAATGTGTCCTTTGTTGAATAACAGAAGGTGAATGTTAATGCTGAGAGGGGCTCGGGGAGCCAGGTGAGTGCTTGTCTTAGAAGCTCTCAGAAGCTTGCACTGCCTCCCAAGGCCTCAGCCTTCCTGGAGGAGCAGTTTGGAGCTAGCTTTTTCGGGTTAGAACTTGCAAGGGTGAGACCCATCACGTGGTCAGCAGGTGTGCGGAGTGACCATGGGCCAGTCAGTCCACCTCCGCCCTGGGGCCCTGGGTCTGTGAAATATGAACGTGGCAGGCCGTGAAGAGGTGCTTGTACAGAGAATAGCCAGGGTTGGGAAATATGGACTGAGGTAGGGAAACAGCAGCTTGAGTGTCAGATGCTGTGATTCTTAAACCAATTCAGTCACCAACTTACTCAGCCTAAAGGAAGTCACTGAACGATGTCAGTCTCTGTTTTCTTTTTTGTAAGTTTTGGCTGCGCTGGGTCTCGGTTGCTGTGCACAGGCTTTCTCTAGTTGCGGCAAGCGGGGACTACTCTCCACTTCTGATGCGCATTCTTCTCATTGCGGTGGCTTCTCTTGTTGCGGAGCCCAGGCTCTAGGGCACGTGGGCTTCAGTACTTTTGGTGCATGGGCTTAATTGCCCTATGGCATGTGGGTCCTTCCCGCACCAGGGCTCAAACTGGTGTCCCCTGCATTGCAAGGCAGATTCTTAACCACTGGCCCACCAGGGAGGCCCAGCCTCCATTCTCTTACCTATAAAATGGGGGCTTCGATTAGACTGAGGCCTGTACACCACCAGGCTCCTCTGTCCATGAAATTCTCTAGGCAAGAATACTGGGGTGGGTAGCCATTCCCTTCTCCAGAGGATAGAACCCTAGTCCCCTGTACTGTAGGCAGATTCTTTACTGTCTGGGCCATCAGGGAAGTCCCGGATTAGATTGAAGGGTGGCAAACCTTTTCTCTAAAGGGCCAGAAAATAAGCATTTTAGGCTTCACAGTCCATTTGGTCACTGTTGCAACTACTCAACTTTGCCATTATAACATGAAAACCGCCAAAGAAAATGTATAAGTGAATTAGCATGACTGTTCTAATAAACCTTTATTTGTAAAAACAGCCAGCAGGCCATAGTTGGCCAACCATGGATTAGATGACCAGCAAGGTCCTGGTTTTTTTTAATTTACAGGTTTTTAATTGACAGCTTTATTGACGTATAACTGATATACAAAAAACTGCACATATTTAATATTTAATTTGATGAGTTTGGACATATGTATCCACCCATGAAGCCATCACCTCAGTCAAGGTAATAAACATTACCAGTAAGTTTCTCCCTAATAATAAAGTTACAGGTTTTAGCTTGTGAAAGCACAAACCCATTAGAATGTGAAATTGTTTGTGATTTTATTCGCTATGTGGTTAGCTAGGTTACACATTAGATGACTATCTTGGTATGCACTTTTAAAAATCTCATAGAATGGTGGACTCATAATTTAAAGGGTCTTAGGGATCACCACCTGCTTCATCCTGGAAGCCCCTCATAAGTTCCTGATTTGTGCTTACCAGTACTTTGCACTGAACTCCCCATCTCAGGAGACAGCCCAGCCCATCCAGGCCCTTCCTGCTGTCAGTAAGTTCTCAGCAAAGGCAGACTCGCTTCCTTGTGACTTACCCCATTGGTCCCACTTGTGTGTGTTCTTGCTTCTACCTTCTCTTTCTGCCCTCAACCCCCACAGATGAGTAGCACTTCCTCTTTTGAGTCCAATAGGTTTGCCTCAAAGGACCATTTCAGTGCTGTCTCCTTCCTTCCAGTAGAAAGCTGGCCCACTGTCCCTGACTCCTCACACCTTCCCAGCTGCCACATGTCAGGCTGGCTCACCCAGGTCCAGACTTTTGGGGGAAACACTCCCACTCCAGGAGGACTGCATGTTAACTTTCCATCCCAGCTACACTCCCAACTCTACTTCTCAGACTGCACTTGGTTCAGCCCCTATGCCCTTCCCAGATATCCAGAAGCTCTTCCTGGATAGCCCTTGGGCCCCAGTATCCAGAAACATTTAGAATACATGATAACTCTTCAGATATTTAAAGTCCGCTCTTTTTTCAGACCAAGCAGACTCCCTAGTGTCTTTCAGTTCAGTTCAATTCAGTCACTCAGTCGTGTCTGACTCTTTGTGACCCCATGAATTGCAGCACGCCAGGCCTCCCTGTCCATCACTAACTCCTGAAGTTTACCCAAACTCACGTCCATCGAGTCGTTGATGCCATCGAGCCATCTCATTCTCTGTCATCCTCTTCTCCTCCTGCCCCCAATCCCTCCCAGCATCAGGGTCTTTTCCAATGAGTCAACTCTTCACATGAGGTGGCCAAAGGATTGGAGTTTCAGCTTCAGCATCAGTCCTTCCAATGAACACCCAGGACTGATCTCCTTTAGGATGGACTGGTTGGATCTCCTTGCAGTCCAAGGGACTCTCAAGAGTCTTCTCCAACACCACAGTTCAAAAGCATCAATTCTTCGGGACTCAGCTTTCTTCACAGTCCAACTCTCACATCCATACATGACCACAGGAAAAACCATAGCCTTGACTAGATGGACCTTTGTTGGCAAAGTAGTGTCTCTGCTTTTTAATATGGTATCTAGGTTGGTCATAACTTTCCTTCCAAGGAGTAAGCATCTTTTAATTTCATGGCTGCAGTCACCATCTGCAGTGATTTTGGAGCCCCCAAAAATAAAGCCTGCCACCGTTTCCACTGTTTGCCCATCTATTTGCCATGAAGTGATGGGACCAGATGCCATGATATTAGTTTTCTGAATGTTGAGCTTTAAGGCAACTTTTTCACTCTCCTCTTTCACTTTCATCAAGAGGCTTTTTAGTTCCTCTTCACTTTCTGCCATAAGGGTGATGTCATCTGCATATATGAGGTTATTGATATTTCTCCTGGCTATCTTGATTCCAGCTTGTGCTTCTTCCAGCTAGTGTCTTTAGCTTACCTATAAACCCACAGTTCAGCCATTCCTGCTTTGAAAAAAAAAAAATAGTTAACTGCCTTTTCAACAGAAATCTATGCTAATGAAAGCATATATCCATTGAAAATAAGTGCCATTAAAACTGGGAATGAAGCAGCAGCCCGAGGAACTTTGACTCTCAGGTGGGAGTAAATGGACTCTTATGTTATTAGCCTGTCAGAGAAGTAGAAGCTTGTGCTGATGAGGAGACACAGCTCCGGGAGTACCGAGATGGCAATGGCTGCACGTCTAAATGAGCAAAGAAAAACTTGCTATTTGGGGGTCTGTTATTTTGCTGTTGTGTTTATTGACCACTAACGGTTAACTACATGTTCCACACAATATCATATTAGGCAGGAATCCTCTCCAGGGACTTGTGTTTTTCCCTAAACTGGGGGGAGATGCCGAAAGAGACCATAGAAAGGGAAACATCAAGGTAAAATCAAGGGACGTGGTGACTTCTCAGACAGGACAAGATGGCAGGGAGGTGTCATTGGAAAGGAAGAGTCCTGAGACCTTGGAGTCATGTGGTCTCATCCCCTCATTTCACAGACAGTCACTGAAGCCCAGGTGCTCAGAGTCATAGAGCCAGTACTGAAACCCAGCCAGTATTCCCCTATGAAGCAAGACTGGGTATTTCAGATGAGGAGGGTGAGGCTTCCATAGGACAACTCTGAAGAAAATACCCTGGAACATCAGGTGGATGTGCATAAAGCCCATGATAATTGAAAGGAAATTCTCTGCTTCCTAAAGGGACCTAGGAAAAAGAGCTTTTCAATCATGGAATAAGATTTGTGGAAAGCACTTCATTCTAAGTTCGTTGGAGATTATTAGTGTTAAACTATGACCTTGCCAATCTGCTGATGAAAATTTACTCCCAAGATGGACCTTTTTGATAAAAAGAACAGGCTCTGCTCTTTCCCTGGCTGAGGGCCTCTTACTGCAGAGAACTGCCTCTCTGGACAGAGCCAAGTCTGGTGTGCATTAGTCGCTCAGTTGTGTCCGACTCTTTGCGATCACATGGACTGTAGCCCAGCAGGGCCCTCTGTTCGTGGGATTTCCCAGACAAGCATACTGGAGTGGGTTGCCATTTCCAGCCGCACTGGTGTCCACAGTACGTGAGGAGTCTACAGGTTGCAACCAGGCCTCTGGTTGAGAAGCTTGGCTTAGATCTTCAAAGACTGAGCCACCAGCTCTGGTTGGTCTCCAGAGGAGGGAGAGAGGCCAGGAGTCTTTGCACTAACAAACACAGAGTCTTAATACATAGGAAAAGAAACCCATGCAACGAGAGAATAGCAGTGTTTCACATCTGTTTGGGGCTTTACAGTTTTCAAAGCATTTTGACATCTATGACCCTGTTTTTGTTGTTGTTGTTGTTGTTCAGTCGCTTAGTCACGACCAACTCTTTGTGATCCCACGGACGGCAGCACCCCAGGCTTCCCTGTCCTTCTCTGCCTCCTGAAGTCTGCTCAAATTCATGTCCATCGAGTCGGTGATGCTCTCCAACCATCTCATCCTCTGCCATTTTTTTCTTTAAAGAACAGATATTATTATTATTCCCATTCTATACACAAGAAAGTAGAGGCTCAGAGAGGAACTGGACTGAAATAGCAAATGAGCAAAACTGGGTCTAGAACACAGAACACAGGATTCCTCCGGCTTTAGCGACATCTCTGGAAGGTCTTTCCTGAGCCCTTGGCCCCTCCAAGTGCCCCCTCAGCACTGACAATGGGGTCCTGGACTCCCTCTCTTTGTCTGTCACCCTTTCCTAGACCATAAGCTGCACGAAAGTGGGGGCTACGACTGTTCACCGGAGTATCGCCAGGTCTTAGGACATGCCCGCCCCGGAGAAGATGCTCAGCAGACCCTGAATCAGATGCACTCAGGTGCACCAAAGTTCATTCAAACTGGCTTCCAGGGCCCATGATGTCTGCCTCACCCTTGGATCCACAGCCCCCATGACCTCACCTCTACCCACCTTCCCCAAGATGACCTCAAATGCATGGGATACTACCACTGTGGGGCCTTTGCCTTGGAACCCACCCCCCTTTGCCTTCACATATACAAGCAGCTGTCTTCCTCACTTCATTCTGTTATTTGCTTAAGAATGACAATGGAACAACATTCCCAAAGAGGCCTTCCTTGCACTTCTGTCTTAAAAATCAGCCCCATTCCTCATTATCTCTATCCTGTTTATTTATTATCTATTTCTCCTACCGCATAAGCTCCCTGAGGGGCAGGAGCTTTGTTTTGTTTGCTACTGTGACCCCAGAACTTAGAACAGCAGACATCTTTCAAATGAATGAACAAGTCGTGCTGTTCCATGTTAAGGCACCAAAATTTGCTTTCTTGTTACATCTGGAGAGCATAGTGGTACCACATGCCCCTCCTCATCCCTCATTTACATCCTCCACCCTTCCACCCAACCGCCCCTAAATTGGAGAATCTCCATCTCCATGCTAGCAATTAGAGAATGCTGAGGGTAACCTCTTGTACAAGACCAGACTGTCTTCCTAGAGCTTCCCTGGTAAAGAATCCGCCTGCAATGCAGGAGATTCCTGGTCAGGAAGATCCACTGAAGAAGGGATAAGCTACCCACTCCAGTATTCCTGGACTTCCCTGGTGGCTCAACTGGTAAAGAATCCACCTGAAATGAGGGAGACCTGGGTTTGACCCCTAGGTTGGGAAGATCCCCTGGAGAAAGGAACGGCTACCCACTCCAGTATTCTAGCCTGGAGAATTCCACGGATTGTACAGTCTATGGGGTCATAAAGAGTTGGACGAGACTGAGCGACTTTCACTTAGACTGTCTCCCTGGGAGTCAGGAGCCCTGAAGTTGACATTGCTAAGACGTTGGCCGCCGCAGTTACAGTTTCTGAGCTTTGAGGGGAAAAACCCCACAAAGAACCTAAGCTGCATTGTTGCCTCTTTTAAAATAAGGAATCCACATTGTTATACTCTCCTGAGCTGGCAACACGCCTTTCTCTTCTGTGTCCTCCGAGGTGATGACCACAGGGCTGGGGAAAGGTGCGCGGGCTGGGGTGGGGGTGGGGGCAGGGAATGGGGGGGTGGGGATGCGGTAAAGGCCACCGCCCCACCCCCACTCTATTATAATGCGGGATGGACTACATTTTTTTCAAGTCCTGCTGGAAATCTCCTGCCTGGAAACCTTCCCAGATGTCCAATTTTCTTGCTTGAAGTGCATTTCTTTTCTCCTTGAAAATTAGTACAGGAGAATTTGTCTCCATTATAAACCTCATCCTGGTGACAAGAGTGTTCAGTATTCACACAGAACTTCCTAAACACTTGGTGTGTGCAGAGCACTGAGCAGGGGCCTGGGGCTCCTAGGGATAGGATGCCAAGGACGTGGGGAAGGGACAGGTCACTCAAAGGAATTTCCGTGGACTCTGGTCTGACTCAGGGATATGTAAACTGACCCAGGATTCCTCTGTGTCAAGACTAGGAAGAACTCTCTGTAAGGCTGAGGTCAGGAAATTGGGGTGCAGATCTACACCCCAGAGGAGCCACATGCCCCATTCCTTTTTAAACTTCTTTTCTTCCCTCAGGGACCAAAATTGCAGGGGGCTCAGGCCATTCCCATCTGGAGACCCAGAGGAAAGCAGAATTGGCCTTTTCTTTGGGAACAATGGGCTTCCCTGGTGGCTCAGATGGTAAAGATTCTTACTGCGGACAGTAACTCAGACCTCAGGAATATCTTCATTATTTGAATAAGTCCTTCACACACCTAAATAAATGGGTGTTCTGGGTACAAAGAACAACTGGACATAGACCCTGCCTCCAGGATGTTTCCACTCTGAAAGAGACAGACGTGTAGGTACATCGGGACACAGTGGGAGATGAGGTCAGAACATGGAGAACTTTGGGAGCCTCATTAAGGAGCCTGTTCTTCATTCTGTAGCTGACAGGGAGCCACTGAAGTGTTTTGAAAAGAGGAGTGCTTTGCTTGGTTTTTCAGTTTCAAAAGGACTCTCAAAGGGGATTGACTCTCAAAGGGGAAGATGGCTGACTTGGACTCATCTTGGAGGTCCCCAGCCACCCGTGACCATGAGCACCACCTCCCCTTGCCTCCATCAGCTGGACCAGGTGCATCTGCCAGGCTCTCATGCTACACTTGGACTTGTCCCTGTGACCGCGCTCATCCTCACGTAGGGCTGCCTGTTCTCCTGTCATGCCCCTCACTAGAACAGCAGGCACTAACTTACATGTCTTGTTCTATCGCAGTGTCCAGCACAGAGCCTGGGACACTGCTGGTACTCACTAACTGTACACATTTTTTTTTTAACAAATGTCAGATGGAATGATTGCAGTAGCACAAGAGAGACAAAATCAGGGTCTGGGTGAACTAGAGTCATGACAGCAGGAAGATGGAAGGAAGGAGAGGACTTGCAAGGTGGTAGGCAGCCCTGTAGTGGTCAGTGCTCCTGGCAACCTGCAGAGCAGTGGGAGGATACAACAGCTCTCTGCCTTCTGTCCCTGTCCTGCTTTTCCCTTTTGTAAAGTGAGGTTTTCGCACCTTCTCCCACAGATGTTATAGAGATGGAAAGAGTGTGGAACATGGCAGCTGACCGCCAGCCAGTGTGATTTGTGATGCCGGGCTTCCTGTGTCCTCTGTGTCATGGTCTCTGGACCCATAAGAGCTGAGCAAAAGAGAGGCACAGTTTGAAGTCAGTAAAAGTTCAGTTTTCTACCTGTTACTCCTCCCTCTGTGTTCAAGAGAGCAGCCACTGTCCCAGCAAGACCACATCAACCAAACAGACATCTCTGTCCCTCATAGGCCACTGGATGCTCTGGCCTCAACAGTCAGTCTGTTCTAAAAGATGACAGATCTACACCAAAATCAATTAAGAAAAACCCCAGCCACTTTGTGACTGATGAATGAATAAACAAATGGCCTTTAGCCTGAGCTCTGTTATTTACTTTGATTCAGGGTACCCTCTCTGAACCTCAGTGTCCCAACCTCTAAATGGGCATTAGACTATTTTCTGCAGTTTGTTTCAAGGACTTAGTTAGATAACACATGTGTGAGCACCTCAAAAATTCTAATGTGCATTAGAAATGCCTTTTTATATCATATATCATATTCCCCAATGGTCCCCAACATAGAGTGAGCACAGAGTGGGCCTTTGCCTGAATATTAAGAGCATAAACGATGTTGCTTTGATTTACTTACTGCCCTGCATCTTGCTACATAAAGAGTCTGCCTGCCGACAAGCATCCTCAGGGTGGTGAATCTTGGGATGGTAGCAGGTGTTACAGGTTACGATGGGCTGCCTCCTTTTGGCCTGTGTTTGACCCGCTTTGGATTATACATTTGGATCCTGACACTGCTCCCGTCAGAGCTGGCATCTTCCCCTACCTTCCCCATCTCGCATGACAGAGCTGAGGTTTCACAGCTGCTCTCATCTGCGTGCAGGCCCCACTCCCCACTGCCCACCGCCGGCAGCCCCTCTGTACCAGGAAACATCAGCGCATTTCTGTGGTGGGCTGTTCACGGAAACACACTTGAGTGTGGGTGCACCAGGCTGTTCAAGGAAACACACTTGAGTATGAATGCACAGAGGCCACCTAGAACAACACAGCAGGGCCAGAGCCTTTCTGAAGCAAGGACAGAGGCCTGCCTGCTGGAGGAAATAAATGGGGTTCTTGGATTCCTGGTGTCACGTCAACAACCCAGGGCTTCAGCCTCATTTGCTTTGTCAGATTCCTCTTTTAAAATGCAAGTACGCTTTAAAATGCAAAACTCCCAATGGTCATTCACACCCTGATGAAAATGCATCTTGTTATATATTTAACTGCTAACATTTACAAAGCTCTCCTTGTGTTCTCTCACCACACATTTAATGTATCATCACAACTGTGATGGACCGATTAGCTCTGCTTCACAGCTGAGGAAACCCAAACTGGAGTGGTAAAGGCATCTGAACATATAGGTAGAAGTAAGAGAGATGGAATTTAAAATCCAGCTCCCCCCTCCCCCCTCCCCGACCCCTACTTGTCTCTTGTCTCCAAGGAAACCTGTTGGGGGGCAGGACCCTAATAGGGAAGGGCTGTGAGTCCAGAGCCCGCAGAAGGGGAATCCTGTCTGAGTACAGCAAAGCGGCCCGGAGGCTTATCATGAGAGTCAGCTTGCTCATCTGCTGCCCACCCACCCACACCCAGCCCCGCACCTGGACCAGGACAGGGCATGCAGGGTCTGCGGGCCAGTGACTGTCTTCAGGCTCAATAGCCATCAGGCAGGGCACAGCCAAGCCTGATTAATGATAGTAAGTTTCTGTAGTTTTATTTTTTAATTAGGAAGCATATTTGTTTTTAATCTCTCATCTCTCTAATTTAGCCATGTACATTTAACGATGTACTTTGAGTGGACTTCCCAAGAATATAGTCTAATGGTTTCATGTCTCAGCTCTGGCACATATTAGTGACTGTGGTTAAATTATATAACCTCTCTGGGCCTCACTTTGCACATCTATAACATAGGGGTAACCTAGTCTGTGCTTTTTAGTATTGTTGCGAAGATGAAATGAGGTGACTGTATAGAATTCTTAGCATGGGGTCTGGCATATAGGAAGTACTCCCAGAATTGTAGGTGATCCAGAGCCTTGTTGTCAAATCCCAAGCCCAAGCCCAAAGCAGGGTTCTAGGAGTCCAGCCTATTGAGTCCAAGGATCTCAAATCCTTCTTGATTTGAGGACAGGAGCTCAAACAATACCTGCCTCTTGGAGTGATGGAGCACTTACTGTATTTTAGCTGCTCCTTGAATGGTGAGCCATCTGCAGAAGAGTGGGACATTAGTGTGTGCTCTGCTCTTCAGGGAAATTGATGAATTAACATCTCCTTCAAGACCTTTCCTCAGGTACATTACTGAGGCAGTGCCATGTGCGCTGAGGGCCGGGAGCTTGGTCTGACAACATTTAAAGGAGGATTATGAGGGAAAGTACCCTTTTGGGTTCCAGAGGTTTCTGTCCAAGGTAATTCAGATTGTTGACCTAAGCAAGAACTCTGGTTAGTGCCTAACAGACATAGAGAACAGATTCGTGGTTGCCAAGTTGGAGGGATACGAAGAGGAAATGGATTGGGGAGTTTGGATTAGTAGATGCAAACAATTGTATATAGGATGGATAAATAACAAGGTCCTACTGTACGGCACAGGGAACTATATTCAGTATCTTGTAATAAACCATAATGGAAAAGAAAAAAAATAAACTGGGTGAAGTGAGGTGAAGACTGGGCTTCAGTGGTAAGGTGGCTCAGTGGTAAGAGAATCCACCTGCTGATGCAGGAGACACAGGTTCAATCCCTAGGTCAAGAAGATCCCCTGGAGGAGGAAATGACAACCCACTCTAGTGTTCTTGACCAGAGAGTCCCATGGAGAGAGGAGCCTGGCGGGTCCCAGGCCATAGCCACAAAGAGTCGGACATGAGCACACACAAATGAGGTGGAGAACAAAAGAGAAGAAATAGGCTGGATTCCATAGAACCCTGCTTTGGGCTTGGGCCTGTATTTTCCCTTAACCTTTCTCTCTGTTTTGTGTCTGTCCAGGGACTGGGGTTGTGAGTATGATTGTAATAGAAATGTGATAAATAAGAAAGTTAATCTCTAGTAAGTCTATTCTGGAGAAGCAAAGACTAAGCGGAAAGAGGATTGTAGACAGAACCAGTGGGGAGATACACCCCAAGAATTTAGACAGAAGCAGCAATGCCAGAGACCTGGCTGCTTCTGGAAACAAGATTACAGAATATAACCAGGGAAGTTCATAGCACTGAGTAATGATTCCTGATGTTAATCAAGTCTCTGAGAACCTGGATCATGCAACTTACTGAATTCAATTTATCTCTTAGGCAAAACCACTATGACCTGGATAGAAATTTAGCCAGAGAGCATTAAAAACTGGAAAGCCATAGGCAATGAATTAGCCTCTGGGAAACCAGGAGCCCTACTTTCTGGCTGGTTATATTTTAAATATTATAGGAAATTAGATAATTGAACATTTCGCAAGTACTTATTATGTATTAAGAACTGTACTTCGAATAACCTGCATTCACTGGATCCCCTCTAAAAGCCCTGTGCAGGAGCCATCCTGGTTTAGTAAGCACTTGACAGTTTTCTGTTATAAAGACATATTCTGGGACCTTGTGGTTTGACTTTTCTCCCACTTTTCTTTTTTGCCAAAAAGAAATGGCAGTCCCCAGTTATTTGTACCTAAAGGAAGAGACTGATTACATTTCCAGAAAAAAACGGTAGGTACATCAGAGACTGTACATGGACCACAGTCAATGTGTCCTTGTTGGATGACAGCTATTCTAGCCTCTGTTACAGGTTGTCCTGGACTTGTCTGAGACTTCCAGTTTTCTGTCTGCATTGATGAGATCATCATATCAGGCATCTTGACTTGACAATTGAGCTCTGAATGCAGAGGCCCGTTTCCTGGGGTGCAGAGTACAGACATAACACCCAGTATAATCTTATCCTTCCTATTTCTGCCCATAAGTGCTGGAGAGAGTACCTACTTTTAACAAACCGTGCTTTCAGGGTCTCCTAATACGGAAGGAGCAGATGCGCTGAAAGGTGCGTTCTTTGAACTGATCTCAGCTGCTTAAATCCCATGGTTGCTTGATCCAGGGGACATATGAAAGAGAAGGGTCAGGTCCAGACCAGCATTTTCAAGGCGGTCAGGAGACCCTTATCGACAGTGGTCCCATCAGTTGTCTTCACAAAGAGGCTTAATTTTTTCCGCTCTCCAGCTGTGGTCATCAAAGACAGCTCATCCTGGTCACTGGGTTTTCCACAGCTATGGTGTCCTTCTTCATACTTGCTCAGCAGGGACCTTTCAGGTTTCTTGGTCATTCCTGTCGACACTTGTAGGGCACAGGACCTCTCAAAGCTTGATGGTATAGTGCCAGCCCAAGCTCACAACTGTAACTTTTTAATTCTCAGTATTGTAAGCAAAGAAGCTGGAGGCTCAGAGCTGGTGCCTGTCCCGGGCCATGCCATCCCATACCTTCTGCCTTGCTCCTCACAAGTCCAGGCGTGCTGAGTTTCCTGGAGCTCTGCCCAACAAGATAGCAGAAGCTGAATCTTTCATAGTTAACGGCCACAGGCTCTACTTTCCCAAAGCAGAGGAGTGCCCAACTTTGTGGAATCTGAAGTGCCTGATGCCCACCTAGCCAGCAGCCAGTGTGTGCAGGGTGGGCTCAGAGCATCAGTGAGCAGCACGCAAGAAAGGAGCAGGGAAGGTCACTGTTCACTGGGATTTGGGTAGCCGCTCATGGGAGGAAAAGCCAGCCGTTGCTCACCGCTTACCTTGGCCTCAGCCACAGGAAGAAAAGATAATGAATAACGTCCAAAACAGCAGAAGTAAGACAGCAGTTACAGTCTCTCACTGCCTGACTCTTCAAAGGTGCCCAGCGGTGCCGAGGAAGGATGTGAAGTCAGGATTTCATGATACCCAGGGTCAGGGCCAGAGATAAATCCTGCTCTTTTCCTTTTGAAGACAGCTCTTCATTGTCTCTTGATCCGAGGACTCCAGCCTGGTTTCCCTGGTGACTAGACTGGCTTCCAGAGGCAGAGGTTAGGGTGCAGTAAGATGCAGAAAGACCTGCCGTGATGGGTGTTCAGGACAGGAAGGCCAACTGGGTGAAAGGAGGATGAGAACACTGAAGCAGTCCTCTCTGATAACTTCAGGGCAGCATCTTGGATGATGAAACTGAACCAGCTAAGCAGCTAAGTAACCTGCCCTAGGTCACATGGGAAGCACAGTGTAGAACCAGGAATTAGATCTATCATGGAGTGACTTTTCCTTGTTTCCAAAGAAAATGCTGCCACTGAGCAGCCATCAGGAAGCTGAGCGCTTGAAGTTGCTTCTCTTGGAGAAGAGACAGGTGTACAATGAGGTGCATGGGGGGCTGTTAAGACTGGCCAGTGGTTGAGCTTCTGGCCCACAGGTGGGAGTAGACCCACCTCACTGCCCCTGCTCGCCAGTGGCCAGTCATCCCCAGCAGTCTCTCCTGGGTAACAAGCAACAGGGACCCAAAGGAAAGCTGGAGATCCAAACTTGTGTTCTTCTCACCGGTCAGAACAAGTCAGGACGAAAACTAGCTGAGAGCAGCAGAGGGCCTCCCGGGATGACTGGCAGTTTGAGTTTCTTAGAGACAGACACTCAGCTGTACCAGACGTCATTTTCAGCTAAAAGCCTATGGTTATGTTGCATAGCTGATCTTCTGTATTTACTCTAACCCGTAATCCAGAAGCTGCTCTAGATTGAATGTGGGCCGTTAAGCATTCCTGTGAGAACCACAGCTCAGTATTTTTAGGTGTTATCATTGCCAGCTGGGGAATTACCTTTCTGTCTGCAGCTTATGCGTGTAGGATCTGATTAACTCTGTGCTTCTTCTAACCATCACCAGTCCTCGGGAGTCAGCGCCTTGCTCCTCTCTGCCGGTGGAGTGTCTCCACCCACAATGGTTCCCGATTCCCTCCCCTGCTCCAGCCCCAGAGGCCTCTCTGGAGAGGGTCTGTGCCTCACTAACTGTATCTATCACTTGGGCAGTGCGCTGCCTGTTTCCCCCAGCCTCCGTCTGGGCTGGGGTGACGAGAGGGATGACTAGGGGTGCCCAGGGTCCCTGCGGGCTCAAGAGTTGTGGGGCAGAGGCAGGGAGTGAGGATTCTCTGCCAGGGCCTTGCCCAGCAGTCTGTGCTAGAGGCCCCGGCTGTACCTCTCCTACTGAAAATGCTCGTGCTGGCCTTCCTTCCCCTGAAGTCCCTACCTCCGAGCTCCTGAGAGCTCCTGACGGCCCCTGCTGCCCCATCAGCAAGCTGTAAAGTGCACTCATGCCCCCGATGTGCCTGAACCTCGGGCCAGCATGGGGCCAGCCTCTGTGTGTTCTGACTGCTCCCTCTCCGTGAGCTCGCCTGCCTGCCTGGCCTGGCTCCGGGCCCACTGGCCACTTGCACTGCCGCCTCTGCCTGCCTCTCTGGCTTTTATTTAAACTGTCCAGATGCCTCCCCATTACCCTGGTCTCACTTCTGCACTCCTCCACCCAAGTCCCTCCGGGCCTGGCCTGCCACCGCAGAGGGGCTGAGACAGAGGGAGAAGCCTGTGCACTGAGCTTGCCATGCTCAAAGGAAAGGAAACTGCCACCACAGGGCCTGGCAAGCCCTTGGAGAATGAGGAAACATAGCCACGTGAGGCCCGGCCGCCCGAGCCCCCAGGTGGGTGGCAGCCTTGCTTCTGCAGGGTCCTAAGGGCAGGTGCAGATGGACAGAGGTCTCCTGCCTCATGAGGAGGGCAAGTATCTTACCTACCAGCTTGGCCACCTCTGACTCACCAGCTTCTCGAGCTTGCGTTCTTATATACTGAAAGGCTCTAACAATACCCACTGTGCAGAAGCATGGTTCTCAGTACTAAGGGAAGAAACGTCTCTAAAAGGCTCTTCAGCCTCTGGCATGCCACAGGTGCATAAACCACAGTAACGAGAACCACTGGTATTGCTGTCTCTGCAGCAGAAGCCTTGCCTTGCCCCTCCCCTGCGCTTCTCAGCTTCAGGTGGCCCCAACCATCCTCCTCTCCTCAGGGCTGCTCCCAGAATACGTGACCGTTTCAATTCATTGCCCCATCCATATGGGGCCAGAATGTTCACTTCAGAAGAATTAAGGCACGTTCTGTCCCCGGATCTACAGGACACTCCTGCCCCGTCAGCCTTCTAGCTAAAGTACAGACTGTTTGAAGCAGAGGGAAGTTTTTGCTGGCAGAACATGACAGCAGGAATCCGCAGACTCATTGCAGCCCCAGTGCAGCCTGGCCAAGGGCAGAGAACGCTGGGTCCACCTTGACTGGAAAATGCCTGCCACAGCGTTCTCATGGAGGACAGATGTCAGCATGGCGCACACCTCCGGGAGAGAAGCTGGCAGGCCGATCCCACAGGAGCACAGGACATTTCCTGCCTCTGTAGTCGGGTGGTGGCCTTCCACTTCCATCCCCTCCTCCTGGCTGCAACCTCACACTCCACCAGGACCACATCAACTTTCATTCCCACCACTCCTGCTTGCTCTTCATTTGCCACATGTTTCTCTTGGGTGTGGGCACTTCCCTAGGCACAGGCCCCCTCAAATGGCTTCTGCTGTGGGGCTGCATTCAGCGTTTGCTGTTTGAGATCAGCCCTGCATCCCGGCCTCCTGCTTCCCCTCTCTCTGCCGGCCCTCTGGCTCTGTAGAACGTGGACTCCAGAACACACACACATACACACAGATTGACACTCCTCACGTGCCCCCCTCTCCTGTACCCCACATCCACATCTGCCTCTCCCCTCTACAGGCATTGTTCCCAAGATAACGCAGTCTCTTCCTTGTGGCCCTATTCTATCATCCCAGCCAATCAGGAGGCATCAAATCTTCCCTAGAAATCAATGCCTGCCTTACTTCTAGTGCCTAATCTACATTTGCTCATCCTCTCCCTTTCTTTAAAAAAAAAAAATTAATAAATAATAAAGCGCTCTTTTCACATGACCCGCTTGCCTGCCACTGCCAGGGCCCTGAAAAGCTTCTGCTGATCAGAAATCTTTTATTCTGCAAAGAATTGCTCTGATACACTTTTCTCTCATGAGTTTGTCCTCTGTTCATGTGGCACAGGTTTTTAGAGGCTGTACGTGTGGGAAGGGCCAGGAAGAAATTTGATAGCATAGAGGGCTCTTAAAAGGGTTCTCTGAGCTCTGGGTCCCATACGACCTGGCAGGGAGTGACATATCAACCTCTTTCCTTCTGCTTTTGGCCCAGGGGAAAAGGAAATAAAAAGCAACAGATGCCTCTCCCCCCACCACAAGCCCATGTCAAGAATTATTATTATTTTTTTAAATCATTGTGTTGAAGTATAGTGGATCTTCCCAACGCAGGGATAGAACCCTGGTCTCCCTCATTGCAGGCAGGTTCTTTACCAGTTGAGCCACCAGAGAAACCCATAGTTGTTTTACAATGTTGTGTTAATTTCTACTATATAGCAAAGTGATTCAGTCATACATATATATACATTGCTTCCCTGGTGGCTCAGATGGTAAAGAATCTGCTGGCAGTGCAGGAGATCCTGTTCAGTCCCTGAGTCAAGAAGATCCCCTGGAGAAAGGAATGGCAACCCACTCCAATATCCTTGCCTGGAGAATTCCATGAACAGAGGAGCCTGGCGGGCTACAATCCATGGGGTCGCGAAGAGTCAGACACAACTTAGTGAATAACACACATAAATTCTTTTTCATATTATTTTTCATTACAGTTTATATTATAGGATATTGAATATAGTTCCCTGTGCTATACAATAGGACCTTGTTTATCCATTCTATAAATACCAGTTTGCATCTGCTAATCCCAAACTTCCAATCCATCTCTTCCCCAACTCTCTCCCCCTTGACAACCACAAGTCTCTGTAGGACCCCTTTTTTTCTTGGTAAGAGTCGTAGGAAGGGCAGGAACTTAGAACAGCTGCTTGAAAATTAGAACTCATGATCAGCTGTGTATTCTCCCTGCTGCTCACAACCACCATTCATCACTAGACTTGAGACATGATTTGGCCATGTCTTCCCACCACCCCTTTCTGCCCAATACTTTTTTGGGGGTCATTTCTCACAAACTGACATGCCCACTTTAAGGAACTGGACATACAGATTTAGAGAAACTAATAAAACCAGAAAACTGACGGATGCTTATTTATAAAGATTTTTCTGTTCCACAGGGCTTCCCTGAGAGGCTCGTTTAAGGAGCAGCTGCCCAGTGTATTTGTCTCCTTACATATCCTTGACTACTGCTGAAGTTCCAAGTGGATCTAAGAGTATAGGCTTGGGGCTCAGAGAGGCGGAGGTTTAATTCTAGCCTCGCCACTTACTGGCAAGTTACAAGACCTCAAGACCCTACATGCTTCTCTGCAGAGTGGACATTGCTGAGAGGATTAAACAATTTCCTTATCACTTCACTCATCAAAAATGTGGTTTAGAATGGCATGTCTGAGAGACCGCTTTACTGCTTCACACAAAAAGAACCTGGCAGATGTGAGCCAATTTAAGAGACTATGTTTGGGAGGGTTGGACCTAAGATGAAAACTCTGCTGTGCACACAAAATTCACTTTGGGGAGCCCATGCCCATGGCTCCCCAGTGTCAGGACTGGAGCTCTGGGTGGGCAAGGCTGGCGTGTAACTAAGGGTCATGGAGTAAAGGAGAAGCCAGGTCTGCATCCTGATTGACAAGAACAGGCTCAGGAAGCCTGAAGTGTGAAGGCAGAGAATAGGTAGAGAACCAGAATGGAATCCAAGGTGAAATGTCTGCAGAAGAGAAGACGAGCAGGACTAACTGGAGGCAGGAGGGGGGTTGCGACCACTGACCGCCTGGAGGGGTCCTTTAAACAAAGCCCCCAGAGAGAGTAGGGTCAGGACCATCGGGCAGGCTTCGGGGGCAGGCCATCCCAGGACCCCCAGCTGGGGAGCAGGGCCATAGCCCCACCATCTAAGAGACAGTTTCCTGTGACTTTTTACCTCCTTCCTCAGTGCCTGTCTCTCTTGGCACAGATAATTAGCACTGATGGTAGCTCATTAGCTAATTATTTCTGGTTCATGTTTACCAAGTGCATTATGGACAATTTGGACACGTCTTTCTGAGAGTCAAGTACTGGAAAATTCTTCAGAAAAAATAGATGCTTGATACATAAGGCTCCCATCCCCATGTCTTTCAGAAAAATGATAGCTCAACTGTCTACTACAGCATTTCTACGTTCTCCTCCATCTTGCCTCAGTGACGGCATGTGGGGAGTGTGGCCGGAGACAGAACTGCCAGGCTCCCCTGTCCATGGGATCACACAGAGTCAGACACAACTGAAGCGACTTAGTACAGCACAAGCCGATATTCGGCTGTTGTTTTCTCGTTCAGTCACCAAACATTGTGGAGCATTTCCATGGCAGCAGGAGGCAACAGGACCACAAGGAATCGTTCTTGAGACCCTACCTGCCTGTACCAACCTGAGCAGACAGCCCTGGGGCAATTGTCAAGGCCACTACCTCCTCTCCAGCCTCGTCCTCCCTTGTTTTTAGCCCAGCGTCTGTTCAGGTGATACAGAAATTACTTCTACCTTTTTCTGCCCACCCCACGCATCAAGGCCCTTGCTCACACCGCTTTCTCTTCTGCATTCTTTGTCCTGATTCCGCTCAGGAGGCAGCTGGCCTGCATTCAAATCCTGTATTACCCTAAGACTAGTTTCTTCACCTCCCCAAACCTCATTTTTTCCCATTTAAAATGGAGACAAGGCTGGGACTTCCCTAGTGGTCCAGTGGCTAAGACTTCACACTGCCAATGCAGGGGTCCCAGGTTTGATTCCTGGTGAGGGAACTAGATCCCGCATGCTATAACTGCAGATCCTGCATGAGACAACTAATATGCAGAGCAACCAAACAAATAAGTAAATGTAAGTGTTAGAAAATAAGTAAAATGGGGACAAGACTGCTGCTGCTGCTGCTAAGTCGCTGCAGTCGTGTCCGGCTCTGTGTGACCCCATAGACGGCAGCCCACCAGGCTCCTCTGTGCCTGGGATTCTCCAGGCGAGAACACTGGAGTGGGTTGCCATTTCCTTCTCCCAAGGGACAAGGCTGGTTCCAGCCTTACTGGATTAAGATTAATCAGATAATACATGTGAAGGGCCATGAACAGTGGCCACACAGAGCAGGTACTGCATCAGCGTTGGCTGTTGTTATTGCCACCACCATCCTCTCTCCAGAAAAGCACTCCTTCTCCCATGATGATGTGTCTCTGTCCCCAAATAGACCACATTGTGTTGAAGTGGTCTGCCTCTAAGTCCTCCCCAAATAATGTTGACATTCTCTGAGGACAGGGACCCTGTCTTATGAGTCTTGATGGTCTCTGTACCCAGACAGAGCCAGGCACATGGTACAAGTTCAAGAAATCATGGAACTGACTTCAAATATCCCTGTGGTGGTTTTTCTTTTTTCTTTAATATCATTTTTTATTATACAAGCAATTCATACGTAAGCATATAAGGCAGAAAACAAAATCACCCTCAGCACCACTCTCAGAAATAACATGGCATTTCAGTGTGCGCTCTAGATGGCTTCTGTCCTGTCTAATGGCATCTGAGCTTTGGGTCTGGAATGAAGACGCTACAGTTGGGTGGGACTTCAGTGTAACTGCTTTCCACAATTTATCTAATTAGGTGTGCAAGCAGGATGCTGCTAAAAGGAATTTGGCAAACTTCCCTGCCTTCATATCTATTTGATCATGATTGTTTTTTTAACTGAAGTATAATTTGACCTACCACACTGTGTCAATTCCTGGTGTACAACATAGTGATTCAATATTTCTATACATTACAAAATGACCACCACGATGTCTAGTTACCATCTGTCACCGTGGGGTGGTTTTTCTTTACTGTCAATTTTGACTGGAGCAACAATCCTTTCAGTGGAGCTAGTCATAGCCATGGGAGGATGGACTTAACCTATGATTTTGTATGGCTCTGACTCCACTGTCATCATCAAAGTGGTCAGCTTCTAGCGCCTGCTTCTCCTGATGACCTTTACTTTTTCAGCCTGTCTTCCTGTTGCATGAGGGTCAGTTTCAGCAGCTCTGGAATGTGGTCTGTCTGTCTAGGGGCAGGGCTTGTGAATGAGCAGATGGTTATCATGGTCCTGGCTTGGAACATGAAGATTTACCCCCACAGCTGTATGCTCAAGAGCCCTGAAAAGTGACACACACGGGACAGGGCTTCCTGTTTCCCAGTTTCCATGTTGACATCTTTCAATCCACATGAGAGCATCTGGTCAGAAAGTGGACACTGAGAAGAACTGTAGGCCTGGGCAGGACAGGGCGAGTGTTGTATAACTGCCCTTGGTATCAACCTTTGTATTACAGAAGAGCTGCTTCTGCAAGAGGCTATTACCAGCTTCCTACCTGGCCTTCCCTACCTCCTCTGCTGTTCAGCTTTATCATTGCTGCCAAGAGGACGAAGAGCCCCAGTGGGGCCCAGGGGCAGTGACAGCTGAGACTCACAGAATCCATGCAGCATTTTTGGCCACACAGTTCCAGACCATGAGGGAAAGCTGCTACTTAACCCCCACTGCAGTTATGTTCACAGAACCCCTGCCTCCCAGAGAGAGCTCCCTCCTGCTGAGTCCAAGGAATATACGTGAAATCCCAACTCCCGCAGATACCTGGAGGCAGGGCTGCCCCATCCCACAGTGTCATGACAACACAGGAGCTCGCTCCTACTTCCTGGTCTGTTTCCCAGCCCCCGGGGCCTCTGGATGCCCCAACTGCACAAGACCCAATCAGGAGGCAGCACGTACCCCTTCTGAGAGCATCAAAACAGACCATCCTTCAAGACTGCTCCTATGACATCTTAAATTCAAATACTCACTCTCAGGTCTTCCACTGGACTCATCTTCCATCTCATGGAGCCCTCTGCTTTCTCCCTGCCTCCTCACCTCTCAGGCGCATTATCATCATCCCTCATTTTGCAGCACTCTCCATCCTGTTGCCTCTTCTGCAGACATTCACCCTTCCACAAATTCACAAAACAGCACCATGAGCCAGGCTCTGGCAGGTGCTAAGTCTGTAACAGTCATCAGAGTCTACATGTCCAGTCAAGCATGAAGAGACAGAGATTAAGCCATAAATGCATTCACACATATGTAATTGCAAACAGTGATATGTTCTATGAATCTGGGCTCAATAAGAGACCTAGTTTAGCTCAGTGATCATGTGCAGACCAGAGAAGATCCCAGAGGAAGTAATACTTGCTCTGACAGCTGAGATTACTCAGTTATCCACATTGACAGTGGGAGAAGTGCTTTCTCACCAGCGTGCGCCAAGGCCCTGAGTCAGGAAAGAGAAGGCACGTTTCAGAACTATCATGGAAGCTGGTGGGGATGGAGAGCTGAGAGCCTAGGGAGTATAGTGTGAGGTGAAGCTGGGGAGAGAGTCAGAGACCAGAGTAGGTAAGGCCATGTGGAGCAAGTTAGGGCTCTGCGTTTTATTCTACCTGTGATAGAAAGCCTTTGAAGTGTCATAAACTGGGGAGGCCACCAGCCCAGCAAAACCCAAACCCCAGATTAGTCCAGCATCTGCTTCCTGTGCCCGTACATCTGGGAAGAAGTCACACAGCCCTCTGGAAGTCAGGTGGGCTAGACTAATCAAGAAGCCCTTCACAGAGATTCAGAGGGTGGAAATGACTTGGCTGTAGCTGAAAGTTCCTCGGTGAAGCCTAGAAATTGTAATGGACAGAAAACCTAGCATTTCACTTACTTCCCATGTAACTCACATGGTGGATCCCCAGGAGGGTGTTATTATCTCCATTCTGCAGCTCAGACAACTAAGGCCTAGAAGAATCTGACTCCTGAGAGTCGAGCCACTGAGAGACAGCTAGGAATGAGGGCCTGGAGCTTCTGCCTCCCAGTGTTTTTTCTGCCTCACCCAGCAGGGTCTGCAGGAGAAAGAAAATTCCCTTGGAAAGAGAGTGAAGTGGAACATGGTGGGGCCACAGGCCATGCAGCTGTGATGCTGGTGTTCTTTCTGAATCCACGGTAGCTCCCACATGGCTTTGATGGGCTCTCAAATAAAGGAAAAGTCATAAAGCTCCTGCTTTCAACTGACCCTCTAAAAAGAACAAGGTTTCAGAAGCCTCTGTTGAAAGCTAGCTCCCCTCCTGGCTCTCAGGCTGACACCAGAATCATCAGAGCAGAGATGATCCATCCAAGGGAAAGAGCCAGTCCCCTGAGTGTTTGATGGAGGTGATCAACAGCTTGAAGGGAACTGGCTCAAAGTGTGTAAGCCTGGACTTCACACTGGGGAAGGCTGACTCCTGAGCCACCTTCCTCAGGGTGCAGAAGGAAACAGTGGCAGACGTAGGTGCGCCCTGAATCAGCTGCATCTCCATACACTAATAATGAATTATCAGAACAGGAAATCAGGAAACAATCCCTTTTACAGAAGCATCAAGAATAAAGTACCAAGAACAAGTGCCCTCTGCCATCCCCGACACCCCAAAATGTTCTCTGGTTGAGCAGCACTCCTCACCTTCCTCCTTCCTGCTCGCATCCTGGTCACCATACCCACTGGGAACCAGACTACAGCCAGCCTTGGTTCCCTCCCCCATATTGCCTTGGACACAGAAGGACTTCAAAAATTACATGTTAAAGGAATTAAACAATCAACAAGCAAAGTGCTGTCAATAAATACAGTTGTCCCTCAGTATTCACAGGATATTGGTTCCAGGACCCCCGGAATATACCAGAATCTGGGAATGTCCAAGTCCATTATATAAAATGGCATAGTATTTTCATATAGCCTATACACATTCTCCCATATACTTTATTTATTTATTTTTATTTTTTTGGCCACACTCCATGGGATATGGAATCTTAGTTCCCCGACTAGGGATCAAACCTGTACCCCCTACATTGGAAGCATGGAGTCTTAACCACTGGACTACCAGGGAAGTCTTCCCATATACTTTAAATCATCTCTAGGTTACTTATACCTAGGTATAATACCTAACACAATATGAGTGTGTAAATAGTTGTAAATACAATGTAGAAGTGAAGTGAAGTCGCTCAGTCATGTCCAACTCTTTGTGACCCCATGGACTGTAGCCTACCAGGCTCCTCTGTCCATGGAATTTTCCAGGCAAGAATACTGGAGTGGGCTGCCATTTCCTTCTCCAGGTGCTATGTAGATAGTTGGCAGGAGGAGATGGGAATGACTGAGGATGAGATGGTTGGATGGCATCACCGACTCAATGGATATGAGTTTGAGCAAACTCCAGAAGATGGTTAAGGACAGGGAAGCCTGGCATGCTGCAGTCCATGGGGATGCAAAGAATCAGACAATACTGATGAACAACAACAATGGCAAATTTAAGTTTGCTTCTTGGAACTTTCTGAAATATTTTTCCCAATATTTTCAATGCACTGTTGGTTGAATCTGTGGATGCAGAACCTTTGGATGCTGAGGGCCTGTTGTAGTGTAACTTCTTAAAATTGGAAACATTATATGGCCATGTAGGAGGCACACCACACTCTGTCCCATGTTAGGGGAAAGAGCACAGCATCAAGGCATCGCTCTTGGGCTAAATCTCAGCTCCGTAGTTACTAGCCAGGAGAATGTAGATAGGTTACCAACTTCTGTCAATCTAAGTTGCTGCATTTCCAAGTCAGGGCTTTGCCTCCCTCACAAGGACAGTTATGAAACCTGGACTAGTTGACCAAGGACCTAGTATGCTGCCTGAAGCATAGGAGGTGCTCAAGAAAAGGTATTTCTCCCTGTCTCGGAAGAGCCAAGTGCCTGAATCTGGGCCATGGAGAGAACTGCTTGGGTGTGAATCCTGGCCCCGTGGTTACTAGTCATGTGATCCTGGGCACCTCTTAATCTTTCTGCATCTGTTTCCCCCTTTGCAAGATACGATGGCAATAATATTGGGTTGGCCAGAAAGTTTGTTTGGGTTTTTCTGTCACATTTAACAGAAAAGCCCAAACGAACTTTTTGGTCAGCCCAACAGAAAGCACCTGGTAGTGATTCAGATACAGTGAGGACAAGCATGTGAGGACAAGCGTGTGAAGCACTTACCTCCATTGGAACCGAGAGGGGCATCCCACCCAGACATGCCACAATGGGAAACACCGAGATGCCCCGCATAGAGCCCAGAGGGGCGTCCCACCCGGACATGCCGCACTGGGAAACACCGAGATGCCCCGCACAGTGCCCAGAGGGGCGTCCTACCCGGACATGCCACACTGGGAAACACCGAGATGCCCCACACGGAGCCCAGAGGGGCGTCCCACCCTGACATGCCACACTGGGAAACACCGAGATGCCCCGCACGGAGCCCTCTGTGCCTGCGCATGTGCGGATCTCAACTCCCTGCACACGGCTGCTCCTTCCGTGTGCTAAGCAGGCACCTGTCTAATGAGTCCTCTTCATGGCTCTGTCACCAGAACACACACGGAGCTGCCAGCACCCTCATGGTCTGCCCCCAGCTTAGCTGCTGCTAGTAACTCCCCATGTCTGCTGCCCTGCTCAGCGTGCGGTGAAATGTGGCCTGGGATGAATACACAGTGGAAAGCTAATGAAAACAGTCAACTGTGATTTTCAAAGCCTGTGCAGCTACATGCCTCCACCTCCATCCTCAGCCTGGTCCGTTCTGCGTCTGTGTCTGCCTCTCTCCTCAGCTTAGCCTGGTGAACCTGACCCTTCCCTCTGCCTCCTTTGCCACTGAAAGTGAAAGGAAGTCACACAGTCATGTCCAACTCTTTGTGATCCCATGGACTGCAGCCTGCCAGACTCCTCTGTGCATGGAGTTCTCCAGACAAGAGTACTGGAGTGGGTTGCCATTGCCTTCTCCAGGGGCTCTTCCCGACCCAGGGATTGAACCTAGGTCTCCTGCATTGCAGGCAGATTCTTTACCAACTCAGCTACTAATAACACCTTGGCCATTATTTGGCAGAATATAGGAGCTCCCTGAAGAAGCAGTGGAAGGATTTGGCAGCTGGAGAAGGGGAACAGGCATATCCATGTTCTGCCAATGTGGCTCGCAGCTGCACCTGGCCCAGTACTGGGGAGAGAGGACTGGTCCCAGCAGCCAGCGGCAGCAGCCAGCAGTCCTGTCCTTCTGCCATCAGGCCTCCCCTGGGGACCTGCAGTGTCACTATAGTGCCACCTGTACAGGGAACCAGTGTGTGGGGACTACTCAAGCAATCAAGCTAGGGAACGGTGGTCAATACCTTTGGTTCCAGGCAAAAGGTGGGCACAAGTGCCAGAGAGATAGATTCACACCAGCTCGGCCGCCTACTTGCTTTGTGACTTTGCCAAGTGATTTAACTTCAGTTCCCTTAAGTGGGGAGAAAAAAAGGTGGAGGGAGTAGCAGTGCCTCCTTTGAAGCTGATGTGTCAGGCATTTAGTAGATTTGCTTGGCACACAGTAAGCCTCCAGCTCTTGTGAGTAATAGTGGTATTAATAATACCTGACTTCTGAGAGTCTCCCCTCTGTCTGCCTTGATCTTCTCAACATTGTCAGCATGGCTGTTTTGCTCAGTCTGATTCTTCTGGTCCAATTAATGTATTTTTAACTTTGACTTTGTTTCCCAGCTTCCAGACTTTAACCACCTCTAGACCACTGAGGCCAAGGAGCCCACCCCCCAAAACCCTGCATAGGCCCCCCACCCCTCGGGCCACTCTTGAGCCCCAGCCTTGGCTCAGTGGCACAGACCAGAGTCTGTTAGCCTCTCCACCTGCCTCCCTAACTCTAGTCCCCCAAAGCATCCAGAGCTCTGTGGGATGTTCCTCGGGGCCAGCTGATGGGGTGGGCAAGAGAGGAAGAGGGCAACGATTCCCCTTCCCCAGGCTGGAATCAATGAACCTTGAGCAGCTCTGGTCCAAGGAGAAGGGTAAGGATGCTCCCTGACACCAGAGGGTGGGTGGCGCCCCTGCAAGCCTGCAGAGACTTGTGCCCAGGAGTCCTGCTCTGGTTCATTCATTCACTCAGATGGTAAATATCTAGGGACTTCCTGTTCATCTCGGGGAAGATTTGGCAATTGTGTCATTACCCATATCTCCTTGATCTTGAAGAATTTTTCCCCTTTAATAGTCCTCAAATTAGATGGAAATCTAGAAATCACAATAACTGCTGTCCAGGCCAACAGACAGGAAGACTTCTGAGTTCTGGCCTCAGCCCCCATCCGTGTTAGGTGCAGATGACAGACTGGGGTGGCGGAGTGTCTGTCTCCTCCTCCGGGCTGCCCAGGGCTCCCAGCCAATCTTCCTCTTATTGCCTTCATCATACATATGTGCCACCATCAGATTCAGCCCCCAGAAAACTAGCCGTATCTGTATAAATAACAGTTAAAGCTGCATATATTCTGGGGTAAAAGAGTCAATGAGACTGCCGAGCACGCAGGGCCAGATGGTGTCAGCTCACTGAGATGAAGTAAATGGGAGGACCTCAATATGTCCACCCCCAGGATCAACAGAAGATTCCATACTAGGAATCCTACTTGAATAACAAAAAAAAAGAAGCAAACCACACCTCCTCCCAGTCAGGAACAAGAAAGAAGAGGGAAAATGCAAAGAAAGAAAGAGATTGGATATTCACACTCTGAAAGGCCTTTCGTCATCACAAAGCTCCCAGATTCTGGGCTCCACTGGGAACTGTAGGGGAGGCCTGGCTTGGGGCTGAGATCCAGGCCATGTGAAGGCAGTTATGATGTCTCCTTCCACCACCAAGGCTCAGGTTAGAAGCCTGACAACTGGCAAGTCAGAGACACCCATCGGGGCTCAAGAACTGCAGTGGCTCCCCAGCTGCAGGCGGTGCGGGAACCTCAGTCAGGATGATGTCAGACCCTGGAGTGGAGTGTGAATGAAGGGAAGCTACCGTAAGTCCCCAGTGTTCCTGGACCTCGGGGAGAACAATTTGTGTGGGATCTTGTGTTCTGGAACAGTGCTGTTCCCTGTCCTTGGGGAGTACCCATGACATTTCTCTTCTGAAACCAGAGCTTCTTCCTCCGTGGCCCTGCAAACCCTACTGGCCATCAGCACAAGGACTGAGGTCTTTGGTCAGAGAGCATAGGAGCTTATTCATGAGGCTGTTTGTTTCATTCTGTCAGTTTTATAGATGAAGAAATTGAGGATGAAAGGGCTGGTATTGGAGAAGGAGCCCCACAAGTCATCCCAGAAGAGCATGAGAGGGTAGTCTCTCACCAGGCTAGTAGCTTCCAAAGGAGGTATTTTAAAAATTGAAAACCCTTCTCCCATGAAATTGTATGCAAAATTTGACAGTGTTGGTGTCCTTGGTCCTCTGTGTTAACCACAAAGTCTGACTCAATGTTGAGAAGAAAGTTCAATTCAGTTCAGTTGCTCAGTCATGTCCAACACTTTGCAACCCCATGGACTGCAGCACATCAGGCTTCCCTGTCCATCACCAGCTCCTGGAGCTGTCTCAAACTCATGTGCATCGAGTTGGTGATGCCATCCAACCATCTCATCCTCTGTTGGCCCCTTCTCATCCTCTGTTGGCCCCTTCTCCTCCTGCCTTCAATCCTTTACAGCATCAGGGTCTTTTCCAATGAGTCAGTTCTTCTCATCAAGTGGCCAAAGTCTTGGAGCTTCAGCATCAGCATCAGTCCTTCCAATGAATATTCAAGGTTGATTTCCTTTAGGATTGACTGGTTTGATCTCCTGCTGTCAAAGAGACTCTCAAGAGTCTTTTTATTTTTTTTTTAATTTAAATTGATTTATTTTAATTGGAGGCTAATTACTTTACAATATTGTATTGGTTTTGCAATGCATCAACATGAATCAAGAGTCTTTTTCAACACCACAGTTCAAAAGCATCAATTCTGCAGCACTCAGCTTTCCTTGATAGCTCAGTTGGTAAAGAACCCACCTGCAACGCAGGAGACCCCAGTTTGATTTCCTGTGTTGGGAAGATCCTCTGGAGAAGGGATAGGCTACCCACTCCAGTATTCTTGGGCTTCCCTTGTAGCTCAGCTGGTAAAGCATCTTCCTGCAATGCGGGAGACCTGGGTTCAATCCTTGGGTTGGGAAGATCCCCTGGAGAAGGGAAAGGCTATCCACTCCAGTATTCTGGCCTGGAGAATTCCAAGAGGGGTCGCAAAGAGTTGGACATGACTGATTGACTTTCACAGCTTTCTTTATGATCCAACTCTCACATCCATACATGACTACTGGAAAAACCATAGCTGGGATGGAGGGTACTCAGGTACCCACATCACCTGCATAAAAGGAGGAAATACCTCTTACCCTTTGAGGATGCTTGGGTCCCAGCCAGTCAACATTCTCCCTAAATGAGCTGTGTCTGTAATTACAGTTTTCATTCATGAAGCACCTACTCTGTGCCAGGCACTAAAGAGATTGCTTTGCAAAGCTTTCTCATTTATTTCTAAAAGCAACATGTAAGATAGGTTTTATTATTATTCCCATCCTTGTTGGAAACTGAAAACCTGAGAAGCCTAGCTGTTTGCCCAAGGCTGTGTGGTGCGTCAGGAAGCGCTCTCCAGAGCTACACACAGGTCAGTGTCAGCCGCACCCGCTGCCTCCCCATGTCGCCTCCAGTCGCCACTTGCCTGCCCAGCTCAATTCATCTTACATTATGTTGCCACTCCTCTTCCTCTTTTTTCTCCCCAAATGCATCATGCTCATGATATGCAACCCTGTGAAGCATCTCATCACTTCTGATTGCAGAATAGATACACATTAATTATTTTTTATATAAGCCCAGTGACCCAGTGTTAGTCACTCAGTCATGCCGAACTCTTTGCAACCCATGGACTGCAGCCTGCCAGACTCCTCTGTCCATGGGATTTTCCAGGTAAGGATACTAGAGTGGGTTGCCATTTCCTTCTCCAGGGGCTGTTGCTGACCCAGGGATCAAACCCAGGTCTCCTGCACTACAGGCAGATTCTTTACCAACTGAGCTACCAGGGAAGCTCCCTTTTATATGAGAAAACATACAAAATAAAAATAAAAGGGAATACCCATAACCTTATCATCATACTTTTAACATTTTGATGGTCTCCACCCAACAATATCTTTTTTAAATTTTAACTAAGATTCTACCTGTAGTAGCAGAATTCCAAAATAAGAAGAAAAAAAAAAACACATGTCCACTTTCCCTCTTCCTCTGTCCACTATCTGTCTGCTTCATGGGATGCCATGCCCGAATTGTGCACCCACCACCACCCATCTCCTATGGCCTCTCCCACTGCCTGGGGAGCCGGGCCCATGGGCAGTGCTGACTGTCAGAAGGAGGGCACTCAGCACCAAGCCAGAAGCCCCAGGACACTTGTCCCAATGCTTCTTCATCCAATCCCTTTGCATTCCTTTGGCTATCATATCAGGCCTGTCTCCCTGGTCTCTTGAAGAGCCTTCCCCATCTCATCCCCTCTGCTGCAGATGCAGCACATGGAAGTTCACACTCTGTTGTTCACTCCCTCTCAGGAGGTGAATTGTAACTGCAAATTGAGGATGAAGAGGAGTCAAGCATTGAAAGAACTGGGAGAAGGGAGCTCTGGGCAAAGAGAACAGCAAGTCTCAAGGCCCAGAGGTGGGAAGGTGTTTTCTTCCAGGGTGAAGACAGCCAGTGTTGGTGGAGTGTAAGGAGCCGGGGAGGCAGTGGAGATGAGGCTGGAGAACTGAGAGGGGGAAAATAATGCACTGTGGATGTTAAGTGCAAGGGATACCATCGTAGGAGTTTTCAGAGAAGTGAGGCATGACCTGACTTACATTTCTTAAAAACCACGTCTGTGGCTTGTGGGGGTAGGGCAAGTTTAGAGCTGGGGCCCAGCATTGCAGCATCCCAGTGAGAGGAGAAATGATGAGGAACAGGATGGGGGCCACGCACATAGAGAGAAAAGGTGAATTCTGGTCTCCAACTCATCAGGAGGTATGGTCTGTCACCTCAGGCTGGCTGTGAGCCCTTTGAGGGTAGATACAGACCCTCATGTGCCAGGGCCTGGTCAGCTCTGTAGCGGCCATAGCTCATCATTCCCACCCCACAGGCGTATGTGAGGATGCTCCATGGGTAAAGCTACCCCGGCCTGTAGCTCACTCTCGCTCTGTGGGGGAAGGACTTTGCTCCAAGAAACTCAGAATGAGAGTCAGAGACAAACCATCCCCAGACATGACCCAGAAAACTGTCCACTGATCCAAGACCGCAGGGCTATCAAATAAGACAGCCCAGCAGAGGCCTCTGAGACAGGGGCTTTGAGATGGTAACTGACCTCCCAGTGGTGAAGGATAAGTACATACTAAAAGGTGTCTCCAGTGGTAGAGACACCCAGTCTAAACAGAACATGAGGGTGACTTATCAAAGAAGCCTTTCACTCAGACGTGGAGTCTTGCCCAACACTGATGACTCTAAAAACACTGGAAATTGTCCTTTCTGCTGTGGGGGGAAAAATGCCTCCCTGTGTGCCAGAAAGAAAAGGATGTGGTCAGGAAGGAAGGGGGAGGTGGGAGGGTGGTATTTACAGGCTTCTCAAGAGTCTGACATAAACAGAGCAGAATGAGGAAAAACCTAATTTTAAAACTTACTCTGTAATCATGGTGCAGACCATCTGAGAAGCAGTATATGTGCCAGCACCCGGGCTGGGACTGGTGCCTGAGTGAGCCGCGGGCCCATGGACTTCATGATTCCCTGGGTGACACAGGGTGCTGGCTTCACCCCACCCCCACCTCAGCCCTCTCCCAGTGCGGAGCCCTGTCCCCACCAACTCTTTCCAAAGAGGCGTGTCTCCGTCCTCTCCCTCTCAGCCTCCCCACCTGCCTTGGATTGCTGTTTCAGAGCCTTTTCTGCAGTGGGCCGTGGGGAGGAAAGATTCTGGGCGCTGCGCGTGCCAGAAGTGATACAGAGCAGGCTTCCTGGGACGTGGGCACAGGGCTCTTAGCACAGTCAGGAGAAAAGAAGCTGAGTTCTCAGAAACCCTGGTGTGCTCTTTAAACTTCCCACATTCCTGACTGGTAACTCCATAGGTTCAGACCATGACATAAAGAGACAAGGTAGGGGCCTCTTTTCCACCTTCTAAATGCAGTAAAGTTTACACAGCGGTCAGACTTCCTTTAAGAGCAGGCTTGTGATGGTGGTTAGGCCAGAGACTCTCAGAACAGGGCCTGTGACATGACCACGACTGAGGCTCAGCGGCGGAACTTGTCCTCTGCCATGCCTACACTAACCCTTTAGTTGCTGGACAGAACCAAAGCCCAAGGAAGAACCTGGGTAGCCTGGGAGGGTGCTCTTCGGGAGAGGGGAGTCAGTTTAGAACCATCCAGGATCTCAGAGCCTTCCCTGGCAGCTATACAGGCATGAAACCATCATCTCGTGTGTGGTTCTCTGATTCCCATTCCAGTCTCCATCAGAGGATGTTAGTATCAACCGTGCCCTGCACACCTGCCCACTCCCTGCCTTGAAGAATGCTGCTGCCCCTGCCCACATCCACTTGGTGACCACAGGGCTTCCATGAGAGCAAAGCAAGGGTCCTTCAGAGGGGTTGCTCTGGCCCTCATGGACACTGGGAAAACTAGCTGGGTCTGGGTAGAGGCCTGTACTTAAACCCAGGGACTGGTTATTTAAATGAAATGCTTCACATAAGCTTGTCTGATTGAGATTTGCGTCTTTATTCTAGAAATGGGATTCAGAAAGCGTGAAGGTTGCAGTAATCGATGTGTTCATTATCAGCTCCATTGGCGAGTCCATTAGCTGTGAGCTTCAGGTCAATGGCTGATTGTCTAAAACAAAAACACTGTGTTTATCACAATGAGGAGAAGGGTTGTTGGAGAAGGAGGGGAATGAGATGATAAGGATTAATATTGACCTAGTGTGTTACAGTTTACAAAGCAGTTGTTCACACATCACGTCACTTCATCTGATCCTTGGAATAGCCCTGAGATTAAGGAGGTGGGCTTATTTTTCTTCCCATTTTACACATGAGCAGCCTGAGGCTGACTTGCTAAGGTCAGCCAGCAGCCACCTTGGGACTGACATCCAAGACTCCTGAGGGCAGTCTTGGTGCTTCCTCCATCCATCACACCAAAGACTTCAAGGAAGGAAAGGTGAGATATAAAACTCAGAGGAGCTGTTCCCACAAGTGTGATGCAGTAGAAAAGGCAAGAGTTTGAGGTCAAGGAGATTCGGCTTTAAATCCTGGCACCGCCCCTTTCCCATCTGTATGACTTTGCGTAGTTCTCTTTTCCTTATCCATGCTCAGTCGCTAAGTCATGCCCAGCACTTTTGTGGCCACGTGGACTGTAACCCACCACGCTCCTCTGTCCAGGGGATTTTCCAGGCAAGACTACTGGAGTGGGTTGCTATTTCCTCCCCCTTTCCTCATGTAAGAACACCACATAATAGTCCCTGCCTCTTACAGTTGCTGCCAAGTGCTTGCGCATGCAAGGGTCCTGTGGTTGTTTGTTTCCTTTCTCTCTAACCCTGTCCCATCTCTGTTCCTTGCGCTGTGCTCAGTCACTTCAGTCATGTCTGACTCTGCGACCCTATGGACTGTAGCCCACCAGGTTCCTCTGTCCGTGGGATTCTCTAGGCAAGAACACTGGAGTGGGTTGCCATTCCCTTCTCCAAGGGATAAGTAAGTTATATAATATGTTGTTGTGGTTGTTCAGTTGCTAAGTCATGTCCGGCTCTTTGAAATCCCATTGACTGCACCATGCCAAGCTTCCCTGTCCTTTCCTATCTCCTGGAGTTTACTCAAACTCATGTCCATTGAGTCAGTGATGCCATCCAGCCATCTCATCCTCTTTTGCCCCCTTCTTCTCTTGCTTTCAGTCTTTCCCAGCATCAGGGTCTTTTCCAATGAGTCAGCTCTTCACATCAGGTAGCCCAAGTATTGGAGCTTCACCTTCAGCATCAGTCCTTCCGGTGAATACTCTGGGTTGGTTTCCTTTAGGGTTAACTGGTTTGATATCCTTGCAGTCCAAGGGATTCTTAAGAGTCTTCTCCAGCACTACCCTTTGAGAGCATCAATTCCTCAGCGCTCAGTCTTCTTTCTAACTCTCACATCCATACATGACTACTGGAAAAACCATAGCTTTGACTACATGGACCTTTATCAGAAAAGTGATGTCTCTCCTTCTTAATGTCTAGGTTTGTCATAGCTTTTCTTCCAAGGTGCAAGCATCTTTTAATTTCATGGTTGCAGTCACCATCCAGTGATTTTGGAGCCCAAGAAAATAAAGTCTGTCACTGTCCATCTTTTCCCCATCTACTTGCCATGAAGCAATGCAACTGGATGCCATGATATTAGTTTTTTTAATGTTGAGTTTTAAACCAGCCTTTTTACTCTCTTTTACCTTCATCAGGAGTCTCTTTAGTTCCTCTTTGCTTTCTGCCATTAGGGCAGTGTCATCTACATATGTGAGGTTATTGGTTATCTTGATTCCAGCTTCTGATTCATCGAGACTGGCATTTTGCATGATGTACCCTGTGTATAAGTTAAATAAACATATAAGTTAAATACATGTACTCTGCATATGTCTAATATTGTATATTAGACTGCTGTAGAGAAAAATGAAGCAAAGATGGGGGATGCGGAGGGCTGGGGCAAGAAGTTTTGATTTTAAATATGGTGATCAGGAAAGATTGCACTGAGATTCAGGAAATCAGGAAAGATTGCCAGGAATGATGGGGGCAAAGGGGAAAGCCTTCAAGATAATTAAAATCCAGGCCTTATAAAGACCTGGAGATATCCATGGAAATGCAGAAGAAAGCTTCCTGGAGGAGACAGTACATGCAATGATCCTCAAATATCAGGTAGTTACACACAGTAAACTTTAGGAGAGGAAAGAGCAGTACAGGCAGAGGGCACAGCATGAGCCAAGGGCCAGAGGCGAGAAACAGCATGGTTTATGGGGACAGGAAGGCCAGGCCACAGAGGCCCACAAATGTCCTATTAAGGAACTTAAATTTTTCCTGTAGGTTGTGCCAGTGATGTCCATGTAAAGGAGACTATGAAGGGTTTTAGGCAGAGAAAAGACATAATCATATCTGCATATTTGAACATCAGTGCAGCCTGGAAGATGACTTTAAGAGGAATCAGAGTTGGATGCAGAGAGACCAGTTGTGGACCATTATAGTAGACCAGGTAAGAGATGCTGAGGGCTTGGTTTAAACGAGGGCAGTGAGAGTTTGATGGAGAAAGGGAGATAAAGTCAAGCATCACCTATGGGAAAAAATTCACAATATGCAGTAACACAGTGGCTGTGGCAGTCTAGGGCAGGGCAGAGGAAGAGCCAAAAATGATCACACTTCTGGCCTGGGAGATGGGATGAGCAGTGGGCCAATGCCTGCAGCAGAGACAGGGTGAAAGGACCAAGTTTATGCTGAAGGTCGCTCAGTCATGTCCAACTCTTTGTGACCCCCATCGACTTTACTGTCCGTGGAATTCTCCAGGCTGGAATACTGGAGTGGGTAGCCATTCCCTTCTCCAGGCAATCTTCCCAACCCAGGCATTGAACCCAGGTCCCCCACATTGCAGGTGGATTCTTTGCCAGCTGAGCCACAAGGGAAGCCCAAGAATCCTGGAGTGGGTAGCCTAGCCCTTCTCCAACAGATCTTCCCAACCCAAGAATTGAACAGCGGTCTCCTGCATTGCAGGCAGATATTTTACCAACTGAGCTATCAGGGAAGCCCAAGTTTATGGTGGATGTGGTGATTTAGTTTAGGTCATGTGGAATTTGAAGTGATTCTGGCATCTCATTTGAAGTAGTTGTAATAGTTATAGAATGATTCCAGTGGTGCTATTCTTGGAACTTATCAGGGATCTCTTTGCAAACTATTACAAAAGCTGCATTAACCAGTTGTGCATTTTATAGGCATAACTCTTTTTGTAAAAATCCACTACCTTGGAATCCACATTAATAACTATTTTTCATAAAAGAAAGATGATATGATACTTTTCAAAAAGAAACCTACTCTCAATCACCAGGCTTAAGTCAATGAGTTTTGGCTGCTTCCAAAATCAAACACTTCCTTAACCATTGTAGTAGTCCTGGGGCACCTGGGGCTGTGAAAGAGACCGTACCTCAGACCTGAGGGATTTCCAATAGACCAGTGGACAGTCACAGCAATGGGTGGAATGAACAAATGTGTAGCCTCCCAAGGTCACCACATTCACTGGCTACACTTTCCAGATGCATTTGTTTTGATGTGATGATTGTTGTTCAGTTGCTAAGTCATGTCTCTTTGTGACCTCATGGACTGCAGCACCCCGGACTTCCCTGTCTTTCACTGTCTCCTGGAATTTGCTCAAGTTCATGACCATTGTGATGATTAAGAAGCCTGTTTCATTTCTCTGTTCCAGAGAATCTTCTAAGACAAGCGTATCATCTTTCTCTTTCAAGATAGGCACAAGAGTGCAACTTTATTTTATTATCTCTGTTTTCAGAAAATCTGGGACCAAACTAAGCTTTGGGCCCAAGTCTCTGCTCACATAATTTTGTGTAGGAAAATAGAGGCAAAGTATGAACTGTAAATACTTTATAGAAAAAAATAATTAAATGGCAAGATATTCAGCCCAGAAAAGGACAGCATTATAACAAGCCAAATTCCCTAAACAACATTCTACAGCTGGCCCAGTGTTTAGGACAGGAGAGCAAGTACGGTTTTACACTATTGAGAATACTTGTCCTCCAGTCCCACAGAGGAAACCACAGGCCAGCGGAGCCTGGTCACTGTAACCAGTGAAGAAGTAGGTTGGAGCAACACAGAAAATGAGTGCCTTGTGACTGAATAATTGTAGCAATCCTTTGACTTGGGACACAAAGCTACCTCCAGTGTGGTGGTTTCATCAACCCAGCAAGCAGTTCGGTCTCACTTGACCTGACCCTTGTATGATTATATCCCACTCAAACAACACTTATTCCCCTTTGTACAGTAATAAGCAGCTATAGAATTATCTGGCAGCTACTCCTTGGTCCAGCTACAACTAGCACAGGTAACAAAATTGTAACAAAATCTCCCAACTTTCTGCATCAAGTCAATTCCTCTTACTTAGTTTCTGCTAACCATTATACACTGCAGTTATTGCCAGCAGTTATTAAGGGCATGGAGGCAAGATAAAGGGTTCTTGAAGCTGTGAGCTCACCTCCTCTCCAGGCAATCCAGCCTTCCCTTCCCTTCAGGCTGGGTCTGACTAGCATAGGGAACGCTGGGGTGGGGGGTGGGGTGGGGGCAGTGGCAGCAGGAGGCAGCAGTTAGTGTCCTTGTGTGAAGGATTCTGAGACAGTTCAGTATTAACCTGGCAACGTAGCTCCCTTTCAGGTGATTGGTATAAAGTCCTGCAGGATCTCTGTCACTCGTAAGAGGAAGAACATTGTATAGAACAAGACTACTTCTTTGCTGATGAGTGGCGCAGTCTCCTTTCTTTCCTTAATTATTAAATTCTTACACAATATTACTGAGTTATTCTTGGTCCCAGGAAAGGACATATGGAGGTTGCATAGCCAGACTCTGCTGACTCAATATCTGCCCCCAGTAGGGTCCAGTCCAGCTTGCCATGGCTGCTCTGGGAGCTGCTAGATCATTGGACAGCCTGAATCCCCTCCACTCTGGCTTCTTCCAGCATCGTGTAAGGCCACTTCAGAAGGCATTGTTGCTTTGTGGTCAAAAGCATAGACTTTGGAGTCAGACGACTCCCAGCCCCACGCCTTACAGCTTGTAGAACTCTTGCATGCGCCTTAATATTTTTAAGTGTCCATCCTCTCAAGTATAAATGGAAATAAAAATATGTTTATCTTGTGGGATATTTTGAGCATTAACTGAGATAACATAAAAAAACTCAGCACAGTGGTTGGAATAGAGTAAGCACTCAATAAGTATCAGCTATGATGATGATGAAGAATATTCCATAGCATTGGAGGAGAAACATGGGCTAAGAATATGGGCATATCTTCTCCTCCTTCCTTCTGTTCAAAGTTAGAAGCAGCCAGGAGGAGTAACAAAGTGCCCAGAATGGCGTGTTTGCTAAACTAAGCAATTAAACTTCCAGGCTGGACTTAAAGGTGATGGGAGAACAGCACAATAGACTATGTATGCCAATCTGTGGCACAACTTGCACACTGAGGTGGTTTCCCAAAGGTGACCCTTATCTCCTATTACAAGTTTCTATGTGCAGGTTTTCTAAATACTGGATTGGCCAATGACTAGAATTTAAACATTTTTCTTTGTTGAGTAGAAATTCTACTCTTGTGATTTCATATGAAATCAGTATAACCTTTAACCTTAGCTCTCTTTGCCCTCCTTTCCACCTGCAACTTCCTTACAAGTATGTCAAATTCCAACCACCATCTTTTCTTAACAAACAAACCTTACATAAGCTCACACTTCCTGAGAAAGTATTTTTATTCAGTTGAATACCTCTAGATAGTTCATTACAATTATACGGTTGCAGATAGTTGATGCCTTTGTGGATCTCACAAATGCTTCTTTGAGATTTTTGCTCTCTGTTGAACTACTTATGGCTTAACTTGATTTGTATTGGTGTTGCATTTTTGTTCTGTTTTGATTTGTTCTCATTTAATCCTGAAGCACCACAGCATAGACATTTTTTACCTGAATTCCCCCTCTAAACTTCCCATTTTGCCCAAGTTGACTGTTAGTAAGTGGTGGGCACCTCTCCAGCTTTTAAAAAATTCATTCAGCCTCTTCTTTTCTTGTGCATCTCTTCTGCTTTGCCAGGTCAAGCTGGGAACTGCCTGACTTGAGGGAAGGGAGAGTGAAAGCCATCAGTGACTCAGATGGGGTGAGCTACCCTTGGTACGGGAACACCACAGAAACTGTGACCCTGGTTGGCCCCACCAACAAGATCTCCAGGTTCTCCGTCAGCATGAATGACAATTTCTACCCCAGTGTGACATGGGCGGTGCCAGTGAGTGACAGCAATGTGCCACTGCTCACACGGATCAAGAGGGACCAAAGTTTCACTACCTGGCTGGTGGCCATGAACACGACCACGAAAGAGAAGATCATTCTGCAGACCATCAAGTGGAGGATGAGGGTGGACATTGAGGTGGACCCTCTTCAACTTTTGGGGCAACGGGCCCGCCTGGTGGGCAGGACTCAGCAGGAGCAGCCCCGGATCCTGAGCCGGATGGAGCCCATACCTCCCAACGCACTAGTGAAGCCCAATGCCAACGATGCCCAGGTCCTCATGTGGAGGCCTAAGCGGGGGCCACCTCTAGTTGTGATCCCTCCTAAGTAGAAGCAGACTGGCCTGACTGTGTGTGGAGCATATGCCACTGAGACACGCAGTGAGGTTGCCAGGGGTGGCAGGAGCCAAACTGAGTTTCTGAGCCAAAGCAGACCTCGTGGTTTGCCAGCCTTTGCAGCCACTTGTGAAGAGTAGAGCTGCTCCTTGGTTGGTAGAACCATAGTCCTTAGGAAAAATCCCTTCCTTTTAGGAATAAAGAAAATCGCTGCTCTGAAAGACTTGCTGTGATTACCATGCAAGTAGCCATATTTTGGAGCTGACCAGGATGATTCTTTTATCTGAACTATTGACCATTTCTTTCCTGTGAAAGCAGGGGATGGAAACAAAATTAAACAGTGCCTGTGGCAAATGCTGCTTCCCAACCAATTAGAAGTGAGAGTGAAAACATCCACATCAGGTGTTTGTAAGACATATGTCCCATTGTCTAACTGGAGCGTGCTGGGGAATGGGGCGGAATGAAAGTGAATGGGCAATGGAAGGAGGAGGGGATAACTTTGTTACTGCAAAGTAATACCTATGCATGTATTAGTTAATCATCAGATCATCAACACACTCACTGAAATGAAAGAAACGCTAAGAAAACAATATGTTGCTTCTGTTCCGAGGGAGAGCCTCCTAGGAACTGTCCAGGGTGCTGACGGTGGTTCTAGTTGACGATGATGACAGCATTTCCATCTACCCACATCTTTCCAAAAACTGTTTATTCAAAGTATCCTCAATCACAGTATTTGGATAGATAGTTTCTGAGTTCTGCAATAGCTGTGATATTTGGGGCCTTCACCATGTTTTTACTGAAACCCAAATTGTGATTTTGTTTACAGCTGCTGCTTCTCTTCCTATTACCGGCCCTAATTTACAAAAAGATAATTGTTTATAAGGCTTGAACCCATGTAGAGTTTCGAGACCATTCCAACGAGTAAGAATAGTATTTTGCTGTTACACATTCACACATGCAAACACACATGCCAGCATGATTGCTGGCAGGACCTGCTAGCTGTATCTGCTTGTGTGCTTATAGCCTTTCTGCATACACAGTACATATGCTGTGTATCTGTATATGTTTATTTTAGCTCAGTTTCACAGAAGCTCAACTTTAACTGCTTGAGCATTTGTGAGAAAGTGCTTCATAATGCTTAACTTTAGACTCTTAATGAAAATCTGAGCTACTCACAGCAAACAAACCTGTATTGATGAGATCCAACCAATAAGGATGAAAGGCCATATTTCCTCTAGTCAGGACAATATAAGTTTTTAAAGGTATCCAATCTTTGCCATAAGGATCACCACAAAAAGAACTTTTAAATCATTACAAAAGAGCTTTTCCTTTTATTCTTGATAGTGCTAATTTTGATAGATAGATAGATAGATCCTTGTTCAAAACCCTCCATGCAAAATAATTCTGAAACTCCCACAATACCGTTGTGGATTTTATGAGTGGATATTGCCAGCCTAATTTCAGAGCCGAGAGAGTTAATGTTCATGCAATTATTATAATCCCATGGTTGGCTCCACTGATCTATCTTTTATCTGAGTTTGAAGATGGAGAATAAAAAGCAGGAAGACTTGTTTATTACTTTTATCAAAAATGGAGTTTGGTCTTATTTACTTCAGGTTATTTCAGGTTACTTCAGGTCACAGGAGTAGGTGCTTATTTACATGAGAAGTCTAGCAGATCCACTCCAAATTTTAACCTCATATCCTAACCACCAACTACTCTCTTATAGATTAGTTATTGATGGCAGGCTGAGCTATTTATAACACCACATTCATGACACAGCAGTGACTCACAGAAGACCTGGAGACATTCCATTTAGAAACAGTTCAACTGTTACATTTGGATTTCCCTGTCCTTTCCTATCTCTCCTTATTTTATGGGAGATGTAGTCTCAGAGAGCTCCATGGTTGAAATACAAAGCTGCTTAATTTTCCATGTTGACATCAGAAATAGGAATCTCTCCCTGTGATTGAATTAGATGTTACCCTTATGGAATTCTGGAGTGTGGATACTGATCCTGAAATCTAATCCTTATGGCCCTACTTTAAGAAAACCTGATATTTAAAAATCTAAAATTGTAACAAACAGAAGGTTAAAGAGGAAAGGTTTTTTTACATTACAAAATGCTACACATGATTTCTGCCCATGAAAATATGATATGACTTACACAATTATGTTTACATATAGCATAACTTTTTCAAGGGCATATCTGTATTTATAAATGCTACATACTTGGTTAGACATTTTTTCCCACTGAAAACTCACATTTTCTAGAGTTTTAAAAGAAATTGCCCTGGGCAAGTTTTCTGGAAAATTAGGTAATAACAAAAATGAGAGAAATAGGAAGGTACTTATAAAAGTTAAAGGTACTGTGCAAATATACATTATGACTACTGTCAGTGATAGTGCTGTGAACTCTTAGTTGGGTGTCTCAGTTCTGAAGTCAGCCTGGCAGAATGTTCTGTTGCTCTGCAGCCTATTATTTTGAAGTTAGAGTTGCTTTACAAGGAAATAGTGTCTTTTCTGTCATCCATAGGTCATTACCTTTCAGCTTCGTCAGATATTGCCAAATGAAAGGCTCTCCAACAAGAGTGAATTCATCTTGAAATCTCTGTTTGGGTCACCTCCATCCTCCCACCAGGCCTTTCTTTCCCTGACAGTCCTTGTGTCTGACACCAGATGCCATCAGTTTAAAGGGGTTCGTGTGGTGCCTCGATTAGGTTTTAGTTGGGTAGTCTTAGTACTATATTTGAATTCTAAACACACATACATGCCACAACAGTCTCTTAGTGGCACAGGAGTTTTTAATTGCTGTGTGGAAAAGAGCATTTTATTAAATGATAAATTCCTCATAGATTCCTTTGAGATTTTTTTTTCCATAATCTCAAGGAAATTGAGGTCTCATCTATTCAGGGTCACATCATTCTCAGGGTCATAATCAGCAGCAGAGCCGAGAGAAGACCTGGGTTCCCATATCTCGTATCAGCATTGTCACACTTACCTGAGACCCGTAGTTCTCCTCTTGGCTCCAGGCAAAACATTGTCACAGTCCTTGAGCCATTCACCTTCTTAGCACTAGAGACAATGAAATCCATCCTTTAAAAAACAGTTATGTGCAAGAAATGAATGTTCCTGATTCTCTTTTACCTATACCAACTGTTTTGAACTCTTAGTCTGGGTCTTTGCAGCATCTTACATTCCCAGCTTGTTGCTTTGGTCCACAGCACCCAAGAAGGTTGGAAGCTAGTTCTTTCTCTGTCTTCTTTTCCATGGGCCTTTTGGCAGCTCTTTTCTGGAGCTAGGAATATCTCATAGATCAAAATCATGTTCTCAGCAGTCATTCTGAGCAGTAAAATAAAACAACTGTGATTTATGGAGTAGTTTACAAAAGGCTTCCACGTGCATTTTTCCATCCCCAGACAGTCTTAGGAGTGTAACAGTAAATTGAGATCCACAGAGGTTAAGTGGATAGGCACACAAATGGAAAATATGGGGAGTTGGGATTCAAACTGAGCCACTTGGCTCCACATCTCTTGCCATGATGCTACACTGTGGCGCCTCCTGAGTTGTTCCCTGCCTGGAGAGCACAGAAGAGAAGGAAGGAGAAAGCAGGTCACTTTCACCTACACAGTCATGTAGTCCCTACCCGTCAACTAAGTGGGCATATTAAACTAAGAGAAGTAACACTGCTTTCTTATGCAGAAAACTGTGTAATCTACAAGGAGACTTGCCCAGAAAACATTCCTGCCAGGGGCTGCAGTGTGGGTGAGCTGGCTGTCACTCACCAGCTTGTAGCACAGTACTGGTGATCGGTGGAGTAGGAAACCTACTCTCCTGGTCTCAGAATCCCTGAAACACCAAGAGCACAAAAGGGGGAGGAAAGCAGGCATCCCACAGCTGAGGTCCCAGCTGAGCAAGGCCTTGCCACCCTCCACCCCTCAATGCAGCAGGAGCAGCCCATGGGGCGGAGGCATTGGAAACAATGGCTTTCCAAGCTCCAGTTGGCACATTGACTATTCTTGTTAGAACTGAGGGCACAATTAAACATTGCCAGAGCCAGCTCCCAACTGAGTTGCAAAAAAAGATGTAAACACACACACACAGAGACCTGCTACACTCACACATGCTTCAAGCTGAAAAGAAAATTAATCAAAACCCCAACGAATGCCTGAACTCTATAATTAAGCCTAAATGATCCTTAGATAGAAAGGGAGTGGAGTGAGCTAGCTCAGTGCCCAGAGATATTTTTACCCCAGAGTCTTATTGCCATAAATTTCTTTTGAGATCTTGAGTACGTCTGGTTCCAGTTTCTTAGTTAGGACATCTGCCTTTGGAAGGCCTTCAGAAGAGTTGCCAGCTCAGTGAGTAGAGGACAGCCAAGGTTGTTTGGCCATTTTTAAACACTCATAAGAATGCTTTTGGAGAAATGGAGTCCTTCTGCTTACCTTGGTTAGCCATGCTCCCTCCCATGATGGATCCCATTACTAATTAACCTCATTCCTCCTAACAATTCCTTTGAGGTCTACAGCACTTTACAGCTTAAAAAGGGTGCTTTCTTCCCTTTACATAGAGTATAAAACGTCTCTATTCAAGATAGAAATTCTTAGTATTGGTCTAATCCTTCTAACAACAATAATTCCCATTTGATTAGTTTGTTGCAGTTTGCATAGCACAGACACAAATGCTTTTTGACTTGATTCTCAATAACCTTGTAAGGTCTAATTTATATCCCCATTTTACAGATGAGAGACTTGAAGGTCAAGTGACCTGTCCAAGGTCACACTACTACCAATGGTGCTCTTAAGATTTGAATTTCAGTCTTCTGGCTCCTCTCCTTTCCTCCACTCTCATGGAGCATTTTCTCCACTGCTGTTCCTCAGGCAGGGTGACTCCCTTGCAGGGGAAGTCTGTGCACAGCCGCCCTAATTGATCTCTGGATGCACTTTGACCAGGCAGAGTAAGCTCTCCTGAGGGATCTGGGTTCAGTGGTCTTAGGATCTGTGTCTTCAGTGACTTCTCTCTTCTTCCATGTTGGAAAGAGGCCTACTTGGGTGCTCTGAAGTCAGAGGCCAGAGCCCAGGACCTCCGAACGATCTGAATCTTCTAAACCCAGATGATGAAGTAGACCGTCAACAAATCACGTCATTCATCTCAGCCTGTTTCGTCCTTTGTTAACTGAGCCACTAGCACAGCACAGCCAACATTGTAGTCAGGAAGACACAGCGATGTGATGTCTGGAAACACTCAAAAATGTCTGAAGTGCTGCCTGATGTAAGGTCTTGTCGTGTCAGTAGAATCATGGGGCCCAGGAAGAGTTGCAGGCCTTCAAGCCCCATCAGATTGGAAGCCCAAGACCATCTCAGGGAAGCCCACTGTCCCTGCCAGGGGAGGCCCGGCTTTGTGGGGAATAGTGGGGATCAGACACCTTGTTGGTGAGGCCTGGACCCTGGCAGTCAAGGAAAGAAAGCAGATCTCTACATAGCCCTGTAGAAAGCAGCTCTGGGAAGAATTTATAGCTGGAATTCCAAGAGATCTTTCAGAAAGGAAAAGAGGCTGATCAGATCTGGGCCAGACTTGAAATCCCAAAATGATTTGCCCATTTAAACCTCCTGGAGAAGCCAGCCAGGGACAGCTACATTTTTCCTATCATGGGCTCAGGCAAGAAATACAGAGGGGGAAATTATTCTTATTATTATATGTATACATATCTTTATGTGGGTCTCCACTGGCCTGTCTGTCTCTACACAGTTCCCATCTCTGCAAGATGCACCAGATTTGGCTGGGACTTCAAGTTTGTAGGTAACGTTACAGATTTGGTCACATGGGTGCACATAAAAGGAGGAAATACTTCTTCCTACACTGCCCCCCACCCCCAAGCTGTCTCACCACACTGGAAATATAATTGGCTATGGCCCCTCTCTCTGCCTGCCCTGCCTGCTAAGGCCCTATTTCACATGCCCCACCCTGGACCAGCCACAGAGCTTGCTGCAGGGCTGCTTCCCAAGGCCCCCTGCTCCCACATCCCAATCTGTGCCTCACTCCCAGGTTGGCCACACCACAGAATTTCTGGGAAGAAAGGCAATTTTGCCCAGCTGGAGAGTGATCCCAAAGAGAACCTACTATCTTTTCTCACCAAAACAAACATGAAGTCAGGCCTTTGGGCAGCAGGTCACATGGTCATGCAAAGGAGGCTCTTCTCTGCCTCTGGCTCCTATCTGTCCTTCACTAACCCAGAAAATGTGGCCTGACCCTTAAAACAGCTGAATACTGGGTCAGAAATGCCCAAGAGAATGGAAAATAGACGTTCAAGTTAGAGGAGAAAGGAGAAAGCCAAGACGCAGAGCAGCAGCCTAGCTGCATGCAGACCTCCCTGGGGATTGTGAGGGGCTCTGAGATTGCACGTGAAGCATCTGAAAAGAGAGATGGCTAGGCATGGGGCTGGGCTCAGACGGCTGAGACCCCACATCACAGGGAGCCAGGAGGAGACAGGAGAGAGGACGGAATGCTTTGCTTCAGGCCAGACACAAACCAGCCAAGGTGCCTGCCCTGGAAAATCAAAGGCACTCACTCCTGTTTGCAAACACTAATTCTGCATCTGCTGAGAGGGAGGCCCCTTCAGTGTCTGCCCTGGGCATCCGGATTGCCTCACCCCAGGCCCAGCCCTGTTTCCATGCCATCTTCTATGCATTGTTCTCTTCACAAGAAGAGCAGATATGGGGAGGTATTGTGAGGTCCCTCTGGAGACTCACTCTTAAAACAAGTGTTTATAAGAGGTGTTCACTCTTGTAGGCTAAACAGAGTCTGCAGGTAGGCAATGCTCACAGGAAACAGGAGCTACTCATTTTGCCTTTGGAGTCACACATCTCAGTGAACCCAGGGACCTTGGCAGGAGGTCCCTTGGTCTGTCTGGCCCAAGAGATCAGTGAGGATGGTTAAGGTGGCAAGGCAGCACTCTGTCAAGCTCTTTGAGCTCCTCTAAGGAAAGGCATTGGGGAAAACCTACAGCTGCATCAGTGCATACGTGGCTCTGGTGATGAGAGGAGCAGCTGGTCATCTCTCCATCTGCTCTCATCCCCTCACCCCCCACCCCTTCAAACCAATTAGAATATTCCTCATAGATGTGATCCAATGAAATATTAATTGGAAAAATAACAGGAAAGATAATACATGCATTTCAGGCTGAGAACAATTTCATTAAACTGGACTTTGAAAGCAAAACAGCCAATTAGATTATTTCCCACTTCATTCCCTTATATACCAGAAACTATACAAAGCTATTAATTAGGAAAGAAAGAAGGACTCTGTGTGTGCATATCCAATGAACAGGGACCAAGGCACTATCCCACCCACCTCTCCATGCACAGCGCTTATGCATACACAGTGTACGTACACACACACACACACACACACACACACACCAGGGACTAAAGACTCACTATCTCACCTGAAGAAACAACAAGAAAATACCACCTCTGAAAAGCCATTCGCAATAGCAAGGAGAAATGCTATCTTTGGGCGTGTCTATCATAAAGGAAATGGGCCATTTCTTATGAGAGGATAAGCAACACTAAACTCAGCTGGATTCCAAACTTTCTGCAGCCAGAAAATCTTGTCTTTTCCTCTTCAGTAGAGAAAGAGTCATTTCCCAAGCCTATTTCAAGTGCTCAGGAGGTCTTGTGGATGCGGAAACCTGAGAACCCCTAAGGCCTGATATTGAATTGACTTTATTAGGCAAAACTTCTCATACAGATCACCTGCACTTTTCCATCTGTAAAATGGGAAGAAAAGCTGTCCTCAGTGCCACAGTCACTCCCTTAAAGTTTTTAGGTTTGTGGGAGCACATTGACAGAGAACTCTAAGCTTCTTGTGCCTTGCCTTGGGGAAAATTGATAGATGGAACTCAACTATGTAGTTGAAAAAAAATTTTGTGCAAAAATTATGCTACTCTAAAGGCATCCTTATTGTATAACTACTATAATAGGAATATGATAATAAATATAATAGTCATATAAAGTGGTCATCACGATGATGTGACTTTTGCACACAGGTATCTCTCCACTGTGGTCCATGAGCAGTAGACAGATTCCAAGGTTGTCTCCAAGCCTCTGCACACCTGTATCCATGCAGTACCCCCACTCTTCCCCATCACACACCGTATGTGTCTCTCTGTGGCATGCATAACATCAAACGCTGGCAGAGCCCAGCACAAGCAGTCTCTCACTGCAGGAAGGGGAACTGGCATTCACTGACGCTAGAGCATGGCAGTTATTCCAGAGCACAAGATGAAGGGAGGGACAGTTTCTAGAATGGCTTCTAGGCTATTAAGTCCCCATTTGTATATATAGTGGGGTTGTCTGCAAACTTCAAACAGTTGGAACAAGTTTATTTCACCATCTCTATAAGAATTTGAGTTTTTTTTCTTTCTGAAACTGAAACCATGCCTAAAATCTGAATGCAACTGTGTCCATTTGGAATCACAAAAACTCATTGTGCCATTATAGTAGTACATTGCTATAACCCACCCCACATAATAACAATCCAATGATACGAAGCATAAACAAATGATCAGGAAAGCAAGAGGAAGATGTCCAAAGCTTGGATTTATCTCAAAACAACTCCGTTCATGCATTCAAAAATACCCTTTTTATTTAAAAATTCGGTTCACTTCTTTAGGACCACAATTTACCATATATGCAAGTACTCCCCAAAAACAGTCTTTTTGAAAGAAGAAAAATTGATCAACAACTCTAAGTTGAGTAATACAGATTCACATTCAAAATGTTTTAGCAGAGCTCGAATATATGCCCATTCGCAGGTATACTGGGAGAGCCATAGACAGAGTTCTGGTGAATCAGCAGTTCTTACAAATTCCCTTGTGCCTTTGGATGCTGAGAACCAAAGCCACAGAGGGTCTGGAATTCCCACCCATTTCTGTAGACCCTTTTGTGCCTTGCTAGTGGGTTACACTTATAGCCGATCTAGAATCTAATATTGTTTGTGCTTAACAGCCACATAAATACTATAGACTGTCTTGACAGAGCAATGCATATGTAAATAAGTACTCATAATTTTGCATAAAAGTCTCAGGGTCATTGTCCCCTTGCAATCTACTTATGAAGCCCAGATTATAAACATCTGCTTTTAAGGAATAACATTCTTTGGCCACTGTCTTAATGCCCATTTTATTTACATGTCTCCATGTCCACATACAGGTCACCTAGTAGAACAAGGCACGCCCGGGAGCAGAACCACATGGCAGAGACTAAAGAGGAGGAAGTGAGCAATGGCTGCTGGCTCCAGAAGCGGAAGCCCTGGATAGCTGCCTTCCCACTAAAACGGGCGCCACCCTACCTGTCTCCTCACCATCCTCCCATTCCCTCATCCCATGGCCTGTCCTTCCTCCCACCCCACCACATGCTGTGCAGCACTCTCCACAGCCTGGCTGGTTGGCTCCTGGGGAGCTGTGTTGAAGCGGGAGTTGTGCCTGCTGTATCTTTTTGTGTGGAAAGATTGGGTCCATCCAGATCTCAAGTCCATCCCCACACCTCTAAGTGAAGCTGGGATGAAGTGCCGGTCAGTTCGGACTTCAGATACCTAAAATGTCCCAGCATTGGTTCCCAAGCCCTAACTTCCCTCCCTATACTTTTGGATGAAAAACAGAGGGAATATATATCTCCTCTCTTTCTCCCTCCGCCACACGGGTGGCCAGTGTTAATACTCTCTCTAGATTCCTCTGATCCTTGCAGTGCCGGGGCCAAAGCAGTCCTACTTCCTCCATACGACTGGGCTGGTCACCTTCAGGTGACCAAGGGCCACGTGTGTGTCACCAGGATCAATGGGGTGAGGAGAGAACCACTTTAAGAGAGCAAAAACTGTGTGCATTGTTTTGTTTATTGCCTTGCTTACCGGTTTGTTTATTTATTTATGAAACATGTGTTTATTATATAACAGAAAAATCTACTCCCATCTCACCCCAGAGTTTGTCTTTTTGGCCCCATACAGCACAGTGAATTATTCCTCTTTGAAGTGACAGGAAATGGGGCGGGGGAGGGGGGGGGGGGGGAATTCTCTCCCTGTGCCCAAACACCTCCACCTCAGACAGATTTTAAACCAGAAGTGGGTTAGAGACCTAGTGAGGCTGTAAAGCCAAACTAGTAGACGCTTGACTGTCCAAATAGAAATTCTCAGAATCGTCCCCCACTGTCCCCCCTCATATCGACCCATCTCTTCTCCTTCTTCATACGATGGTGGGGACTGATCAGTCAGCTCCAGCCTAGCCCTCTCAGAACTAGACTTCTGGATTGCTCTGGTGCTGTCTTCTCAACTAACGCCACATGTACTTTTGAGACACCAAGGAGCTTACAGAAAACTCATGTCTGATCCCCTCCCCAACCGCATTCCAGCAGAATCTTTGGGGGTGGGGCCTGGGACGGGTGTTTTTAGAAAGTCACGATGATCCTAATGTGAGACTAGGATTGAGAAGCACTTCTAGTGTCTTCCCACCTTTGCCCCTCCCCCCGCCCACATTCTTCATCCGTGATTTCCCAAGTTTTCTTCTGTGCCAAGAATAGGAAAAGGCCATTGAGGAGTGACGAGTTCTCCTCCCACTCCTCCAGCCCTGAACCTTCCTCATTTCTGACTCTTCCCCATTAGGTCAGTCAACCAGAGCAAACCCCTGGAGAGCTGGCAGATCCCGCCTGCTGTACCCGCGTGGTTCCTGCACGCGGCCTGGGGCTGATCTCAGACCTACCCTTTGCCAGATTCTCTCTCCACTTGCCCCTCCCCCAGGCTCCCCAAGTCCACATGAATGCCTCCAAACCCCAGTCCAGATGGAAAGGCCCACGCCCAGTGTTTATAACCCAAGCCTTGGCCATTTCTGCAGAGCCACCCGAACTGAACGAAAATCTGCTGATAAGGAAGAAAGGAGCCATGTTGCCTGCCCCAAGCCAGTCCTTTCCCCAGGAACTGGACCCATCCAAATCCCCGATGGCTTACAAGATCTCTTACTGTGGAGTATGAGGAAAGGTGTGTGTGTACACATGTGCACAGACTGTATACACACCATAGGGACATACAGAGATGTACTCTGTTCTTAAAAGGCCCGAGTGAATTCTGTTGGGTTGGCCAAAAAGCTCATTTGGGTTTTTCCATAATATGTTATGGAAAAACCTGAATGAACTTTTTGGACCAACCCAATATATTGGGCATATACCCAGAATGTTGTAATATTTACAAACTGTTAGATATACCACACACACACACACACACACACACACACACACACACACGCTAAGGAAACCTGTGATGTGGGAGGAGTTGTTTTTGCTACCCCATCCCTCCCAGGGTTACTCTTTTGCCCCTGAGTAACCTCCTGGAGCAACTATTAATACGATGTCACACACCCTCAGCTGCCCAACCTGTCCCCCTCCTGCATCCCACGTTACCAAGCCTTCTTCCCCCAACTGTCAGAATGTGCCCACCCCTCCATCCCATCTCTCAGGGTCCTACTCTGGATAGGAAACAGACAGTTCAGTCAGTGGGTGCTAAAGAGTTGAGTGTTACCCTCTCCGGTGACATTTATATTTTAATAGGGGCTATAGATTTTGCCTTAATCTGAAAGTGTGGCTCTCATGGTGGGAATTTCAGGCACAGTTGTGGGCCAGTAAGGGATATTATTTTTTATCAAAAGGGGGCTTTTTAGAGCTCCTAAATCACACCTGTGTCTAAAATCAAACCCTCTTCAGTGCATGAGCACAAGCAGGCACATTTACTGTGTACACACTTGCCATAATTTTGAGACACCTCCCTTATATCGGCTCCATCTTAACAAAAAACAAAAAAGGAACCAGCTAAATTAATTGAAACATCACTGGGAAATGTAGCCTATTTTTCACTGGCTGCCAGCCATCTGGCCCACCCCACCCTGTCCCATTTCCCTTCTGCCTCTTCACTTTTCTGCTCCCACTGTGTCAGTTCATCAAATTGGACATCTTCTCCATGTTCTTCTGCCCCACCTCCCCACATGTATTTCCTTCCTGTCCTGTTTCCCAATTGGAATTGTGCTGTTTTCTGTGTTGTCAGGACAAAGAGCAGGTTCAAAGCATGAGCATGTGTGTATCACTTTGAAGAAAGAGAACCCCGGTATTCTGCTACAGTTTGGAGAAAAACCCAATGAAGGAAGAGAATGAAAGCTGGCTCTGCAGAGTGCCTTAAAAATGACTTTAATTAGGAAATTCTGAATTGTCAGTCTTTGGACATTACATAAACTCAAACAGATGTTGCATTTCACTTCTCTGGGATTAAAAAACGTTAAATACAGTATGTACTCAACAACAACGTATCTTTTCTCTTTAATTTGGTCCTTAAAGATGCAGTGCTGGGTTTTCCAAAAAGCCCAGGGAAGGCTCCAGGAATAAGCAAGCCTGGGACATACAGAGGCAGATGCAGGAGCCCTGCTCAGCGAGGAGATCTGGCAGACTAAAGCAGAGTGCTGCGATCATCATTGGTCCAGAAGGCAAGTCTCTGTTGACAAAGAAGCTGGATGACATTGAGTAAGGAACAGAAAAGGGTCCTCATCCTTCTCCCTGATGATATTCTATCCTAGTCTGTGACTCAGTGCTTTGAAATTAGAGGAAGGAGAACATTCTAGAAACACAGAGGGCAAACTTTGCTCTTCCATCCTCTCTCCACTTTCACTTCCCTGGAGCACTCTTTGACCAGTTTCTGCTTTGCTTTTGCTAAATGATTTTCCTCTAGCTTAACACTTGCTACTCAAGTTCTGACTACACCAAGATAGTTGGAAGAGTCTGGGCTCCTGAAGGCAGTTAAACCTTCTGGGATATTGCCTTCTCTCCCTCAGAGTTACATTTTCAGATGATCAGATGGCAGCTAGGCAAGAGTGGGAGGTGTAGTGAGGATGGACCTCTTAGATTCTGAAACCCAATGGAGATAAGAGGAATTGATGACCCAACCCATCAGAATCCCAGCCCCACCCCGCCTCTCCCTACTAGGGCCCTGAACCTGCTTTTCTGCTTTGGAAGTTGGTGCCTGGCTGGTAAGAGCTTGGAGTCCTCCAAGTAACAGTTCTTCTCTCTACTGCAACTTTTATTTAAATCTGCTGTTGCTATTTTAAATAAGAGTTGTGACCATTCTGTGGGATCAGCAGTTTTCAGAGGGCTAACAGTCACTAGTTCATATTCTCTCTCTCATCTCTCTTTAATTCTCTCTCTCTCTCTCTCTCTCTCTCTCTCTCTCTCTCTCTGTCTCTCTGTCACACACATGCACACATCAGTTCAATTCAGTCGCTCAGTCATGTCCGACTCTTTGCGACCCCATGAATCACAGCACTCCAGGCCTCCCTGTCCATCACCAACTCCCGGAGTTCACTCAGAGTCGCGTCCATAGAGTCGGTGATGCCATCCAGCCATCTCATCCTGCCCCCAATCCCTCCCAGCATCAAAGTCTTCTCCAATGAGTCAACTCTTCGCATAAGGTGGCCAAAGTACTGGAGTTTCAGCTTTAGCATCATTTCTTCCAAAGAAATCCCAGGGCTGATCTCCTTCAGAATGGACTGGTTGGATCTCCTTGCAGTCCAAGGGATCTCAAGAGTCTCCTCCAACACCACAGTTGAAAAGCATCAATTCTTCGGTGCTCAGCTTTCTTCACAGTCCAACTCTCACGTCCATACATGACCACAGGAAAAACCATAGCCTCGACTAGATGGACCTTAGTCGGCAAAGTAATGTCTCTGCTTTTGAATATACTATCTAGGTTGGTCATCACTTTTCTTCCAAGGAGTAAGCGTCTTTTAATTTCATGGTTTGCAATCACCATCTGCAGTGATTTTGGAGCCCCCAAAAATAAAGTCTGACAATGTTTCCACTGTTTCCCCATCTATTTCCCATGGAGTGATGGGACCAGATGCCATGATCTTCATTTTCTGAATGTTGAGCTTTAAGCCAACTTTTTCACTCTCTTCTTTTACTTTCATCAAGAGGCTTTTTAGCTCCTCTTCACTTTCTGCCATAAGGGTGGTGTCATCTGCATATCTGAGGTTATTGATATCTCCCCCGGCAATCTTGATTCCAGCTTGTGTTTCTTCCAGTATGGTGTTTCTCATGATGTACTCTGCATATAAGTTAAATAAGCAGGGTGACAATATACAGCCTTGACACACTCCTTTTCCTATTTGGAACCAGTCTGTTGTTCCATGTCCAGTTCTAACTGTTGCTTCCTGGCCTGCATACAGATTTCTCAAGAGGCAGGTTAGGTGGTCTGGTATTCCCATCAATTTCAGAATTTTCCACAGTTTATTGTGATCCACACAGTCAAAGGCTTTGGCATAGTCAATAAAGCAGAAATAGATGTTTTTCTGGAACTCTCTTGCTTTTTCCATGATCCAGCAGATGTTGGCAATTTGATCTCTGGTTCCTCTGCCCTTTCTAAAACCAGCTTGAACATCAGGAAGTTCACGTTTCACGTATTGCTGAAGCCTGGCTTGGAGAATTTTGAGCATTACTTTATTAGTGTGTGAGATGAGTGCAATTGTGCAGTAGTTTAGCATTCTTTGGCATTGCCTTTCTTTGGAATTGGAATGAAAACTGACCTTTTCCAGTCCTGTGGCCACTGCTGAGTTTTCCAAATTTGCTGGCATATTGAGTGCAGCACTTTCACAGCATCATCTTTCAGGATTTGAAGCAGCTCCACTGGAATTCCATCACCTCCACTAGCTTTGTTTGTAGTGATGCTTTCTAAGGCCCACTTGACTTCACATTCCAGGATGTCTGGCTCTAGATGAGTGATCACACCATCGTGATTATCCGGGTCGTGAAGATCCTTTTTCTACAGTTCTTCCATGTATTCTTGCCACCTCTTCTTAATATCTTCTGCTTCTGTTAGGTCCATACCATTTCTGTCCTTTATCAAGCCCATCTTTGCATGAAATATTCCCCTGGTATCTCTAATTTTCTTGAAGAGATCTCTAGTCTTTCCCATTCTGTTCTTTTCCTCTATTTCTTTGCATTGATCACTGAGGAAGGCTTTCTTATCTCTTCTTGCTATTCTTTGAAACTCTGCATTCAGATGCTTATATCTTTCCTTTTCTCCTTGGCTTTTTGCTTCTCTTCTTTTCACAGCTATTTGTAAGACCTCCCCAGACAGCCATTTTGCTTTTTTGCATTTCTTTTCCATGGGGATGGTCTTGATCCCTGTCTCCTGTACAATGTTATGAACCTCATTCCATAGCTCATCAGGCACTCTGTCTATCAGATCTAGGCCCTTAAATCTATTTCTCACTTCCACTGTATAATCATAAGGGATTTGATTTAGGTCATACCTGAATGGTCTAGCGGTTTTCCCTATTTTCTTTGATTAAAGTCTGAATTTGGTAATAAGGAGTTCATGATCTGAGCCACAGTCAGCTCCTGGTCTTGTTTTTGTTGACTGTATAGAGCTTCTCCATCTTTGGCTGCAAAGAATATAATCAATCTGATTTCGGTGTTGAACATCTGGTGATATCCATGTGTAGAGTCTTCTCTTGTGTTGTTGGAAGAGGGTGTCTGCTATGACCAGTTCATTTTCTTGGCAAAACTCTATTAGTCTTTGCCCTGCTTCATTCCGCATTCCAAGGCCAAATTTTCCTGTTACTCCAGGTGTTTCTTGACTTCCTACTTTTGCATTCCAGTCCCCTATAATGAAAAGGACATTTTTGGGGGGTGTTAGTTCTAAAAGGTCTTGTAGGTCTTCACGGAACCGTTCAACTTCAGCTTCTTCAGCGTTACTGGTTGGGGCATAGACTTGGATTACTGTGATATTGAATGGTTTGCCTTGGAAATGAACAGAGATCATTCTGTCACTTTTGAGATTGCATCCAAGTACTGCATTTCGGACTCTTCTGTTGACCATGATGGCTACTCCAGTTCTTCTAAGGGATTCTTGCTCACAGTAGTAGATATAATGGTCATCTGAGCTAAATTCACCCATTCCAGTCCATTTTAGTTCACTCATTCCTAGAATGTCGACGTTCACTCTTGCCATCTCCTGTTTGACCACTTCCAATTTGCCTTGATTCATGGACCTGACATTCCAGGTTCCTATGCAATATTGCTCTTTACAGCATCAGACCTTGCTTCTATCACCAGTCACATCCACATCTGGGTGTGTTTGAGCTTTGGCTCCAACCCTTCATTCTTTCTGGAGTTATTTCTCCACTGACCTCCAGTAGAATATTGGGCACCTAATGACCTGGGGATTACCTCTTTCAGTATCCTATCACTTTGCCTTTTCATACTGTTCATGGGGTTCTCAAGGGAAGAATACTGAAGTGGTTTGCCTTTCCCTTCTTCAGTGGACCACAATCTGTCAGACCTCTCCACCATGACCCACCCATCTTGGGTTGCCGCACGGGCATGGCTTAGTTTCATTGAGTTAGACAAGGCTGTGGTCCTAGTGTGATTAGATTGACTAGATTTCTGTGAGTATGGTTTCAGTGTGTCTGCCCTCTGATTCACTCTTGCAACGCCTACCAACTTACCTGAATTTCTCTTACCTTGGGCGTGGGGTATCTCTTCACGGCTGCTCCAGCAAAGCACAGCCACTGCTCCTCACCTTGGATGAGGGGTATCTCCTCCCACCACCCTTCCTGACCTTCAGCATGGGACAGCTCCTCTAGGCCCTCCTGTGCCCACACACCCACCTCTCCTTGGACATGGGATTGCTCCTCCTGGCCGCTGCCCCTAGCCTCGGGCATGGGGTTGCTCCTTCCTGCTGCTGTCCTTTGCCTCAGGCGCCTCCCCTGGCCTTGGACATGAGGTGGCTCCTCTCAGCCGCCGCCCCCAGACTCAGACGCGGGGTATCTCCTCCCAGCCATCGCCCCCGACCTTGGACGCGGGGTAGTTCCTCTCGGCTGCCGCCCCTGACCTCGGACTCAGGGTAGCTCCTCTTTGCCGTTCCTGCGCCATCACAGCCTGGCACTCTAGGCCGCTGCCCCGACCTTGGACGGGGGGTAGCTCACCTGCAGACATACCACCACTCAAAAGAGGGAGAGCAAGAAAGGAAGCCCAGATATAAAAATAGTGGTAAATAGTGGTTTCCATTCCTGGAAAAAAAATATTTCTCTATCATACATGTCATAAGATGAGGGGAATACATTTTTAAGCACGTGTATTTTTAATCAAAGATACACCCCCCTGCAACCTTAACAAGTCAGCCAAGCAGCACATCCTAAATTCCATGGGAAGCAACTTTGTGGACACATTTTAGGAAAGAATTTCTGCATATTCTCCACTAGAAAGCATATTCTGAGGTACCGTCTCTGAGAAAGGGCAATTTGCACTTTTTTTTCTATATCATGCGTTTTAAGAAACGAACAATGCACTGGCAAAGGCTGAACGCACCAAGTATGAATGTATGTATATAGAAGTGTCTCTCCCACTATCCAAAAGCGGAGCATCCAATGAAACTTTTCATTAATCAAAATGGCATAAAGCAAAGAAGTGATTACCTTAGGACATATCTTGCTAACCAAATAAATTTAGATGCACCAAATAAATTTAGATAAAGCACAGATGCTCACAGACACAATTCAAAGCCAGGGAGGCTTGATGCTGAGAACGTAGTTCCTAGGGATGGAGCTTGGCAGCACCGCTCTCACTGCTCTAGGTGACCTTCCAGAATCAGTCCTACCTTATGCCAAAGTCACCTTCATCACAAATCTCTATGCCTCTGCTTTATGCCCAAGTCAAGGAGCTGAGCTCTGTCCTCCCTAGGTCAGCAGTCTCATAACTCATCCTGCTCTGAACAGGGGTGGGGGCCCCTTGGAGGTCCAAGCTTCTAGCCTGTAGAGGCGGAGTTGGCTCTCAGTCCTTGTAAATGCCCAGGTTCTCTTTGCAAGTTGATGTGTTTATTCCATGCCCCTTTCCTGAAAGCCTGCTCTTGCATAAGTGAAGGAGATCACTGGATTGATCCCCAGAGAAAAAAAGATTTTTTATTTCATCAAATACTTATTAAAGACCAATATGTGCCAGATGCGCTGTTCTAGATGCTGAACATTCCTCAGTGAAACAAACAGATGAAAATCTGTCCCTCCTGGTACTTCCATTCTAGCAGGAGGAAAGACAGATAATAGATACAATAAATAAGGACATTGTACAGTAGTTAGATGGAAAGAAGTACTATGGAAGGGGAAATAGAATAGATAAGATGGATCAAGAGTGTTAGAAGATCTGCTTCTAGGTGATTTTCTGTGTAGGCTAGGCTATATACCAAGAAACAGTGTCAAAAGCATTTAATAATAACAACAACAAATAATTATGGCCTCTCCAGATACCCCATTTAATCTCTGCATTAACAGTCATCCTTTTCCATGTAAAGCTTGAGATCTACAGTTTATACATTCCAAAGCAGTCTTAGGTTTATTGCCTCCTATCTTAACCCATGAGGATTAAATTTATTGCAGCTGAGAGAGTTTAAGTGACCTTCCCAAGGTCACATAGCTACTAAGTGTCACAGTGAGAATTCCAATAAGTCTCTCTTGACTCGACTGTGTGATTTTCTCAATGCATTTGTAAAGAGCACAAGATATGAAACAAGAAAATCCAAAACTGAGACCCAGCATTGTGCCTTACTAGGTGTATGAAACCTTGAAAAGTTCCCTGCAAATACAAGATAAGACTGGATTTTAAATTACATTATAAATCATAAGGCACAGTACAAATGTGACACCTTGGGGCAACTCTACAGGCTGCCTCAATACTTCACACACCTACTATCTGTGTGATTCATTAAGTAAATAAATATAATTAAAAGGAGTTATTTTTATAGCATGCTGCACACAACTCCCAAAGCAGTTCTTACTAAAGTTGGACAAATTAAAACAGTAAATATTTTCTGTTTTTAAATTAATTATCTGATTCAAAGAGATTCAAAGTAAGCCTGCTTTGAAGGTGTTCTGTAACTGCACATGCATAATCAAACTAAATGTATTGAAGAAGCAGTGGTACATGAGCCTTGTTAGGAGCTCCTGAGCATCAGTGCAGACAAAGACATTTCTGTGGTGCATCCCAGGGTACAGTTGTGGCTGTGAGCAACTAGTCGTGTTTCTTATTGTCTTCTAGGCCTCTTCATCATTTTTGTTATCTTTGTTATCTCAGCAAAGGTAGTTTGTACTGGGCTTAGTCTGGTACTATTTCCTAGTCTAAGCTAAGAAATAAGTCTGAATTTTGTTTCTGGGAAAGCTTAGAAGATACATACTATAGGATGAGAAGTGTTATGGGCTGAATGTTTGTACATTTCTCAAATTCATATGTTGAAGCCTTAATCCTCAAAGTGATAGTATTTGGACATGGAGTCTTTGGGAGGTAATTAGGTTTGAAGGAGGTTGTCCTGAACCCAGGAATCAAACCAGTGTCTCTTGCATTGTGGGCAGACTTTTTACCCTCTGAGCCACTAGCGAAGCCTGTGTGGGAGGAGCCTCAATAATGGGTTTGGTGCCTTTAATGAAAAGATCCCAGGCATCTCCCCTGCCCCATGTGAAGAAACCAAGAAGAGAGCCCTCACTAAAATGCAATCATGCTAGTACCCTGATCTTGGGCTTCCAGCTTCCAGAATTGTGAGAAACAAATCTTCATTGTTATCTAAGCGATCAGTTTATGGTGTTCTTGTTACAGCAGCCCAAACTAATGCATGAGGCACACTCTATTTTCTGAAATGGTTCTTAAATCTAATAGTCCAATCCCTGTGCTTCTCTAAAGGGACATACATACTTGCCTTCAGGGAAAAAATTTAAAAGTTCTCCAGTTTATAGAACTGCCAAATGTTGCCTGCTCCCTTCTCCCCATGGTCAGGGTAGGAGACTTTCAAGCAACCAGGAAAGACTGTAATCTCTTCATCCACCCTGCCAGCTTGGAGGATGCATGAAAACTGTTCTCTCCCTACTTCTGCTGCTCCTCCCATAAAGAGTCCAAGAGAAGCTGGGGGGGGCAGTCTTAAGATGGTGGAGGAATAGGACAGGGAGACCACTTTCTCCCCCCAAAATTCATCAAAAGATCATTTGAATGCTGAGCAAATACCACAAAACAACTTCTGAATGCTGGCAGAGGACACCAGGCACCCAGAAAGGCAGCCCATTGTCTTTGAAAGGAAGTAGGACAAAATATAAAAGATAAAAAGAGAGACAAAAGAGGTAGGGACAGATACTCATCCTGAGAAGGGAGTCTTAAAAGAGGAGAAGTTTCCAAACACCAGGAAACCCTCTCACCGGCGGGTCTGTGGGGAGTTTTGGAATCTCAGAGGGCAACACAACCAGGAGGGAAAAATAAATAAATAAAACCCACAGATTATGTGCCTAACAACAACTCCCAGCAGAGAAGTAACCCAGATGCTCACATCTGCCACCAGCAAGCAGGGGCTGAACAGGGAGGTGCGGGCTGCATTGCTTAGGGTAAGGACGGGCCTGAATGCCCTGAGGGCAATCTGAGGGAGCCAACATAAGATACTAACACAGACTGTGGGACAGCCAGAGGGGAAAAAACAAAAGAGGAAAGAGAGAAAGAGAGAGAGAACTTTCCCACAAAAAGCTCTAACCTAAGGTACTGCTGGGCCTGCTCACAGAACAAAGGACTGAGCAAATACCAGAGGAGAGCTAGCCAGCTGTGGACGGGCCCATCCCCTCCCAGAGGCAGGAAGGCAGGTGGGCGCCAGCCAGAGCCGGAAGGCAAGGGGCAAACTCGGCCCCAGAGACAGCATCCTCTACCAAACTGCAAGCAGTCTTCCAGTTGCTAACCAAGTCTTCCTGGGATCCTGGACAGTTGACATCCACCGTGAGGGTCGCAGCCAGAGATCAGCTCTCCAGAGGAAACACACAGCACACCTGAGAAGGTGCTCCCACTGCACACCCAGGAAACCCAGCGGCTGGGACCTGGGAGGTGATAAGACGCACCACCTACCTGGGGAGAGTGCGCTTGCCAAGCACCTGGCTGCTTGAGCTGCTTGGGCCTGGGAAGGGCACATACTGCAAGGCCAACCAATTCTGTGCCTTTGTGGAGTACCTGAGAACCTGAACCTGAGCAGTGTAGATCTGGGAAGCGCAGGCAACCCAGGGCCCGACTCAGACAGTTCCCAGCAGAGCAACCTGGAGCCTGAGCACTGTAGACTGGGAAAGCACACACACCGTGAGTGGGGGCAAACACAGTGTGGCCCAGACACTGAGAGCACTCCCCACACACGCCAGTGATATTTGTTTGCAGTGTTCCTCCCTCGCCACAGTACAATTGGACAAGTGAGCCTAAATAAATGACCACCTTCGCCCTCTCGTGTCAGGGCAGAAGTTAGATACTGAAAAGACTTGCAAACAGAGGAAGCCAAAATAAACAAAGAAGAGAGAATGGCTCTGGAAGTGACAGGTGCAACAGATTAAAACGTAGCACTGGCTACATTGGAAGAAACCTATAGACCTTGAGAAGAAGTATAAGATGGAACAAGGAACTATCTGAAACTGAACTGACCACACACTGCCCTCAACAGCTCCAGAGAAATTCTTAGATATATTTTACTATTATCATTTTTTTATTTTTTTATTTTTAAGTTCTTTATTACTCTAATTTTCATTTTAAAAATGTATTAACTTGAGGGGAAAAGACCCTATTATTAAAGCAAATTTCATATTTTTTATAACTTTTGCAACTTTGTTTTGTTTTTTTAATATTGTATTTTTGATAGTTAACCTCTACTCTAGATTTTTAATCTTTTCTTTTTGGTATTTGTTATTAATTCTGTACCTTTAAGAATCCAATCTTCAGTACCCATTTTTAGGTAGGAGTGTGATTACTGGCTTAATTGCTCTCTCCCCTTTTGACTCTCCTTTTTCTCCCTCAGATCACCTCTATCTCCTCCCTCCCCCTTCTCTTCTCTACTTAACTCTGTGAATCTCTTTGGGTGTTCTAGGTTGTGGAGAACACTTAGGGAACTGATCACAAGCTAGACTGGTCTCTCTCCTTTTGACTCCCCTTCCTCTCCTCCTGATCACCTCTATCTCCTTCCTCCCCTTTTCTCTTCTCTGTGTAACTCTGTGTACCTCTCTGAGTGTTCCAGACTGTGGAAAGCAAATAGGGAATTGATTGCTGGCTAGACTGCTTTCTCCCCTTTTGATTCCCCCTCTTCTCCTCCTGGTCACCTCTATCTCTTTCCTCCTTCTTTTCTTCTTCATGTAACTCTGTGAACCTCTCTGGGTGTCCCTCACTGTGGAGAATCTTTTCACCATTAACCTAGATGTTTTATCATCAGTGCTGTATGGATGGAGAAGTCTTGAGGCTACCATAAGCATAAGACTGAAAGCCAGAGGCAGGAGGCCTAAATCCAAAACTTGAGAACACCAGAAAACTGACTCCAGGGATGATTAATCGACAAAAGCTCATCCAAAAGCCTCCATACCTACACTGAAACCAAGCTCCACCCTAGAGTCAACAAGTTCCAGAGCAAGACATACCAAGCTAATTCTCCAACAAAGCAGGAACATAACCCTGAACATTAAAACACAGGTGGCAAAAAGTCACATCAAACCCATAGACACCTCAAAATGCACTATTGAACACTTCATTGCACTCCAGAGAGAAGAGATCCAGCTCCACCCACCAGAACACCAATGCAAGCTTCCCTAACCAGGAAACCTTGACAAGCCACTTGTCCAACCCCCGCCACAGGGAGGAACCTCCACAATAAAGAGGAAACACAAACTTCCAGCATACAGAAAGGCACCTGAAACACAGCAATCTAAACAAGATGAAAAGACAGAGAAATATTCAGGAGGTAAAGGAACATGATAAGAGCCCACAAAAATGAACAAAGAGGAGGAGATAGGGAGTCTAACGGAAAAACAATTCAGAATAATGATAGTAAAAATGATCCAAAATTTACAAAATGGAGTTACAGATAAATAGTCCGAGACAAGGATTGAGAAGATGCAAGAAAAGTTTAACAAGGACCTAGAAGAAATAAAAAAGAGTCAATCAATGATGAATAATTCAATAAATAAGATTAAAAGCATTCTGGAAGGAACCAACAGTAGAACAACTGAGGCAAAAGATACGATAAGTGAGGTGGAAGATAGAATGGTGGAAATAAATGAAGCAGAGAGGAAAAAAGAAAAAAGAATGAAAAGAAATGAGGACAACCTCAGAGACCTCTGGGACAATGTTAAATGCCCCAACATTCAAATCATAGGAGTCCTAGAAGAAGGAAACAAAGAGAAAGGCCATGGGAAAATATTTGAGGAGATAATAGTTGAAAACTTCCCTAAAATGGGGAAGGAAATAATCACCCAAGTCCAAGAAACCCAGAGAGTCCCAAACAGGATAAACCCAAGGCAAAACACCCTAAGACACATATTAATCAAATTAACGAAGATCAAATATTATAACAAAGAACAAATATAAAAAGCAGCAAGGGAAAAACAACAAATAACCCACAGAGGATCCCCATAAGGATAACATCTGATCTTTCAATAGAAACTCTTCAAGCCAAAAGGGAATGGCAAGACATACTTAAAGTGATGAAAGAGAAAAACCCAGATTACTGTACCCAGTAAGGATCTCATTCAAATATGAAGGAGAAATCAAAAGCTTTACAGACAAGCAAAAGCTCAGAGAATTCCACACCACCCAACCAGCTCTTCAACAAATGCTAAAGGATCTTTTCTAGACAGGAAAGACAGAAAAGGCTTATAAACTCAAACACCAAACAACAAAGTAAATGGCAACGGGATCATACTTATCAATAATCACCTTAAATGTAAGTGGGTTGGGTGCCCCAACCAAAGACAAACACTGGCTGAATGGATATAGAAACAAGACCCCTATATATGTTGTCTACAAGAGACCCACTGCAAAACAAAGGACACATACAGACTGAAAGTGAAGGGCTGGAAAAAGATATTCCATGCAAATAGAGACCAAAAGAAAGCAGGAGTAGCAATACTTATATCAGATAAAGTAGACTTTAAAACAAAGGCTGTGAAAAGAGACAAAGACACTACATAATGATCAAAGGATCAATCCAAGAAGAAGATATAACAATTAAAATATATATGCACCCAACATAGGAGCACTGCAATATGTAAGGCAAATGCTAACAAATATGAAAGGGGAAATTAACAGTAACACAATAATAGTGGGAGACTTTAATACCCCACTCACACCTATGGACAGATCAACTAAACAGAAAATTAGCAATGAAACACAAACTTTAAATGATACAATAGACCAATTAGACCTAATTGATATCTATAGGATATTTCACCCTAAAACAATGAATTTCACCTTTTTCTCAAGTGCACACAGAACCTTCTCCAGGATAGATCACATTCTGGGCTGTAAATCTAAAAAAATTGAAATAATTTTAAAAAATTGAAATAATCTCAAGCATCTTTTCTGATCACAATGTGGTAAGAGTAGATGTCAACTACAGGAAAGAAAAAAAAACATTAAAAACACAAACACATGAGGGCTAAACAACACACTTCTGAATAACCAACAAATCACAGAAGAAATCAAAATATGCATAAAAATTAATGAAAATGAAAACAACAACCCAAAACCTATGGGATTCAGTAAAAGCAGTGTTAAGGGGAAGATTCATAGCAATACAAGCCTACATCAAGAAACAGGAGAGAAACAAAATAAATAATCTAACTCTACACCTAAACCAACTAGAAAAGGAAGAAATGAAGAATCCCAGGGTTAGTAGAAGGAAAGAAATAACAAAAATTAGGGCAGAAATAAATGCAAAAGAAACAAAAGAGACCATAGCAAAAATCAACAAAGCTAAAAGCTGGTTCCTTGAAAAGATAAATAAAATTGACAAACCATTAGCCAGACTCATCAAGAAGCAAAGGGAGAAAAATCAAATCAACAAAACTAGAAATGAAAATGGAGAGATCACAACAGACAACATAGAAATACAAAGGATCATAAGAGACTACTACCAGCAACTATATGCCAATAAAATGGACAACATGGAAGAAATGGACAAATTCTTAGAAAAGTATAACTTTCCAAAACTGAACCAGGAATAAATAGAAAATCTTAACAGACCCATCACAAGCACGGAAATCAAAACCGTAATCAGAAATCTTCCAACAAACAAAAGTCCAGGACCAGACGGCTTCACAGCTGAATTCTACCAAAAATTTAGAGAAGAGCTAATACCTATCCTACTCAAACTCTTCCAGAAAATTGCAGAGGAAGGTAAACTTCCAAACTCATTCTATGAGGCCACCATCACCCTAATACAAAAATCAGACAAAGATGCCACAAAAAAAACAAAACTGCAGGCAAATATCACTGATGAACATAGATGCAAAAATCTTTAACAAAATTCTAGCAAACAGAATCCAACAACATATTTAAAAGATCATACATCATGACCAAGTGGGCTTTTTCCCAGGGATGCAAGGATTCTTCAATATTTGCAAATCAATCAATGTGATATACCACATTAACAAACTAAAAGATAAAAACCACATGATTATCTCAATAGATGCAGAGAAGGCATTTGACAAAATTCAACATCCATTTATGATAAAAACTCTCCAGAAAGCAGGCATAGAAGGAAAATACCTCAACATAATAAAAGCCATATATGATAAACCCACAGCAAACATTATCCTCAATGGTGAAAAATTGAAAGCATTTCCCCTAAAGTCAGGAACAAGACAAGGGTGCCCACTCTCACCACTGCTATTCAACAGCATTTTGGAAGTTTGGGCCACTGAAATCAGAGCAGGAAAAGAAATAAAAGGAATCCAGATTGGAAAAGAAGAAGTAAAACTCTCACTGTTTGCAGATGACATGATCCTCTACATAGAAAACCCTAAAGACTCCACCAGAAAATTACTAGAGCAAATCAATGAATATAGTAAATTTGCAGGATATAAAATCAACACACAGAAATCCCTTGCATTCCTATACACTAATAATGAGAAAATAGAAAGAGAAATTAAGGAAACAATTCCTTTCACCATTGCAACGAAAAGAATAAAATACTTAGGAATATATCTACCTAAAGAAACAAAAGACTACAGAAAACTATAAAACACTGATGAAAGAAATCAAAGATGACACAAATAGATGGAGAAATATACTGTGTTCATGGATTGGAAGAATCAATAGAGTGAAAATGAGAATACTATCCAAAGCAATCTATATATTCAATGCACTCCCTATCAAGCTACCAATGGCATTTTTCACAGAACTAGAACAAATAATTTCACAATTTGTATGGAAATACAAAAAGCCTCCCATAGCCAAAGCAATCTTGAGAAAGAAGAATGGAACTGGAGGAATCAACCTGCCTGACTTCAGGCTCTACTACAAAGCCACAGTCATCAAGACAGTATGGTACTGGCACAAAGACAGAAATATAGATCAATGGAACAAAGTAGAAAGCCCGGAGATAAATCCACACACACATGGATGCCTTATCTTTAACAAAGGAGGCAAGAATATACAATGGAGAAAAGACAATCTCTTTTACAAGTGGTGCTGGGAAAATTGGTCAACCACTTGGAAAAGAATGAAACTAGAACCCTTTCTAACACCATACACAAAAATAAACTCAAAATTGATTAAAGATCTAAATGTAAGACCAGAAACTATAAACCTCCTAGAGGAAAACATAGGCAAAACACTCTCTGACATAAATCACAGCAGGATCCTCTATGACCCACTTCCCAGAGTAATGGAAATAAAAGAAAAAAAATAAACAAACGGGGCCTAATTAAACTTAAAAGCTTTTGCACAACAAAGGAAACTATAAGCAAGGTGAAAAGACAGCCTTCAGAATGGGAGAAAATAATAGCAAATGAAGCAACTGACAAACAACTAATCTCAAAAATATACAAGCAACTCCTGCAGCTCAATTCCAGAAAAATAAACGACCCAATGAAGAAATGGGCCAAAGAATTAAACAGACATTTCTCCAAAGAAGACATACAAATGGCTAACAAACACATGAAAAAATGTTCATCACTCATTATCAGAGAAATGCAAATCAAAACCACAGTGACGTACCATCTCATGCCGGTCAGAATGGCTGCTATCAAAAAGTCTACAAACAATAAATGCTAGAGAGGGTGCAGAGAAAAAGAAACCCTTTTACACTATTGGTGGGAATGCAAACTAGTACAGCCACTATGGAGAATAGTGTGGAGATTCCTTTAAAAACTAGAAATAGAACTGCCATATGACCCAGCAATCCCACTGCTGGGCATACACACCGAGGAAACCAGAATTGAAAGAGACACATGTACCCACAGCACTGTTTACATGGAAGCAACCTAGATGTCCATCAGCAGATGAAGGGATAAGAAAGCTGTGGTACATATACACAATGGAATATTACTCAGCTTTAAAAATAATGCATTTGAATCAGTTCTAATGAGGTGAATGAAACTGGAGCCTATGATACAGAGCAAAGTAAGTCAGAAAGAAAAGCACCAATACAGTATATTAACACATATATGGAATTTGGAAAGATGGTAATGATGACCCTATATGTGAGACAGCAAAAGAGACACAGATGTAAAGAACAGACTGTTGGACTCTGTGGGAGAAGGCGAGGGTGGGATGATTTGAAAGAATAGCATTGAAACATGTATATTATCATATGTGAAATAGATCACCAGTCCAGGTTCGATGCATGAGACAGGATACTCAGGGCTGGTGCACTGGGATGACCCTGAGGGATGGGATGGGGAGGGAGGTAGGTGGGAGGGTCATGATGGGGAACACATGTACACCCATGGCTGATTCATGTGAATGTATGGCAAAAACCACCACAATATTGTAAAGTAATTAGCCTCCAATTAAAATTAAAAATAAAAATAAATAACTAAATAACAGTGGGGGAGAAAAAGATTCCAAGAGAAGTTGGATAAAATCACCTGAAAGACACAAATATCTTGATGAGCCCGGGTCCAAAATTAAGGAAGTAGGCAAATCTCATTTTCATGGGAAAGAAAAGAGAATGAACCAAGATAGAAAATTAAAAAAAAAAAAAAACCTTCAGAAATAAACAAAAAGGATGTAAGAAATGCTAAAATCATGATGATCATAGTTTTCAAACCAAAAATTTGTGTCACAAATGAGACAAAGGCACGAAATCATTTGAATTAAATCTATCTGCAAAATTCTGAACCTACCTTTGCCTCAGCCCCACAGCCCTATCCATGGTGTGACAACAGTTCACTCTAGTGGGGTTATCTACACTGAAGATGATGGGAATCGTTTCCTATCACTGAGGAAAGAGAAAGAGAAATGGGCTCTAACTGAAGCTTGTTAAGATTCTGAGCGAGTAAAAAGTGGTATCTGGTGGAGAATTCTTCTTCTCTTCCTAACATCCCTCTCCCATCCCAAACAGAGGAGTCCACACAGCGTCAGCAAATGCAGCAGACTGGAGGGTTTGTTCTGGGCAAGTCTGAGTTGACTCTGACTCTTTCTTCCGAATACCACAGTGGTAAACAGATGGCTTGAAGGACACCCCAAATGCCAGCTCTCTAAAAGAGCCTGCCTCCAGAGGGAGAACCACCTCTCAGGGGAAAGCCGAGCACTCTGGGGCGCCCATGACCAGGCTGTATTTAAGGTTGTCAAGAGGCCTCAGGTCATCTGACTCTCTTGACTGTTTCAGTTCAGTTCAGTCGCTCAGTCGTGTCTGACTCTTTGTGACCCCATGAATCGCAGCACACCAGGCCTCCCTGTTCATCACCAACTCCTGGAGTTCACTCAAACTCATGTCCATCGAGGCAGTGATGCCACACAGCCATCTCATCCTCTGTCATCCCCTTCTGCTCCTGCCCCCAATCCCTCCCAGCATCAAAGTCTTTTCCAATGAGTCAACTCTTTGCATGAGGTGGCCAAAGTATTGGAGTTTCAGCTTCAGCATCAGTCCTTCCAAAGGACGCCCAGGACTGATCTTCAGAATGGACTGGTTGGATCTCCTTGCAGTCCATGGGACTCTCAAGAGTCTTCTCCAACACCACAGTTCAAAAGCATCAACTCTTCGGCGCTCAGCCTTCTTCACAGTCCAACTCTCACATCCATACATGACCACTGGAAAAACCATAGCCTTGACTAGACGGACCTTTGTTGGCAAAGTAATGTCTCTGCTTTTGAATATGCCATCTAGGTTGGTCCTAACGTTCCTTTGAGTGTTTAATGGTGTTCAAATGTCTCCTCAGTGTCAAATAAGGAGTGACCTCAGGACTGCCTTCCATTTGTAGTTATCATTTATTCTGAGAGAGAAGTGAGCTAGTTCCTAGAAGGTTAAGGTCTCATATACTCCCTGACTTGCAGTTTCCTCTCATTCCCAGATTCAGAGATTTCTAAGCATGTTCCACTGTATAAAACCTTGAGGTTGATAAAAGTTTGTTTCACACAGTAATTCAACTTATCCTACCAGTAATCCTGTAGGATGATAATTGTTGTGCAGTCTCTCAGTCATGTCTGACTCTTTGCGACTCCATGGTCTACAACACACCGGACTTCCCTGTCCTTCACTATCTCCCAGAGCTTGCTCCAACTCATGTCCAAGAAGCCAGTGATGCCATCCAACCATCTCATCCTTTGTTTTCCCCTTCTTCATGATACTAGCCTGGATTTACATAGGAAGAAAACAGAGATTCAGACAGATTGAAAGTAAACATTGGCCTGAACTTTCACTGAAGTGTCCCATCTCTACTCTAGGCACAGCATTTTGCATGGCTCCAGCTTGGAAGTTTAGAACTGAAGAAATAAGCCCACCTATCATGCAGTCAGGCCGTTTTAGCAATGAGTACCTGAGGTTCAAGAAGTCATTGTATTTTACACTTCGGCACAGGACTTGCCCAAAGTGCAGAAAAGAGGTAACTGGATCCCCAACACACATCTGGTCAGGGTCTAGCCCCAGGTTCAGGGATGGAGAGGCGGCCAACCAGGGAAAGGGCCCTCACTCTCAGCTCTGGCTTCTCCCTCCCTAGTCAGTTGGGGACAGGCAGAGAAAACCACAACTTATTTCCTGTGGATTTGTGCTCTTCCAGAAAGTTTATGATGTATCTCTTCCACCTGAGGTCAATCCTCTGGGAACCATCTACCTCCATAACAAGAACAAGCTGCAGAACTAGAATTCTCCCTCTGAACTCCAGGGCAGGGTTAGGATTAGCTGGGGGCCCTCTTGGGCATAACAGCAAGACACTTATTTCACAAGTAGCATCAGTTCTGTGCCTAAAGATGCAGAAGCAATGGGAAGAGAAAATCAGCTGCCTTTGGATGAGAACTCAAAATACCACTGACACCCACAGGCCAGCCCATCTACCAACACACATGCCTGCTTGGTCTGGCACTGGGTCCCAACTCCATTCAAGCTCCCTCTAGCTGAAGGCCCCTGAGGACCAAGGTTCCCTCTGCTGTGGGAAGAGTGAGATGGGCTGAGGCAGCTGTGTCTTGGGGTCCTGCTAAGACCCCACAAAGGCTGAGGACAACCTCCCATTCCAGCCCTGAAGAAATCCCCCTGACCCAGGAAGGGTGATTCCCAGGGAATTCTGGCTAACCCAGCTCCGGGAGGGAATGATGGGATTTCTCCCCTCATGATTCACTCCTGTTTCACTTTTCTGTCTCATAGCTCCTACCTCCCCTAAAGACAGGGGAGGGGTACTGGGAAGTCTCAAGGTGGATGAAACGAAGACGAGCATCACTGCACTGATGGTATGTGTATGGCTAGTCTAGGGAACTGAGTGACTCAGTAATCGCACAGCCTGGGATCCCAGGGACAGGGAGGCCACTGCAGGAGCAGGAGGAAACACAGCAACAAAGCTAATCAGGGACCCTGGCTCTGTACTGCCTGCTTCCCCCCAGTGAAAGATCTCCCTGCTGGTGAGTTCAGGTAGGCAGAAATCAGAGCCTATACAAGGACATTCTTATATCTCTGTTTCACACCTTTGTTGCCAAGCTACACTAAGAAAATACCGCCTGTGATGGGAGAGGCAGAGGGGATAAACAAACATCCGAGCAGCATCTACTGTGCAGGGGATGGGAAGAGGAGCCCTACTGCCTTCCTAATCCTAATCTCTCAAGGCTGAGGAGATCTCAAGGATGCTGTGACCAGGTCTGCCTAAAGGGCACGAGGCCTCTCTGAAACAGGGCTGTGGGCCCCAGAGCCAGGGAAACAGGGGCTTGGAGGAGCCAAGCAGCAAATTTCTCTTGTAACCCACAGCCACCATCCAGCGCCTTTCAGCAGATGTACAAGATAGGCCCAGCTACCTCCCTTCAGTCTCATTGTTCAGCCCTCAGAAACAACCATGTCTTTACTGTTTATTCAACATACACATAGGGCATGCCTGAGACACTCTAGCACCCACTCTAGGAGTGAGGAACCCAGGAGTGAGCAAGGCAGGCAAGGCTCTGCCTTCAGGAGTTTACAATATAATTGGGGACTGGGGAGTGATAGATGACACAGACAATTTGTAAGCAAAGTATAATTTATGTGAATAAGTGCTCTGGAGGAAAATCAAGCAAGAGACGAAGGGTAGATTAATGAGGGGTTGAAGATATGATGGTCAGTGAGGTTTCACTGAAAAGGGAGCATTTAAAAAGATACTTAGAATTGACATGTATACACTACCATGTGTAAAATAGACAGTTAGTGGGAACCTGCAGTATAACACAGGGAGCTCAACTCAGTGTTCCGCAGTAACCTAGAAGGGTGGGGAGAGGGCTGGGAGGGAGACCCAAGAAGGAAGACCTATACTTATACATGTAGCTGATTTTTTGGGCTCCAAAATCACTGCAGATGGTGACTGCAGCCATGAAATTAAAAGACGCTTACTCCTTGCAAGAAAAGTTTTGACCAACCTAGATGATATATTCAAAAGCAGAGACATTACTTTGCCGACTAAGGTCCATCTAGTCAAGGCTATGGTTTTTCCTGTGGTCATGTATGGATGTGAGAGTTGGACTGTGAAGAAGGCTGAGGGCCGAAGAATTGATGCTTTTGAATGTGGTGTTGGAGAAGACTCTTGACAGTCCCTTGGACTGCAAGGAGGTCCAACCAGTCCATTCTAAAGGAGATCAACCCTGGGATTTCTTTGGAAGGAATGATGCTAAAGCTGAAGCTCCAGTACTTTGGACACCTCATGCAAAGAGTTGACTCATTGGAAAAGACTCTGATGCTGGGAGGGATTGGGGGCAGGAGGAGAAGGGGACGACCGAGGATGAGATGGCTGGATGGCATTACGGACTCAATGGACATGAGTCTGAGTGAACTCCAGGAGATGGTGATAGACAGGGAGGCCTGGCGTGCTGCAATTCATGGGGTCGCAAAGAGTCGGACACGACTGAGCAACTGAACTATGAACAGCAGAAATGAATGCAGCATTGTAAATCAACTGTACTCCAATAAAGATAGACTGTGAAATACAGGTGGGAAAAAACAGAAACAGAGCACAGATACTGAAACCAGATAAAGCTAGACACATCGAGAGCCCTTTATTTTCTAGGAGAGTGGATGTGAGCAAGTCACTCAGTCTCTAACGCCTCTAGTTCTTAAAAGGTGAAGAATGATATACCTACTTCATGGGCTGACTGTGAGGATTAAGTGGGATAATGCAAAAAATGCTAGCTCAGCCCCTGTCATGCAGTAGGCAGTTAATATATGGCAACTACATTTTTTTTTTTAATGTGAATGAGTCATGCAGTTACCTAGGGAAGGACCTTACTAGGAAGAGAAAACAAACAGTGCATAGGCCCTGAGACTAGAGTAAGCTGGACATGGATGAGATTGAGGAACAGCAGGAGTCCAGTGGGGTGAAAGTGGAATGAATCTTGTCTTTAGGACCCAGCATGCCAGGAGCTCATTCAAGAGCCCTCCTCAGTCTGAACTGACACTGCCCACTGGTCTTCATTAGAGGTGAGGATGTTCTGGCTGGGTGGGCAAGTTCCCCATGAAGATATTTCAGTGGTTCCTAGATTTATGACAGCTGATGGAGATGATTTCAGAACTCTGAATAAAGGAAAGGAGGAAAGAAAATAAGAAGAAATAAATATAGGACACTTGGGGTGGTGGCAAGACCATGGATGTCTGGACAGAACTTTGTGAACATGTCATGCTGATTTCTTGCTGCCTCTGCACAAGCTGTTCCATCTGCAGATGTCCCTTGCTCCCTGACCAACTCATGCTGCAGGGCCCAGTCATTCCAACCTGCCCACACATACCTCTAAACTCACATCAGCTGTTCTGCAGTTTATTGTGAGTTTCTCTAGATCAAGACCAATACCATATTCCCAGGACCTCAAAATAGATATTCATTTAGTGAATGAGTATGGAATTCTAGGATCACAGAGCTTTCTTGAGAACCTAATTCTCTGAGGGCAGTTATTGCTGCTAGTGGAGGGAGCATATACATGTGTGTGTGCTAAGTTACTTGAGTCGTGTCCAACTCTGTGTGACCCCCATGGGCTGCAGCCCACCAGGCTCCTCTGTCCATGGGATACTCCAGGCAAGAATACTGGAGTGGATTGTCATGCCCTCCTCCAGGGGATCTTTCCCACCCAGGGATCGAAACTAGGTCTGCTTGGCAGGCAGATTCTTCATCATTGAGCCACAAAGGAAGCCCAGGGAGCATCCATATTGGAGCAAACCAGTTCCTTTTTTGAGTTATTCTACTCTCCCCCTGCATCTGTGGGGAGACACAATACGTCCTTGAAACAGGCCTTCTGTTCCATTCTCTGTAGGCTTGAGACAACATCCTTGGTGTGGGGCAGGGCCTCCCAGAGCTGGAATCAACTGAGCACAGCCCTATCTTCATGAAGACTTGGAAAGGTGAGGGATGTGAAGGGGCAGGGGACAGCTAAGGATCTCATTATTGGTACTAACTGCCTATACAGGAAACCTGAGCAGGAACTCACATCAATGCCATTTTTAGGAGCCCAGAGGGATAAGGAAAACTTCATTGGCTTCAGTTGTTTATCTTTTGCCATGAGTGTGAGATTTTAGCCATGGTATTTGCTGCTTCATGAGCCCGGGGTTTTTTGTTTTTTAGTCCCTAAGTCACATTGGACTCTTTTGCGACCCCATGGATTGTAGCCCACCAGGCTCCTCTATCCTTGGGAATTCCCAGGCAAGAATTGGGTTGGAGTGGGTTGCCATTTTCTTCTCCAGGGGATCTTCCTGATCCAGGGATCAAACCTGTGTCTCCTGCATTGGCAGACAGTTTCTTTACCATTGAGCCACCACGGAGTCCAGGGCTTACTCTCAAATGCCCCTGTTAGAAAAGGCTGCTTGGCAGGAGCCAGTTACCAATGGAGATTACATTTTAGTATGAAGAGGCACAAGCTCAGGTGCAACCACAGCCCCGCGCCACCCTGAATGCCACGGAAGCCCACTCCCAAGCAGCATTTGTCCTTCACATCTCATGCACTCACAGCACTGCCCCTGCCTCTTAGCCGTCACACAGAAGCACACCAGCCACCATTCAAGGCGCCAGCGAGGCAGATGTATTTGTCTGGGGCAACAGGGTGTGAGAAAACAAATCCTTTGTAGAGCAAATGTGGAGAATGCTTATTTGGTTGTTAGACATTTCAAATCATGTTTTCGGTAAAAACTGGCTCCAGGGCTGCATAAAAAATCTTGGAAGCTGAGATAATGAAAGCACAATACAGGAGGGTCTGAAACACAGCCCTTCAGACAGGAGGAAGACAAAAGAAGAGAAGGATCTTAGAGAGTAAGAGCAGGGTAAGCAGAATTAATTCTTACAGAACACCCTTTTGCCATATTTGATTTGTTTCTATGTATGTGTAATAGCTTTTCAAAAGTTGCTAATTCATCATATTTAATGTACATAGCCTTTCCCACATCTTACAGTGATAGTTTTACCATTCCTTTGTATTTCCTTTCCAAGAAGCATTGAAAACTACATTTACTGAGATTACTAACTCAGTTAGTTATTTACTAACTCATTACTAACTGAGATAACCAACTGCTTAAACACCCTCATTTCACCTTCACAACAACCCTGCAAGGTCACAGGATGACCACTTCACAGGTTTTCCATTGAAGAAGCTAAGGCTCACCAGAACTGAGTAACTCTCCCCAGACCACCTGGTCCAGAAGTGGCAACGTTATCCTAAAATCCCAGTCATCTGGCTGCAGAGTCCCTGTCAGTCCACCTTCTTGTCTCCTGTGTGAATCCTGAACAAAGTGATCTGGATGAGATTTGGGGAAAGGTTCCAGAGAAAAGATGTTCTGTTTAATAAAGACTAAGAGGCAGATGAGGAAATGAAGTCAATCTGCTCCTTCCTCTGGCCTGCACACATTTCCTGTTTTCTGACTTACCTTTTCAGGGGTGTTTGCTTCCCCTGAGTCTTAGCAATATCCAACCTTGTGTTGTCTTCCAGACTGTGTGGACAAGACAACAATTGGCTGTTCTTACCTCTGTGAGCTCCTTAGTGTCTCCAAATCAAGCCTCTGTCGACAGCTTCTCTCCCCACCCCCACCTCTCTCTCTCTCTCTCTCTCTCTCTCTCTCTCTCTCTCTCTCTCTCTCTCTCTTTCACACACACACACACACACACACACACACACACACACACTTCTGCATCCACTTTCATATTTGTCAAACCAACACTCTTACATCAGAATATAAGCTCTACACTAAGTTAGACTAACTCCACACTAAGTTACGCCAAGTTAACACTAAGTTAGACCTGGTAGCTCAGTGGTTAAAGCATCGGCCTGCAATGCGGGAGACCCAGTTTCAGTCCCTGGGTTAGGAAGATCCCCTGGAGAAGGAAATGGCAACCCACTCCAGTATTCTTGCCTGGAGAATCCCATGGACGGAGGAGCCTGGTGGGCTACAGCCCACAGGGTCGCAAAGAGTCAGACAAGACTGAGTGACTTCACTTCACTTCAAGTTAGACTTATTTCCAGAGACTGGAATGAACTCTTGATCTAAGTAGGGGTAGGCATAGAATAAATGAGCTGGATGAACAGTGAAGATCTTTGTACCCAAGGCTGTATTCTCATGGTGGGAGATGCAATGACAGATGCATGGTTTTCTCAGGAGCCTCAGGGAACCCCATTTCCAGCACCCTTGATGCTATACGCTGAATGTCTGTGTCCTCCCCAAGTCCATATGTTGAAATCCTGATTCTCAGTGGTATTAAAGGGGCGATTAAGTTATGAGTCTCATAAAGGGGATCAGTGCTCTTAGAGACTCCAGAGAGCTCTTTTGTCCCTTCCACCCTGTGAGGACACAGGGAGAAGATGGTCATCTACAAAACAGGAACTGGCCCTCACTGGACACCAAATCTGTTGACACCTTGGTCTTGGACTTTTCAGTCTTCAGAATGTGAGAAACAAATACTGCTGTTTAAAGATTGCCGGGAGAAATATCAATAACCTCAGATATGCAGATGACACCACCCTTATGGCAGAAAGTGAAGAGGAACTAAAAAGCCTCTTGATGAAAGTGAAAGTAGAGAGTGAAAAAGTTGGCTTAAAGCTCAACGAAGATCTTCAGAAAACGAAGATCATGGCATCCAGTCCTATCACTTCATGGGAAATAGGCAAACAGTGGAAACAGTGTCAGACTTTATTTTGGGGGGCTCCAAAATCACTGCAGATGGTGACTGCAGCCATGAAATTAAAAGACGCTTACTCCTTGGAAGAAAAGTTATGACCAACCTAGATAGCATATTCAAAAGCAGAGACATTACTTTGCCGACTAAGGTCCATCTAGTCAAGGCTATGGTTTTTCCAGTAGTCATGTATGGATGTGAGAGTTGGACTGTGAAGAAGGCTGAGCGCCAAAGAATTGATGCTTTTGAACTGTGGTGTTGGAGAAGACTCTTGAGAGTCCCTTGGACTTCAAGGAGATCCAACCAGTCCATTCTGAAGGAGATCAGCCCTGGGATTTCTTTGGAAGAAATGATGCTAAAGCTGAAACTCCAGTACTTTGGCCACCTCATGCAAAGAGTTGACTCATTGGAAAAGACTCTGATGCTAGGAGGGATTGAGGGCAGGAGGAGAAGGGGGATGAGATGGCTGGATGGCATCACTGATTCGACGGGTGTGAGTCTGAGTGAACTCCAGGAGTGATGGACAGGGAGGCCTGGCGTGCTGCGATTCATGGGGTCACAAAGAGTTGGACACGACTGAGTGACTGAACTGAACTGATAAATGCTCAATCTGTGGTAATTTATTATAGCAGCCCAAACAGACCAAGATATTGCTTGAAAAATACCTATCACCACCCCCAGTGGGCAAGACCACGAGTTCTTTTTACAGCAGGCTTAGGTGCTATTAAATACACTTGCCTCTGAAGGCAGCCTGAAGTGGTGGTGAGAAAGCCCGTCCCCGTCATGGCTGCCGTATGTGTCTATGGACCACAACTCATGCGATGTCATTTACACATCATAATAGCGGTGTGCCAAAGAAACGATGCTTTTCACCTGTGCTGTCAAGAAGACTCCTGAGAATCTCTTGGACAGCAAGGAGATCAAACCAGTCCATCCTAAAGGAAATCAACCCTAAATACTCATTGGAAGGACTGATGCTAAAGCTGAAGTTCCAATACTTTGGCCGCCTGATAAGAAGAACTGACTCATTGGAAAAGACCCCAATGCTGGGAAACATTGAAGGAAGAAGGAGAAGAGGGCAACAGAGGATGAAATTGTTGGATGATATCACCTATTCAACGGACATGAGTTTGAGCAAACTCCAGGAGATGATCAGAGACAGGGAAGCCCGGTGCACTGCAGTCCATGGGGTCACAAAGAGTCAGACACAACTTGGCCACTGAAAAACAACAGAGGTGTGTGTGTGTGTTGGCGATAAATTTTCGGCAGATGGTGGTCAAAGGTCTAGTCTCAGTGCTGCTTGCTCCCAACAGGACAGAGCCCACGTGATGTGACTGCCTTGTTGCCCTTACCCCCTGGAGGGGGTGCAAGCATCATGAGCGGTGTCTTCTGGGGTCTCTTCTTTCCACCAGGGCTTGTGCTCGTGCTCCCTGGTGGTTCCAAGCTACCTCCACCGCCTCCTTCTCTATCTTGACCAGGACCTGCGTCCCACTCTCCCATAGGAAACCCTGCTTGGGACTCTAGCCCAGGAGTCGATGGGCAGTCACAGGGTGGGGAGAAGGGGTCGGAGTGGGTAGTCAGGTGTCAAGGGAGCTCTACCTGTTGACCACTGTAGCCTCTAGCTACAGAGACACTCTTGCTTCCTAGACTGAATGCCTTCAGCTGCTCTGCCACAGCCCCTAGTGCTCCTGGGCTCCCCTCATCCCCCCAGACTTGGCAGGGTCCCCTTTGGAACCATAGCAATGACTGGAGCTACCAACATTGCAGGGCTGGGCTTCTAAAGGGCTCTGCCTCCACCATTGTAGGTGCCTCAAATGCTCACTTTGCTTTCTCAGTTCTTATGGCTATCTTTCTCAACAAACCGGGGACCTGATCCAACACCTGTGCCAAAATACATCTGTAGGGTCCCCACACTCCTACCCTGAAACTATCTCACCCTCCAACAATCCCTAGGAGTCCCAGCACATTGGCTCCCTGTCTTTCCAGGGTCATCCTCTGTGAAGCTAGGGTCACTTCTTGGCCACAACTAGGACATCCAGTGTCTGGAAGCTTCATTCTTAGTGTTCTTTATTATCCATGGAGCTTTCTTTCTTATAAGTTTTATTTTACTTTTTAATTTTAAAAGCCATGTAACTCCCCTCCCCTACTCTCCCCCACAATTTTTCCTATGCCTGTATAGATAGCAATATACCCCTGGCAGCTTTTGGGGACTCTGCCTAAAATAGGGTCCCCGACAGGTGCCCAGACCTACCAACTCCCTAGATTGATGCAAAACCAACCCACTCCGCCTGGCCCCCGCCCTGCTTCTCCTTTGATGGGGCTTCTGATTTGTCTCACACACACCGTCCCTGGGCAGATGGAATCTCTGTTCCAATGGCGCACAGCCTCAGAGCCTTGGTCAGTACAGGTGTTGGGAGATTATTATTTACAGATTCTTAATGTCTGCTTTCCATACCCAGCTTCTCAGGAAGCAATAAAATGGGAGACACACTTGCATCTGCCCCAAAGACTCACCTTGCTGCAAACAATGGTTTCTGGTAATTTACGTCCCATGCTCCCAGTAGGGCCAGGCAGAGGTTCCTACAACCCTGTAATTATGCCCCTTGTTCTGAAGGGGTCTGAGGCAGCCCTGTCGGACTGTCTAAAACAGGGCAGTGTATTTATGTGTAAGCAAGCCAGACAGCCAGCGAGGCCAAGCCCACCAACCTGGGAGGGTCGAGGGATCAATCACAGGAATTAATCCAGGAGCCAGCAGTACTCAGGACAGGCAAGTCATCAATAAAACATCAAAGGCCGGTGCCATTAGAGGAGGCAAAGCAGGATATTTTATTCATGACTGTATTTTGAAGGGGCTTGCTCATGACTCACAAATTATTCATGAGCTTCTTTCTATTTTTAAATGCAAATATACGAGGGTGTTTAAAGGGGCAGAAGTGCTACGCCCTACCTTCGACACCCCTCTGGGCTATTTTGGGGAAAGAATATCCTACTCCAGGCACAGAGCCTCTTTCCTTTCAGAGTTCCATCCCACTGCATGGCCTCTCTTTGCCAATCAGAAGATAGGCCAAGCACCTGCCTCCCACACCCACCTTTCTGCCATTTGTACCAACAGCTCCTAGTCAATCAGAACCAAAGCCCAGCTGCTGCCATAGGTGCTTCAGGGATCATCTCCTGTGGTGTTGACAAACTGAAGGCAGGATCTGGAGATGAATTCTGAATCTCCCAGGGTGCTTGTTAAATGTGCAGTTTTCTGGGCCTCTCTGACTTTTCAAATCAGTACTTCTCTGATGGAGTCTAGGGATCATCATTCTAAGTAAATTACCCCAGATGGAAAAACAGGGACAGACAATTTTGGGGGGCTCCAAAATCACTGCAGATGGTGACTGCAGCCATGAAATTAAAAGATGCTTACTCCTTAGAAGGAAAGTTATGACCAACCTAGACAGTATATTAAAAAGCAGAGACCTTACTTTGCCAACAAAGGTCTGTCTAGTCAAGGCTATGGTTCTTCCAATAGTCATGTATGGATGTGAGAGTTGGACTATAAAGAAAGCTGATTGCCGAAGAATTGATGCTTTTGAACTGTGGTGCTGGAGAAGACTTTTGAAAGTCTCCTGGACTCCAAGGAGATACAACCAGACTAAAGGAAATCAGTCCTGGGTGTTCATTGGAAGGACTGATGTTGAAAGTGAACCTCCATTACTTTGGCCACCTGATGGGAAGTACTGACTCATTTGAAAAGACCCTGATTCTGGGAAAGATTGAAGGTGGAAGGAGAAGGGGATGACAGAGGATGAGATGATTGGATAGCATCATCAACTCAATGGACATGAGTTTGAGTAAACTCCGGGAGTTGGTGATGGACAGGAAGGCCTGTCGTGTTGCAGTCCATGGGGTCACAAAGAGTTGGACACGACTGAGCAACTGAACTGAACTGAATTGAAGTGTTTCTTACACTGAGGGCATTTTAAGAAGCACTGAGCTAGTCCACAGGTTGTCCAACCTTAGCATCTATCAGAGTCCCCTAGATGATTTGTTAAGACACAGATAACTGAGTCCCAGTCCTGGAGCTCCTGATACAGTAGGTCTAAGGTGGGGTCTGAGAATTTGACTTTTCAACAAAGTCCCAGGTGATGCTGCTGCTGCTGGCCTGAGGACCACACCTGGAGGACCACTGACCTCCTGAAGACTACTGAGGCCACTCATCTGGGTAAAAGAAGAGTCTTACCTAGAAGGTCCCCAGACCCCAGACCTGTAGGCCACTCTAGACCACTGCCTCCCATCACATCCAAAAAGCCTTTCCCACTTTTGAATGTGCTCCCAGAGCCTTCTTGCTAGCCAGAAAATGGCCAGAGCAGAGCTAATTTAAATATGACAGCTTTAAGAAAAAATTTGCAGTCTTTCCCTTCAGTTCCTCAAGCCAAATTTCACCATACAGATTGCAGAGGCATCTGCTTTATAGAGTACCCTGCCTGCATTTCTTGACCCAACAAATGCCAATTAAGCATTTACAATGTATGCACCATGATGGGTCAATACAGAGTTGCTATTCTCAAAGAAGACAGTATGCAGGGGCTCACAGAACATAGCACACAGGTTCAAATACAAACATAATTTTATTTATTGTGGTTATGGACAGTGGTGATATTTAGGGGAACACTGAGAGGGGCACATAATCCAGCCTGAGTCAGGAGGAGGGGCAACACTGGAGCTGAGTCTGGAAGGTTGTAAGGAGTCAGCCTGTCAAGAGGAGTGAGGAGAAGGGAAGACCAGCTTATGCTAAGGAACAAAGATGAAAAATAGCATTGGTCTGAGAACAGGGGATGTGGGCTTCTAGGGTTCATCAGTCTGAGTGACAGCATCTTTAAGCAGTGTAGAATAAGAAAGTGGAAGAAGCTAGAAGTGGGGAGCTTCCTCAGCTCTCGTGTGATGAGCCAGAAAGAAGATAGTGGAGTCATAAGCCTGACACTGCATGAATGTGACCTTGACCATCAGCCTTCATCACTGCTCCAACTGGAGAGAGTAAGTGGGGCTGGCAGATAGGTAGCTGGCAAAGTTTCTGAAGACAGCCAGCAGCTGGCCTTGGGGAAGCTGGGATCCTGACTGGCCTTCAAGAGGGTCCTGCAGACTCACTCACACAAATGGTTTCTTCCACCTCCTGCTTCCGATGTCCAGATTAAATCCACCCTTCAGATCCAGCTTCACCATAGCCTTTCCCAAGAAGACTGCCCTGCTCTCCCGTTTAAAAGTAAATTTCTCCTCCTGTCCTCTGAGCTCTGGGAGTGTTTGAACTGTGCCCCCTTCATAGCATATAAGAATTCCTTGTGTACCTGCTGTTTCCTCAACTAGACTGATGTTCTTTAGGGCAGATGCCATGGCTTATTGACTCTTGAATCAGACATATAGCACGTGGCATGATGTCTAGCACATAGTCAGGTCTCAAAAGATGTTGAAGACATGAAGGAATGAGTTGAATAAATAATTGAATGAAACCACTTCCCAGGATGGCCTCATTCCCAGGAAGTAGCCTAGCCACTATGCGGCTGGAATAGAAATTCAGGAGGAGCTAACTGGTGATCACTGGGTGATCTTCACAGACAACCAGCCCGGGTAAGGGATGGGGCCCTTACAGAGCCTCTCATAGGCCAAAGCCATCCAGCCAGGGCACCCAGCACCCAACCAACAGACAAGGATGCAGGGCCCCAGATCCAACAGAAGCTGACAGAACACTCTGGGCCTGCTCCACAGATAATTAGCTGTGTGCACTGGGGACTGCAGGCAGTTTGCGAAAATAATTATAACAGGTCAAGGACTCAGCCAAAGCAAAACCAGAATGAAATGATATGGACTGCTGAGGTTAGGAACAACAACAACAAAAAGATGCTCTGGTCTTTGAAATCCCATCAAAGTAATTAGGAAAGGAAAGTGGAGCTGAGAAGGAGTATGAAAGAAGTAGAGAAAAGTCAGATTCCTGCCCCTGACTAATCAGGAAACTGTGGACCCAGCCTGCCAGACAGCCTTCTAGCTCTGCCTTATCAGGCAGCTGAGGGTGACAGGTGTGGGTGAGGCCAGGAGGGTTAGCCTGTGTGTATCACTTTTCTTTCTTCAGGTACATATAAAAGTTTGCTTACCCCTGTCTCTCTGCTCCTTGAGGCAGATCTGAAGGGTTGGTTTCAAAAGAAAAAATTAAAATCAAACTGCCTTGCTCTGGAGTTGCTGGGAACAGGGAACCACACCAATTATTCACTCACAAAATCAAGGAGTCATGTGTTAAGCAGTGACTAAGTGCCCAGGTCTGTGCCAGGCTTAGGCTGTGGGTAAAAGCAGTCAGATTCCTCCCAGACATCAACAGCTTATCCCTGGGCTGGGGGAGAAAACCCAGGTTCATTAAAACATTTGAGAAACCACAGGGTAAGCTACAAGTCACTGTCAAGAAGCAGCATGCCAAGGTGAATTGGTGGAGCATCCATCCCTGGGCAAGTGGTAAGCTGGTACACTGTGCAGAAAGAATATAGAAGCAAAAGGCTCACTGAAGGCAGATCTGATTTATATTATCACCATTGCCATAATTAAACAATATCTGTGATAGAATATTCCTCCTCACAGGCAAAGATGGCTCCTACCCATATGCCACTAGTCTTAAGATAGATTAAGATTCCCAAGAAAGGGGAAGTTAACATAGGTCAGAGTAGCTTGAAAAGACTTCTCAGGTGAACAAAATCCTGGATTCTGTGGGAAGAATGTAAATAACAAGGGATATGTGTAAGGATTCCAGTCAAGATCCCACGACTATGTCTGCTGCATTGAGCAGCATTCCCCCCGCCCCACAAAGACTTCCTATTGGTTGTAGGTCAATGAGCTGGTGGAGGAGGAGCCTCTGATTGAGGCTTGGTGCCCTGGAGCTCCCTGTTGGAATTTAATGGAGAAGGAAGGAGCTTGTCTCTTGCAAGCAGGCCCTGTGGTGTGCCTGAGGCACATGAGATGGTGCAGGCAACATTCTTGGAAGAGAAGTAGGATGTACTAAACAGCTTTGATTGGGGTCCCAGGGCACTGAAATGAAAAAAGAAAGCAATTTTTCAGAAATAGAATATGGAGTAGACAGCAGAGTTTATTTCCTGGATTCCACAAAGCAAGTAACATAAATTGAGCTCTCGAGAGAATCAGCCCTCTAAGCTCCAGAGTGAGGCCTCTGTTCTGAGGACAGGCTCAGAAGCAGTGTCATTTCTCAGCAGGGGGAGCTAAGAGGCAGCTCCAAGGATCTGCAGGACTGTCAGGAAGGAGAGGGATGAGTTTATGTGTATAGCTTCAGGGGTAGAATTCAGCTCAGTGGGTAGAAATTATAGGGAGGCAGATTTCAGCCCAACATTAGCCTGATGTTTTCTTGCTGTTAAAGATGTCCCCTGCTAGGGTACACAGCTTGAGAGGCGGCTGGCCCCCAGTCACTGCACGTGATCAAAAAGTAGCTGGACAACTCACTGAGGGATTGCAGGAAACCTTGGAGTTTGATTCTAAACGTGATTTCACCCTTCCTACCATCTTGTTGGGGCTTCTCCTTTGATCTTGGACATGGGGTATCATTTTTTGGTGGAATCAAACATTCTCCTGTTGATGTTTGTTCAGCAGCAAGTTGCAATTTTGGAGTTCTCATAGGAGAAGATGAGCACACATCCTTCTACTCTGCCATATTCCAGATGTTCAAGCTGGATTTAGAAAAGGCAGAGGAACCAGAGATCACATTGCCAACATCCACTGGATTATAGAAAAAGCAAGAGAGTTCCAGAAAAACATCTATTTCTGCTTCATTGACTACTCCAAAGCCTTTGACTATGTGGATAACAACAAACTGTGGAAAAGTCTTAAAGAGATGGGACCACCTTACCTTCCGCCAGCGAAATCTGTACGCAGGTCAAGAAGAAACAGTTACAACAGAACAAGGAACAACACAATGGTTCCAAATTGGGAAAGGAGTACATAATGGCTGCATATTGTCACCCTGCTTATTTAACTTATATGCAGAGTACGTCATGCAAAATGCCGAGCTAGATGAAGCACAAGCTGGAATCAAGATTGCCAGAAGAAATATCAGTAACCTGAGATATGCAGATGACACCACTCTTATTGCAGAAAGCGAAGAAGAATTAAAGAGCCCTTTGATGAAAGTGATTATCTGGGTCGTAAATATCTTTTTTCTACAGTTCTTCCATGTTTTCTTGCCACCTCTTCTTAATATCTTCTGCTTCTGTAGGTCCAGACCATTTCTGTCCTTTATCGAGCCCATCTTTGCATGAAATATTCCCCTGGTATCTCTAATTTTCTTGAAGAGATCTCTAGTCTTTCCCATTCTGTTCTTTTCCTCTATTTCTTTGCATTGATCGCTGAAGAACGCTTTCTTATCTCTTCTTGCTATTCTTTGGAACTCTGCATTCAGATGCCTATATCTTTCCTTTTCTCCTTTGCTTTTCACCTCTCTTCTCTTCACAGCTATTTGTAAGGCCTCCCCAGACAGCCATTTTGCTTTTTTGCATTTCTTTTCCATGGGGATGGTCTTGATCCCTCTCTCCTGTACAGTGTCACAAACCTCATTCCATAGTTCATCAGGCACTCTATCTATCAGATCTAGACCCTTAAACCTATCTCTCACTTCCAGTGTATAATCATAAGGGATTTGATTTAGGTCATACCTGAATGGTCTAGCGGTTTTCCCTACTGTCTTCAATTAAAGTCTGAATTTGGCAATAAGGAGTTCATGATCTGAGCCACAGTCAGCTCCTGGTCTTGTTTTTGTTGACTGTATAGAGCTTCTCCATCTTTGGCTGCAAAGAATATAATCAATCTGATTTCGGTGATGACCATCTGATGATGTCCATGTGTAGAGTCTTCTCTTGTGTTGTAGGAAGAGGGCGTTTGCTATGACCAGTACATTTTCTTGGCAAAACTCTATTAGTCTTTGCCCTGCTTCATTCCGCATTCCAAGGCCAAATTTTCCTGTTACTCCTGGTGTTTCTTGACTTGCTACTTTTGCATTCCAGTCCCCTATAATGAAAAGGACATCTTTTTTCGGTGTTAGTTCTAAAAGATCTTATAGGTCTTCATAAAACCGTTCAACGTCAGTTTCTTCAGCTGGTTGGGGCATAGACTTGGATAACTGTGATACTGAATGGTTTGCCTTGGAGACGAACAGAGATCATTCTGTCGTTTTTGAGATTGCATCCAAGTACTGCATTTCAGACTTTTGTTGACCATGATTGCTACTCCATTTCTTCTGAGGGATTCCTGCCCACAGTAGTAGATGTAATGGTCATCTGAGATAATCATGATGATGTGATCACTAATCTGGAGCCAGACATCTTGGAATGTGAAGTCAAGTGAGCCTTAGAAAGCATCACTATGAACAAAGCTAGTGGAGGTGATGGAATTCCAGTTGAGCTGTTTCAAATCCTGAAAGATGATGCTGTGAAAGTGCTGCACTCAATATGCCAGCAAGTTTGGAAAACTCAGCAGTGGCCACAGGACTGGAAAAGGTCAGTTTTCATTCCAATTCCAAAGAAAGGCAATGCCAAAGAATGTTCAAACTACCGCACAATTGCACTCATCTCACATGCTAGTAAAATAATGCTCAAAATTCTCCAAGCCAGCCTTCAGCAATACATGAACCGTGAACTCCCTGATGTTCAAGCTGGTTTTAGAAAAGGCAGAGGAACCAGAGATCAAATTGCCAACATCCACTGGATCATGGAAAAAGCAAGAGAGTTCCAGAAAAACATCTATTTCTGCTTTATTGACTATGCTAAAGCCTTTGACTGTGTGGATCACAATATACTGTGGGAAATTCTGAAAGAGATGGGAATACCAGACCACCTGACCTGCCTCTTGAGAAATCTGTATGCAGGTCAGAAAGCAACAGTTAGAACTGGACATGGAACAACAGACTGGTTCCAAATAGGAAAAGGAGTACATCAAGGCTGTATATTGTCACCCTGCTTATTTAACTTCTATGCAGAGTACATCATGAGAAACACTGGACTGGAAGAAACACAAGCTGGAATCAAGATTGCTGGGAGAAATATCAATAACCTCAGATATGCAGATGACACCACCCTTATGGCAGAAAGTGAAGAGGAGCTAAAAAGCCTCTTGATGAAAGTGAAAGAGGAGAGTGAAAAACTTGGCTTAAAGCTCAACATTCAGAAAATGAAGATCATGGCGTCTGGTCCCATCACTTTATGGGAAATAGATGGGGAACCAGTAGAAACAGTGTCAGACTTTATTTGGGGGGGCTCCAGAATCACTGCAGATGGTGACTGCAGCCATGAAATTAAAAGACGCTTACTCCTGGGAAGAAAAGTTATGACCAACCTAGATAGTATATTCAAAAGCAGAGACATTACTTTGCCAACTAAGGTCCATCTAGTCAAGGCTGTGGTTTTTCCTGTGGTCATGTATGGATGTGAGAGTTGGACTGCAAAGGAGGCTGAGCACCAAAGAATTGGTGCTTTTGAACTGTGGTGTTGGAGAAGACTCTTGAGGGTCCCTTGGACTGCAAGGAGATCCAACCAGTCCATTCTGAAGGAGGTCAACCCTGGGATTTCTTTGGAAGGAATGATGCTAAAGCTGAAACTCCAATACTTTGGCCACCTCATGCGAAGAGTTGACTCATTGGAAAAGACTCTGATGCTGGGAGGGATTGGGGGCAGGAGGAGAAGGGGACGACCGAGGATGAGATGGCTGGATGGCATCATGGACTCGATGGATGTGAGTCTGAGTGAACTCCGGGAGATGGTGATGGACAGGGAGGCCTGGCGCGCTGTGATTCATGGGGTTGCAAAGAGTCGGACACGACTGAATGACTGAACTGAACTGAACTGAACTTGATGAAAGTGAAGGAGGAAAGTGAAAAAGCTGGCTTAAACCTCAAGATTCAAAAAATGAAAATCATGACATCCGGTCCCACCACTTCATGTCAGATAGATGGGGAAACAATGGAAACAGTGACAGACTTTATTTTCTTGGGCTCCAAAATACTGCAGATGTTGACTGCAACCGTGAAATTAAATGATGCTTACTCCTTGGAAGAAAAGTTATGACCAACCTAGACAGCATATTAAAAAGCAGAGACATTACTTTGCCAACAAAGTTTTGTATAGTCAAAGCTGCGGTTTTTCCAGAGTCATGTATGGATGTGAGAGTTGACTATAAAGAAAGCTGAGTGCCAAAGAATTGATGCTTTTGAACTGTGGTGTTGGAGAAAACTCTTGAGAGCCCCTTGGACTGCAAGGAGATCAAGCTAGTCAATCCTAAAGGAAATCAACCCTGAATATTCATTGGAAGGACTGATGCTGAAGCTGAAACTCCAATACTTTGGCCACCTGATGGGAAGAAGTGACTCATTGGAAAAGACCCTGATACTGGGAAAGATTGAAGACAGGAGAAGGGGATGACAGAGGATGATATGGTTGGATGGCATTACTGACCCGATGGACATGAGTTTGAGCAAGCTCTGAGAGTTGGTGATGGACAGGGAAGCCTGGCGTGCTGCAGTTCAGGGGGTCATAAAGAGTCGGACACCACTGAGCAACTGAACTGAATTGAACGAACTGAACAGGATGCCTTGGGAATATTCCAGCAAGTGTGATGGGTCTTGAGGACCACTGGAAGGGGCCTCTTTAAGTCTGAGATTCCATGATTTTGAGTCCCTTCTTTGGCAAAGCTCTTGGACTTAAATTGTGCTACCCAATATCCAGACTCACCACACCAACATGGAATAGCAATAACCATCTCCAGGGACACACCCTCCCTGTTAGCCCAGTGGAGCCCAACAAACCATCACTAGAGGGAGACAGGAAAACCACAAAGTCTTCTGTTTATGAACAGTCAGGGTCAGTTAAGAGAGCACTGGCCTAAAACCCAGGAGACTTGGGTTCTGCTCTGAAACCTCTCATTAACTACCTATGGAATCTTGGGCAAATCCCTTCTGGGACCCTGCTCTCCTTATCTATTAAACAAAGGTTTTTCAAAGAGGCCCTCAGGCTCTCCCCAGCTCAAATCAAATCTCTTATCCTCTTCACACCAAACTGAGAAAATGAAAGCAACTATCTAAGAATCATCTCCACCTTCTTACCCACTTTCCTCTGAAGCAGGGGTCCCCAACCTCCTGTATGTAATATCTGATGATCTGAGGAGAAGCTGATGTAAGAATAATAGAAATAAAGTGCACAAAAAAAGTAATGCTTTTGAATCATCCCCAAACTATCTCCCCCTACCCTGCCTTCAGTCCATGGAAAAACTGCTTCCACAAAACCAGTCCCTGTGCCAAAATCATTGGGGACTGTTGCTTTAAAGTCACACCCCCTGCCTCCTCCTTTGGTCAAATGGGAAAGTATCTTCACCCCTCTCTAATGTCAACTTTTCTGCTTGTGCTCTGAACCCTCCATCCACAGTAGCAGTTTAGTACTGAAATTATCTCTCACTGTCCTGCATTAACAACTTAACCCTCCCTACTAGATTATTCCCATCAGCACAGAGAGAGGCCAAAATAGCTACAAAGTACATCCTCTGGACCTTGTTCAGACCAGTTTAAAGAAATCTACCTCATATAAGCATTTGTAGCACAATCAGGGAAAAGTGAACTCATAAATGCTTGCTAATATTAAAATTTTATTTCTTAATTTTTAAGTGTGATATTGCAATTATGATTTTTTTAAGTGCTTTCCTTTAAAATAATCCAGAGGGCAGGAGGAGCAGGTGGAGTTATGAATGAAATAATATTGGATATGCACGGATAGGGCCTTCCCTGGTGGCTCAGAGGTTAAAGAATCTGCCTGCAATGCGGGATAACTATTGATATTGAAAGGACATGAGGGTATGTCATACTATTTTCTCTGCTTTCATATATGTCTGAAATTTTCCAAAATAAAAATTATAAATGATAAACAAAGAACAAAGCACTCAGCAGATTTCACGCCACATCACGCTGGAGTCTTACCAGGGTTCCAGATATCTGGCAGGGAGGAGAGGTAGGTGAGCTTTGTGGCCAAGAGGACTCACCCTCGAAAAGGCCAGGCCAGCAGGTAGAGAAACAGAGGTGGTGAGTCCCAGGCTCCAGGTCTAGAGCCCTGAGACTGCAGGATCCCCAACAGGAGAAGCAGTCAAGTTTGGTGATGAAATGTCCAACCAGGAGGCCTCAGTTAGCCTGCTCAGCTCTCAGTCCACCTGATGGCCTAGGATAGTCCCATTTATGCAGTAATTTATTTGTACTTATAATGCTCTTCACGTGCTTTATCTCACTTCATCTTCACCATCCCTTTGAGATTGTTCTCATTCGCCTCTATTTTGTTGGTGAGGAAACACAGACTGAGTGGAAAGAGACTTGCCCAGGGTTATTCAGCTGGCAAGAGGCAGAGATAGGATTGAGCACAAGTCTCTACAAAAGTCATGTTCTTTCCCTGGCTCCTCGCTGCTAATTCTTTGGGGATAGAAACTTTTTTTTAACGTGGTTAATCTTTGAATCCCACATGCAAGAATCAATCTGGAGCATCATAAGAGTTCAGTAAATATTTTCTGAAAGAATGAATGGGTATGAGCTGTGCCCCATGTTTGCTGTAGATGCCTCTTCCCTCAGACAAGTGTTTACACAGCCTGATGTTACAGATATAAATGAGCATGTTTGCTCTCTCCCTAAGTGAATCATAAATTCCCCAGTGTTAGAAGGGGCCTTCCTTGTTCCTGTGGTCCCTACCAGACATGGGCCAAGAGGCAGTCTGGGTAAACGGTTAGGAAAAGAAGGACAAAGATTCCTCAGCATGGTAGTGGTGGTTATCTCCAAGAGAAGACAGTACATTTTTTTATTTTCTCTCTCAGTGGAAGATTACAGTTTTGTTTCACAGAATAAATAGAGCCATGATTTATTATTCACATGCTGATATCTTAAACTGTTGACATATATCACTTTTGTGACTTTCATAAATTATTTCCTCTCTATCACTGAAAAGTCAAATTGGGATGTTGGCGACCACACCTCCCTCTCCATCTCTCCACTGGTTACACGCACCTCGGGGTAGACAAGAATGATTCTCCATGGAATAACATTAGAATTCTCAGAGCCCGTCAATGGGTTGGCAGGGGCTAAATGGATATCCAGATTCACTGAGAATTCCAAGTGCCATGATTCTGGCAAATGGCAAGGGCTGGCATTTTTGGGCACATTCAGAACAGAATTGATGGGTTACCAGGAAGTAGGGAGGGAGGGTTGGCACCTTGCCAGCTGGATATAGAGGCGGTTTCTAATATATTTCAAACAGTAAGTTTCATGCTGCGCTGGTGATGTAAAAGCTGGGTTTTTGTCAAACCCTGGGAAGTTAAAATGGTGAATTGTGAGTGAAAGCCTAGGACTGGCACGGTCCGGGTGGGCATGTCCACGGGCCCTGACCCCAGCAGCTCCAGCTGGGAGCAGCTCTTTGCCAGCCCTGGCCCAAGGTCCTCCTGCCTGGAGGGAAGTGTCAGAGTGTCTGCCAGGAGCAGCATGTCTACGAAACCACCAGGCATTTTGAGTCAGCCCTGAAAACTCCTAGGGATTTTGGAAACAAAAAACAAAAGGGCTCAGACACAAATAGGCACAGAGCAATCACGGTTTTTAATAAGCAAAGACTTCTCTGTGCACCTCTGACCCATTCCTGGCACATCTGTGGCATCTTTCCAGGATGTGGGTGGCCCCACCAGGACTAGGTTGATTTGAAGGAGGTGATGACCAAGCAGGCCGGGCTGGCATCTAAGCAAATCAATCTAAGGCACTTTTCCTTCTCCTCTAAGACCGAGGGGAAATGTGCCCATAAACTCCTTAATATCACTGAAGAAGGAACCTAAGATAAGATGGAGTCAAGGTCAATGGAGAATCCCTCAGATTAGCATCTAATCCTGCCCTTGTGGAAACTATGCCAGGTTCCTGGGGAGAAAAGGGCAGTGACTCAGAGTGATGCCAATGAAGGTTTCCAGCACTGGAGGCACTGACAGTTCTGATGGCACTGACAGAAAGATGCTGTGTTCCTACCCACCCCCTCCCTTGTAATGAGCAGAACAGCGGCAGGAAAGGCCATTCAGTGAACAGAAGCCAGAGCCATTGCTATCGGCCTCCATTCAGTCCAATCCTAACCTCGGTGCTACTCATCACTAGCCCTAACTGAACTGTCATGGGCCCAGGATCTGCTGCAATCCATATTAAAAGGCCTTTCTGGGTTTTAGTTCTCGATCTCTTTGCTCCAGCAAAGAAGACTTCACTGCATGTGGAAAACATGTGATGTGGGGCACCCCCTGGTATGTAGAAGTTGCCCTGGACCCTTATTAATGCATAGGTCTAGAGCTACCACCATTTGCCAGGAGGTGCCCCTCAAATGCTCCAAGAATTACATCAAACAGATGTTGAAATGCACCCCGTGCTCAGCCTCAGTATGATGTCATTATGGTATGAAAGTTCCAACTTCAAAGTAACAAAAGCCACCTTTGGGGGACCACATGGGTTCATACACATGGCTCCACTCCATCGTCCCTGCCTCTGGGCTCCCAGGGTATCAGATCTAGACCTGAATGCAAAACACACTAGGCCTGCATTTTCCTGGGGAGACAATTCATTGCTTTCAGCAGATTTTCCAAAGGCAATGTGTCTGTAACAGTTGAAAATCACTGATGTGCAGGCAGAAACTGGTTGGTTTACAAACAAGCCCAAGGGTCTGGCAGCCCTTCCCAAGTACAGATTGATGCTATGACCTTACATATAAACAAATCAGAAGTTCCCTAGATTTTTACTGCTTTTATAATTTAAGGAAAATACTAAACCTAATCTTCTCACAAGAAATTCCCAGGGTTTGTTTATTGGCCAGTTTATTACAAAGCCTGGTGACTTCACATTTAAATTGCAAATAGCTCTTTTGTGTGGTTATTTGATTTGGTCTTCAAAAGTCCATGATATTTTTCCACGCTTTTTGGTGGAATTGGTGGCTCCCATCCAGAAATCAATTAGTATACTTGAAATATAATAGATAACAGATAAGTATAATAGGTAAGTAACTAATTTGGTTAAGTGAAAAAAAATGAATAAGTGAATTTGAAGATAGATTTCTTACTGCACTCTAACAACACACATTCAGATGTCTCCAATTATAATGCTTAAGAGCTTTGCTTTTTTAAGATTAAATACTCATTGTTGTTTTGTGGCTAAGTCATGTCCAACTCTTTTGTGACCCATGGACTGTAACTGCTGGGCTCCTCTGTCCATGGAATTTTCCAGGCAAGAATACTGGAGTGGGTTGCCATTTCCTTCTCCAGGGGTTCTTCCCAGCCCAGGGATCAAACCTGTGTCTCCTGCTTGGCAGGAGGATTCTTCACCACTAAGCCACCTGGGAAGGCCATATTCATCATTTATTCAGTCATTCAACAAATATTTGTTCAATAACTCCATGAACTCCATTTGTTCAAAAATTCCATGATAATAGGAAGCCTAGAACTATGTCTTATTCAACTTTGCGTCTCCCACATTTTCTGGTATATATGAAAGCTCAATAAGTATTTGTTCGGTAAACATAGGAATTCTACTTATCTTTCTCTTTTCCCCCCCCAAGGAAATGCCAAACACATTTAAGCTAAGAATCTGATTTATGTACCCAGTTCTGAAATAACAGTAAATCATCAACAGATAGGATGCCTTGGTGGCCCTTTGGATATTCATAGCACAGACTTGCAAATTTGTAGCAACCCATTCATATGTTACTTCACCACATATCTATTAAGCACCCATCACTATGTACACACCAAGGATACAGAGGTAAGCCTGATCTCTGCCAGATGATACATAATTTCAGAAATCTTAATTGATTGTGGGAGAAGGTAAGGGGAGATTAAGAGGCATGACTGAGGGAAGAGGTGAAGAGAGCCAGGCCAAGTTCCTGCAAACATTCTCAAACATATGATGTGTAACTGAGATTTAAAAAAACTGAAAGGGACTGAGGGCCAGGCAAACAGGCAGAGCTGGAGGTGTCACAGGACTTACCCAGGAAAACTCTAGCTCTGGCTGAAAAATCTTCCATCCTCAGCTTTTCAATGAAGACACCTAGGGTCAAATATCACCTCCACCCTTGGGTCCGTTGAAGGCCTAAGAGTAGTTTGAAATGAAGAAATAAAACACTCTGATCTGATTTCACCTCTACCTGCCTCTCCTTTTCTTTCTCAACAATAAGATCCATGGTGAACAATGAGAATGGGCTTGACAGGGGGAATTTTCTTTGAAGAGGAAAAAGCGTGTGTGAGGCCTGAGGTAAGAGATAACTGATCCACTAGAGGAACTGAAAGAAACTCAATAAGGGGAATGGATGATGCGGCTAGACAGGCAGGCAGAGGAAAAGTCTGCACAGCCCTGTGGTCCATGCAAAGAATTTGTCCCAAATCCCAAGAACAAAGGAGCTGGGCTTGAGAGGGATGTGACATCACTCATATCTGTACTTTCAAAATATCTTCCTAGCTGCAGAGATTCCATCAGGAAGCACTTGTCCAGCTGAGGAATGATGGTAATCCAGGCTGGGTCGTGGCAAATGTTAAGAAGTAGATGAATTCAGGAAATGTTTAGGAGCTAGAATCCAAAGAGCCTAATGATTCTTAGAGCACTGACTGAGCTCTTGCTATATAACAGGCATAAAGCATCTTATTTAATTCTAACAAACTCCATAGATTGTCTCTATCATTAGCTCCATTTCTAAAGAAGAAATGGAGACATCAAGTAGAGGAAATTGCAAAAGACCGCCCACTTTGTCAATGGCTGGTCTGAGATGCAAGCCTACACTCAAGCTCCCATCCTCCTACCCTTCCCTGTTAACCCTCATGCCCTCATTCGGGTGTCTGGCTGGAGCGAAAGTGAGAAATGGTGGTGCTAATGTCAAAGCTCAGGGTCTCTGTACACTGGTGCCAAATTGAACCTCAGAGACAGAGATTTGGGTGAAGTAGAAAATGATAGCTTTATTACTTTCCTCCTGGGCAAAGGGGACCACATTGGGCTAATGTCCTTGAAGCTCTATGTCCTTCCTTGGAGAAGATAATGAAAAGTTTTGTAGTAATTGTTCAAAGAGACCAGCTCGTGGACTTTATTCTGATGGGCTGGTGTTGAGGTAAGTAGGAGTCAGCATCATCAACCTTCAGGTCCGACTGGTCTGGGGTCTACTGCTATTAGCAGCAGCCCAACATTAACTCCTCCCAAATGGAGGGTGGGGCATCTCAGCATCTGTAAGTAGTGCAAAGATATTATTGTATGTATTTGTTGATGGGGAATAGGACCTTACCCCAAGGCTGTTCTTGACTGTTTGTTTCTCCCTGGTCTCACAACTAGTTAACAACTGAGTGAATCTGCCCATTTGAACTCAGAAAAAAGTCATGGAGGCTGAATAAAGGCTGTTTCCTATCATCTAAGAAATGGGGGACACAGAACAGCTTTGTGCCTAGGAGGCCCAGAGGGCCCTTGTGTGCACCAGTGACATTTATGGAAGTGGAAAACATAAAAGGATTCACGAATTTGGGTGGGAATAAAGCTATGTGTTCAGTTTTCAGCATGCTTGTGAGATCTCCAAATGGAAACAAGCAGTAAGTAGGCTGGACTTAGGACACAGGTTTGGTGGTAGGTAAGGTAAACACATAGATGAGACTCAGCAGCACATCAGCAACGATTACACTTCATAGGCTTCCTCCCTGAGAATGATGTTGAGTGTGGGAGCAAACTCAACACCTGCAAAGTGCAGAGGGAATGAGAAAATGCCAGTGGTAATGAGCCTGGTTTGGTCAGGGCACTGGGACCTCCTGGAATGTGTCCTAGTAAGCTCATCCATCTCTGCGCCTGGGTCTTGCCCATTAGCACTCAAAGGGTGTGCTGTCAGGCCCCAGGCACTATGAAAGCTCAGCCTTCCCAGGCAGCCATTGGCGCCTGCTTTGCGACAATGCCATGGGAGCTGCTTTAATACTGATTAACTCCTCCTTTTATTAATTTATTTTTAACAAATTTATTCATTTTAATTGGAGGCTAATTACTTTACAATAGTGTAGTGGTTTTGCCATACATTAGTCACATTTCCACACTGCCTGCCAAACAGTAACAGACAGGTAATGTACTGTGTCATTAGCACATCCCTATTTAAAAACCTCCAGAGAAACAAGCAGATGAGCCTTGGAGTTAGCTCAGCGGTGGTATTATTGCTTGGCTAATTATAAACAGCATTCTCAGAACTCTAGAAAATGTGAAGCGGGGCACAACCCCTATCTGCCCTGAGGAGCCAGGAGTAGCTGCTGAAACATACCAACTCAACACTCAACATATAGGGAGTTAAAATGGGATAAGACAGCTTGGCGCAGCTGTGGATCCAGAAATAGGACACAGTGTGTCAGTCCAGCCCCCAGTCACCCTCACCTGGTGTTTGACCCTTTGTCTTCTCCCCCCGTGAATCAGGGCTGGCCTGGTGTGGCCAGTAGAATACAGCAGAAGTGCATGATTTCCAAGGCTCCAGTCTTTCCTGATAATGAATAACACGGCAGGTTCCACTTTGGTCTCTTCGGTAGCTCACTCAGACCACGGTCATGCTCACCACATTGTGAAGACACACAAGCAGCCCTGTGGAGAGGCCCATGTGCTCTGGGAATTCAGACCCCTGGCCAACAGCCAGTCAGAGCCAACTTGCCAGTCATGTAAGTGAGACATTTGATGTTCCAGCCTCAGTCAAGCCTTCAGATGATGTGGCCACAGCTGACATCTAACTGGAACTTTATAAAAGACCACCAAGCTAGGGGCACCCAACCAAGCTAGTCTCAAATTCCTGACCAACAATAATTGCTAGAAATAATAAATAAATATTATTGTCTCAAGGCCCTGAGTTTTTATGTGATTTGTTACATTGGCTAATTCAGTTGATTAGAACTGGGTCAGGGTAGGGAAAGAATATCAACTGAACCCCCACTCTGTCTCAGGAACTCATATACACGATCTCATTTAATCCTCACAGCATCCCAATGAGATAGATATCAGCTCTATTTTACAGATGAAAAATACCAAGGCACCAAATATACAAGATTGCAAATGGACTGCAATTGCATGGACTGCCCATGCCCAGTCCCATAGCTGGAAAGTGCAGAGCCAGGGTTTGAATCCTGACCTGCCTGCCTTCAAAGCTTCAACTGTTTTTATCACCATCTTCTTCTGTCCTTGAAAATAAGCAGCCTCAGACTCTGGCTCTAGCTCTGCCACTGAATATCTCAGTGATTTGGAGAAATTTTTCATTCTCCCTAGGCTCATTTTCTCTCCTGTAAAGTGGGAGAATCAGTCTTTAGCCTCTGAGGTCTCAGCAGTAATATTCTTTGACCCTATGGTCCCATCTCACTACATCTACCTTCCTTCTAGGACAGGTTGTTCTCAAAGACTTCCCTCTGGCTCTTCCCCATCTCCTTGAAGAGTTGGCTTCAATTGTAGCAAAAGGGTCTTAGGTTAGACTTAAGAAATCTTTGGGAGCTCTAAGAAATTCAAGTTACCAAGAAAACACAAGAAATTTGCTTCCCTGAGACTTTTCAAAACTATGTAAATAACGATCTGTCTAGGAACTCTTAAACTAGCTGGACAAATTAGAAAGAAATGAAGCTAAGTTTAAGAGAAACCAGGTAATGAGCTTTTAGTCATTTCTATCTTGCATATACTATCTTCAGGAGAACTGTGGAATGAATAAATGAATAATGGGCCTTTTCCCTTGTGTCAGTGGAAATGGGCTGGTGTGACATGAGCAAGTTATTTAACCATTCTGAGCCTCAATTTCCTTATCCGTAAATAGCAACTGATTCAAAAGGATTGTAATAATTATAAAACACAATGATGCATATTAAGCCCTTAGCAGAATCTCTGGAAGATAGGGTGCTGTTGGTTGTTGCTGAGTTGCTCACTCATGTCTAACTCTTTGCGACCCCATGGACTGCAGCGTTCCAGGCTTCCCTGTCCTTCACCACCTCCTGGAGCATGCTCAAACTCATGTCAACTGAGTCAGTGATGCCATCCAACCATCTCACCCTCTGTCATCCACTTCTCCTCCTGCCTTCAATGTTTCCCAGCACCAGGGTCTTTTCTAATGAGTCGGCTGTTTGCATCAAGTGGCCAAAGTATTAGAGTTTCAGTTTCAGCATCAGTCCTTCCAATGAATATTCAGAATTGACTTCATTTAGGATTGACTGGTTTGATCTCCTTGCAGTCCAAAGACTCTCAAGAGAAAGTGGAATAGAGCTAGAGGAATCAAGCTTCCTGACTTCAGACTATACTACAGAGCTACAGTCATCAAGACAGTATGGTACTGGCTCAAAGACAGAGATATAGGTCAATGGAACAAAATAGAAGGCTCAAAGATAAATCCATGCACCTATGGACACATTATCTTTGACAAAGGAGGCAAAAATATACAATGGAGAAAAGACAATCTAACAAGTGAGGCTGGGAAAACTGGTCAACCACCTATAAAAGAATGAAACTAGAACACTTTCTAACACCATACACAAAATTAAACTCAACATGGATTAAAGATCTAAATGTAAGATCAAAAACTATAAAACCCTTAGAGGAAAACACAAGCAGAACCCTCTTTAGCATAAACCACCACAAGATCTTCTATGACCCACCTCCCAGAGTAATGGAAATAAAAACAAAAATAAGCAAATGGGACCTAATTAAACTTAAAAGCTTTTTCAAAATGAAGGAAACTATAAGCAAGATGAAAAGGCAGCCTTCAGAATGGGAGAAAACAATAGCAAATGAAATAACTGACAAAGAATTAATCTCCAAAATATACAAGCATCTAAAGCAGCTCAATACCATAAAAATGAACAACCCAATCACAAAGTGAGCCAAAGAACTAAACAGACATTTCTCCAAAGCAGACATGCAGATGGATAATAAATACATGAAAAGATGCTCAGCATCACTCATTATTCAAGAAATGCAAATCAAAAAATGAGGTATCATCTCACACTGGTCAGAATGGCCACCATCAAAAAGTCTACAAACAATAAATGCTGGAGAGCATGTGGAGAAAAGGGAGCTCTCTTATACTTTTGGTAGGAATGCAAACTGGTACAGCCACTATAAAGAACAGTGTGGAGATTCCTTAAAAAACTGGAAATAGAACTGCCATATGACCCAGCAATCCCACTGCTGGGCATACACATCAAGGAAACCAGAATTGAAAGAGACCCCAGTGTTCATCACAGCACTGTTTACAATAGCTAGGACATGGAAGCAACCTAGATGTCCATTGGCAGGTGAATGGATAAGGAAGTTGTGCTACATGAACACAATGGAATATTACTAAGCTACAAAAAAGAATGCATTTGAGTCAGTTCTAATGAGGTGGATGAAACTGGAGCCTATTATAGAGTGAAGTTAGTCAGAAAGAGAAACACCAATACGGTATATTAAAAGATGGTAACAATGATGCTATATACAGGGCAGCATAAGACACATAGATGTAAAGAACAGACTTTTGGACTCTGTGGGAGAAGGCGAGGGTGGGATGATTTGAGAGAATAGCATTGAAACATGTATATTAACATATGTAAAATAGATGACCAGTGCAAGTTTGATGCATGAAGTAGGGCTCTCAAAGCCAGTGCTTGGGGACAACTCTGAAGGATGGGATGGGCAGGGAGTTGGGAGGGGGGATTCAGGATGGGGAAACACATGTACATCCATCACTGATTCATGTCAATGTAAGGCAAAAAACACCACAATGTTGTAAAGCAACTATCCTCCAATAAAAATAAATAATTTTTTTTAAGAGAGACTCTCAAGAGACTTCTCCAACACCACAGCAAAAAGGCAACAGTTTTTCAGCACTCAGCCTTCTTTATGGTCCAACTCTCACATCCATGCATGACTACTGCAAAAACCATAGCTTTGACTATATGAACTTTTGTCGACAAAGTCTCTGCTTTTTAATATTCTGTCTAGGTTTGTCATAGCTTTTCTTCCAAGCAGCAAGCGTCTTGATTTAGTGGCTGCAGTCACCATCTGCAGTAATTTTGGAGCTGAAGAAAATAAAATCTGTCACTGCTTCCATTGTTTCCCCATCTGTTAGCCATGAAGTGATTGGACCGATTGCCATGATCTTAGTTTTTCGAATGTTGATTTGTAAGCCAGATTTTTCACTCTCCTCTTTTACCTTCATCAAGAGGCTCTTTAGTTCCTCTTCACTTTCTGCCATAAGGATGGTGTCATCTGCATATCTGAGATTATTGATAATTCTCCCAGCAATCTTGATTTAAGCTTGTGCTTCATTTAGCCCAGCATTTCACATGATGTACTCTGCATAGAAGTTAAATAAGCAGGGTGAAAATCCACAGCCTTGACATATTCCTTTCCTAATTTAGAACCAGTCCATTGTTCCATGTCTAGTTCTAACTATTGATTCTTGACCTGCATAAATATTTCTTAGGAGGCAGGTGAAGTGGTCCAGTATGCCCATCTCTTGAAGAATTTTCCACAGTTTGTGTGATCCACACAGTCAAAGGCTTTATCATTGTCAATGAAGCAGAAGCAGATGTTTTTCTGGAATTCTGTTGCGTTTTCTATGATCCAACTGATAGTGGCAATTTGATCTCTGGCTCCTCTTCCTTTTCTAAAAACCAGCTTGAACATCTGGAAGTTCACGATTCACATACTGTTGAAGCCTGGCTGGGAGAATTTTGAACATTACTTTGCTAGCATGCAGAATGAGTGCATTGTGCAGTTTGAACATCCTTCAGCATTGCTCTTTGAAATTAGAATGAAAGCTGACCTTTTCCAGTCCTGTGGTCACTGCTGAGTTCTCCAAATTTGCTGGTATATTGAGTGTAGCACTTTAACAGCATCAACTTTCAGGACTTGAAATAGCCCAACAGGAATTTCATCACCTCGTCCACACCATTTCTGTCCTTTATTGTGCCCATCTTTACATGAAATGTTCCCTTCGTATCTCTAGTTTTCTTGAGGAGATCGCCAGTCTTTCTCATTCTATTTTTTCCCCTCTATTCCTTTGTATTGGTCACTTAGGAAGGCTTTCTTATTTCTCCTTGCTATTCTTTGGAACTCTGCATTCAGATGGGTATATCTTTCCTATTCTCCTTTGTCTTTCACTTCTCTTCTTTTCTCAGTAAGTCCTCTTCAGACAATCATTTTGCCTTTCTTTTTCTTGAGGATGGTCTTGATCACTGCCTCCTGTACAATGTCATGAACCTCCGTCCATACATCTTCAAGCACTCTATCAGATCTAATCCCTTGAATCTACTTCTCACTTCCACTGTATAATCGCAAGGGATTTGATTTAGGTCGTACTGAATGGTCTAGTGGTTTTCCCTACTTTCTTCAATTTAAGTCTGAATTTTGAAATAAGGAGTTCATGATCTGAGCCATAGTCAGCTGCTGCCAGTCTTGTTTTTGCTGACTGTATAGAGCTTCTCTAGCTTTGGCTGCAAAGAATATAATCAATCTTATTTTGGTATTGGCCATCTGGTGATGTTCATGTGCAGAGTCATCTCTTGTGTTGTTGGAAGAGTGTGTTTGCTATAACCAGTGTGTTCTCTTGGCAAAACTCTGTTAGCCTTTTCCCTGCTTCATTTTGTATTCCAAGGCCAAATTTGCCTGTTACTCAAGTTAACACTTGACTTACTAGTTTTCCATTCCAGTCCCCTATGATGAAAAGGACATTCTTTTTTTGATGTTAGTGCTAGAAGGTCTTGCTGGTCTTCATAGAACAATTCAACTTCAGCTTCTTTGGCATTAGTGGCTTGGGGATAGATTACTTTGATTACTGTGATATTGGATAGATTGTGCTCAGTAGCATGTATACAATGGAATATTACTCAGCTCAGTTGTATCTGATTCTTTGCAACCCCATGGACTGTAGCCCACCAGGTTCTCTTGTCCATAGAATTCTCCAGGCAAGAATACTGGAGCGGGTAGCCATTCTGATCCAGGGATCGAACCTGTGTCTTCCACATTGCAGGCAGATTCTTTAGCATTGATCCACCAGGGAAGGCCCATTAAAAGAATGAAATAATCCACTTGTAGCAACATGGATAGATCTAGATACTATCATATCAATATTAAGTGAAGTTAGACAGAGGGAAACAAATATCATGTGAAATCACTTATGTGTGAAATCTTAAAAAGATGATGCAAATGAACTTATTTACAAAACAGAAACAGACTCACAGACTTAGAGAATGAATTTATTTTTACCAGTGGGAAGGAATAGATAGGTAGTTTGGGATTGACACGTATACACTGCTATATTTTAAATAGATAACGAACAGGGAGCTACTGTATAGCACAGGGAGCTCTGCTCAATATTCCATAATAGCCTAAATGGGGAAAGAGTTTGAAAAAGAAAAGATATATGTTTATGTATAACTCAATCACTTTGCTGTACATCTGAAACTAACACAACTTTATTAATCAACTATACTCCAGTGTAAAATAAATATTTTTTAAAAAGAATGACTATATTAATTCAACAGAGATGAAGAATACTCTGCTACTGACAGTTGGAATGCGGGTTCTTTCTGTTCCTATGAACCCTTGAAAAGCACTGGCATCTGTGGAAGGGGAGTGAATTTTGGAAGAAGACCAGATGTAGACATAACAATGCCTCTCACCTCTCAAGCTGCTTAATCTTTGCCTTGGCAGCCCCTCTCCCCTGGAGCTCTCTAGCTCCAACCCTCACTTTTGCCATGTTTCACCCCCAGACTCCACCAATGCACTTAAGTGACACCCACTCCTATCAAGGAAAAGGTAGTGGCCCACTTCTCTTTACTTCCATCTTCTCCTGGATCTTGGTTTGGTGATTCTGCCCTATCCTGTTTATTCTCCAGTATTTTCAGACGACTTCTTCCCTTCCTTCTCCTTCCCGCCCTTCTTCCCTTCCTTTCTTATTTCCTTCTTTCCTTCTTTCCATCCTCTCTGCCTTTATATACTCATGTCAGGCCTTATGAAAAGGAAGCAAACAAAGGACACAGCAGGCTCCCAGTTGACTGGGAGTGACATTAATAGAGAAGAGTCACAGATGTCAGTCTGTAAATTAAATTTGTGTATGAGGTGTCTCTGGTGTAAACCAACCATTGTAATCCAGTGTAATAATAAGGGTTAAAATAAAATAAGTAGAAGCAGAGACGAGGGGATGGTAATCCCAACTGAGACATTAAGGAAAGTTTTGAGTGAAAAGTTTTGGTGCATAAAGAAATATTTTCCAGTTATCGGGAAAACTGTGCCGTGTAAAGCACCTAATTTTTCATGACTGTTCTATAACTGAAGCACTCCTAAACCCCACAGAAGTCTTTGTAGATATCATTTAAGTTTAGGGAACATTGGTTGAGCTACAAATTGTCAGGCACTAGGCTAGGCACAACTGATAATTCCATATGCATAACAGAATGACTGGTGACAAGACATAGCTTTTGTTGTATTGAATTATTCTTTATAGAGAAATATTGGTCCCTGGACCAGAACGTTCCAGGCACCAAAAACAATCTACAAGGAAAGGCTGGTAGTTTTGCTATGCAGAACATTGCAAGCTCCTGCTGCTCACATGATGGGACTTTTTCATTTTCTTTCAGAACATTCTCGTCTGTCTTTCCAGGCTTCTCATCCTTCTTATGAGCAAAAAAGAGAGAGAATAAATCTCTTATTTTAAAACTGATTTCACTTAACTGGTTTAGGATGGATTTTTTTTTTTAAAAAATAGAGGATCTGATGTGTACCTAGTTGGGGGACAAACATCTTACATCTCTGCCCTAGTCAGTGGGGCTAATTCTGTTGGCCCAGCTTCAAGGTCACAATTAGACTCAGATCCTGAGGAGGAAGAACAAGGCTCGAGTCCCAGCTCTGCAAGTCATCTGTGTGATTGATGGCCTCCCCACACCTACACATTGTCTAGTAGGGAGTAGATGCTCAGTGATTGTTGAATCGAGCACCTCTAAATTTTCTCTACAGCTGAAAAATGGGCATAAAAGCTGTTGTGCATGCTTGCTCTGTCACTTCAGTGTGTCTGAGTCTTTGCAACCCTGTAGACTGCTATTGTGAGGATAAATTAAACAAGACAGAGCAGGTGACAAAGCTTTGTAAATGGTTAAGAGAAAAATATATCTCAAAGTGACTTGAATCCATATATAGTCAGGTCAGCTTTGAATTAGCTTCCTTATCTCCAAATTGGATATGAGATTTCTGGCTTCAAGCGAGGCTGCTTGTTGCAGTTGCTCTTTGGTTTTTATTAACTTTGGTGAGGTTCCTGCTATTTTTTGTTGGGGAAATATTGAAGGAAATAGCATACTCTTTAGAGCCAAATGAAATGAATAGAAAACAAATCATCTCCAATGACAATCTTAGTGAGGACTAATGAAAAACAAGGGTCATCTTTGATCCAATGATTATATTTTCTCCCTCGGCCTAACCTGATTGTATTATTGAATGTTCTGGAGCCCTCTTCAGTTATTTAACTATCATAACCCTTTACTTATGAGCTTCAAGATGTAATTATAGTCTCCTCCCCCTAATGAAATGAGAGGCTTTAACTGAGTTAGCCCATCAACAGCACATAATGAAGCCTGACAGATCCCTTTTTGGACTACATACTCTTGATAACATTAATGTCAAAGCCCTTTCCTCTCTCCAAGCTCACTTTCCTGTGCTGGGTGAGTGATAACAAAGGATTTATGACATCTTTAGGGTCAGAATGGAATTAGTACTACTTATGGGTCTGCCTCAGAGAGGGCAATGGCACCCCACTCCAGTACTCTTGCCTGGAAAATCCCATGGATGGAGGAGCCTGGTGGGCTGCAGCCCATGGGGTCGTGAAGAGTCGGACACGACTGAGCGACTTCACTTTCACTTTCCACTTTCCTGCATTGGAGAAGGACATGGCAATCCATTCCAGTGTTCTTGCTTAGAGAATCCCAGGGTCAGGGGAGCCTGGTGGGCTGCCATCTATGGGGTCGCACAGAGTCAGACATGACTGAAGTGACTTAGCAGCATGGGTCTGCCTCACAGAGACTCATACTAGATCTGAAATCTTGGAAAATTCTTCACATGGGCTGAGCTTTAGGAATCAGTCTTCTGAGAAGGCAGGTATAAATGATCTGATCTGGAGACAGGCAGGGGGCAGGAGGCTGAGTGGTACCTTCCTCGAGTTCCCCTGGGAGATGTATGTAGGTGGCTGCTACGTTATATAGCTGGTAAAGCTGAAAGTCCTTTTTATGAATGGAAAGTCCTGAAGTGGCCACCAATCAGGAGCCAGGTTCCTAACAGGGCTGGTAAAGTGAATTGATTTCCCAACCTTGGGCTTGAGAATATTTGCTAATTTCAGAGGACTTTAAAGCCTCTAGGCTGAAGGAAACAGCTCCCCAGTCCAGTATTCTGGCCTGGAGAATTCCATGGACTGTATAGTTCATGGGGTCGCAAAGAGTCGGACATGACTGAGCGACTTTCACTTTCACAGGCTGTAGTGAGACACTAAGTTTGATTAAGATGGCCTCATAAAACCTGCCTACCTTTGTTTGGAAGCTCAAGGAGCTGTGAGGGTGAAACACAGGTGAACCAGCCCTCATAGTGACTGTGGTTCAGCTTCCAACCATCTCAGCCCCTGAAACTGGGTGAAGATAACTCCTGATTGACTGGGCCCCCAGGGACCTCAGAGAAGCAAACAAAAAACCTCACTGGAGGCAGAGAACAAAAACGAAATTAGATAAAGGCATTATGAGACAAATGAAACTGAGTTTGCCACAAGCAGACCTCCACTACAGGAACCCTAAACATGAGTGTTTTAAGTAGAAGAAAAATTATCCCATGTGGAATGATATAGCTGTAGGAAAAAATGAAGAGAACAGAAAAGAGAAAATGTATGTGTGGCATTGGCTATGTAAACCAATAAAAATATGTCTTATGGAACATAAGATATATATGTTGAAATGTGCAACAACCCTGGCAGATGTCAGAAGGGGATACAAGAATTTACTAATACCCAAGATCTTTGGATTTTTCAAGAAAAGTTCAAAAATACCAATTAACTGTGGACCATGATGAGTCAGGATGCATAGCTCAGTCTTTTAGGTAACCAACAAAAGGACAATAAGAGTGTATAACTTTCCAGCTAATAAAAGAGGGAGATGAATTTTAAAACTCAATCTCAAAGAAGAGAAAAGGGGTGCAGGGAAAGGAACTTTAAGCAGGTGAGATGAAAAAAAGCGCAGAGTAAGATGGGAGATTTAAACCTAAATACATCAATGATTACATTAAGCATAAGTAGACTCAATGTGCTGATTAAAAGGCAAGATTATCAACTTGAGTATAAAAACAAAACAGAGTCATGTCACATAAAAGAAAAGGAAACAGAGAGGTTGGCAGGAAAATGAAAAAGAAAGATAGCCCATATAAATGCTAGCTTGAGGAAAGCTGGTGAGCTCTATCTACTACAGACTTTATGTCTAAAAGGCATTACTAGAGACTAGGAGAAGACTTCATTATGATAAAAAGTTTAATTAACTGAAAAGATATGTCACATTCGTGATCGCTGAAGATTTACCTTCGGGACCAGGGACCAGGCTTGATCAATCAAGAGCTTTTGTGTAGCAGAGTTTCATTAAAGTATAAAAGGGAGAGGGTAAGCTTCTGACACGAACATCAGAAGGGTATGGAGAGTGCTCCCTTGCTAGTCTAAGCAAGGGAGCTGTATACTTTTTTAATTGGTTATTACAATAAATCAAAAGAATGTCTCAAAGTTGCAAAGATCTTTCTAGACCCACTCCCACAATTTACATTTTAAGATGACAGGATTCTGTTCAGATCAGTTCAGTTGCTCAGTCGTGATGAGCTTTTTGAGACCCCAAGGGCTGCAGTAGGCCAGGCTTCCCAGTCCATCACCAACTCCGGAGCTCACCCAAACTCATGTCCATTGAGTCAGTGATGCCATCCAACCATCTTATCCTCTGTCGTCCCCTTCTCATGCCTTCAGTCATTCCCAGCATTAGGGTCTTTTGCAATGAATGAGTTCTTCCCATCAGGTAGCCAAATTATTGGAGTTTCAGCTTCAGCATCAGCCCTTCCAATAAATATTCTGGACTGATTTCCTTTAGGATTGAATGGTTGGATGTCCTTGCAGTCCAAGAAACTCTCCAGAGTCTTCTCCAACACTACAGTTCAAAAACATCAGTTCTTCAGTGCTCAGCTTTCTTTATGGTCCAACTCTCACATCCATACATGACTGCTGGAAAAACCATAGCATTGACTAGACAGATCTTTGCTGACAAAGTAATGTCTCTGCTTTTTAATATGCTGTCTAGGTTGGTCATAGCTTTTCTTCTAAGGAGCAAGCATCTTTTAATTTCATGGCTTCAGTCACCATCTGCAGTGATTTGGGAGCCAAAAAATAAAGTCTGTCACTGTTTCCATTGTTTCCCCATCTATTTGCCATGAAGTGATGCCATGATCTTGGTTTTATGAATGCTGAGTTTTAAGCCAACTTTTTCACTTTCCTCTTTCACTTTCATCAAGAGGCTCTTCAGCTTTCTGCCATAAGGGTGGTGTCATCTGCATATCTGAGGTTATTGATATTTGTCTCAGCAATCTTGATTCCAGCTTGTGCTTCATCCAGTCCAGCATTTCTCATGATGTACTCTGCATATAAGTTAAATAAGCCGGGTGACAATGTACAGCCTTGATGTACTCCTTTCCTGATTTGGGACTAGTCTGTTGTTCCATGTCCAGTTCTAACTGTTGCCTCCTGACCTGCATACAGATATCTCAGGAGGCAAGTCAGATGGTCTGGTATTCCCACCTCTTTCAGAATTTTCCACAGTCTGTTGTGATCCACACAGTCAAAGGCTTGGCATACTTATTAAAGCAGAAGTAGATGTTTTTCTGGAACTCTCTCACTTTTTCAGTGATCCAACAGATGTTGGCAATTTGATCTCTGATACCTCTGCCTTTTCTAAATAAAGTTTGAGCGTCTGGAAGTTTATGGTTCATGTACTGTTGAAGCCTGGCTTGGAGAATTTTGAGTATTACTTTGCTAACGTGTGAGATGAGTGCAATTGTGAGGTAGTTTGAACATTCTTTGGCATTGCCTTTCTTTAGGATTAGAATGAAAACTGACCTTTTCCAGTTCTTTGGCCACTGCTGAGTTTTCCAGATTTGCTGGCATATTGAGTGCAGCACTAATAGCATCTTTTAGGATTTGAAACAGCTCCACTGGAATTCCAACACCTCCACTAGCTTTGTAGCGATGCTTCCTAAGGCCCACTTAACTTCACATTCCAGGATGTCTGGCTCTAGGTGAGTGATCACACCATCGTGGTTATCTGGGTCATGAAGATCTTTATTGTATAGTTCTGTGTATTCTTGCCACCTCTTCTTAATATCCTCTGCTTCTGTTAGGTCCAGACCATTTCTGTCCTTTATTGAGCCCATCTTTGCATGAAATGCTTCCTTGGTATCTCTAAGTTTCTTGAAGAGCTCTCTAGTCTTTCCCATTCTATTGTTTTCCTCTATTTCTTTGCATTGATCACTGAGGAAGGCTTTTTTATCTCTCCTTGCTGTTCTTTGGAACTCTGCATTCAAATGGGTATATCTTTCCTTTTCTCCTTTGTATTTCACTTCTCTTCTCTTCACAGCTATTTGTAAGGCCTCCTCAGACAACCATTTTGCCTTTTTGCCTTTCTTTTTCTTGAGGATGGTCTTGACCACTGCCTCCTGTACAATGTCATGAACCTTCATCCATAGCTCTTCAGGCACTCGGTCTATCAGATCTAATCCCTTGAATCTGTTTGTCACTTCCACTGTATAATCATAAGAGATTTGATTTAGGTCATACCTGAATGATCTAGTGGTTTCCCCTTCTTTCTTCAATTTAGGTCTGAATTTGGCAATAAGGAGTCCATGATCTGAGCCACAGTCAGCTCCTGGTCTTGTTTTTGCTTACTGTATAGAGTTTCTCCATCTTTGGCTGCAAAGAATATACTCAGCCTGATTTCAGTGTTGACCATCTGGTGATGTCCATATGTAGAGTCTTCTCTTGTGTTGTTGGAAAAAGGTGTTTATTATGACCAGTGCATTCTCTTCGCAGAACTCTACTAGCTTTTGCCCTGCTTCATTGTGTACTCCAAGGCCAAATTCGCCTGTTACTTCAGGTATTTCTTGAATTCCTACTTTTCCTACTCCCATAATATATATTATAAGATAACAGGATTAGTCAGAAAGTTTTCAAGGAGAAAATTTCCTCAAGCAGGATACATTGTTGTTATAGAATCCTTAGTACAGAGTTTAAACTGAGTTGTTTTGTTGTGTAATCATCAGCTCCAGGCTTAAAGGAAAACACACACACACACACACACATTTTATGTGACTAAGACTAAGGAATGTAAAAAAAAAAAAAAAAAAAAAAACCTTTATCTTTTTCTCCTCCTTGAGAACTCCAGACCCCTATCTCCTCCCTGGGGACCCTGGACTTCTTATCAACCTACCTAGAAATTAACTCCCTCAGATATACCACCTTGAAATTTTTACATATTTAATAATTTAGTCCCAAAATAAATGAAGCAAAACCTGAATTACTAGGGGAATAAACAAATCTATAAAAACAAGAGAAAGATGTAAATATACCTCACTCAGAAATTGAGAGAACAAGCAGACAAAAATCAGCAAGGATGTAGAAAATCTGAACAATGCTTGTAACAAGCCTGACCTAATTGACATATTTAGAACACTGCACCCAGCAACCAAAAATTCTACATTCTTTTCAAGCATCCTCAGAACACTTTAGCCATATGTTAAGCAAATCTCAACATAGTTCAAAGAATAGAAATCAAACTATCTTTAACCACAATGCAATTAAGCCAGGTATCAATAACAAAGAGATAACTAGAAGTCTCTGTATGTTCAGAAATTAAGAACCTCACTATCTAAATAACTAATGAGGAAATAATGATGAAAATTAGAATGTAGTTTAAATAACAATAAAAAATATTACATATTGAAACTTGGATTCAACTAAATTATTAATGTATCAGAAAAGAAGCTGAAAATCAATAAATTCTCAATCATGTTATACAAACTTTTCTTCTCAAAAAGCCTCCCTCTTCCTAATCTTCTGAGCCAGACTTCACACCTGCTAAATAAATTAACTTCTCCCCAGGGCTGAATCCATCATTTCCTGAATCCCATTTCTTTTTCTTTCTTAGTGGGCTTCCCAGCTGGTGCTAGTGGGAAAGAATCTGCCTCCAATGCAGGAGACGTAAGAGATGTGGGTTCAGTCCCTGGACTGGGAAGATCTCCTGGAGAAAGGCATGACAACCCACTCCAGTATTCTTGCCTACAGAAATCCCATGGACAGTGGAGCCTGGTGGGCTACAGTCCATAACACTTTTCTTTCTTAGCTTATGCCTTTATTTAGATGGTAGTGCATTCTCAAACAACTTTCTGAGAAAATATGATGGGAGATAATATTCCCTGGTTCTTAAAAGTATAAAAATAATTCTGTCCTCATGTTTGACTTGTCCAGGTATAGGACTTCAGGACAAAATTCTTTTTCTCTCAGAACATTTCCTGAAGACATTTCTTGATGAACTACCAGAGTACAATGTTACTGATGAGAAAGTTGATACTAGTCTTTTAAATACCTTTTTTCTTTCTTTCTTTCTTTCTCCACATCATGCAGCACGTGGAATCTTAGTTCCCTGGCCAGGGATCGAACCCATGCCCCCTGCATTGGAAGTGCAGATAACTATTGGACCACCAGAGAAGTCCCCAGGATGTTTCTTATTTCCTTGTACACATTCTGTTTTTGTTTCTTTTCTCTTCAAAAGCTTTTAGAAGCATCCTTGAGTTTTGAGTTTCACATTCATACGTCAAGATTTGGGTCAATTTGCACTGATTGTGTTGAAATACAATAGGCTCTTTCAATGCGGAGATTTTGCTCTTTGACTCTAAGAATTTGCTTCTATTATTTCTTGGGCCATTTTCTCTCCCCAATTTTATCTGTTTTCCTTTTGTAGGACTCATTATTAGTCAGATGTTGAACTTCCTCTATTGATCTGCCATGTAGATCATTTAATTTCTTTAAAGATTATTTCCATTTTTGTTTGGCTTTTTTTTTTGTTTACCTGAGTTGAGGGAATATGTAGGTGACTTGATTGTATTCAGTGTGGGGAATGAGGAAGAGGTTGACAAATCTACTCGCAATTTCAATTACTTCCTCTCTTTACAGCCCCACATACTACCACCCCCTCCAGTTATACTTGATGTCCTTGTTCCAGTGCCTGTTTTGCCTCTAAGTTTTCTTCTTCGTTGTAGTTTCTCCTTTTCTCTACCTCACCATATCACTCTTCACCTATTTTCAGAAAGTGTTGAAAATTTTCATTCTCTTCATTGAATAGAGATTATAATTTTTTTGAAAGTTTACAATTATCTTAAGGGGTTTTGGGAGAGAGGTGGTAAATCTATGTACTCCATCTCCTGTCTTGACTTGGAAGCTCAACCTTTGTTTCCTTACCTGTCTACCCACTGTAAGGCAGTGAACAAAGGGCTACCTTATGTTTTTTCATCTCTAGTTTTAGTGCCTGACACAAACATCCTAACCATCATTGTTTAAACAATTTTTGAATTGAATAGAATTGCCTACTGCATATTACGCATGTTCAGTCACCCTAGGACAATTGCTAAGTCCTTCAGTAACCTATAAAGATATGCCTACAATAACCTTTGTCCAAACTAAAGTTAGGATAAAATTTCTGACAAACTCCAGTGCCTTGAATAAGGACCACATAGGTGAATGTTTTAAATCTGAATGATCCTTCAGAAATCTGGGGCTCAGGGTTAACCTACTACTCTGTTAAATCTCCAGCATCTACTTATAAGAAACCCTTAGAGTGTTGCTTTTTTTTTTCTTGATGATGAATGAAGTTAGAAGAAATGTCACCTATCGCAATCCTGAGGCTATTAGGGATTTTCTAAGTTGAAAGCAAGAACGTCTCTTCAGAGTGAATAACTGCTTAGTATTGTTCCAGATGTTGCCACTCTTTTTCTGAGTTGATAAAGCCTCAGGATTTTGATCAATGAATTAGGAGGTTTTCTCTTTTATCAATGATTTAGAACCTGCCTGGTGGCTGATGAAAGAGTTTAATTCACAGAGAATTGATTTTCTAGGTATTCGACTCCCAGAAAGAATGATTGCTCATTTTTCTTCCTTTGTCTGAGCTGGCCAGTAACCTCGGAGAACCAGAGAAGCCCAGATTGAAAGCTTAGACTGGCAGTGTGTACTTAACTTGAAGAGACTTGGAGAAAGTACATCTTTGAATGTTCTGAGACACTAAAAGCTCAGTGAAAGTATTACAAATAAAGTCATGTGGGTCAGAATCTGTATCTCTGGCTGTGTCTCTTGGTATAGATATTCCACGGCAGAGTGGGAAAAGCAAGGGCTTTTGAGTCACGCAGGCTCATCTGACATTTCTACCTTCCAATCTGAGATTTGGAGAAGCTTCTTGACCTGTCTGAGCTTCACCTTCCTTACTTATGAGACGATTGAAGAAAACTAAATGAGAATGTGAATGTTAAAGCACTTATCCAGTGGCCAGTACATAGCAGTTGCTCAAGAAATGCTCATTCTCCTTTTCCGTTTGTGTCTCGGGTGAGAGCCAAAGAGCATCCCTGCGAAGCTATTCTCCTTGACAGAGGACCTGCTCGTGGTTCGCCCCTCTGCTCAGGTGATGGAAACTGATAACTCCTTAGGCAGATTCAACACTGCTTCTCCATTTTAAGGCACCCTCCCACTGCTCTTGCTCATGTTTCCCTCCCTGTTTTATCCTTCCTGCTTTCCCTCTTTCCCTCTCCTTCCCCACCAAGTCCCACATCATGTAATAAGAAAGGACATGGAAGACAGTGTAGAGTCAAGAGTAGGGAGTAAAAAGGGAAAGAAGAGAAGAGAATGATAACACTGCTCTAACTTTGTCCCAACATGGTTTTTTTCCCACCTCCCACCCTAAGGACTCTCATCTATGCCTTTTTCACAATTGTCATTCTAGGTTGGTGTTTTGTGATTCTTCATCTCCACCTCAGTTATCGCCTCTCTAACACTGCATATCCAACAGCCATTCAGTGCCTCCACTTCTGTGTCCATATGCTCTTTAAGAGCAATATTTTTAAACTGAACTCATCATTCTCCCACATGCCTGGTTTACCCACAACCCAGTTATCCTCCAGGACAATCTGTTTTAGTAGCACTGGTGTCCATTCAGCTGTCCAACAAGAAGCCTTCAAATTTCCTCTCTATCAATTACTGCATGCATCAATCATTAAACTTACCAAAGGTCACCTCCAGAAGGGTGGAATACTACTCACTGCTGAACAAACACCAATGGAAGAATGTTGGATCCCACCAAAAAAAGATACCCCATGCCTAAGGGCAAAGGAGAAAGCCCAGCAAGACAGTAGGAGGGTCTAAATCACATTAGAATCAAACCCCATACCTCAGAGCCAGCGATGCTCAGAGGTCTCAAACAAAACCTTGTGCATACCAGGAGACCCCACAGAAACTGAGCCAGACCTTCAAGTGTTTGAGTGTCTCCTGTGGAGATGTAGGTCAGCACTGGCCACTGCAGGGGCAGAGGCTCTGGGTGTAGCTGAGCTGGGTGTGACATAAGCCCTCTTGGAGAAAGTCACCATTAACCCCACCATAGAGCCACCAGAACTTACACAGGACTGGGGAAACAGACTCTTGGAGGGCACAAACAAAACCTTGTGTGCACCAGGACCCAGGAGAAAGGAGTAGTGACCCCACAAGAGACTGACTCAGACTTGCCTGTGAGCGTCCAAGAGTCTCTGGTGGAGGCATGGGTTGGTGGTGGCCTCCTGCAGGGTAAGGGGTGCTGAGGGTGGCAGTACATGCATGCGGCCTTTTGAAGGAGGTCACCATTATCTTCATTACCTCCACCATAATTTGGTTTCAGGTCAACAATAGGGAGGGAACACAGCTACACTCATCAACAGAAAATTGGATTAAAGATTTACTGAGCATGGGCCCATCCATCAGAACAAGACCCAGTTTCCCCCTCAGTCAGTCTCTCTCATCAGGAAGCTTCCATAAGCCTCTTATCCTTATCCCTCGGAGGTCAGACAGAATGAAAATCACAATCACAGAAAACTAATCAAAATAATCAGATAGACCACAGCCTTGTCTAACTCAATGAAACTATGAGCCATGCCATGTAGGGCCACCCAAGATGGACAGGTCATGGTGGAAAGTTCTGACAAAATGTGGTCCACTGGAGAAGGGAAGGCAAACCACTTCAGTATTCTTGTCTTGAAAACCCCATGAACAGTATGAAATGGCAAAAAGATATGACACTGAAAGATGAACTCCCTAGGTCAGCAGGTGCTCAATATGCTACTGAAGAAGAATGGAGAAATAACTCCAGAAAGAAGGAAGAGACAGTGTCAAAGTGAAAACAATGCCCAACTGTGGATGTGAGTGGTGATGGAAGTAAAGTCCAAAGCTGTAAAGAACAATATTGCATAGGAACCTGGAATGTTCAAGATACATGAAGCAAGGTAAATTATAAGTGGTCAAACAGGAAGTGGCAAGAGTGAACACTGACATTTTAGGAATAAGTGAACTAAAATTGGCTGGAATGGGCAAATTTAACTGAGATGATCATTATATATACTACTGTGGGCAAGAATCCCTTAGAAGAAATGGAGTAGCCATCATAGCCAACAAAAGAGTCTGAAATGCAGTACTTGGGTGCAGTCTCAAAAACAACAGACTGATATCTATTCATTTCCAAGGCAACCCATTCAGTATCACAGTAATCTAAGTCTATGCCCCAACCAGTAATGCTGAAGAAGCTGAGGTTAAACAGTTCTAGGAAGACCTACAAGACCTTCTACAATTAACACCCAAAAAAGATGTCTTTTTCATCATAGGGGACTGGAATGCAAAAGTAGGAAGTCAAGAGATACCTGGAGTAACAGGTAAATTTGGCCTTGGAGCACAGAATGAAACAGCTTCTGCCAAGTCACTTCAGTCGTGTCTGACTCTGTGCGACCCCATAAACGGCAGCCCACCAGGCTCCCCCGTCCCTGGGATTCTCCAGGCAAGAACACTGGAGTGGGTTGCATTTCCTTCTCCAATGCATGAAAGTGAAAAGTGCAAGTGAAGTTGCTCAGTCGTGTCCTACCCTTAGTGACCCCATGGACTGCAGCCTATCAGGCTCCTATGTCCATGGGATTTTCCAGGCGAGAGTACTGGAGTGCGGTGCCATTGCCTTCTCCAGAATTAAACAGAGCAAAGGTTAATAGAGATTTGCCAAGAGAATGCACTGGTCATAGCAAACACCCTCTTCCAACAACATAAGAAAAGACTCTACACATGGACATCACCAGATGGTCAATACAGAAATCAGATTGATTATATTCTTTGCAGCCAAAGATGGAGAAACTCTATACAGTTAGCAAAAATAAGACCAGGACCTGACTGTAGCTCAGATCATGAACTCCTTATTGCCAAATTCAAACTTAAATTGAAGAAATTAGGGGAAACCACTAGACCATTCAGATATGACCTAAATCAAATCCCTTACAATTGTACAGTGGAAGTGACAAAGAGATTCACAGGATTAGATCTGATAGACAGAGTACCTGATGAACTATGGACAGAGGTTCGTGACATTGTACAGGAGACAGGGATCAAGACCATCCCCAAGGAAAAGAAATGCAAAAAAGCTGAGCACTGAAGAACTGGTAGTTTTGAACTGTGGGGTTGGAGAAGAATTTTGAGAGTCCCTTGGACTGCAAGGAGATCCAAACAGTCAATCCTAAAGGAAATCAGTCCTGAATATTCATTGGAAGGACTGATGCTGAAGCTGAAACTCCAATACTTTGGCCACCTGATGCGAAGAACTGATTCATTGGAAAAGACCCTGATGCTGGGAATGATTGAAGGCAGGAGAAGGGGACAACAGAGGATGAAATGGTTGGATGGCCTCACCAACACGATGGACATGAGCTTGAGTAGGCTCTGGAAGTTGATGATGGATAGGGAGGCCTGGCATGCTGCAGTCCATGCAATTGCAAAGAGTCAGACACGATTGAGCAACTGAGCTGAACTGACCTCCCCTAGGCTCTTATTGTTCACATATTGTCTCCTGTATCTCCTCTTCAAGTCTCATTTTCCCCATGATTTCTGTCTTTTTGTAGTTTTGATGTGTCGGCTAAGATATTTCTTTCACTTGAACGTCTAGGCATTAATACTGTTGAACACAGTGATCATCCCCTTCTTAATTTTTAAATTTAAAAATTATAGGTATTGTTTGGTTTTATTTGTTTATTTTCTGGTTCCAGAAGATCTTTTTTGTTTGTTTTTATAAGGTTGTATGGCTGTCCTTAAGTAGTTGTATTGTTTTTCAAGTAAGATCCAATATCTCCTCTAGTAGTTTTATTCCGAAGGAGTCACCTCTCTGAGCATTCTGCTTAGTATTGCTCTCTGGGGCTGTGGAGAACCCCCTGGGTTCGTTGGATTTTTCTTTGTGAGTGCTTGGCTAAACTATCAAGAATGGCAATGAACTCTGCCAATGAACTCAGAAACACTGGAAAGCACAGCAGTTTCTGACCAAGATAATGGGTTGTCTCCCCCTTGCTGAAACCTGTAGTTGATTATCTCCACAGTTCATCTCCTAGGCAACAAAGACCACAGCTCTCAGAGATGGAGGAGCCCAGCCCATGTTGCAGTTCTACCTCAGCTCCTTGAGAGCACGTAGGCCACTAGGCGCTCCTAGGACCACATGGGGCAGGCACTACCCTCTATGGGCAGTAGGTCTCTATGGTTTAATCTACCTTTAATAACTCTACTTTTTGCCACGTGGTTTTTTCCTCAGCTCCAGGCTTCTCTCTTGCCCAGAAGGCTGAACACTCTTCCCAGAATACTGTACCTCCAGTTGGTTGCTGGATTCAAATGAGAGAAGAAAGGAAGTAGGACACTTGCTCTCGCCACCATCTTTCTAGGATTCCCTCTGCCTGTCTCCCAGCCACGGCCATGTACCTGGACCAAGCACTGTCGTCTCTTGCCTGACCTACTGCCTCCTACATGTTTCTGCTCATGCCTTCCTACAGTCCATACTGCCCACACCTCATCAACTCGTTAACAAAGAGAAACAAAATTTTTCTTAAACAGAAAAATCTGTTCATCTTAATTCTCATACTTAATTTAAAGTCTTTTAGCAACTTCCCAAGGCTCCTGCAATAGAGACCAACACCTCTGACATAACCTACCAGGTTCTGCTTCTCAGAAACCCATCTAGTAATGGGTTAACCCATCTAAGTGGCCTCTTTCCTAGAAGTATCAACAATGGCCCCAGAATCAGAGTACCTGGTTCTAGTCTTATTTCCAATATTAGCCAAAGGAGTGTCATTGACCAAACGACTTCATCTCTCTCGATTTCTGCTTCCTCATCTAAAAAATGGTGATAAACTCTACCCTGCCTACTTCACAGGGTTTAGTGAGCCTCTAATAAGAAAATATCTGTCAGTGTATGTTTTGTAAACAGAAAAGTCATAAAAATTGAGCTTTCCAAATAATTGGTGTGATTTGAGGGAAGCTATCATCTTAGAACACAACCTCTACCAGCTTGTCACTAATGCCTGTAACTTCCACAATGAGAGGAGCCCCCTGGGACTGGGGCAGTATGACTCCAGCAAGCCGCTGTTAAAAGGCACATGAGGGATTTCCCTGGAAGCCCAGCGATTAAGACTCCACACGTCCACTGCAGGGGATGCAGGTTCCATTCCTGGTGAGGGAACTAAGATCCCGCATGCCGCATGGACAAAAAAAAAAAATAGAAAATAAAATTTCTTAAATGGAATAAAAATGAAAATATAACAAAATAAATAGTTATTTTTAAAAAGATTCATGATAGAGGAGAAGGAAAGGAAAAGGAGAAAGCATGGAGTCATTAAAATTCACTGTAATGGAGGAGTCTCAAGAAATTATTGCTCAGATTGGCTAATTCTCTGAGGATAAGAAATGGGAAAGGTAAGGTGTAATGAGTGAGAGAAGTGGGGGGAAGGTTCAAGGTGATAGCCACAGAGGGAGCCCCTGGTAAGCACAGTACTGGTATTCCCTGACCAGTGCCATAGCAGCAGAAAGGGCAGCTTTCTTCATCCTTGAGCAATGCTTGTCTTTCTGTTAATTTTGTTTTCAGAAGTTATTTCTTCCTTTCAAACAATTGTCTTCCTCTCCATCAGGCAAAATATTTCATGTATGAAGGACAAAATTGAGGAAAAACCATTCCAATCCCTGGTTTCCCTTCAACCAAGAATGCTACATAATATTTTATCCTTGTATTTCATTTAATGTAAGATACTATCAATTATAAGATACTATAATTTTATGTAATACTAAGAGAGAAAAATTGTTTCCAGTTTAAACTATGACATAATATTGATTACTAAGACTTATCGTGGTTTCAGAGATGATAAATGTGAAAAAAAATGTACATCTTAAAATCCATGAAGTATAACACTTATATATCAATGGGGTCCATATTTCTGGTCTTCTGCCACTGTCTGACATAATCCCATCTATCTGCTGGATTGGTGATTACAATATGAAATTTTACTACACTCAGAAAATCGTTAATTGCTACCAAGGACTTTTTGATAGAGGAGCTACCCTGCATCCAAGGTAAGGAGCAGTGGCTGTGCTTTGCTGGAGCAGCCTTGAAGAGATATCCCACGTCCAAGTTAAAAGAAACCGAAGTAAGACAGGAGGCACTGAGAGAGGGCATCAGAGGGCAGATGGACTGAAACCACAATCACAGACAACCAGCCAATCTGCTCACATGGACCACAGCCTTGTCTAACTCAATGAAACTAAGCCATGCCATGTGGGAACACCCAAGATGGATGGGTCATGGTGGAGAGGTCTGACAGAATGTGGTCCACTGGAGAAGAGAATGGCAAACCACTTCAGTATTCTTACCTTGAGAACCCCATGCTGCTGCTGCTGCTGCTGCTGCTACTGCTAAGTCACTTCAGCCGTGTCTGACTCGGTGCGACCCCATAGATGGCAGGTTCCCCCATCCCTGGGGTTCTCAAGGCAAGAACACTGGAGTAGGCTGCCATTTCCTTTTCCAATGCATGAAAGTAAAAAGTGAAAGTGAAGTCACTCAGTCGTATCCGACTCTTAGCGACCCTATGGACTGCAGCCCACCAGGCTCCTCTGTCCATGGGATTTTCCAGGCAAGAGTACTGGAGTGGGGTGCCATTGCCGTCTCCAAGAACCCCATGAACAGTAATGAAAAGTCAAAAAGATAGGTCACTGACAGATGAACTCCCCAGGTCAGTAGGTGCCCAATATGCTACTGGAGATCAGTGGAGAAATAACTCCAGAAAGAATGAAGGGATGGAGCCAAAGCAAAAACAACACCCAATTGTGGATGGGACTGGTGATAGAAGCAAGGTTCCATGCTGTAAAGAGCAATATTGCATAGGAACCTGGAATGTTAGGGCTGGATCAAAGCAAATTGGAAGTGGTCAACAGGAGATGGCAAGAGTGAACATTGACATTCTAGGAATCAGCAAACTAAGATGGACTGGAATGGTTGAATTTAATTCAGATGACCATTATATCTACTACTGCGGACAGGAATCCCTTAGAAGAAATGGAGTAGCCATCATAATCAATAAAAGAGTCTAAAATGCAGTAGTTGGATGCAATCTCAAAAACAACAGAATGATCTCTGTTCATTTTGAAGGAAAACCACTCAATATCAGGGTAATCCAAGTCTATGCCCCGACCAGCAACACTGAAGAAGCTGAAGCTGAATGGTTCTATGAAGACCTTCTAGAACTAACACCCAAGAAAGATGTCATTTTCATTATAGCCGACTGGAATGCAAAAGTAGGAAGTCAAGAAATACTAGGAGTAATAGGCAAATTTGGCCTTGGAGTACAGAAGGAAGCAGGGCAAAGGCTAATAGAATTCTGCCAACAGAACGCACTGGTCATAGCAAACACCCTCTTCCAACAACACAAGAGAACACTCTACACATGAACATCACCAGAAGGTCAACACAGAAATCAGATTGATATTATTCTTTGCAGTCAAAGTTGGAGAAGCTCTATACAGTCAACAAAAACAAGACCGGGAGCTGACTCAGATCATGAACTCCTTATTGCCAAATTCAGACTTGAAGAAAGTGGGGAAAACCACTAGACCATTCAGGTATGACCTAAATCAAATCCCTTATGACTATACAGTGGAAGTAAGAAATAGACTTAAGGGACTAGATCTGATAGAGTGTCTGATGAACTATGGACAGAGGTTAATGACATTGTTCAGGAGACAGGAATTAAGACAATCCCCAAGAAAAAGAAATGCAAAATAGCAAAATGGCTGTCTGAGGAGGCCTTAGAAATAGCTGTGAAAAGAAGAGAAATGAAAAGCAAAGAAGAAAAGGAAAGATATAACCATCTGAATGCAGAGTTCCAAAGAATAGCTAGGAGAGATAAGAAAGCCTTCCTCAGCGATCAATGCAAAGAAATAGAGGAAAATAACAGAACAGAAAGATTAGAGATCTCTTCAAGAAAATTAGAGATACCAAGGGGACATTTCATGCAGAGATGGGCTCAATAAAGGACAGAAATGGTATGGACCTATCAGAAGCAGAAGATATTAAGAAGAGGTGGCAAGAATACACAGAAGAACTTTACAAAAAAGATCTTCATGATCCAGATAATCACCAGAGCCAGACATCCTGGAATGTGAAGTCAAGTGCACCTTAGGAAGCATCGCTATGAACAAAGCTAGTGGAGGTGATGGAATTCCAGTTGAGCTATTTCAAATCCTGAAAGATGATGCTATTAGTGCTGCAGTCAGTATGCCAGCAAATTTGGAAAACTCAGCAGTGGCCAAAAAACTGGAAAAGGTCAGTTTTCATTCCAATCCCAAAGAAAGGCAATGCCAAAGAATGCTCAAACTACCACACAATTGCACTCATCTCACACGATAGTAAAGTAACACTCAAAATTCTCCAAGCCAGGCTTCAGCAATACGTGAACTGTGAACTCCCAAATGGTCAAGCTTGTTTTAGAAAAGACAGAGGAACCAGAGATCAAATTGCCAAAATCCTCTGGATCATTGAAAAAGCAAGAGAGTTCCAGAAAAACATCTATTTCTGCTTTATTGACTATGCTAAAGCCTTTGACTGTGTGGATCACAAGAAACTGTGGAAAATTCTGAAAGAGATGGGAATACCAGACCACCTGACCTGCCTCTTGAGAAACCTGTATGCAGGTCAGGAAGCAACAGTTAGAACTGTACATGGAACAACAGACTGACTCCAAATAGGAAAAAGAGTATGTCAAGGCTGTATATTATCACTCTGCTTATTTAACTTGTATGCAGAGTACATCATGAGAAATGCTGGGCAGGAGAAAGCACAAGCTGGAATCAAGATTGCTGGGAGAAATATCAATAACCTCAGATATGCAGATGATACCACCCTTATGGCAGAAAGTGAAGAAGAACTGAAGAGCCTCTTGATGAAAGGGAGAGGAGAGTGAAAAAATTGGCTTAGCGCTCAACATTCAGAAAACTATGATCATGGCATCCAGTCCCATCACTTCATGGCTAATAGATGGGGAAATAGTGAGAAACTTTATTTTTCCCGGATCCAAAATCACTGTAGATGGTGACTGCAGCCATGAAATTAAAAAACACTTACTCCTTGGGAGGAAATTTATGACCAACATAGATAGCATATTAAAAAGCAGAGACATCACTTTGTCAACAAAGGTCCGTCTAGTCAATGCTATAGTCTTTCCAGTGGTCATGTATGGATGTGAGAGTTGGACTGTGAAGAAGGCTGAGCGCTGAAGAATTGATGCGTTTGAACTGTGGTGTTGGAGAAGACTCTTGAGAGTCCCTTGGACTGCAAGGAGATCCAACCAGTCCATTCTAAAGCAGATCAGTCCTGGGTGTTCATTGGAAGGACTGATGTTGAAGCTGAAACTCCAATACTTTGGCCACCTGATGCAAAGAGCTGACTCATTGGAAAAGGCCCTGATGCTAGGAAAGATTGAGGGCAGGAGGAGAAGGGGACAACAACGGATGAGATGGTTCAGTGGCATCATGGACTCGATGGACATGGGTTTGGGTGTACTCTGGGAGTTGGTGATGGACAGGGAGGCCTGGCGTGCTGCAGTTCATGGGGTCACAAAGAGTCGGACATGACTGAGTGACTGAGCTGAACTGAACTGAACTGATGGTGATGGTAAATTAACCTTCAGTTTCTCATGGAGTATAGTGTGGGAAATTTTACATACATAGTAGATAAAGAGTTGGGCATGACTGAGTGACTAAGCTAAGCACAGCAACACAACAGATACAAAGGATTTTTTTGAGGTTGAGTTCATTTATAATACTATGTTAGTTTCAGATGTACAGCATAGTGTTTCAAAACTTTTATAGATTAATTTCTTTTATAGTTATTATAAAATATTGGCTATATTTCCTAATATAGATCATTGTAGCTAATTTATTTTTCACATGTTAATAGTAGTTTATACCTTTTAATCTCTGATCCCTGTCTTACCCCTTTCCCCTTTCCTCTCTCCTGCTGGTAACGACTAGTTTGTTTTCTATACCTTGTGGGTGTATTTTCTATACCCTGTCTGTGGGATTTTTTTCTTATATTCACTAGTTTGCTTTATTTTTAGGTTCCCCACAGAAGTGATAACATACAGTATTTGTCTTTCTTTGCCTGACTTATTTCATTAAGCATAATACCCTCTAGTTCCATCAAAAGATTTTTTAAAGGATACACATGGTTTTATTCCCAGCCCCAAGAAACAGATTTAGTTCTGACCACTAGTTTTCAAACTGATGCTCAGAGTTCAACTGTAGGCCCAAAGGGCCCTCCCAGGAACCCTGAGAACAATAGGCATCCTCAGACCCCACATGAAATCTTACAGAGAACCCACCTCATTCCCCAGACCCCAGAGACCTCCTCACCAATCACCATAAAGGACAAACTCCATCATTCCAAAGGACACCAAAACCATAGGACATTCAGTTCACATAGCCTTCATTAAATAATGCCTATAAGCCCAGCACCAAGTAATATTATTAGAGGCAAAAAGGAAGTTGACCACCCAGACCCTGCCCTACTCTTCCTGGAAATCCCAAAATAGATAGTAGGTTCTTAGCACATGGTGAAGTCAGGGTATTCCCTGGAAAAAGCCAATAAGACCCCCATAGTCTATATGGTGTGAGGGGATGCATCATTACTTTGGTGAGTTCACCCAGAGTCTGAGTTCTGGCCCTGGAAAGTTTCATCTCTCTAGAGATTTATCTCTCAGGATCAGACTCATTAAACAGGACTGATATATAAAATCAGAATGTAAGTTAATTCACTTAACAAGAAGAATGAAAGCTGCTCCATGGACTCAAATACTTCAGTTCCCAGGTCTATATGAGACACCAGTCCACAGATGGAGTTATTGGGTGATCCTGGAAGCAGGATAAGAGGTGGGTAGTACAGGACCAAATGTGTAGGGGCAGCAGGTTAAAGTTGCCGTGAGGCACCTACCTCCACAGCAGGTTCTCACCCATTTGACTGAAAATGCAACGAACTCATTGCCTGCAGCTGTTCCTTATATCTCCACATTAGACACAGCTTTGCTTAATGGGATCAGAATAAGCAAAATCCTATGGCTAAGGCACCTGTCTCTACTCCCTGGATGAACATTGTTCCAAGATTTGCCTTTTATTTTTATTCTGAGGCTAACAAGCCCCTTCTTTCTTTAGATATAATAATTTTTTCCACCAGGTCTTATTCTGACCTGAGAGCCATTCTGTCTCCCTAAGTCAAATTCATTTTACTACTCATTCAATAAGATCTAACTGAGCAACTACTATGTGCCAGTATTCCAGGCACTATGGTAGGCACTGGGACAGAAGTGTAAGCAAGTGTGATAAGTGTCACAACAGAGGAAGTCCAGATAGACAAGGAACACATGGGAGAGATTCTGGAATAGACTCTGGGATGGGACGTTGTCCCAGAAAGCTGACTGGAGAGTTACCTAGAGAAGGCTGAAGGACATACAAGGAAGAGAGAAGCACAGGAAGAGAGGCTGGCCTGCAATTCAGTTGCAGCTGATGGTTCAGTGGTCCTCTAGGGAACTCTGAATTGAGCTAGCCCTTCAGAAAGCTCCTAAATAGCTCTCCTTTCTCCAACTTCATGTCCTGTGCCCTTGACTCAGGACCTCAGGATTCAGTCCCAAGGGTAGCCTTCCAGCTCCTGCTGGTGCATATTAGCCAGATTCTGTGGCCACTTCAGCAGATGATCCCTCTCCTCCTTAGTGGGCCTAGCTTATCTTCAGTCCTGTGGGGATTTAGCCCATGTGATTGATCTAATTGCCAGGAGAGGAGACAGAGGTAGACCCTGAGAGAAACAAGCATCACCTTGTAAGACACCTGCCTCAGTGGAAGCCTCCACACAATCTTCGGAACCTGCCTCCAATGGGGAGTAGGCCCTGTCTATGGATATCCAATAGCTCTGAGAAAATCTGTAAGTTCAATGTTCTCAACTGCACATACTCAGATATCCTAGTCTCAAGACTTAGGGTCCCATTTCTTCTCTATTAGAACCCTGATTTGAGCAAAGAAGACTTGGTAGGGTGAGATTCAACTTTCTCTGCAGGTCTGCTCCTTCTACAATTGAGTCCTGAGCCTGATTCTGCACACTTCCTGGCCCAACGAAGAGATTCAGTTCAATTCAGTTCAGTTCAGTCGCTCAGTCATGTCAGACTCTTTGTGACCCCATGAACCATAGCGCACCAGGCCTCCCTGTCCATCACCAACTCCCAGAGTCCACCCAAACTCATGTCCATTGAGTCGGTGAGGCCATCCAGCCATCTCATCATCTGTCGCCCCCTTCTCCTTCTACCTTCAATCTTTCCCAGCATCAGGGTCTTTTCCAATGAGTCATCTTTTCTCATCAGGTGGCCAAAATATTGGAATTTCAGCTTCAACATCAGTCCTTCCAATGAACACCCAGGACTGATCTGCTTTAGGATGGACTGGTTGGATCTCCTTGCAGTCCAAGGGACTCTCAAGAATCTTCTCCAACACCACAGTTCAAAAGCATCAATTCTTCAGTGCTCAGCTTTCTTTATAGTCCAACTCTCACAACCATACATGACCACAGGAAAAACTATAGCATTGACTAAACGGACCTTTGTTGGCAAAGTAATGTCTCTGCTTTTGAATATACTATCTAGGTTGGTCATAACTTTCCTTCCAAGGTGTAAGCGTCTTTTAATTTCATGGCTGCAGTCACCATCTACAGTGATTTTGGAGCCCAGAAAAATAAAGTCTTTCATTGTTTCTATTGTTTCCCCATCTATTTGCCATGAAGCGATGGGACCAGATGCCATGATCTTCGTTTTCTGAATGTTGAGCGCTAAGCCAACTTTTTCACTCTCCTCTTTCACTTTCATCAAGAGGCTTTTTAGTTCTTCTTCACTTTCTGCCGTAAGGGTGGTGTCATCTGCATATCTGAGGTTATTTTTATTTTTCCCAGCAATCTTGATTCCAGCTTGTGCTTCCTCCAGCCCAGCATTGCTTGTGATGTACTCTGCATATAAGTTAAATAAACAGAGTTACAATATACAGCCTTGATGTTCTCCTTTTCCTATTTGGAGCCAGTCAGTTGTTCCATGTCCAGTTCTAACTGTTGCCTCCTGAACTGCATACAGGTTTCTCAAGAGGCAGGTCAGGTGGTCTGATATTCCCATCTCTTTCAGAATTTTCCACAGTTTCTTGTGATCCACACAGTCAAAGGCTTTGGCATAGTCAATAAAGCATAAATAGATGTTTTTCTGGAACTCTCTTGCATTTTCAATGATCCAGAGGATGTTGGCAATTTGATCTCTGGTTCCTTTGCCTTTTTGAAAACCAGCTTGAACATCTGGAAGTTCACAGCAGAGATTAGGATTTCTTAATGCTGCCAAGGAGGCTTTGGATTTCATATTTCATCCAGAATTGATCATTAATTCTACTCTACTCTATGCCTATCATCATCTCTCAGTGACATTCAATGACAATCAGTAACTGCCACCAATTCCATGATCCTCTTAGGTACATTTTCCTCATACCTCTCCAGTGCCTAAGCTATAGTAAGCCCCCTGCGTATGATCCTTGAGGTTGCAAACTTTCAACGACGTGTGCGTGTGTTCACATGCCCAATCACATAAGTTAGTTCAGGTGTCTGGCATACCTTGTCACGTGTGCATCCTCTACAAGTGGTCATGCTTTTGTGCACTTTACTGTACAGCACCAGATACAGTACAGTAATACAGTATCTTTATTTCAACCTCAGGATATCCAGAAACAACCTTAAAAGCAGCAGTTTATAGCTGATTGTGTTAGCTGGGTACCTAGGCTGACTTTGTTGGACGTAGGAACAAATTGGACCTATGAACATACTCTTCTCATTCACATGTAGGGTACTTACTGTATTACAGGAGCCAGTGCATCCCCTTCCACTAGTGTCCTAGCCCAGTCAACAACTGACCTGCTACATACATCAGGGGCTGTCTTGACTCCATCTACTACCAGTGTTGAGGTTCTGATTGCCAGATGACTGGTGAATGAGACCTCTAAGTTCACATTTTAGCATCTCCTTCCCAGGACCACTCCTGACACCAGCTGTCTTGGCTGGGATTTCTGGGAAATCGACCAAAATAGTTGTACAGAAAGTTGACTGGAGGGTCCTCTCAGAAGACATCCCTGTGAGAAAGTGAGGAAGGCAGGATTGGAGAAGCTGGCCTGCAAAGAGGGTGCAACCGAGGCTCCAGACAAATTTATGAGGAACTCTGGTGCTGAGATGGCCTTGTGAAGTGGACCCAAACTGAGGCAAGGGAGCTAAGCCTTGGTATCTCTGAAATCAGCTAGTCTTTGGCTGTGACTGCACCCCCTGTGAAGGGGCGTGACCTTGGGGAGGCAGTACCCCATGGCCCAGAACAAATCTCAGTGAGAGCTGCAGCAGCTGCTGACATTTCCAACAAATATGGATGCACATGCTAACCAGGGAAAGAGGGTCTGGAGCCCCAGGGTCCACCACGAAGAGATATGGGACCCACTCAAGAGAAGGGGTGAAAAAGTCAAAAGGGAAGGAAGTAGTAGAAGGAAGAGGGGAAGTGCCTCGGGCAGAGGGAGGAACAGGAGCCAGACAGGGACAGAGAATGACGTCTGATGAGGCTGGAGCGCTGGGGGAGTGCTGCGGGAGGGTGCCTGATGAGGCTGGAGAGGGAGACAGCAGGCTCCTTTTTCATATGGAGGAGAGCAGCAGGCATGGTGTGCACAGGGCATGACGCACTCATTCCACTCTTTAACCTTTCAGAGAGGACTCTTGTTTCTCTCATTTCTAAGTTTTTGTGGAAGTGAGTCACTATTACCCCGTGTTCACCCAAGAGTCCCTTTGAGGAATTAAGGCTCATGGACAAAAAACAAGAAGAGTTTAACACCCAGCAATCTAGATGAAATGCTCGGGATGGATGGAATGCCCTAGGAACATGCCATGTAACACACTCCTGCTGCTCTGTGCTGTTTTCTGTGGGAGAAGCTGCAATTCTTCCCCTGCCTTAGTACATCCAGTTATAGCTGATGTCAGAAAGCAGAGGAGAGAATTTACCCTAGCTTCCCAGCAACCACATGGGGCAGAAATTAGCATGCTTCATGAAGAAAGTATGACATGTGAGGCTGCCAATCAACAGATTAGGTTATGTGGAAGAAGCAGCTGGACAGGAAGATGGGTGGGTATCAATTCAAGGGTGTGCTCTGCGTGGTGCTTTGGGAAAATCCCTGTACCTCCCAGGACTCTAGAGAGCAGGGCTAGGTTCAGTCCTCTCAGTTCAGCAGTCCTTTGATTCTATATTTCTTAATAAATACCTTGTAATGCACTTAATGAAAGCAAGACATCACCCTTTGATGACCAAATCCATCTTGAGTCTATCTTTCTTTTGGGCAAGGTTTTTGGTAGTAAGAGGAAAAAGCAGGTGGCCTATGGGAGCTTGTGAGAATTTCTTCCCCTCTAGACACAGTGATCAATGAACCAAAAAGGCATGTAACCCTCCAGTTTAAGGTTTCCTCCTGAATGGTAGGTTCACTGACTTTTCACTGGAGTGTCCCATCCCACACAAGGAGAGTTCAAACATCCTTGGCTTCAACTCTTATCTAGCAATTAGCAGGCACACTGCCCTTTCTAATTCCTAATCTAATCTTCCCTGGTGCTTTCTCCGTGCTCTCCTCACTTTAACCCCGCCTTGCAGCGCAGGTTACTTGATTCACAAAATTACTGCATTCCCAGCCCAGGCAAACACGGTTGAGGGCTTTATCTAAGCAATGGGTAGAAAGACAAATACGACATTACAGAGTTAACTTTGTACAGACAGCAAAGACCAATCTATTATTTATAACCATGAAGAACTCTATTAATTCCCTGTCCTCAAATAGAGCAAATCTATGCCTTAAACCAGTCGGTTCTCTTAACAGTCGTTAGTTTAAGATTGGCTTACTGCACTAGGCACCAATGCACATTAGTGGCTTACACATATTATTTATTTAACCAATGTATTTCATTAATGGGTTAACCTAACTACGTATGAAAACATAGCTTATCTACTTAGCAGGTGTGCACTTGCATCAAATATTCATTTTCAATAGTAAATATGCTGTATAAGAACCCAACAGCCTCCCACAGTGATCACGTAATTCTGGACCATCAGCAGTGGCAGCAGCTGGCAGCATCTTTTGGTCAAGCTGCCCAAGGGGCTCCCAAATGGAGGATACTCCCTAAGGTGTTAGTAGGCATCATTTCACCTGTCAACAAGCACCTGATGGGCATCTGCTCTGTGCCCCAGACTGTGCACAGGGGAGAGATGCGGTGGGAGGCATTGGGAGGCAGTGGAACCTTCCTGGAAGCTCCAAGTCTAGCTCCAGTCCCGCTGTTGACTCTCATGAGCCATATAAGCTTTGGCAAAACATTTCATCTCTGTGAGCTTTAATTTCCTCCCATAAAGAACAAAGCTACTTATAGCACTGTCATGAGGCTCAATGACCATAGTGAGGTGAAGGTGCTGAAAATCATCCTCAAAGAGGAGTCATTCTGGCTACTGCTGTTGTTGTTAGGCATAAAACAATTTCTGCTCTTTTGATTTTCTATTCTCAATTACAAATTTTCCCATGAAAAAACTGAGACTGTTTATTCATCTCCGATCAGTGCTTGCCACATCTCTGAGCCTCCACAATTGTTGGGTAAATGAGTCTCTTCCTTATGAGTAATCATTTGTTTCATTTGTAATTATTAAATAAATTTTAAGTAAAATAATTATAATTAATACAAATGATAACTGGTAACAGATAGATCATTTGACACAATTAAAGGCAAACAAGATATTACAATGCACATACATGCATTCATTCAATAAATACTTACCAAAGTCCATGTTAAGTTCTAAGCCCTGTTCTAGGTGCTGGGGCAAAAATGAGAACAAGACACACACGGTTCCTATCCTAACAGCAGGGCCCTTATAAAAGAGGAAGACGAACAAGAAATAAATATGCAAATATCAAGATAATTGCAGGACTTCCTGGTCCAGTGGTTAGGAGTCCACCTGCCAATGCACCTGGTCCAGGAAGATACCACATGCATCGGAGCAGCTAACCCCATGCACCACAAATGCTGAGCCCACATTCTAGAACTCAGATGCTGCAACTATGGTGCCTATGCACTGCAACTACTGAAGCCTACGTGCCTAGAGACCATGTTCCGCAGTAAGAGAAACCACTGCGATGAGAAGCCTGCACACTGCAATGAAGAGTAGCCCCACTCACTGCAACCTGAGAAAGCCTGCACACAGCAGTGAAGATGCAGTACAGCCAAAATTTAAATAAATTTTAAAATTAAAAATGATAATTGCAAAGAGTTGTAATGGAGGGAAGGCATGGCTACATTAGAGTGACTTCTCAGAGGGAACAATTTTGGGACTGGACTGGAATTTTAAAAGGGAGCTTGGCCCCTGAAGTTCTGATATCAATTTTCTAGGCAGAAGGAGCAGCCTTAAATGGGGGTGGGTTGTTACATTCAAGATATAAACCACAACCCAGGGTAGAAGTAGAAGAAACAAAGAATGGTATGCAAGGAGAATCTGTAGCATGTTGAGCTATAGCCAGCACTTGGGATATTAATTTAAGAGAAGGGGAAGTGAGCAGAAGTTTACAAGTAGAGAAGAGATGAACCACTTTACATTTTCAGAATTTCTGTCTGGTTATCGTGCAGAGAAAGATTTGTAGGAGGAAAGAGGCTATTTCCATAAGCCAGAGTTTCAGTTTGGGTTCCCCAGAAGCAAACCCTAAGACAAGAGCTCAAGTGCAATTCATTTATTTAGGAGATGAAGGGAACTCCTTGGTAGAAGTGTGGGGAAGGAATACAAAGCAAAAGCAAGCCACAAAAGGTATTTTATTAAGCCGGTTGCCATAGTGAGTGACTGGAGCTTAATGCTGCAGAGAAACTTGGGGAAATGCTTCAATACACACCGAATAGTCCTACCTCAGAGGTGAGAGAGTCGGGGTATTTATGCACCAACTCCCAAATTGAGGTTGCTGTTAGGAGATAGCAATTGTTATATCCACAGCCCTGCCTGTCCATAGCAGGTGTGCAGAGTGACCATTCAAGATTGGAGGAGGACAGGTTTGCTCATTGAGATGCAAAATCCAAGGGAGATGAGTGGGCACCAACATCACCTGCTACATGAGGTTAGATATAACGATGACTTGAAATAAGAGACAATGGTGGAGAAGGGGATGAACTTGCAGCCAAACTGGCAAGGCTTGCCAGATAAGTTTGGGAAGTGATGGAAATAGAAAATCAAGGCTAGTTCCTGCACTGGGACCTAAGTAACTGGGTGGATAGTGGGACCATCTTATGAAATGGAAATGTTTGGAGAAGGCATCAGCTTCAAGGGAAAAGAATCAAGAGATTTGTTTTGACATGCCTGTTAGACCTCAGAAAGGAACTGCCAAGTAGACAACTGTATGCAAAATTTGAACTCAGGGAAAATGGCCCTGCACTCAGTCTCCCATCCTGACTCTGACCAGAATAGCATGGTCTTGGCTCAGATGGTAAAGAATCAGCCTGCAGAAGACCCAGGTTTGATCCCTGGGTCGGGAAGATCCCCTAGAGAAAGGAATGGCAACCCACTCCAGCATTTTTGCCTGGAGAATCCCATGGACAGAGGAGCTTGGTGGGCTACAGTCCATGGATTCACAAAGAACTGGACATGACTAAAAAAAAAAAAAAAAAGAATTGGACATGACTGAACAACTAACATTTTTACTTTCATATTTTTTATTCCCATTTTCTAAAAGTTTCCTTGAAGAATTTCATCTGAATTCATGATTCTGGCACTAAGAAGTATTTGCCAAACACCTACTAGTGCAAATAGGCTGACTGCAGAAACTTGAGATCCAGTACTTACTGAGCAGCTGTTATGTGACCGGCCTTGTACTAGACCATGTCACATGCATTGCCACATGTAAGCCTCCAGTAACCGAAGATAAGATTTTATTATTGCCATTTTACAGCTAGGAAATCTGACTCAGAGAGGTGAGGTGACTTATCCAATGTCACACAGCTAAGAGAGAGAGGAGAGGAATCAGGCTTCCATGCTCCAGCTCCACACTCATTCCCCAGCGCCATGTTGCCTGGCTCAGTAATGAAGAGCAGACTCTGCCATCCACCTTGTGTCCCTGAGTTTGGCTGCTGAAGGATTTTGGCATGGCTTCTTAAGGACCCAATGACCATTTCCCAGGGAGTGTCTGAAGAACAGCCTCCACCAAGGAAAGATCCCATGATCACCAACTTGAAGAAAGACTGTCCTTCTCTTAAAGGGTCTGGGTGCATGCTGGAATGTCAACAAAGCTAAAAACACAATAGTTTACCAAAACAAAACCTGCTTTTATTGTTTGTTTGTTTCCTTGCTTTGATTTGTTTTTTGGCCATGCCATGCAGCTTGCAGGATCTTAGTTCCCTGAGGGTTTGATCCCTGGTTGGGGAACTAATGTGGAGTCCTAACCACTGGATGACAGGGAATTCCTAAAATCTGCTTTTGCTTAATCTAACATTTCCCAAATCTGCTCTGCCATTGGACCCTAATCTCAGGAGCCCTATTACCATCCCCAGAGGGAGTGTTCTGAGGGACATGTTTCAAAATCCCTCACTTGGCTAAGTCAGCACACCTGGATTTCATCTTGTCTCAGGCATCTCAACCCCTCAGATGGTGCCATGACTTTGAACATCTTGCTTAACTCTGAAATTCAGTGTCCCCCATTCTGACGATAGCATTCACAACTCTTCCATTCAACAAATGTTTGCTGAGCTTGCGCCAGGCCCAGTGACAGGAGTGGCAGGTCCACAGTGAAGAAGTCGGCTCCTGACAGCTTGGTTCCTGGTGCAAGCCACAGAGAAGGAGGACACCTATTGCAGCTACATGATCTCCAGAGCTTTTTCTTCTGTGAGAATCCACACAAAGCTTTTATCAGAGTAGACAAGATAAACGATCATTTATCCACAACGAACCTTAAGCCAGCTGAGAAGTAGCCCTGACAGCAGGATGAGCTACACAACCCGTAGGACCAGTGTAAAGGGTTCCTTACTCTAAAAGCATGGGGGTTGCACTAGAATAAAGTAAAACGTAAAGCTTTTTTCTTCAAAAACACTGTTACTTGCAAACTACCATAGGTATGATGATGATACATGAGTCACACATAAATTTATAAATTGCAAAAATACAATATTTTAATATCATTTTACAGAACAAAATAAGTAATAATATGTTATTAATGTGATATCTTGATTGACTATGAGATTCTTCTGGCTGGCTTTTCTAAATATTTGTTTACTAGGTCCAAAATTTATACTTTTAGAAGCTTCATTTTCAGTTGATGTAATTGAAAGCATCTCTCTTGGCAAATGCAAGATCACAAATAATTTTTGGTGATTTTTTTATCTTGAGAAGGATCTTTCTGCTGATGCAGCTATTACTGGAACTGTTAAGAGTATTTTATAGGTTGTGACAACATTGGGATACATTTCTTTTTTTTTTTTTTTTTTTTTTTTTTTATTTTTAAAATCTTTAATTCTTACATGTGTTCCCAAACATGAACCCCCCTCCCACCTCCCTCCCCATAACATCTCTGTGGGTCATCCCCATGCACCAGCCCCAAGCATGCTGTATCCTGCATCAGACATAGACTAGCGATTCAATTCTTACATGATAGTATACATGATAGAATGCCACTCTCCCATATCATCCCACCCTCTCCCTCTCCCTCTGAGTCCAAAAGTCCGTTATAGACAGCTGCGTCTTTTTCCTGTCTTGCATACAGGGTCGTCATTGCCATCTTTCTAAATTCCGTATATATGTGTTAGTATGCTGTATTGGTGTTTTTCTTTCTGGCTTACTTCACTCTGTATAATCGGCTCCAGTTTCGTCCATCTCATCAGAACTGATTCAAATGAATTCTTTTTAACGGCTGAGTAATACTCCATTGTGTATATGTACCACAGCTTTCTTATCCATTCATCTGCTGATGGACATCTAGGTTGTTTCCATGTCCTGGCTATTATAAACAGTGCTGCGATGAACATTGGGGTACATGTGTCTCTTTCAATTCTGGTTTCCTCGGTGTGTATGCCCAGCAGTGGGATTGCTGGGTCATAAGGGAGTTCTATTTGCAATTTTTTAAGGAATCTCCACACTGTTCCAAAATATAAATTTTAGTGCATCTACAGCTGATGATTCTTGCAAAACAACTTCTCTAAAAAGATTTAACTCCACACAATTCACTTTTGTGTGAGTCTGAATTTAATTTTAAATATAAGTTCATCCAATGACATCTTAACGTGTCCTCTGATATTTCCTGTAACTTGTGGAGGATGTACAAGAAACCGAAAGTGACATCATGATTTACGTATCACTAGAAACATCTGCATATGTTAGATGGTTGTATCTTCAGTTACAAAGCAAGATTAATTTTTAAATAGTTTTCATGAATAATTGGCATATCCAAAGCATCATTTGAAAGTGGTGTTCTTTTCTATTGAATAAGATGATCTTTAAATTTGATTTCTCTTTCTAATCATGCTTGCTTTGCAATGAGGAAGCAGTTTTCAAACCCATAGATTCTGAACTTTTTGAAGGGGGAGACAGGGACAAATTAGGAAGTTGGGATTAACATATACACACCACTATATATATATAAAATATATAGCCAACAAGGACTTGCTGGGAACTATACTCAATATTTTGTAATTATAAGAGAAAAGAATCTGAAAAAGAATGTGTTTGTGTGTAACTGAATCACTGTGCTGTACACTTGAAACTACCAAGATATTGTAAGTTAACTGTACTTCAATATAAACATTTTTTTAAACACTGTAAACTAAGATACTAGGAAATGATTAGGTGGATCATCCGCTAGCCTCTCTTCTTCTAAGCTTCTAATACAGCCAGCTAATCAATATTCAAGTGAGCACCACCTACTTGCAGTGTGACTTCGAGAATGCAGAGTATATGGGGATGAATCAGGAGACTGGGATTGGCAAACATACACTACCATGTATAAAATGGCTAACTAATGAGAACAAATTGTATAGCACAAGAAACTCTACTCAGTGCTCTGTGGTGACCTAAATGGGAAGGAGTCCACGGAAGAGGGGTGATATGTAGACATATAACTGATTCACTTTGATGTGCAGCAGAAACTAACACAGCATTTTAAGCAATTATACTCTAAAATAAGGCTAAAAAAAGAATGCACAGTATAGTAAATACAGGCATCAATATTGTAGTATAATCAAACTTGTTAAGAGACTAGATTTTTTTTTTATTTTTTTTTTTACTTTATTTTACTTTACAATACTGTATTGGTTTTGCCATACATTGACATGAATCCACCACGGGTGTACATGCGATCCCAAACATGAACCCCCCTCCTACCTCCCTCCCCACAACATCCCTCTGGGTCATCCCCATGCGCCAGCCCCAAGCATGCTGTATCCTGCATCAGACATAGATTGGCAGTTCGATTCTTACATGATAGTATACATGTTTCAATGCCATTCTCCCAAATCATCCCACCCTCTCCCTCTCCCTCTGAGTCCAAAAGTCCGCTATACACATCTGTGTCTTTTTTGCTGTCTTGCATATAGGGTCATCATTGCCATCTTTCTAAATTCCATATATATGTGTTAGTATGCTGTACTGGTGTTTTTCTTTCTGGCTTACTTCATTCTGTATAATCGACTCCAGTTTCATCCATCTCATCAGAACTGATTCAAATGTATTCTTTTTAATGGCTGAGTAATACTCCATTGTGTATATGTACCACAGCTTTCTTATCCATTCATCTGCTGATGGACATCTAGGTTGTTTCCATGTCCTAGCTATTGTAAACAGTGCTGCGATGAACATTGGGGTACATGTGCCTCTTTCAATTCTGGTTTCCTCGGTGTGTATGCCCAGCAGTGGGATTGCTGGGTCATATGGCAGTTCTATTTGCAATTTTTTAAGGAATCTCCACACTGTTTTCCATAGTGGTTGTACTAGTTTGCATTCCTACCAACAGTGTAGGAGGGTTCCCTTTTCTCCACACCCTCTCCAGCATTTATTGCTTGCAGATTTTTGGATTGCAGACATTCTGACTGGTGTGAAGTGGTATCTCATTGTGGTTTTGATTTGCATTTCTCTGATAATGAGTGATGTTGAGCATCTTTTCATGTGTTTGTTAGCCATCTGTATGTCTTCTTTGGAGAAATGTCTATTTAGTTCTTTGGCCCATTTTTTGATTGGGTCGTTTATATTTCTGGAATTGAGTTGTATAAGTTGCTTGTATATTTTTGAGATTAGTTGTTTGTCAGTTGTTTCATTTGCTATTATTTTCTCCCATTCAGAAGGCTGTCTTTTCACCTTGCTTATATTTTCCTTTGTTGTGCAGAAACTTTTAATTTTAATTAGATCCCATTTGTTTATTTTTGCTTTTATTTCCAGAATTCTGGGAGGTGGATCATAGAGGATCCTGCTGTGATTTATGTCGGAGAGTGTTTTGCCTATGTTCTCCTCTAGGAGTTTTATAGTTTCTGGTCTTACATTTAGATCTTTAATCCATTTTGAGTTTATTTTTGTGTGCGGTGTTAGAAAGTGATCTAGTTTCATTCTTTTACAAGTGGTTGACCAGTTTTCCCAGCACCACTTGTTAAAGAGATTGTCTTTACTCCATTGTATATTCTTGCCTCCTTTGTCAAAAATAAGGTGTCCATATGTGTGTGGATTTATCTCTGGGCTTTCTGTTTTGTTCCATTGATCTATATGTCTGTCTTTGTGCCAGTACCATACCATCTTGATGACTGTGGCTTTGTAGTAGAGCCTGAAATCAGGCAAGTTGATTCCTCCAGTTCCATTCTTCTTTCTCAAGATTGCTTTGGCTATTCGAGGTTTTTTGTATTTCCATACAAATCTTGAAATTATTTGTTCTAGTTCTGTGAAAAATATGGCTGGTAGCTTGATAGGGATTGCATTGAATTTGTAAATTGCTTTGGGTAGTATTCTCATTTTCACTATATTGATTCTTCCAATCCATGAACACGGTATATTTCTCCATCTATTAGTGTCCTCTTTGATTTCTTTCATCAGTGTTTTATAGTTTTCTATATATAGGTCTTTAGTTTCTTTAGGTAAATATATTCCTAAGTATTTTATTCTTTTCGTTGCAATGGTGAATGGAATTGTTTCCTTAATTTCTTTTTCTACTTTCTCATTATTAGTGTATAGGAATGCAAGGAATTTCTGTGTGTTGATTTTATATCCTGCAACTTTACTATATTCATTGATTAGCTCTAGTAATTTTCTGGTGTAGTCTTTAGGGTTTTCTATGCAAAGGATCATGTCATTTGCAAACAGTGAGAGTTTTGCTTCTTCTTTTCCAATTTGGATTCCTTTTTTTTCTTTTTCTGCTCTGATTGCTGTGGCCAAAACTTCCAGAACTATGTTGAATAGTAGCGGTGAAAGTGGGCACCCTTGTCTTGTTCCTGACTTTAGGGGAAATGCTTTCAATTTTTCACCATTGAGGATAATGTTTGCTGTGGGTTTGTCATATATAGCTTTTATTATGTTGAGGTATGTTCCTTCTATTCCTGCTTTCTGGAGAGTTTTTATCATAAATGGATGTTGAATTTTGTCAAATGCCTTCTCTGCATCTACTGAGATAATCATATGGCTTTTATTTTTCAATTTGTTAATGTGGTGAATTACATTGTTGGATTTGCGGATATTGAGGAATCCTTGCATCCCTGGGATAAAGCCCACTTGGTCATGGTGTATGATCTTTTTAATGTGTTGTTGGATTCTGGTTGCTAGAATTTTATTGAGGATTTTTGCATCTATGTGCATCAGTGATATTGGCCTGTAGTTTTCTTTTTTTGCAGTATCTTTGTCAGGTTTTGGTGTTAGGGTGATGGTAGCCTCATAGAATGAGTTTGGAAGTTTACCTTCCTCTGCAATTTTCTGGAAGAGTTTGAGTAGGATAGGTATTAGCTCTTCTCTAAATTTTTGGTAGAATTCAGCTGTCAAGCCGTCTGGACCTGGGCTTTTGTTTGCTGTAAGATTTCTGATTACAGTTTCAATTTCCATGCTTGTGATGGGTCTGTTAAGATTTTCTATTTCTTCCTGGTTCAGTTTTGGAATATTGTACTTTTCTAAGAATTTGTCCATTTCTTCCACGTTGTCCATTTTATTGGCATATAATTGCTGATAGTAGTTTCTTATGACCCTTTGTATTTCTGTGTTGTCTGTTGTGATCTCTCCATTTTCACTTCTAATTTTATTGATTTGATTTTTCTCTCTTTGCTTCTTAATGAGTCTGGCTAATGGTTTGTCAATTTTATTTATCCTTTCAAAGAACCAGCTTTTGGCTTTGTTGATTTTTGCTATGGTCTCTTTTGTTTCTTTTGCATTTATTTCTGCCCTAATTTTTAAGATTTCTTTCCTTCTACTAACTCTGGGGTTCTCCAATTCTTCCTTTTCTAGTTGCTTTAGGTGTAGAGTTAGGTTATTTATTTGACTTTTTTCTTGTTTCTTGAGGTATGCCTGTAGTGCTATGAACTTTCCTCTTAGCACTGCTTTTATAGTGTCCCACAGGTTTTGGGTTGTTGTGTTTTCATTATCATTAGTTTCTATGTATATTTTGATTTCTTTTTTGATTTCTTCTGTGATTTGTTGGTTATTCAGAAGTGTGTTGTTCAACCTCCATATGTTGGAATTTTTAATAGTTTTTCTTCTGTAATTGAGATCTAATCTTAATGCATTATGGTCAGAAAAGATGGTTGGAATGATTTTGATTTTTTAAAATTTATCAAGGTTAGATTTATGGCCCAGGATGTGATCTATCCTGGAGAAGGTTCCATGAGCACTTGAGAAAAAGGTGAAATTCATTGTTTTGGGGTGAAATGTCCTATAGATATCAGTTAGGTCTAACTGGTCTAATGTATCATTTAAAGTTTGTGTTTCTTTGTTAATTTTCTGTTTAGTTGATCTGTCCATAGGTGTGAGTGGGGTATTAAAGTCTCCCGCTATTATTGTGTTATTGTTAATTTCCCCTTTCATACTTGTTAGCATTTGTCTTACGTATTGCGGTGCTCCTATATTGGGTGCATATATATTTATAATTGTTATATCTTCTTCTTAAGAGACTAGATCTTAATTATTCCAATCATTAAAAAGAAATGATGATTATGTGGCATGATGGAGTTGCTAATTCTCTCTACAAAGGCAATCATATTACAGTATATAAGTATATCAAATCAACACATTGTACACCTTAAATTTACAGTATTATATGTCAAACATATTTCAATAAAAAGAACATTTGAAGTTCTTTAATAATAAACAGACTGAAGAATTATAACTCTGATGTATACTTTATAGCAAAGTCCATGTGCATACTCACTTGCAGTTTGTAATAATTTTCTGACAAAGCTTGCTCGCTTTTCCTGTAGTTCCTGTCCTATTTCTCAGGCTGGAGTTAATACTTGTGCAGCTGGCATGGGGACAGGCTCTAGGATGGACAGGCAAGTCTCGACCCTAGACCCTAGCACTAACCACATGGGATTCCACCTTTCTCCCATGGCCATATCACTACTTCTGCTGCTTCTGTCACCATCATCACTGCCAGTCCAGCCCAAGGGCTGTGCCCTGCTGCACCCTGCACACCCGGAGCATGCACGCAGACTGTCAGGCCAACTCCTCAGCATGCACGTTACCTGCTATGTTTAGAAGTCTGGCCTATACTTACACACATGTTGCCTAGAATATTTCCTCTGCTTGCATACATGCTCCATTGGGCTTTCTTACAAAACACACATTCAAAGATAAGATTATTAAGAACTTCAAGACACTGACAGCAGAGGATAAACCAAGATCCCTGCTTCCTCTGAGAGTAGAGTCTTGCACAGGTCTCACACCCGTAAAGCCAGCCCTGCCTGAGAGGCATCAACATTTACACTATCCTACAGGTTTTTCAGAAACCCTATGACATCCTTCAGCATCATGTTTGCAGCCCTAACATGTATCAGCCTTGAAGGACTGCAAAGATACAAATGGCCTGGCCCCAGACTCTTCCATCAGATCCTTCCCTATATCATACCAAGGTATTTATCCAGTTGGATTCTTTGAGTTCCAACCCTAGTCTGTCTTTTTTGACTTCTCAATTCATCCCATCTTTATTTTTGAAATCCTCCACTGATAGATCCATCTGATCCAATGATTTAATCTCTCCTACAGGTTTTGCTCATTTGGCTTTGCTGGGTTCCAGCTTGATTTTTCCAATGGCAATAATACTGCATTTAAAAATAAACTGAAGGAATTATAATTGTGATAAGAATTAGCCTATAAGCAGTGACTAATGGAGGTGACTGTGGATTAAGTGACTAAGCAGTCAGTGGGCTAAGTAGCTATTATAAGATAAATCTCAGCTAGAATCAAAAGAACAGCACCCTACCTCCTTGGCGCTTTTCCCACAGCTCTCTTTTTCTCTTGAAATGTTGAATTCTAAATAAGAAAAGCCATCATCTTTCTTCTCTCTGAGTCAGCCCTCTGGAAGGTCCTATGAAAGGAGGAGAATTAACATTCTTAAGTACCACTGTATACGAAGCATGATGCTAGGCACTTTATAAAATCTTATTTACTCTTCATTGTTGTTGGTGTTCAGTTGCTCAGTCATATCTGACTCTTTGTAATCCCATGGACTGCAGCACATCAGGCTCCCCTGTCCTTCACCATCTCCCAGAGCTTGCTCAAACACATGTCCAACAAGTTGCTAATGCCATCCAACCATCTCATCCTCTGTCATCCCTTTCTCCCCCTCTCAATCTTTCCCAGCATCAGGGCCTTTCCTAATGAGTCAGCTCTTTGCATCAGGTGGTCAAAGCATTGGAGCTTCAGCTTCAGCATCCGTTCTTCCAATGAATATTCAGGGTTGATTTCCTTTAGGATGGACTGGTTGGATCTCTTGGCAGTCCAAGGGACTCTCAAGAGTCTTCTCCAACACCACAGTTCAAAAGAATCAATTCTTCATACTCAGCTTTCTTTATGGTCCAACTCTCACATCCGTACATGACCACTGGAAAAACCATAGCTTTAACTAGATGGACCTTTGGTGGCAAAGTAATGCCTCTGCTTTTTAATATGCCGTCTAGTTTCATCAGAGCTTTTCTTCTAAGGAGCAACCGTCTTTTAATTTCATGGCTGCAGCGCCACCATTGGCAGTGAATTTTGGAGCCCAAGAATATAAAGTCTGTCACTGCTTCCATTGTTTCCCTATCTACTTGCCATGATGAGACTGGATGCCATGATCTTGGTTTTTTGAATGTTGTGTTTTAAGCAAGCTGTTTCACTTTCCTTTTTCACCTTCATCAAGAGGCTCTTTAGTTCCTCTTCACTTTCTGCCATAAGAGTGGTGTTATCTGCATATCTGAGGTTATTGATATTTCTCCCAGCAATCTTGATTCCAGCTTATGCTGCATCTAGCCCAGCATTTCACATGATGTACTCTGCATAGAAGTTAAATAAGCAGGGTGACAATATACAGCCTTGATGTACTACTTTCCCGATTTGGAACCAGTAGAGTTCTATCTGTTGCTTCTTGATTTGCACACGGGTTTCTCAGGAGGTAGGTCAGGTGGTCTGGTATTCCCATCTCTTTCAGAATTTTCCACAGTTTGTTGTGGTTCACACAGTCAAAGGCTTTGGCATAGTCAATAAAGCAGAAGTAAATGTTTTTCTGGAACTCTCTCACTTTTTCAATGATTCAACCGATACTGGCAATATGATCTACGGTTCCTCTGCCTTTTCTAAACCCAGTTTGAACATCTGGAATTCTTGGTTCCTGTGCTGTTGAAGCCTGGCTTGGAGAATTTTGAGCATTACTTTATTAGTGTGTGAGATGAGTACAATTGTGTGGCAGTTTGAGCATTCTTTGGCATTGCCTTTCTTTGGGATTAGAATGAAAACTGACCTTTTCCAGTCCTGTGGCCACTGCTGACTTTTCCAAGTTTGCTGGCATATTGAGTGCAGCATTTTAACAGTATCATCTTTTAAGATTTGGAATAGTTCAACTGGAATTCCATGATCACCACTAGCTTTGTTTGTAATGATGCTTCCTAAGGCCCACTTGACTTCACATTCCAGGATGTCTGGCTCTAGGTGAGTAATCACATCATCATGGTTGCCTGGGTCCTTAAGATCCTTTTTGTACAGTTCTTCTGTGTATTCTTGACACCTCTTCTTAATATCTTCTGCTTCTGTTAGGTCCATAATGTTTCTTTCCTTTATCGAGCCCATCTTTGCATGAAATATTCCAATTGTGTCTCTAATTTTCTCGAAGAGATCTCTAGTCTTTCCCATTCCATTGTTTTCCTCTATTTCTTTGCACTGATCACTGAGGAAGGCTTTCTTATCCCTTACTAGTCTCTGGATCTCTGCATTCAGATGGTATATCCTTTTCTCCCTTGCCCTTCACTTCTCTTCTTTCTCAGCTATTTGTAAGGCCTCTAACAACCATTTTACCATTTTTGCATTTCTTTTTTTAGGGAATGGTTTTGATCATCACCTCCTGTACAATGTTACAAACCTCTGTCCATAATTCTTCAGGCACTCTGTCTATCAAATTTAATCCCTTGAATATATTTGTCACGCCCACTGTATAATTGTAAATGATTTGATTTAGGTCATACCTGAATGGCTTGTTGATTTTCTCTACTTTCTTCAATTTAAGTCTGAATTTGGCAATAAGAACTTCATGATCTGAGCCACAGTCAGCTCTTGGTCTTGTTTTTGCTGACTGTATAGGGTTTCTCCACCTTTGACTGCAATGAATATAATCAAACTGATTTTGGTATTGACCATCTGCTGATGTCCAAGTGAGAAGTTGTCTCTTATATTATTGGAAGAGGGCGTTTGCTATGACCAGTGTGTTCTGTATGAGGGTGTCTGGCCTGAATCAAATGATAGGCTGAGGCAAGGTTGCCAAATCTCATTCTGCTAACCAAGAAAATGGAAATATTCAATAAAGGGTACAGTGGTTCAGGAGATCCTCTACAAGAGAAGAGGATGGCAAGGAGTCAACATCTAGAGGTCTCTCTAAGCTGGCATTTAGTGTTGAATTTATGTGGTGGCCACAGCTGTTCATGTAAGCAGGCTGTCACCACTTTATAGCTAAGGAAATAAAGATGAAGATGTGACAGTTGGATCATAAACAAGGCTGAGCACTGAAGAATTGATGTTTTCAAACTGTGATGCTGGAGAAGACTCTTGAGAGTCCCTTGGACAACAAAGAGATCAAACAAGTCAATCCTAAAGGAGATCATCCCTGAATATTCACTAAAAGGACTGATGCTGAAGCTGAATCTCCAATACTTTAGCCACCTGAAGCAAAGAGCTCACTCATTGAATTAGAAAAGATCCTGATGCTAGGGAAGAATGAGGGCAAAAAGAGAAGGGGGCAGCAGAGGTTGAGATGGTTAGATAGTATCACTGATTCAATAGACATGAGTTTGAGCAAACTTCGGGAGATAGTGAAGGACAAGAAAGCCTGGCATGCTGCAGTCCATGGGGTCACAAAGAGTCAGACAGGACTTAGCAACTGAACAACAACAAAAATGAAGTAGGTTCCCAAGGACCTTATCAACAGAACCTAAATTCCAACTGGGCCTGGTACAAAAAAAATTCCAACATTAGGTGATTATGACACTGATGTAAAAGTTTGGTTTTGTTAACTCCCCTGGGCCCACCACACACACACATCCCCATTCAGCTGAAGTATCTGACAACATAACTCTCTACATTGGTCTTAGCAAAGAGCTTCATTCAACCAGGCTAACTCAGCTAGCCCAGGATCCCTGGCACTGAATTAAGAAAAAAAAATATGAGTCTAAATACCCAGTTTGTAAACTTAATAGGCCAACTGTGTTTCTCTGGATGCCAACAAACCTTGTCAGCCTGACTCTTGCAAATTATTTTTCAAATAACTGTCTGGGCTGTGGACTGAAATTATTTTGAAACAAAATGCTACTTTGAAACAAAACTGAGCAGTGATTCCTTTGCCACATTTTTATCACTCTCTAGAAACAATGACTACCTCTGATAGGCAGAGGCCCTTGAGGCAAGTAGGAACTAGGAACAAACAGGTTTCACCAAGAATGAAAAGTAATTCAGTTAATATTTCAAGAAAAGTATCCATTCCATATCTACAGAGGACCTTGAATGTGAAGGATGTGGTGGGTGAAGGAGGCAGAGAAGTAAATGGAAGTAATAGTGAGATTGGTACAGTATCAAATGATGACATCTACTGGGGGGAACACGTCTCCAGGTAAAGTGGACACTCTCACCTAAGCTATTCTTTTTGTCTCTGTTGAGATAAAATCCTCTGCTCTTGTCCCCAGGAAACTCGGCCTCATAAGTGCTGCTGACGGCTGAGTGGGTGTCTGTCTAGTTGGCTCTCGCACTAAGCTGAGTCCCAAATTGGTCTTCATCAGTAATAAATGCAATATTTTAGTTCTTGTCAGTGGCACTAGTGTAAAGAACCCATCTGCCAATGCAGGAGATGTAAGAGGTTCAATCCCTGGGTCAGAAGATCCCCTGGAGGAGGGGGTGGCAACCCACTCCCGTATTCTTGCTTGGAGAATCCCATGGACAAAAGAGCCTGCCAGGCTACAGTCCATCAGGTCATGACGAGTCAGACATGACAAAGCTACTTAACGTGCGCAGTTCTTGTCTGCTTAACTCTTTTATCTTTACCTCAATTTCTTCAGAATGCAGGTAAGAAGAAAGGCACTAATCGTGGTGCTTTCTCAGAGACCCCAGCTCCATCAGACCCTTTATCAACATATTTTGTGAATGGTCATTCAATCTACTTCCCCCTAGAGGCATCGTTCGGTCCACTCATCATTCAAACCTCTTCGCACACCTTGCCTGTCTCATCCACCAACATAGTCCCCCATTACAAAAAGAGATAATGTGGGTACCTCAACTCTTATTGCTTTGTCTTAAATAAACTCATGCTAGTTCCAAAGGGACACCATGTCCTCTGCTAAATCTGCTTTTACTCCATGATAGCTGGGACTTAGCTAGGTATCAAGGTCAAGCTGTGGGAGCTTAACTTTTTCCCTTTATAGAAGCAGATGTTGTGTGGTTATTTCATTCTCCCTAATTCTTCAGAGTTCAGGACAGCATCTCTGTGGCCACATCTGCAATTTCTCCCAGCTCCCTTGGAAGTAATTCATCTGAGTTTGAACACCTTTGGAGCTGCTTTGTACTGTCATTTCACTCATCTTAGATTTCAATTCCCTCTTAATCATGTCTGTTCTACCCTTTCCAGTTTCAAGGTCATTCTGCTTGATAGCGAAGACAGAGGCAAAAGAGGGCTGCTTTCTCCGTCATCTGTTAACAGTATCCCATCTACCCCAAGCCATGGGACTATCGTTCAGCCTTTACTTCAGCATCTTACTTCAAAGGTAACTTCTTTTTTTTTTTTCTTTGTCAGTAAAAATATTTTAAGCTGCATCTCATCCTGGGCTTTACCAATTCCAACACTATTTTTGTACATCTGTGCCTCTCTTGTGCTTTCCTGGTTATTTGGAGATATTTCCATCTTTTATGTAAGGTTTTTAAATATCTGAGCTCCTCTGGGATCCCCCCTGTGCAGTTACTTACTGTTCCTGCCTCCACCCCATACTTACACCCTGGGTTCTTTCCGCTGATACACTCTCAGACATTTCTGCTGTACTACTCTGTGTTAAAATCTTGGCATTTCTTTATGCAGTCTCTATATCCTGCACATTACTAGATCCATATATAAAGTCTTCAGTGTTGTTTTTGCCACAGTCTGTTCTTCCTCCCTGTTTAGAAAAGCTGGACAATTCCACTACTCTTCTTCCCATGTCAAAACCCTGTTCTCCACAGCTATAACAACTGATAGTCAGGCATTTTTCTCCTTTGTCCCTGAATTCCGGTCTAAAACCACCTCAGTCAGGTGAACAATTTTCTCGATAAACATATTCTTCCCCACCTCCCCTCAGGCATTCTCAGATGCAGAGTAAGTGGTGAGCAGCTGGGATGCTCCAGGCAAGCACAATGGGTCAAGTGTTCAAGTGCAAAGTCCACTTGTAAAGTCCCTTCACCTCTCCAAAGACAGGAACTTTATTGTCTGTAATGTGTCTGACTACCTACCTCCTACATCCTGTCATCTTGTGACAATTAAATCAGAAGAAATCTATAGCAGTCTCTACAAATGTTCCCACGAGTCCATCTGTCTTTTCTCTGTCATCTGCACTGAGCAGCAGGCCTGTCAGTCCAGTTTCCTTCTACTTCATGTGTTTCTAAAGCCACACCCTTCTCTCCCACTCCCCACATACCTGAACTCCCATTCAAACCCCAGTTTCTAGGTCTGCTCTGTTCTTATACTGAGGAAGAGGGAGACCGTCAGGAATATGGGATTGCCCCAGGGCCCAGATTTTTCCTGTGCATCCCAGCTTCTGATGTCTGCTGCTCTTTCAGGAAGCCCTAGGGACCCTCCTCATGGGAGAAAAAGAGGAAGACAGTTTGCCTCGTCCTTTGAACATCATTTCTCTAGGAAGAGATGTGCAGCTATTCAGAGAGGGAATGCCTGGCTTGATGCCAAAAGTTTCTGGAAATATTCTCCACTCATATCCTAAACAAAACTATAAAGATATAGAAAGATAGGCATCCTAAAGGCAAAAATGGAGCCTGCATAAAATGTCTTAGAAGGATGACATCCTGGGTCAGCAGCAGTGGCCTGCCACAGGGGCAGGGGCTCTGGGTGCAGCAGCCCTGGGTGTTGGTGCCTTTTCTTGACAGTTTTCTCTCTCTCACCTTTAATTCCTTTAATAGTTGCTATACTATTAGAATTTTACACTATGTTTAAGGGCAAACACATGTGTTTCAGAATATTATGATGCCTGATTGTGAGGCTGTGGAGGGAGAAGAGTCCGTTCCTACCCCATGCAGTGGTGGCCAGGATGATGGGCAGCTCATGCACTCTCCTGTGATAACTGAGTTACTGCTACTGCTAAGTCGCTTCAGTCGTGTCCGACTCTGTGCGACCCCATAGACAGCAGCCCACCAGGCTCCCCCATCCCTGGGATTCTCCAGGCAAGAACACTGGAGTGGGTTGCCATTTCCTTCTCCAATGCATGAAAGTGGAAAGTGAAAGTGAAGTCGCTCAGTTGTGTCCGACTCTTCGCGACCCCATGGACTGCAGCCCCCCAGGCTCCTCCGCCCATGGGATTTTCCAGGCAAGAGTGCTGGAGTGGGGTGCAAGATTTCTGCAAAACCCACTTACTGAATTCTCAGCTATTGCACTAAGGACCCTGTATGTTGTCTCAGTTACTCCTCAACAACTTCATGAAGTAAGCATTGTTACTTCAGTTTTACCGATGAAGAAGCCAAGATTTGTGAGGTTAAGTAACTTGCCATGCAGCGTGTGGCAAAGGCTTGAACACAGATCTATGTCTGGAATCAATTATTTTAGCCACTGCTCTGTGCTATGCTAACTCCTCACCCCTACACATGCACTCATACACACGCTCATATACACAGAGGTATTTGCACAGGGACAGCACATACAAATGAGTGTGTGCAAATAAATGCATGCATACACATATATACACACACATGCCCATACACACAAACACACACTTTCCACTCACTTCAAAGTGATATTTGAGACTGCTAACAGATGATCAGAGCTCAAACGTTTAGATCCTCTTTCAAGGCACAGGAGTCAGAGATCAAATTGCCAGTATCATTTGGATCATAGAAAAAGCAAGAGAATTCCAGGAAAACATCGTCAAAGACTTTGACTATGTGGATCACAACAAACTGTGGGAAATTCTTAAAGAGATGGGAATACCAGACCACCTTACTGGCCTCCCGAGAAATCTGTATGCAGGTGAAAAAGCAACAGTTAGAAATGGACATGAAACAACAGACTGGTTCCAAATTGGGAAAGGAGTACATCAAGGTTGTATAGTGTCACCCTGCTTATTTAACTTATTTGCAGAGTACATCATGTGAAATGCCAGGCTGGATGAAGCACAAGCTGGAATCAAGATTGCCGGGAGAAATATCAGTAACTCAGATATACAGATGACACCACCCTTATGGCAGAAAGTAAAGGACTAAAGAACCTCTTGATGAAAGTGAAAGAGGAGAGTGATAAAGCTGGCTTAAAGCTCAATATTCACAGAACTAAGGTCATGACATCTAGTCCCATCACTTCAAGGCAAATAGATGGGGAAACAATGGAAACAGAGAGAGACTTTATTTTGGGAGGGCTCCAAAATCACTGCAGATGGTGACTGCAGTCGTGAAATTAAAAGATGCATGGCCCTTGGAAGAAAATCTATGACCAATCTGACAGCATGTTAAAGAGCAGAGACATTACTTTGCTGACAAAGGTCCGTCTAGTGTAAGATATGGTTTTTCCAATAGTCATGTATGGATGTGAGAGTTGGACCGTAAAGAAAGCTGAGCACAGAAGAATTGATGCTTTTGAACTGTGGTGTTGGAGAATACTCTTTAGAGTCACTTGGACTGCAAGCAGATCCAACCAGTCCATCCTAAAGGAAATCAGTCCTGAATATTCACTGGAAGGACTGATGCTGAACCTGAAACTCCAATACTTTGGCCATCTGATGGGAAGAACTGACTAATTGGAAAAGACCCTGATGCTGTGAAAGATTGAGGGCAGGAGGAGAAGGGGACACCAGAGGATGAGATGGTTGGATGGCATCACTGACTCAATGGACATGAGTTTGAGCGAGCTTTGGGAGTTGGTGATGGACAGGGAGGCCTGGCATGCTGCAGTCCATGGGGTCACAAAGAGTCAGACGCTGAGTCACTGAACTGAACTGAGGAAATTTCTATGACTCTACTTTTCTAAAACTGAAACTTCGTCTGACAGAGGAAGTAAAGCTACCTCCTGAGCACCCAGGTACTTCTGTGTCCTTCTTCAGTAGTCAGCTGGTGGAGCATCTGCCCACATTACAAGCTCCTACTCTGAGAAGTAGACCTGTGTCCCTGTTCCCAGCACCATGGTCCCTGGAGGTCTCTGGAAGCACTTCTTTATTTTCTAACTCTATTTAGTCTTAGGTTAAACTGCATACTCCCTTTTATAATAAGCTCTGGATGTCTGTCCTACACAGTCTGTAACAGCTGGCACAACATCTCTGTGGCCAAGAATCAAGCCTTGTGCTGCTTCAGTATCAGGGCAGGCAGACTATCAAAATGGTCAAGGACAAGGTCTCTGGAGTCATAAAGGCTCAAGAGTTCAAGGCCCAATACTACTTCTTTTTAGCTGAATGACCTCACATATGTTATTTAAGATCTCTGAGCTTCAGCTTCCTCCTCAGTAAATTGGGCATACCAATTCCTATTCCATAAATTTGCTATAAAGATTAAATGAGAATATACATATCAAGTGCTTAGAGTCTGGTATGAGTATACACACACACTCACACAAACACTCAATAAATTGGTAGTTCTTATTATTCCTCAAAGTGCCTTGCTGGGAGAGAGCAGAATAGATGTGTAATACATTATATGCGTCTTTGATCCTTTATTGTCTCACTAGTTACTGATGCTTCTTAGTATAAGGACAGACATAGAGAAATCCTAAGATGGTCAACTCCCCAAAGCAGAAATTATCAGTTCAAAAAGTTGAATAACAGGATGCCCAAAAGGCATACAGATCAGATGAATGACTAGCCTTCGTGTATTTCAGTCTTTCCCATCGCTGGAGGGCCAGAGGTCCTAGCTAGGCTGGTGTTTCCCCAGCAGAGTGGTCCTTAGACTTGACGGTAAAAGAGGTGCCAGCAGTTTGCATCGGTTGAAAGGAAGGCTCAGTGAAATCCAACACACTGCTCTCTGCCTGCCACAGACCACGTCAGGGCCCATGTTTTGTTATTTCCTTCCAATTTATGAGCCAAACCTTGGTCTTCACATCAGTAAGCATGAAGAATGGCTCTACAGGGGAATATGTTGTTTGAATCCAGCTGTTGAAATGTGGTAGTTTGTCGCTAATCAATTCATTTTCTCCAGAGGATAAACTGAAACTATCCAGATTCAAACCCAGGTTTCCACCAGCTGTTATGGAGTTCAAACTCCTTGTCACAAGCAGGGGCGCTCATCATCTCTGCACCTTTAGAATCCTTCTTCATTTTTCTTGAGGAAAAGCACATGTCCACAACTGAATAGCTCTATGGCCCAGTCATATAGGATTGAAGAAGTCTGACAATTATTTATTTCATCTCATATTTTTTCTGTTCTCTGTCATTCAGACTGCCAGTGTCTTCACTGATATAATTGCATCTCTGTCCTTAGCTTCTGTAAAAATGCTGGATTGAGTCCGTGAGTCACATACATGATCTCTTCATCAAATGGTTGTTCAGCCCCTCTATTAGTGTTCTCTTCTTAAGCTTCCTCACGTGTTGCAATATGGATGGACAGATTTCCCAGATCTTCAAGTTCTGCCTCCTTTTTGCTGAACAATCTCTTCTTCAGTCTGTCTTTTTCCTTTCACATTTTACTATAAGCATTCAGGAGAAATAAAGCTACTCCTTCAAAGTTTTGCTTAAAAATCTCCTCAAATAAATATCCAATTTCATCACTGGGAAATTCTACCAACACCACAGACACTACAAGACAGTTCAGCCAAGTTCTTTGCCACTTTATAACAAGGATCGCCTTTCCTCCAGTTTCCCATAACATGTTCCTCATTTCCATCTGAGACCTCAACAGAATCACTTTTAGCATTTCTAGCATGTACCTCAAATCTTGTCCAGCCTCTACTCATCACCCAGTTACAAAGCTGCTTCCACGTGTTTAGGTATTTGTTACATCAGTACCCCTCTTTCTGGTAGCAAAATCTGTATTAATGTGCTCAAGCTGCCTTAACAAAATGCCACCAACTAGGTAGTTTAAACAGCAAACATTTATTTCTTAGAATTCTAGGGGAAGTTCAAGATCAAGGTATTGGCAAGTTTAGTTGCTGGTGAGGACCCTCTTCCTTTCTTGCAGCCAACCACTTTCTCACCATGGCAAAGAAATAAATCTCTCTTCTCCTTCTCCTCCTCCTCCTCCTTCCTCTTCTTCCACTAATTCCCTCTTGACGGTCCTGCTCTCATGACCTTCTCTGACACTATTCACTTTCCTAGGCCCCATTCCCCAATACCGTTACACTGAGGGTTGGGCCTTCACAAAAACTTGGGGTGGGGAGGATACAATTCAGTCCACAGCAATAATTTAACATCTGCATTTTTACTTAAGCCTTGTCTGGTCCTAGGAGCCCTCTCCCCTATATTGTGTGACATCCATGAATATTTTTAAGGAAAGGCAAGCATAGCTGCACCTTCCATTTTCCCTCACCCTTCTTTCTTTAACTCTTAAATAATTGGTCGAATGAGAGCTGTTAGAATTTATTGAATATTTACCATGTGCCAGGCACTGTTCTAAATAACTTATTATTAAGCCTCATAACAAATCTATGAGTTAGAGTTCTCTTCACAAACTTTTTTGCAATATAGAATGTGTGCGTGCATGCTAAGTTGCCTCAGTTACATGTCCAACTCTTTGCGACCCCGTGGACTGTAGCCTGCCAGGCTCCCCTGTCCTTGGGATTCTCCAGGCAAGAATACAGCTGTGGGTTGCCTTGCCCTCCTCCAGGGAATCTTCCTGACCCAGGGATTGAACCTGCATCTCCTATGGCCCCTGCATTGCAGGTGAAATCATGGCCGCTGAGTCACTGCGGAAGCCTGCAATATAGGATAGGATTACGAATAACCGTATTTAAAAGATGAGTGAATGGAGACACAGAACGTTGAGTAATGTGTTCAGAATTGAAAGACCCAGAATTTAAACACAGGCTGTCTAACTGGAGAGCCCACATCTTAATCGTTACACCACAGGTCTCTGAATGTGTTATATGCTGCCACAGCTCTGTGTGTCTCTGTCTGAAATTCCCTTCCTGCCCCATTCCATCATTTGGTGAGCTGCTACTCACCCTTCAAGTTCATGAAGTCTTTCGCTGGCCCCACTGGGAGAGTTAGATATGGGCTTTCCTCTCTGCCCCCACAGCACATGGCATGTAACATGGGCCGTTTATCCAGCACTCCTGTGATGGTTGTTCATGTAACTTTCCCCACCAGACAAGATGAAACAGAGGACCCCCAGCACAGGTCTCTGTAGTCCACATCTTTGTAACCCCAATACCATGCACACGGGGCTTAGTACATTGTTGTCATTCAAGATATTATTGCTGAAGTTAAAACTAAAAAAAGCATAACTAGGTAATAAACTGTTTGAATTCAGCAAACTCAGAAAACTCCTTGAATTCTGACCCTCAAAAGGAAATAGCTGACATCTAATTTTTCTGCTACAAAGTCGTCAAGGATAAAATAGGATCTTGGCTCTTATCAACTCCTGGGAAATGTTTCTTCTTCTCTTTTAATACCACTCTTCCTCAGCTGTGGCCTGAAAAATCCCAATGGTCCCCTTCTACCCCTTTCCCTGTCTTTCCCATTCCAGATCACTAGCTTAGGCTCTACCAGAATGATCTATATAAACAGATCCAACGAGGTCACTTCCTACAATCCTTTCAATGTCCCCACCTCCCTCTCTCCTTACACACACCTAAGGCTGACCAGCATACTTGTTGTGGGTTGTTAGTTCAACCCCACTCACCCAGCTCCAGTGATACACTTTTAAATACTTAAATGCCATCACATTTTAACATCAGCATTCAGGATTGAGGGAAGATGCTGAAATCATCCTGCAGGCTCAAGGTGGAAAAATTTTAAACTCATTGGTTTTCCGTGCTGACTAAGTTCTATTTGACTAGAGGGAAACAAATCAATTGCATCACTTTTCACTTAATTAGCCTAAAGCTGCTGGCCTGGGCATTCTTCCTGCCGAGCCAGCACAGCCTGTCTGCTTCATCCCTCTTCTGACAGTTAGCAGAGGGCCCCTCCACAATGTACTCCTAGTCCTACGGCCACATCCCGTGAGCCCCTGCAGCCACTCACACACATCTATATTATGAAGCTTCTGCCTCATAGAGTAGGTGTCCATGTTCTCACCAGGCTCTGAGTCTGAAGGGGCAGAGACAATGCTCACTTATTATTTATCTCCAGGACCTGGCATACAGTTGATACTCAGTTTTCAATAAATGATGTCACATCCCAGAGTAAAATTCCCAAAACCATGCTTAAGAATTAGATGTAATCTTCTCGTTCCATTCTAGTAATTGGACAAGCATCCTGCTGGCTCACAGTGCAGGGCATCTGTCACCTCCTTGTCTCTTCAGGTGGGCACACAGCAGTCTCTATGTATCCAGCTACAAGCAGTTCAAGCCACACCCTGGCATCTGGATGACATCTTCCCCCCAGTTCATGTTGATAAACTCCTTCTTGGGTTGTTTAAAAAAAAATAACCAGCCCCGTTGGCGCTAGTGGTGAAGAAACCACGTGCCAATTCAGGAGACGTAAGAGACGCGGGTTCAATCCCTGGATTGGGAAGAGAAGGGAATGGCAACCTGCTCCAGTATTCTTGCCTGGAGAATCTCATAGAAAGAGGATCCTGGATGGCTACAGTCCAGGGGGTCACACAGAGTCAGACATGACTGAAGCAACTTAGCACAGCCCAGCACAAAGTCTTGCTAGTCTTGGAGGCATTCAGAAGTCAAAGGGTTATTATGAAATAGAGAACATGAGTGCACTTTTTGTGGGTCAGTGGTCTTTGGAAGGTCCTAAGAAGAATACCCACATCCCTTCCTTGATCCTGGTCTTCTCATGAACCAGTGGCTGCCAACAATGACTCCATTTGTGCCAATAATCTAAGATCAATCCCTCCTTTTGTGTGGTGAATTCTATTCCCTCTCACTTATGGAAGAACAGAACTTTAACAACTTCTCTTACTCTCTCCTGCATCATAGTTTTCTCTCTTTACTGAATCATGTCCATCACTATACAAAAGCACTACAGGGACTTCCCTGGCAAACCAGTGGTTAAGACTCTGTACTTCCTCTGCAGGAAGCACAGGTTTGATCCCTGGTCAGGGAACTAAGATCCCATATGTCTGCGTGTCATGCACCATGGCCAAAAAAAAAAAAAAAGAAGAAAGAAAAGAAAAGGGGGAAAAGGCACTATAATAAGAAAATGTTTAAAAAGAGAGAGGATTTGAAAAGTAAGAAACAAAATTCTTTATGTACTAATGATATGAATTCTCCACCAAAAAAAAAAATAAACAGAGAAGAGAGAATAATATGAGAGATTAGCAAGGTTTCTAACTTTTTAAATAAAATGTATCCCTGGTGACTCAGATGGTAAAGTATCTGCCTGCAATGCAGGAGACCTGGGTTCGATCCCTGAGTTGGGAAGATCCCCTTGAGAAGAGAATGGCAACCCACTCCAGTATTCTTGCCTAGAGAATTCCATGGACAGAGCAGTCTGGCAGGCTACAGTCCATGGGGTCACAGAGTCAGACAGGATTGGGCACTGAGCAACTAACATGCATACACATCCCTATATTAAAAATAATCACTCCAATAATAATTGTGAAAATTTACATGATATTAGGAGTAAGCGTGAACAAGATATTTGGGGTATAATTATAAAGCCTAATTTAATGGCATAAAAGATGATTAAAATAAGTTGAGTGATATACCAAATTAATGGGTAGAAAGATTTAACAGCTTAAAGGTGACAAATTTTCTCCAAACTGAATCTAAACGGTCAATGAAGTCCCAATCAAAATATCTTCAAAATTTTTAGCAAAACTTGATAAGTAAATGCACATATTTATATGGGGGAATAAAGGATGGAGTGAGAAAGCACAGACATTACTTTACCAACAAAGGTCCGTAGAGTCAAAGCTACAGATTTTCCAGGAGTCATGTATGGATGTGAGAGTTGGACCATAAAGAAGGTTGAATGCCAAAGAATTGATGCTTTTGAGCTGTGGTGTTGGAGAAGACTCTTGAGTCTTCTCAAGAGTCAGCAAGGACAGCAAGGATATCAAACCAGTCAATCCTAAAGGAAATCAATCCTGAATATTCATTGGAAGGACTGATGCTAAAGCTGAAGCTCCAACAATTTGGCCACCTGATGTGAAGAGACAACCCATTAGAAAAGACCTGTTGCTGGGGATAATTGAAGGCAGGATGAGATGGGGTCAACAGAGTTTGGATGGCATCATCGACTCAATGGACATGAGTTTGAGGAAGCTCTGAGAAATGGTGAAGGACAAGGAAGACTGGCTTGCTGCAGTCCATGAGGTCGGAAAGAGTCTGACGTGACTGAGCAACTGAACAACAACAGCAAAGGATAGAGGATATCCAGGAGAGTTTCGAAGAAGGAAAATAAGGAGGGAACTCACCTAATCAGTGGATTTGTCATTACACAATACAAACTAAAACCATACAGCAGGCAGTGGAGGTTGCTTACCGAGTACCCATTCCCCCTTATTTCTCCCTAACAAAATCTCAGTTCTGTCTGGGATGGCAATGTGAACTGTCACCTTCTCAGATTCTCTTGAGCTACTGTATCCATGTGACTCAGGTGTAATCAACATGATGGGTTTACTGATTGGAAAAGCTACTGTTTAAATGATAAAAACATACTTGGGGATATATGCCTTCCCCCTTTGCCTTTATTCTTTCTTCCTCCAAAGAATAAATTGCTGAACGTGAAAATGCAGCAACTATCTTGTGACCAGTGATCTACACGATAAGATCAGTGGACTGGAAAGAGGAATTCTGGAGGTTTTTTCCCCTTCCCTTTTCTTCCCTCTGCTTTTTGCTTCCTTTCCTACTTCCCTGTTTTATTCTCCTTCTTGCTTATAGTTTTTATTTCCCTTTCACACTTCTCTCTTTCTTTCTCTCTCTGGGCCACACTGCTTATAGGATTTTAACTCTCTGACCAAAGATCAAAACTGCAGCCACAGCAGTGAGCGAGCAGAGTCCTAACAATTGGACAGTTGGCCTGGAATTTCCTCATACTTCGCTTCCTTTCTCCTACTGCCATTTTTAAAAATCTTTTTTTGCTTCCCTTTCTTACTTCCATATTTTGTTCCCTCTACTTTGTTGTCATTTTTTGCTCCCCTTTTAAAACTTCCTCTTTTTTTTGCTTTGCTTTGTCTGCTTCCCTTGTGTTGTTTCCTATTTCCTGATTCCCTTTCTCCACTGCCTTTCTTTGCTCTCTTTTCTTGTTTCCCCTTTCTACTTCTCTTTTTGCTTCCCTTCTCTCAGTTCCCTTTTCTTTGTTCCTTTCTTACTCTTAAAGCTTCTCTTTCCTTCCCTCCCTTTTCTCACTTTCCTTTTTTGCCTCACTTTTATAGATTCCCTTTTCTCGCTTCCCCTTATCACTTCTTCCTTTCATCTTCTTTCTTGCTACCCTTTCTTATTTCCCAATCCTGTGTCCCTATCCTTGCTCCATTTGCATGCTTCCCATTTGTAATTCCCAAATTTTCATCCCTTTACTTGCACAAGATTTTTTAACTTTGTTGTTGTTCGGTCATTCAGTTGTGTTGGACTCTTTGTGAACCCATGGACTGCAGCATGCCAGGCCTCCCTGTCCTTCACCATCACCTGGAGCTTGCTCAAACTCATGTCCATTGAGTCAGTGATGCCATCCAACCATCTCACCCTCTGTCATCCCCTTCTCCTCCTGCCTTCAATTGTTCCCAACATCAGGGTCTTTTCTAATGATTTGGCTCTTCACATCAGGTGGCCAAAGTATTGGAGCTTCAGCTTCAGCATCAGTCCTTCCAATGAATATTCAGGATTGATTTCCTTTAGCATTAACTGGTTTGATCTTCTTGCAGTCCAAGGGACTCTCAAGAGTCTCCAACACCACAGTTCAAAAGCATCAGTTCTTCAGCACTCAGTCTTCTTTTTAACTTTACTGAGATATAATTGATATATAACATTGTTTAAGTACAAAACAACGTGTCAACTTGGTATCCTTACATATGCAAACTGATGATCACCATAGGCGACGCTAACACCTCCATGTCATCATGTAATTACCATTTCTTTTTTGTGGTAAAAAATATTTTAAGATCTGATCTCTCAGTAACTTTGAAGTATATTATACAGTATTATTAACTATATTATATATAATAGTATGTGTATATATGTAAATATAATCACCATGTTGTATATTAGATACTCTGAATTTACTCAGCTAATAACTGGAAGTTAGATTCCATTCACCAATGTCTCTTAATTTCCCTCACCCATCAACCCCTGGTAACCACCATTCTACTCTCTGTCTCTGTGAGTTCAGCTTTTTTAGATTCCACATACAAGTGATATCATCTAGTCTTGACTATTTGTCTTTTTCAGTCTGACTTATTTTTTTATCAGAGTATAAATGCTTTATAATGTTGTGTTAGTCTGTGCTATACAATGAAGTGAGTCAGCTCTATGTGTCCACATAGCCCCTCCCTCATGGACCTCCCTCTCACCCCACCCTCTGTGCCACTTCTCCAGGTTATCGCAGAGCACTGAGCCAAGCTCCCTGTGCTACACAGCAGATTCCCAAAGTCTATTTTACAGATGGTAGTGTACATGTCAATGCTGACCCACTTTGTCCCACCCTTCCCTTTCCCACTGTGACCACACATCCATTCTCTATTCGATTTAGTTCAATGCTCATGGCCCATTCCCGTTGTCACAAATGACAAGATTTCCTTTTTTGTCATAGCTGAATGATGTCATTGTGTGTATATTTACACACCACATCTTCTTTATCCATTCACCCATAGATGGACACTTACGTAGTTTCCATATCTTGCCTACTTTGAATAGTGTTGCAATAACGGGAGTGCAGATATCTTTTTAATATATACCTAAAAGTGGGATTACTGGGTCATATGGTAGTTCTATTTTTCTGTTTTTGAGGAATCTCCATATTGTTTTCCATCTCAGTGGTGTCAGTTTACACTCCCACCAACAGTGCACCAGTGTTCCCTTTTCTCCACTTCCTCGCCAACACTTGTTATCACTTGTCTCAATGATGATAGCCATTCCAACAAGTGTGAGAATATGGTTTTGATTTGCATTTCTCTGATGATTAGTGACACTGAACATCGTTTTTTAACCTGTTGGCCACTGTATGACTTCTTTGGAAAAGTTTGTTTTGTTCATTGAACCATTTTTTAATGAAATTGTTCAGGTTTATGTTATTGAGTGTGAGTTCTTTATATTTGGGGTAAGGCTTATCTCATTTTATTGTGCTTCAAAGATATTGCCTTTTTTATAAGTTGAAGGTTTGTAGCAACCTGTTATCAGATAATGGTTAGCATTTTTTAGTAATAATTTTTTATTAAGGTAAGTTCATTTTACATGTTGCACACTTAACAGACTAAGGAATACTGTAAACATAACTTTTATACACACTGAAAAACCAAAAAATCCATGTGACTCACTTTATTGTAGTACTTGTTTCATTGCAGTTGTCTGGAACTGAACCTGAAATATCAGACATGTGATATGCAGGCATTTTCTCCCATTCCATAGGTTGCCTTTTCATTTTGCTAGTTCTTTCTTTCGCTGTGCAGAATCTTTTTAGTTTAATGTAGTCCCACTCATTAATTTTTTCTTTTGTTGCTTGTGCTTTTGATGTCATATCCTAAGAATCATTGCCAAGACCAATATCAAGGAACTTTTTCCCTACATTTTCTTCCAGGAGTTTTATGGTTGCTTATTTTCTTTTCAAGTTGTTAATCTATTTAGAATTAATTTTTGTAAGTGGTGTATGATAGGGGTCTAAGTTCATTCTTCATTTCCCCAGCATTATTTATTGTAGAGACTATGCTTTCCCCATTGAATATTTTGGCTTCCTTGTCAAATATTAGTTGATTACTTATTTCTTGTGTCATATTTCCTTGAATTTTTATGTTCCTTGGAGGTTTCTGTTACTGACTTCACATTAAGAGCAGTCACTTCCTCTACAAAGAAATATCTTTTGGGATCCCTGCTAGAGATTCTGAGACTTTCTTGGGCCTTCTATGGATATGCCTGCTCTATTCTCCTTGCTCATTTTTGTGGCAGAATTCTTACACTTGTATTAAGACTGCTTTTAACACTACAATGCACCAGGTCCAGTGTTGGCAGCCTCTCTTTGCTTTGCCCAAAAGTGACACTACAGCTCAAGCTTGTAATCTCTCCCTGGACTGCAAATTCAGGCCTACTTTTTGCATGTGTTCATTTGCTGTCTTCTTAAGTTTACCCTTACTGCCACCTTTGGGAGTCCATACAGGAAGCCTGTTGCAGAGGGGGGTGGTGGGTAGAGGTGAAGCATATTGGGTTCTGGAGGTACCCATGGGCCAGCTGGGAGGTGCCCACAGGCTAGTTGGGTGAAGCTTTCCCAGTGGCTTGTGGGTACATGAAAAATTTACAGATAGAGTTTTAAAGAAAAACTTCCAAAGAAAATATGACTTACAGTAGAACAGTATATGTATGACATATTTATGATATTGGGGTAAGAAAACATTTCTTAAACAACACACAAAATGATGGATGGCAAAAGCAAAACAATCTATGAATTTAAAACATAATTTTAAATATCTATACAAAAATTTACCCATCAAGAAAAGATTAAGAAGAAGAGAAATAAATGAAAGCATAAGCTAGATAAAGCGATGAGGGAGGATAAACTGAGATTGGAAGGACCATGTAAAGAGCATGAGGGAGACTATTATAAGCAAAGGAAGACTCTGTGCAAAGCCCCAGAGTTAGGAAGGGCTTGGTAATTAGGAAATAAAAATGACAAGGGTGACTGGAGATAGAGACAAAGAAGGAGCAATAAACTTGAAGAAACAAACAAGGGAAAATCTCAAGGGACTTGTAAGCCACAGAGTGTGGCTGACTTGTGCAACAAGAGGCTGTTGAATGGCTATGAGCAAGGGGACCTGTAAGTTCTATAAGCTTTTCATTCATAGCCCAGTGCAAATAATGACTGAAGAAGAGTGACTGACAAGAAGCTCTGAAAACCTATCTGCCTCGCATTATGAAAACAAAAGGTCCCTTGGACAGCAAGGAGATAAAACCAGTCAATCCTAAAGGAAATCATCCCTGAATATTCATAGGAAGGACTGATACTGAAGCTGAAGCTCCAATACTTTGGCCACTTGATTTGAAGAGCCCACTCAATGGAAAAGACCCTGATGCTCAAGACTGAGGGCAGGAGGAGAAGGGAGAGACAGAAGATGAAATGTTCAGATAGCATCACCGATTCAATGGACATGAGCTTGAGCAAACTCCAGGAGACAGTGAAGGACAGGGAAGCCTGGCACACTGCAGTCCATGGGGTCACAAAGAGTGAGACACAACTTAGAGACTGAACAACGACAACAAATTCTCTAAGCCATTAGAGATCTCACAGAAGGAAGACAAAATGAATTCAAAAATTATGCTGTGCCCCAGATATATACATGCAAATGTGATCTTGGTCTGGAATGGCTGGAAACTAAAGTCACTGAGGTGGGAGGCCAGGGCTGAAGCAGTGAGGATCAGAGTGGGAGAACTAAGGTGGGTGACAAGGAACTGGACTGGACTGTGGACCTGAAAAGGAAAGCTGTACTGACTTACATAATGATTATTCAGAGTATTTTGATATTTGGAGAAATAACTAGGTCAGAAAGCTGAACTGAGAACCCTGGATCTGAGTCAAAGCTCTTTAGATGTGCTTTAATTGTCCTAGTTTAGGGCAAATACTGCTCACTGGCTTATAAAAATAAAGCATATCATCTTTGAAGGAGAAGGAAATGGCAACCCACTCCAGTACTCTTGCCTGGGAAATTCCATGGACAGAGGAGCCTGGTAGGCTACAGTCCATGGCATCACAAAGAGTCGGACATGACTGAGCAACTTCACAACTTCACTCCCCATGTTGGGCCTCAGAAATTCCTACAAACTGAGGTAGAGCAACTGAGCTCTAGTCACTGTGAATGAAAAATAAGCTGAAACAATAGTCAGTAGATTTAGATGCCCAAGAACCCCTAAGGATGTGAGAATGCATTTTTAAAATAGCTATGTATAAATTTACAAATAGTTATGTGTAAGTTATGTTTAAAGAAATAAACGATGCAATTGCAAAGATAAGAACTCAAGAAAGAAGAAACAAATTTGAAGGAAAAACAAATGGAACCATTAAAAAATGAAAAATAAGGGCTTCCCTGGTGATCCAGTGGTTAAGAATCTCCCTGCCAATGCAGGGAACACGAGTTTGTTCCTCTGTCCAGGAAGATCCCATGCCTCAGGATGACTAAGCCCTGATAAGTGCCACAACTAGTAAGCCCTCACTCTGGAGTCCACAGGCCACAACTGGTGAGGCCACACACCATGGCTACTGAAGCCATTTACCCTGGAGTCTGTGCTCCCCCAAAAGAGGAGCCACTGCAGTGAGAAGCCTGAAAACTACAATGAGAGAGTAACCCTGCTCATGCTCACTGCAACTAGAGAAAGCCCACACACAGCAGTGAAGACCCAACACAGTCAAAAATAAATAAATTTTTTTAATGAAAAAAAATATAAAATTAAAATCTCAATGGACAGGCTAGCCGGCAGTTAAGATTTAAATTAGGAGAGAATTAGTGATTGGAAGATATCCAAAGAATTGTCAGAAGATAGAAAAGAGAAATCAAGAAGAAGAAAATACAAAAGAAGGGTTTAGAGACATTGAGAATAGAATGAGAAAGTCTAACATGTGTAATTGAAATCCCAAGAGGAGAGAACAGGCAGAAGGTAGGAGAGGTAATATTTAAGACTCCATAAATTTGATAGAATAAAAAGTATAGGTTCAAAAATGCAGGAAGTAAAATCATCCCAGATATGACACATACAAGAAAATCCGTACCTAGTATAATAGTGAAACTGTTTAACACAAAAGACAAAGACACGCTATGGAAAACAGCCTGATAACAATCACAGACTACTTGCAAAGGTGCAGCCATTAGAGAGACAGCTGACTTCACCCTGTAAACCATCAAACTTGGAAACAGTGGAGTTACAACTTAAGTATGTTGAGAGAAAATAACTAACAATTCAGAGGATGTACCCAGAAAAATTATATTTAAAAATCATAAAAGAATAACATTTACAGACAAATAAAAACTGAGAGTTTACTACCAAGAAACTTCTCTAAAGGTCATCAGTCAGATCAGTTCAGGTCTCTCTTTGAGACCCCATGGACTACAGCATGCCAGGCTTCCCTGTCCATCACCAACTCCCAGAGCCTACTCAAACTCATGTCCATCACGTTGGTGATGCCATCCAACCATCTCACACTCTGTCACCCCCTTCTCCTGCCTTCAATCTTTCTCAACATAAGGGTCTTTTCAAATGAGTCAGCTCTTCGCATCAGGTGGCCAAAGTATTGGAGTTCCAGCTTCAGCATCAGTCCTTACAATGAATATTCCAGACTGATTTCCTTTAGGATTGACTGGTTGGATCTTGGTGCAGTCCAAGGGACTCTCAAGAGTCTCTTCTCCAATACCACAGTCCAGAAACATCAATTCTTTAATGCTTAGTTTTCTTGATAGTCCAGCTCTCACATCCATACATGACTACTGGAAAAACCATAGTTTTGACTAGATAGACCTTTGTTGACAAAGTACTATCTCTGCTTTTTAATATGCTATCTAGGTTGGTCATAACTTTCCTTCCAAGGAGCAAGAGTCTTTTAATTTCATGGCTGCAGTCACCAGCTGCAGTGATTTTGAAGCCCCCCAAAATAAAGTCTCTCACTGTTTCCATTGTTTCCCCATCTATTTGTCATGAAGTGATGGGACCAGTGGCCATGAACTTAGTTTTCTGAATGTTCAGGGGTTTTTTTAATTTAAATTTATTTATTTTAATTGGAGGCTAATTACTTTACAATATTGTATTGACAGAGGGACGGTTACAAGCAGGGAGGTGAGAGGGGGGTTCAGGATTGAAAGTTCAGTTTTAAGCCAACTTTTTCACTCTCCTCTTTCACTTTCATCAAGAGGCTCTTTAGTTCTTCTTCACTTTCTGCCCTAAGGGTGGTGTCATCTGCATATCTGAGGTTATTGATATTTCTCCCAGCCACCTTGATTCCATATTATGCTTCATCCAGCCCAGCATTTCACATGATGTGCTCTGCATATAAGTTAAATAAGCAGGGTGACAATATACAACCTTGACATATTCCTTTCCCAATTGGAACCAGTCTGTTGTTCCCTGTCCAGTTCTAACTGTTGCTTCTTCACCTGCATACAGATTTCTTAGGTGGCAGGTCAGATGGTCTGGTATTCCATTCTCTTGAAGAATTTTCCAGTTTGTTGTGATCCGTGCAGGCAAAGTCTTTGGCATAGTCAATAAAGCAAAAGTAGATGTTTTTCTGGAACTCTCTTGCTTTTTTTGATGATCCAGCAGATGTTGGCAATTTGATCTCTGGTTCCTCTGCCTTTTCTAAATCCAGCTTGAACATCTGGAATTTCTCAGTTCACATATTGTTGAAGCCTGGCTTAGAGAATTTTGAGCATTTCTTTGCTAACGTGTGAGATTGGTATAATTGTGCAAAACATTCTTTGGCATTGCCTTTCTTTAGGATTGGAATGAAAACTGACCTTTTCAAGTCCGGTGGCCACTGTTGAGTTTTCCATGCTCAACATATGTCAATACTCAATGGCATATTGAGTGCAACACTTAACAGCACCATCTTTTAAGATTTGAAATAGCTCAACTGGAATTCCATCACCTCCACTATCTTTGTTCGTAGTGATGCTTCCTAAGGCCCACTTGACTTCACATTCCAGGATGTGTGTCTAGTCCAGTGATCACACCATTATGGTTATCTGGATCATGAAGATCTTTTTTGTATAGTTCTTCTATGTATTCTTGCCACCTCTTCTTATATCTTATGCTTCTGTTAGGTCCATACTGTTTCTGGCCTTTATTGTGCTCATCTTTGCATGAAATATTCCCAGTATCTCTAATTAAAGGTCATAATATACTTCAAAAAGAAAAGAAAAGATCCAGAAAGATGACCTGAAATGCAAAAAAGAACTGAGAGCAAAGGAAACCAAAAATGTATAGATAAATTCAAATGTTGTCTAAATATAATAATGATAATAATTTTATTTGTGTAATTAAAAGTTTAGGACTAAAAAATGAACAATGACAATATACAAATTGATGGGCAAAGATTGGAAATAAAATGTTATACAATCCCTTGAACCTAGAGCCTATTATACAGAGTGAAGTAAGTCAGAAAAATGAAAAACAAATATCATATATTAACACATGTATATGGAATTCAGTAAGACTATTGATGAATCCATTTGCAAGGCTACAGTGGAGACACAGATATAGAATACAGACTTGCAGACGCAGGGTAAGGAAGGAGAGGGTGGGGCAAATGGAGAGAGTAGCATGGAAACATATACACTGCTATATATAAAACAGATGGCAAGTAGTAATTTCCTGTATGACTCAGGTAATTCAAACTGGGGCTTTATGGCAACCTGGAGAAGTGGGGTGGGGTGGATGAGATGACATGAGATGCAGAGAGCAGTGGAAAGGTTGGGTTTTAATGGGGAAAGAGATGCATCCTATATGGCTAAGAGGAGGGAAGGTGGGAGGGAAGTTCAAGAGAGAGGGGACGTATGTATACCTATGGCTGACTCACATAGATGTATGGCAGAAACTGAAACAATATTGTAAAGCATTATGCTTTAATTAAAAAAATAAATTTAAACATTATACTAATTTTAAAAAGTTATAAAATTCTTTAAGTATTTGGAAAATGGGGTCAAGATACCATTTAGGTTCCGTGATAATTGAAGAATGGCAAGACTCAAATTGGGAGACTCCTTAAGAGGTGGTTGCATCAATCCAGTACCAAAATAATGGTTTCCTAGACTAAGACGTGACAGTAAAAACAAAAAGAAGCAGAAAATCTCAAGATTCATTTTAGAGAGAGAAGGAATGGGAGGAACTAAGGAACTTCTAGGTCTTGGTTTGAGTCACTGGATAGATGGTGGTGTTAAATGAGGTGGAAATGCCTGGGTCACTAGGGCAGGTGAGATAGAAAATGTCATGTCCCATTTGGCCTGGTAAATTTCAGGAAAAGGGCAATTTTATAGTTTTAGGTAGAATTCCAACCCGGGGAGATCAATGTGGTCATCATTAGCATAGAGATATATTTTTAAATTAACGAAATTGGATAAATTTACTTAGCGGAAAGAATATAAAGAAAGATTGAATGTCCTAAGGCAAGTCTTAAGGTTTGTTTGCCTTTAGAGGTCAGGTAGAGTAGAAAGAACCATCAAATAGAGCTGCAGGGAACAAGTAAGAGGGAGAGAGAGTGGCGTTATCAGATCCAAGAGAGGAGAGGATTTCAACAGTGATTTCTATGTGTTGAGACATCAAGTGTGATGGAAACAGAAGACATGACTTTGACGAGAGTTAATTTAAAGAAAATGTGGTCCACTGGAGAAGGAAATGGCAAATCACTTCAGTATTCCTGCCTTGAGAACCCCATGAACAGTGTAAAAAAGCAAAAAGACAGAACACTGAAAGATGAACTCCCCAGGTCAGTAGTTGCCCAATATGCTACTGGAGATCAGTGGAGAAATAACTCCAGAAAGAATGAAGAGATGGAGCCAAAGCAAAAACAACACCCATTTGTGGATTTGACTGGTGATAGAAGCAAGGTCCGATGCTGTAAAGAGCAATATTGCATAAGAACCTGGAATGTTAGGTCGATGAATCAAGGCAAATTGGATGTGATCAACAAGAGATGGCAAGAGGGAACATCAATATTTTAGGAATCAGTGAACTAACATGGACTGGAATGGGTTAATTTAACTCAGATGACCATTATATCTACTACTGTGGACAAGAATCCCTTAGAAGAAATGGAATAGCCATCATAGTCAACAAAAGAGTCCAAAATTCAGTACTTGGGTGCAGTCTCAAAACGACAGAATGATCTCTGTTCATCTCCAAGAAAACCATTCAATATCACAGTAATCCAAGTCTATGCCCCAACCAGTAATGGTGAAGAAGCTGGAGTTGAATGGTTCTATGAAGACCTACAAGACCTTCTAGAATTAACACCCAAAAAAGATGTTGTTTTCATTATAGCAGACTGGAATGCAAAAGTAGGAAGTCAAGAAACACAAGGAGTAATAGGCAAATTTGGCCTGGGAGTACAGATTGAAGCAGTTCAGTTCAGTTCAGTCGACCCCATGAATCGCAGCACGCCAGGCCTCCCTGTCCATCACCAACTCCCGGAGTGCACTCAGACTCACGTCCATCTAGTCAGTGATGCCATCCAGCCATCTCATCCTCTGTCGTCCCCTTCTCCACCTGCCCCCAATCCCTCCAAGCATCAGATTCTTTTCCAGTGACTCAACACTTCACATGAGGTGGCCAAAGTACTGGAGTTTCAGCTTTAGAGTCATTCCTTCCAAAGAAATCTCAGGGCTGATCTCCTTCAGAATGGACTGGTTGGATCTCCTTGCAGTCCAAGGGACTCTCAAGACTCTTCCCCAACACCACAGTTCAAAAGCATCAATTCTTTGTCACTCAGCCTTCTTCACAGTTCAACTCTCACATCCATACATGACCACTGGAAAAAGCATAGCATTGACTAGATGGACCTTAGTCAGCAAAGTAATGTCTCTGCTTTTGAATATGCTGTCTAGGTTGGTCATTACTTTTCTTCCAAGGAGTAACTGTCTTAATTTCATGGCTGCAGTCACCATCTGCAGTGATTCTGGAGCCCAAAAATATAAAGTCTGACACTGTTTCCACTGTTTCCCCATCTATTTCCCATGGAGTGATGGGACCAGATGCCATGATCTTCATTTTCTGAATGTTGAGCTTTAAGCCAACTTTTTCACTCTCCTCTTTTACTTTCATCAAGAGGCTTTTTAGTTTCTCTTCACTTTCTGCCATAAGGGTGATATCATCTGCATATCTGAGGTTATTGATATTTCTCCCAGCAATCTTGATTCCAGCTTGTGTTTCTTCCAGCCCAGCATTTTTCATGATGTACTCTGCATATAAGTTAAATAAGCAGGGTGACAATATACAGCTTTGACGTACTCCTTTTCCTATTTGGAACCAGTCTGTTGTTCCATGTCCAGTTCTAACTGTTGCTTCCTGACCAGCATACAGATTTCTCAAGAGCCAGGGCAGGTTGTCTGGTATTCCCATCTCTTTCAGAATTTTCCAGTTTCTTGTGATCCACACAGTGAAATGCTTTAGCATAGTCAATAAAGCAGAAATGGATGTTTTTCTGGAACTCTCTTGCTTTTTCCATGATCCAGCGGATGTTGGCAATTTGATCTCTGGTTCCTCAGCCTTTTCTAAAACCAGCTTGAACATCTGGAAGTTCATGGTTCACATATTGCTGAAGCCTGGCTTGGAGAATTTTGAGCATTACTTTACTAGCATGTGAGATGAGTGCAATTGTGTGGTAGTTTGAGCATTCTTTGCATTGCCTTTCTTTGGGATTGGAATGAAAACTGACCTTTTCCAGTCCTGTGGCCACTGCTGAGTTTTCCAAATTTGCTGGCATATGGACTGCAGCACTTTGACAGCATCATCTTTCAGGATTTGAAATAGCTCAACTGGAACTCCATCACCTCCACTAGCTTTGTTTGTAGTGATGCTTTCTAAGCCCCACTTGACTTCACATTCCAGGATGTCTGGCTCTAGGTGAGTGATCACACCATCATGATTATCTGGGTCGTGAAGATCTTTTTTGTACAGTTCTTCCATGTATTCTTGCCACCTCTTCTTAATATCTTCTGCTTCTGTTAAGTCCATACCATTTCTGTCGTTTATCAAGCCCATCTTTGCATGAAATGTTCCCTTGGTATCTCTAATTTTCCTGAAGAGATCTCTAGTCTTTCCCATTCTGTTGTTTTCCTCTATTTCTTTGATTGATCGCTGAAGAAGGCTTTCTTATCTCTTCTTCCTATTCTTTGGAACTCTGCATTCAGATGCTTATATCTTTCCTTTTCTCCTTTCTTTTTGCCTCTCTTCTTTTCACAGCTATTTGTAAGGCCTCCCCAGACAGCCATTTTGCTTTTTTGCATTTCTTTCCATGGGGATGGTCTTGATCCCTGTCTCCTGTACAATGTCATAAACCTCATTCCACAGTTCATCAGGCACTCTATCTATCAGATCTAGGCTCTTAAATCTATTTCTCACTTCCACTGTATAATCATAAAGGATTTGATTTAGGTCATACCTGAATGGTCTAGCAGTTTTCCCTACTTTCTTCAATTGAAGTCTGAAGTTGGTAATAAGGAGTTCATGATTTGAGCCACAGTCAGCTCCTGGTCTTGTTTTTGTTGACTGTATAGAGCTTCTCCATCCTTGGCTGCAAAGAATATAATCAATCTGATTTCGGTGTTGACCATTTTGTGATGTCCATGTGTAGAGTCTTCTTTTGTGTTGTTAGAAGAGGGTGTTTGCTATGACCAGTGCATTTTCTTGGCAAAACTCTATTAATCTTTGCCCTGCTTCATTCCTCATTCCAAGGCCAAATTTGCCTCTTGCTCCAGGTGTTTCTTGACTTCCTACTTTTGCATTCCAGTCCCCTATAATGAAAAGGAAATCTTTTTTGGGTGTTAGTTCTACAAGGTCTTGTAGGTTTTCATCGAACCGTTCAACTTCAGCTTCTTCAGTGTTACTGGTTGGGGCATAGACTTGGATTACTGTGATATTGAATGGTTTGCCTTGGAAACAAACAGAGAGCATTCTGTTGTTTTTGAGAGCGCATCTAAGGGCGTGCGGCTGCGACCGGTGCATTAAGCGCAGCCAAGAGGAGCTGCCCCATGTGCGAGGTGAGGGGCAGAAGCCAGGAGGACCCCATGCCTGATGGGTGGTGACCAAGAGGAGTTACCCCACTTCCGAGGTCAGGGGCAGCGACCAAGAGTGCTAGGCTGCGATGGCGCAGGAACGGCAGAGAGGAGCTACACCGCGTCCAAGGTCAGGGGCAGCGGCCGGGAGGAGCTACCCCGCATCCGAGGTCAGGGGCGGCCGGGAGGAGCCACCTCATGCCCAAGGCCAAGGTCTGAGGCTGGGAGGAGCAACCCCATACCCGAGGTCAGGGGCAGCAGCCGGGAGGAGCAACCCCACGTCCAAGGAGCGGTGGCTGCACAGGCGCAGGAGGGCCTAGAGGAGCTATCCCACGTTGAAGGTCAGGAAGGGTGGCAGTGAGGAGATACCTTTCGTCCAAGGTAAGGAGCAGTGGCTGCGCTTTGCTGGAGCAGCCGTAAAGAGATACCCCACGCCCAAGGTAAGAGAAACCCAAGTAAAATGGTAGGTGTTCCAAGAAGGCATCAGAGGGCAGACACACTAAAACCATACTCACAGAAAACTAGTTAATCTAATCACACTAGGACCACAGCCTTGTCTAACTCAATGAAACTAAGCCATGCCCTCGGGCAACCCAACACAGGCGGGTCATGGTGGAGAGATCTGACAGAATGTGGTCCACTGGAGGAGGGAATGGCAAACCACTTCAGTATTCTTGCCTTGAGAACCACATGAACAGTATGAAAAGGCAAAATGATAGGATACTGAAAGAGGAACTCCCCAGGTCAGTAGGTGCCCAACACGCTACTGGAGATCAGTGGAGAAATAACTCCAGAAAGAATGAAGGGATGGAGCCAAAGCAAAAACAGTACCCAGCTGTGGATGTGACTGGTGATAGAAGCAAGGTCTGATGCTGTAAAGAGCAATATTGCATAGGAACCTGGAATATCAGGTCCATGAATCAAGTCAAATTGGAAGTGGTCAAACAAGAGATGGCAAGAGTGAACGTCGACATTCTAGGAATCAGTGAACTAAAATGGACTGGAAAGGGTGAATTTAACTCAGATGACCATTATATCTACTACTGGGGGCAGGAATCCCTCAGGAGAAATGGAGTAGTCATCATGGTCAACAAAGGAGTCCAAAATGCTGTATTTGGAATGAAGCAGGGCAAAGGCTAATAGATTTCTGCCAAGAGAATGCACTGGTCATAGCAAACGCCCTCTTCCAACAACACTAGAAAAGACTCATGGACATCACCATATGGTCAACACCAAAATCAGATTGATTATATTCTTTGCAGCCAAAGATGGAGAGGCTGTATACAGTTAGCAAAAACAAGACCAGGAGCTGACTGTGGCTCAGATCATGAACTCCTTATTGCCAAATTCAGACTTAAATTGAAGAAAGTAGGGGAAACTACTAGACCATTCAAGTATGACCTAAATCAAATCCCTACGGTTATACTGTGGAAGAGACAAAGAGATTCAAGCGATTAGATCTGATAGACAGAGTGTCTGATGAACTATGGACATTGTAAAGAGGACAGGGAGCAATACCATCCCAAAGAAAAAAGAAATGCAAAAAAGCAAAATGGCTGTCTGAGGAGACCTTACAAATAGCTGTGAAAAAAGAGAGGCAAAAAGCAAAGGAGAAAAGGAAAGATATACCCATTTGAATGCAGACTTCCAAAGAATAGCAAGGAGAGATAAGAAAGCCTTCCTCAGTGATCAGTGCAAAGAAATAGAGGAAAACAAAAGAATGGGAAAGACTAGAGAGCTCTTCAAGAAAATTAGAGATACAAAGGGAACATTTCATGCCAAATTGGCTCAATAAAGGACAGAAATGGTATGGACCTATCAGAAGCAGAAGATATTAAGAAGAGGTGGAAAGAATACACAGTAGAACTGTACAGTAAAGACCTTCATGACCCAGATAATCACAATGGTGTGATCACTCACCTAGAGCCAGACATCCTGGAATGTGAAGTCAAGTGCACTTTAGGAAGCATCACTATGAACAAAGCTAGTGGAGGTGATGGAATTCCAGTTGAGCTATTTCAAATCTAAAAGATGATGCTATCAAAGTGCTGCACTCAGTATGCCAGGAAATTTGGCCACTCAGCAGTGGCCACAGGACTGGAAAAGGTCAGTTTTCATTCCAATACTGGCAATGCCAAAGAATGCTCAAACTATCACACAACTGCACTCATCTCACATGCTAACAGAGTAATGCTCAAAATTCTCCAAGCCAGGCTTCAACAATATGTGAACCATGAACTTCCAAATGTTCCAGCTGGTTTCAGAAAAGGCAGAGGAACCAGAGATCAGATTGCCAACATCTGCTGGATCACTGAAAAAGCAAGAGTTCCAGGAGAACATCTACTTCTGCTTTAATGACTATGCCAAAGCCTTTGACTATGTGGATAACAACAAACTGTGAAAAATTCTGAAAGAGATCAGAATACCAGACCACCTTACTGGCCTCCTGAGGAATCTGTATGCATGTCAAGAAGTGCCAGGAGCCACCTTAGGAATTACTGACAAAATGGAGGCATGCCCCCACCCCCTCTCCTCATCCCGCAGGCATGGTCCCGGGATAAAGGAGTTAGGTCTTGTGATTCTGACTTGTTCTTTCCTTTCTTCAGTTGAGTTGGCTGGAAAGAATGTTAAGGTGCTTATTGTTCTTGAGAGAAGCATTAGAAAGCACAAAGCCTTCTGCATTTGTGCCCAGAAAATAATCTATAAAGTAACCATTGACATTTGTTCAAGGATCTTTACAAAGAATATTCCAGAATGAGCATGTAGGGTGCAGCTTGAGGCCATGGGAAGGATTGTTATCTGAGACCTGTTTGTGAAGGGAATGTTTATGGTGAAGGAAGTTCACTGAGCTTAGGGTTTAGAAATAATTAAGAATAGCTAGAATCCTTTTGGAGAAGGCAATGGCACCCCACTCCAGTACTCTTTGCCTGCAAAACCCCATGGACGGAGGAGCCTGGTGGACTGCAGTCCATGGGGTCGCTAAGAGTCTGACACGACTGAGCGACTTCACGTTCACTTTTCAATCTTCACTCTCATGCACTGGAGAAGGAAATGGCAACCCACTCCAGTGTTCTTGCCTGGAGAATCCCAGGGATGGGGGAGCCTGGCAGGCTGCCATCTATGGGGTCACAGAGTCAGACATGACTGAAGCGACTTAGCAGCAGCAGAAGCCTTTTTAGGAGATAGTGAGCTTAAGATACTAGAGGCAACAGGATTTAGAAAGATAAGAAATAAACTGAGGAATGTGTTATGCAGCCCAGACATAAGCATGAGTTACAATGTAATCACAAGTAAACACGATTCCAAGAGAATCGCTGAAGCAGGAACTCTGCTTGAAGGGCAACAAGGAGACAATAAATCTTGGTGAGGGGGAGCTGAAAATGTAAAAACTTCTGACCTAATGCTTTTGTCAAAGTATAAAAGAAGACCTGACGGTTGAAATAAACATGCAGTCCCGCACCCTGAGTCAGAGGCTGCATCATTCTCCACCGACACCACTCATCCCTTCAGGCTTATTCCCTGGCTGCTGGAGCTGGTCTCCAGCAAGGAAGCAACAGTTAGAATTGGACATGGAGCAACAGATTGGTTCCAAATAGGAAAAGGAGTATGTCAAGGCTGTATATTGTCACCTTGCTTATTTAACTTCTATGCCGAGTACATCATGAGACATGCTGGGCTGGAGGAAGCACAAGCTGGAATCAAGATTGCTGGGAGAAATATCAATAACCTCAGATATGCAGATGACACCACCCTTAGGGCAGAAAGTGAAGAAGAACTAAAGAGCTTCTTGATGAAAGTGAAAGTGGAGAGTGAAAAAGTTGGCTTAAAGCTCAGCATTCAGAAAACAAAGATCATGGCATCTGGTCCCATCACTTCATGGTAAATAGATGGAGAAACAGTGGAAACAGTGAGAGATTTTATTTTTCTGGGCTCCAAAATCACTGCAGATGGTGACTGTACCCATGAAATTAAAAGACGGTTACTCCTTAGAAGGAAAGTTATGACCAACCGAGACAGCATATTAAAAAGCAGAGACATTACTTTGCCAACAAAGGTCTGTCTAATCAAGGTTATGGTTTTTCCAGTGGTCATGTATGGATGTGAGAGCTGGACTGTAACAAAACTGAGCACCAAAGAATTGATGGTTTTGAACTGCAGTGTTGGAGAAGACTCCTGAGAGTCCCTTGGACTGCAGGGAGATCCAACCAGTCCATCCCAAAGGAGATCAGTCTTGGGTGTTCATTGGAAGGACTGATGTTGAAGTTGAAACTCCAATACTTTGGCCACCTGATGTGAAGAGCCGACTCACTGAAAATACCCTGATGCTGGGAAAGGTTGAGGGCAGGAGGAGAAGGGACGACAGAGGATGAGATGGTTGGATGGCATGACTGACTCAACGGACATGAGTTTGAGTAAATTCTGGGAGTTTGTGGTGGACAGAGAGACCTGGTGTGCTGCGATTCATGGGGTCACAAGAAGTCGGACACAACTGAGCGACTGAACTGAACTGAATTTAAAGAAGTGTCGTGAATGGTGGAATTGAGTGGGAGAGAAAGAAGCAGAGGAGTACGTACGAAGTGAAGCATAGAGATAGAATAATACCTACATAGAAAAGTGAGGCCAGTGACAGAGTTATGTTTTGGTGTTTGTTTGTTTGTTTGTTTGAAGATATGGCATTATCTGACTGTGTTATGTATAGTTTAGGAATGCTTCAACAGAGAAGGTGAGGTTTCTGATGCTGGAGAGAAACTTAATCACCAAAGAGATGTTATCTTTGAGAGAACGAGATGAGATGCAGAGAATAGCAGAAAGGTTGGCTTTTAATGGGAAAAGAGATGCATCCTATATGGCTAAGATGAGGGAAGAAAATGTATTTCTGTTTTTAGGTCTAGATGTAGGAAGATGAAGGGGTTCAATTTCCTCAGTATAGCCTGAGGCAACATGGATCACCCGGGAGTGAGGAAGAAGGAGCTACAAGCAGTAGAGAGGAAATGTATGAAACAGTATCCCCTTCCTCCACATCACTGTGTGTACACACTTAGTCGTGTTCGACTCTCACTTATTTCCTTTGTGGAGCTATAACAATCTTTAAGAATCTTGTTTATTTTCCCATTTCAGTTCAGTTCAGTTCAGTTCAGTCGCTCAGTCGTGTCCGACTCTTTGCGACCCCATGAATTGCAGCATGCCGGGCCTCCATGTCCATCACCAACTCCTGGAGTTCACTCAAACTTATGTCCATCGAGTCGCTGATGCCATCCAACCGTCTCATCCTCTGTCGTCCCCTTCTCCTCCTGTCCCCAATCCCTCCCAGCATCAGAGTCTTTTCCAATGAGTCAACTCTTCACATGAGGTGGCCAAAGTACTGGAGTTTCAGCTTTAGCATCATTCCTTCCAAAGAACACCCAGGGCTGATCTCCTTTAGAATGGACTGGTTGGATCTCCCTGCAGTCCAAGGGACTCTCAAGAGTCTTCTCCAACACCACAGTTTAAAAACATCAATTCTTAAGTGCTCAGCTTTCTTCACAGTCCAACTCTCACATCCATACATGACCACTGGAAAAATCATTTACTCATTTACTATCTGTCTCCTCTACTAAAATGGAAGCTCCAAAAGGAGCAGTAACCAGGTCTGCCATGCTTAAATAATCTAGTGCTTAGCAGTGTCCCAGCACATAGTACATCCTGAAAAAAAATAAATATTAGCTGGAACTAGAATGAATAAACATATTAGCATATTCAGTGCTCAGTGATTATTAGAGAATTAAAAACACCTAAGTGGAGGCTGTACAGAGACCGTTGCTGAATCACCTACAGCAACACCTTCACTCCCAGCCTATTCCCAGCCCCACCACCAGCTCCACTTGGGTTTCAGGGCCAGTCAAGACCCTTTTGTGATCCAACTGCTTTCAGCACCTAACACAGAGCCCACGCACAGCCTGACACCTGGCACTCAACAATTCCTGCCTCCTACTCTCCCTGGCTGGAACCTGAAAAGTGGCAGAGCCTTGAGGAAAATTCTGACAATCTCCAACATCACCAAAAAATTATTTTTTTGCCCTTTCCATTATAAGCAGATGGAATTTAAGATGATCTTGACTGTCTATTGTTCTTAAGTAAATTATGCCGGGATCAAGAGATACTTCAGAAGAGGAAAAAAATGTAGCAATGACATTTTAAGCCTCTTTATTTAGAAATTGGACTGGCTTGATCTTTATGCTCCCATCAGCATCCCAAAGGAGGAAAGGGAGCTATAATTTGATGTCATGACAGGCCCGTGATTTCTGTTTCAGGGATGGTAATAAAAGGGGTCATGACCCCCCTTCCCAATCTTACCATCCCCACCACTACCAATCTCAGGTCCTGACAATGCTCATAAGGCTTGACTGTGAGCTGTGAGCAATCCCTCTGGATTTGCTTTCCAAGTTCACACATCTGAAAATTCCACTTTCAACAGAAGCCTACAGAGAGGCTTCTGAATAATGATGATTATTCAATGCTAAATTGGAAAAGAAATAAAAGTGCAGCAAGAAACTTCTAACAATCTCTTGGATTCCTGAAAATTCTATCTTATTATTGTTTTTAAAAATGAAAGTTAAAATGTTAGTTCCTCAGTCGTGTCTGACAGTTTGTAACCCCATGTACTGTAGCCTGTCATGCTCCTCCATCCATGGAATTCTCAAGGCAAGAATACTGGAGTGGGAGGACTTCCCTGGTGGTCCAGTGGCTAAGACAATGCAGAGGCCCTGGGTTCGATCCCTGGTCAGGGAACTAGATCCCACATGCTTCAACGAAGACCTGGTGCAGTCAAATAAATAAAGAAAGAAAGAATACTGGAGTGGGTAGCCATTCCCTTCTCCAGGGGATCTTCCTGATCCAGAGATCAAACCCAAGTCTCTTGCATTGCAGGTGGATTCTTTACCATCTGAACCATCAGGGAAGCCCCATTGTCTTTAGAGAACTAAATAATTAGACTTAACCTTGGGAAGGGAAGAATTTTATTTTTGTTTGATTTGCAAACAGTGATACACAAGACCACAAATATATTCACACACACACACACACACACACACACACACACACACACACACACACCTCCTCAGACCCCTGCAAGGTTAGGAGCAAGCATAGGAGTTAGCCTTGACTAGTATACTTTCTCCATCAACAGGAATGAAAGAAGACTCTTCTACATGTGGCATGCAAAAGATACTGCATGCCACACACCATGCTGATTCCATTCTCCTCATCACTCTCCCCCTTAAGCATGCAGTATACACTCCTTGCTTCCCACCAACCTGCTTATGCTTCAAGTCTCACTTCTTCCATGAAGTCTCTCCAAATTTTCCAACACTTCTCTGAGCTTCTACATTACTGATCCTAGCCATGGAGTATATATTGCCTCCTTTCCACCTTCCTCTTTTCTTTTAAATTGAAACATAGTTAATTTACTTTGTTAAACTAATGTTGTGTTAGTTTCAAGTATACCGTAAAGTGATTCAGTTACATATTTTTATATCTACCCAAATAGAACAGGGTAAATTTTACATAGTGTATTCCCTCAGTACCACCAAGGTACTGAACACAACTATGGATGCTCAGTAAGAAGTCAAGGCATATTTTCTCACTAGTCATATGATCAAATCGGTGTATATAGATGGATAATCACACAATAGCATAATAATAACAACAACAAGAGATACTATATTTGAGCATTAATATAGATTAGGTACCATGCTAAGAAGTTTCTATGTATCATCTAATTTAAATTTGTCAACAACTCTATGAAGCATGTTCTATTTTTATCCTCACCTTACATATTGAGAAAGGGCTTCCCTGGTGGCTCAGATGTTAAAGAATCTGCCTGCAACACAGGAGACCCAGGTTCAATCCCTGGGTCAGGAAGATTCTCTGGAGGAGAAAAGGGCAACCCACTCCAGTATTCTTGCCTGGAGAATCCCATGGACCAAGGAGCCTGGCAGGCTACAGTCCATGGAGTTGCAAAGAGTTAGACAGGACTGAGCCACTAACACTTCACCCTTAACCAAAGCGTCTCTGTGGCGAAGCAGAGCCATTTGAATGCTATCCAGGCTGCCAAGAAGCAGACAGTAACACAGACGGTGACACAGGCAGTCCAATCAGGACAAATGCCTCAACTGAAACCAAATTACCTTCCACATGATCCAGAGAGGGGATGTATACCCACCCCTGTCTCCATCTGGCCTTGCGTGGCAGCCTCTGCCTGCCAGCCTCTGCCTGCCCTGGGTTGGGAAGGAAGGGAAGCAGCTAATCGCATCAGGGCCTCTAATCCAGTCACAATCTAATCAAGCTTGGGGCTGTCGGCAGCAATGCAGTTTTCAAAAGACACTTTGCTCTTCTGAATTGTCACTGCCAGGGCTGCCCACATCAATCTCTCTGGAGCCAGAAGCTACCATACTCATGTGCCCGTTAGACCTGGGACTAGCAAAAATGCCAGCATTCCAGACACAACACACCAGATCAGAGCTGTCCCCAGGTGTTTCATCCAGAGGAAAACTGGGTGTAGATCCCTCAGGGGAGAGCCCGACCAGAGGTGCAAACAGCTCTCTTCTGCTTCCAGAAAATACATATCGTGCTTTCTTTCTGATTATTAAAATGAATGGTCATGCACTCTGGGACTGACAAAATGTTTCCCAATAAAAAGGCAGAAACCACACTGAGTAGAGTGTCTTTCTTTAAAATGAACTGGGACAATACAGTAACTTGCCTCCCCAGGCTCTAGTATCCCCTTTCTCCATTCCATCCTTCAAAAAATAAATTCATATGTCCCCTCCCTCTTGAACCTCTCTCCCATTTATGGTTGATATATGTTGATGCTTAGCAGAAACTAACAAAATTCTGTGAGCAATTATCCTTCAACTTAAAAATAAGTAAATAAATTCATTTTGGGACTTCCCTGGTGGTCCAGGGGTTAAGAATCCACCTTACAATGCATGGGATGCAAGTTTGACTCCTGGCCAAGGAACTAAGATCCTACATGCCTCAGGGCAACTAAGTCCTCCAGCCCCAACTACTAAATCCCATATGCTCTGTCAAATACTGATTCCTCATGACACAACCAGAGAGTCTGTGCACTGAAAGGAAAAGATCCTGCATGCCACAACTAAGACACAACACAGCCAAATAAATTATAAAATAAATAAGTAAAGTTTTTAAGAAAATAAATAAAATCACTTGTCTAACAAATCTGCTTGAGCATACAATCTGTGGACCACCGAGGAACAAGATGATTAAGACCTGGTCCCTGGAAAACAAATATGGAGTTACTGAGGGGGTCACATCACTCTCCTGCACAAAAACCCACCCCACATTCTCCCTAATTGCAGCAGTCAAGTGTTCTTTTCACCAGTATCCCTGCTCTCTTCCTTCCAGATCCAGAGTGGCACTGCCCCTCCCTTCTCTCCCCCTCATGACCACATAATTTATCTTGATCAACAAAATATATGTGAAAGTGGCATGTTACTTTTGGATGGAAGCCTTTAAGTAAAAACAAATTTCCATGTCCACTTCCTCATACTGTAGCAAATTATAACATTCTACATGGTAGAAACTCCATCAGTATGAGCCTGGATCGAGGAGGACAAGGAAGCAATTTCCCTGCTGATCTGAGATGGTCTTGTAGCATGAGTTAAAGCCAAGCTTTGTTAATTTAAGCCTCTGAGATTCAAGTTTGTTCCTGCAGCATAATAGCTTTTTCAAACTCCTTAGGCTAGCATCCACGGCCTTCCCATGGATCAGAGTACCTACACTTCTAGACTTTTGTTTCATAATACTTATGAATCTACACTCTTAGCCTACTTACTGTCTTCCTCACATATCCAGCACCATCTGACAAGCAGACCTTTTCTCAAGCTAGTCCTCTTGCCCGAAATGCCATCTTACTATCTACAATTAGCCTGATAAAATCCACTTTAGTTACTTCCTTTCCCAAGAGTCTTCCTTGGTGACATAAGTTAGAAACAAGTCATCCCATGAATTCCAATAGCCCTTTACATATTCCTTTCATGGGTATTTCCCTTGCAGGATTTTCTAGAATATTTGGTTATTTATCGTCTGTGTCCCTGCTGAATTGACTGTGAACTCTTTGAGAACAGGGATTTGGGTCTCATTGGTCTTTGTGACCCTCACTTTGAATGCCCTACACATCCTAGTCAATGAGCATCATTTGCACAGGCTGGAACACTCCCTAAACTAGTTGTCATAATTCATTTGGTCTTATTGTATATGAAAAATATAATGAGCTCTCACAGTCACACTATAACTCTAAGCCACTACTAAATTCAACCTTTCAGTATTTATCACCTAGAGGTAGACATCCTAGAATGTGAAGTCAAGTGGGCCTTAAGAAGGAAGCATCACTATGAACAAAGCTAGTATGATGGAATTACAGCTCAGCTATTTCAAAACTTCAAAGATGATGCTGTTAAAGTGCTGCATTCAATATTCCAGCAAATTTGGAAAACTCGGCAATAGCCACAGGACTGGAAAAGGTCAGCTTTCATTCCAACCCCAAAGAAGGACAATGCCAAAGAATGTTCAAACTACTGCACAATTATACTCATCTCACACGCTAAGAAAGTAATGCTCAAAATTCTCCAAGGCAGATTTCAACAGTACATGAACCATGAACTTCCAGATGTTCAAGCTGGATTTAGAAAATGCAGAGGAACCAGAAATCAAATTGCCAGTATCCGTTGGATCATAGAAAAAGCAAGAGAGTTCCAGAAAAACATTTGCTTAATTGATTACACCAAAGCCTTTGACTGTGTAGATTATAATAAACTGTAGAAAATTCTTCAAGAGATGGGAATGCCAGACCACCTGACCTGCCTCTTGAGAAACCTATATGCAGGTCAGGAAGCAACAGTTAGAACTGGACTTGGAACAACAGACTGGGAAAGGAGTAGATCAAGGCTGTATATTGTCACCTTCCTTATTTAACTTTTATGCAGAGTACATCATGAGAAATTCCAGGCTGGATGAAGCACAATCTGGAATCAAGATTTCTGGGAGAAATACCAATAACCTCAGATATGCAGATGACAACACTCTTATGGCAGAAAGTGAAGAGGAACTAAAGATTCTCTTGATGAAAGTGAAAGAGGAGAGTGAAAAAGTTGGCTTAAAACTCAACATTCAGAAAACTAAGATCATGGCATCCAGTCCCATTACTTCACGGCAAATAGATGGGGAGACAATGGAAACAGTGAGAGACTTTATTTTTTTGGTTTGCAAAGTCACTGCAGATGGTGACTGCAGCCATGAAATTAAAAGATGGTTACTCCTTGGAAGAAAAGCTATGACCATCCTAGATAGCATATTTAAAAGCAAAGACATTACTTTTCCAACAAAGGTCCATCTAATCAAAGCTATGGTTTTCCCAGTAGTCACGTATGGATGTAAGAGTTGGACTACAAAGAAAGCTGAAGAATTGATGTTTTGAACTGTGATGTTGGAGAAGACCCTTGAGAGTCCCTTGGACTTCAAGGAGATCAAATAAGTCAATCCTAAAGGAAATAAATCCTGAATATTTATTGGAAGGACTGATGCTGAAGCTGAAACTCTAATACGTTGGCCACCTGATGCGAAGAACTCACTCATTAGAAAAAAACCCTGATGCTGGGAAAGATTGAAGGCAGGAAGAGAAGGGGATGACAGAGGATGAGATGGTTGGATGGCATCACTGACTCAATGGACATGAGTTTGAGCAAGCTCCGGGAGCTGGTGATGGACAGGGAAGCCTGGCATGCTGCATTCCATGGGGTCACAAAGAGTCTGACACAACTGAGTGACTGAACTGAACCAAATATTTGTCTCAAATTTCTATCTTCTGGCTCATGTTTTTAACCCTCTTCATTTTCTGTTTGCCTCTATCCTCAACAGTAGTAGTTGCTTTCTTTCAGAGGCCATTGTTCACCATGATACTGAGCTGTTATTCCACTAGTGATGGCTTCTAATGGGTTGAGGTACAGGCCCTGAGTAGTTCTCCAGCTAACTAGCTCCCTCTGCCTGCAGCTCCCAGCGCAACACAGACTCAGCCTCCGCAACACTGTCGTTTGCTACACACCATGCACCTCCAGGTTGCTTGAGAATAGCTGAAACTGTAAGCAGGTAATACTATCATTCCTAGCTTGTAGGTTTCTTATGAGGGTTGAATACAAGCCTACAGCCTGGACAATGCTTAGTATACAACAGGCACGGTTGTGTTACAAGATAGCCTCGGTGAGGTCACACATAGACATTCACAGGTGCCCTAACACAGCAGCCATGGTGAAACATAAGGGATGATCAGTAAGGCCTCTTCTTCTCACAATGCCCCACCAGCCTTGGTTGGCATCATCTCTATCTGTCTCTCACACACAATCTCCTCCACTCCCTGTATTATATCTGAAATTCTAACACTAGAATTTCTATCATTTATGTTTGAAAATATTATATCTGTCCAAAAAAGACTCTGAGGAAAACTAAAATAACTTTATATGACAATGTAAGCCTTCCCCATATAACATCTTACAGATGATTCTATAACCAGCGGTCAATCCAGGGAATGGGCCATAGGATCAGACACGGTCTCCCATTGTTGGAGAAATGGGGAGAAAGAGGCTCAGAAGTATAGAAAGAAAATCATTTTTCTTCAGAGCTAAAAGGATCTTGGAAGTCATTTAGGCCAACTGCTCCCCATATATATGAGGACACTGAGTTCTAAGGTTGTAGAATGACTTGCTCATAGTCTCAGACCCTTAACAAGAGTACTGGTTTACCATCCCAGGCCTCCTGACCCTGTTTGCTCTTTTTTCTACACCAGGCATCTCCTGGAGACCAAAGATGGAAGTACCATTTTGCTGGGCCCCACCCTTCACCACCACCCTTACCTCCTTTTCACCCCTGCCCTGGGTGTCCTCATTCTGCAGAAGTTCACCCACCCACATAGCAATCGCCTTTCCTATACGCCCACCATTGACAGAAAATTCCAGTGATTTTTTTTTTTAAGTTGATGGGGAGGGAAGGAAAGAACCAAAAAAAAAAAGGAAAAAATCCCACCCATATAAAGCCCTAACAGGCCCCCAGGGAAACATACAGCTGCTCTAGCTTTCTGATTTGAGCTGTTAGCAGTGACTCCAGAAATTCAGCTTCTAACAGCAGCAATGGAAGTCTTGGCTGCTCAGCCTCCCACATCTGCTCCCAAGCTCCAGAAGGGGGATAGGAGCCCTGCCTGGGAGGCCTCTGAGCAGATGCAGCTCTGTTCCCTGAAGATGACTATATTGGGATAATTATGACTGATGAGGGGGTAGGGGAAGCCTCCTTGCTGATGATAATTAGCCAGGATAAATAAACTGAGCCCTGCTCGGAGGTCTGGGAGAACATGAAATATTAATATTAATAGGTAGTGGGGAATTCCCAACTGTCTAGTGGTTAGGACTCTGCACTTCCACTGCAGAGGGTACAGGTTCGATCCCTAGTCAGAACTAATAAGATCCCATGTGCTGTGTTACCACAGCAATAAATATATAAATTAAAAAAGTTTTTTAATTGATGTAAATGGCCATAGGTCACAAATCACCTACTGACTGTAGGCACTTCACAAAACTTCTTTTGGTAAATCTTCCCTGTAAGCCTCCAAGTGTAGGTCTTATGATCTCCATTTTACATTTAAAAAAGCCTAAAGTTCAGGAAATACTAAAGCAATATGCCCAAGGTCACACAAGCAGTCGGTAGCAACTTCAGGGGTTAAACATGAGTCTGACCGGCAGGCGATGCTGTATTTTTTTCACCTCACACACATACACACGATGCCACTGGTGATCCAACAGTGAGGGTCCTTTAACGGATAGGAATCCAGCTCCTGCCCTGTGACAGACACCAAAATAACCCTGAGCATCCAGAGACAAGTAAGACACCCTCCCTCACCTAGAGGCTCACAGTCAGAGGAAAAACAAAAAGAGACATCAACAGTAATTACACCACCAAGTGGGAAATGCCTTTGCAGACCTGGGTAGTCACTTGCATAATTTTTTAGTTTCTTTTCCAGTGTCCTCTGAAACATAATGGGCCATATACCACCATGGATAAATAATAAAATACTTTGAGATAAAGGGAGAAAGATGTAATAAGTGGAGGAGAGAAAGAAGAAAAAAGGGAATTATATATCTCTGTGTTAGAATTGTTGTTGTTTAATAGCTAAGTTGTGTCTAATTCTTTTCAACCCCGTGAACTGTAGCCTGCCAGGCTCCTCTGTCCATGGGACTTCCCAGACAAGAATACTGGAGTGGATTACCATTTCCTTTTCCAGAGGATCTTCCAATCCAGGGATTGAACCTGCATCTCTTGCATAGGCAGGCAGATTCTTTATCAATGAGTCACCAGGGAAACCCAAGGAATCCACAAACTAAGCTAAGAAAATACAATACGGCACTTGTCACGGTCACGCAGGTCCTGAGTATGTTGGCAACTGGTGACTAGTGCTTCGTTCCATGGATAAAATCATTTATAGAGGATAAGAGATCACTCAGGTCAGACATCCACCTCACTTATTTGACAAGAGACTCTCATATCTTCCTGCCATTGGTCTTAAAAGGTTATCAGGATTCCCCTCTGCAATCATCTTTCCCCTGAAAAGTAAGACTGGAAGGAAAGCAATTCCATCCTCATACCAGCTAGTTCCTACAATGCTCTAAAGAGGTTGGATGATTGTCTGCAAGATGGGATAAAAGGCTTCCTATACTGAATAAATCAGAGAATTAAATAGTCGATAAGGCCCCATTCCATTCCAAGGTCTTCTGCTATTTAAGGTGATCCCAGACAAAGAAAAGGATGAAAAGAAATCCAATTAAGGCTTTGAGATTATTGGAAGATGACAGAGCACCAAAAAGGAGAAGGTAAAGAATGTCCTAGGCCATTTTCATCTGTGAGTCTATTTAGTGAGAACAGTTATTCACCAGGCAGCAGCAGTTCTTAGGATCAGCAGTCAGCACAGACCAGAAATCGTCACCCTCAAGACACATACATCTCAGAGGGAGGAAACAGACAATAGGCACATAAACAAAGAAATGTAATAAGGTAACTTCAGGCACCAGTAAATTCTAAGAAGAAAATGATAGGATAATGGGATGTAGAGGTATTGTGAAGCTGCCTAACTAGAAAGCTCCAGTAAAGGCTTTCTGAGAGGTGACATTCAAGTTGGATTATGACTAAGAAAGAAGTAGCTGATGAGAAAGAGAAAGCTTTAAAAAGACCTGCGGGAAGAACTTTGCTCAGTGATAAGAGTAAGGTTGATATGTTCAAAACCATTGCTGCTGGATCTAGGGAACAAAAGGAAACATGGAGACAGAACCAGGTGGGGGTTAGACAATATTCAAAAAAGGTCTTACAGGTCATGATAGAGGGTTTTATTTTATTCCCATTACAATAACAAGTCATTGGAGATATTTAAGCAGCAGAGTGCAGAGTGACATGACCTGATTCATGTTTGGAGGGAAAGAATGGAGGCAGAAGACCAAGTGGGGGAATTCCCTTGTGGTCCAGTGGCTAAGACTCTGCACAACGAGTGCCAGGGGCCTGGGTTCAATCCCTGCTCAGGGAGCTAGATCCTACAGACAACTAAAAGATCCTTAATGCCATGACTAAGACCTGGGACCTCCAAACAAATACGTACTTTTTAAAAACCAACCTTATAAAAAATGTTATGAGTGGCACTCTGTACACTAAAAAAATCATCTCCAATGCTAGGGCAAAGTTTATCCCATAAATATAAGGATAGTCCAATACTAAGAAATCTATGAATATTGAATATGCCATATCAAAAATTATATGTAACAAAGCATATGATTATTTCAATAAGTGTGACAACATTTCAAGATGTGAGACTAGATGGGTTGTTTCTCAATATGATAAAGAGATACTATTTTTGACTGACATCATATTTGTGCATAAAGTACTAGAGGCCTAAGACAAAGATGCCCACCATTTCTATTATGATTTATTATATTGTTTATAAAGTTCTAGGTGGCTCAGCTGGTAAAGAATCTGCCTTCAGTGTGGGAGACCTGTGTTCAATCCCAGGGTTGGGAAGATTCCCTAGAGAAGGAAACAGCTACCCACTCTAGTGTTCTGGCCTGGAGAATTCCATTGACAAAGGAGCCTAGCAGGCTATAGTCCATGGCGTTGCAAAGAGTCAGACATGACCGAGCGACTTTCACTTTCAGACTTCGATAAGACACAAAACATAATAAGAAGCATGTATTTAAACAGCAGTAAATTATCATTATTGATAGAGAGTATGATTTATTTTCCTGCTAAGAATGTAACGCCTGGCATGAGCCTACTGTGTGCCAGGTGTTTCTGATATTTTATCTCATCAAATTCCAAACACATTAGGAGTGACATTTTTCTTCTCATCTGATAGATGAGGATAGTAACCTTCCCAGCTATTAAGCTGAGATTTGAGCATAAGTTTGTGATTACAAAGTCTATGTTCTTACACCATGTTGCCAAAACAGAAGATAGAGTGAGACGATACCAGCACTTCCTCTTTCCTGAGGCTTCAGAGCTCTGGAGATTTCAGCCTCCCTTGGGGATCAAAGCAGGAGCTAAAGCTCAACAGCCTCTCAGAAGTCCCAGTGGCAGAGGAAGGAGGAAGGCAATATAGCAGGCAGCTGCTTCCTTCCCTGTATCCCATGGGCCATTCCAACTGGAAAGAGGCCCCAGAGCCTCAGCTGCTCAGCACAAATAATACTGAAGAATTCTGCATTCAGCCCTTCCAGAGAATATTTAAATTTTAAAAGAAGAAGGTGAAAACACCCAGATGAATCTATAATTGCTAGAATTGTATGAATAGTATTTTAACTGTTGGAGGGGTAGGTCTTTGGAGTTTCTCCTGCCTCCTCCAAGCTGCTGCCACATTCATTTTCCCTTATGCTAGAAGAAGCTAGCACCCTGGCCTCCACATCTGGAAGTGTGCTGACCTTCTGCCCAGAAGTCATGTGTTGCTGCACAAGGTGACTCGAAGAAAAAGGCCAGGCTTTTGAAGTCTGACTGCACATCCTGATTGATCTCTTTGGATACAAAGGACTCAACCTCACATTGAAGGATGTCAAAACTTGACCCAAACCAAGGAGCTGTGCTGCCTAAAGCTCCAAGTTCCTTCCAGGATCGCAAACTTTCTCTTTCCATTCCAGATGATATTGGAAAAAAGTATTTCTTATCATTTTCAAATGAAATCCTCAGTTGAAAGGAGTGAGGCCTATGGGTACTCCGAGATAGACTGAACTGCTATCTTTACATTTTCCTCATTATTTTTGAGATGCAAGTGGTGTCATGGGCAACAGGCAGTTCAGCAGCTGCCTCACATCTGCCTGAGCCCACAGTTGGCAAGCCCAAACTCACCTCTTCTCAGTTGCCAGGCACTTTGAGGCTTTTCATTTGCCTTTGGATGTTTTCTTTCATTCCACCCTGAACAACACAGAAGCCACCTGCAAGCGACTGCTGCAACCTGGCCCTTCTCCCATCTCAGTCCTCCAGCATGGAGCAGGTGTAAAGCTTGGATACGGTAGAAAGGAGTGGAGTGCATGGAGAGGCCATAAGGAAGGGAAGAAAAGGGGGAAGAAAGGCCAAGAGAGTGCCAACAGAAGACTGAATCCGCAGGGTGGCAGCACGTGGCATCGGCTCTGTCTCGGAAACAGGAATCCTAGGAGCAGTTTCTCTGTCATCGCCTGAAGCACCTGTCATGGTACCATGAGAAGCTAGCTATCCCAATTGTCTCAACTCACATTCAAATCAGGCAGTTGAGCTCTGATGAATGTAGTATTTTCCTGCCTTGGAACCTCAGGAAATCTGCCCGTAAGGAGGCCTCCCATTTCCTCCTGGGAAGACATGGCCAGCAGCACCTAGCAGCGCCTAACTGGCGTCTTCATCTTAGGACCCTGGACAGCTCCCTGCAGCCCCTGCAGCCATGGCAGTCCATTCCTCTCAGAGATTTCTAACAAAACTCAGGGTTTGCCTCTCTTGAATTCTAGTCACATAAAAAAACAGAGACAGACTTTAAAAAATAAATTTGCAACCACCTAATCCACAAGCATTCTGCAGAACACCAAGTCTATTTGAACATGGCCCCCACGTCCCCCTCAAGTTGCCCTGTTTATCATTTATGACAAGATGTTTATTAGCAGCAGAGCAGTAAACAGTGAGTGAACTTCTGAAAACAGGGCTATAAAATACTGTAAATCACAACTCTGCACAAGGAGCCACCAGCCCTGGGACAATCCCCCCTCCCCCCACTTCATGGCTCTGGAAAACACTGCAGGTCTCCATCTGCACTGGAGTCATTTATCCTCAGGGCAAAGGTGCTCAGATGTAGCATAGTAGGGCCTGCAGGGCTTTTCCTAGGTAGACTTTGACCTAGAGTGTCCCCTCCTCACTTTGTTTATTGGAGAAGGAAATGGTAACCTACTCCAGTAGTCTTGCCTGAAAAATCCCATGGACAGAGGAGCTTGATGGGCTACAGTTCGTAGGGTCACAAGAGCTGGACTTGACTTAGTGACTAAACCACCACCACTTTGTTTGTAGAGTCCCTACTGTGTGTCAGACGCTACATTCAGTGTGAAGCCCCGAAAATCGCCCTCGCTGTCAAGAAGCTCACGATCTATAAGCAAGAGAGAGGGAAGCACTACTGCAGCTGCATCCCTCGCTCTCTACGGGACTCAGTGCTGCACTTCTTTCTGCGTTTCTGCTTCCTACAACGACCATGCCCCTTAAGTTCTTATTTATTACACAGGACAGAGTTTGTATGGCTCCTGAGGTGAGGCTGGCGATGGATGGCTCAGCATTCGTGATGATCCTACAGATCCTTCTAGGCCACAGAGAGGAGGGTTTGGCCATGGTTGGAGAATTATTCGGTTAACTTCATTACTCATGGCAGAGGCCACATCACTGTAGTGCTTTACCTACATGGCCAACTGCACCCACTGCTACAGCTGCTTCCAGCCTCCCATGTGGCTCAAAGCACAATGTCACAGTGTACCTCACATCTCACAAGCCATACCTCCTCCCACCCCTGACACTGAGAAACCACCGAGCCCCACTAAGCTCCTCCCTATACATATACCCTGACTGGCCCACAGAGCTTCTGTTGTAGGCAGGCAGGGAAGGAGGATGTAACACTAGCCTATACCACCATCTATGTCATGAAATCTGGCTTCCCCAGCAGCTGCCCACAGGAGCCAGGTAATACAACCTAGAGATACAAAGGAGTTAAAAAGAACTTGAAGCTGTCACAGATAGAGGATAGGAAGAAGATAGAGGATCGATTCTTCTCCTTTACTCCTACCAACAGACTATTTCCAGACTCATTATTTCTGTACAACCCCTCCAGAAACCCTGTCTGTTGGATCAATAGTTATGCTTGTTGGTAAACTCTTTAGCCAGTTTGGTAATGCACCTCCTTGCATTTGCTTTCCCTTCCTCTCTGTCTCACTTTCCTTTCTCCCTCACTGTCACTTCCTGCACCTCTATAGAGCATGAACTCATAAGTTTTTTCAGACTCTGTTTCCTAGGAAATTCAGGCCAAGACACTTCTCAAACAACCTAGAAGCTAAAACTACCAACATAAATATGGTGTAGATGCTGACTTCAAAGAGCTTTAAGTCTATTCCATGGCATCAACAAATTCATAGTTTTAATATGATTTGGTATCATAATGAAATGCATGTTGGGAGCAGAAAGGAGGATGTAAGATCTAGTTGGTAATGCTGAGATAAGTCTTGAAGAATATATAAGAAATGGTCTTATAAGAGAAGATGATAGGACGAGGGAATGACATCTGAAAAGTCTTGGAGGGAGAATTCCCTGACAGTGCAATGGTTAGGACCCTGCACTTTCACTACCAAGGCTGTAGCTTCAGTCCTTGGTGAATTAAGTTTTCCCAAGCTGTGCTGTCAGGCCCAGAAAAAGGAAAAAGAGCGTGGATGTACTTGTTTCTGTTGTTGTTGTTTACTCACTAGGTTATCTCTGGCTCCTTTGCAATTCCATGGATTGCAGTCCACTAGTCTCCTCTGTCCATGGCATTTCCCAACCAGGAATACTAGAGTGGGTGGCTATTTCCTTCTCCAGGAGATTAACTTTTCTAAAATCTCCTGCCAAATATTTCTTCAAGTGTTCCCCATTCAGGAATCCATTGCATTAAAAGGAGTACATTTGAATCAGTTCTAATGAGATGGATGAAACTGGAGCCGATTATACAGAATGAAGTAAGCCAGAAAGAAAAACACCAATACAGTATACTGACACATATATACGGAATTTAGACTGATGGCAATGATGACCCTGTATGCGAGACAGCAAAAGAGACACAGATGCATAGAACAGACTTTTGGTCTCTGAGGGAGAGGGAGAGGGTGGGATGATTTGGGAGAATGGCATTGAAACATGTATACTATCCTGTAAGAAATGAAGTGCCAGTCTATGTTCGATACAGGATACAGGATGCTTGGGGCTGGTGCATGGGGATGATCCAGAGAGATGATATGGGGTGGGAGGTGGGAGGGGGGTTCAGGATTGGGAGCTTGTGTACACCCATGGTGGATTCATGTCAATGTATGGCAAAACCAATACAGTATTGTAAAGTAAAATAAAGTTTAAAAAAAAAAGGGAATCCATTGCTTAAATGCTCATAGATAGATGAATGGGTAGAGAAGATATGGTATAAAACATATATGATGAACTATTACTGAGCTATAAAAAAATGAAACAATTCCATTTGTAGCAACGTGGATGGACCTACAGAATAACATGCGAAGTAAGAATATCAAATTAAGAGAAGGAAATGGCAACCCACTCCAGTATTCTTATCTGGAGAAACCTATGGACAGAGGAGCCTGGCTGACTACAGGATCACAAAGAGTTGGAAATAACTGAGCAACTAACACTAACACTGACTGAAGTAAGTCAGACAGAGAAAGACAAATATTATATGATATCATTTGTATGTGGAATCTTTAAGAATGATACAAATGAACTTATTTGCGAAACAGAAATAGACTCACAGACATAGAAAACAAACTTAGAGGTACCAAAGGGGAAAATGGGCTGTATAAATTAGGAGTTTGAGATTAACAGATACGCATTACTATATATAAAATAAACCAAGACCTACTGTATAGCACGGGGAAGTATATTCAGTATCTTGTAATAACCTATAATGGAACTCAGTTCTTAGTCAGGCATTTAAGACTCTGCCTTAGCTTTCACATCCTGCTCTCATGGACCCTAATAGTCAACCACAGGTGAAAGCATAGGCTCTTTCTGAGCATGTATCCAGCTGTGAGCATGTGTGGCCTTCTAGACCCCCCAGTATGGAGCTCTTTTTTATTTCATATATCCTTCTCCAAGACTCTTCCTTTTAGGATTTCCTGTCTGTCTCTACTTGCCCAGATTGTTCTCCCCAGCCACAGCTGGCTACAGCTGATATATTCACCTTTCATGCTTTCAGCAAACACCACTCAGAGGAAGCCACTTCAACCCTGAAAAAGTCCCAAGGAAGGAGAAACAAAGGCAAGTCCTTGAGCCTGTTATTCAGGGAACAGATGGGTCAAGACATACAGCACAGTTCTTTGTAAGTAAGCTCCACATTGCTCCTTCTGGTACCAGAAAGCTTCTCCAGAAATGCAGATTTCCATACTCATGGCTGCTGCCCAGGTGAGAAATGGGGATTATAAGGGGGTAACTCAAAAACAACTCTGAAAAGCGAAAGTGTTAGTCTCTCAGTCATGTCCAACTCTTTGTGACCTCATGGACTATAGCCTGCCAGGCTCCTCAGTCCATGGAATTCTTCAGGAAAGAATACTGGAGTGGGTAGCCACTCCCTTCTCCAGGGAAAAAAACATTCTCGTCCCAGAATTCCGGAAGCAACATTCTCCATTAAGTATTCCCCTGGTTATTGTGAGTTTCTTAGTAGATTCCCGAGTTCTGAAAAAGTTGATCCAACAGCTTTGCCAAGTTCATCATTCCTTTAGTGGAGGTTCCATAATCTGTCATTTTTGGTGATGTGTTTATTCTGTATATGTCTCAATGTTTCTATAATAAAGTGGTTTTGTAAAAGCTCCACGTAACTCTGATAAATTATAACTACTTCCCCTCATCCAAGTTCTCAAAAATCATTCGTTTAAATGAATCCTGGCTTTCTCGCTTCTGATTTGAGCAACTTTGACCCAGTGCCCCCTTGTGGTCCTTTAGGGTTAATGAAGGACACCCTCCGTCAGGTCCCTGAAGTCAGATGCCTCATACTATTTTCTGCATCCACCAGGGCACCCTGTGTTGGTTCATCTCCAGCTCCTGGAGAATCCAGAAGTGATGAGGCATCACATAGCAAACAGAACAAGGCTTGCTGGACAGGTGTCAGTTTTCCTAATTGCGAGCCAACTGTCTTCAGTTTTTGTCCATACATCATTTTCCCCTTGTGATAAGAAGCAAACAGAAAGGATAATGAGGAAGTTGTACCCAGATAAGCACATTTGCAATCCCAAGAACAGTACACTGCTAAACAAGGTCTGGGTTTTGTTGTTATTTTGTCTTGCTTTTAATCACTGTGGATGCTACTTCTTCCACTCCCCAGAATCTCCACCAGAACCTTGGCAAATAGGCACCAAAAGGATTAGGCTTTTCTCCTCTTGAACATATTTCGAGGTAAGTTTTTCTAACAGCCACATATACTTCTAAGCAGCTGAGTACTTTTAAACGTTTTCTCTGACTTTCTCTCTCTCGCTCGCTCTCTCTCTCTTTTTTTTTAATCAGTTTACTATTTTAGAGGATATTTCTGTCCACCTAGAGGGAACTTTGAGTAACAAACAGATCTCCATGTGATTGTTTTTCCTAAACCAGATGCTTGTAGCACCTGGCAGCTGAGTGATTTGAGGAAAACAGCTTCTTGTCACACCTCTCTGCACTCCATCAGCCCAGGGAATCATTAGAGATTTCAGAAATGGTGGCATGGAGCTTGGCAGTTCTTACTTTTCAGAGAAAGATTGGGAATGTGACATTCTTTGATTCTTCTTTCTCTTTTTTACAGCTTCTTGCCTCAGAAGAACAAGATGGTTGTACATGCCTTCTCCTTTGTTAATATCTTCTTAATGTGAGACTGTGCACACCACGTTGGTCTATGCCAAAAGAAGCCAGTGTCTCCTCATCGCCAGCTAATGAAGTCCAATTTCCTTTCAAGTCTCAGACAACCTGAACCTGACCTCTTTTCCTAATCCTATTTCACACTGCCTAGGGTGCTGACATCCAGGAGAAAATCAAACACCGTTCATTTTCCAGTTGCTCCACATAATCCCCTTTGTACACTTGTGTGCACGTTATTCCCTCCACCTCAAGACCCCTCTCACCCCATTGTCCCTGCTGAACAGCCAGCCAGCCTCCTGAAGACAGTACAAAATCCAATTCAGAGCTCACCTTCCTCTTCCCTAAAATGAGTGACTCGTTTCCTATATCTCACATTCTGCTTCTTACATCAGTTATTGATCCGCTGTGTCTGTCTCGAGTATCTACTAGGTAGGGAAGGCCGTAGAGCCACTTTTGTTGCTAAAAATACATTGTAGACACTTAACAATGAATGAATGTTCAATGAAAGAAAAAAGACGTAGCATGCCAGTCATTTCTCTTGGGCATCCAGCAGCTCCCAAGTAAAATTAAGCCAATATTTATCTCCTTGGTGCTATGGAGCCACTGAGTTGAGTTGCCCAATCTAAGTCCTAACCAGCCAGTGGAGAGCTTGTGGAACTGACTGATGGGATGCCTAAGGGATTAGAAAAACTCCATTCTAGATGCCCTGCCTCTTCTCTCGTTAATTATCTTCAATGTCTCCTGAACAAATTGCTCCTAATAAGTAACTTCATCTTCTGCAAAGAAAGCGCCACAGTCTAACTTAAAATATCTGAAAAACAGCTCCATCCCCTTCTACCTCCAACAGAGATAAGAGAGCAGTCAACAATCTGAGAATGGAGCCTCAATATTATGTGGGTTTAACATGCAGAAAAGAAGGCTGCAAGAGCTCAAAGGAATCTTTTTAACTATCTGGACCAATGTGCTCCCTTTACACACAAGGAAAATGATGACAAAGGAATGGGGGATAGGGTACTTCCCCAAGGGCATGTAGGTTCCTTAAGGGTAGAAATGGAACTGGAACTCTGGAGTTCTAGTTCCCAGGACTATCCTTACCATTAACTATGCTAGTGTTTTCCCAAACTGACCTGAGCACACAAATTACCCTTTTGTTAAAAAGAAAAACCATCAAAATTCTGTTACCTCTACGTTATGAATGATACAAAAAATGCAGACTAAAAGGTTTCATGCTTAAGGGATCGGAAAAAGAGAGGGGCTTTAGAGGAAGGGAAATCACAAGCTGGTGGTAGAATTGCAAAGTGGGGTGGAGAGGATTTCAATTTTAGAAATGTTGACAGCTGTAACATTTTATGATCTAATTGTTAAAAACTGGACTAGGGCATGCCACACCAGTGGCTTGGAATTGAGCCCTACTGACCTTTGGAGGGGGAGAAGGCAATGGCACCCCACTCCAGTACTCTTGCCTGGAAAATCCCATGGACGGAGGAGCCCGGTAAGCTGCAGTCCATGGGGTCGCTAAGAGTCAGACACGACTGGACAACTTCACTTTCACTTTTCACTTTCATGCATTGGAGAAGGAAATGGCAACCCACTCCAGTGTTCTTGCCTGGAGAATCCCAGGGATGGGGGAGCCTGGTGGGCTGCCGGCTCTGGGGTTGCACAGAGTCAGACACAACTGAAGCAGCTTAGCAGCAGCAGCAGCAGCAGGCCTTTGGAGGAGAGGAAATGACTGATTACTAAATGATTAGTAAAGGTTTTCTTGGAAGAACTTCCCAGGTGGTGCGATGGTAAAGAATCTGCCTTCAATGTGGGAGACGCAAGTTCCATCCCTAGGCCAGGAAGATCCCCTTGGATAAGAGAATGGCAACCCATTCCAGTATTCTCGCCTGGAGAATTCCACGGACAGAGGGAGGAGCCTGACAGGTTACATAGTCTTTGGGGTCGCAAAGAGTTGGACACAACTAACCAACTAACACTCTCTTGGAAGAAGTAATGTTTGAGCCAGAACTTGAAGAGAGAGCAGGCTTACCTGGTGCTGCAGAGACATAAGGAGCCAGAGTGGAGGGAGGAGGAGCAAGGTATAGGGACGTTTGAGACAAGCCACTATCAATTAAGGGATCAAGGAGATGAGAAAAAAAATTAAGTAAATGATGTCTCTCTCCCGATTTCCTCACCTTCCCCTTACTTGGTGCTCCGTATTCACCCCTGCATGCTCACTTTTCCCAGGGCCTGCTCGTGACAGCACCCCACTTGGATCTGTCCTGCCCTAGACCTCTCCCACATTCTCAACCTTCTCAACCCCTCTCCCCAACTCCCAGCATAAATCACACTCACTCCATTTCTGACCACCTCTTGGCCTTTCCAAACGACAAGCTAATAAAATGATTACCAAGGGGTCAATGATAAAGAATAACTCAATATATTATCTAATAATAACGATTAGGGATGTGAGAGTTGGACCGTGAAGAAAGCTGAGCACCAAAGAATTGATGGTTTTGAACTGTGGTGTTGGAGAAGACTCTTGAGAGTCCCTTGGACTGCAAGGAGATTCAACCAGTCCATTCTAAAGGAGATCAGTCCTGGGTGTTCATTGGAAGGAATGATGTTGAAGATGAAACTCCAATATTTCAGCCACCTGATGCAAAGAGTTGACTCATTGGAAAAGACTGGGAGGGATTGGGGGCAGAAGGAGAAGGGGACAACAGAGGATGAGATGGCTGGATGGCATCACCGACTCGATGAACATGAGTTTGAGTGAACTCTGGGAGTTGGTGATGGACAGGGAAGCCTGGTGTGCTGCGATTCATGGGGTCACAAAGAGTTGGACATGACTGAGCGACTGAACTGAACTGATGGTGCTGAAAGCTCATCTTCTCTGTACATGGGGGCAGGAAAAGACAAGAGATAGAGTTTGGGGTGAAGTAGAAAAGGATAGCTTTATTACTTTGCCAGGCAAAGGGGGACACACGGCACACTCCTGCCTCGAAATACTATGTGTCTCAATTTGGAGATGGTGATGAGAAGCTTTATATTAATGGTTGGAAGAGGGCAAGGTAAGCTCATGGACATTCTAATTGTTAGGTAGTTAGAATAGAAAAAAGAGTCCAAAATGACAGCAGTTAAAAGACAGACAAAGAAAGGGGAAAAGCCCACGAAAAGGGAACAAAGGAAAATATCCACAGACTGGAGTGGGAACCTCAGGTGAAACAAATATCCCCCCTTCCTGATCGATGATGGGTGCTAGCCCTAATATGCATAGGGCAGCCTGGGGGTTGAGGGGAGAGGAGATAAAAAGAATAAAAAGAGGGAGCCAAGACGGGTTGAGACCACTCCTTCAAGGTTGGCCCAACCCCCACCCTACCCAGGCCTTGGGGATGCACCATCTTTGTTTACCAAATTAAATTCTGAGCTACAACCAAGCCCAAGCCTGTTGTCTGAGATCTTTGTTGCAGCAAGACTGAACTGAGAAATCACACACTTTCCCCACATACTGATCAGTCAATGGTGAGGTAAGTAGGAGTCAGCATCACTAGCCTTCAGGTTCCAACCAGTCTGGGGTCTACATGCTGTGGGCAACATACCATCATTGCCTTTCTCCCACCTGGAGAGAGGGTTTCAGTACCTGCAAAACAGCTCAAAGATATTGCTATGTATGTCCCTTGACCAGGAACCAGGACCTCGCCCCAGGGCTGCACTGCTGTTTCTCCTGACTGTTCGTTTCTTCCCTGGTATTGCATCCTCTCCCTTCACTAATTGGCAACTGCTGGAAACTGCCCACTGGAACTCAGAGAAGGTCCTGGAGGCTGAGCGAAGACTATTTCCTATAATCTGAGAAATGGGGGACCCAGAAAGGATTTGAGTCCAGGAGCCCTACAGAGCCCTGCGTAGTATCAGTTAAAAATTACTGAAGGCTCACTATGTGCCAGGGCCCATGCCCAACAAATGACACATAGCATCTCATTTAGTACTCACAGTTTAGATGGTGATGGATAGGGAGGCCTGGCGTGCTGCGATTCATGGGGTTGCAAAGAGTCGGACACGACTGAGCGACTGAACTGAACTGAACTGAATAGATAGTATTATTATTGGCATTTAACAGAAGAATAAATGGGCTTGGAGGCCAAATAAGACACTCCCTCCATCGTATCCACATCCTAATCACCAGAACTTAAGAATATGGTACATCCCATGACAAAAAGTACTTTACGTTAAAGATCTTGAGATAGTTTATTTTGGATAATCACAGAGGTCCTTTTAAGAGGGCAGAAGAAGCGCCAGAGTCAGCCAAGGTAGGACAGGGGAAGTAGAGGAAAGCAAAGTGCACCTTGAAGGTGGAGGCAGGGATCATGGGCCAGGGAACAAGGGAGTCTCTACAACCCGGAAAAGGCAAGGAGCCCATTCCCTGCTAGAGTCTTCAGGGCTTCCCTGGAGGCTCAGACAGTAAAGAATCTGCCTGCATGCAGGAGACCTGGATTTGATCCCTGGATCCGGAAGATCCCCTGGAGAAGGGAATGGCTACCCACTCCAGTATTCTTGCCTGGAGAATTCCGTGGACAGAGGAGCCTGTGCGTCCAACAGAGTCGGATGCGGCGAGCCACTAACACCTTCACTTTCTTTCACTAGAGCCTTCAAAAGAAATGAAAGCCTGCCAACACCTTGATCTAGCCCATAAGGCTAGATCATTTCAGATGTCTGGCCTCCAGCCTGTAAGATAATATATTTATGTCATTTTGAGCTGTAAATTTGTAGTAGTTTGCAACGGCAGCAATAGAAAACCAATACACTCTATTTTCACAATATTTGCATTTAAACCAAGACCTTTACCATCTTAATTCAGTGGGGTTTCTTCAAACAAAGGAAACTTCGTAAAATCTTGCAGGCCACTGGGGGAGAGGTATCTAAGTTATGTGCGTGTCAGTCTTTCTTGTGGGGTATGAGCAGGAAAGTGTTATAAGGAGCAGCCGTTGGAATATTTGGGAAATTGTCAAAATGGCAACAATCTATTCTACTGGAGAGAATTCCCTGGGTGGTAAATGTCACATCTAGGATGAGATTCTGGTCCAGGGCCTAAAGAGACCTGGCCAGGATGGACCACAAGGGGTCCTTGCTCCTTGGGCTTTCTCATCCCTCTCACTGCCTTTGTGCTGGCATCAGTGGCTGCCAGCTCTGTTCACTAGGAGGCTGCTGTCAACCTGACTAATTAGGAAGGCACAATGATCAGAAATGGAACCGTAGAAGGAAAACTGCTAAGAGGTTGGCTGCAGTGGTTGGCTGCTCATTAGAGAAAGGCTCTGTCTATCACTCTCCATTAATAAAAGAAAGGTGGGACTTTGCATCAAATCTCAGCTCTAATATTGCCTGGCTGGCTTTTATCGGCCATAGGAGACTTTGGGCAGGAGCTGCTGGAACAGTTCAGAAACACTTTATTCTACAAGATTTACTTTACTCTCACCAAGGCAAGAGAAAAGTGGCTAGTGGTGACCTGTGGTGCGGGGAGTGGGGCATCCCGAGCATTTTGTTTACAGGAAAATAGGCTCAGTTATTGAGGAGAAGTAAAACCTACCCTGTGATGTGAAGAGAGGTAAATGACAATTTTCTTCTGTGGTCTTCCCCCTAAAACTCATATCCCAGTCTAATCATGAGATAATTATCAGAGAAACCCAATTAAAGGACAGTTTGCAAAATATCTAAACAGTTTTCCTCAAACTGCTACATACACTGTCAGCTACAGAGAGTATGAAAGAAACTCACTACTGAGGGCCCCTCAAAAAGCATGGCCTTAGGAACCAGGTAGGCAGTACTCCTGACTTCAGAAACCACTGCAGTGAGTGAGCGCCTAGACTCACACACTCGGGGGCCAGGAGGCAGGAGACACGACCTTAGGCAGGTTGCTGCCTCTGGAAGGCCATCACCCCACTAGTCAAATGAGGCAGTTGGTTTAGATCAGTGCTTGTCAATCTCTAAATGCAGAGGCATCAGCTGAGGACCTTGTTTAAACACAGAATCTGATTCAGTAGATCTGGTGTGAGGCCCAGAGTCTTCGTCAACAACAAACTCTTAGATGAGGCCAATGCTCGTGGAACATGGACCACATTTTGAGAAGCAGAGGTCTGGATCCACAGTTTTCAAGTAGAGCTAATTTTGCCCCTTGGGGATATTCAGTTGTGCCTGGAGATATATTTGAGTCTCACAAGTGGAAGGTGAGTATCTAGTGGGAGAAGATCAGGGATGCTGCTAAACATCCTGCGGTGCACAGGACAGCCCCCACAGCAAGGAATTTCCCAGCCCCCAAATGTCAACGGGGCCTCGCTCATAGCTCAGGCGGTAAAGAATATGCCTACAATTCAGGAGACCCAGGTTTGATTTCTGGGTCGGGAAGATCCCCTGGAGAAGGAAACGGCAACCTTCTCGAGTATTCTTGCCTGGAGGATCCCATGGACATAGCCTGCCAGATTCTTCTGTCCATGGCGTTACACGAGTTGGACACGACTTAGCAACTAAACCACAAAATGTCAACAATGCTGAGACCTGGTCTATGTCAGTGTGGTCCAGGTCATTCTTAGTGTGGGTAAGAATCGCCTGGGTGCTTTATTAAAACGCAGATCGTGGGCCTCTTCCCCAGAGCTTCTGGTTAAGTCTGGAGTGTGACTAGAGGCTCTGCATCCAGAACGTACTCCCTGGTGGTGCTGATGCTGCCGGTCCCACGATGCACTGGAAAGCTACTGGTCTTGATGATGGCTAAGCTTCTTGTAGCTCAGGCATGATGTGCTTCTCCCACTTGCTTCACACACGAGAGACAGCAACTCCTTATCGAAAGCCCCGCCACAGTCAGCGCTTGCTGATTCCAAGCAGGAACTGGCATGGCTCGGCTGAGAGAGCATCAGAGCTAAAGACAAGGCAGCATTAAGAGAGGCGCTCTTTCTGCCCCTTTCTGACGTCTGGGTCGGAAGCGTTCTCTATCTCTTTTATACTTTAATAAAACCTTATTACACAAAAACTCTGAGTGATCAAGCCTCGTCACGGGCCCTGGATTGAATTCTTCTCCTCCGGAGGCCAAGAATCCCGGCGTCTTTTGTGGTTCAGCAGAAACCTTTCATCTTGGGGGCTCATTTGGGATTCTTCAGGACAAGGTAAGGACGTTTGGAGCTCTAGCCCTTTGTTTTCCTAACAAACATGTTTTCTGCTGTACTTTACTAACTCTACGGTGTGCTTGTGTGAGTGAATGACACACCCTGCGCAAAGCAAGTGAGAAGCCCTGCTCTGCGGTCCCATGGTAACCTCATATGGCTTATGGCAGAAACCCTGTCAAAACCCTGTCAGAAATCCTGGGGTTTATAACAACCTGCCAGTGGACTTCCCCGGTGGCTCAGATGGTCAAGCGTCTGCCTACAATGTGGGAGATCTGGGTTCAATCCCTGGGTCAGGAAGATCTGGAGAAGGCAATGGCAGCCCACTCCAGTATTCTTGCCTGGAAAATCCCACGGCTGGAGGAACCTGGTAGGCTACAGTTCACGGGGTCGCAAAGAGTCAGACATGACTGAGCGACTTCACTTTCTTTCTTTCTTTCTTTCACTTTCAAGAGGGTGGAGGGGATTCAAGTCCATCTTGAAAAATAATCCTGCTACATCTGCTAAACCATGTTTAGCTGGATCTCCTTTTCAAAGAAACCAAGGATAGTCCTTGTTTTAAGGTCAAAAGCAAAGTACTGGGAGGACAACCTACTCCCAGTCATACTGTCCCACTTTTTCTTGCTCACAAGTGACCCTTTAAATGCCAGAACCATGGGATTCAGCTAATAGGCAATGGAAGTTGGCTGTCCATCAAGGATTACATCTTGGCAGGCCCATGAGATAGCACACAATGTCACCAAGCCACCCCAACCCCTCTACTCTCCTCCCATAAAACAACACAGAAAAAAAATAAAAAACTATTTCATTTAATCAGGAGGATCTAGCAATAAATATGTGTGCTCTCACTACCTTGCTTGTCCACTTCTCTGTGTGACCTTGGGCAAGTCAGTTTTCCTGAGCCTTTGTTTACAATCTGTAGATGAGACTGACCCAGTACTCCACAAGGCCATGGTGAGGACTCATGAATGAGGCAATGGCTGCTGACTCCCTACTACATGCCAGCACCATTATAAGCATCAGGGCTAGAATAGCGAACAAAATAGACAAAAACCACTGCCCTGCACGGGTAAGCCCTCAAAGCTTTTTGTTGAATTTACCCAAGGAAAATGAATGGGGGTGCCTCTTCCCACGACTTCACTTCTCTTTCATTACCAATATAGAGACTCTCAAAGACTTTAAAGAAACATGAAATGAAAGGTTATTATTAAAGAGTAGGCAAAGGCAATTCTTGGAGAAGGAACTGGCAACCCACTTCAGTATTCTTGCCTGGAGAATCCGATGGACAGAGGAGCTTGGTGGGCCACAGTCCATGGGGTTGCACAGAGTCGGACACAACTGAGTGGTTCAGCAGCAGTAGCAGCCTCTCCCTAGGAGATCTGTCAAACACAGCCTCCAGTCCACTCACAAAGGAAAACTCCAGCAGGCAAGGCAATTGGAGCAGAGAAAATGGAGCCCAGTGAGGCCTCCTAACCAGGATGATTTATCTCTAGTTCAATATGGTACAGGGCTGTGGCTCCTGGAGCTTTAAATATTAAGGCTTTCATTATGACTGTTTCATTATCTCAGGCAGTGCGCTACAGGAGACAAAGTGGCTTAGTGTGACCGGGTGAAAGGTGAGACTGGCTGGGGTCAGGAACAGAGAGCTCCTGGAGGCAGGACCATGACTCGGGGAGCAGACCCCACCTGGTGCTGCGCACTGTGGGCACGCACAGAGGGCACAGCGGCACCTGGGGGGCTGCCAGACCTGCCCCAGGACAGCCGAGAGCCTGGGGAATTTCTGGGTGAAGACTTCTTCTAGAAGATGGCCGAGAACTTCTGCCTGGTCAACACAGCAGATCGATCCAGGGCCTCTGCAGGCCCAACGTCTGGCTCAGTTCCATGAGGCCAGCAGCCCTAAGCCAACTCCAGCCCTTAGCCTCCCTCCTGCCCTCCCTGGTAGCTCAGCTGGTAAAGAATCCATCTCCAATGCAGGAGACCCTGGTTAGATTCCTGGGTTGGGAAGATCCCCTGGAGAAAGGGTAGGCTACCCACGTCAATATTCTTGAGCTTCCCTGGTGGCTCAGAAGGTAAAGAATCTGCCTGCAGCAAGGGAGACCCGGGTTTGATCCCGGGGTTGGGAAGACCCCCTGAGAAAGGAACAGCTACCTACTCCAGTAATTTTGCCTGGAGAAATCCATGGAAAGAGGAGCCTGGCAGGCTACAGTCCATGGGGCTGCAAAGAGTCAGACACGACTGAGCAACTTTTCTCTCACTCTCATTGCCCTCCCTCATGACTCACCTTTCAGAGCCTCCCCTGGGCTCTTGCCCCTGTTACCTCATCCCAAAGTGAGACCTCCCCTATTGGTCTGGGCCTTCCGCAGTTTTCAGTGCTTACCCAGCCTGTGTCCCTGCTCCTTGCTGTGATCAACTATCCCAGGGCTGGTGTGAGTGAATGCATCTTAACTGAACTGCAACACTGATTCACTAAATATAAATTTAAGTACTTTCTACAAGTCTTCTGGAGACTATTTCTTAACCCAAGGGAATAATGGATGTGGAAATTTATGACTACAGGAAAGTGTAGGGGGATTAAAGATAAGATAGGGGCATTTACTTATACTTGAGATGGGCTGTAGAAGTCACAATAACCTTAAGATAGATAGCAGTGAGGCAAATTTCTACAAATGAAGAATCTATGGAGAAGAGAGCTTAAAGGGCTTTCTCTCAAGAGTCACATAGTTAGCAAAAGACCCACCAGGATTTTCCGAGTCTAAATTTGCAAGCCCCTCACCTCGCATGAGACGAAGGAGAACTAGGGTTAATAAAACATGGGGTGGGGGCGCCTGGAGAGACAAGGATTCCCCTAACATCTGCACTGAATCCACTCCCGCACTTTCCTTTTTTTTCTGATAAGGGGTTGGTTCATTTTTTGTTTTTATTGAAATATAGTTTATTGACAATGCTCTGTTAGTTTTAGGTATACAATAAAGTGATACATATACTCTTTTTTTTTTTTAACATTCCCTTCCATTATAAGTTATTACCAGATAGCGAGTATAATTCCTCGTGCTATGTAGTGGGCCCTTGTTGTTTATGTACCTTATATATAGTAGTGAGTGTATTTTAATCCCAAACTGCTAATTTATCTCACTACCCCTCCTTTGGTAACCATAAGTTTGTTTTCTATGTCTATGAGTCTATTTCTGTGTTGTAAACAAGCTTTTTTAAAATTTCACATGATACGAGCGATATCGCAAGTGTGTAAGTGGTACGTGACATTTGTCCACTCCCTCACTGTCACTCCTTCCCTGAGTAGGAGTAGGCTACCCACTCCAGTACTCTTGAGCTTCCCTGGTGCCTCAGAGGGTAAAGCATCTGCCTGCAATGCGGGAGACAGGGATTCGACCCCTGGGTCAGGAAGATCCCCTGGAGAAGGAAATGGCAACCTGCTCCAGTATTCTTGCCTGGAGAATCCCATGGACAGAGGAGCCTGGTGAGCTACAGTCCATGGGGTCGCAAAGAATCGGAAACAACTTCACTTTCACTTTCACTCCTAGCCTGGCAACGCCCTAGACTGAAGGGTGGAGCTGAAGCCATCAAAGGAAGAAGCCAGGCTGTAGGGACCCCCCTGAGCCAACAGTGGATGAAAACATTTCAGGTGTTCCCTGGACCTCATCTGAGAGCTCAGAGGTCCAAAGCAGCTGCTTCTGACTCAGGACCCCTGGCCTCAACAGGGCCGCTTCTCCAGACTTCACCCTGGGCTTCATTGAAGCTCAGACGGCCAGTGGAGCAAGCTTCAGCCTCACAGCTGGTCGTGGCTTACAACGCCAGCCCTTCTGACACTGGCATTTCCAGCCCTTCCAACACTGGCGTTTTCGCAGCCTTCTTCACATTGCCACACTGGAGCGAGGAAGAGATATTTGAGAGAGAAGCAGGGCCTTTCCTAGACCCAGAAAGTTTTTGATTCCCCAAGTGCTGTTTTCCTGTTTTTTTCCGTAAGCCTTCCCATGAATGCTGCTTCTCAGTTCTTTCCTCGGCGGGAAGGGCGCACTGGCCTTCTCGGCCCCCTGCCTGCCTCTTTGCAGCAAGTCAGCTTAGCCTCAGCTGGGGCTCCTAATTAGGCAAGGCTTCCAGCTAGTGGGCTCCCTCGGCTCTTCCCCAGCCCAGGGTGGAGTCTGGGAGCGGGCAGGTGTCCCTAATGCCCTTTCTGCTGTCTCCTCCTCCTGATTCAGGGCCACCCTCCTCCACCCCAGCCCCACGTCCCAGCTCCTCAATCCTGCCTTGGATTTCTCTGTTTCAGACCCACTGCCTCTGACGACTACACTCCTGCTAGCTTCAGAACAGATTTTAATACATTAATTTTGTCCTCTACATCCCTGCCCCTGGCACATGGGATCATCATATCATGCCTACCCAAGCACGCGGTGAGAGGAAAGGGGCCTTGGGCTTAGAGCTAGGTGACTCAGGTGTGATCCCGGCCCTGCCTGGGATCTTGTTAACTGTATGGCCTTACTCGGGACGTCATCTCTGAGCCTCTGTTTACTCACTTGATAAAGGGGGAGGAAACTAAGACCTGCCTGACTCCCCCAGCTCTTGTGAAAGTCAAATAAAATCATATACTTAAAGGGGCCAATGAATACTATTCCCATCCTCCCTTTTGGAGCTTAGTACTAGTTAAGAAAAAAGATGAAAATGAAGCAGTGGGTTTTCGAAATCAGTTTAGCGTACTTCCCTGGCAGTCCAGTGATTAAGCCTCCATGCTTCCACTGCAGAGGGGGCAAGTTTGATCCTTGGTCAGGGAACTAAGATCCCACATGTCTCACAATATGGCAAAAAAAAAATAAAATAAAATAAACACCAAAAACTTATTTTTAATTGGAGGATAACTGCTTTACAATGCTGTGTTAGTTTCTGCCATGCATCAGCAGGAATCAGTCACAGATATACATATGTCCCCTCCCTCTTGAATCTCCCTCTCACCTCCCCCCTATTCCACTCCTCTAAGTTGTCAGCACTGGGTTTGAGCTCGCTGCGTCATATAGCAAATTCTCGCTGGCTATCTATTTCACATATAGCAATGCGTGTGACTCAGTGTTGCTCTCTCAGTTCGTCCTGCCCTCTGCCTCCCCCGCTGTGTCCACAAGTCTGTTCCCCATGTCTGTGTCTCCACTGCTGCCCTGCAAACACGTTCATCAGTTCCATCTCTGTAGATTCCATATATATCTGCTAATAAACAATATTTTGTTTTTCTCTTTCTGACTCACTCACTTCACTCTGTATAACAAGCTCTAGGTTCATCCACCTCACTACAACTGACTCAAGTTCATGCCTTTAACGGCTGAGTAATATTCCATTGTATACATGTACCACAACTTCTTTATCCACTCATCTGTCATTGGATGTCTAGGTTGCTTCCATGTCCTGGCTATTGTAAATAGTGCTGCTATTAACTTTGTACATGTATCAAAGTTCACGGGGTACATGTATCTTTTTTCCTGTTGTTCACTTTTCTGTGTTGGGCCTTTGTTGTGGCATGTGAGACCTTCATTGTGTCATGAGAGATCCTTCACTGCAACATGCACAAGGCTTGTGTGAGCAAAGGCTTAGTTGCATGTGTGATCTTCGTTTCCTGACCAGAGATCCAACCCGTGTCCCTTGCATTACAAGGCAAGTTCCTAACCACTGTATCACCAGGGAAGTACCCATGCATCTTTTTGAATTATGGCTTTCTCAGAGTAAATGCCCAGTAGTGGGTTTACTGGAGAAGGCAATGGCACCCCACTTCAGTACTCTTGCCTGGAAAGTCCCATGGATGGAGGAGCCTGGTAGGCTACAGTCCATGGGATCGCTAAGAGTCGGACACGACTGAGCGACTTCACTTTCACTTTTCACTTTCATGCATTGGAGAAGGAAATGGCAACCCACTCCAGTGTTCTCACCTGGAGAATCCCAGGGATGGGGGCGTCTGGCAGGCTGCTGTCTATGGGGTCGCACAGAGTCGGACACAACTGGAGCGACTTAGCAGCAGCAGCATCAGTGGGTTTGCTGGGTCATATGGTAGTTTTACAGAGAAGGCAATGGCACCCCACTCCAATACTCTTGCCTGGAAAATCCCATGGACGGAGGAGCCTGGTAGGCTGCAGTCCATGGGGTCGCTAAGAGCTGGGCACAACTAAGCGACTTCACTTTCACTTTTCACTTTCATGCTTTGGAGAAGGATATGGCAACCCACTCCAGTGTTCTTGCCTGGAGAATCCCAGGGACAGAAGAGCCTGGTGGGCTGCCGTCTATGGGGTCGCACAGAATTGGACACAACTGAAGTGATTTAGCAGCATGGTAGTTTTAGTCCTCGTTTTATAAGGAATGTCCATACTGTTCTCCATAGTGGCTGTATCAATTTACATTCACATCAACAGTGCAAGAGGGTTCCCTTTTCTCCTCATTCTTTCCAGCATTTATTGTTTGTAGATTTTTTGATGATGACATTCTGAGTGGTAGGAGGTAATACCTCATTGTAGTTTTGATTTGCATTTCTCTGGATGAAGCACAAGCTGGAATCAAGACTGCTGGGAGAAATATCAATAACCTCAGATATGCAGATGACATCACACTTATGGCAGAAAGCAAAGAAGAACTAAAGAGCCTCTTGATGAAAGTGAAAGAGGAGAGTGAAAAAGTTGGCTTAAAATTCAACACTCAGAAAACTAAGGTCATGGCATCTGCTCCCATCAGTTCAGATCAGTTCAGTTCAGTTCAGTTCAGTCCCTCAGTCGTGTCCGACTCTTTGTGACCCCATGAATCACAGCACACCAGGCCTCCCTGTCCATCACCAACTCCCAGAGTTCACTCAAACGCATGTCCATCGAGTCGGTGAGGCCATCCAGCCATCTCATCCTCTGTCGTCCCCTTCTCCTCCTGCCCCCAATCCCTCCCAGCATCAGGGTCTTTTCCAATGAGTCAACTCTTCACATGAGTTGGCCAAAGTATTGGAGTTTCAGCTTCAGCATCAGTCCTTCCAATGAACACCCAGGACTGTCTCCTTTAGGATGGACTGGTTGGATCTCCTTGCTGTCCAAGAGACTCTCAAGAGTCTCCTCCAACACCACAGTTCAAAAGCATCAGTTCTTCGGCGCTCAGCTTTCTTCACAGTCCAGCTCTCACATCCACACATGACCATTGGAAAAACCATAGCCTTAACTAGATGGACCTTTGTTGGCAAAATAGTCTTTGCTTTTGAATATGCTATCTAGGTTGGTCATAACTTTCCTTCCAAGGAGTAAGCGTCTTTTAATGTCATGGCTGCAGTCACCATCTGCAGTGATTTTGGAGCCCCCCAAAATAAAGTCTGACACAGTTTCCCCTGTTTCCCCATCTATTTCCCATAAAGTGATGGGACCAGATGCTATGATCATCGTTTTCTGAATGTTGAGCTTTAAGCCAACTTTTTCATTCTCCTCTTTCACTTTCATCAAGAGACTTTTTAGTTCCTCTTCACTTTCTGTCATCTGCATATCTGAGGCTATTGATATTTCTCCCAGCAATCTGGTCCCATCACATGATGGGAAATAGATGGGGAAACAGTGGAAACAGGGACAGACTTTATTTGGGGGGGGGGGGGGGCTCCAAAATCACTGCAGATGGTGACTGCAGCCATGAAATGAAAAGACGCTCCTTGGAAGAAAAGCTAGGACCAACCTAGACAGCATATTAAAAAGCAGTGACACTACATTGCCAACAAAGGTCCATCTAGTTAAAGCTATGGTTTTTCCAGTAATCATGTATAGATGGGAGAGTTGGACTGTGAAGAAAGCTGAGTACCGAAGAACTGATGCTTTTGGACTGTGGTGTTGAAGAAGACTCTTGAGAGTCCCTTGGACAGTGAGGAGATCCAACCAGTCCATCCTAAAGGACATCAGTCCTGAATATTTATTGGAAGGACTGATGCTGAAGCTGAAACTCCAATACTTTGGCCACCTGTTGCAAAGAACTGACTCATTGAGAAGACCCTGATGCTGGAAAATATTGAGGGCAGGAGGAGAAGGAGACAACAGAAGATGAGATGGTGGATGGCATCACCAACTCAATGGACATGAGTTTGAGTAAATCTGGGAGTTGGTGATGAACAGGGAGACCTGGTGTCCCTGCACTCTGGTGTCCTACACTCCATGGGGTCACAACGAGTTGGACATGACTGAGCGACTGAACTGACTGAATAATAAGCAGTGTAGAGCATCTTTTCATGTGTTGGCTATCTGTATGTCTTCTTTGAAGAAATGTCTGTTTAGGTCTTCTGCACATTTTTTGCTTGGTTGTTTGTTTTTCTGGTATTGAGCTTTTTGAGCTGCTTGTATATTTTGGAGATTAATCCTCTGTTAGTTGCTTTATTTGCAATTATTTTCTCCCATTCTAAGGGCTGTCTTTTGATCTGGTTTATAGTTTCCTTTGGTTTCCTTACGTTTAATTAGGTCCCACTTGTTTGTTTTTGGTTTTATTTTCACTACTCTAGGAAATGGGTCAAATAGGCTCTTGCTGCAATTTTTGTAAAAAGCATATTGCCTTTGTTTTCCTCTAAGAGTTTTATGGTATCTGGCCTTACATTTAGGTCTTTGATCCATTTTGAGTTTATCTTAGTGTATGGTGTTAGGAAATGTTCTAATTTCATTCTTTTACATGTTGCTGTCTAATTTTCCCAGCACCACTTATTGAAGAGACTATCTTTTCACCATTGTATATTCTTGCCTCTTTTATCAAAGGTAAAGTGCCCATAGGTGCATGGGTTTATCTCTTGGCTTTCAGTCTTGTTCCATTGATCTATATTTCTGTTTTGTGCCAGTACCATACTGTCTTGATGACTGTAGCTTTGTAGTATAGTCTGAAATCAGGAAGGTTGATTCCTCCAGCTCTTTTTTTTCTCAAGTTTGCTTTGGCTATTTGGAGTCTTTTGTATTCCCATCCAAATCATAAAATTTTTTATTCTTGTTTGGTGAAAAATGTCACTGGTAATTTGATAGGGATTGCATTGTATCTGTAGATTGCTTTTGGCATTATAGTCATTTTCACAATATTGATTCTTCTAATCCAAGAATATGGTATATCTCTCCACCTGTGTGTCATCTTTGATTTCTTTCATCAGTGTCTTATAGTTTTCTGCATATAAGTCTTCTGTCTCCTTTGGTAGATTTATTACTAGGTATTTTATTCTTTTTATTGTAATAGTGAACAAGATGGTTTCCTTAATTTCTCTTTGTGACTTTTCATTGTTAGTATATAGAAATGCAAGAGATTAATGTGTATTAATTTTAAAATTTTTTTAAATTTTAAGTTTTTTAAAATAAAACAAAATCAGTTCAATTGGTAGATAACTTGGATTGAATTTGTGGTCAGTGAAGCTAATAAATCCCTTCTGCATTCATGCATGGCACTCTGGGCCGAGGGATGTACCATTTTTAATTTCCAAGAATCACCTGGGAGACCCAGGGCAGGTGTGATTCTTCTCTGTTATGGAAGAGGAGCTGAGGCCCAAAGAGGTTAAGAATGCTGCCTAAGTGCACACCACAAGCAAGTTGTACAGCTGAGTTCTGAACCCAAGCTAGTTGATTGCAAAGCCCAGGTTCTTCCTACCAGCTCACAGGGGAGACGCTTTCCTGCCACTGGAAGCAGAGGCACTGGATAACGGTCTTGATCAATGGGTAACGTGTCCAGTTTTCAGGGCAATTTCTCATGCATTATCTCATTTTATTCATTCAGCTATTCAACAAATATGTGTTGAGCATGCCTGTATGCTGGACAATCGGCTGAGGGTATGGCAAGAAGCAACCCAAAGTCTCTGCCCACAAAAAGCATACATTCTAGTGAAGAGACAGACCCCAAATAATTATCTATAGAAGGAAAGACAGGTAGGTGGATCTAGGCCTAGCCATAGACAATCTCAGTGAAATCAGGATTGAAGGATAGACAGAGAGTCTAGGATGGCAGCTCTGAGTGTCACGTGCAGTAGAGACTCAAAGGAAGTGAGAGAGTGTGAGCATCAGAGGAAGGGCGTTCCAGTCAGAAGGAACAGCCAATGAAAATTTCTCGAGAAGTACAGCGATCAAGCACTATAATAGGACATTGTGACTGCAAAAGAGCAAGAAGGAGGGTGGTAGGAGGTGCGGTCTTACAGCTGAGGAGGTGGAGAAGGGAACATGTAGCCTTACTAGTCACAAGAAACACTCTGGATGTTTTTTCTTAAATGTGTTGGAGTCTGGGAGATTATGGAGGGATTATGGACCAAGTGAGTGGCTTGATTTGATTTAAATTCTTAAAACACAGCTACAGGTGTTATGGCGAGAACAGGTTCTAAAGGATAAGAAGTAAGAATGGAAGCAGAATCATAGTCCACTTATAAAGCTAGAATATTTCATCTGACAGATGAGAATGGAGATGCTGGGAAGTATTTGGATTCTAAATCTACTGCAAAGGTGGAATCAGCAGGACTGGGCTTCTCACAACCCACTTGTGAAGGCAACAGGGTGGGTTTCATCTGCAGAAGCAGAAAAGGACCCCAAAGCCTCGAGCAGGGAGGGGAGAATGAGTGTGCACATGGGAGGCGGCCAGTTCATGAGAGCTGAGCCCACTCAGGAAGCAGCTCCCTGACCCCACCAGGGACGTCTGCATCAGAGGCATCAGAGCAACCAGAATGTCCCTCTGGAAGCCCAGCAACCAGCCTCAGAACTGCCCTTGGTTCCCCATCCCTCCCCCATTAAGCTGGTAGGCCAGATGCACCATCTAATGCTTGCTGTGTATTTTTCAAATGACATTTCTCAGTAGTGAAATCACCACATGCCACGTTAATGCAAGATGATAGAGCGAAGGCACAAGGCTGGGGGAGGTGCTTCAGTGCCCAACAGTTGGGAAGCCACACTACGTGTCACACCAACAGGCTGGTGATGCTTCATTTCAACTCATGTTTCTGAGCATTTGCTTGCCAAGTGTTGGCTGGGGGACACTGTGCTCTTAGGCTGGTGGTAGCAAGAGAGGCTGGGGGATACAGGTGAGAGAGCAAAGGATGACTCCAGGAGTAAGGGAAAGGGCCAAGAAAAGGCCTCAGGGAGTGCCCTGAACAGGACACGGGGGCAGAGGCATGCAGGTGTGCAGAGGCATGGGCCCCGAGAGTCCTGTGCAAGGGGCTCTGTGGAGCCTGAACAGTGGCAGTTGCAGTAGAAACAACTAATTTCCTCCTGAGCAACATTCCAGGCAAGCCCTGCACAAAGCGCTTAAAGGTCACTTGGTGCTCCCTACAGTAGGAAGCAGCCCCATTGTAAGGGGTGTGGAAATAGGCTCAGAGAGTTTAAGTGACTTGACCAGCCAAGATTATTTACTAAAAAGTAAAATTTAAATTTTTTTTAAAATTTATTGACGTATATAACACACATACAGAAAAGATTACAAATCCTAAATGTTACAAAACAGAAACAGACTCACAGACTTCAAAAACAAATTTATGGTTACCAAAGGGGAAAATGGGAGGGGGGATAAATTAGGGATTTGGGATTAACATACATACACTACTATATTTAAAATAAATAACCAAAAAGGACATACTATAAAGCACAGGGAACTCTACTCGATATTCTGTAATAAGCTAGATGGGAAAAAGAATTTGAAAAAGAATAGATATTTGCATATGCATAACTGAATCACTTTGCTATATACCTGAAACTAATGTATTGTAAATAAACTATGCTCCAGTATAAAATAAAATTTAAAATTAAATAAAAACTTTAAAAAACTTATTGAAGAATAACACAATTTAAAAAGATTACAAATCCTAAATATACAGGTAGATAAATCATCACAAAGAGTCTACACCCAAGTTACCACCAGTCAGGTCAAGAAACCAAATCTTACCCTTCTGAAGTCCCTCTTCAGCCCCTTCCCCAAACTTTCCTTCCCCTTCTTCCCAAAGGTAAGCACTCTGCTGACTTCTGACTCCGTAGATTTGTTTTCAGAGTTGAGATTTACACCCAGGTTTGTGGGAATCCTGAGGCCAGGGTTTTTAGTGGCTGCAGGCATGCACAGACGCACTCTCCCCGGCCTGCCTGGGTCTGTACGCTATTACCAGAACTGTTTTCCTCAGCCACATCCCATCCTGTCCATTCTCCTTGCGGGGTCCTCGGTGGCACCAGAAGGCAGGGGACAGCTCTAGAGCAGACTCTGGAAACAGGTGTGGGAGCTGCCTGCCTCCAGCCCAGGGTCCCTCCCCGGGCTCGGCGACAGGACCTGCAAGGAGACTGTAGGTCAGTGGGGCTCCCCGTGTCCCGTCTTCAGAAGCTCGTGATCCAACAAGTCTGTCCTTCAGGAAAGAGCAAACCAACAGCCCTGAGTGGCGTCCTTGAATAGATTTAACCATATTCTCAAAGCTAAGGGTTTTATTTTGAGAACCATGAAGAAAACTATACAGTCACTGCAAAATAGAAAGACTCCAGTTTGCCAACAGGACCTTATGACACACTCTCCATTCCCCCATCAAGCCCCCTAGTCTATGTTCTGGTACAAAACCAAAAAAGAAGCATAAACTTTGCTGAGACAGTGGCCAGCTTGGGTTCTTCTGAAACCCTGAGTAACCCCGCTCTGACTCATGCCTTGCCCCTCCACCCCCAATCATATTTCGGCCAAATCCTTAATCCAGAATTCTGTGGCCCACTCACTCTTGACAAATCTTACTTCTTTTGTGTCCTTTTGCTCAGCACCAGATCAACCCCTGACTCTCTCAGGCAGCACCCATCAAGGCCCTGCTCCCCTTCCCTGGCCATCCTGATGGGAGTACTGCTGGATGGAATCAGGCTCATGAAGGACTCTTTCTCCCTGTGAAGCCATGGTGAGCTCTGGGAGGAGCCACCTGAAGGGAGACCGGCAAGACACAGAGCTGAGTAAAGTGAAAGAACTGCAGATGGGGTTGGAAAGGTCGGCGAGAAGAACTTTAATGTGCAGTTGTAATGGGTGTTGTTGGGAACACGAGGCCAAGGTCAGGGGGCCGAGGTAACTGTTTCCTGGTCAGGCAAGCAGGGGCCTCCGAGGGGCTGGGTGAGTGGAGAGCAACGGAGCACTTGTAAGGCTATGCAGTGGGGGAGAGCGGGGAAGTTCCTGCCAAACGCTGGCAAGAACCCAGCTTTGGGGACGCAGGACACAGAGGAGGCAGCTGAGTGCAAGGCACAGAACTGAAGCTCTGCAATCAGGAAAACACAGGTTCCAACTCCAGCACCTCTGTGCATGGCCAACGTAGCGTAATTTACTGACCCTCTCCTAAACCTCAGTTCCCTTAGGGAAAGTGGGGTAATCTGATCCACGTCGTAGAAGTCAAGTGAGATTGAAAACAAAATGATGTATTCAGGTGACAGACATGTGGTCGAGGCTAGGTACATGGTTGATGAATGAAAAGATTAGGAGAAATTTCAATTTCGCCCTCAGTGGAATTGTGAAGCCTAGCACTTCGAGGCATGGAAGGAGCAGGTAGGAGATGGTGTGACTGTAGAATGTCACGGCCAACACACACACTCACACCTAAATGTCTGCATGGAAATCTCATTTAACTAAAGTTTTAAAAACATTGATTGTGATCAAATGGATTCACATGTTGTTTTTAAGATAGACTCTGGTGGCAAAAAAAAAAAAAGAAACCACCTGAGAATCTCCACAGGGGATGGGGCAGAAAAATAACTATGGTGACGTGTGTTCCTTGATGGGACAGGAAGGTAACTATGGTGACATGTCTCCAGGCTGTCCCCTTCCCTTGGACTATGGGAAGATACCTGGTGTCTCCCATCAGCTGGAGGACTTGATCCCCTTCCCTCTACAGTGAGTGGGATAGGGAAACCGTCACTAGCCTTTATCACATTGGTCCTGAAGAGGGACAGTGGCTTTTCTTCTTGAGAGCTTGTTTCAGGGGATAGGATGGCGTCACACTCTGCCCACACAGCCCTACCCCACTCTCAATGTCATCTTCTTCAAGGCCCCTGCCTGGGGAAGGAAAAGAGACCCTCTCCCCCTCCTTCCTGAAATAGGAACTCCTGCCGCAGAAGACCCCTTTTCTTGGACCAGGCTGCACCAGGTCCAGGAATCATTAGAGGCTTAGCCCAGCACGTCAATGACACTGCTATCTCCTTAGCTCTGAATCAGCTGGTACACATTAACCAGTGGTGGGTCTCCTCTTCCAGAAGAGTTTTCATTCTAATCCATCCAACCAATGCTCGAGTGGGCCTAACTTTTCCTGAAAGAATTTTAAAGAAAGCTATATGAACAATGATTGTAACGCCTTCTAAGTCTATGGCACTTACGAATTTTCAAAGCATTTTAACATTTATTACTTCACTTAAGTGTGACACACCTCCGGGAGATGGTAAGGACCAGTATTGTTGTTTGGTTGCTAAGTCATGACAACTTTTTACAACTTCATGGACTGTAGCATGCCGGGCTTCCTTATCGTTTGCTATCTCCCGGAGTTTGCTCAGATTCGTGTCTATTGAGTCGGTGATGCCATCTCATTCTCTGTTGGACTGGCATTACGAGATTGAGGTTTAGAGAACAGTTAATCCAGGGTCACATAACTAGTCAACTGCAAAGCAAGGCCTAGGAAGAAAACCTGATGGGAACAACAAGATATATAACGTGAAACAACTGTGTGAAGACGTTGGGTGAAACTGGGAGGGGGTGACCCCCTACCGGAGGCTTCTGTCTCTTAAGCTGAGTCCTGAAGGGAAAAGGGCAGTGGTTCCTCCTTCTTGAGACTCCTTGGGTGTAACTTGAATCAATCAACTCTGTGTCTATACATGAGTGACTACTGGCCATTTATGAGGTCCCTAAAAGCAGGAAAGGATTGGCAAAGTATCTGGCACGTGACAGGTGTTGGATGTTTTTGAATTAGCTGTCTTTCAGTTGCTCTGAAAATAAAAGCAGGACTTGCATGTTGTGGCTCATTCTCGCCATCTAGTGGCCAATTCTAAGAGCAATAGAACAGAGGGAGCTGAGTTCCCCTAGCCAATCTGCAAGATGAAATCCGTCCATCCTGAAAGAAATCAACCCTGAATATACATTTGGATGTCCCCAGGCTCAAGCAGTAAAGAACTTGCCCGCAGTGCAGGAGACACAGGAGACGCAGGTTCGATCTCTGTGTCAGGAAGATCCCCTGGAGGACTAAACGGCAACCTACTCCAGTATTCTTGCCTGGAGAATCCCATGGACAGAGAAGCCGGGGTGTAACAGTCTGTGGGGTCGCAAAGAGTTGGACACAACTGAGCAACTAACAGTTCAAACATTCAGGGCCAGTGCCAGCATGAGAGGCACACATATTTTTACAGTGTCACGGAAATCTGAGCTTTTCCTGAGCAGAAGAGTGGGCTGCAGCCTGGGTGTGGCTGTGCTGCCAGACTGGCTTGTTGTTGCTGTTCAGATGCTAAGTCCTGTCCAACTCTTTGTGACCCCATCGACTGTCTCCTGGAATTTGCTCTCTTTCACTGTCTCTTGGAGTTTGCTCAAATTCATGTCCATTGGGTTGGTATTGCAATCTAACCATCTCATCCTCTGCCACCCCCTTCTCCATTTGCTTTCAATCTTTCCCACATCAGTGTCCTTTCCAATGAGCTGGCTCTTCATATCAGGTGGCCAAAGTACTGGAGCTTCCGCTTCAGCATCAGTTCTTCCAGTGTAAACACACGTCGGTGCTCAGTCAAGTCTGACCCTTTTGCGGCTCTGTGGGCTGTAACCCACAGGCTCCTCTGTCTATGGGATTTTCCAAGCAAGAAGACTAGAGTAGGCTGCCATTTCCTTCTACAGAAGTGGCACGCTAGGGAAGATAATAGCTACGATCTTTCCAGAAAGCAGGACACACATAGACCTTGCCGATCAGGGAGCGCAAGTGGGATAAATAAAAATAGATCCACATTTCAATACTTCAAGGCATCTTCCCAACCCAGAGATCAAACCCATGCCTCCTGTGTCTCCCGCGCTGCAGGCAGATTCTTTAAAAATATGTGTGTATCTCATGGCCGCGCTGGCCCTGGCTCCAAAGCAAAAGTCAAATAAATGGCCAAAGTCTGAGAATCAGTTATGTGGACAAGGGTTGATACCATACAGGAGCACATGAAGGTACAAGAAAGGCTCATTTCCAGCTCCTGGGATTTAAGAGCTTACACTTTAATTCCCCACCCTAGACATCCCAGCACACTCACATGCTTAGAACAATGGAAGTTTTAGAACTCCAAGTAAAATTCGGTCCTGTAGACAAAGCTAAATTTTTTTCTGGAGAAAAAACATTTGAAAAGACCAATAGGATACTTTCATATTCAGAAAAGTAGAAAACTCTCTTGTTATAAAATACTAGAAATTCTAGATAAAATACAAATATATATACATAACTTAATGCATAGTTGAATACATAAGAAAATTAAAATTTTTTACAGTGGCCATGAATAGAAACTGAAAATATAAGGATAAGACACTGAAGAAAATCAACAAACAGATTTGTAATAAAGTGAAATAGTTTTGTAAAAGCTAAAAATATGGTCAGCAAGGGAATTCTCTGGTGATCCAGTACTTAGAACTCTGTGCTTCCACTGCAGGGGGCACAGCTTCTATACCTGATCAGGGAACTAAGATCCTGCCTGCTGCACGGAGGTGGCCTAAATAAATAAATAAAAATATGGTCAATGAAGTTAAAAACTCAATGGGTAGGTTTTAGACAGCAGAATTGATCTGAGACCCTTTGCAAAATTGTAGTTAAAAAGAAGAAAAATAAAATGGGAGCAAGAGACTCAGAGGAAAGAATAAAAGGTCCTAATGTATGTAACTACAGATCCAGAGGGGGAACGGTGAGGGCACGCTAGGGAAGGTGACAGCTACAGTCTTTGCAGAGAACATGACACACAGAGATCTTGCCAATCAGGGAGCATAAGTGGGACAAATAAAAATAGACCCACATCTCAATACTTCCAGGTGAACTGCAGAACATCACAGACGAAGAGAGGCTGTTCATTAAATATATATATATATATATATATATAGCAGAGAAATATGCTCAAAATGTTGAAAGAAATATACAGCTAAATTATCTTTCAAAAGTGAAAGTAAAATGGAAAGTAAAATAGACATTTTCCAACAAAGAGCACACCACTAACACCCTTTGTAAAAGTATTGCTAAAGGGTGTACTTTAGGGAAAAAAATTAATCTGGAACTAAGAAGAACAATGCAAAATGAAATAGTGAACAAAGGCATTAATAAAACTCAGTGAATATAAAGCAAGCACTGACTGCATAAAAAAGAAATGATTTTTTAAATAAAATAAATGATTATTTATTTAGGGGATATAAAAGCAAGGTGGACATAATGGAAAAGACCTGAAAAAGAATACATACATACATATATACATATGGGCTCTCCTAGTGGCTCAAAGGCAAAGAATCCACCTGCAATGCAGGAGATGAAAGATCGATCCCCGGGTGGGGAAGATCCCCTAGAGAAGGCAATAGCAACCCACTCCAGTATCCTTGCCTGGCAAATCGCATGGACAGAGGAGCCTGGTGGGCTACAGTCCGTGGGATTTCAAGAGTCAGACATGAATTAGTGGCTAAACTATTACCACGAACATATATAAATATACATATGTTCTGAATCAGTTTGCCCTATATTTGAAACATTGTAAATCCACTGCACTTCAATGAAACACTTAAATATTAAAAATAAACATTAAAAAAATTTATTATTAAAAAGTAAGGTGAAGGCTTCCCTGATGGCTCAGTGGTAAAGAATCCACCTGCCAGTGCAGGAGACACAAGTTCAATCCCTGCTCCAGGAAAGTTGCACAGGCTGTGGAGCAGCTAAGCCTGCGAGCCAACTACGGAGCCTGTGCTCCAGCACCCAGGAACTGCAGCTGCTGAGGCCCTCGCGCCCTGGAGCCCATGCTCCACGAGAGAAGCCACCGCCGTGAGAAGCCTGAGCACCATGAGACAGCAGCCCCTGCTTGCTGCAACTAGAGAAACGCCCTCGACACAACGAAGACCCAGCACAGACAGAGATAAGACAAAATAAATAAAAACAATTATTTTTTTAAAGCAAGACAGAAATAAAACTCTTAGCAATACTAACATGTAAGTTGGACTGCGCAGAGTTATTCATAAAACTTTCTAAAGCTCTTATACTGTTTGATAGAAGATTGGAGATTTTTTTCAATTTTAAAAGATAATCACCAAAGGAAGAAAAATACGTGTAATTTCCAAACCTGTAGAGATGCTGAAAGAGAATACAGAAATTTTAAGAACTTTTCATTAAATATGGTAGATGGAATCAGTTTTATTTCTGTTCCCTCCTGAAAATACTCTAAAAATAGTATTAACATTAATAAGTGAGTTTAGCAAGATTGCAAGATAAAAGACCAGTATGCAAAAATCAATTCTATTTCTATATGCTAGCAACAAACAATAGGAAATCAGAATTTAAAAAAATACTTTGGGGACTTCCCTGGTGGTCCCGGGGCTGACTCCATGCTATCAAACCAAGGAGCCCAGGTTCAATCCCCTGATCAAGGAACTAGATCCCACATGCTGCAGCTAAGACCCAGTGCAACCAAATAAATAAAGTTTTAAAAATACTATGTACAAAAGCACCAAAAATTATGAAATACATAGGAAAAAATCTGATAAAAATGTATACAATCTGTAAACGGAAAACTACAAAGTATTACTATGAGAAATCAAAGAAGACTAAAATAAGTAGAGATATATACCTTGCTCATAGATCATGATGACATATTTAAGATCATTTAAAAATCAAAATGGAATAACTGTGGTCCAGGCATTCAAAATGGAGCCAGGTGGCCACGGTGGATGTGGTTTCAGTCATGTTCTTGCATCACTGAGAACTTAAATTTTCTGAATTGTATCAAACTCAAGAACCACCAGTCATTTTCAAAACTGTATCTGCTCTCAACTTCCAAACCCAACCTTGTAACTGTGTGATGGTTCTAGATCCGAATAATTTCTTGTTTAACAAGTACCCTTACTTCTTACCAGTGGCTGATCCTAATTCTTAACAAGCAATTTATAGACCTTTGCGGTTTTTGCCACCCCATTTTGTAGTTCATAGAACACAATTCAAGTGCTTCTTGAATTTGCATCTCCCAGGCTATAATCCTCAGCTTGGCTCAAATAAAACTCTTTTCTATTCCTATTATAGATTGTTTATTGATTACTTGTTGACAGTAGAAAGATACAATGTTGTTAAGATGTCAATTCTCCCCCAATTAATCCAAGTCTTCAATGCCATCCCACATAAAGTTCCAGCAGGACTTTTTGTAGAAATTGACAAATTGACTCTAAAATTCATATAGAAATGCAAAGGACTAGAATAACCAAATCAACTTTGAAAAAGAAGAACAAAATTGAATGGCTTATACAACCTAATTGTAACACATTATAAAGCTATAGTAATCAAGACAATGTAGAACTGCCATCAAACAGATAAGTAGGTCAGTGGAGCAGAGTCCAGAAACAGAACCACAAACATAAACAACTGATTTCTTGCAAAAATACAAAGACAATTCAATGGAGCATTGTCCCCTCAACAACACTGCTGTTGAAAACTAGATGTGTAGGGAACAAGGTATAAAGAAGGTTGAGAAGTGCTTGCAAACGAGACTCTCAACCAGGGCTGAACATTCTTGCAAACGAGATGTTCTGCCCAGTGTAGGGAACTAGGTTTAAGGAAGGTTGAGAATCTCGTTTGCAAGCACTTCTCAACCTTCTTTATACCTTGTTCCCTACAAGATGCCACACGCAAAATAATGAACTTCCATCTATACCTCACTCCATACACAAATATGAACTCACAATGGACCACAGACCTACATGTAAAACCTAAAATTGTAAAACTTGAAGACGACCCAGGAGGAAATGTGACATTTGATTATGTGACGATTTCTTGGATGTGATACCAAAAGCAGTTTTGACTAAAAATTTGATAATCAGACCATCAGATTTTTCAGCATTTGGCACATGGAATGACACTGTCATAGGAAAACAGAGAGACAAGTCAAAGAATGGGAGAAAATACAACTGACCCACGAATAACATGGGAGTTGGGGCGCCAACCTTCCACACAGTTGAAGATCCATGTATTACCTTCCAGTCAGCCTTCCATATGCAGTGTTGTGCACCTGTGGATTCAATCAACTAGGGACTCTTGTAATACCTTAGTATGTATTTATGGGGGAGAATCCATGCATAAGTGGACCAGCACAGTCCAAATCCATGTTGTTCAAGGGTCAACTCTACCCGCAAAGAAAATATTTGAAAAGGATGTGTATTCGAGATATTCAATTTATTTAATTCTAGAAAATACACAGTAAGTAGTCCACAGTGAGGAAGCCAGGAGGAAACGCTTCCCTGACAGCTCAGTTGGTAAAGAATGCGCCTGCGATGCAGCAGACCCTGCTTCGATTCCGGGGTCGGGAAGGTCCCCTGGAGAAGGGATGGGCTACCCACCCCAGTGTTCTTGGGCTTCCCCTGTGGCTCAGCTGGCAAAGAATCCACCTGCAATGCAGGAGACCTGGGTTTGATCCCTGGGTTGGGAAGATCCCCTGGAGAGGGAATGGCTGCCCACTCCAGTATTCTGGCCTGGAGAACTCCATGGACTACTGCCCATGCGGTCGCAAGGAGCTGGGCACGACTGAGTGATTTTCACTTTCACCTTCAGGGAATATATTGGATCTATATGGATATATTTACTATCTCGAATGTGATGATGGTTTCACAAGAATATACATATGTCAAAATCTATCTAATTGTAAACTTTATGTGCAGTTTATTGTATGTCAATTATACCTTCGTAAAGCTCTGTTTAAAAAATTTTTTTAAAAATTAACAGCTATCCTTTATCTAGAGCTCGGCATGCTTGGTTGTTTTTCTGGTTGTATGTATGTATGTACGTGTGTATGTTTGCATGTTTCTATTTTATTCAGAGTAGGAATGACTCAGCTAAAAGATCACATTTCCCAATCTCCCTAGGAGGTAGATAAAGGCATAGATTAAGTTCCGGCCAGTGAGATGTTGGCAGTATATTCTACCATGGTGCACTTCTGAGCAGTCTCTCTTAACAAGAATAAACCATGCCTCCTTGTCCTCTCTATGGAGGGAGACTTGCTGACTAGTCCAGCAGACTTCTTGGAACACAAAATGATCTCCATGAGAAAAATAGACTACCTTGATTAAAGTTAATTATTTGGGGCGTTTTTAGTTTGTTTTGTTGTTATATTCAACTGAACCTAATCCCGATAGAGACTCTTTCAATGATGCTTAGTATAGTGGAGCTACTTCGCAGACTTTGAAAAGGTTAGATCTTGTGACAGGTTGATGCTTTGACCAGAGGTAAAGAAACAGACATTGTCTTCATGCTTCCTGCAGGCTCACAGACACTGTCCCAAAGGCATACTCTCCAAGCGGCTGACATGGCTTTCACTCCAGGAATCCACTCTGCTGTTTTCATCTGCTCTCACCTCCTTTCTGGCTATGTACAACAGCTTATTTTCCTCACCTGCAATTGGTCTGAGTCCAGCTTGATCATTTCTCAACACTACTTTGGCCCAGTTACACTTTCCACTGAAAACAAACAACACATTTTATGTTGGACAGCTTTTATTGCTCTAATTCACGTTATAGCTATTCTTTCACATGACCTCCTATGCCATTACGTTGAGGAGGGCAGAGAGGCCTGGCAGGAGAAGCAATATGACTTGCCAGCATCCCAAGGAAAGAGTGGACAGAACCTCAGACCAGACGAGGTTCCCTGACTCTACCCATTCTGCTCTGCACACAGAGCTCTCCACCTTCATTTGTTTATTCCCCACTTTGGAAAAAATTGGCAGGCACTTGTTCTGTCACAGAACGATGCCGTGTCAAGCACTGGGGATACTAAGAGTAGCCAGATGTGCTCTTGGCTCTCAACGAGCTCCCCAAGGGACAACTTTTCACACATGCAGACAGTGTCAAGGATACGCATGACTGGGCTGTGGTTTATGGCAATTCACTGGTGTCTACATAGTGACTAAGCGGCCATTTAAAACAGTTCCCTGGTGTCTTCCCTTATCTGTTTTTAGTAAAGAACCAGAAGATTCTGGGATTTCCCCCTTCTCTCCTTTCATTATCAGTCATTTCCACCTTCCATTGCATAATCATCTCCTTTGAACCTCCATGGGATAAATGGATTTTTTAATGTGTTTCCCAGCTATTCACTATTATCTCAAAGATTTTGCCTTTACATACTGCTTATTGACAATTTTCTTTTTATTTCCCATTCATTTCTGAATTGGTCATTTCATCTTCATCCATTGGTTAACTAGCACATGTTCTTCCTGCTGTGAGGTGACCCCCCCACGCCCATTTCTGTCATCACCAAATTCCCCTTCACTCCCTCATGGTTTTCTATCTTTAGCTGTTTTTCTGGCCTTCTTCACTAGGCTTTTGGAGAGGGCACTGGCAACTCTCGGGCCTCTCTTTAAGAACTGAAGGCCTTGGAACTCAGGGCTGAGAAAAAATGTAACCTTTCCTGTAGGGCAACTTGATGGCAGACTCCCCACTAGACCAGGGCCTAATGAAGCCTGGCTCTCTAGCTAACTAACCATGACCTTGGGCAGGCTGCTTCCTCTCTGGGCCCCAGGACCCATTTTGGTAAAAGAATATTTTACTGGAGCCCCTACCTGGCACAGACACAATGTAATTCTAACTATACTGACCTGTGCTGTCCAATAGGCAGCCACTAGCAAGGCCATTGAGGCCTTGAAATGTGTCCAGTCCAAATTAAAATGTGTTCCAAGTGTGCAATAGACACTGGATAACAGATGATATGAAAAAAATATATAGATTATACATTGAAATAATAGTAATTTGGATATACTAGGTTAATAAAATGTTAAAATCAATTTCACCTTCTTCTTACTGTTTTAAATGTGGTTCCAAACACATTTTCAATTACATTGGGGTTGCTCATTGTGTGTCCACTGGCTGGCACCCAGAGACAGCTGTCACACAAGAAGCCCAGCACCATGGCTGGGGCCCGGCTCACAAGACACGTAGTAAAAGGTGCCTTAGTCACCAGGTGACCTGGAAGATATGTATCTAGACCAGGGTTTCCTAGTCTGAGGATTAAGGACAGAAGCCTTGGGCAGAATCCAGGTGGTCTATGAATTTTATTTGTATTTATTCAGCTGTGCCAGGTCTTACTTGTGGAATGAGGGACCTTTAGTTGCAGCAAATGAACTCAGTTGCAGCATGTGGGATCCAATTCTCTGGCCAGGAATCTACTTCCCTGCATTCATTGAAAGCACAGAGTCTTAACCATTGGACCACGAGGGAAGTTCCCTAAACTTTAAAATTTACATCTTTATTTTCACCAGTCTCTACCTGAAATTTTACCATTTCCTTCCATTATGAGTGTAGGCAACAAGCCACTGGAATACTAGCCGTACTTGTTTCTCAGCAGTAAAAATCGAAGTTATTTTCCTAATACTTTACAGTTGTTGCGGAATTTCAAAATACCGTTTAATTTCATCACTACAACATCATTGTGGTAGTTGTAAGACCTGCCACTGGACCTTATTATCGGATGTGTTAATAAAGAAGCACATTTAATACCGTACCATAGATCTGCTTTTATATTTTGGTAAATATGTCTCAGTATAATTTATTTCCTTAAATGTTCTTTGGATGCTATTTCATATGCATAAAAACATTATTATTCTGAGAAGTAGTCCTTAGACTGCGAGAGGGGTCCATGGCGTGCACACACACAGACTAAAAACCCAGTCAAGGAAGACAAGCCATCTTCATTGGCAGGGGTACCGGCAGGCCTAGAGTATAAGGGGAACCCCCACCCTGAAGGGGCTGCCAGGACAACCTAGGCTTCCCCCTGGAGACGCCTGGTGCCCTCAGTGTCTGCCCCAGGGACGCTTCAGTTACAGAACAAGACAGCATAGTATCGGATCCCTCTGGTTTGGTGCAAGGATGTTTTGATATTCGCTGTTTTGAGGTCCTAAAGAGCAGATGATCAAGTATTTGAATCCATTTTAGATTACTAAATGATTGTACATCAGATATCCTTCCTATTCCATCCCTAATCTGTCTCCCATCTCAGAGCCTCACACTGGGGTCAGGGTGAACAAGATGCCCAGGAATGGGAGTGTTTACTTAGCATGTACATGGTCACCCTGCTCACTTAATTTAAATGCAGAGCACATCATGAGAAACGCTGGTCTGGACAAAGCACAAGCTGGAATCAAGATTGCCAAGAGAAATATTAATATCAATAACCTCAGATATGCAGGTGACACCACACTTTTGGCAGAAAGCGAAGAACTGAAAAACTAAACTCTTGGTGAAAGTGAAAGAGAGTGAAACAGTTGGCTTAAAACTCAACACTCAGAAAACTAAGATCATGGCATCTGGTCCCATCACTTCATGGTAAATAGATGGGAAAACAGTGGAAACAGTGGCAGACTATTTTGGGGGGCTCCAAAATCACTGCAGATGGTGATTGCGGCCATGAAATTAAGACACTTGCTCCTTGGAAGAAAAGCTATGACCAACCTAGACATCATATTAAAAAGCAGAGACATTACTTTACCAACAAAGGTCCATCGAGTCAAAGGTCCATTCAGTCACTGAGTGATTGAACTGTTACTTAGCATGCAAGCAGGCACAGCCTGGGCGTTCTTAGCCCCAGGGCTGGGGTGGGCTAAAGCTCTGAACCCTTTTGGGTTGGTCTGTGCATGACAATAATCCTGTTTTGAGATGAAGTGAAGTCGCTCAGTCGTGCCCCATGGATAGCAGCCTGTACCAAGCTCCTCCGTCCATGGAATTTTCAAGGCAAGAAGTACTGGAGTGGGTTGCCATTTCCTTCGCTAGGGAATCTTCCCAAGGCCACCAGGGAAGTCCTGTTCTGGTTTCGCTAAACCCTCTTCTGACAACTAGCCTGAGGGCAGGGCTCTGACAAAAGCTACAGAGAAATATGGTTGAGGGATTCTTCCCCATCAGCCAACTTCTCCCAGGTACCCTGAGCTACTAAGAAAAGGCCTTCGAGGAACTCAGTTGCACCCAAGGAGCCCAGCCACCAAGTGTATAAAGACAGTTGCCCCTCGCAGGACACGGTATGCCCAGGCAGTCCTGCCTTTGTATGCCAGCTCTCATTCAATGCAGAGCAAAGCAGGGGCCCTTATCCCTCAGCACAGCTTGCCCAAGACCACACAGCCATCACGTAAAGCAGCCAACACTTAAACTAAATACACAGCCATCACGTAAAGCAGCCAACACTTAAACTAAATACACAGCCATTACGTAAAGCAGCCAACACTTAAACTAAATCTGTCAACTCCAGAGTGATTTCCCCAACAGGCTACCTCCCCTTTGAGTTGAAACCAAACAACACTGAGATCAATGGGCAGAAGATGGAAGCCCTTTTACTGAACTCAGCTGACCTCCAACCAACCAAATGCAATTTTTAAGAGAGGCTTGATTCTGTCTCTTCCTTCTCCTGTTCTCCAAGCCAGGCCCTGCTTCCTGTAGCTGCCAAAAAGAATCAGGCCAGTAGCAGCACCTCAACTTCTACTACCAACACTTGCCCTGGAGAAGCCCTAAAAGGAAGGGGCTTTTGCTTCCAATCCCAAGTCAAATCCACTGCAGACCTATAGCCCAGTAGTGGGATCTGGAGCCAGGCATTTTGCCTATGGGCCCTAGGTTCCTCATCTGTGGAATGAAGGGATTGGACTTCAGTCGATGTGAAAGTTGGACTATAAAGGAAACTGAGCACCGAAGAATTGATGCTTTTGAACTGTGATGTTGGAGAAGACTCTTGAGAGTCCCTTGGACTGCAAGGAGATCCAACCAGTCCATCCTAAAGGAGATCAGTCCTGAGTGTTCATTGGTAGGACTGATGTTGAAGCTGAAACTCCAATACTTTGGCCACCTGATGAGAAGAGCTGACTCATTGGAAAAGACCCTGCTGCTGGGAAAGATTGAAGACAGAGAATGAGAAGGTTGGATGGCATCACCGACCCAATGGACATGAGTTTGGGTGGGCTCCGGGAGTTGGTGATGGACAAAGAGGCCTGGCGTGCTGTAATCCATGGGGTCACAAAGAGTCAGACACGACTGAGCGACTGAACTGAACTGAACTGAACCGAGTGATGATGGCAAACTTTGGGAAGCACCACAGTAAATTGAAGCAATAGAGAAACTGAGAAGTAGGAGCTGATGCTCCTGTCTCCCTAGTGAAGACTTTATTTAATAAAGAAAGTCTAGACTTCTAGGCCCTGAAAGCTCTCATAAATAGCATTAGCCCAACAACCCAAGGCCATCTCCTGTTGAGAAATGCGTTCTACCACTAGATGGCAGACATGTGCCAGACAGCCTCATCCTACAGCTTGACCCACTTCCTAGCTTCCTCTGTAAAACTGGAACAGGACCACATTGCTTACATTCTTTGCAGGACTGAAGACTGGTAACGTCCCAGGAGTTATCATCAAAGTCAGGAATTTCAGGAACTGAAAAGAGAGTACATGGTGCCCAGGGCACTCACTGATAAGAGGAATCTGGAAACATCCTCAACCCTAATGCCCTTGGTAAGAGCCTCCTGGGCCTGTCAGATAAAACCCCATGTGACACATGAGCCTGTAAGGAGAGGTTAGGCTGGCTTTCCCTGGTCCAGGGCAGTCAGCACTCAACTGTGGTGAGCCCAAGGCCACTTCATCCTCACTCAGCAACACATCGTGGGCACCTCATTGTAAAAGGGCATGCCAAGCATAGATTGCCCTATGTGAAAAATGAGTTTATGTAACGCACAATTTCACATTCTCCCATGCATTCATTCGAGGAGATATGTCTGGATAAATCTTCGTTGTTGTTTTGTTGCTAAGTCGTGTCTGACTCTTTGTGACCCCATGGACTGCAGCCTTCCAGGCTCCTGTGTCCATGGGATTTCCCAGGCAAGAACACTGGAGTGAGTTACCATTTTCTTCTCCAGGGGATCTTCCCAGCCCTGGGATCAAACCCAGGTTTCCTGCGTTGACAGGTGAATTCTTTACCACTGGGCCACCAGGGAAGCCCCAGATAAATCTTTACTCCTGGCTCAAATTGATTCCACGGGCTAATTTGTTGTTTCAGTTCACGGTTTATTGAGAAGATAAACATGGAAAGTTTTACACTGTTTTAAACTGCCCTCAGCACCAGATGATGACAGAAATCGATCCCTGTGGTTCCCGCCTCTCAAAGCTACTTTCCCACATCCTAGGTCTCCTTCCCCACCTCTCACCTGTAGATCTTTCATGCAGGTCCTAACAGATTTCTTTCCATCTGAGTCGAGGTGGTTTGACTCAAGCAGCACTTACTCACTCATCAAACTGGTGAGTCCAGGCTGTGGAGCAGTAGGTGGCTCAGAGGACATTGTGACCGATGGGTGGGGAGGCAAAGAGAATGGCTCAGGAGCTTCACGGGCCTGTACCACTGCCCCTCCAGTTACAAGGAAGCAGAACTGAGTTCTGAGAAATGAATGAAGTCCCAAGCAAACCATCCAGCTCCAGACACGGTACACAGGTCGGGGAGATGTGAGAGCAACGCGCAGAGAAAGCTGGATCTCAGCTAAAGTGACTGTAAAACCATGACTCACAAGGGCTTCATCTGCCTGCAGATAACCACCAAGCTTGATAATACACACCTCTGTGTTATTTAAAAACACAGCAGTCTTCTGAGATGGATTCCTCTCAAATTCACGTTCTTTTGGACCCAAACTCCGCGGTGGGTTTGCCTCCGTCCTTGGGACAAGTGGCTGGATATAGCAGGGCCGCTCTGCGCACAGATGAGGGTCATGCGGTGCCTGGGGACAGCAGGCGAAGGGACGAAAGGGACACTGAGAAGGTGGGGAGCGAGGGGGGGACTGGGGTGCTACAAAGAGGGCAGAAGCCAATTATTTTAATTACTTTAAGATCTCTGGTGGTGGGTGGCCTAGATCTTTTAATAACGAGGTCGATGGTTATCTGCGTTGATTGTATGACTATAAACTAAATAGGTGTAGTCACTTAAGGTAATCACACACATGGATGTCTGTGTACTCAGCTTGAAGTTGTTCATTGTTATAATGCCAACTTTCTTCCAGCCAATAAGGGTTTAGAATGTTTTGTTTTGGCTTTTATTATTAAAGTTGAGGAAGGGACGGCAAAGGGAGGGGACGGAGGGAAGACACTGCACAAACTGGGTGACCTCAGAGGAAGCAGAGCCAGTGAGAGCCAGAGAAGAGAAGCCTCCCAGGGACACTGGCCTGGCTTTCAGGGATGGAGCAGAAGCGCACGCACGGAGGCCTGCGGCGCAGCAGAGGATGGGGAAGCTTAGCCACGACAGGCCGGTGCCCATATCCAGCCAGCGAAGGCCTAGAGCGCTACCCTCCCGTCGCCTGCTGGCCTCAGTCACTGCTCCTCCTGCACAAGCACCACAAAGAAGGCAAGAGTGGGTTCTTTTCTGTTCAGTCTTTATTTACAGCAAAGTACAGAGTACGTGGTCATTTAAGTGAGTGCTAACAAGTAAGTGCAGGGCAGTAGAAGGAAAAGGGGAAAGTGCAAGCATCTGAAAGACAGAAAAAAAAGAGAAAAAAGGCCTACATCTCTATTTACCTACTCACCCTGTTCCTGAGGCAGGACCAGCCAGGCACTCACCACCTCTAAGGGTGGCCGGACACTGCCTTGAAGCCAGCCCACTGCCTGAGGAGGGCCGCAGAAGGCGCAGAGACCAAGCCCATGGTGGGGACTCAGCTCCAGACTCGCCCCGACGGTTTCCCGAGCATGCTCGTCTCGCTCTCGTCTGCTGGGACACTGAGACTTTGCCCCTCTACCCTGAGGTCAGGGGGAAGCCAGCCCTTTCCCGAAGCCCAGCCCTGAGACCCAGAACCACCCTCGCCTGCCTCACCCACGTGGTCGTTGACAGGCAGGTGGGCGTCTCCAGGGTAGAGGAGAGCGTTTCCCTGCAAGAGGCTACTAGTTCCTGCCAATGGCTCTGGGCCCTGGGGCAGGTCAAGGTTGCTGAGTCAGGGACGCCGCACAACAGCGGCAAAGGAGGTGGTGCACCAACCAGCTGGGCTCCGGCCCCTCCTGCACACAAGCCTGACCCTGCAGCCTCACAAGAGGCTGGCATCCCACCCTAGGCACCACGACGAGCGTCCAAGCCAGCCCAGAGAGGCAGCAAGCCAAAGTCCCTGACCGTCCAGCAGCCAAGACCACAGTGGGTTGCTGCGGTTCACAGGCTCTGAAGGGTGAACTGGAGGCTTCTGCGGTACCCTTCACAGCCTGTTCTTCACAGACTATCGCCTCTCGAGGGCCCACCCTATCCACTCCAAAACCAATGATGCCTGAGGTAACAACACTGCATCTTCCTTACACACACTCCCAGCTCTCTGCTCCTGTTGGTCCCAGGATGGCAGAAGTTCCATTAGCATGAAGGCGTGTGGGACCAGGACTTCCCGCAACACAGCGCCTGTTACCTAAGCACATGGTTCTTGGACAACACCTGTACAGCGGGAGAAGCAGGCGCCACCAGGCGTCTCTAAAGCCAAGAGACTCCCAGGCATACGCAACCAACAGTGCCCTACTCTGCTCATCTGTTTGCCCAGACAGCAAACAGTATCCATTTCTGGCCTAATAATTCTATCTGATGCTCCAGCAAAAACAGATCCAGTGGCAATTTAAATGCCAATTCCTGGATTTGCCGCATAGAAAGCTCAAGTTCAGATAGATACCCAGTTGGCTAAATGCTGGGGTCCTCACAGGGCAGAGCTTCCTATCCCCTCCTTGCCCCAGACTTTCTGTGTCACAGAACCAGAGGGGTCATTAGCACGGCCAGCGAGGCCCCAGCCAAGAGGCCAAGATGTCAAGGGGTGGGGCTTCCCTAGTGGCTCACACACTATAGCGTCTGCCTGCAATGCAGAAGACCCAGGTTCAAACCCTAGGTCTGGAAAATCCCCTGCCAAAGGGAATGGCTACTCACTCCAGTAGCCCCACCTGGAGAACTCCATGGACAAAGGAGCCTGGTGGGCTACAGTCCATTGGATAGCAAAGAGTCAGACACGACTGAAGGACTAACACTTTGACTTTACCAAGAGGCAGGGCAGCCTGAGAACTGTTTCCCACCAAGGACAGGGCTACTCAGAGACCCTGGAGGCTTGGTCCCAACACCACCAGTGGATGAAAAAGCAGCTAAGTAAGTCAAGGCTCAGGGATGAGAAGACTCCATCTTCCAAGGCAGTAGGATAGACAGCCAAGGCACTGAATGGTTTGGCACCTGGGAGCTTCAAGTAAAGTTGAGCGTGCTACCCACCCAAGGGCCAAGGCTCCCCGAGACAGGGAACGGCTTCCCCTGAACACAGGTCCCAGCAAAGCAGCAGGCCCTTGGGTCCTCAGGATCCTAACCCAGGCCTGCCATCCACCCTTCACCTCAGAGCTACACAAGGCATGACTGGAAAGATAATCAATACTGGTTTGGAAATGCGCACTTCAGAACTCAGCCAACCCACCGGGCACTGGCCTTCAGAGCAGGCACCCTGGGGGCCTTCCCTTGCTCCGACTCAGCAGTTGCTACTCTCGGGGCCTGTAGTCCAGTCTCCTGAAGGTCTCGGGGTGGCAAAGCCCTGTTGCGGATTAGGTTTGACTTTTAGACACAGCCCAACAGAGTTAGTCAAACGGAGTCCAGAAAAGGGGAAGCAAACCAGGTGAGGGTGAGGCTGAGCCTACGGGAACAATTCGATGTGACTAGAGTTAATGGTGTTGGATTTATCAGAATGGCTCCAATGGGCTACAAAAGCAATGGAAAGAGAAGGGATTCCCAAAATGTTTCAGGCTGTGGCAGCCACAAAGGTGTAGCCTATCGAGCACTGAGATGGTCCACGCCGAGATTAAAAGGTTCTGGCTTTTCTGCAGTTAAAAGATGAGGCTTTAGAACACTATACTCACAGCTCCTCCATCTCATTAGGCCCCCTGCTTCCTCTGGCCCTCCCCACCAAGAATCTTCAGGAATCTGTACTGCTTCCAAAGAAGGAAGTTTCCACCAAGAGGGAGCCTCGGGGAAAGCTAGAATTCTCCACCCCAAATGCTTTCAGCCTAAGACTCCAACTTGTAATTTAAAAGCGCTACTCTTCCTCCCTGCCTCTGTGCCCAGCTGCCAGGTGACGTGGCTACACGGCAAATAAGGAAATCAGTGTGGCCGTGATACTGCCTGTCATGGCCCCTGCTGACTTCACCTTGCTGCAAATCCCTCAGGGTGGGGAACAAACGCTACAGCTCCCTATACAGCAGAGCTCTCTGGCTGCCCTGGGAGGGGCTGGCTGCCAGGAGAGGTCCTCAACCAAAGCCCAGGCTGCTAGGGTCCACTGTGCACCCCACAATCTGGGGAAAAGCCCGAGGACTATCATTGTGACCTCCCCAGAAGACGTCAGCATCTCAGATGCTACAACAGGCATGGTCCTTCTTTCCTCACTCTGTCAGGATGCAACTCCATCGCATCCCCACCATGGAAGGAGAGAGAAGCCACTCTGGTTTTCGGAAGCGGGTGAGTAAGGAAGGAAGGAAACAGCGAGCTGCCTGAGCAGCTGGAGGTGGGGTCGGGGCAAGAAGAAAACACAGAAGACTCGTTCCCCTCCGTGGGCTTCTTCCCTGAGTTTGATTTTTTAATTGAGGTCTTGCCTAATTTTAACTCAGAAAAAAAAAGAGAGAGAGAGAGAAGAAAAAATAAAAGAGGATATCTTATCCACATTATCCTAAAGCTCCAGCTCCAAGAAGGTAGCATCTGGCAGGGGAGGCGATCAAAGGTTCCAAACTCCACTTCCAATGAGTCGTGCAGACGCTGAGAGCCACGAGCCCCGAGCCTCCCTTCCACAGCCACCTGAGCCTGCCCCATGGGGCACACGCCGGGTACCAGGTGTGAAACCCCAGGTCCAGCCCCCAACACACTCAAGGACAGGCCCTCCTGCAGAATACTTACGGCAAACAGCTGTACAGTATTTGTACATTTACACAAAAATAGATCCTTTTATATATATATATATGTATTTATAACTGGTTACACGTTGGACTCATAATTAGGCATCACCAGTAGTAGTTGGCACAGTTTGTCATTTAAGCTCAGGGTCAGCTCCTGTTTCATTCCGTCGCTCCAAAGTACCAAAAAAAAAAAAAAAGGCATTTCATCTCCATGGTGTTTTCTTAAATACAGCAGTGTCTTAGGGAGCCACAAGCACAGATGCACAGTGCCTCCTGCCCCTCCTCCGGCCCTTTGGAGATGGGGTCAGTGCGGCCGGCTGCTCGACTCCGAGGCCTGCCTCTTGCGTGAAGGGGTGTAGCCGTTGAGATAGCCATTGGTCTGTCGTTTGGAGAGGCCCCCGTTCAGGATGTCCTGGATGTGCTGCACAATGAGGTTGATGGCCACTGTGGAGCAGAGAAGGGCAGAGTGTCAGGGGCACGCGGGGGTAGGGGCAGGTCTGCGGGGCTGTTTGGGTGGAAGGCACACAGGAACCGGAGATGAAAAACCGCTCCAGGAAGCCGGCTCTGCTGCTTGTGGGCAAGTCACCCGACCTCCCCAGACCTCTATGGGGACTAATATGACCCCACAGCAGAGTTCTCAGAGTAGGATAACCCGGGACACAGTAAGCCCTGAATGTGAGGCTTCTTATCAGGATGCGATCAGAGGCAAGAACTGGATGGACGCAATCAACCCAAATTCTGTAGACGTGAGGACTGGCCTTTGTTCTGACACCATTCCACCAGGGAACCTACCAGCTCCCCACCCCAAAGACAGGGAACCCCACAGAAGGCCCTCTCCCCCAAAGGTAAGACTGGACTCTCCTTCCTTAGCCTTAGAAACAAATCATATGCTTCAAGCACATGATCAATGCTAACATCGCCAAAAACAAGATAAACAAGTGCTTTCTGGGGTGACACCCCAAGAACATGGCTCCCCCAGCGTATTCTCCACGTTGTAGGAGCTGAAGCCAGTCATGAGGACACAAAGGCAAACCCAAGCTGAGGGCTGTTCTATAAAAACAACAGGCCTGTACTCCTCAAAAATGTAGTGTCCCAAAATACAATAAAGGCTGAGGAAGGTTAAAGGAGTCGATATTAAGTGTCCTGGATGTGACGAGTGCACTGTGGCTTGAATGCACCTCTAGTTAGTCATTGCTGTGACTAACTCCCAAATGGCTCAGCAAAAAATTAACTTTTTAAACAGAGGAAAACTGAAATAAATTATAAAGAGAATAGGAAAACAGGGTCTTCTCCCAATTCAGCTCTGCCCCATTACGCCTAAATCCAGACAGTCCTACTTTCTAGACAAGGCAAAGCTAATGCATGAATAAATGCACATGGTAAAAATCCTTTCCACCCCAGGAAAAGCCACCTTGAGCTTTCTAAATGAAATTAGGAAGGAACTCTGCTTTTACTAGAAATGGCCTTAGATACAAGGTGCCCAGGTATCACTGGGAACAACAGCAGAAGGTATGCACCGCCCTCCGATCACTGCCAGAGAAGCAAGAGCAAGTTCACGTCTGACCCCGCTTATGTACGTGCGTAAACACAGTGGCCTGTCCTTGATGCCAGGTGTGTAGGTATGAACCCCCTTCCAGCTCAGAGCAGCAGCCAGGGCCTCCGCCACACCCACAGAGCCTTGTTTGGTTACCACGTCCTATCCAAAGTATAACTGACAGAGGGAGGAGTCATGCCCTACGCAAGGCGCCCCACGAGGACTCACCGAGATTATCTGCACCTCTAGGAATGATCACGTCAGCGTATTTCTTTGTCTGTGGAGAAAGATATTTATAACACATTAGATGGATTACAGTGCATTAAAGAGAGAAGATGGCCCAAGCCCTTCTCCAAGGGAATGTGGAGAAAGGGCCAGCCTTCGCCTACTAATCCCAGAGGGCAATAATCTGTTACTTCCAATGTAATATATTTTATCCACTTTATCGAATTTATAATAGATCAGCTTTTTCCTGAGTTCTCATTAACATTCAACACTTTTTCAGCTTACAACCTGCACAATGAACATGGTCTTGGAAACTAAATATATATCTGCCTCTTCACCATTATGAAAAGCCTTAATTTGTAAAACCCAAACTTATGAAGAAGCAGTTCACCTTGGACTTCAACAGTTTGTCTAGTCAGAAAAAGTAAGTCCCACTGATGACCATTTCCACTGGCTCTGTTATGACACAGCCTTAAAAAAAGAAAAAATAAAGCGCACAGTGTTTGGGTTTTTTAGTTTACTGAGACTTTGTGAACCATTTTACAAACTACTGTGTCCTGGTGAGGCTGTGTAAACAATGCCTTAGGACATGGGTCTTCACCCTGCGCCGTGTCCATACTACAGCTGTGGAATGGCCAGAGGCCCAGCGTGAACTAGGCAGACAATGCATCAGGCCCAAGCTCACACAGAGTGGGCTGCTCTTTCCTGAGCTGAGTGGCTGCACAGTGGGAACTAGCAGAAACGACCTAGAAAATACTTACTTAAAATTCTGAGTTCCACTACAAGTTAAACAGCAGAAAGTTGGCAGTAAACTGTAATCTATGTCCAAAAAGAATACTTTGTATTCTTATTATTAAGCTAGAAAGAGCAGAGAGGTCCTCAGATGGATGGGTAGAACTTCAGAGCGCTACAGCCACCTCTGCCTTCTCCTCAGAAACATAATCCTGTGACCCAGGCCTCTCCAGGGAATGAGCAGGGCATCAGGGTTACTCAGGCTGACTCACACAGCCTGCCTGGTTCCGGATATGAAACAAAAGTCAAGTTGGTTTTGAAGCAAAACCTACTAACATACTTGAAGAAACAAAGACAGCTTGGGATCATATTTTTCCAGCACAGAAGAAAGAAGTTAATTATTAACATTAAGAGAAGTAGAGAAATCCCCACTCGACACTACTTCCCAATAGCCCTACATGAGCCAGTCTCCCTAAAGGCATCAGCCAAGATTAGGCGAAGACCCAGCCTCTCTCACACTCCCAGGACTGAGCTCTAAATTCTTAAGGAATGAGAACATGGTTTAGCCAACCTGAAAAAGACGTATGATGAGGTATGAGTCTCCTGAGCTAAAATTCTTTCCAAAGCTAGGCTCTCTCCCATGCCTTCCTCTTTCACACCCCACCACTCCACCTCTTGTAACCCTGACAGCCTTCCCCAAACGTTCGCCTGACTTTCCTCAGGAAGCTGGGGTGCTTCCTAGGCTGAGGGCTGATTCACTAAAAGCTGAACACTGCCCAGTCTCTACCCTTCCTTCTGGGAAAGTCATCTCACTAGAGAGTTCCCAGCTCATGGGGAGGCCTGACGAGCCTGGGGCAGAAGTACAGGAAGCCTGCTCCTCCATGGTACACCTCCCACAGGGGAGCTTACATAGGGACCAATGACAAGCTCAAAATAGGGCTCAAAGGGGGTGGCAGAAGAGATTCAGAAGGGAAGACTGCAGCTGAGGGCTCATGCACCAACATGCCAACCACCAGACCCAAGTAGTCAAGTCTATCCTTGGATACGATGCATCCTTAATAAAATGCCTCCCCATGAGCTCACCAAGCGAGAAGTATACAGCTTGCAGGAATATCGGACAGCGGGATCCTGCAGGGCCACCCCAAAAAAGAGTGGCGGGGCAGAGCCCCAGGGCAGGAGACAAAGCACCAGTGACTGCCTTTCTTAGGACTCGACAGAGGAGCAGCCAGAGGGGCGAGTGAGATCCTGGCTGGGGAGCTCAACTCACAGACCTTTATTTGTTTCATTACATTTTAAACACTAAATTCAATGAAAAACAAGAACACAACTCACTGGCAAGCAGAATTCCTCAAAGGCAGGCTTGACGAATGTAATGTACTGAGATAAAATCTGCTCAAGGTCCCTCCCTCTTTCGCTGATGTCCCTTAATACTAGAAGAGAAGGAAAAACAAGAATCAAGAAAACGGTGCATGTCCGCCCTTCACGAGGCTGATCAGGATCATACAAGCTCCACGAGGACTCTGGATGAGTCACATGCCAGATTCCTGAGAGACTGGACCAACCGCCGGTCAGCAGCAGCTGTGGGGAAAAACAAGTTGCATTTTCAAGTCTTGCTACAGTCAAACTCAGCTTTGACAAAACACTCTCTGAAGCAAAAGGTTTCCGGGAAAGGCCATTAATCTTCTCATTTCAAGCAACACTTGCCCCAAATAAAACTTCATTGTGAACCCCCCCAAAAAGGTAGGACAGACTCATAACAGGAAGGAGACTAGGCCCAGAGAAATGGTGGGGCTTCCTGGCAAAAGGGGCAGGTTGCCAGGAGACGTCCTTTGCCCGTCCTCATCCCGTTACCCTTGCACGCACTCACCTGTGTGCAGGCTGGCAACCCTCTGTGGATGTGCCACCACTGTCTGCCTGGTTCCCGGCCACACTGGGGCCCCTCCACCGGGTGGAAGTAGGGCAGAGGGCCCAGCTGCAGTCAGCCACACCTGCCCACCTCAAACACAGGAGACCACTAAGCAAAAGATGAGAAGACTATGGTGTCAGAAACCATGGCCAGAGCTGTGAAGCAGCCCAGAGGGACCCAAACTTATCATCTTCCACCTTCTTCCTCCTCAGGGTGGGGGGTGCTTTTAACAGAGTCTTTTGTCAAAGCACAGAAAAGGGTCCAGAATCCTGGTTCTGCCACTGTACACTAGCCTCCCTGGGCCTGAGTGTCTCCCAAACTCAGCAAGTGAGTTTGATTCCCATATCAAAAGCAACCCCTCCCTTCAAATGTTTTCAATCATGACTATTAAAATCTTTCCCTCCAACCCCAGAAGGGTATCAATTTATCTACAATCATTTGCAGTGGACCCTTGGCTCCTCTCAATCACTTGTCAAGTAATCGTTTCAGTATGGGATGAAACTCACTGTAAACAAACACAGGGAATACTTGTGAGTGCATTTCTGGAAAGTCGTGTCTGTAAATAATTCTGTGGACATGTATGCACGCACACAGGAACACACACACGTGGGGACGGGCAGGAAACAGAGCTTCTCTGGTTACAGTCCAGGCTGGTGTGAAGTCTGTAAGATCAGAAGGCTGGAAAACTGTCAGGAAGACCCCATTTCAGAAACCCAGGTAATACACTGCTACCACCACTGACTTCCAGCTCCGCGATTCACAAGGGTCTTCCCCCCATGAGCCCTGCTAATAAAATGGTTGGTTGGTCCCTAACTTGTCAGGATTTGCCTCACAAACCCAGCTGCCTGCATGCCCAGCCCAGCCAGGAAATGGTCTTCTCGGGCATTTGGACATGGGGCCCTGCTCCAGCTGCTGCTGCTGCTCTGCCAGGGACACTCGGCGGCCAAGTAGGAGTTCCAACAGCTGCCACGTGGCCAAGCCCCATGGGCCTCCAGAGTGCGGGCCTGTGGGCCAAGGGGCTAAGCTCACCAAAACACACAGCCCGTGTGGCCTCTAGCTCTTCACATGTCTCCAGATAAAGCCCAAAGGAAAAAGGAAGTCAGACCAAAAGGGCATCAGAGCTGGGGGGGAGCGGGGGGCAGGGGGGGAGCGGGGAAGCAAACACATGCCTGCACTTCAGCAGCTTTGACTCAAAACCGTGCAAGAGCCTGATGCTGGATTTGTTTTGCAAGACATGCATTCCCCACAGCTGCTGACAGCCTCAGCGCCGTGGAAATCTCCATCCTCCCTCTAGGACACACACGCACAGACTCTCCCCTTTCACAGTGCTCTGCCGCTGCCCTCAGCCCACATCTGCAGCTCTCCTCTGCCTTGCGGACCTAGAGCATCACTTGTCATGTCACGGGAGTGAGGACCACGAGGGGAGAGACCGGGTGGAGCAGGTGAATCACACCCGCTTCTGCTCTGGAGCCCAAAGCTGCTTCTGGCCCCATCATCTAGAGCGATGGAGGCAAAACCTTCTCTATTTGAATCCTGACCCCATTAACTACTACCTTCGTGGCCTCAGACAAAAAGCTAATTTTCCTCAACTGTAAAGCAGAGACCACAATAGCACCTTGTCTCACAAAGCTGTCACTTAGGAAGACTGGAGATGTGCAGTAAGGTTCTTCAGCACCGTGACTGGCACGTGGCATGCTTTCAGCGAGCCTAAGAGACACGATCACGACGCTGACAGGACCTGAGGAAGCTCCAGGAGAGGGATGGCTCCCCGATAGAGCAGACCATCAGGAGGACACGAGCTGGGAACTCAGCTAAGCAGGCTGGACCCAGCGGGGGTGGGGGTGGAGTCCCAGAGAGCAGCCGGGAAGGAAGGGGTGGGGCTCCCGGGGGGAGGGGAGAGCAGACACATGGAAAGACGGAAAGACAGGACGGCGAGGGGGAAACAGGCAGACGGGAGGAGACGTCCCGCAGCTTCCACGCTGGAACAGGAGACGGCAGTGGGCCAGAGGGCTGTCCAGACATGCGAACACACAAAACAGAAGGCTTCGCCCACCTCTGCTCCCAAGAGCCTCCCATCCAATTACCACCTTAAACAGACGGGACCCCTCCTTGAGCCCAGGACAACTTGGGACCAGCTAGTTCACTACAGTGAAGTGCCCTCCTCCTCAGAGTCAGGAAGCGTAACCAAGCCAACCACTGAATCAGAACAAGGTCTTGGCACCATCCGGAAACTCCAGAGACTCAAAACCGTCTGTAACCCCAGCACACTTGCTGGGCAGGGCAGGTCATCTCAGAGTGAAGGGCAGGAAACTCCAGGCCTGCTCTTCCCTGCCTGCCTTCCACTCGGCCCTTCCAAATCAGCCTCTGCTGCTTCTGGTCAGCCAGAGCCAAGAACCAAATGCAGAAGGACCAGAATAAACACAGTTCCTCCACGGTTGTCAATTCCCTTTAAAGATCAGTTGAGCAGATGTGTTATTCTAGTAAAAGAACCAACTGCCTATGTCAAGGCTCAGCGAAGCCCTAATTCTATGTAAGCTGGAGAGAGGGCCGTGGCAGGCGGGCCTGAGGCCAGCGGTCCCAGGGCCCCACTGCAGGTCCTCTCTGATCCTGCCTCAAAGCTAGGCTACACTCACACAGAGGGGACGGCAGGCTTTGCTGGGAGGAGACCAATCCCCTAGACACCAAGGGGCCCCCTGGGAAGGAAGGAAGTCTTTCCAAAGGCTATGAGACTCCCTCCCTTCCACATGAGGGTCAACCTGGAGTGTGCCCGGGAGGATGTGACCCACAGACAGTAAGACCACGGCACTCACTCAAGTCCCCAGGAATGTCCTGCTCCACAGCTCCTGACTAACCCTCCTTCCCTCTCCCTTACCCCCACCCCGCCCCAGCCCACAGAGCATGTTCTCCTGCCCTACAGAGACAGAGAGTGAGTTTGTAGAAACAGCATTTGGGAAGTCCCTCTTGACCAGCAGAAGGGTAACTCGGCAGTAGGTGACATGACAGGATGGCGGATCTGAAAGAAGACGGTGAGCCGCCGCAGGGGCACCGGGGAAGGCGAGGGGTGCAGAGCTGGCCCCGAGGCGAGCCGCCGCAGGGGCGCCGGGGAAGGCGAGGGGTGCAGAACTGGCCCTGAGAAACCCTCGGAAAGGCCACCGTCACCTCAAGCCTCTCCTCCATCTCACGGGAGGATCCTGGGATGAGACCTACCTAATCCATCCCAGAATTATCCATCGAAATCAGGCGTGTCACACCACAAAATGTGGTTCCAATTTCCACATTGTTTGTACTTACTTCTCTCTCTCAGGCATCACGCCATCCCCTGGGACGTTAGTACCACCTGCTGGACTAATGGTATCAGCCCAGGTGTTACCAGCTCCCGAGGACATGTCTCCTGAGGTTCTGACAAGTCCTGACGGAACACTAGGGAAAACAGAACATCAGCTACCATCTCAAATGAAGCAGGTTTCTGATCTGCCACGGTGACATTTATCCACTAAAGCCACCACCAGGCATTGCCTCTCACAGCACAACTATCCTAGGAGTACTAACCAGTCATTACATGATCCACCAGTAGGAAAATAAGGTGCAAACAGGTTAAAACACAACCTACTCCAAGTCACACATCATCTAAACAGTGAAAAGTGAAAGAAACTCTAAGTGTTAGTCGCTCAGTTGTGTCCAACTCCGTGCGACCCCACGGACTGTAGCCCGCCAAGCTCTTCTGTCCATGAAACAAATTTGTTTCATGAACTGGAAAAGGGAAAACTTCACACACTTTGAGGTTGGAAGGCTTTGGGTTGGGGCTTACGAAATCTGAATCTGCCACTGACTTGCTCTGTGACTAAGGGCTAAGCCTGGAGTATCCTGTGTCGCTCCTCCTCCACATGATGGGAAATCAAACCTTAGTCACCCTTCATCCCTCTCCTCAGTCACTTCCACCCCACTGCCTAGGCTGTGTCCTGTCGGCTCCAACTCTGCTGGGTTCCCCATCTCTCCTCAATGGTTCATGCCCCAAGATGCCACCCACAGACCTCAGGCCTCCCTGTCATCCAGATCAGAAAACAGTGCTAACCAGCCACAGTGTCTATTTTTGCAGCGAGCACCTTCTCAGGTTGCCTACGCCATCAGACCACCACATTCAAGTCCAGACCCCGCTTCCCCCACAAGGCCTCCGGAGCTCTCTGCTCTGCGCCCCAGGGCTGAGTCCACGGGCCCCCACTTCTCCAATGAGGCGGCCTCCAGAGCTCTCTGCTCTGTGCCCCAGGGTGAGTCCACAGGCTCTGCCTCCCTGCTAACAAGCACTTCAGTGTCTTCCGCACAGGCTCAAGGTGTTCAGAGGGAACAACCAACTGTGCTCCTGAACTGTCTGGACAGAGTGACCAAAGCTTCACAGAACTTTCTGGACAGCAAAGGGCAAGCGGAATGAGGAGATGGGACCAGCTGCCCAGAGCTGCCAGCAGAGGTGTTCCTGCCCCAAGATGTGCTACAGTGAGTCCCCATCTTGACTGGGACACCTATGGGGAAATCATAGGGAGCTAAGCACTTAGCCAAACTTCTCCCCAGCAAAAACAGAAGATAAACTTCTTATTTCAGGTCTGTGACCTCATGAACCTTTAACAAAACAGTGAGTGAAACTAATCCCTTCTCAAACGTCACTGGGCCCCAGGGACACGAGGCCACCGATGCACCGTCGGCAGCTTCTGGAACGCACCTCTGCGGGAAAGCCGGGTGTCCGCATCTGTGTCCACAAAAAGCTTCATCTGGAACAGGTCTCGCACCTCCTGGGAGTAGAAGGCCAGGATCCCTTCGAAGAGCACCACGTCTGCGGGGTAGACAGTAACTGTCTCCTCCTTCCTGCAAACCAGAGGGTGGAAGAGGGGCTGGGTCAGGTGGGAGCAGCAGGGGAGGGGGAGTCTGGAGTCCCATCCCCTGGACTGGAAGGGTTTAAGCATAGCCTCACAGAGCCCTGGGGCCACTATGCAGGCCTAAGAATGAGCGCCGGTGGGGCTGGGCCAAGGCCTCCTGTAACCAGCTCTTTGGAGCTTTCACTGTAAAGCAGAAACAGTGGGCCTACATCCCTCTCCTTGGAATAAAAAAGCCTGCTGCTAAATGAAGAATAAAGACACACAAAAGGAGACGTGAGCACTTCCCCCCTCACCCCGCCGGAGGCATCCCTAGGAACGCTCTGAGTCCTGGCATGTATGGAGCCTCACACTCTGAACTTTCAAAAACAGAAACTCAGTTTTCTCCCAAGAAGCCCATCCCGTCCCCCTATGCTGAGGCAGCTGGGAGGAAGACAGAAGGGGCAGAGGGAAAGGTGGGGATAAGAAAGCTTTAGATAAGAGACTGGGAAGGGGAAGGGTCTCTGTGGGAGGAGGAAACAGCCCCAGACCTGCCTGGTTTGGCTCTCTTCCTCATCAGCAAAGCAGAGACACACATTACTCAGTCATCCATCTGCCCACGGGGTTGGGAAGCCCCAGGCAGAGAGATACTAATGTAAACATGACTTTTCAAAAGCCAGGGCAGTGAAAACAAGTGGAGGGGCCTGATGGGGCCTAGCTCTGCCCTGCCTCAACTTTCACTGCACTCTTTTATCTTTTGCTTCTGTCCTAAAACCACATTGCACCTCATTTCAAAATTCACTGGAAGTAAAGTAAGGATACCACTGAAGGTTTACCACTGACCCTGACTGGCAGAGCAGCAAACATTTGTGAAGAAAACCAAACATTTATTTCAAAAGCTCCTTAAGATGACAGGTTTTATTTGCACAAACATAGGGAAGTCCGTCGCAGCTGCCCGCCAAGGAGGAACTTCCTCCGCATAAACATGCTTCAATTCTTTACTGGCTTGGTCCCCTGGGCTCGGGTCTAAATTCTAAGGGAGCGCTGCTGCAGAGCTACCAAGGTGGCAGCACACGGGGCAGAAAAGACGGCAGGAAAGGGCCAGGTGAGAGCAGTCAGGAGACTCCAGAGCAGTGGTGTAACTCTTGATGCACAGAGAATCATCTGGGGAGCTTTTAAAAATACTTATTCCTGGACCCTACTCCCCTGGGCTTCTGATTTCATTAGTCTAGGGTGTAGCTAGGGCATCAGTACTTTTTAAAAGCTCCCCAGGTATTTCTTTCTTTTTTTTTTTTTTTAGGCATGAAACTTTATTTACTTAACAGCAGAGGTTTGCAGTATATTGAGCAGATAAAAATACCAAGAGAAAACTGCATCCACATTCATATTAGAGAGACTTCTAACTTCTTTATTTTAGAAACCGACAGATAAAGAAGGAAATGGAAAGTCTGAATAACACAATTAACAAAATGTGGTTTGAGCATACACATAACTTTGTACAAAACTTTAAAATACAACTGCAGCAGGCACAAAAATTAACTGTCAGGCCACAGTGGAATATGAATCAATTCCAAAAAGCAGAACTCACTTGTACTTTTGTTTTTTTATCTATCCTGTTTGGGATTGCAGGGCATGAAACCTATGGATTTGATTTCATTAGTTCTGGAAAAAAAATTAAGCTAGTATCTCTTCAGATATTGCCTTTATTCTCTTCCCTTTCCTTCTGATTAAATATTTTTCAGGTCTGAACTACCTTCCACGTCTCTTAATCTTTTTTTTTTTTCCTGTCTTTTTCTTTCTTCATCCATTAAGGCATTAATGCATTAATGGAGGATTTCTTCAGATCAATCCTCTATTGTCTGAATTGAGTTTTTCTTTCCACTTTGCTGCTAATACCTCTACTGCGTTTGAAAATTTTGCCACTGTGTTTCCCAGTCCTAGAAGCAATTTCTTTTTTCATACTTATACATTATTTTTTTTAATTTACATTTGCTTTCACCGATTTTATTAAGATATAAAGCACTGTATGAGTTAAAGGTATACATATAATGATTTGACTTACATTATGAAATGATAACCCTAATGGGGTTAGTGAGCATCCGTCATCTCATATGAAACAAATATAAAAGAAATAGAAAAAATATTTTGTGATGAGAACTCTTCGGATGTACTCTTAACTGCTTTCACACAGAATGTACAGCAGTGTTACCTATATTGAGCTGTACATTACATCCCTAGTTCTTATGTGTCTTTACAAGCTGGAGCATGTACCTTTTGATTATCTTCATCTAATTCTCCCTCCTTCACAAACCCTATCTCCCCATTCCCCAACCCCCTATGGGGGTAGCAATAATCTGATCTCTTTTTCTATTAGTCAGTTTGTTTTTCTGCAGTATAATCAAGCTACAATACTGTGTCAGTGGCTAGCACACAACACAGTGATTTGATATTTCTACACATTTCAAAATCATTAAGTCTAGTTATCACCTGTCACCACACAAAGACATTGTTATTGAGTAAATTCCCCACACTGTACACTTCATACCCGTGATTCACTAATTTTGTAGCTGACAATTTGCACCTCTTAATCTCCCTGACTATTTCTTTTTCCCTACTCCCTTCACTTCTGGCAACCACCAGCTTGCTCTCTGTAGCTATGACTCTTGTCTCTGTTTTCTTGTTTGTCCACTCGTTTTGTTTTTAGAGTCTACACAATCCATAAAACCATACAGTATTTTCTTTGGCTGATTGGTTTCACTTGGCATAATACCCTCTAGGCCCACCAGTGTTGTCACGAATGGCAAGATTTCAGTTAAAAAGCTTCCCCAGCTATGTCTGCAGCCAGGGTTGAGATATAGCAGTCTCTGGGATAATGTCAGGTGCTGGAGAACAGTGCCCACTGTGGTTCAGGATAAGGAACCAAACTGGGCAGAATTCAGAAGCAAGACGGACAGAAAAAGAGATCAACAAGTGCGTGAAACGATGAGTCACTCTAGGCAGCTGCCCTGGGCCAAGAAGAGGGCGGAAAGGCTCTGCTGGGAAACAAAGAAAGCGTGTTTTCCTGGGATTTCTAGGGTTCCATCTGCAAAACACACAGACTGTGCTTACACAGACTGACACTGTCTGGCAGTGCTGATCAAGACTAAAAAGACTGTTGACTGTTTCAATTCAGTCATCCTCTTCAATCCTGGGACAGGAAGGAGAACAGAACTGCCTGCCCCGTGGGTGGTACCCCCGGAAGCTGGAATCAATCACTTCCCTACTCTATGTGAAGGTCTAGGTGAGAGAAAATTTTGAAGCAGTTTAGAGCTAAAAGCAACATTTATTGAGCTAGCCCAAGATGTGCCAGAAGGCACGTATGGTGCAATGTCCTGTTTAGGAGTCTGGAGATGGGCTGCGAGGTTCACATAAGAAACCTGGAGTATTAGAGTATTTGGGATAACCTAGCACAACCTTCTCACTTGAGAATTATTCCTTACAGTGAAGAAGGGGAAGATCAGAGAAAGGTATTTACAGAGAATAGGTGATTTCTCAGTTTCCGCCCAACATTCGTTTGTAGGCACCACAAAAAACACAAGGGTGGAATGGGATCAGTTAACTCTGAGTGGCTGGGTCCCTCACAAGTGGCTGGGGGACTGTTGAGGTCTTAGCTGCTCACAAAGCCTCACAGAAGAGTTGGACTCTGGGCCACTAAAGAACAGGATTTTAAAATAAAATATATGAGAGCAGAATTAGGAGAAAAAAGTAAAACACGTCTGGATGCGCAACTCTGTGGGGTTTTTTGTTAATACATGACCTTGACGGAGCTCATGCCAAGAAGATACTCATCTTCACCTCCTGCACCTGACTACGCTGGTCAGGCCCAGACTCCTCCCAGCTCCCCTCACTCCACTCCCTTCCATCGGGCCCTTAGCGGTGTCTCACCTGGGCCACTCCAAGGGCTTCATAACCAGCACTGTGCATCCTCTTTCCCTGCCACGAGAATGACCTCTCCACTACTACATAATAGCTGTCTTTGGCTCCCTACTGCCAACACGTTTGTGCCCTGGCTCTGAGGTCTGTGCCCTTCCTGATCTGAGGCCTATCTACCTCCCAGCCTCCTCCACCTCCTGCCACTCTCCCCACATACCGACCCCCTTCCCTCCATACCCAACCCACTGCAATCTCCCACCAAGCTTGCCCCTGAAATGCCTCCCTACCCATCACCTTGGAGATCCCTTTCCCAATAACTTCTTATGCTTTTCAATGCACAGCTTAAATATCACTTCCTATACGAGTGCCTGCTTTGACTACTCCAGCCTCCTTCCTCCTTTACATCCCTCCACAGGTCTGTGCCTTACCTGTCAGGCTGCAGGTTAATTCTGTAGCAGTGCCCCACCCCAGGTGGGCTTGACTGTCTCTTGTTAACCTGATGTCACCACCAATCTCTGCTAAGGCTGCTGCTGCTGCTAAGTTGCTTCAGTCGTGTCCGACTCTGGACGACCCCATAGACGGCAGCCCACCAGGCTCCTCCATCCCTGGGATTCTCCAGGCAAGAACGCTGGAGTGGGTAGAAACTACAATTTCCAGAATCTCTTTCCCTAAGTGGTTCCAGCTGCTTTGCCAAAGGAAAACTTAGAAGATGAAAGTGAAACAAAATCTAAAATTTTTAGGAGATCGTAACAGCTAGACAAGGAAACTATGGACACTCCACATAGAGGCTATGGGGACTTCCCTGGGCGGCCCAGGGGCTAGGACTCCACACTCTGAATGCCCCCCCGAATCCTTGGTCAGGGAACTAGATTCCACATACTGTGACTACGACCGGGTACAGCCAGGAAAAAAAAGGCTGTGGGCCCAGATGCAGCAGATTCACGGACTTGCCATGAACACAGTTTCTTTTCCAGCGGCCTAGTCTGCCATCAGTGGGAACTCATGTCTCTGATTGTTCACCTGCAGCCTCCCAGATCTTCGCTCTCCCAGCCCCTCATTACTTATGTTAGTTCCAATTTCTATCTAAACATCCCTCTAGTCCTGCACAGTCTGTAGAGGCAGATACAGGACGGGTATTTTGTTCTTTGAATGTCAATAGAACCGGGTTCATAATAGGAAGTGCTTCCATAGACACCAGAGAGGTATGAAGGTGAGAACCAAAGCAGCTGGACTTTCCATCACAATGTCCTCCTCCAACCAAACCTCTGCCACACCCTCAAGTTCTGAGAAAGTTCCAGAGAGCAGCACAGAATGTGTGAGCTAAACTGCATTAAAAGCTGAGATGTGTCCTAAAGGAACACACAGGGAGATAAAGATTGGGCTTTTAAATGGAGAAACAGACATAGAGAATAGACTTATGGACACGGGGAGAGGGGAGGACAGGGCGAGACGTAGAGAGAGAGTAACATGGAAACTTACGATACTGGATGTAAAACAGATAGCCAAGGGGAATTGGCTGTATGTCTCAGGGAACTCAAACAGGGGCTCTGTATCAACCTAGAGGGGTGGGATAGGGAGGGAGGTTCAAGAGGGAGGGGACCTATGGCTGATTCGTGTTGATTCACACTGATGACAGAAAGCAACAGAATTCTGTAAAACAATTATTCTTCGATTAAAAAATAAATTAATTAAATAAGATCAGGTTTTTAATCATAGAAATACTTGGTAGTAACAGCTGCATGAGATCGAATTACCCATTTAAGAAAAAAAAAATCAACTCAAGAGAGAACAAGATAAAGGAACTAGGAAAGAAAATGAAAAGTGGGAGGGAGAAACTCTCAAACACAGCCCAGAGCTGAAAAAACACTTACTGAGCCATCACGAAGCCCAGGATATGAAGCACTTTGGAGTGTCAGATGTGCCTGGGAGGCCCGGAAGTGAGCAGCGAGCCCTGCGCAGCTCTGAAGGAGCTCTAGGCCAGCAGGAGGGAAATCCTCCAGAAGCCCCTTTTCACCGCTCAGAGGGGAGGAGGCTGTGATGGAAGTCAACCCACTCCTCTACCGATCAGGAGCACTGCTGTTGCTCAGACGCTCAGTCAGGTCCAAATCTTGGCGGCCCCACGGACTGCAGCACGCCAGGCTTCCCTGTCCTTCACTGCCTCCCAGAGTGTGCTCAAACCCATGTGCATTGAGTCGGTGAGGCCATCCAACCATCTCATCCTGTCGCTCCGTCTCTTCCTGCCCCAAATCTTTCCCAGCATCAGACAGTCTTTTCCAATGAGTCAGCTCTTTGGATCATATGGCCAAACTGTTGGAGCTTCAGCTTCAAACAGAAGCATGAAGACTGACAAATGGCAGGGCAAATCTGACCCGAGAAGCTCCCTAGAGGGTCTATCCAGTCCTGGGAACTTCAGGACTCTCCGAGCTCTCCACACAGCCCAGTCCACAGTGAACCAGAGAGCAGAAGTGACAGCTTCCTTGTTCTTCTTCTCGTTCTTCCTCCACCCTGGCCCCTCGCTTTTTATTCTAGGAACAACATCTCGGGCCTGTGGATAAGGATGAATGTGCACTCCCTCACCTGAGCTCAAATTCACAAATCCATCCTTCAGGGTAACAAAACGGGATGATCCTGATCGGACTGTTCCAGGAAGCACTCAGACGAATTCCTGACCTGCGTACCTGCGGACACCCTGACGCCACTGCCCCACCACAGACAGGCTGCTGTGGGCACCAGGCGGCGGGAGGGGACAGGAGGCTGGCACTTCTGAGGAGCAGCAGGCAGCAATCCCCAGCCCGGAACAGCTCACTTACCGGGAATGGGAAACAAAGTCGTACACGGGAATCTGGACAGTTTTCCCTTCCGTGATTTCTTTGAGTGTCTTGAAGATGAGTTCATTGTCAAAGGCATCTGAAGGAAATCAAACTGTTAAGATGTTTGCTAACTGTAAAATGATTTCTCCTGTAATGATGAACAGGCATCCCTTTAAGCCTGTGTTCTACCCATATATGCGTCACACCCTAGATAAGCATCCCCTCTCCCCAAAAAAGTCTAATTTCAACCCAAAGCAGGATGCAAACTCTCTACATTTCAAACCAAAATGTGTGAGTCCTGAGAACTAGAAGTGAGTTCTTTTCTTTTGCCTTAATGTCCCATCCCTGGCCTGTATCTCTCGCCTCTCTCTAAACCCAGCATATGAAAGATAACCTCACGACTAGGTGAGGGCAGCAGGCACTACGGCAGTTTTGACTCCTGCAACTGAAAGAACCCTAAACCAGCTTAAGAGGCAGTGTGCTGACCTGGGACTGACAGGGCAAAAACCACTGGACCTCAATCTCCCTTTCTGCCTTTGGGTGAGTTTAACACACAAGCCGTGTACACCCATGTGCCAGGTGGTAGCAGGAGGTGGGGGCCACAGGCTGTGTAGACCAGAGGAGGCAGGAGAACCAGCTGTTCTGGCCTGTGTTTGTTCCGCCCTGAGTCATGGGTTTCTCCAAGAGTCACCCTTGTTCAGACGCAGATTCGATCAGTATTTAAGGAGCCAAGCATTGCAGAAGCCTCTGTGGAAGCCCTTCTGTCCTATAAGCCCACAGCAAGCCTGCAAGGTACCTAACAGCCCTCCATTCAATGGCTAGGAAACAGACGCAGAGAGGTTAAGCCACTTCTTCCATCAACACCTCCACAGGCCCTTCGATGGGCCAGCTCACCTGGGTGATCGAAGTTGAACTGGCCCTTCAGGGCTTTGGCCTTCTGCTCTGAAGTGAGGGCACGGTAGAAGCTGTCCTGGCTCAGGATGACCACCTGCTTCTGGCGATAGTCCACCTCGTTCTGCCCCAGAAGCTGCACGATCTTAGCACAGACGGAAGACTGCAGGGAGAGAAGAGAGCAGCTTAGACCACAGGCTGAGGCCAAGCCACCAAGCTGACTGTGTGCCCCGAGCAAGAGCCTTTGCAAAGAAGAATGCAAAGGCTACCACCGCGGATGATGCAGTAGGGGAAGGGAGGATACGTCTGCTGAGAAGGAATTCAGGGGCTTCCTTCCCCATTCCTTAACACAAATTACTATGCTGAAGTATCCACAGTGACGACGTAGGGACGAGGGCAGTAATCTCTACTTCTATTCATAAAGCCTTCCCCAAAGCCGCAAATAAAAGGTGATGCTATTTTATCCTTTACTTCCACCCTAGTATAGATACACAAAAAAGACAGCAGAAATTAGGGAAAGGGCACAGTGATGATGTGCTAATGGGCCAAAGGGCTGCTGGGTCATGAAATGACTGAGCATTTACACGACATCTCAGTCCTTACACATCTCTTTATATCAAAGGAATCTCAGGTTGGCAGTGAGGCCAAGGCCTTGGCTTCCATCCTACTTCAGTCTTTTGCTCTGGTCTACAGCCACGGACCTCATGGTCCGCACAGTACACCAGGCAACCTTTTCACAGATGTATGCCTCCACTTATGGAGCTGGAGACACAAACGTCACCAATACTGGAAACAGTAGGGCATCCTAACTAGGAGTAGGGACACCAGCTCCCAGTGAACTTGAACCTACATACTTGTAATACACGTATCTGACTTCTTTCCTCTCCAATGAACGAACGTACACTCTTAGAAAAGTATAAAAACAAGTGCATTCAAAAGAATGAGATAGTCGGGACTTCCCTGGCAGTCCAGTGGTTAAGATTTTGCCTTCCAGCGCAGGGAGTGTGTGTTTGATCCCTGGTCAGGGAGCTAAGATTCTATGCGCCTTGTGGCCAGGAAAAAAAAAAAAAAACACACCATAAAACAGGAGCAACATTGTAAAAAATTCAATAAAGAATTTTAGGACTTCCTTGGTGGTCCAGTGGTCTGCCTGCCTCTTACCAGGTTCCATCCCTGGTCCAGGAAGATGCCACGTGCTGCGGAACAGCTAAGCCCGTAGGCCATAACTACTGAGCCGTGCACACGGCAACAAAGCCTCCCCGCTCACCACAGCCAGAGAAAGCCCACACACAGCAGCAAAGACTCAGTGCAGCCAAATTTTTTTAAAAAATAAAACAAAAATTTTTTAAAGAATTTTTAAATGGTCCGCGCATCAATAAAGATCTTTTTAAAAATGAGATAGTGAAGGACTGTATTTATCAAATAACTGATTTCTTCCTCACTTGCTACAAAGATTAACTGAAAAGTAAGAATGTCTATATCACAGAACCTCTAGAAGAGGTAATGGAAGTGCCCTTATGGAACTGGCTGGCCTGATGACAAGCACAGTTTAAAGGTGAAAGAATGAGAGGATTCTTGGGCTCATCCTTTGAAGTCTTACAACTGAGACTATTTTACCAACTGATTTTAACAGGGAAAAACCAGGAAACTTTTAATTAAAAGTTACAGTTCATATGAAGAATGTATTTGATTTGTCCAAGCATAAGGAAAACTCACTATTCCTTACTATTTTGCACAGTATGTCCTGTTGTGTAAGTTGTGAAACACACTGTCATTTTATAAGGATCTGCGGGAGAATAATATTTTGACTCCACTGTTAGTTATTAGAAAGTTATTTTACTTTTATGACATTTTTGCATATTAATACACAAATAAAACACTTAAACTACTTAGGATTTTTGGAACGACAGATGTGCCATAAAAACAATCATAGGAGGATATAAAGCTTGCATATGACTTAAACTAGATTCAAAAATGAAAAAGCTGTAACAGAACCAAAGGTTCTATGCAGTTAAAAACTTTTGAGTTTTTATACTTGTATAGATCCATAACTTCCTTTTCCTAGCTTCCATCTGCTTCTTGCACCATAAGGCTATGAGTGGGGAACCCTTATACCTGCAGTTTTCACTACTAAATAGAATTCCTTCTAGAAGTCCAAAGAACTGGGGCTTTCCTGGTAGCTCAATGGTGAAGAATCCACCTGCCAACGCAGAAGACACAGGTTTGATCCCTGATCTGGGGAGACTCCACATGCCTCAGAGCAACTAAGCCCGAGTGCTACAACTACTGAGCCTGTGCTCTAGAGCTCATATGCCTCAACTGCTGAAGCCCACGGGCCTCGAGCCCACGCCCTGCAACAGGAGAAGCCACTGCCATGAGAAGGCTGTGAGCAGCCCCCTCTGGCCACAACTAGAGAAGAGCCCACTTGGCAACCAAGGCCCAGCACAGCCGAAAGCAAACTCACGAATAAAAACTGTTTAAAAGAAAGTCAGCAGGAGGAAGTGAGATAAATTTGGAGTTTGGGTTAACATATACACACCACTGTATATGAAGTAGATAAACAATACGGATTTACAGTATAGCACAGGAAACTACCGTATCTTGCAAAACCTACAGAGGAAGAGAATCTGGAAACCAGAAGTATAACTGAATCACTTTGCTGCACACCTGAAGCTAACGCAACACTGTAAATCAACTATACTCCAAAAAAAGAAGAAGAAGGCAATCAGAAGTTTCAGGCAGGGCTCCCGTGGGGGCTCCTTCCTTCCTTCCTTGGAATAAGGTGGTAAAGAATCCACCCGACAATGCAAAACGCACAGGGTTCCGCCCCTGGTCCAGGAATATCCCACGTGCAGCCGAGTCCCTGCACCACAACTACTGAGCCTGTGCTCTAGAGCCCGGGAGCTGCGACTCTGGAGCCCACATGCCACAACTAGTGAAGCCTGCACGCCTACAGCCCGAGCTTCAGAACAAGAGTTGCCATGCAACTCCACTATAGGAGAGCAGCCTCACTTGCTAAAACTAGAGAAAAGCCTGTGCAGCAACAAGACCCAGCACAGCCAAAGACAAATAAGTAAACAAACGAAATTAGTTTTTTAAGTACAAAAAAAAAGAGAGAGAAAGAAAGTTCCAAGGCATAAGAAACCCTTCATCATTCAGGAGATAAACACCACTGCATGAACAAGCAAAGAAACACCAGCCTCTAAGTTAATCTACATTTTTCTAGTATTTTGTTCTCCCTGAAACTTTTGTTAAAAATGGGCCCAAAATATCTAGATAACTGCTGAATCAGGGAGAGGGTCATTGTATTATTCTGTCTTCTGGCGCTTAGGTCTGAATCTTCACACAGTCAGAAGGAAGAAGTGCAACAGAGGACTTCTGCAATGAGTAAATGAGTCCCTCCTTTTATGTCTTTTTCACTTTTAATTTCCCTTTTCTCCAATCCTGCTGTCTTCAAAAGGATGAAATGGAGCTGCAAGGTGTCTTCTTCTCTTAGGAAAGGGTTTGAGACAGGAAAAAAATTAATGACTCGGGCTTGAGAAGAAGGCAAGCAATCATGAGCTTCTAGAATGCTAAAGATGGGAGACAGTACAACTGCTGTGGTGAGCTGCTGCTGCTGCTGCTGCTGCTGCTGCGGCGGCGGCGGCGGCGTTGCTTCAGTCGTGTCTGACTCTGTGCGACCCCAGAGACGGCAGCCCACCAGGCTCCCCCGTCCCTGGCATTCTCCAGGCAGGAACACTGGTGTGGGTTGCCATGTCCTTCTCCAATGCATGAAAGTGAAAAGAGAAAGTGAAGTCGCTCAATCATGTCTGACCCTCAGGGACCCCATGCACTGCAGCCTTCCAGGCTCCTCAGTCCATGGAATTTTCCAGGCAGGCGTACTGGAGTGGGGTGCCATTGCCTTCTCTGGTGGTGAGCTAAGACTTATTAATAACTATAGTTACAAAAACACAAGTACCATATGATGCCACTTACATGAGGTATCTAGAGTAGTCAGATTCATAGAAAGTAGAATGGAGACTGCCAAGGGCTCGGGAGAGTTGCATAATGGATATAATTTTTTACATGATGAAACAGTTCTGGAGATTGGGGCTCAAAGCAAATATACTTAACACTACTGAACTATATGCTTAAATATGATTTTTAAGACAGTAAATTTTATGCTATTAGGTTGGTGCAAAAGTAAATGTGGTTTTGCATTGCTGAACTTTGCTGTTTGATATTGGAATACATTCTTAAATGTGGTTATGTTATACATCATTTTAATGCACATTTCTCCACTTTCATGCAATAGGAATAAACAAACATTTCTTATTGGCAAATATGTGTTGATTATAATGGTTCCTATTTTCATTCATAACGATGTGTTTGAGCCTAGTTATAATGATTTAAAATTCACTTCCAAAACTGCAATTACATTTGTACCAACCTAATATGTATGTTTCATCACAATTAAAAATAATAACTGATATAAGAAGAATGTGCCTTTAGAGGCAGCTTCTTCCCATGTGCTAGTTGTGTGGTGTGTGCTCAGTTGTGTTGGAATCTCTGTGACCCCATGGACAGTAGCCTGCCAGGCTTCTCTGTCCATGGGATTTCCCAGGCAAGAATACTGGAGTGGGTTGCCATTTCCTCCTCCAGGGGACCTTCCCAACCTGGGGACGGAACCCAAGTCTCTTGTGCCTCCCTGCACTAGCAGGCGGATTCTTTACCACTGAGCCACCACGGAAGCCCACACTGGGCTCAATATTTTTAAATCATTCCATTTCCCATCACAACTTTGTATGCTGGCCGTTATTATTATACCCACTCAGTGTGCAGACCGAGATGAAGAGAGGCACAGCCCAAGGCCAGCTGCAGGGGAGCCAGGACTCTCACCCAAGGAACCCCACTCTGGAGCCACTTACTCTCCTTCCAGCTAAACCTCACCAGCAAACTGGCACCGCTCATGGGGCTGGGAGGAAACTCAGTTACACATAATGCAATGTATCCTGAACAGATTCTGTCCCTGCCACTTTTAGCACACTATTTTAAGTATTTTAAGGGGGAGGGAGGGCCAGTTTTGCAGGGACACAGTAACAAGTCAGCTTAGGGTTGCTGTCTGAATACAAAATTAAGATCAATATGGGGTTACTTTTAGAAAAAGAAAAAAGATTAAATGGAAGAATCAGTGAAGACAATTTACAATTTCTTCACTACTGTGCCATTTTGAAGATATCATCTCACTTAATTCTATTACAAAAGATATAGTTTTATCTTTTTTTCCACCTTAATGAGGAAACTGAAGCTTAGAGATTTCAGTTAAGCAAAACAACTTGCTCAAGGGTCATGGAGCTGAATCTCAAGCCTAACTGCAGATCTTCTAACTGCAAAGGCACAATTCTTTTCACTATTCTAGAACTGAAGCAGCTTTGGCATCACCCCCAATATTCTATATACATTTACTCCACTTCCAGGGAACACGGAGGGGACTACTTAGAAATATAATACTGTTTAGTCACACTGTATCATTAAAGTCAACTTCCACAGAATTTCATGTAATTCAAGGCAGTCAAGTGATCTGTATATGAAAAAGAAGCTAAAAAGCACACACACACATGTTCAAAGTATTTAGTCTTAAGGATTGTGTTCGAAGAATCCAGCCAGTAATGTTGGGGGGCCTAGAAAATTCTTTTAAGAAAAATCTATAGGATTAAGTCTCACAAACAGCTACGGTGATGGAGAACCAACCACTCACAATGCCTTTCAGATTCCTTCCTGTGCTGTAGTTTCTAGAACATGCCAACCCTGGACTTCATCATTAGGCCAGTGCTCAGATGTGCTGACCAGTGTGGCAGTCTCTCTTCCCAGAGACCCCTCTCACTCGGGAAGCCCCAGGAGAGCTCAGTCACCAGCGAACCAATGGACCCTTCCAGCTAGTGGTTTCCAACAGGGCGGATGTCCTCACTGGTTCCCATTTTGCTCCAAGCAGTACAGCGATTTCCTCAATTGATTCTCAGAAGAAAGGGCTCAGACAGCCTAGACACCATCTTAGTGTGCCATTTCTAGTGTGTCTGTGTGTGTCTTCCAAGATCTTCCTTAAGATCCCCTTGCCCACCCCAATACTGCCCAGTGAGGAAAACAGAGCTGAGGAAGCACCAACCACCCCACCACACAACCTGGAAGAAGCCCCAGCTGGTCAGCTCAGAGCAACTCAGGTCCGCACTGCAAAGGGCTTCAGGCTGGTATGTCCTCAGGCGACGGCGTAGGCATCTCTCAAGGCCACCTTACAGGAGAGTGCGGGATGCCATCAAGCTGTCTGTGCTGCTCAGAGTAAGCGGCTTCATCAAAAGAGAGCTCAGGTGGAGGAAAATCTAGCAATGACACGGCCTGGGGCTTAAGACGGCCAGCCAGCCCCAGGTGAGGCACCTGTGGCATCTCTCCCTCCCAGCCCTTCAGGATGGGTTGTGGATATCAGTCAGTGCCTGCCCTGATGGCGCCATCCAGCAGCCAAGAGTGCAAGAATCTAACTCCTTCACTCAGGGACTGCGTGCAAGTTACCTCAATGTATCTTGACAGAAGCTTTCCCTGTCACTATCACTAAGAAACACACAACTAACCTGTATGGTGTCCAGCATGCCCCCAGACATTACATCACTCCTTTGAAGGCAGGGGTTCCTCTCCATGCAGTTCGGAAGCTCTAATTCACAAGTATGAGAAAACCAAAGCCCCAGTAATCTGCCCTGAGACAGAACAAAGCTCAAACCTGCTGACTCAATTCCTGGTCAAACCATCTATGTGGAAGCAATAGGGAGGTGCCACTCAATGCTTCCCGGGGAATATCTGTAAGGCCAACCAACCGTGGGGCCATGGATGATCCCAGAACCCATGCACTGCTAAGTTGGTTCTGCTAGCTCCCATACAGTTATCACCACCACACACAAACACAAACAGCTAAGATCTGAACCAGAAACTCACTAAGTTGCTATATAACAATAACTAAGAGCTCCTGGAGCACAGGAACCAGTTGTGACTCAGCTTTTATTCCAGGGTTTGGCAGGCTTTGGCACCTGGTGGGCTCACTCAAATGTGGTTAGATGAATGAACACAGGGACTGTCTGAACTGATATCCAGCAGAGTATCTTTTTCTTTTCCCTTCAGGTCTGGAGTTTCAAATATATAGCTTACCCTGTTCATCCTTACCATCAGTCTTGATTCCATCCTGTAGTACATAACATACTCAAATAGAGATAACTAGTTGTGTAACCAAATCTCAGTCTCTGAGTTTTAGCCGAGCACATGACCACATTTCCCAGCTTATAGCTTGTGATTGTACTAAGTTCTGACCAATTAGACAAGCAGAGGTGTGAGGCAGAAGCTTCTGGAATCTCCTTAAAGGATAAGAGTCCCCTTTTGACTCTCTTCTTCCTGTTGGCTAGAAGAAGACTTGATGGCTGGAGCTCAAGCAGCCATTTGCTATAAGCATCCCCTCAACCAAATAATTTCTTTGTTGTAAAAGGTGAGGTGGGAACATTTGCCTCAACCACTGTCCCAGACCACTGGGTACATTTCTGCCACCTGCCAGTCTCTCTCTGTGTATTTACCCTGATGTGTCAGAGTAACATCATCCCCATCTTTCAGCACCTTGCTTGTGCTGCAGCCCAAGCTCTCCACAGGGGAAGCCATGACTGGGAGGGGGAAAACCAGATTATAAATGGTACTAAATACAAAACTTCCCACAATATAAACTCTAATTTTTAATTCCCGATTCATGTTCGTACTAAAAAGGTAGTCCAGCCTAGAAAATCCCAGGTGTTTTCCCACCTGAGAAAAACTCTGGTTGATCAACAGTCCCTGACATATTCCCAGGATTTTTCAATGAACTCTGAATCCAAGCTCTACTCCTAGCAAAGACATTTAAAATAATTCATTTCTAGGTTTGCAAAATTACATAGTTGGCTCTGTTCTCTTTGGAGTCATGAACCCCGACAGAGAAACTCCTTCAAAGAATACTTACTCGTGAAACTAAACTGGTTCAGAATCAACTGAGGGATGACGAACAATAGTGAACATACAAATGCCAGGGGCTGTTCTAAGGATTTTACATTTACTACGCTATTTAATCTGCAATTTTATGAGGTGCACGTTCTTCTTATGCCCATTTACGCAGAAGAAATGGAGGCACAGAGGGGGTAGATTAAGTGACGTGGCCCAAGATCAGACACCAAGAGAACAGCTGAGCTGGTCCTCAAACTCATGCAGGCTAGCTTCAGGACGCCAGACCTCAACAACCACACACACCGCCTGCCTTGCCGCTGCATCAGAACGGGACGCAGACCTCTTCTCTTCATGAGAGACACCGTGACCCTACCACACAGGTGCAGCGGCCACAGTGTATAATATAGGAGCTGCTGGGAACAAACACTCTCAGTAAGGCTCTGTAATTTCCTCTCCGTGGGCTCTGCAAAGCACAGGCTTGCTGGACTTCCTTAGAAGTTAGTTTTCCTGAGAAATATTTTACTAGGAAAACAGTAAGACAAGTCACTTCTGACCCACACTTTGCTGTACATGTGAAAATAACACAAAATTGTAAAATAACTATGTTTCTATTTCCTATATCCTATTTCCTATTAGGAAATACAATATTTCCTACACTTTTCCTATATAGGGAAAACTATATATTTCCCTATTTTTCAACAGGAAAAAAAACAGGAGAGGGACTGCTGCCCATGGTCCTCATGCGAAGCCAAGCTCCACTTTAATCCACAGCCTGGTGGCAGGTATTAACCTACCATCCAACACGGGTGAAACAGCAGGCAAGAGACAGGGCCTCTGCTCAAGCAGTGATGTGGGCCTCACCGCTGGCCTACACTCATTCAGTACGAAACTGTGACTGACTGCAACTTCCTGTGCTGATTCTGGGCCTGAATATAAAACCTGTGGACACTTCTTTGTATTCCCCACAGGCCATACACAAAAGACACCACCTCCACTCTCCCCTCCACCCCAAATTTGATGCATCTAGGCTGATTGCTGGCTTTGATGAATTTGCTCCTCATGAAGCCCTCTGCAAAAGGTAGAAGCCAAGAGGAGGAGTGCTGGAGGGTCAGCTCCCACTGCCCTGTGGATACACGTGAAGCTGGATCTCTTTCCCTCCCCTTTTACTTGAGGGGCTAAGAGGGTAAAACCCAGACAACCAAACCCCCTGTTTGAGGGAAAAACGAGCACACCCTTGGACAAGGTGTACCAAAACCCACTCACTTGGTACAGTTTGGCTTACAAAGCAAGGATAATATGCCTGTTGCAAAAATTATGGCCCAAGACTTGAAGTCCTTCCGGAGAGAAGCACAAAAAGAAAGCCGACTCCCTTCTGTTCTTAGCAAAGTGAACGGATAAAGGCAAGCACAATGTGCCAGTGGGATCCCCGGCTGGATCTCTGCAAACTGAAGCGCACACATGAGTAAACATTTAACAAGGACTTAACAGCACAAGAGTGCATTGCTGTACCAAGTATATTTGAGTTAACTCTTCCTTTCCAGCAGTCCTTAACCAAACTGTGGAAAACCGGAAGTTAGACTACCTGGCTCTCAAAAGATTGTTTTCTTCATTTTCTCTTTAAGTTTCCTCCGGCACCCGTGTCTAACTGCAGCACAGCAGGGGGAGGAAACCGAAAGTGTGTGCCAGGCACCCACTTCCCCTTCCTTTTGGAAAGGCTCTTTCACTGTCCTCGAAAACCCAACTTCCCATTTATCCCTCACAGCCTCTGAAGAAAGGGGATCAAATCTTCTATTAGGAGATTCAACTTCCTCAAGTTGTCCTTTCCAGATTTTGACAGATTCATCATTCATCAGCCACCTCTTTGGCCCCAAAACTCCTCTGAAATCCAAATGCAAGTAAATAAATAAAAGAATTGTTACAGACCATGTTACTCTGTAAAGGACTATAGTGAGGGGACTTCCCTGGTGGTCCAGGGATTAAGAATCCGCCTGCCAATGCAGGGGGCACGGGTTCGATCCCTGATCCAGAAGACTCCACATGCAGCAGGGCAACTAAGCCTAGGGGCACAGCTGCTAAAGCCTGTGCTCTAGAGCCGGTGCTCCAGGAGAGCAGTCACCACAGTGAGGAGCTTGAACACAACCAGAAAGTAGCCCCTACTTGCCGCAACTAGGGAATGCCGGCATGAGCAATGAAGACCTAGCGCAGCCAAAAATAATTAATTAATTAATTTAAAAATTAAAAATAATTTTAAAAAAGAAATGTAAGTGGCTCACCTCCCCAGGAAAACAATTTGACACTTTCCTTAAAGACTAAACACGCATCTACCATATGATCTTGCAATTGTACTCCTTCCTGGGCATTTATCCCAGAGAAATGAAAACATGTTCACACAAAGACACGTACACATATGTTCACAGAAGCTTCAGTCCTAACAGTCAGAAATGGGAAATCACCCAGATGTTCTCCAATAGGTGAACGCTTAAACAAACTGGTGTACCCACACCACACAGCACCACTGAATAATGAAAAGGAATGAACATCTACCTGAAGCAATCTCCAGAGAATTCTACTAGGGCAGAAAAAAGCAATCTCAAAAGGCTACAGAATGTATGCTTCCATTTACATTAACATTCTCGCAACGACAAAATTATGGAAATGGAGAAGAGGTTACTGGTTGACACGGATGAGGGATGAGGCGGAAGGGCAGTGGTGGGAGAAGGTAGGGATGGCTAACAACGAGCAACATGAAGGGGGGATCCTGTGGTGATGAAACATTCCGTGTTTTCACTTTATCCCTGTCAGTGCCCTGTAAGATACTACAAGATACCACCTACCACTGGGGAAACTGAGCAAAGGGTACATGGGATCTGTTTCATTATTTTAAAACTATCGTATGAATCTACAATTATCTCACACAAGAAGTTTATTTATTAAAAAAAAAAAAAAATCAATGACCATCCATCTTTTGTGATTCAACTATTGCCAGGGGTTGAACTGTGATCCCCCAAAAGCTATGAGTATGTCCTAACCCCTGGAATCTCAGAATGTGACCTTATTTGGAATAAAGTTCTTTGCAAATGCAACTGAGACTGAGGATCCCGAGATGACGCCATCCTTGGAACAGAGGAACCCTAAACCCAATGACAAGTGTCCTTGTAACAGAGCGAAAAGAAACAGAGGCGTGAGGGGGTGCCAGATGAAGCTGAAGCTAGAGACTGGAGAGAGGAGAGAAGCTAGAGACTGAGGAACTCCACCAGAGCTAGGAGAGAAGCATGTGCCAGAGACTCCTGCAGAAGACCCAAGGCTCTAACATCTACATTTTGGACTTCTGGCCTCCAGAAATACAAGAGGATAAATTCCCATTGTTTTAAACCACCGACTTTGTGATGATTTGTTACTGCAGCCCTAGGAAACTAATACATTTGACATTTTTCAATGACTGGGTTCAATTTCTCTCTTCTTTAAAATCACAGGATATGAGCATGTTTTTAACTTCTATTTATGTATATTCCTGGACATAATTTTTTCCGCCCACAGAGGATATAGGCCGTAAGGACATGTATCATTTCACTCTACAATCTTTTCTGCGGGGTTTTCCCTGGTATTTTATGTTTGTTCTAACTATAAACTATTACTAGGTGGCATATAGGAGTGTCCACTCATCAAATATCCTGGTTAATAATTATCATATGTGCTCAACAGGCTCAGTCAACTTTCAAAGGTTTCTTAAAAGAAGCCATACTGACTAACAGGCTAAATCTACTGTTTCCTTGGTAACTAAGAATTTGCTTTTGGATCTTGCAATGTGCTTCAGGGTCTTCAAAATGAGTAGTAATTACTAGGCTGAAGATATACAAAAAGTACCGTTTTGTATCTTGAGAGAAACACCCTAAGCTTCTGGCTTCTGAGCAGACAGATTAAAAAAAAAAAGAAAAAAAAAGGCCAAGATGGACAAAAACCACCCATTAACCACGAAGTTTTAAAAAGGCAGAAAATGGATATTTTGAATCAGGCTTGATTTCTGACTGTGCCACACCAGTTATGTTCAGAAAACGCGAACTCTCAAGACCGGTAACTATCCTTGTGGTATACAGTGGGACTGACAGCCATTCCATAAGTGAGCTCTAGAGGTTATCAAGTTAGTATACACAGCAGTGGCTAACAGAACATACATGCTCAATAAAAATTATTCTTGTCTCTAAATTTCCTTAAACTTTCATTTATGTATATTTATAAAAATATGTTAAATGGATAACCAACAAGGACCTACTGTATAGCACAGGGGACTCAGCTCAATGTTATGTGGCAGCCTGGATGGGAGGGGAGTTTGCAGGAGAATGGATACATGTATATGTATCACTAAGTACCTGAAACTATCACAACATTATTAACTGGCTATACTTCAATATAAAATTAAAAGTTTTAAAAAATAAAAAACAAAATCTGAGCCGAAATTCTGGGTTATATATTCTTTGCTTTTAGTTTTTAATCTTGGTGGGGTTTTTTTGTTGTACTTACTTATTTCTATTACCCTTTTCAAGGCAGTTAGGTTTTTTTTAAGAGGCAATATCTATGGTACATAGTACAAGATCTAAAAGGTATGACAGCAGAATGTGAATTTGCCTTTTTCCCACCCCATATCCAACCACCTTTGACTTCCTTGTAGCCACTGTTTTCAGTTTTCATATAGATCCTTTGATAGGTGGTCACGTCACATAAAAACATAAGTGTGTACAATTCCTCAAAAAAAAAAACCCCAGTATAATGCAATGCTGTGTGTACCTTCATTTACTCATATATTCTGAAGATTTTCCCAGTGCATGTAAGGCCACTTCCTTTACAAGTACATACATTCCACTGTAAGAAGGAATTGCAGCTAGTCTTCCACTGATAAGGATTTTAATTGTGCTCAACTTTTTCTAAAACAAGCACTCTGTATGGCCACATGTATATATCTGTGAGAAATGGGATATTTCCTGCCATACCAGTAAGCAAAGAATGTTACAGTCCCCAGCAATTACAGCCACAGATGGTGAGCCTGCGACCCGAGGGAACTCAGGAAGGAAAAATACCTGCCATCCAGCAGTTATCAGACTGCTGCCACTACCTACAGCGAGTCCTGAGGAAACTGAAGACGTGAAAACAGGATAACTGAGGGACATATCAGAGGAATGGCTTCAGTGAGCCCAGGTTCTTGCATCTTCCCATACACAGAAAAGCATTACCTCTGTTAACTTGGGATTCCTGGTTTTCTTTCACTAACAACCATCTCTGGGGACTGCCCTGGTGGTGCAGTGGAGAAGAATCTGCCGGCCAAGGCAGGGGACACAGGTTAGATCCCCGGTCTAGGAAGACTCCATAGACCAGCTAAGCCCACGCACCACAACCACTGATCCCGTGTTCCAGAGCCCAGGAGCCACAACCACTGATCCCGTGTTCCAGAGCCCAGGAGCCACAACCACTGATCCCGTGTTCCAGAGCCCAGGAGCCACAACCACTGATCCCGTGTTCCAGAGCCCATGCACCACAACCACTGAGCCTGTGTTCCAGAGCCCACGCACCACAACCACTGAGCCCGTGCTCCAGAGCCCAGGAGCCACAACCACGGCGCCCACGTGCTGTGCCACTGAGCCACAACCACTGAGCCCGTGTTCCAGAGCTTGAAAACCACAACTACTGAAGCCCACGCACGTAGCACCTACGCTCTGCAACGAGAGGAGCCACTTCAATGAGAAGCCTGTGCACTCCAAGAGCAGACCCCACTCATCACAACAAGAGAAAGCCCAAGTGCAGCAACAGACCCAGTACAGCCAAAAATAAATAAGATTAAATCATCTTCTGATACTTTTTGCAACTCCGTTGTTGCAAAACTTCTATATAACATGGATCTTCTTTCGCTGCCTCAGCACAGCTCTCTCAGGGTTACTTGAGATGCTGCTTCCCAGGCTCGAAGTCCTAAATATTCCCACAGGATAAAACAAAATATTCCCACGGGATAAAATATAATATTCCCACAGGATAAAACATAACTCTTCAACTTTTAAGTTGTGAATACTTTTTTTAAGCCAACAACTGTCAGATAAATTTCTACTACTGGATCTGCTAGGGCAAAGAATCTGTATTTTTTACATTTCCATACATAAGCCCAGATAGCGCCCACCATCAATGATGTACATACACCTATTTACTCATATCTGAAATTCTAACTTAATCCTCTCTGCTGCTGCTAAGCCGCTTCAGTCCTGTCCGACTCTGTGCGACCCCATAGACGGCAGCCCACCAGGCTCCCCCGTCCCTGGGATTCTCCAGGCAAGAACACTGGAGTGGATTGCCATTTCCTTCTCCAATGCATGAAAGGAAAAGTAGCGACCCCCTCTCTACCTATTTAATTTATATTTCTATTTTATATGAGGCAAAGCATCATATGCCTTCTGTTTTTCTTTTTCTGAAACCTGTCTGTTGATATCTTATCCTCACTCTCTGTTAAGGTGCTGGTCTTTTCTCATTGAAAAGCTCTTGATTTGCATTAAGAAAATGGACTCATTTCTCATTTGTATCACAAATATTATTTCCAGTGAACTGCCTTTTTCCTTTAAAAAATGTGATGTTCCTTAAAGAAAATTTTTATTTGTACAGTTAAATTAACTAGCTTTCTAAAAACTTTTTACCATGTTCTACTTTAAAAAGTTGCATCTACGGGGATTCCCAGGTGGCTCAGTGGTAAAGAATCTGCCTGCAATGCAGGAGATGCCCATGACACCACTTCTATCCCTGGGTCAGGAAGATATTCTCAAGCAGAAATGTAGAGTAAAGTCTCCCAAATTTTCTTCTTCTCAGGTATCCTTTCTTTCTCTTCAACTCCCAAGATGGAACCAGCTCAAAGGAGGGCCACAAGAGGGCACCAGTCCAGCGGCTCTCTGAACCCTGAGGCTGCAGGCGGGACACCCAGGGAACACCCAGGGCAACAACGGAAAGGAAATGAGATCTAACCAAGTGGGTTGTAAGGAACTTCCTGTGCACATACAAAGAGCTACAGAAAAACCTGCAGCTGTGTCCTTCTGGAATTCATCCTGAAAGAGACAGAGGATCTGTTTTCAACCCTCTGGCCCACAGCTGCACACATGATGAGATCAGACTTGAGCTGTGGCACAACTTTTAGGGCAAAAATCTGCAGCAGGTTTAGAGTCCATCATAGATCAAGGCCATGTGTAAAGTGATTTTTCTTTCAAACACAAAGTATGTTTTCTCACCTCACACAGGGTATTCCATAACAGTGTGAAATCCTGTTTCTTCTCTACTGGGTCAAACAGCTAATGTAAGTACAGACATCCTCACAAAAAAACCCCTCCACAAACTAATGGGGAATTTCAGGCCAAACAAACCTCCTATAAAGAACACATATATAACTAAAGATAGTAGATTAAGAAGCACATTAAATATCACGTGTTATTTTGGGAGAAAATGGCTTTACAATATTGTGTTGGTTTCTGCCACACAACAATGCAAATCAGTCATAATTATATATATATATATAATATAGATTACATTATATATAATATATATTATATATATATATGCAAAAAGGAAAAATGGCTGTCTGAGAAGGCCTTACAAATAGCTGACAAAAGAAGAGAAGTGAAAGGCAAAGGAGAAAAGGAAAGATTTGAATGCAGAGTTCCAAAGAATAGCGAGGAGAGTAAAGAAAGCCTTCCTCAGGGATCACTGCAAAGAAATAGAGGAAAACAATAGAATGGGAAAGACTAGAGATCTCTTCAAGAAAATTAGAGATACCAAGAGAACATTTCATGCAAAGATGAGCACAATAAAGAAAAGAAATGGTATGGACCTAACAGAGGCAGAAGATATTAAGACGAGGCGGCAAGAATACACAGCAGAACTATACGAAAAAGATCTTCATGACCCAGATAATCACGATGGTGTGATCACTCACCTAGAGCCAGACATCCTGGAATGTGAAGTCAAGTACCTTAGGAAGCATCACTAGGAACAAAGCTAGTGGAGGTGATGGAATTCCAGTTGAGCTATTTCAAATCCTAAAAGATGATGCTGTGAAAGTGCTGCACTCAGTATGTCAGCAAATCTGGAAAACTCAGCAGTGGCCACAGGACTGGAAAAGGTCAGTTTTCATTCCAATCCCAAAGAAAGGCAATGCCAAAGAATGCTCAAACTACTGCACAATTGCACTCATCTCACACGCTAGTAAAGGAATGCTCAAAATTCTCCAAGCCAGGCTTCAGCAATACGTGAACCATGAACATATTCCAGATGTTCAAGCTGGTTTTAGAAAAGGCAGAGGAACCAGAGATCAGATTGCCAAGATCCGCTGGATCATGGAAAAAGCAAGAGAGTTCCAGAAAAACATTTACTTCTGCTTTATTGACTATGCCAAAGCCTTTGACTGTGTGGATCACAACAAACTGGAAAATTCTGAAAGAGGTGAGAATACCAGAGCACCTTAGTGGCCTCCTGAGCAATTTTTATGCAGGTCAAGAAACAACAGTTAGAACTGGACATGAAATAACAGACTGGTTCCAAATCAAGAAAGGAGTATGTCAAGGCTGTATACTGTCACCCTGCTTATTTAACTTAACTGTACAGTACATTATGCGAAATGCCAGGCTGGATGAAGCACAAGCTGGAATCAGGACAGCTGGGAGAAATGTCAATAACCTTAGATATGCAAATGACACCACCCTTATGGCAGAAAGCAAAGAAGAGCTAGCATCTCTTGATGAAAGTAAAAAGAGGAGAGTAAAAATGCTGGCTTAAAACTCAACATTCAGAAAATGAAGATCATGGCATCTGGTCCCATCGTTTCATGGCAAATAGATGAGGAAACAATGGAAACAGGGACAGACTTTATATTTTGGGGCTCCAAAATCACTGCAGATGGTGACTGCAGCCATGAAATTAAAAGATGCTTGCTCCTTACTACAAAAGCTATGACCAATTTGCGTCCCCATTCCATCCCTGCAAATAGGTTCATCAATACTATTTTTCTAGACTCTATATATATGTCTTGATACATATTTATTTTTCTTTCTGACTTATATCACTCTGTATAACAGGCTCTAGGTTCATCCACCTCACTAGAACTGACCACTGTTATTAAGCCCCACATCTTTCTTGCCCGCCCGTCTGCCGATGGACGTCTAGGTTGCTCCCATGTCCTAGCTCTTGGAAGCAGTGCTCCTGTGAACACTGGGGTGCGTGTGCTCAGTTGCTCGGTCTGACTCTTTGAGACCCCACGGACTGTCGCCCACGAGTCTGCTCTGTCCATGGGATTTTTCAGGCAAGAACACTGGAGTGGCTTTACATGTGTTTTTTCAATTATGGTTTTCCCAAAGTATATGCCCAGTAGTGGGACTGCTGGGTCATACGGTAGCTTCATTCCTAGTTTTTAAGGAACATCTATACTGTTCTTCATAGTGGCTGTATCAATTTACATTCCCACCAACAGTCCAAGAGCGGTCCCTTTTCTCTACATCCTCTCTAGGATTTACTGTCTGTAGATTTTTTTGATTATTGTCATTCTGACTGGCGTGAAGTGATACCTCATTGTAGTTTTGATTTGCATTTCTCTAATAATTAGTGATGATATGCTCCCTTTCCCCCTTTCTCAATTGAAATAGCTCTTACAGATACCCAGGAAACTGCACAGCAGTCCCCTCAGGGAAGCCTCCTGGAGTGTGCTCCCTCACCATAATGCAGTGAGAGGCTTGAATCGCTTCCTCCCAGATCATTCCAACGGAACCTTCTTGCCAGATACCATGACTCAGTAACTCCTGTGAGTTGCAGCTAAGCATCTTCTTTCCCATGATAAAATTATCTTTCAACTAACTGTATTAAAATGAAGATGTAATCCTACCTTATACAATATACCAAAATTAACTCTAAATGGACCCAAGGCCTAAGCCTAAGATTTGAGACGACAAATCCCAAACCCTTTCAAGAAAACAAAGGAGGAAAGCATACTGACACTGGATTCGGCAAAGATTTTTCTGGACATGACACCAAAACCACAAGCAGCAAGAGAAAAAAAATAAGATGGACTTCATCAAAAGTAAAGCCTTTTGAGCATCAAAGGACACTATCAACAGAGTAAAAAAGCAGCCTAAGGAATGAGAGAAAATATTTGCAAATCACATATCTGATAAGAGATTGGTACCCAGAACACACAAAGAACTCTTACAACAACAACAAAAACCGATTAAAAAATGATCAAGAACTTTCCTAGTGGGCCAGTGGTTTAAGAATCCACCTGCCAATTCAAGGGACATGGGTTCAGCCTGGTCCAGGAAGAAGCCACATGCTGAAGTTCCTCAACGACGGAAGCCTACACGCTCTAGGGTCCAAGGCCGTTAACAAGAGCAGCCACCTTAGTGAGATTCCTGCGCATCACCGCAGTTAGAGAAAGTTCGCACCCAGCACCGAAGATCCAGCTCAGCCAAATAATAAACAAATAAATAAAACTGGGGGGTGGGGTGGGGAGTGAGATATCAATAAAAAAATTTCATTAAAAAAAAAAAGATCAAGAATCGAACAGAGACTTCTCCTAAGACTCTATGAGTGCCCAATAAGCGGGTGAAAAGATGTTCAACATGACTAATCATTAGGGAAATGCAAACCAAATACCACAATGATGCCTCTTCACACCGATTAGGAAGGCTATTAGCAGAAGAAAATAACAAGGGTTGACAAGGATATGGAGGCACTGGTGCCCTGTGCACTGCTGCAAAATGTAGCAAAGGACTGTGAAACAGTACAACCACTGTGCAAGACAGCACAGTAATTTCTCAAAAAGTTAAGCACAGAATTGCCATAAGATCCAGCATTCCAGGTCTAAATATATACCCAGAAGAACTGAAAGCAAGGAACAGATATTTGTACATTCATGTTCAAAGCAGCATTATTCACAATAGCCAAAACGTGAAAGCAATCACAGTATCTATCGATGGATGAACGGACACACAAAATGTGATGCTGTATTACTACACAATGGAGTATCTGTTTACCCTTAAGAAGGGAGGAAATTACGGCACATGCTACAACATTGATGAACCTTAATTCCTGGAGGAATTAAGCCAAATGAAACAAACCAATCACAAAGACAAATACCATATGATTCACTTATGACATACTTAGAGTAGTAGGGCCTCCATGGGCTGGAGGTAAGGGGAAATGAGGAGTTACTGTGAAACAGGCAGAGTTTTAAGCTGGAGAAGGTGAGAAAGCTCTGGAGATGAACGGTGGCAATGGCTGAACAACAAGGTGAATGTATGTAATGCCACAGAACTGTTCACTTCAAAACGCAAATATTCTGTTACATATATTTTACCATAATAAAAACTTATCTACTTATATTACTAATCTCTTATCACCAAACTACATAAATTATGGGCAAGGGTCTGAGCTCATTCATCTTTGTACACCTACCCCAGTGCCAAGCCCTCAATAAAAGTATACTGAGTCAAAGTCACATTTCTCAAGTAGAGTCTAAAACCAGGATGTTTTCCAGATTCAGAGTCCTGAAAGGTAGCCCCTGAAACCTTGATGCAGAAATGCACACGCACACACACACACACACACACACACACACACACACCATATCACATAACCCTTTTCTCAGTTACAGACATCACTTCTCTCACTAACAAATATTTAACAAAAAATAAAAATCAACAGCTTGCATTGCTATTTATCAACTTAAAGCCAAGCTCATGCATGCATGCTAAGTCGCTTCAGTGTCTGCCTCTTTGCGACACTATGGACCATAGTCTGCCAGGCTCCTCTGACCATGGGATTCTCCAGGCAAGAATGCTGGAGTGGGTGGCCATGCCTCCTCCAGGGGATCTCCCCGACCCAGGGATCAAACCCCTGTCTCTTATGTCTCTTGCACTGGCAGGTGGGTTCTTTACCACTAGCACCACTTGGAAGCCCACTTAATTCCCAGTACATCCTTAAGACACAGCATTACTCTAATCTTGCAGAGTTAATGTCCTCTTCCAGGAAGACTTGAAAGATTGTGCCTAGAAAGTGCCCTTGCCCTCTCCTCCTTCTCTTTTCCTTCTCCCTGCTCCGCATACTAGCTACATACAGTTTTCTGCAACTCTTCCTCAGCTTGCCACACACCAAGTCCTATGAAGAAAGCCTGGATTACTGGAAAAGGATAGATCTCTCTGCTAAGGAGGTGGGAAGCAACAGGCTTGGTCTCAGACCTATATAAAAGCAAAAGTCTTGGCACCGAGTCCTGCCACCACTGTGGAAGTCAAGTCTGATGCGATGCAGGCTCTGTAATTAGTTATCACGGCCGCTGTTACCCGAGGTAACCACCCACTCACTTTTCCAAGTTCTTTCACAGGGACTTGGGTTATGAATTCATCTGTCTCATTTGTTTTTTGATTCTGCATATAAGTGATATCATATGTCTTTCTTTGTCTGACTTACTCCACTTAATATGATAATCCTGCTATATTTAGAGTGGATAACAAGCAAGGACCTACTGTTAATCAGGAAACTCTGCCCAATATTCTATAACAACCTAAACGGGGAAATAATTTGAAAAAGAATAGATGCCTGTATGTATAATAAGTAAATAAAACAATATAGGTCTCTCTTTTCACGTGAAAAAATAAGGAATATATAAATTAGGGTTGTTTTCAAGAAAGAACTTACCCCACCCCATCTCCAGAAAAATGCAAGAGCAAAAAATGTTTTTTTTCTAGCCCTTTCTTTTTTTTTCTAGCCCTTTCTAGTTTTCTCTAGCCCTTTCTTCTGAGGCGCTCTCTGCTGCGCTCACCATACCTGCCAGGAAAGCTTATACACTGCCGTCCCAGCAACACACTGCATCTGGGACCCAGCTGTCCTGAGAAACTACTCACAGTGGCGCCAACAGCAAGCACTGAGGACCCTGTCCCAGTTTGCCAAGAGTGTGAAAAACGTTCATCCTTTTAACCTATAATTCAACCTGAAGGAATTTACCCTAAGGAAAAAATCAAAGTGGAATGCAAAACTTATAAAAATGTTCATGCTCATCATTGCAAAAAAGTTGATGACAACCTACTTAGTCAACAACAAGGGGGGTGGGTTTATTAAATAAATCCTGGAACACTGCACATACAATATAATACAGGTACCAAATCATGTCTGCAGAAAATAAATTTGGTAATATGGGAAAATTCTCAGGATATGTTAAGTTTTAAAAAGCCCTGTTTATCTCAATTTTGTCCAAAGCCAAAATAAGTTCCATGGACATATATATTAAATTCAGAAAGAAATTTAATAGTTTTAACAATGGTTAGGTATGGGTGAAGCAAATACAAAACACTTTTCGTATTCCTTATACAATTTTACTTATTTTTATACACTAAATGATAAAGTTCAAGCAGAACCCATAAACATAAAACGACATTTGTTTCTGAAATGTTACTTTTAAAAATCTATTTATTTTGGAAAGATTGCTAAAAGGAAAAGTTGTACACTCTGGTAAAGTTTATAATCCATTATCACTAGGACAGGTAGAGATGGAAAAAATCCTATGGTTTCCTATTCTCATTTGGCACCCTGAATCTGACCTTGAAAAAAGCCAAAGAATGCACAAAAACAGGAGGCAGATCCAGGACCCTGATATGTGGGGTCACTTACATTGGAAAAATAAAGGAGGAACTATTAAAAAATAAAAGACACAATTTTTTATAGTACAATGTAAGGTGGTTGCTGTATTTCACAAACACATAATGCAACTGACGTACACCATATAAGCTTTCTACAGACACTCAGAACTTAGTGTTATTACAGACCAAACTGGTTTGCAAACCAGCAATTAGGAAGCATAAGATGATCTCTGTGATCCTACTACTAATACTCTGAATTTCTAAACACTGTTGGAAGTCATTCAGGCTGAGCCATACTACAATCGAGACCAAAACTAATTTCAAGCATGCTTTTTTAGCATCTGGTTCCAATGACTTCCCTTTAATCTACAAAAGGTCCTGGCTTGAAAAGAATGTTTCCTTCTTTACAAAATACCCTACAAGCAATCCCCAAACTGATACACACACACACACACACACAGACACTGCCACCGAAACGTTCACTGGCTGTGCAAAAGTAAAACACATTTTTCCATATGAATGAGTGAAGACTGTGTTCCCAGTACAGTTTCTACTGTCATTTACCACATACTGATGATCCGTCTACAAACAAGAAAAAGCACTACTGCTGCAATTCTACGTAAGTGAAGAACGCCAGCACAGCTGAGCGCCTGCTGGTGCCTGAGGGCGCAGACCCATGCTTCTGGGGCTTTGCTCTTCATGCCTCTCACGGAAAAGGGCCAACGTGACTGGTTCTCCAATACTCAGTCTGGCCGTATGTCTCCAGAGGTCCCTACTCCAAACCTCTCTGCCTTACTAGTTTTCTGTGTGTCCCCAGAGATGAGCCCTCAAGCACATAAACCCCTCTCAGGGTCAATCTGCAAAGCACATCTCTAGTACAGGAGGGAGCGCCCTCTAGATGGAGGTCCCAATGGCCATGCAGTTCTTTCCTCAAGGCCCAAAGGCTCACATATAATTACATGTTTTCCAAGTTCCAGATCTGGCTGAGGGCAGCTGAGAACCAGACAGTAAAATTATCTCTAAGTAGCCAAATGCCTAGCAAGGTCCCGGATTTAGATAAAACTCTGCTTTTTCTACACAGGGAAATCCTCAATTATAGTTATTTACTCTTTCTTTTTACCCACAAAACTGAGAAGCTTCCCTTCCAGATTTCAGTTCAAAGGGACAGTAACAATTGCTGAGTGCCTCTGTGTGGCACTATTTTACTCTCACTTAAGCCTGTAAGTGTCTTATCAAGGCCACTGGCAATGAGGCGGCCCATGACCTGAAACTCAACCCCATCTGGTGGCTCTCAAGTCCGAGGGGGCAGAGTCGGTGCCAGGAGCCCCAGCCAGCTGAGGGTACTATTAAGGTAGTTTAAAAAAAAAAACAACCAGCTGACACAAGACTCAGACTGCAGCAGCTCCATTCACTAACTGCTCCTGATGCAAACAAAGGGTACTGGGGATTTTCTTCCCTAAAATTAAATTTTCCCAAAGTGTTGGTACTTACCTGGGTTTCTCTGAAATGTTCCAACCTCGAGGTTTGGGGGAGGGGGGTGCTGGGGTTTTTACTCCAGAGGACCTCATACTCCTACTAGGCAGCACAAGGCACCACTCCCTGAGCAGCGGTGATGCGGCCGGACTCGAGTCCTGCGTTCACTCAGCTGCACCTGCTCACAGCTGCAGCATGCTAACCTTCGCTCTTCCCTATGGCACATGAAATCTTCAGTTGGGGCATAGGGGGTCTAGTCTCCTGACCAGGGACCGAACACGGTCCCCCCGCACTGAGAGGACAGTCTTAGTCACCGACCAGCAGGAAGTCTCGGCCCTCCAGGGGCCGTCGGATGCGGACGCAGCCCTCCTGGCCCTGGCTGCCTTAGCACGGGCAACCGCAAGCTTCCCTGAGTATTAGTGAAGCAGCGAGAAGAGACACTAGAGAGACAGGTGACAGGACGAACGCCTGAGGATTACACCGTCAGAGATCACCCAGTAGGAAGGGAAGACAGAGCGAGAGACTACGCATGAATACAGAGACCAAGAATAGCACACGCCCCAGCATCTGGTAAGGATTTCTACCGAGGCTGACAAGGGGACTTTATGGCTTTCTCTTCTATAAGCAAGAGCTTTCAAGGGGCAACCATTAAAGAATAAAAAAAATGAGGAGGGTCTCTATCAGAACTCCTCTCTCTCGAGGGCCATTCAATAATTATCAATCAGTTTAATGAAAATGATAACATAATTTACTAAAATTTAAAAGTAGCTTCAGGAAATAGGGATGTATGTGAGGCAGAAGAGCACAGCGAGGACAAAACAGGCTTGCTTACAGACCTGAGTTTGAATCCGGATGTGGACGGCTGACCTTGAGCAAAAGCATTCACTTTCTTTAGCCTCAGTTTCTTCATCCACAAGATGGCCAGGTAGGAGACACCTATCTTATAGGAATGTACAAGCATCCAATAAACCAGAGCTAATTCATTTTACTGGTGATAAGACACAAACTATACTTGACAAGTTCCTTTCTTTTTTTTTTAAACAAAAGGAGTTTTAAGCACTTACTCTGCCTGGTAAAGTATGGGGCATTTATGGAAAATCATGTAGAGCTTATCATCACAATCCCAAGGATATTAACAAGGGATATTGGATAAGATTAAGAATTTACATGAACATCATGTGTAACTGTAGGGAGGTGAGCTAGAGACCTCTGGTCATAGTCCTTTTAATAACACTGAGAAGACTTTAACAGAGCAAAAGACAGCTCAATGGTGGTGGTGTGACAGCCTTAACAACTTCAGGAAGGAGGGGGACAAAGGTAGGGGGAAAGAAAGACTCAGAAGTGGATCCTGAAAGGCAGGTGGTGCAAACCTGGAGTTAAGGTACAGAAGGCTTCAGAGGAAAGTCCAGTGATCCCGCGGTACTGGCGAGGTTTTCCTACTGTGATGTGATGGTGATGTGAGCTGACCCAAACCTGGGAGTGACGAATCCAGACAGCCCTGGCCCCACACAGCAACCTACATGGAGGCTGGGGGGAGGGGGCTGGGAGAGCTACTGTCAAAGGCAAGGCAAGGTGGGCAGGGAAGGCAGAGTGTTCACAAGAGAGGGTGAGGGACCTTCCACCCAGATTTGAGTTTGGAAAGGACTTTCTCCTTCACTGCAGTTGATCCTGCTAACAGGTGCAATTTGGGTCTGAAATGCAGGGGGAGGTTTGTATATAGAAATTTATATAGATTTCATTACAGTCCTCCAATCACTGTATCATAAATGTCACAACCCAGTGAACTGCCTTCTCTTTCTCAGTCTTCAAACCAAATGGCAGGGAGTTAGCACCAACATCACTATAAACTTGTAGAACAGGATTTGCAACGGACACTGCTAGTTCAGCAGATTCTGTGATATGTCCAGACACTTCTGCTTCGAGGCCTGGTGTAACCTTCCTGGATGCGGCCGTTCCCTCCAGGGACAAGTTCCCAGGCCTATCAGAGCAGCTGCTGCTGGCTCATTCATCTGGCAGCAAAAACCAGCTAACGTAGGCAAGGCCGCCAAGGGGGCAGACTGAGGAACCGCAGCCACCTTCTGCACGACACCCAGGGCCGCACTGCCAGACCCGCCTGCGGCAGGCACAGGGCGTGTGGGAGAGGTGTACAGACCCAAGAGCGAAGCCCTGGGTCCACCCCATACTGGCTGAGCAACTTCAGGCAGGCTGCTTAACCTCGCTGAGTCTCCACTCCCTCCCCTAAAACAGAGGACCAGAACCTCCCATCTCAGGATAAAAGTGAATGGGCAGCTTTTCATCCTTAGGGGCACCCTGCATGCTGCCTGCAAAGCTCCACGATGCTGGTGGTGGCCCCTATACCAGCCTCACGCACACACCTCGCGTGCCTATCCTAAGATTTTTTTGCGATGGTCTGGAAAACAAACCTTCTCCAGTCCTCCGACCATTCACCTTCCTCACTTTCTCAGAGTGCTGATTTTAGAGGCCAAGATCCTCAGAACTCCCCCCTGTACCGCTCTCCCCAACCCCTAGGGGCCACACACACACAGGGACAGAGCTGGCCTGCTGAGAGGGTGTCCAGTGTGTCAGTCATTCAGTCGTGTCCGATTCTTTGCAACCCCATGGACCATAGCCCGCTAGGCTCCTCTGTCCATGGAATTCTCCAGGCAAGAGTACTGGAGTGGGTTGCCTTTCCCTTCAACAGGGGATCTTCGCTACTCACGGATCAAACCTAGGTCTCCTGGCTTGCGGGGGGATTCTTTACCATCTGAGTCACCAGAGAAGCCCTGGAGTAACCCTTGAATGTGGGAGGCTGACACTGACAGTCCAAGAAAAGGGCTGGGAGAGGGGGATTACAAAAGGAGAGAGGAAAGGGAGACAGAAGAACAGTCAGACAACAGCCAGAGCAGCAGGTAAAGGACATGTGGGGTGCACTGGAATGGGACATCACTCAAACGCCTCCACTCGGCACACACAGCTGCCAAGCTGGCGCTGACTGGCGGCTCCTGCCTCTCGCTCCTGCCGCGTACCGGGCATGAGCACACGCTGCTGTTCCCAGCCCTCCAGTTCTGTCTGGAACACCACCCTGCAGGTGTCCCCGCACCGTTCCAATCTGGCAAACTCACTCATCTTTCCTCCTTCAGCTCAGCCATCATCCCCGCCTTCTCCAGCTCCCCAGCCCTGCACTGACGTCTCCCTGTGGGTGTTTCCAACATACTGTGCGCTCCACACCATGTCACTTACCAAACTGCACTGCCTGCCATCACTTGCGTTTTATCCGTCTTACTCATCTTTGCTGGCCAGATACAAGGGACTCAATAGGCTCCCAAATGGCTGAATAAACCGACGACTCAGGCGGCACTCAGTATCATAGCTTGCCTCCTGCTCTGTAAACCTATAGCTGATTCATGTTGATATCTGACAGAAAACAAAAGTCTATAAAGCAATAATCCTTTAATTAAAAAAATAAATCCCTAGGTGAGCCCAAAGCTGAAGAGTTAGGAAGGTTAACAGTTAAATCACCACCTAGGCAATTAAATCAAGAGTGGAATGGTTAAAAAGAAGAAAAGTTTTTTATAAACTCAATGCCTTTAAAGATCCTTACAAGTTACACAGGGGAAAAAAGCTGAAAAAAGACAACAAACAAAACTCACCTAACACCTAAAATGCCAGGTGTTAGGGACACAACACATTGTTGGCTGAAAAAAAGTATCGGATGGCACCTAGTGCTATAAGGGGCCTACTCCTCTTATGGACCCTGATTAGCTTAGTAGAAACCAGGCTTCAAAGGCAAGATTCAAGTGCTAGCTATGCCATTTACTGGCTGAGCAAGCTTCTGAGCCTTAGTTTTATCATCTGTTGTAAGCAGGACAGGGTACCTATTTTACAGACAATTTAAAACACTGTTTAGAACACATAATGGGGCTTCCCAGGTGGCGCTATTGGTGAGAAAAAAAAAAAAAAAAATCCGCCTGCCAAGGCAGGAGACATGAGACACCGGTTCGGTTCCTGGGTCAGGAAGATCCCCTGGGGGAGGGCATGTCAACCCACTCCAGTCTTCTTGCGTGGATCGGGAGCCTGGCAGGCTACAGTCCACAGAGTCACACCAGTAAGACACAGCTGAATTGACTTACCGCGCACGCAGAACATATAATATAGAATACCCCATACACTAAAAACACCTATGCATTACCATGGAGAGTTCGTTAGGATTTAAAAACATTTTCATATTTCATATTTTATTTTCATTGACTCCTGGGTGCTACAGAGTAGATTCCTTTCCCCTTTATAGAGATGATCAAACATCTGGGAATTCAGTCAACCTGCACCACAGCATACCAGAGGCTAAGCAGAGTGCAGATTCAGAGCATTTTGACCTCTCTGCTCTGTGGATCTTCCCAGGAAGCAGAGTTCCAAGCCTCTCCCAACAAGGCTGGCTCTGGGAGGCTGCACAACGCCCTCTCCCACCCCCGCTGCCCCACTCAGCCCTCACCACATTCCATGTTCTACATTATGGGGCGGGGGTGGTGGGGGGGTTCCTGCCTCCACACACCAGTCTCAGACCCCAGCACATCACCCAAAGCAAGTCTCAAACAGCACATGTTCTACCACCCTGCAGGGGTTCAGACATCTTCAGAAATCCTGGGGTGTGCAATTCCGCTGACAGAGGTCACTTGGGCCCCAGTCAGGACAGAAAATGCAAAGACTGGGAAGTGACTGAGCCCATATGTGAGCACAGCTCTACCTCCCCCCACAGCGGATCCTGCGCCGACCGAAGGCATTCAACTGTGAGCTGTTCTGAAACAAGATGCAGGAAGTATGGCCTGCTGCTGTATGTAAGTGCCTTATATGAGGTCATCTTTGCTGCCAAGTAAATGGAGATTCAGAGGGACCAGAAGCAGGCACCTATGGAACGAGCTCAGAAAGCCTGACTCACTGGAGCTCACCTTTACACGCTGAGGCCCACGATCTGTGGAAAGAGGTTCCGAAGAGAGCTAGCTAGACCCTACACCATTCCAGAGATAAAGACCTAGCAAACTATTAATTACTTTCCAAACCCAGTTAAAATCTTTTCAACTATGTCTTTCTAAAGGAGGCTCCAATAAGTGCTGAGAATCTGTAGGAAAAACAGAAGTGTAAAGAAAAGAATTTGGGGGCTAAAATAAAGCAAGTAAGGTATTATTTATAGACTCAAAAAGATATGGCACAGCCAAAAAAAGAAAAAAAATATGGTGAAGTAAGAGCTATGGATGCAGGGAGCTTGCTTCAGGGTGAAGAGCTGAACAAAAATCAGAACATCAACAAAGCATAATACAGATTTCTTTTTTTTTTAATCTATAAAGATTCAAAAAACACATCTTAAAAAAAGAAAGGAGGCTGAGTTAGCAATGTACAGTTTAAGACGCGGGGTGGGGGCTGGGGGAGGGGACATACAGCTACGCCAGCTGCAACGGCCACAGGGCCTCACACCACCAGTCAGTTCTCTGGTGGCCCCTGGAGCTCCCAGACTCAGGACTGGGACCCAGATATTCACATGACATGTAACTCACACAACGGAAGGGGCAACTGAGAGAAAAGAAACTAGCGCCAGGGCCCTGGGAGGGGCACAGCCTGGGGAACCAGAGTCTTCAAGTGGGAGACCTCGCTTCGATATTTTAGAGATGTCTGACTCAAAATCACAAGAGCTGTACTGGCTTGAGTTTGATTCTCATCATCCTCTAAGAGGACTTTTCAGAATGTCCCACTTAAGCCAGACTGTACCAGGTTTCCAGTTTGGGCACTGAAGTTTTCCCAAAAAACCACACTCAGATCCAGGAAAACAAAAACCAGCGGCACAAAACAAAAGCTTCCGTACAAACATTCAAAAGACAAAGGAAAGAGCCTGAGAATCTGCGTGCTTATGAAGCCAGGAGACAAAAAAATAAACCAGAGAGAACCATCCTCACAATGCTTCCCCCAGGGGCTGGCAGGATGACCTAATCTCAGAGATACAGTGTGCTGGGTCAGCTCCAAAAGTGAGACACATCACAGAGGGAACAGAATCTTGGGTTTACCTTCCCAACAACTTGGTACTACATGACCTGGAAGGGACTTTGAGGGCTAAATTCCTAAGGAAGGAAAGTGTCTGTTTGGGGATATGGAGCAATCTCAGATTCTTTTCCTGGCTTGCCATGCTGTTTCTGGGTCATGGCAGTCACACCTGTCACCTGTTAACCCAGTCCATCTCTCTGAATAATGAGTGTTCGTTATTATACCTATTTGATATGGAATAGGGCTTCCCTGGTGGCTCAATTGTTAAAAAAAAAATCTGCCTGCAATGTAGATGAGATTCAGTCCTTAGGTCGGGAAGATCCCCTGGGGAAGGAAACAGTAATCCACTCCAGTATTCTTGCCTGGGAAATCCCATGGACAGAGAAGTGTGGTGGGTTATATTGCATGGGATCACCAGGACTCAGATGCAACTTAACAACTAAATCACCACCAGCACCACGATATAAAAAATGACCAACCAAGTTACAGACCCTTATGATTTACTAGTAACTATTCAGAAAAACCTGGTAAAGGCTGGATGAAAAATGTGGAGGAAGGCATCACCCCAAGAACAGAAGGGCAAGAACTACTGTGAACCCACACCTACTGTGTAGCCCGCTGCTACTCACTCCAAGAGACATGCTTTTCCAGCTAAAACCAGCTTTTCCTGTGTTTACAAACCCTCACTACAATCACCCAACAAAACTGGTCACTAACCTCCAACACAAAAAGGTTAGAGCTAAAGATGAGACAAGCAGAAATGAATCTCGTGTTTCTCTCTCAACGCTGGACCTGACCATTCTATATAAAACAGTAATTAGTAAGACCACTGGCTTCCTCCTGTCTCCACCTTACCACCCCCATGGCCCTGCCCCTTCTCCTCCACATCTCAGAGGCCAGGATCCCTTTAGGACTACTTCATTAACTGCAACTCCAGAGAAAACTTCTGCTTTGGTTGCGGTTTTCCCCCACTCCTTTCCTAGATCCAGAACCCACAATTTCACCATGTGCTATACATGGTGCTGTACAAAGAGAATGTTTTGTCTGCAGCTGGGATTCTCAGAGCAGAGGCACCACACTGCCTGACCTCCTCTGTCTGGTTCGCTGGTAAACACTTGAGATCCACAAGACCACAACTCCAGCTTTGTCCTTATCCTCCGCCCCTGCCCCCACGCTGGGCAAACTGTACCAAGTAAATCAACATGGACATTCCTTCTACGAGAATCTGCCTAGCCATTCTATTGAACACACTTTGGAGACTCAGCTTTTCCCCACTATCATTTTTATTTCCTTTTCATAATCATCTTACTTGTCTGTCTTTTCCCACACTGGGCTCATTTCATTCGACATCCACCTAGGCAGTCCCAACTTGTACTGTGGCAGTCCCAACTTGTATTGTACAAGTCCCAACTTGTATAATACAGGCAGGCCCACTGTATTTTCTGAAGCCTAAGGCTAAGGTAGCTAGTAACAAGAGCTGACAGACCCACAGACATCCATGTCTGCTCCAAGTTCCCAGTCTATCTAAAGCCCAACATTTCTTCTAAAAGTTTAACCTCTACCAACTCTTTCTCAGATTCCAGTATGGTAATACAAACAAATGAAGTAAAACCAAACAGCAGAGGAGAAAATTAAGCAAGTCACAAAATAATTCTAACAGTCAGCAACCATTTGACAACCTTTAACTTAATAAGCAAGAGCAACTGACAATAACCTACTCATTATTTTTCACCTCAGAATCAGTTCAGTTCAGTTCAGTTCACTTCAGTCACTCAGTCGTGTCCGATCTTTGCGACCCCATGAATCGCAGCACGCCAGGCCTCCTTGCCCATTAACAACTCGCGGAATTCACTCAGACTCACGTCCATCGAGTCAGTCATGCCATCCAGCCATCTCATCCTCTGTCATCCCCTTCTCCTCCTGCCCCCAATCCCTCCCAGCATCAAAGTCTTTTCCAATGAGTCAACTCTTCGCATGAGGTGGCCAAAGTACTGGAGCTTCGGCTTCAGCATCATTCCCTCCAAAGAAATCCCAGGGCTGATCTCCTTCAGAATGGACTGGTTGGATCTCCTTGCAGTCCAAGGGACTCTCAAGAGTCTTCTCCAACACCACAGTTCAAACGCATCAATTCTTCAGCGCTCAGCCTTCTTCACAGTCCAACTCTCACATCCATAAATGACCACAGGAAAAACCATAGCCTTGACTAGACGGACCTTAGTCGGCAAAGTAATGTCTCTGTTTTTGAATATGCTATCTAGGTTGGTCACAACTTTTCTTCCAAGGAGTAGGCGTCTTTTAATTTCATGGCTGCAGTCACCATCTGCAGTGATTTTGGAGCCCAAAAAAATGAAGTCTGACACTGTTTCCCCATCTATTTCCCATGACGTGATGGGACTAGATGCCATGATCTTCGTTTTCTGAAGGTTGAGCTTTAAGCCAACTTTTTCACTCTCCACCTTCACTTTCATCAAGAGGCTTTTTAGCTCCTCTTCACTTTCTGCCATAAGGGTGGTGTCATCTGCATATCTGAGGTGATTGATATTTCTCCCGGCAATCTTGATTCCAGCTTGTGCTTCTTCCAGCCCAGCATTTCTCATGATGTACTCTGCATATAAGTTAAATAAACAGGGTGACAATACAGCCTTGACGTACTCCCTTTCCTATTTGGAACCAGTCTGTTGTTCCATGTCCAGTTCTAATTGTTGCTTCCTGACCTGCATATAGGTTTCTCAAGAGGCAGGTCAGGTGGACTGTTATTCCCATCTCTTTCAGAATTTTCCACAGTTGATTGTGATCCACACAGTCAAAGGCTTTGGCATAGTCAATAAAGCAGACATAGATGTTTTTCTGGAACTCTCTTGCTTTTTCCATGATCCAGTGGATGTTGGCAATCTGATCTCTGGTTCCTCTGCCTTTTCTAAAACCAGCTTGAACATCTGGAATATGTTCATGGTTCACGTATTGCTGAAGCCTGGCTTGGAGAATTTTGAGCATTCCTTTACTAGCGTGTGAGATGAGTGCAATTGTGCAGTAGTTTGAGCATTCTTTGGCATTGCCTTTCTTTGGGATTGGAATGAAAACTGACCTTTTCCAGTCCTGTGGCCACTGCTGAGTCTTCCAAATTTGCTGGCATATTGAGTGCAGCACTTTCACAGAATCATCTTTCAAGATTTGAAATAGCTCAATTGGAATTCCATCACCTCCACTAGCTTTGTTTATAGTGATGCTGTCTAAGGCCCACTTGACTTCACATTCCAGGATGTCCGGCTCTAGGTGAGTGATCACACCATCGTGATTATCTGGGTCATGAAGATCTTTTTTGTACAGTTCTTCTGTGTGTTCTTGCCACCTCTTCTTAATATCTTCTGCTTCTGTTAGGTCCATACCATTTCTGTCCTTTATCGAGCCCATCTTTGCATGAAATGTCTCCTTGGTATCTCTAATTTTCTTGAAGAGATCTCTAGTCTTTCCCATTCTGTTGTCTTCCTCTATTTCTTTGCCTTCAACACTGAGGAAGGCTTTCTTCTCTCTTCATGCTATTCTTTGGAACTCTGCATTCAGATGCTTATATCTTTCCTTTTCTCCTTTGCTTTTCGCTTCTCCTCTTTTCACAGCTATTTGTAAGGCCTCCCCAGACAGCCATTTTGCTTTTTTGCATTTCTTTTCCATGGGGATGGTCTTGATCCCTGTCTCCTGCACAATGTCACACTTTATTCCATAGTTCATCAGGCACTCTGTCTATCAGATCTAGGCCCTTAAATCTATTTCTCACTTCCACTGTATAATCATAAGGGATTTGATTTAGGTCATACCTGAATGGTCTAGTGGTTTTCCCTACTTTCTTCAATTTAAGTCTGAATTTGGTAATAAGGAGTTCATGATCTGAGCCACAGTCAGCTCCTGGTCTTATTTTTGTTGACTGTATAGAGCTTCTCCATCTTTGGCTGCAAAGAATATAATCAATCTGATTTCGGTGTTGACCATCTGGTGATGTCCATGTGTAGAGTCTTCTCTTGTGTTGTTGGAAGAGGGTGTTGGTCAGGGGCAGCTGCCAGGAGGAGCAACCCCACGTCCAAGGAGCGGTGGCTTCACGGGTGCAGGAGGGCCTAGAGGAGCTATTCCATGTTGAAGGTCAGGAGGGATGGCGGTGAAGAGATACCCCTCATCCAAGGTAAGAGAAACCCAAGTAGGACAGTAGGTGTTGCAAGAGGGCATCAGAGGGCAGACACACTGAAACCATAATCACAGAAAACTAGTCAATCTAATCACACTAGGACCACAGCCTTGTCTAACTCAATGAAACTAAGCCATGCTGTGTGGGGCCACCCAAGACGGGCGGGTCATGGTGGGAAGGTCTGACACAATGTGGTCCACTGGAGAAGGGAATGGCAAACCACTTCAGTATTCTTGCCTTGAGAACCCCATGAACAGTATTAAAAGGCAAAATGATAGGATACTGAAAGAGGAACTCCCCAGGTCAGTAGGTGCCCAAAATGCTACTGGAGATCAGTGGAGAAATAACTCCAGAAAGAAGGAAGGGATGGAGCCAAAGCAAAAACAATACGTAGTTGTGGATGGGACTGGTGATAGAAGCAAGGTCCGATGCTGTAAAGAGCAATATGGCATAGGAACCTGGAATGTCAGGTCCATGAATCAAGGCAAATTGGAAGTGGTCAAACAGGAGATGGCAAGAGTAAACATCAACATTCTAGGAATCAGCGAACTAAAATGGATTGGAATGGGTGAACTTAACTCAGATGACCATTATATCTCCTACAGTGGGCAGGAATCCCTTAGAAGAAATGGAGTAGCCATCAAGGTCAACAAAAGAGTCCGAAATGCAGTACTTGGATGCAATCTCAAAACCAACAGAATGATCTCTGTTTGTTTCCAAGGCAAAACCATTCAATATCACAGTAAATCCAAGCCTATGCCCCAACCAGTAACGCTGAAGAAGCTGAAGTTGAACGGTTCTATGAAGACCTACAAGACCTTTTAGAACTAACACCTAAAAAAGATGTCCTTTTCATTATAGAGGACTGGAATGCAAAAGTAGGAAGTCAAGAAACACCTGGAGTAACAGGCAAGTTTGGCCTTGGAATTCGGAATGAAGCAGGGCAAAGGCTAATAGAGTTTTGCCAACAGAACGCACTGGTCATAGCAAACAACTCAGCATAGCACTCGAAAAATCTGGTAACACCCAACACTCTCAAACACGATCCCACAACTCAGTATGAACAAAGTCTACATGATCATAGTAATACGAAACTCTAAATGTCGCTCTAACCAAAATGATACACTTAAACATATTAGAAGAGACATAGGGAAAGTTTAAGTGTTAGCTAAAACCTCACCATCTACAAGAGGAAGTCAATAAAGCACGCTTAATATTGAGAGGAGAGAAAAGCTGAAAGTATCAGTGAAAATGTGATTTTTTGAAACAGCAAAATAATCAAAGGAATTGGAAGTGCTTGTCTCTGGGGAGATGGGATGGAGTGGAGGAAGGACTTATTTGGGAATGTAACCTTTGCTGAAGGGGTAGTTATCCTCATTGTCATCGTCACCATCACCTTCCTAAGAGCTAACATTTATTGGCTGTTTACTATATACCAGGTAACATTTCAGTGGCTTTGTCTATATTATTACTGCATGTGTTATTTCGCCTCTTTTGAGAGGTACTATTTTGGTGCCCATTTTACAGATGAGAAAAATGAGGCATAGCAAGCAACTCTGCCCAAGACCACTGCACTAGGGAGTAGCAGAGCAGAGGCAGGACTATTTGTCTTATATATCAAGCACATTTTTTCTTTAACTTTTACCACAGTAATATACAGGTTAAATTTTCAATCAGATACCTGCCCACAAGCAGCAGCATATGGAAATAAAAATAGCCAGTTAAATATGAGGGTGTGTGCTATTTCCAGTGTACATGACAGAAGGCTCAGATGGGGAGAAAAGCAGGCATGACACTGCTATCACACCAAAATGGTTAGTTAATCTGAACAGGTGCCCCCTGTACACAGGCTGAGTCCACATGTTCCCTCAATCAGTGAGAACCTCTGTGCCCTAATGCGGAAAAGTCCAAACGACCCTCTCTGAAGTTTTACTCACACACACCTCATTTTCTCAGATTAGGAAATATACTTCTAATCTCTAAATGAAGTCAGCCTCCAGGATCCCTGTCGCCAGAGAATGAGAGTGTGTTAATTCCTATATCAGAAAGGGCTTTTTGTGTCCTCACACTTGGTTCTGGGATAGAAAGCTCCTCCAGCAAAATGTGCACACAAGATGCTACAGAGTTTAAGAAATTGATGGTCTTCTGGCAGCGGACCCCATGCTAGCCTAAGAGTCCCTATCCCACAGGGAAAGCCTCTGCTCCCACTGGAGGGGAACAGAAGGAAAGATGATAATCACTTCTCAAACATTATTATAACATGTTATTACACAAAGAAAAAATAACTTTAATGTTTTAAAAATGTATTTGGCTGTTCTGGGTCTTAGTTGCAGCATGCAAGATCTTCACTCTTTGTTGCAGCAGGCAGGCTCTCAGTTGTGGCATGCGGGATCTAGTTCCCTAAGCAGGAATCCAACACTGGCCCCCTGCATTGGGAGTGTGGAGTCTTAGCCACTGGACCACTAGGGAAGTTCCACAAAGGAAATTTTAAGCAGTCTTTTTTTCTCATCAGCACAACTATAGGAACTGGGAAAAGATCAGAGTCAGTAACCAACACACTCAAACCTCCAAGTATGTATGCATGCTAAGTTGTTTCAGTCGTGCCCGACTCTTGACCCCATGGACTATAGCCCACCAGGCTCCTCTGTCCATGGGATTTTTCAGGCAAGAGTACTAGAGTGGGTTGCTGTGCCCTTCTCCAGGGGATCTTCCCGACCCAGGGATCAAACCTGCATCTCTTACATCTCCTGCATTGGCAGGGGGTTCTTTACCACTAGCGCCATCTGGGAAGCCCCTTTCAAGTAGGTATACCCTCAGAATTTAGCACCATTAATTTTCTTTACAGGAATGACAACTCCCAGCAAGAATCAACAGAAAACAGGTGACAGCAGCCATCCGGAGGAGCACGCCTATCCCCAGGATATTGCTGATGAGGCTAAACTGTCTCCCACATCTTAAGGAGACTAACATTTGGATAACATAAAATAATATCAGTCCTGTCTATTCTTGCATAGCTAAGACAATGTCACATCTTGAGGGACAGAGTCCCCAAGTGGTCATGGAGGAATAGAAATGTTTCCCAAGACGGTAATGTTTATGTAAAAGGACTTTATCTATGAATAAGTGTGTGCTTATAATTGAAAAGAAAAAACTTTTTGAGGAAAACAACCAAACTGCACTGTAGAAGGGTGCTGAAAAAATACTTCATTCTTACTTTTTGTTTGGTATATTTCATGTTCATTCCATGCACCAGTGCAGAGCATCACGCTGGGAGCTGCAAGAAGCAAGCCGCCTGCCCTATAGAGCTTACACTGAGACTCAGCAGAGCAGAGTAGGGTTTAGGACACTGGAGTCAGGGGTGTGTGCATGTGTGTATGTGTGAGAGGGAGAGACACTGGAGTCAGCGGTGTGTGTATATGTGTGTGTGTGTGTGAGAGAGAGAGAGAGATACTGGAGTCAGGGTGCATGTGTGCACACGGCTCAGTAATGTCTGACTCTTTGCAACCCCATTAACTGTAACCCACCAGGCTCCTCTGTCTATGGAATTTTCCAGGCAAGAATACTGGAGTGGGTTGCCATTTCCAACTCTAGTAGGAATCTTCCCAACCCAGGGAACAAACCCTCATCTCTTACATCTGCATTGGCAGGTGGATTCTTTACCACTGAGCCACCAGACACCCTGCTTGGGTTTAAATGTCATTCCCACCATATACTGTTTATGCACTTAAGACATTACTTAACTACTCTGTAATATAAGCTCCTCACCTGGAAATCAGGGATAATTACAGTAACTTACCTTTCAGGGCTCTTAAAAGGATTAAAGGAGTTAATACATATATGATACTTGGAACACACAGTCAGTGCTCAGAAAAATATTCCCTATTATTTGTAAGTGTTTTGAAAAGAAATAGATAAGAAACACACATACAAATAATTTCAGATAGTATTAAGTGATACAAGGAAAATAAAATAAGGTAGAATAGAGTGACTGCAGGCACTCCAACATGTCATGTCAATGTCTTACACGAGCATGTGTTACTTTTGATTAAGAGAAAAAGAAGTGGCAAAAGATAAAAGTTTGTTCTTTCTAACAAATTATAAGACTGTGCCACCCTCAAAATACTTGAGCCCAACAATTTGAAACTGAAATATCCACCTAAGAGCACAGAGAAAAGTAATGGGTTTTTCCTATAAATACAGAGTTCATTTAAAGCTGACTTTCTTTTCCACAGTCATGTATAGTAACTTTTGACATGCACTAGTAGCTCTTAGATCCATGAAATCACAGTTTTGCACACTAGTCCTATGTTCCAAAACCTCAGAGCACAGTCCATCTGCCGTCCCAATGCGTGCTCTTCTCCCTCCACACAGCTCAACACTCATGTGCCAGGCAGAGCAGGGGGTCAGCCAGATGCAATGTCAACAAGCATGGCTCCTGCTGGTACAGGACCTACCAACATTAGCCTAACATTCAGCTCTGCAGAGAGCAAGTACCGTGAAGATCAACCAAGAATTATATATATATATATACATAAGATAAACTTTTCAGACCTCAAATTCTGATGTTAGAATGAAAAAAAAAGTTATCCAGATAAATCCATACAATAACTTAATGTTATAACTTAATGTCATGGCCCAAAAGGGGGCAGAAAAAAAAGAAACTCATTATGTTCACTCAAGTATTTTGAGTACCTGTGATCTCCTAGGCACAGATAGGTTGATAGAGATGAAAGACCTTGCTCAGTCTGCTGGTGGCCGGTGGTTCAAGATGATGGAGCAAAAGAACACGTGCTCATCGTCTCTGCGAGTACCAAAACTGCAACTAGCTGCTGAACCACCATCAACAGGAGGATGCTGGAACCCACCAAAAAGAGATACCCCACGTCCAAGGACAGTCACGATAAAATCAAGTGCCGTACACATCAGGTAGGTGGCCCACAACCTGGAGAACAATAACACCTACGACATTCTCCTATTGTGAAGGTTCTGAGCCTGAGGGTCCGGCAAGGGGACCGGGAACCCCAGAGAACCGGACTTTGAAGGCCAGTGGGACTTGATTCCAGGTTTTCCACAGGACGGGGGACCGCGAACAGCACGCTAGAGGGAGGAGAACGCAGGATAGGAACCTCGATTCGGAGCACAGAAGACAGAGAACACCTCCCTCTGAAGAGATCAGGCAAAAGCGGAGGGGACAAGAGAAGCAGCCACACATCCAGAAATATGGAGGTGAGCTCTCAGATCTGGGAACTGGAGGCTGATGACTCGGTAGGAAAGGACAGGCCTGGTCTATGGAGAGACACAAAGTAAGCCTGGAGAGACTAAGCCATAGCTTAGGTGGGAGGCAATCCTGTCAGCAAGACTGAAGGCAAAGAGCCACACACCAAGAGCTGTGGGGGAGTGACAAGCATGACCCCCTCCTGGAAACCGGAAAAGGTCAGTTTTCATTCCAATCTCAAAGAGAGGCAATGTCAAAAAATGTTAAAACCAGCACACAAGTGCACTCATCTCACAAGCTAGCAAAGTTAGGCTGAAAATTCTCCAAGCTAGGCTTCAACAGTACATGAACCAAGAACTTCCAGACGTTCAAGCTGGATTTAGAAAAGGCAGAGGAACCAGAGATCAAATTGTCAACATCTGTTGGATCATAGAAAAGGCAAGAGAGTTCCAGAAAAACATCTACTTCTGCTTCATTGACTATGCTAAAGCCATTGACTGTGCGGATCAAAATAAACTGCGGAAAAATCAAGAGATGGGAATACCAGACCACCTGACCTGCCTCCTGAGAAATCTGTATACAGGTCAAGAAACAATTAGAACCAGACATGGAACAAAGGACTGATTCAAAATCCGGAAAGGAGTACATTAAGGTGGTTTATTGTCACCCTCCTTATTTAACTTATATGCAGAGTACAACATGCAAAATGCCAGGCTGGAGGAAGCACAAGCTGGAAGAGTGACAGGAGAAATATCAACAACCTCAGAAATGCAGATGACAGCACCCTTATGGCAGAAAGCAAAGAAGAACTAAAGAGCCTCTTGATAAAAGTGAGAGAGAAGAGTGAAAACGCTGACTTAAAACTAAAGATTCAGAAAATTAAGATCATGGCATCTGGTCCCATCACTTCATGGCAAACAGATGGGGAAACAATGGAAATAGGGACAGACTTTATTTTTCTGGGCTCCAAAATCACTGCAGATGGTAACTGCAGCCATGAGATTAAAAGACACTTGCACCTTGGAAGAAAAGCTATGACAAACCTAGAGAGCATATTAAAAAGCAGAGACACTACTTTGCCCACAAAGGTCCATCTTAGTCAAAGCTATGGTTTTTCCAGTGGTCACATATGGATGTGAGAGTTGGACCATGAAGAAAGCTGAGCGCCAAAGAACAGATGCTTTTGAACTGTGGTGTTGGAGAAGACTCTTGAGAGTCCCTTGGACTTCAAGGATATCAAATAAGTCAATCCTAAAGGAAATTAGTCCTGAATATTCATTGGAAGGACTGATCCTGACTAATACTTTGGCCACCTGATGCAAAAAACTGATTCCTTAGAAGAGATCCTGATGTTGGGACAGACTGAGGACAGGAGGAGACGGGGACAACAGAGGATGAGATGGTTGGATGGCATCACCAACTCGATGGCTATAAATTTGAGCAAGCTCCGGGAGGTGATGATGGAAAGGGAAGCCTGGTGTGCTGCAGTCCGTGGGGTCACAAAGGGTTGGACAAGACTGAGCGACTGAACTGAACTGAGACATGACCCCTCCAGCAACAATGTGGAGAATGTTTTGAAAAAAGTCCCAGATTGGCTGCTGGGACATCTGCCACTGGAGAGTTATCCAAGCAAGAAACAATAGATGCAGGGGAGGAGCTATGCAGTACTTAGCCGCTCAGTTGTGTCTGATTCGTTGTGACCCTGTGGACTGTAGCCTACAAAGCTTCTCTGTCTGTGGGGGTTCTCCAGACAAGAATACTGAAGTGGGTTGCCATACCCTCCTCCATGAGATCTTCCCAACCCAGGGATCAAACCCAGGTCTCCTGCATTACTGGCAGATTCTTTACCACCCAAGCTACCAGAGAAGCCTGCAGGGAAGGAGGGGAGGCGGGTAAATCCAAGAGAAATTCAGCAAGTGGAACTGCTGGGACCCTGGGAGTCTGGACAGATGTAAGGGGATGGAGGAGGCTGGAGAGTGAGAGACAGGACACACGGTTGCTGCCCCTTGCATTTATGTGGAGAGAAAATACTTGTAGTACAGCACCTGTGACTGGAAGCAGATGAGGTTAGGTACTAGGGTCTAGTTCTGAATAAATTTAGTTCAGGACCATCAGTGGGCAATGCCCAGGAGACAGCTGCAAAGTGGGAAAGGAACCCAGGAACAGGCTCAGGGCAAGAAATCACTTGGGAATCACCAACAAATGGAGGATACGGAATATGCAGAGGGTGAAAACCAGTGAGCCAAGAGGGGTTCTAAGGCATAACACACGCACAGGCAGAAAAGACCCTCAGAGGTGACTGAGGAAGATCAGTGACACAAGGAGAAAACAAGCTAGCCTAAACAAGTGAAATCAAAAGACTTCCCAGAGAGAATGGCCATTGTCAATGTCACAGAAAAGTAAACTAAGCTATCAATAGCTTGAATGGACTTAGGGACTAGGTGACTGCTGGCGACTTTAGCAAGAAAAGCTTTGCCATAGCCATTAACACTCTCCAGCTCCTCTGAACCTCTAACAGTACTTACTGACGGTACTATTTACTTGGCACTTGTCACACCTTCAATAACCGACTAAGTCCTTTCTCTGCAAGAGGCTAGAATGGACAACCTACATTCCAGGATCCTGGAATCTAGAGGTCAGGTCTTGGATGGACTGAGGTATCAAGCTGAGTGAAATAAATCTGACAGAAAAAGACATATATCCTCTGTGACCACTTCTGTGCAGAACCTGAAAAACAAAATAAGTGAGTGAATATAACAACAACAGCAGCAAGCAAATAGACTCATAGGTGTGGAGGACAAAATAGTGGTTACCAGTAAGGGAGGAGGGGCAAGACAGGGATAGAGGATTAAAAGGTACCTACTACTATGTATAAGATAAATAAGCTACAAGGATATATTGTACAGAACAGGGATTATAGCCAATATTTTACAGTAACTATAAATGAGAGTATCATCTACAAAAAACTTGAATCGCTATGTTGTGTACCTGAAACCAATATGATATTGTAAATCAACTATATCTCAAGAAAAACCAAAAGTTTTAAAGATATGGGAAGAGAAAATCAGAGGTCTAACAGCTGACTACAAGACGGTGAATGCCCCCGGAGAAGAGTACAGGGAGTATTTTTAGTTGGGTTGAGAAGACATTTACTAAACAACTGCCACGTGTTTCGGCGCTAGGTCAGCACTGGTGAGTAAGACCTCGACACGTAAGCCCACTGAGGCCAAGGGCTTTATCTAATCACTGCTGTATTCATAGCATTTAACTGCATACCTGGCACTGTGTCAAAAGTTAATAAATGTTTACGGAATGAACCAGTGAATGGAAACATGAGCTCTTCTCTTGGGGGAAGACAGTCTTGAAAGCTGCGGTGGCGTATTTACATACGTGTGTCTCCTATGCAAGGCCAAGTTCCTAGATTCCAACCCTACAGCTATCAAATACTGCCTTGCCTCTAACAGGCAATCAAAACACAGCTGGGACGAGGGGTGGCGACAAGGAGCATGAGGACCTACACAGGTGTAGTCAATTTGTCATAATTCAGTGAACCTCACACCTGTAATTTACACACATTCCTGTGTGTTCTGTTTTTAATTAAAAGGGCTTTCAAAGAAAGTAACGTTGAAAAATTGCTTCCCCCTCCCACCCCTGCTGCTGCTGCTAAGTCACTTCAGTCGTGTCCAACTCTGTGCGACCCCATAGACAGCCGTCCACCAGGCTCCCCTGTCCCTGGGATTCTCCAGGCAAGAACACTGGAGTGGGCTGCCATTTCCTTCTCCAATGCATGAAAGTGAAATGTGAAAGTGAAGTCGCTCAGTCGTGTCTGACTCTTAGTGACTCCATGGACTGCAGCCTACCAGACTCCTCCGCCCATGGGATTTTCCAGGCAAGAGTAGTGGAGTGGGGCGCCACTGCCTTCTCCGGCTCCCATCCCTAACTACCCTCTATAAAACAAGTTCACTTCTTCAAAAAAAGGACCACCACAGGAATTTCCTGGCAGTCCAGTGGTTAAGACTCCTCACTTCCATTGCCGAGCGTGCAGGCTCCATCCTGGTTGGGGAACTAAAATCCTGCAAATTTGGGCCAAACCAAAAAAAGAAAAGAAAGTACAAGGTTCACCTTAACAACTACAGAAAAAGAAAGGCCAATATCTGACTAGTCGTGGCCTTATCAGCAAAGAAGACAGGTCGCGGCCTCAAGGAACCAGCGCCACAGTGAGCAAGTGGAATCACACACCAGCGGTATCATTGCCGCCAAGCCCGGACAGCACCAGGCTCATGTGTCACGGTGCCGTGCTGTCGGAAGGGGCAGGACGACGGCCAAGAGCCTGCAGTGACAGCACAGCTGCCGCGGAGCGTGAGCCGCAGTGCAGGCAGGCGACGGTGCCGCCGCGAACCTCCTGCCATGTTTCTGCGCCTTCTCGTGGGATTCTAGCAACTCTCCAAACTAGACACCATTTCCTTCTCACAGACGTAGAAAGGGGTTCAGAAGAAACAGGTGAAGAGTGATAGACCTGGGGTCTTAACACAAGCATGCTGACTCCAAAGGCCATGGAGCTATCTGGAGCTACAGGAGTTCTACTTCAATCCTTGCTGGAAGGAGAGACATCACAAAGCTTTGATTCTATCACATCAACAAGACCCGCAAAAGGAGCCTTGTGGCAGGTTGGGGATTCAGCCTTTCTCAGATGTCCAAAACACAAACTTCCCCACTTTAAGAATGATGTCTCCTGATCTTGTCCCTCCAGAACCCAAATGGTCCATCCAGCACAGCCTCTGGCTTTCGTCATCCAGAGGCAGACAAGGAGGGCTCCCCTTGCATCACCTAGCTGACTGCCTCTTATTCAACTACGATGTATCACTCAAGAGTCTGATCCCTATGCTTTCAAACGCTTACTTTCTCAACAGAGCGGGCAGAGGAAAATGAAACCAGTGACTAATCAAAATGGCATGCTTTACAATCCCAATGTCCACTGGCAGGTGAGTAGATATGCGTGCTGTGTGTGTGTATGTATATAAGTATATGCACACACAGACACACAGTGGAACACTCCTCAGTCATAGCAGAATAATGCCACCTGCAGCAACATGGACGGACCCAGACGTCAGCCTACTAAGTGAGATAAGCCAGAAAGATAGAGACAAACATCACATGATATCGCTTCTATGTGGAATCTAAAATAGAACATAGAAGCAGAAACAGGCTTACAGATATAGATAACGGGATTGTGGTGGCAGAGGTGGGAAGGTAAGGATGGACTGGGAGTTTGGGATTAGTAGACGCAGACTATTATAAGAGAATGGATGAACGACAGGTCTGACTGTATAGCACAGGGAACGATATTCAATATTCTGTGATAAACCATAATGGAAAAGAATACGAAAAAGAATGTATGTGTGTGTTGTCTGTATGTCATCACGAAGTCATGTCCAACTCTCTGCGACCCCATGGGCTGTAGCCCGCCAGGCTCCTCTGTCCATAGGATTCTCCAGGCAAGAGTACTGGAGTGGGTTGCCACTTCCTTCTCCAGGGGATCTTCCTGACTCAGGGACTGAGCCCGAGTCTCCTGCTTGGCAGACAGATTCTCTACCAGAGCCACCGGGGAAGCCCATATATGTCTGTATGCATTATCTGTATATATCACTGAATCATTTCGCTGTAGAGCAGAAATAGATGCAACACTGTAATCAACTACACTTCAATAAAAAATGTTTCTTAAAAAAAATCAACAGATCCCCAGGACACTCAGCCCACCCGAAACAGCAGTCTCCTCACCAAATGCAACTTTCGTAGAAATTCTGGAGACAGTGCCCACAGACAACCAATACACCACACAACAGAGACAGACCCTCCAAAAACCTCCACTAAAACAAAGGGTGATCACGTCACAGCTGCTCTGACAAATGCCAGGCTGGTTTCAAAGGACCTGTTGGTAGAGGTGCCAGCTTGTGAGCCACACAGACTGGCAGGCAACCTGTGGCCCAGGGGTCTCTGCCCTGGGTTCCCAGTTCTGTTCCTGCTCAGAACTACTTCTTAGTACCAGCCCTATCATAAATTTACTAGAATAATAAAGACCGTAACTGTTTCAGTTTATAAAGTATCTGCACTTCTTTTGTCAAAAAAAAGAAAACATTTTAAATGGCAACATCTCAGATCTCAACCTGGCTGTTTCACAGCAGAAACTCAAGTAATACATATAATCATCTGTGTTGATGAAGAGAACACTAATAACCCCAACAGGATAACACAAAATTACACATACGGCTACGGGCCGTGTCTCTCATGTCAAATCTATTTCAGAATGTTGCCTACAGGCCGCCCTAAATTCAGAAGAACCTAAAGAGCTACCTACAGTGTTTTCTCATCCTATGGCTCTACTCAGCACGTCACCAACTCCACTCCATGCTACAAAAGGCCTACATTCAGATGGATGCAAGGTGCCTAAAGCAAAGATAGTTTTTCTCAAAAGACGATGCATCTACCTCCCTCTAAGATAATAACTGTGGTTTAAAAGATCTAGCGTTCTAGCATTTCTTGAGTTTAAGATCTAGTTTATATCAACAAGCATTTCATTAAACAAAATTAGGAGGCATTGCCAGTAAGACTTGACAGTAAAGTACTAAGGTTGATTATATATATTTTTTAAAATTAAACAAGGTTTCCCTTGTGGCTCAGCTGGTAAAGAATCCGCCTGCAATGCAGGAGACCTGGGTTTGATCCCTGGGTTAGGAAGATCCCCTGGAGAAGGGAAAGGCTACCCACTCCAGTATTCTGGCCTGGAGAATTCCACGGACTGTATAGTCTGTGAGGTCACAAAGAGTTGGACACGACTGAGCAACTTTCCTTCCTTCCTTCCTTCTTAAGTAGGCACCTAAGCCATCTACCATGTACAATGATGCTGAGCTGAGCAATGAGCCTACCATCCAATCCTAGTGAAGAGATGCCCAAGAAGAGGAAGCACAGATGTCACCAGCAAAGGAACAATGGTCTCCTAGCAACAGCCAAAGCAACTGGGTTAAGGGCTGAAAACTAGCATTAGAAGGGCTAACTGAGCAAGGGACTGGAAAAACCCAGTTCAGGTGGAAAATACACATGGCCCCAGGACCTGCTGGCCTGGAAAAATCGAGTTTCAGGTGGATGCCGGCAAGTGGCGAGAGACATCAATCAGTCTTTCAGAACCCCAACAAAAGATTACAGATGCTTATGCAGGTTCGGAGTTGAGGATTCGAGAAGTACCTCGTCTGGGTGATCACTGGTAAGAAAACAAGGATACTCAAGGCAAGTTGCAGAACTGTGAAATGCTACGGTCTGACAGGACCCTCGCACATAGCTAAGAAGTAACTGGCAAAGCTGGACTGGAGCCCAAGTTTCCTGAATCAGTGGCCATGACGGGTGACTTGAAATACTAGTGCTGAACTGAATAACCTAATTAGGGGGCAACAAACCCTTTTACAATCCGGAGGTTTCCAGTTTTCTGCTCTCAACAAAATTAAAGGGAGCTAAGTGTTGAGTTGGTTGATTCATAAAGACACATCAGGTTTCGACAATTTAAATAATTTTGATAATTTAAAAGATTACAAACTAAGTGGCCGGGGCAGGAATACAGTCACAGATGTGGAGAATGAATCTGTGGGCAGGGGTGTGGGGTGAGTTGAGAGCAGCCCTGGCATCTATACACCACCATGTGCCCATACACAGCGAGCAGGGAGCTGCTGCACAGCGTGTGGGGCTCAGCTCTGCGTTCCGTGGGACCTAGAAGGCTGGGACGCTGCGGGGAAAGCAAGGAGGCGGCTCAAGAGGAAGGGAATATATGTATACGTATACGGGATTTCTGTTGTTATACAGCAGAAACTGACACAACAGTGTAAAGCAACTATATTCCAGCTAAAAATAAAAATAGTAAGTGAACCTGATATAACAAAAGTTCTTCTGATCCTATCTACTTCTGTCAACAAGGTTTCTCAAATTTACATCTACGCAAATGAAAAACCTTATTCTCGCATGAAGTAGTAATCATTCCCCAGTACATGAAATAATTCAGTGTTGCAGCTCCATTTGTCTCAAGTTGCTTTCCAACATAATTCTACCTTTCATGTTTAATTACTTATCCAAAACATATGCCTACTTGTTCTGATTAATTTATGTTAATAACCATACTGACACAAACCAAAAGAAATTAACACTGAAGAGACTTATGAGGATAGAAAATAAAAAATCACTCCCATCACTCCATATTTTTGTTGCAGAAAGATGACAGAATGATCAATAAAAGATTTTCAAGTATAAAAATAAATTAACATGTTTGTGGAGGAAGTGGAACTGAAATATCATTTCAAGGAGAAAAAAATGAAAAATTTACATTTTTGATTCAATGAAAAGCTTAGTCATGTATTTTTTAAATGGATGACAATAAGTCAACTTATAACAGTATTTAGAGCCCACTAGACTCATTTTAGAAGAATGAGATAATTGTTGTTTTAAAACATCAACATTTACAATATATCAGAAATTACATGATTTGCTACTCTACTTATGCGATGAAAAACCATGTGATGGGGATAAAGAATTCTCCAAAATTCTCTTAGCAGAAAGGTATGCAAACATTTAAAGGCCATAGCCCAAAATCACAGGTCAACACTCTTAGCATCCCAGTACCCTACAAGCTCCCTGTGCCAACGCGCACAGGGCAGGGACAGAGCTCACCCTCCATCTAGGAAGAGATGACTCTAGAGACACCTGCAGAACTCTGGACTTCCTTCAAGACAGGCAGGCAAACAGAGGATGTTTGCTGAGATATGAAGCAACAGCTCTTCAGCTGAGGGGAGGGAAGAAATGGGGACGGGAGGGGAGATATCAGACCAGACAGCATACTTACAGACTGATTAAAGTGATTAAAGAAAAGAAGCACAGCTCAACTTCAAGGACACATACAAATATTCTTATGCTTCCATGTGCGTACTAGACAAAAAGTCGTACCTTACTGAAGCTCTACACAAAGGTGCCACAAGTCATACAAAAGGCCAAGTGGCAGAATCTTCTGTCACCATTACTGTGAAAATGAATGCTCAGCCAAAATGAATGTGGGACCACACAGGATGGGACTAAAACGCACTGCTGGACACGCCAGGGCACTCAAGGCTACTATGTAGGGCTCTCAAGGTTACTATAGGAAGTATGAGTGGTTCAGAGATACTCTTGACACTTTTCCTGCAGTTTCACACGGGGTATCCATGTGAAACTAACTGCGTTTTATTAATAAAAGAACCACTTCCCTGGTGGTGCAGTGACTAGGAATCCAGGTTTGATCTCTAGTCAGGAAACTAAGATTCCATTCGCCTCTGAACTCCTAGTGGCTGAGATGGTAAAGAGTCTGCCGGCAATGTGGGAGACCCAACTTCAGTCCCTGGGCCGGAAAGATCTTCTGGAGAAGGAAATGGCAACCCACTCCAGTATTCCTGCCTGGAAAGTCCCATGGATGGAGGAGCCTGGTGGGCTACAGTCCATAGGGTCACAAAGAGTCTAACACGACTGAGTTACTTCACTCTCTGTCTCTCTGAACACCTCAGACTGTGCACCCCCATGCACCGCAAGGAAGATCTTGCATGCTGCAACTAAGATCCACGGCAGCCAAATAAATAAATTTTTAAAAAACTTTCTTTAAAAAAAAAAAAAAGGAACCCTATGCTCTGAAAAGATCATTTTTAATAGCCAGGTGCCAATGCAAATTGATCTTTTTTAGTATTATCATCCTCTTCCATCATCATTCAAAACTCTCAAAGCATACATGATGCGTTTTAGAACCAATGTCCCCAGGACGTCCCTGTGAGGACTCTGTGCTTCCACTGTAGGGGGCCTGTGTTCACTCCCTGGCGGGGGAGCTAAGGTCCAACAGGCCACACAGCATGGACGAAAGACAAAATAGAAGCAATGCCCTCATACCTAATCAGAGTTCTGCTTACACGAGGCCTGAAAGTCCACCGTTTTATATGATTCTTCATAGTTCTCAGGTTAAACAGTGCACTGATGGTACTGCTGTGACTGTAAATGCTTTGCTTTCTGAGTCAACTCTCCTGTTAGACTTTACTGAATGCTGATGAGTCCGCTCTGTTAACACCTGATGACCTTTATACCTCTTACTTTGTCTTTCAGAAAGTCTGTCTTTTGGGACTCCCCTGGCAGTCCACTGGCTAAGACTCTGTCTCTCAATGCTGGGGCCCTGGGTTTGATCCCTGGTTGGGGAACTAGATCCCACGCCTAAGACCCTGTGCAGCCAAATAAATAAATAAAAATAAAAATAAAAAAAAAAGAAAGTCTGTGTTTTCTTTATTATCTTCATGTAAAATTTTCAGTGCATTTGAAAATATTTCACTTTCAAAAGAAGTTTTTGATTTGCTGTCGAAAGAAAATGAATACATGTATTAAAATCAAATTAACAAATTAAATATTAAAAATAATACTTTGAAAATGTTCCCATTGTTAGGTAACTTAGTTGCCAAAAACTATGCGTGCAACTATAAAACTCATAAATAGAAACCTGTAAACACCTGTAAATAATTCCAATGAGGGTTTTCAGTGGGTTTTGAATCCACTAGTTAAAATAAATAAATAAATGGAGCACCTTGGTTTGCAAAAACAGCTGATGGACAACAAAGAAGATGAAAATATCCTAGCTATAATTGGGGGATGGGACTCTCATAACTAGATAAATACTACAAATGATGAGTTTCTTGTACCTGGATCATTTTGGGCAATAACTTTTTCAAATACAGTCATTAAATCAAGATTTGAGAGACTTATTAACAGAAGCAAACCTTCAGCCTTATACAATCACTAAGAGTAATATCACCAAGATCATGAATCATCACATTTAAGTAAGGTTTTTAAAAATCAAACATTCACTAAGAATCAAAAGGCTTTAAAGAAGCCACATTTTTAAGTGTATATCTCATCTTTCTTATCATTCCATAATCCCTATTTTTGTTTTGAATTCTATTAATTATACTGACAGGATTTACATATTCAGGTACATGATACTTCATAACAACATAATCAAATTCTTTAATGATAGATCAGTTTAATGATAAAAAGTTTGCTGGACAAGAAAGCACATACATATATACATACACACACACAGATTATTCCCTCAAACTTTAAAGAATTGAGACACACGTCTAAAAAATCTTAGGGATATTAAGCAAATCCAACAGCACCATCTCCACAACCTGTCTCCATCACAAGACCTCATGAGAATAAGACTCAATGAAGAAATAGTATCAATGAAAAGACACAATCAAAAAATGGGAGGAAGAAAAAGAGAAAGTCTTAAAAAATGTTTGAGACAAAAAAAAAAAAAAATGGGTAGAAAACCTAAACAGATGTCTCTCCAAAGATACAGAAACAGCCAACAGGCACGTGAAAAGATGTTCAACATTGCTAATTATCAGAGAAATGTATATCAAAATGGCCATCATAAAAAAGTCTGCAAATAACAAGCGCTGGGGAGGGCATGGGGAAAGGGGAACCCTCCTACACTATCGGTGGGTACTTAAAAAAATTTTTTTTAAATAGTATCAGGCAGAAGACCTAAGCAAATGCTATAGGCATGGTGAGCTGGAGCTAGGTGACCAGACAGCGTGCATCAGGAACACACTTCAAAGACTTTCCGACAGGAAATAAAGGAGGCAACAGCAAGCAGCATGCCCTGCTGTCTGGGCTTCGTTCTAATAGGCACGTGTCAGACGCACTAGCGCAATGAACAAGAGGGGAATTTCAGTCAGAGCAAACAGCAAATGTGAAGAGCCCCGGGTGTCGGGGGCAGGGGGCCTGATGGACCAAGACAGGAGCGTGGCCAGAATCAAGAGCAAAGAGCAGAGCGGCAGGAGAGCAGCAGGGCCAGATCACGCCAGGCCTGTCCCGCAGCAGCTTGGGGCAGTACAAAGCAGACAATGTCAGCTCTGTTTCTCACAGCAGGACTTCAGTCCCATGGTTCTGGAAGCACCTGATGGAGGGACGGTATGGACTAAGTGATCTGGTTGGATGGGGATGGCTGCTGAGGTTCCAAAAACCCAGGTCCAGGGAGCATTCCAGGGTGCTGCAAAAGCAGATGCTGACTCATGGTCAAGCCCAGCTGACAGCTCCCACCTCTGAAGGGACTGTGATGTCCTCTCTTGGGCTGTATTATTCATACACTGTCCAACTGACCTGCCTTAAAATAAACACCTCTGAGGGCTAGTCTCTGCTGGCAAAGAAAGTCCAAAACAGGAGTAGGTTTAGTAAAGGAAAAACCTGGATTCCTATCCAGCTTCTGTCACTGACTACATGACCTCTCCCACTGTTACTCATCAATGGGGAAGATACCTGCCCCACTTCAAAGGGAAGAGACAATCAAATGCTTTAATGCTAAACTGGCTGGCTGGTAAAAGCTGTTTAAGCAGTTTTACACTATACTGACAGAGACGTTCTCTCATGTTTTCTTATTTCCTGAGTTCCTCTCAAGTCCAAGCGCTTGATACAGTATTCTGCACAGTGACATTCAGCAAATATCCATTTAGCACACATTAAATAAATACTAGACTCTGAACAAGCAATACCAATGAGTTAGGGTTCAGGTGGGCTTTTGATTGTCTATCATTGCCACACAAATAGGACAATTAAATATGGTTTCAACTGTGGCTTCAAAAGCCTATTTCAAATAGTCATGAATGAAAAGAATAAAAGGGTAATTATAAACTATGGTTTGCCTAACTCAGTCCAACAAATGCTGAATGACAGTGCTGTATAAAACACTGCAATGGGCATTAAAGCAAAAATAAATGAGTTGCTCTTACAGAACTTTTATTACAGTGAGGGAAGCAGTCAACAAATAACCCCAGCAATTGAGGGCTTCCCTGGTGGCTCAATGGTAAAGAATCTGCCTGCTAATGCAGGAGATATGGGTTAGATCCCTGGCTTTGGAAGATCTTATGGAGAAAGAAATGGCAACCCACTCCAGTATTCTTGGGGTTCCCAACTGGTGCTAGTGGTAAAGAAGCCGCCTGCCAATGCAGTAGGCATAAAAGACAAGACTTCGATCCCTGGGTCAGGAAGATCCCTTGGAAAAGGGAATGGCAACCCACTCCAGTATTCTTGCCTGGAGAATTTCAGGGACAGAGGAGCCTACAGTTCACAGGGTCTCAGAGAGTCATGCACAACTTAGCAACTAAACAGCAATGGCAAAATGTGGTGAAACTACAGAGCATTAGAGAGAAAAAAAATAATTCTGATTAAGGATATGGATAACAAGGTTCCCTGGAGGAAGTATTAACCTAACTGAAGCCTTAAAAGGATTATAGGCCATTCCAGAGAAAAGACCAGGAGCAAAAGTAGAACTGAAAGCAAGGGAGGTTCAAAAGGGTGAGGATATATGCATACCTATGGCTGATTCATGTTGAGCTTTGACAAAAAACAGCAAAGTTCTGTAAAGCAATTATCCTCCAATAAATAAATAATGAATTTTTTTTTTTAAAGTATAACTGAAAGCAGCTCCACAGATGTGTGGTGTATATTTGGGTGTGGAGAAGCAGGACAAGAGTAGAAAAATAAACAGTCTGGGGGCCACATCTTGGGGGCAGGGAACTGTGCAATGTGCTGAAATACCTGACTTGTAGTCTGGGTGATGGAGACGCATTCAAGGTTTCCCAAAAGAAGAGTGACCCAGTCAGAGCTAAGCTAAAGAAGACCTCTCTGAGGAAGTGCAGAAAAAGAAACTATTTTAACCGGCTAAAGAAGAAGCCACAGGGCATTAAACAGCTAAAGTGAAGAGAACAGGGAATGGCAGCTAAAGTCAAGGGTATATATGCAAGTAAAGAAATTTAAACTGTCATTTTCCCCACCAACCATGGTTACTTGTTGCTCTCTAGACCTGTCCTTTAAGAGGAAATATGAGAATCTGGTCTTCAACAAACATCCAGATTACTTTCTCAACCCACCACAATTTTAGATGAGTTTTTAGCAGTGATTTGTCATATCGGCCCAGTAAAGCTTACTCTAGAGTTCTAATTCATCTTCATTTGTAAAACAAACTTTTAAAATGTGATATATGGAGCAGCAATCACTATTTTTGCCTTCCACAACCAAAATAATTTAGGCTAAGATAAAATACTTGCAACTCAGGGCAGCCACAACACTTAGACAAATTAGAGCTCTCCAGAGAAGCTAAACAGGGAGTTGTTTTCTCTTATAAAGCAGGGGAGAGAGCAGTGAAGATCTATACTATGCGGCCAAGGTGCATTTCCATTTCCTTTTGGGTCAAGTACCTCTGAAACCATTCTGCAGCCATTTCCAAGTAGCCCCTTTCCAGGTTGAAGGTGTAAACTTGTGTTCTCCAGGCATGCCTTAGTCAAGTCTTCTTAAACAAGAACAATGACTAGGACATAGCAGTACCTATCTAGTTCTGGCTCCACCACTAAATATATGATCTGAATTCATTATTTTCCTCATCCATCAGTGATGAGATGAAGTGCTGGACTCCAGGACCTCTGAGGTTTCTTCTAGCTCTAAAAGATGCCCTTGGACCCTTTCAGTTCAGTTCAGTTCAGTCGCTCAGTCATGTCCGACCCCATGAATCACAGCACACCAGGCCTCCTTGTCCATCACCATCTCTCGGAGTTCACTCAAACTCACATCCATCGAGTTGGTGATGCCATCCAGCCATCTCATCCTCTATCGTCCCCTTCTCCTCCTGCCCCCAATCCCTCCCAGCATCAGAGTCTTTTCCAATGAGTCAACTCTTCACATGAGGTGGCCAAAGTACTAGAGTTTCAGCTTTAGCATCATTCCTTCCAAAGAACACCCAGGGCTGATCTCCTTCAGAATGGACTGGTTGGATCTCCTTGCAGTCCAAGGGACTCTCAAGAGTCTTCTCCAACACCACAGTTCAAAAGCATCAATTCTTCGGCGCTCAGCCTTCTTCACAGTCCAACTCTCACATCCATACATGACCACTGGAAAAACCATAGCCTTGACTAGATAGACCTTTGTTGGCAAAGTAACGTCTCTGCTTTTCAATATGCTATCCAGGTTGGACCCTTTGCCTTCTCCCAAATTCCTTTAACAAGCCCAGAGCAAACACCCAGGAAGTAGAGTATCAACCTGGCTTCCAGAGCCTCCTGTACTAAAATGTTCAGGCTTGAGACTCCCAAACGAGGTCCAATCTGTTGATAGGGACCATCCTTTAAACAAAAACAAACCCCCCACCCCCGGCAAAAACAAAAATTCAAACTCCTTGGAAGAAAGATGCTAAAGACTGGATTATAGAATCACGACATAACTGCCGCAAACTGACTACAACACAAAATTTTCAAAGTCCAGTGCTCCTTGGGACTTTTTTAGTAACAAAAAAATTATAAAATAACTCTAAGCAATGACAAACTACTTGTGATTGCCCAAAAGGTACAACATGCTTTAAAAACTGCATGAGGGACTTTCCTGGCAGTCCGATGGTTAAGATTCCACATGCTGCCAATGCAGGGAGTGCATGCTTGATCTCTACTGAGGGAACTAAAAGCCCACATGCCACTTGACACAGCCAAAGATTTAAAACTGTGTGAAAACAGACCCTTTTTGGGGAGTATCTTCTTCCTTGATTAGAAACAGGGACAAAAGAGAGCTCACTTAAGAGCTCTATTACTAGCTCCTACCTGACACCTTACCAAAACAGCACTTACATGTATACTGATATCAACTGAGAACAGGTGATCATTCAGGAACACAAAAATAAGAAGGGAGTTATTTCATCTTTCAGGATCTCAATTTCTACCTCTGTAGTAACTATTTAGTTGATTACCAAGGTCATTTTGTTTCTAAATGCTACACTCATATGTCAGTTTGTCTCCCTACCCCTAGGAGGGCTGGATCTCAGGTCAATATTGGAGTCCAACTATACCCCACGTCGGCTTCCCTGATGGCTCAGACGGTAAAGAATCTGCCTTCAATGCAGGAGACCCAGGTTCGATCCCTGGGTTGGAAAAATCCCTGGAGAAGGGAATGCCAACCCACTCCAGTATTCTTGCCTGGAGAGTTCCATGGACAGAGGAGCCTGGCGGCCTCCAATCCACGGAGTCGCAAAGAGTCGGACACTACTGAGCGACTAACACACGCACACGCGCGCGCACACACACACACACGCCTGGTATTGTGGTAGGAGCGCTACAGTCCATGGAGTCACAACACGACTGAGCGACACGCACACACACGCCAGGTATTGTGCTAGGAGCGCTGGGAATACAGCCATCAACAACAAAAAAGGGGCCGCGCGACACGAATACGCTCGGGGGGTGGGGGGTGGGGTGCTGGTTCTAATGTAACAGTTAAACTTCCTAAAAGAACTGGCATCCTGGTTTGGCTTTGGCTTAACATGGAAAAAATTTCAAAATTAAAAAAGGCATTCAACCAGGGGCAAATTCAACATAAACTTCTGGGCCCTAAAGCAGGCAGATTTCCTAACCCTGGGAGCCACGGACGAGATTAACTAATCAATAAAGAAGTTCCACAGCGCCAGCTGCCGCTTCTGGGCCCCACGCGCCGAACTAGTCCAGACCTGGAGGGAAACGTGTAAAACCAAAATGGAGGAGGGGCTCCGGCAGAGTCAGATCCGGAGCGAAAACCTCGTGGCTCTCCTCTCATGGCGCCAACCAGCCTTCCTGCTCCGCTCTCCCCAACCCTAGGAGGCATCATCTCGCCTCGCCAGACGCAGCGCTCAGCACCCATGTCTCGCAGGCTCCCCTTGAGCCCGTGCGCAGAATCAACTTGGAGATTGTTAAAACAGTAGGGGAAACAAGTAGCCACCTTAAAGGAAGGGGAGCAAAGAAAGAAACATCTGTGAGGACTCCGCCCTTCCCCACCTGCAGAAAAAGCCGGGGCTAAAGCTAGGAAAGCATATCCCTAGCTTTGCTGATCAAACAATAAAGCAGGCTGCTAAAGGGGTCAGACACCTAGAGGATGACCACTTTCCGCGGATCCAAGACGCCTACGGCCCCAGACATCTAAGAGCCCGGGGCCAGTACAACTTTCTCATTGAAGCTGACCGCGTTTCCTCTTAAAACCAGAGAGGGAGAGAGAGAAAAGCCCTGGGTATGATCATTACATTGATGTCACCTCGCTTATTTTGGCTCTTATTTGGATTTTCCCCGGAAACCCCTGCAATCCCCGGCCCCAGCATCCAGTCCAAGCGGGGCTCCTCTTCTTCCTCTGGACGCTGCCTCGTGCTTTCTCGCAGCCGTCCGGGTAGGGCTGCGCGGCTCGCTCCGCCCTTGGCACCGGGGCTGCGCCGCTGGGCGAGCGCATCAACGCCAGGACAGGGGAAGACGGGTGTACCGCGGGGGTCGTAGAGGACCCTGCTTAAAGCCCTCTCCCCCACGTCGGACTTGCAAAACAATAAGCATCCGTTTTCCCTGCCCCTCCCCCACAGGACCCCGGCCACGAGTCACTGCCGCCCGGGGAGCGTGCCAGCCCTGCGATCGGTAGCCGGGGTACCTCTGGAACCTTGGTGGCCCGGCTCCCCGCCCGCCCGTCCCCCGCAGCGGCGCCCGTGGTCCGCGCAGGGAGGACTCGGCACTGGAGCGCTGCCAGGAGCGGAGGCGCGCGGGCCACGCGGTGGCTGCAGCAACTGACACGGCCCGCGGCCGCCGGCCACATGCGCCGCCGCGGGGCCGGGACCCGGGAGGGGAACAGTAGGGAGGGGGAGAGAGCGCGGCCCCGGGGCCCCGCTGTACCTTGCCGCTGGCCGTGCCCCCGCTGACGCCGATCAGGAAGGGCTCGCCGCCGTTGGGCTGCTGGTGGTTCTGCAGGGTCTGTTCGCTATCCCCGGCCATGGCTCGCGCGGCCCCTCCTCCCGCTGCCTGTGCGAACCGACGCACGCTCCCCGCCCGCGCCCGCGCCGGGCTCCCTCTGCTTCCCGCAGCCGCCACTGGGCGCTGCCCAGGCCGAGGCTGCCGCCGCTCCCAGCTCGGAGCCCGGTGCTGCCTTTCCCTAAGGAGCGCAGAGCCTTCCTCTGCCCGCTGCGGCCGTCCCGGTTTACATCCCAGGCAGAGGTCAGCGTGATGCTGCTGCTCCAATCCGGGCGGGCAGCGCACTGCTATTCGCCGAGGCGGCGGCGAGGCGTCTGGCCCCCGCCTCCGCCCCTCCCGGGCCCGGCCGCCACCGCCCGAGGTCTCTGGGAAAGGTGTGAGCCCGACCCTCCTCCCTACCCACCCGGTTAACCCTATCAACGACGACGGCCTGCCGAGGACCAAGGGAGAAGAATGGAGCCTTCTGCGTGTTTTAATTGGGTATGCCCCCACCTATTTCAAAAGGGATAAAAAGCTAAAAGGGCAGATCAAATAATAGAGGGGACGGATGCCTCAGGTTTGAGAAGCAAAGTCAGAACAAGCTTGGAAGAGTAAGATGAAACAAAGAGTTAATGTCATTTCTCCATTATCCAGACTAAAAACTTGTGTTCTGAAAATGAATTTTTTTTCCCCCTCCCGTTTGCCAAAATAATATTTCAGTCTCTGGCTTTAAATATTTCCTGTCTTGGAAATCTCCAAACACCATCCTCTAACTTAACAGGCGACTTTCCGTAGCCCTTCTTCCGAAAGAAAGGTAATTTGAGGGGGCTCTGAGGAACGCCCTCCCTCCCGACATCAACGCCCCTTCTAACCATAGTTTGAAATCCCAAACACGGAGGTTCCTGAGGAGTTAAGGCTGTGGAAACGTTAAAACTATGCATGTCGATTTGTTAATACCTTTAAGTGAAGTGGTTTAGGTGGACAGTTAGGCACTTGGTTACAAAAGACAGTAGCTGCTGGTGACCAAGAGTGGGGCCACCTCTGGAACCAGATTTCTGTATTCGCTGCAGTTCCCTGAGCAAGTCACTCAACCTCCCTTGCTCAATGTTCTCATCTGTAAAATGGGAATAATGGCAATTACAGGCTAGGATTATTGTATTAAAATGAACTTTCATATTTACAGCATTTAACAGAGGGCGTGACACAGGTTCAAGCCTTTCTATAAAGGCGCTGTGAGAAAAGGCCCCGAAAGGGCTGAAACTGGAGAAGCAGCCTTGCTGAAGCACAGGAAAGAGAGGGAGGACCAGACTAGCCACTTCCAACCTCTGCTCCCGTGAGCGCGGGGCTGCCAGCCCTGAGCTCCGGCCCTGCCCTCTAAAGGAGAACTCAAGACTGTTGCATTCGCTTTCAAAACGTAGGAAACTGTCTTAAATTCAGAATCACTTTGAAAAAATTACTGAAGAAAACGAAGAGTATTCGGAAAAAACAGATATTCTTTTCATTTTTTAAATATTTAAGGTTACCATCCCCAACCAAACTCCACAGAAGCTCAGACAAGAAACTAAGCTGGGGAGAGGCGCTTCTTGGAATCCAGAGGCAGGCATTTGGGAGAGGTTAGCAAGAAGGCTGATCAGATTGCTGAGGGGTGTGTAGTTAAGTGCTGCTTCTCCTACAAGTTCTTCCCTCAGTGAAAAGATAACGATCTTTTAGGATTATGGCAGAGCTTGTCAGAGCCGAGAAAGGCCAACTGGAATTTGGAACTTGATGGACTCATAGCTAAGGGGATATTAGGTAATTGAGAGGAAGAAGAATAATAAAACAATGCCACATTTTCCATGAACTTTTCCCAAATTCCCATCTTCTTTATCATTCCAATAACTTTTTTCTACAACATTGTAATCATAAAAATTTTCAAACTTAAAGTGGAAAGATTTTACAGTAAAGACTGATATAGCCACCACCTAGATTCTCCTGTTAACATTGTATTATACTTGCTTTATCACATCTATACATTGTACCTTTTGTTTCCCTTTCTTAAAGTGACTTACTGCAAACTGGTTTACCCATTTCTTGCTTTGTGTTTGTTTTCTATCCCTAGCACCTAAAACAGTTTCTGACACACAGCCTTAGGGAGTAAAGAGACACCATATCTCGTCTCTACATTCTTAAGGCCCACAGAACAGAATAACTGAGGGTAGGAGGCACTCACACAATACATGTTTGTTGAATATTGGATGAATGAATGAACAAATATGAAAGAGGTAAGAAAATGTGCTGTGCTGTGCTTAGTCGCTCGGTTGTGTCCGACTCTCTGTGACCCCATGGACTGCGGCCCGCCAGGCTCCTCTGTCCATGGGGATTCTCCAGGCAAGAACGCTGGAGTGGATTGCCATGCCCTCCTCCAGGGGATCTTCCCAACCCAGGGATCGAACCCAGGTCTCCCACATTGCAGGCAGATTCTTTACCAGCTGAGCTACCAGGGAAGCTCAAATACCAACAAGTAAATATCACTTCCACCATTTTGGAAGAAAATGTAGTTTTCCCTAGATTGCATTTATGTGGTTACTATTATTTCTCAGTGTTTTGTTTTCCTGTCATTCCAAGTAACTGTCTGCCTCTAATCCTAGTATGTGCATCTGTTAACTAGTGGAACTAACTCCTTAACTGAGCTAACTCATTACACTTATCTGCACCCTGTTTAATAATAATAATATTTGACATGAGTTAATATACATAAAAGTGCTCTGAAAAAAAAAAGCTATCTATAAAGCCCTAATCCAGCTGTTCTCTGCACTCCCTGTTTTCACTTTGCTATTTTCTTTTTTTCTGTTTGTCCCTAGGGCAGGCTTACCTACACAGAAGGAAGTTCCCCTGTCCATTTAAATTATTAAGAATATTCTCAGCACTGGTGACCTCAACAAGGACTGCTGCATCTCTGCTTTCTATAAAGCACGGTAGGCTGTCTGTGCTGTCCCCTGTGCTGTGTCATCCTCTCTTGGGAGCCTGGTCACCAAATCCCACAGCTTAGGATGTTCAAATCACGTTTGAGCCTCCTGCAGCAATTACACTGCAGATTCTGGATTAAGTGATTTCCAGATGCCCTCCTTCCCCTCCCACTAAGAAGAAAAAAAAAAAAATCAAATGTTTTCAGTAAAATCCAGAGCTAGAACAGATGCACAGGAATACATTTTCTTGGTATCTGTGAGAATCTTCTTATATGTACAGAGATTCAGTCTGATCAAGTTCTGGCCTAGTTAACATTTGGGAGTGAAATCAGCATGAATGTGCAACTACAGCTGTAGCCAAAGAAGAAGGAAAGGACTTGCTGCTGACAGCCTCGGCCTCGCTTCTACCCTTAAAGTAGCGACAGCTCTGAGCTAGACGGCAGCCTTACATCTCGCCTCCAGTTGACAAATGCTACCCCCAGGTGCTTCACACACCATAGCTAATTCTCTAATTGCTTGTCACATTTCCCAACCAGAAAAAAACGTTCTCACACTTCAGTATGTCTTCTGCAGCATGTTAGTTCCCCGTTATGCCTTTCCATTTACCTCCTCTCTTTCATTAATCAACAGTTACTTTGACAGGTCATAAGTACTGATCTGGGAAGATGACCATCTGATATGAAAGCTCCCTCAACATCTGGCTCTGTAATCTTCAGTTCAGTTCAGTCGCTCAGTTGTGTCCAGTTCTTTGCGACCCCATGGACTCCAGCACGCTAGGCTTCCCTGTCCATCACCAAATCCCAGAGCTTGCTCAAACTCATGGCCACCGAGTCAGTGATGCCGCCCAACCATCGTATTGTCTGTGATCTTAATCAGTCACATTCTCAGATAGATTCTGTTAGGCAGCAGGACAGAGCAGTCTTAGGGCAGCATCAGCAGCCTCTGAAGGCAGATCCATGGTCCCTACCCCAGAAGCAGTAAACCTGAAACTTCACGGGCCAGGCAATTTGTCTTTCATGAACGGTACACGATTCAAGTGCTTGCCAAAGTTTGAGCACTCCTGATTTAGTGGAAAGAAGACAGTGTGAGCTCTGGTTAGAAAAGCACGGTTTACATCCTTGCTTGTTACTTACTCATTTTATAACCTTCAGCAAGTTACTTTCTATACACCTCAGTTTCTTTACCTGTTAAATGGTACCTGGCTCATAGGATGGTTGTAAAAAATAATAAAAACATTATCAGTATACATATAACGGTTGTTAAGTCAGTATCATTTCTCTTTCCCTCCTGTTTCTGTCACAAGTCTAACTATTGCAAGAGTCACACCATTAGAAATTAGGAGTTCCAAAGGTAAGGACTTCTAATCCCTGTGGACACTTTAAACTAAAATGAAAAAGATAACGTCCAAAATAGGGAACCCCACATGTAGTGCTTGCCTGCAGTTGGAGAAGTTGCGGATAAAGGGAGACTGGCGGCTAGTGGGTCTGGGATCTCTTTTCAGAGTAAAGGGAATGCTCTGAAATTGTCTGGTGGTTGTGCAACTTTTGCTTAAGAACCTTTTAATCATATAAGTTAGTGAATTATATGGTATGTAAGTTGTATCTCAGTAGAGAGCAGTTTCAAAAAATAGGTCTCAACCTGCAGGGGAAAGAGGTTTTTCAGAATTGGTAACAGAAATGACATAGGCACAGGGGAAAAAAAAGACAATGATAGGGGATTTTGTAACCTATAAAACAGTGCCCAAATGCAAATCATTAATTTTTTTATATTCAGTATACTGATTTTTCCACATATGCCCTTCCCCTTCCTCAGAAAGATGATAGTCATACAAGGGCCCTTAAACTTTAGTTGGCCCAACTTCAGAAATCCCACATGCCCCCAGAATTCTTCCCAGACTTTGAGAAAGTTAACATACAGATTTTAGTCCTATAGCGATTTATTTTCTCTCCCTACCTCATAACATGATTTGTTAGTGTGATTCTATGAAAATGAAGTTAGGAGTTCAGTTGTCTTGCCCAGCAAGCTTCCAGCATCCTTGTTTTGTTCACACTCTGTGTTCTAAGCCATTTACCTTTATTCTGTTCCCAGTTCTTATCCCAGACCTGTATCTGACCCTGTGCTTCTTTTCCTATCACCAGACTACCACCTTGTCCATCTCACTTTTCTGCAGTGACTTCCTTCACCTTCCTCAGTTAGCTCCAAGGTCACTTTCTCTGTAAATAATCTACTTCTACCCCTCCCCCTTCACCCTAGGGCTGATGCTTTGTTCATTACACCATAATGGACATTATGGCTGGTGATGTACAGTGCTGGGACTAGGGTGACACAAGGGTGTCAAAACGTAAGGAGGCTCTGACTCTCCGATGGAGCAAGTGCTTAGAGTAGCTGTGCTGTGCTTAGTTGGTCAGTCGTGTCCAACTCTTTGCAGCCCCATGGACTGCAGCCCACCAGGCTCCTCTGTCCATGGGGATTCTCCAGGCAAGAATACTGGAGTGGGTTGCCATGCCTTCCTCCAGGAGACCTTCCCGACCCAAGGATCAAACCCAGGTCTCCTGCATTGCGGGCAGATTCTTTCCTGTCTTGAGCCACCAGGGAAGCTAGTGTAGGGTGGGCCTTAAAAAGGAGTCTTCCATATGTGTTTGTTCTAAATGTTTTCTTTGTCTCTCTCCAGTCCCAGCCCTAATAATTGTCAACAGGAGAAGCAGAAGATGGTACAGCTGATGGCATCAACCTCAGAGGAATAGCTACATTTAGTTTGGTGGCTTGTCTTTTATTTAGACTGATGGCCAAGGATGGCAGGTCTGACTGTCCTGGAGGTGATGCTGAGGTGCCAATTTGTGTTGGAGGCTAAATGAGATTGCAGATTTAGCAGATTACTTTTTGCTTGGGGTTCAAATGGTATGTTGCTGAAAAGTTACTTCGGTATCTCAAAGCAAACTCTCCTCAGATCATTAGGAGAGAAAATTAATTCAACTCTGCTTCATAATGAAATTACAGCTGTTCCTTGTGGCAGAGAGGCCTAAAGGTTTGAGTGGTAGAACCTAGTGTTTCAGAAATATTTTCAGTCAGAGACTGAGAAAACTAAAAAAAGCAACAGATTCCCCAGGAACACACACACACACAAGTAGAATTTTGGGTGTGTAATTTACTTAGGTCTGACACAGCCTGCTGGCCAGGGGAGGTGGTGGGGGTGAGGGCAGCTTCAGAGAAGAGCACCCACTGCCAGCACAGTGGAAGTGTTAGCTCTCTTTAAGGAATATGGGTCACCTCTGCCAGCACAGAGGCCCCAGGGGCATGGTGGTTTGCAAAGACAGTATCCTCAAAGGCACCCATCCAGATGTCCCCACCCATATCTTAGGATCTTAGGTTTTTACCACCAAGACCCTGACATCTTGCTACCAGTCCTGCCTTGGCTGACCAATACAAGCTCAGTTTTGAGCGCTAAGCCTATAACAATTAGGTATTGAGCCGGCTGAAATGACACGCACTATCCCAACTCGCTGGCGGTAGGGACATTAGCTGGGGCTCTCGGTCAGTTATGTTGCTTGCAGGCTGAGTTCTTTGAGGTGCCTCTCGTGGTCACCATATATGGAGAGCAAAGTCTTAAAATCTCTGATTAAAATTGTTGAATTATCAATTTTCCCTTTCAGTTATGTCACTTTTTGCTGCATGTATTCTAGGACTCCCTTGTTAACTATGTGTACATTTATGAGGGGTCATATCCATTATGAAATGTCCCTGCTTATCTCTCAGAATATTCTATGTCCTAAGGCCAATTCTGTCTGACATTAATAAGCCACTCCACCTCTCTTATGATTACTGATTGCATGGTATATCGGTTTCCATCTTTTAACTTATTTCTATCTGTGAAGCTAACGTGTATGTCTTAGGAACTGTATATACTTGGATCTTGCTTTTTTATGTAGCCAGACAGTCTGTAGTAGATCTAACAGTATAGTATAATAAGTCTGCTAGTCTCCTCTCAGTTTTTGCTTATCTGATAATATCTTTATTTCAATTTCCTTTTCAAAGAATGGTTTTATTGGATATAGAATTCTTGGTTAAGAGCATGGTACTTTTTCCCCAGCCCTTTTAATATGTCATTCTGTTGTCTTTCTGGACTTCATTATTTCTAGTGAGAAGTTAGCTATTGTTGTCCCCCTATAATGATGAGTCATTTTCTCTTGCTGCTTTCAAGATTTTTCTCTTTGCCTTTGGTTTTCAGAAAATGTCGAGGTGTGGTTCTCTTTTATCCTGTTGAAATTTCATTGAGTTTTAGGATTTGTAAGTTAAGGTTTTTCATTAAATTTTGGATGTTTTTTGGCCAGTTTCTTGAAATATGTTTTCTACTCCTTTCTCCCTCCCCATTTTGGGACTCCCATTAAAGTTGGAACACTTGACTCCAAGGTTTCTAAGACTCTTTAATTTTCTTCAATCCTTTTTTCTCTGTCCTTAGGTGTGGACAATTTCTATTAGTCTGTCTTCAATTCACCGATTATTTCTCCTGTCATCTCCCATCTGCTGTTGAAACCATGTAATCAATTTTTCATTTGAGTTACTATACTTTTCAAATCTAGGATTTCCATTTGGTTCTTTGTAATACTATTTTCCTATTGAGATTTGCTTTGTGTTGATTCATTGTTAGCATTTCTAAAGTTCAGTTCAGTTCAGTTCAGTTCAGTCGCTCAGTCGTGTCCAACTCTTTGCGACCCCATGAATCGCAGCACGCCAGGCCTCCCTGTCCATCACCAACTCCCGGAGTTCACTCAGATTCACGTCCATCGAGTCAGCCATGCCATCCAGCCATCTCATCCTCTGTTGTCCCCGTCTCCTCCTGCCTCCAATCCCTCCCAGCATCAGAGTCTTTTCCAATGAGTCAACTCTTCACATGAGGTGGCCAGAGTACTGGAGTTTCAGCTTTAGCATCATTCCCTCCAAAGAAATCCCAGGGCTGATCTCCTTCAGAATGGACTGGTTGGATCTCCTTGCAGTCCAAGGGACTCTCAAGAGTCTTCTCCAACACCACAGTTCAAAAGCATCAATTCTTCGGCGCTCAGCCTTCTTCATAGTCCAACTCTCACATCCATACGTGACCACAGGAAAAACCATAGCCTTGACTAGACGGAACTTAGTCGGCAAAGTAATGTCTCTGCTTTTGAATATACTATCTAAGTTGGTCATAACTTTTCTCCCAAGGAGTAAGCGTCTTTTAATTTCATGGCTGCAGTCACCATCTGCAGTGATTTTGGAGCCCCAAAAAATAAAGTCTGACACTGTTTCCACTGTTTCCCTGTCTATTTCCCATGAAGTGATGGGACCGGATGCCATGATCTTCATTTTCTGAATGTAGAGCTTTAAGCCAACTTTTTCACTCTCCTCTTTCACTTTCATCAAGAGGCTTTTTAGCTCCTCTTCACTTTCTGCCATAAGGGTGGTGTCATCTGCATATCTGAGGTCATTGATATTTCTCCCAGCAATCTTGATTCCAGCTTGTGTTTCTTCCAGTCCAGCATTTCTCATGATGTAATCTGCAGAGAAGTTAAATAAGCAGGGTGACAATATATAGCCTTGACGTACTCCTTTTCCTATTTGGAACCAGTCTGGTGTTCCATGTCCAGTTCTAACTGTTGCTTCCTGACCTGCATACAGATTTCTCAAGAGGCAGGTCAGGTGGTGTGGTATTCCCATCTCTTTCAGAATTTTCCACAGTTTATTGTGATCCACACAGTCAAAGGCTTTGGCAGTTATTTGAACATATTTATAGTGGCTGCCTTGGAGTGTTTCCCTGCTAAAAGTAAAAGCTGGGTCTGTTCCTAGTTTCTTCTCCTTTTTGTTTTTTTGTTTGTTTTTCTTGTATATGGGTATAACTTTCCTAGGTTTTTTTGCATGTCTAGTAATTTTTGATTTAAAAAAACTGGAAATTTTAGATAATATTTTAGCTACTCTGAGTTCCATTTTATATTTTTGATGGTTATTGGGTTTTTCATATTTTGTTTAATAAGATGCTTAAAGTGCAGACTCTGTTTTCCTGATGTACAGCCTCCAGTCTCTGCTGTCATATTGATTTTTAATTAATTGGTTTTTTTACTTTTGGCCTAACTCCGTGGCATGTGAGATCTTAGTTCCCCGACCAGGGACCGAACCCACACTTCATGCACTGGAAGACATAGTCTTAACCACTGTGCTGCTGGGAAAGTCCCTCTGCTGTTTTATTTTTGTTTGTTAGTTTGCTGTGTTTGCTTAGCCTGGCTCCCTAGTGATTTCCTCTGTGACTAATTGCTTAGTGGTCAGTCAATGCTTTGGGCAGAGGTTGTACTCAAATACCTTGAGCCAGTTAGGCTTTCACCCTCTGCTGATTGATATGTGTGGATTAGGGAATGCATTCAAAGCTTCAGCCTGTACTCAAGTCTCCCTCATCTTTTAGTTTTTGCTGGATCCTCCAAGGTCTGTTGGATCTCCTTTATACATGTGTAGTGTCCCAGTCAGCCAAGGAGGTGAGCAACTTATCTCAGCTCTTCTATGCCTGCTTCAATTCCAGGATCACCCTGTTAAATTTCTGGCTGCTTCACCACTTGCTCTGAACCTGAACCTTATCTTCCAGCTGGCAGGGATGCTTGAAGCATTTTCCCTTGTGTCCAACTAAAGTGAAAGTGAAGTCGCTCAGTCACGTCCGACTCTTTGCGACCCCATGGACTGTAGCCTACCAGGCTCCTCTGTCCGTGGGATTTTCCAGGCAAGAGTACTGGAGAGGGTTGCCATTTCCTTCTCCAGGGGATCTTCCCGACCCAAGGGTCAAACCCAGGTATCCCGCATAGCAGGCAGATGTTTTACTTTCTGAGCCACCAGGGAAGCCCTGACTAAGTCCAGCTAAGTCCACTACTTGTTACTGGAGAGATTGTAGGACTATGGTCCCTACACTGAATAGGGTCTGACTCCTCTTGCTGATATGAGATTCTCTTGCAAAACTGAAAACTGTCCAGTGAAATAAAACATAGCAAGATAAAATTCCAGGCTCTGAAACTTTATTCAGGGAATTCTACCAAACATTCAAAGCAGAGTTAATACCAAGATTTCACAAACTACCAGAGAGGAAAAAAAAAAGATGGAACATTTAACAACTCATTTTATGAGACCAGCAAGAAATTTAACACCAAAACCTGACAACACAGGACAAGAATGGAAAATTAAAGGGTTTTCGTATAAGCATATTCTCTCCTATAAGTGTAGTAAGTAAAAATCCTACATATAAATCACAGTTTTAAACATGCATGTTCCTAAGTTGCTTCAGTTGTGTCTGACTCTGTGAGACCCTGTGGACTGTAGCCCTCCAGGCTCCTCCGTCCATGAGATTCTGCAGGCAAGAATACTGGAGTGGGTCACCAGGCCCTCCTCCAGGGGATCTTCCTGACCCAGGGATCGAACCTTGTGTCTCTTAATGTCTCCTGCATTGGCAGCCACTAACGCTACCTGGGAAGCCCAATTTTAAATATATCAACACATAGTCTATCACAAACAAGTTTATTTTTTAAATGTAAGGCTAGTTTAATATTGGAAAGATCTATACCTTCAATGTTCTAGATTTGGCTCAAAAACGATGTGCAGAGAGCAGTGTATATTTAGATATGGATAAATCCTGCAATAAGAAGAGGTAGTGTCCTTCGTTACCTATCTCTATGAAATGAACTCTTCCTTTAATATCCTGCAGCAGTATTTCCCCAAATATTTGCCTTGGAACAGTGGTTTTGGGAGGAAAAGAGTTATTGGAAACCAGTAAGTTTGGAAAACCCTGTGTGCTATCCTCTGTTCCCACTTAAACGAGGCGGGAGTGACGGCATATTAGCATATTAAACACCCTGAGAAATACTGCAATAAACAAACTTACTTATGTTTGTTGAAGCCAGTGCTTTACCAAAGTGCAGAATCCTTTTCTTGGTATGCCTATTACTAAAAGGCAGAGCCAATATTTTGTGGAGCTCAAAGTGCTAGTAACCAAGAGTCCATACAGCAAATTATCTCTTATAAAGAACAGTATTTTGCTAGCTTGAAAGAGGCCCTAAGAGACCTATTTACACTGAGAAAGATATTTACTTCAGCTATTAGATATCACATATTTAATGTTGTTATTAGTATTCATTATAATTGTTTTCTAGCTTAGGTTATAGGTATTTAGTGTATAAAAATCAAACAATGAAGAAAATTTTTATATAGAATATTAAAGTTCTCTAATTCCCTCCCTTAGAGATAATTGTTATTATCAGTTTAATGTTATTAGTTTTTAATATTCACATTTTTTGCAAAGCTTTTTTTAGAATAATTGCTCACTAGCAGAAGAGTTCATCAGTTTCTGCTAATGAAAAATAGACATATCAATACCTCTACAAATAAATATGAAAATATCAGTTTTAAAAATATGTACAAAGGAGTTCTCTGGTGGTCCAGTGGTTAAGACTCTGCCTTGAGATGTGGGGAACGCAGGTTTGATCCCTGATCTAAGAACTAAAATCCCACATGTTGCAGAGCAACTAAGCCTGGACACCACAACTGTGGGAGCCCACGCTCCACAAGGAAAGATCCCGCATGATGCAGCCAAGATCCCACATGCCACAGCTGAGACCTGATGCAGCCAAATGCATATATATACACAAAATATGCACAAAAGAGGAACACTAAAAGTACAGGGACTTTCCTTGTGATCCAGCAGCTAAGACTCCACACTCCCAATGCATGGGGCCCAGGTTCTATTCCTGGTTGGGGAACGAGATCCCACATGCCAAAATGAAAATTGAAGATCCTGCATGCCACAACTAAGACCCAGTACAGCCAAATAAATAAAAATAAATATTTTAAAATGTTAAAGGTAAAAGGAAAGATAAAAGAAGGAAAAAACCCTCAGGAAAGGAAAGCTGAACACTATGACATCGGATTAACTTTAAGGAAGAAATGGAACACACCAAAGATGGGAAACAAACTGGGATAATTTATTTATTTTTGGATACACAAAACACTTTTTTGAATGTTTCGACAGTTTCATAACAAACAGTTTTCACTATGGCTATTATAAATCAAGGCATACTTACACAGGAAAGTATTCACAGGCATAAAATTAGTTTATGCAGGCAAGAGAAAATGGATAAAAGACATCAGTAGTTGACAGTTATGACTGATGGAGAGAAGGTGTCGCTCATTCACAATAATCCAGGATTTGGAATGAAATGAAGGTCAACAGAGGAAGAACTCCAAGTCAGTGTCGGCCTGTTGGCAGCTGGAGCATCACTGTTGCCAAGGGAGACAACTAGGCACTCACTGTCCCTTCTCCACTGGTGACGTTTCCAGGGATCAGGCGGGAGTCGAAATGACAAGAGAAAGGGCTTTGTAAATAAGGCCACAGAAATTATCATACTGCTCAGTCTTTTGGATCATCCAATTCATCGCCATATCTGACAGTGGCATCCAGGCCTGTTTTGTGGAAGGGTCTCATTTTCTTCTGTGCTGCAACTTCAGAAGTTTCAGGTCCAGTCCCCACATTTATTTTCCTTTGACATCTCAGGTTGAAATGTCAGAACGTTTATTTCCTATTCCTCCAGCTGTCAGATTAGTTTCATGTTCCCCTGCGGTTCTCCTCTAGCTTTCGCGTACCTTTCCTCCGGTGTGGCCACAGAACTATGTACAGTATTCTGGAGGTGACCTCTTCTGTTTCTTTTACGAGGCCCTTCCTAATGGCCTCACATTGGTGTTGCTCTCTGTGGCCAAAGAACCATGCTACTCTGGACTAGCATGTTCAAAGAACAAAAGCATTGCCTCTGACACCCCGCTAGCTTGCTTGCCTTGCTTTAGGTGGAAAAGAGATCTAGGCAAACAAATCAGGGGACCTGGCACATAGACTGGTATTATCAGTAATGAGCTATGTCACCTTGTAAGTTATTTAAATTTTATTGGTTATCATTTATTCACATATTAAATGAAAGGATTGGCTTTTAGATGCTCTTTAGTTCCCTCCCAGCACTGAATTTATATAATTATGATATGTAGCTTGAGCTTCCCTGGTGGCTCAGACGGTAAAGCGTCTGCCTGCAGTGCGGGAGACCCAGGTTTGATCCCTGGGTTGGGAAGATCCCCTGGAGAAGGAAATGGCAACCCGCTCCAGTACTCTTGCCTGGAAAATTCCATGGACTGAGGAGCCTGGTGGGCTACAGTTCATGGGCTCGCAAAGAGTCAGACACAGTTGAGCAAGCTTATCATTATTCTCTACATTGTTATACTTCATAGGAATTTTTAGTAGTATATTTGTATTTTGGCATTTCATTTACTGCAGTTGGCTAGTGTCAACTACAAATGTAAATATATCACCTTAAAACCTCAAATCTTAATGTAACATATAATTCTGCATCAGTGTGTAAGGAACCATATCCAGAGTGCATTTCAAAACCCCCACCCTTTATTTTCTTGTTCTAAATCACAATTCTAACGGCCATCATCAAAAAAATCTACAAACAATAAATTCTGGAGAGTGTGTGGAAAAGACTTACACTGTTTGTGGGAATGTAAATTGGTTCAGCCACTACGGAGAACAGTATGGTGGTTCCTTAAAAAAACGAAAATAAGCTGTCATATAATGCACTCCTAGGCATATATCTGGAGAAAACCATAATTCAAAAAGATATATGCACCCCAGTATTCACTGCAGCACTATTTCCAATAGCCAGGACACGGAAGCAACCTAAATGTCCATCAATAGTGGAATGGATACAAAAGATGTAATACACATATACAATGGAATATTACTCAGTCATAAAAAGGGGAATGAAATTGGGTCATTTGCAGAGGTGGCAGATGGATCCAGAGAGTGTCATACAGAGTGAAGTAAGCCAGATAAAGACAACTATCATCTGATACTGCTTATCTGTGGAATCTAAAAAAATTGATGGTTATGGTGGGGAGGAGGGAAGCAAAGAGATAAACTGAGAGATCAGGACTGACATATACACTTTCAGTTCAGTCACTCAGTCGTGTCCAACTCTGCAACCCCATAGACTGCGGCACGCCAGGCTTCCCCGTCCATCACGATCTCCCAGAGCTTGCTCAAACTCATGTCCATCGAGTTGGTGATGCCATCCAACCATCTCATCCTCTGTTGTCCCCTTCTCCTCCTGCCTTCAATCTTTCCCAGTATCAGGGTCTTTTCCAACGAGTCAGTTCTGTGCCAAAGTATTGGAGCTTCGGCTTCAGCATCAGAACTAAAGAGCCTCTTTATGAAAGTGAAAGAGGAGAGTGAAAAAGTTAGCTTAAAATTCAATATTCAAAAAACTAAGATCACGGCATCCAGTCCCATCACTCCATAGCAAATAAATGGAGAAACAATGAAAACAGTAAGAGTCTTTATTTGGGGGGCCTCCAAAATCACTGCAGATGGTGATTGCAGCCATGAAATTAAAAGACACTCACTCCTTAGAAGAAAAGGTATGACCAACCTAGACAGCATATTAAAAAGAGAGATATTACTTTGCCAGCAAAGGTCTGTCTAGTCAAAGCTATGGGTTTTCCAGTAGTCATATATAGATGTGAGAGTTGGACTATAAAGAAAGCTGAGTGCCAAAGAATTGATGCCTTTGAACTGTGGTGTTGGAGAAGACTCTTGAAAGTCCCTTGGACTGCAAGGAGATCAAACCAGTCAGTCCTAAAGGAAATCAGTCCTGAATATTCACTGGAAGGACTGATGCTGAAGCTGAAGCTCCAATACTTTGGCCACCTGATGTGAAGAATGACTCATTGGAAAGGACTCTGATGCTGGGAAAGATTGAAGGTGGGAGGAGAAGGGGACAACAGAGGATGAGATGCTTGGATGGCCTCACCGACTCGATGTACATGAGTTTGAGCAAGCTCTGGGAGATCGTGATGGATAGGGAAGCCTGGCGTGCTGCAGTCCATGCAGTTGCAAAGAGTTGGACATGACTGAGCGACTGAACTGAATAACTGATTCAATCTGCTGTACACCTGAAACTAACCGCCCAATGTTGTAAATCAACTATACTCTAATAAAATGTTTTTTAAAAATCACAACTCCATTCATTTATACATTCTTTTTTTTTTAATGTTAAGTTCCTATAATTTGCCAGTAAGACAGATATTATTTCTGTTCTTATTGAGCTTATAATCTAAAGACTGGTACAGGTATTTGAATAAGCCATGACAAGAAAATGTGATCCTATGGAAAACACTAGGGAATATTTAGCAGAGACATCTAACCACGTCCCAAAGCAACCTCAGTTTTTTAAAATAACCTTTGACTTCACTATTTGAAACTTTGAACATTTAAACAAATTACATCTGCAGCTCTCATTTTTTTTTTTTTTAATTACAGACTTAGTTGCTCTGTGGCATGTGGGATCTTCCTGGATCAGGGATCAAACCCATGTCTCCTGCATTGGCAGGCAGGTTCTTAACCACTGAGCTACAAGGGAAGGCCCCAGTTCTCCTTTATTTAAGATAAGATAATTTAAGTAATAACATTAGAAATTCTCCTTTCCCTAAAAAAAAAAGTACATTCAGACACCTCCGTATCAATAACACCTGACAACCCAGGAGAATATTTTCCAAATGGCTTTAATAGTAGCTTATTTATTAGTTGATAAACAACCCTGCAATTTTTCTAAGTTTTTAAGTACTGTGCAAAAGTGGCCCGCCATAGGTGAAAAAAATCCAATATAATTTATCCATTGTGTACAGAAGTGTTTCAGCTGTATTCTACATGGGATGCCCCACAAATCAGTGTAATACATTTGTTACAAAGGAACATAATTGGCCAACACAGACAAGTCTTTTGTGTATTAAGACTGTAGAGCTTCACTGTTGTTATTGCTGAGTATTTTTAACATTAAGTGTAATAGTTTTGACTTTTATTATCTCTCCATTATAAAAGTAATATAGAATTATAGTCAAATTAGAAACTCTTCAGTGAGTATAAAGAAAGCAATCGCCCTTAAGGTCCCAGTCAGATATAACTCACGTTAACAGTTTAGTGTTTAACCTGCTAGCTGGCTTTCCCCTTTCTTGTCTTTACTTTCTAAAATGGACTTCAACTGTACAAATTTGAAATAGTCAAAACCCTTACTTTGTAACACATTCTCATCATTGACTCTCTTTATTATTTATCTAATAAGCTAGTAAATATTTGCCACTATATGCAAGACCTACAGTGAGCTGTGCTATGCTCAGTCGTGTCTGACTCTCTGCAATGTCATGGACGGTAGCCCGCCAGGCTCCTCTGCTCATGGGATTTCCCAGGTAAGAATACTGGAATGGGTTGCCATTTCCTTCTCCAGGGGATCTTCCTGACCCAGGGACTGAATCCGTGTCTCTGATGTCTCCTGCCCTGGCAGGCGGATTCTTTACCACTGCACCACCAGGGAAGCTCAAGATCTAGAACAGAGACAACCAATGACAAGTTATTGTCAATATTCTAGATGTTTTTCTATGCATTATATGTATGTAGAACTTTTTTTAAAGTGTTCCTTTCTAGCCAAGATCTCATCAGTCTAGTATCCACAATTAAGAGATTGAAGTGAGAAGCAAAGATTGTCTTAACACATATTTACCAATGAACTACTAGCATACCAATGAACAGATTATAAACTCTCAATGTAACCAATAAACATTTGTATCATTTGAAGTAATGAACAGTATTCCACTGCACAAATTTGTTACAATTTATTTAACAGTCTTTTTTTCACATTTAGATACTCTGTTTTTTAAATTAGGTAAGAATGTGAAAACATCCTTAAATATGCTTCTTGACTCATATCTTGGCCCATATCTTGACCCATCTATCTGATTATTTCCACTTGTTGGATCAAAGGGTATGCACATTTTCAGGGCCTTTGATACAACCTGCTAAATTGCTTTTAAAGTTTAAACTAATTTAGCTTCCAGTGATCTCACTAGGAAAGTAAGGCTCCAGATGCCAGAAAACCTCAGGCAGCTGGAAGTTGGTGGTATAAATACAATGATCAGACCTGAGGATGGGTAGGGCACTGACAAAGTATACTATGCTTTAGGAAGAAATCATATATGCAACATTTAATTAGAATATTCTAGCATATTTTTAGGTTATATATGCAAGAATACTGTAAAATCCATGATGGAAAAAAAGCAACATAAACAAAACTTTGTGTGGCCAGAGGTCTAGTTCAGTTCAGTCACTCACTTGTGTCCGACTCTCTGCGACCCCACCAATCACAGCACGCCAGGCCTCCCAGTCCATCACCAACTGCTGGAGTTCACTCAAACTCATGTCCATCAATTCAGTGATGCCATCCAGCCATCTCATCCTCTGTCGTCCCCTTCTCCTCCTGCCCCCAATCCCTCCCAGCATCAGGGTCTTTTCCAATGAGTCAACTCTTCACATGAGGTGGCCAAAGTACTGGAGTTTCAGCTTCAGCATCATTCTCTCCAATGAAATCCCAGGGCTGATCTCCTTCAGAATGGACTGGCTGGATCTCCTTGCAGTCCAAGGGACCCTCAAGAGTCTTCTCCAACACCACAGTTCAAACGCATCAATTCTTCGGCGCTCAGCTTTCTTCACAGTCCAACTCTCACATCCATACATGATCACTGAAAAAACCATAGCCTTGACTAGACAGACCTTTGTTGGCAAAGTAATGTCTCTGGTTTTTAACATGCTGCCTAGGCTGGTCATAACTTTTCTTCCAAGGAGTAAGCATCTTTTAATTTCATGGCTGCAGTCACCATCTGCAGTGATTTTGGAGCCCAAGAAAATAAAGTCTGACACTGTTTCTGCTGTTTCCCCATCTATCTGCCATGAAGTGATGGGACCAGATGCCATGATCTTAGTTTTCTGAATGTTGAGCTTTAAACCAACTTTTTCACTCTCAGTCAACACCAAAATCAGATTGATTATATTCTTTGCAGCCAAAGATGGAGAAGCTCTATACAGTCAGCAAAAACAATACCAGGAGCTGACTGTGGCTCAGATCATGAACTCCTTATTGCCAAATTCAGACTTAAATTGAAGAAAGTAGGGAAAACCACTAGACCATTCAGGTATGATCTAAATCAAATTCCTTATGATTATACAGTGGAAGTGAGAAATAGATTTAAGGGACTAGATCTGATAGAGTGCCTGATGAACTATGGACAGAGGTTCGTGACATTGTACAGGAGACAGGGATCAAGACCATCCCCATGGAAAAGAAATGCAAAAAGGCAAAAGGGCTGTCTGAGGAGGCCTTACAAATAGCTGTGAAAAGAAGAGAAGCGAAAAGCAGAGGACAAAAGGAAAGATATAAGCATCTGAAAGCAGAGTTCCAAAGAATAGCAAGGAGAGATAAGAAAACCTTCCTCAGAGATCAATGCAAAGAAATAGAGGAAAATAACAGAATGGGAAAGACTAGAGATCTCTTCAAGAAAATTAGAGATACCAAGGAAACATGTCATGCAAAGATGGGCTTGATAAAGGACAGAAATGATATGGACCTAACAGAAGGATATTAAGAAGAGGTGGCAAGAATACACAGAATAACTGTACCGAAAAGATCTTCACGACCCAGATAATCATGATGGTGTGATCACTCACCTAGAGCCAGATGTCCTGGAATGTGAAGTCAAGTGGGCCTTAGGAAGCATCACTACAAACAAAGCTAGTGGAGGTGATGGAATTCCAGTTGAACTATTTCAAATCCTGAAAGATGATGCTGTGAAAGTGCTGCACTCAATATGCCAGCAAATTGGGAAAACTCAGCAGTGGCCACAGGACTGGAAAAGGTCAGTTTTCATTCCAATCCCAAAGAGAGGCCAGAGGTCTAAGTTTCTTTCAAAAACCAAATTATATGATGAATAAGTAGAAATATTTTTTTAAAATAAAAAATATAACTATTAAATCCTATCCAATTTTTATATGTCTGTAAGCAGTCCTGGGTGTTCATTGGAAGGACTGATTCTGAGGCTGAAACTCCAGTACTTTGGCCACCTCATGTGAAGAGTTGACTCATTGGAAAAGACCCTGATACTGGGAGGGGTTGGGGGCAGGAAGAGAAGAGGACGACAGAGGATGAGATGGCTGGACAGCATCACCGACTTGATGGACATGAGTTTGGGTGAACTCCGGGAGTTGGTGATGGACAGGGAGGCCTGGTGTGCTGCGGTTCATGGGTCGCAAAGAGTCGGACCGACGTCTGAGCGACTGAACTGAACTGAACCCTTAGGCCAACTTGAAATGTTCAATAGGCAAAGCTTCAGGCAGATGAAGACCTAGAAAAAATATTTTTTAAACCCTTACATGCTTCTATATATACATGTAACAAACTCATATTAAATATTTTTCTAACATGAATTTAGTAATTTAGTAATAATCCCACATCATTCCAGTCCTCCTGCTTACCATTTATTTTGGTTTTAGAAATGGTAAAAAATTCATCAAGTTATATATATATATATATATATAAACAACATGCACATATGTTTATATATTCACAAAGTAAAAAAATAAGCAATAAAAAGTATACAATGAAAAATAAATCTTATGTGTATTCCTAATGTTACTATCCAAACACAGTCACTCTGAATGGTTTCTTACATATCCTTAAGAATGTCTAAGCAGATATCAAACACACAGACAAAAAATATGTGTGTGTATTCTCTCTCCAATTAAAAAAAAAACATATGCTACAAACTACTGTATCTTAGAGACTATTCCATATTACTACAGAGTTATCTGCCTCATAAAAAAATTTATTTTTATTGAAAGCACAGAATAAAACATTTTCAGGGCTTAGGGGAAATTACTTTTGAGGAAGGCTCAGTAGATACCCTGAGATTACTGTAATAAGAAAAAGTTGAAGGAGACATTCATTTATTCATTCCTTCACTTACTCATTCACCATGATTTGAATATTTAACAGCTATGGGGAACTTACTGGGTATTAGGAGTATAAAAATGAATTAGAAATCATTTCTACCTTCTAGGAGTCCTAGGCTATTAGGAAATATACCCATATAAACAATTCAGCAATCGTAATACCATATGATGTGATGTTATGCTATACACTGGCAACACAAAGAAGTAATTAACTCTATTTGTACCAGGAACAAATGTTAAGCATTCATGGGTATTATCTCATATAAAACTTACCACAACCCTATTACATGCCTGCAGGGGTTCTTTATTAGTCAAGGCTTTATTAAAAGTCCCCACAGTTGAGAGATTGAGCAAAAGTTGCCTTGCTATATATTTACCAGTAAATCAATCACTTATAAAATTAGTCATTAGATATCCTTCCTTACATAACATCTTTCTGTTCCTATTAGCCTGTTTGAAAATTCACTCCAAACTGTTTGCAAAGTGAAATTGCGAATTTCTTGCAAAAGATGTAGGACTTTCATGAAGTCTTCAAAAGTAATAGCGGAGAATTGCTCAGATTACAAGCAAAACCACAGATGAAAATAAGAATGTTGTGGAAGTATACTAGTTAATAATTGAAGAAGAGAAATTCCAAAAGGGTAGTGGCATTTCACAAGAAAATGATTTGAATGGAAAAGAAAAGTAAAATATCTGTTTTATGTATCATGGTGGTGGTGGTGGTGGTTTAGTCACTAAGTCTTGTCCGACTCTTGTGACCCCATGGACTGTAGCCCACCAGGCTCCTCTGTCCATGGGATTTTTCAGGTAACCTAAGGCAAACCCTATAGCAGGTATACAAAAGATAACAGTGGTACCAATAAGCACAGGACTATGGAAAATCACCAAATCAAAAGGAAGAGAGCAAGAAAAGAAGAAGAAAGGAACAAAGAAATTACAAACAGCCAGAAAACAATTAACAAAATGCCAACAGTAAGTCCATACCTAAACCAATAATTACTTTAAATATAAAAGAATAATTATCTAATGAAAAGACATAGAATGTCTTGGGACTCCCCTGGCAGTCCAGTGGTTAAGACTCCATGCTTCCACTGCAGGGGCCACAGGTTTCATTGCTGGTTGGGGAACTAAGATCCCGCATGCTACCCCCTAAAGACACAGAGTGCCTGAATGGATTAAAAAAACAAGACCCAACTATATGCTGCCTATAAGAGACTCACTGAAGCTCTAAGGAAACAGACTAAAAGTGAAGAGATGGGAAAATGTATTATTTGTAAATGGAAACCAAAAGAGAGCAGGAGTAAGCTATACTTCCCCTGGAGGAGGAAATGGCAAGCCATTCCAGTATTCTTGCCTGAAAAATCCTCATGGACAGAGGAGCCCGGCAGGCTACAATCCATGAGGTCACAGAGTCAGGCACGACTGAGCAACTGAGCGCAAGCACAAAGCTCTATTTCAATCAGATAAAACAGGCTTTAAGGCAAAGACGTGTAAGAAGAAAAAAGGAAGGTGATTATATAGTGATAAAGGGGTTAATCAAAAACAGGATGTAATATTTGTAAATATTTATGCATCCAAAATAGGAGGAGCACCTAAATATATAAAGCAAATACTATCAGACCTGAAAGAAATAACAACATAATAATAGCAAAATAATCCTTTTCAACAACGGATAGGTAATCCAGACAGAAAGTCAATAAGGCAACACTGCATTTCCTACATTAGACCAGATGACTTTACTGATGAATTCTACCAAACATTTAAAGAAGAATTAATACCAATCCTTCTCAAACCTTTCCAAAAAATAGAAAAAGAGGGAACACTTCCAAATTCATTTAATGAGGCTAACATTACCCTGATACCAAAATCAGACAAAGATGCTACAAGAAAAGAAAATTACAAATCAATATCCCTGATAAACATACATGCAAAAATCCTCAACAAAATACTGGCAAATCAAATTTAACAATATACTAACAGGACCATATACAATAATGAAATGAGATTTATTCTAGGGATGTAAGGATGACTCATAATCTGCAAATCAATCAATTTGATATATCTCATTAACAAAATGAAGGATAAACATTATATGATGATGTAGAAAAAGCATTTACAAAATTCAACATCTATTCATGATAAAAAACTTCAAACAAAGTCAGTATGGAAGGAATGTACTTCAACAAAGTAAAGGTCATTAAGATAAACTTCCAGCTAACATCATACTTGATGGCAAAAAGCTGAAAAGTTTTGCTTTAAGATCAGAAACAAGCAAAGGATGCCTACTCTTGTTACTTTAACTCAACATAGTACTGGAAGTCCCAGCCAGAGCAATTAGGCAAGAAAAAGAAAGAAAAAGCATTCAAATTGGAAAGGAATATGTAAAATTGTCTTTACTTGCAGATGACATAATATTATATATAGAAACCCTCAAGGACTCTAACAAAAACTGATAGAATTAATAAATGAATTCACCAAAGTTGCAGGATACAAACTCATATGTAAGCATTAATTGTATTAAAAACACTGACAATGAGCTACACAAAATGGAAAATAACAAAACAACATGACTTAGTTTCATCAAAAGAAATAAAATATCCAGGAATAAATTTAACCAAAGGAAAAAAAGTCTGTATACTAAAAACTATAAAATATTGATGAAAGAAATAAATGGAAAGTTATTCTGTGCTTACAGATTGGGACAATTAATATTTTTAAAATGTTCTTTATACTACCTAAAGAAATCTCAAATTCAGTGCAATCCCTACAGAATTCCAATGACATTTTTTTTGTAGAAATAGAATGAATAATTCTAAAATTCATATGTAATCACAAAAGACCCTAAACAGCCAATGCAAACTTGAGAAAGAACAAAGCTGTAAGTATTACATATTCTGATTTTAAACTATATTACAAAAGTATAGTAATCTAAACAGTATGGTTTTGTTATAAAAATAGACACATAGCTCAAAGGGACAGAATAGAGCCCAGAAATAAATTCATGCATATTTGGTTAATTAACTTATAACAAAGGAGCCAAGAATATACAATGGGGAAAAATAGTCTCTTCAATAAATGGTGTTGGGAAAGCTGGACAAGAATGAAATGAATGAATGAAATTGGATAAGAATGGAACTGGACCCCTATCTAACATTATACACCAAAATGAATTCAGAATGGATTAAAGACTAGAGTGTAAGACCAGAAATCATAAAGTTCCTAGCAAAAAGCATAGGGAGTAAACACTTTGACATCAGTCTTGGTGATGATTTTTTGGATTTGTCACCAAAAGCAGAAGTAACAAAAGCAAAAATAAACAAGTGAGACTACATCTAACCAAAAAACTTCTGTACTGCAAAGGAAACAAGCAGTATAAGCAGTATAAGCCCACTTATAGACTGTGAGAAAATATTTGCAAATCATACATTTGATAAGGAATTAATATCCAAAATATATAAAGAACACACAATTCAACAAAAAACTATCAAACAATCCAATTAAAAAGTATATAGAAGAACTGAATAGATAATTTTCTAAAGACACAAAAAAGGCAAGTATATAAAAAGGTGTTCAGTATCAGTAATCATCAGGGAAATGCAAATAGAAACCACAATGAAATATCACCTTACACTTGGTAAAATGGTTATCAAACCAACAAGTGGTGGTGAGGATGCAGAGAAATGAGAACATTTGTGCACTGTGGGTGGGACTGCAAATTTGTGCAGCCAGTCATATGGAGGTTGCTCAAACAATGAAACTACAACTACCATATGACCTACCCAATCTACCTCTGGATATATATCCAAATGAAATCAAAATAGGATATCAAAGATACGCCTGTTGACTTATACGTAATTCCAGCATTATTCACAAGTCAAAATATGGAAACAGCCCGTGTCCATAAATAGATGAAACAATAAAGAATGGATAAAGAATATGTAGCATGGGCTTTACTGGTAGCCCAGTGCCTGCTGATGCAGGGGACATGGGTTCGATCCTTGGTATGGGAAGATTCCAGACACAGCAACTAAGTCTGCGGGCCACAACTATTGAGCCCAAGCTCTAGAGCCTGCGGACGGTAACTACAGAAGCCTGTGCACCTAAAGCCCATGCTCCACAGTGAGAAGCCACTGCAGGGAGAAGCCCATGCACAGCAACTTACAGAGTAGCACCAACTCGCCCCAACTAGAGCAAGCCCTCAGGCAGCAAGGAAGACCCAGCACAGCCTAAATAAGTAAGTTTTTAAATGGTGTGGCATACACACACACACACACAGAGTTCAGTTCCGTCACTCAGTCCTGTCCAAATCTACGCACTGCCGCACATCAAGCTTCCCTGTCCATCACCAACTCCCAGAGCTTGCACAAACTCACGCACATCAAGTCAGTGATGCCACCCAACCATCTCATCTTCTGTCGTCACCTTCTCCTCCTGCCCTCAATCTTTCCCAGCATCAGGGTCTTTTCCAATGAGTCAGTTCTTCGCATCAGGTGGCCAAAATATTGAAGCTTCACCATCAGTCCTTCCAATGAAGATTCAGGACTGATTTCCTTTAGGACTGACTGGTTTGATCTCCTTGCAGTCCAAGGGACTCTCAAGAGTCTTCTCCAACATCACAGTTCAAAAGCATCAATTCTTTGGCGCTCAGCTTTCTATTTGGTCTATCTCTCACATCCATACATGACTACACAGTGAACTATTACTCAGTTGTGAGAAAGAAGGAAACCATTTTATTCGTGACAATATGGGTCGACTGTGAGGACATTGTGCTAAGTGAAATCTATCAGACAGAAAAAGACAAATAATGTATTGTTATCACTTATCTCTGGGTTGGGAAGATCCTCTGGAGAAGGAAATGGCTATCCACTGCAGTACTCTTGCCTGGGAAATGCCATGGACAGAGGAGCCTGGCGGGCTACAGTCCACATGGTCACAAAGAGTCAGACGTGACTGTTTTCCACAGCATCTGCTTCCTCTATGTCTCATGTATCACTTATATGTGGAATCTCTAAAAAAGAAAAGAAGACAAACACGGAGAAGCTGAGTAAAGAAAAGTTGTTGCCAGGGCCTGAGGGTGGAGAAAATAGAGAGAGGTTAGTAAAAGTATACCAACTTTTAGCTATAAGATTAATAAAGTCTGAGGATCAAACATAAAACATGGTGACTATAGCTGGTAACTGGTTTTAAAAAAAAAACCTCAAGTAAATTTTAAAATCTAATTGGTTTTATTTAATATAAGGCAATTCATGAATTGGATAGGACCCCATCTAGCAACTAATGGGCTTCCCAGGTGGTGCAGTGGTAAAGAATCTGCCTGCCAAGCAGGAGTTGCGAGAGATGCAGGCTTGATCCCTGGATTGGGAAGGTGCCCTGGAGAAGGAAATGGCAAGCCATTACAGTATTCTTGCCTGGAAAATTCCATGGACAGAGTCTGGCAGGCTACAGTCCACAGGGTCACAAAGCGTCAGATACGACTGAACACCAGCACAGACCTGGCTCTGACTGCCTCTTGAATATCATCTCTCCCCAGTGGGGCAGGGTTATTCTGAAGGATACAGTGCAAGAAAAGAAGAAGAAAAAGAAGCCATCTAGCAACTAAGAGTGCTTTGAGGAGTTGTATGAAATGGAGGGTTACAAGGCAGCAGGCAGCCTTGGAGGGTTATAGGCAGCAGGAGAGTGGGGCAAGAAGGTATTAGCAAAAGAACAGAAAAGATTGTCTCCATCCAGGCCACCTTTTTGGGTGGGTGGGAGAGGAAACAGCAGAAGTCTTTATCTTGTAATATCAGACCAATTGTTTTAAAGGTCACATTTCTGTGGAATGCTAAAATTGCAATTACAGACATACCTCAGAGATATTGTGTGCTCAGTTCCAGACCACCACAATAAAGCAAATATTGCAATGAAGTGACTCACATGAAACTTTTGTTTATCCAGTGTACATAAAAGTTAGGTTTACGCTATACCATAGGAAAAGGAGCGCATCAAGGCTGTATATTGTCACCCTGCTTATTTAACTTATATGCAGAGTACATCATGAGAAACGCTGGACTGGAAAGAAACACAAGCTGGAATCAAGACTGCCGGGAGAAATATCAATCACCTCAGATATGCAGATGACACCACCCTGATGGCAGAAAGTGAAGAGGAACTAAAAAGCCTCTTGATGAAAGTGAAAGAGGAGAGTGAAAAAGTTGGCTTAAAGCTCAACATTCAGAAAACGAAGATCATGGCATCAGGTCCCATCACTTCATGGGAAATAGATGGGGAAACAGGGGAAACAGTGTCAGACTTTACTTTTTTGGGCTCCAAAATCACTGCAGATGGTGACTGCAGCCATGAAATTAAAAGACGCTTACTCCTTGGAAGAAAAGTTACGACCAACCTAGACAGCATACTGAAAAGCAGAGACATTAGTTTGCTGACTAAGGTCCGTCTAGTCAAGGTTATGGTTTTTCCAGTGGTCATGTATGGATGTGAGAGTTGGACTGTGAAGAAGGCTGAGCGCTGAAGAATTGATGCTTTTGAACTGTGGTGTTGGAGAAGACTCTTGAGAGTCCCTTGGACTGCAAGGAGATTCAACCAGTCCATTCTGAAGGAGATAGCCCTGGGATTTCTTTGGAGGGAATGATGCTCAAGCTGAAACTCCAATACTTTGGCCACCTCATGCGAAGAGTTGACTCAATGGAAAAGACTCTGATGCTGGGAGGGATTGGGGGCAGGAGGAGAAGGGGACGACAGAGAATGAGATGGCTGGATGGCATCACTGACTCGATGGACATGAGTCTGAGTGAACTCCGGGAGTTGGTGATGGACAGGGAGTCCTGGCGTGCTGCGATTCATGGGGTCGCAAAGAGTCGGACATGACTGAGCAACTGAACTGAACTGAACTGATAGTCTATTAAGGGCTTCCCTAGTGGCTCAGATGGTAAAGAATCTGCCTGCAATGAGGGAGACCTGGGTTCGATCCGAGTTGGGAAGACCCCCTGGAGGAGGGCATGGCAGCCCACTCCAGTATTCTTACCTGGAGGATCGCTATGAACAGAGGAGCCTGGCGGCCACAGTCTATGGGGTCACAGAGTCAGGCACGACTGAGTGACTAAGCACATAGTCTGTTAGCCGTGCAGTAACATTATGTCTAAAAAAAACGTATCTGTGTTATTCATTCAATCATGTCCAACTCTTTGCAACCCCATGAACTATAGCCCACCAGGCTCCTCTGTCCACGGAATTCTTCAGGCAAGAATAATGGAGTGGGTAGCCATTCCCTTTTCCAGGGAATCTTCCTTACCCAGGGATCAAACCTGGGTCTTCTGTATGCAGGCAGATTCATCACCATCTGAGCCGCTGGGGACACAAGGTTTCCACAAACCAATTGTCAAAATCAAAGCACAATAACATAAAGTGCAACAAAATGAGGTAGGTATGCCTGTTTCAAATTAAAGAAAAACACTCAATGTAAAAATTGAGTTGACTTTTATTCGGGGACTTTACAGAGAACTATTGCCCAGGAGATAGCCTCTCAGTAATTCTGCGGGGACTACTCCAAAGACATAGGGGAGGAGCCATTATATATATGATTTGGGGGGTCTGGGAAATAAATACATGTTGACAAACATATTTCAGGTAAAAGATGACTGCTAATTACAAAGAACAGATATCTCAAGTTAATAATTTTGATGCTTTTCTGTGTATGGGAAGTTTCAAGAATTGAGGGTCATTAAAATTCTTCCTTAAATATGGATCTTATTATCTACAGGCCCAAAGCAGAAAATGTTTTATGCTGTTTCCCTCACCCCATTCCAAATCCCCTTCAAAGAGTGCACAGATGGCGGGCAATGTCGGTGAGCTGCAACTTAACCCTTTCATAAATGGGGTGATGAGCCACGATCTTTGTTCTCTTTGTTCATACTTAAAAGTCTTGGATTGCTGCCTTGGGGAAAAATGACTCCATTTTGGGCCTTTTTAACTTGATGCTGTATTGCATAAACAAAATTTGCTTTGAAAGTAGAATTTAAATGTTCTCAACACACACATGCACACAAAAAATATGTGAGGTGATGGATATGTTAACTATCTAGATGGAGGGAATCATTCAAAATGTGCATATATATAAAATCACTACAATGTATATTTTAAATATCTTATGATTTCATTTGTCAATGATACCTCAATGAAGGTGAAAGTCTTTTGAAAAGTAAAATATCCTTCAAAAATGACCCTCTGGGGACACAGCAGCAAACTTGGGCAGGTATTCCTTTTCCAGACTAGTTGTAAAAATGCCATAGTAGAAAGAAGGATGTTGACAGGTTCCAGAATTTTACATAATTGCTCTAAGAAAAGCCTAGGGGAGAAAAAATTGTATTATCAGTTCTTGAACAGGAAGAAATGACAATCTGAATATGTAAGAGGGCCAGTATCATGGAAGTAGATATTCTAGGTAAGAATTGTGATTTTTTTCTTTCCTTCTCACATTGTTTACTCAAAATGGTTCCCTAAAAGTTGATCTGAATAATTTTATCACATGCCAAATTCCTTTCAATGCTGTTGTACAATTTTGCATTGCCATCAGCAATATATGACAATTTGATAATTCACAGCCATGCTAATAGAATGTGTTGTCAAATTCTTAGATTTCTGATGGATGAGATTTGAGAAATGGTGTTCAATATTGTTTTACACTTTCTCATATTGGGAGTAAGCGTGATTATCCTTTCATTTGTTTAAAATATATTATCTTTTTTTATGAACTGTGTATTGTGATTTTTGTCCATTTTTCTGTCATGGTTTGGCTCTCGTTTTCTGTTTTTTATTTAAATCAACCCTTTGTCTGTGGTACAGTGGCAATTATTTTCTTTTAGTTTTCATTTGTCTTTTGCTATGTCTGTAGCACAGTTTTTTTTTTTTAATCCTTAAGTACTTAAATGTATCACTCTTTTAACTATCATTTCTTCTGATTTGGCTTAATAGTTAAGAACAGATTTCTCCTCTCTAGTTCAAAAGAAATTCATCTCGGTTTCTTCTGGGGTTTGTATGTTTTCATGTTTTTTCATTTTAGATCTCAAACCTATTTTGCTAATAATGCTTTCAAGTCTTTTATAGTCTTATTGATTTTCTATCTACTTGTAGCAAACTATAACTGTAGACTTATCTATTTTTCTTTTCTAGACCGTCAGCTTTTATTTCATGTATTTTGAAGCTCTGACAAGTGCATAAACATCAAAGACTGTTATGTCTTTATATTGAAATGATCTTTCTGTTATTATGAAATGTCTTCTTTACCCCTGGTAATATACTTGTCCTAAAGTTCACTTTGTCTCATATTAATACAGTTCACCCTTCTTAAGAGTAATGTTTGCATATTTTTTAACATGAATTTAAGAATATACTATTCTTCCATATATATATATTTGTGTTAATATATTTCATTGGTTCTTTTTTAAGCCAGTATGAAAATCTCTGCCTTTCCATTTTGATGTTTAGACCATTTATATTTAGTGTAATTTTCCATACGGTAAGGTTTAAATCTAACACTTTACTATTTTGTATTTTTCTGATGTGTTCATTGTCTCCTTTTTTTGTCTTTTCCTTTTTTAAGAATAATTTTAAAAATCTATTTAATTCCCATTCTGGCCTATTAGCTGTATTTTTGTATTAGTTTTTTAGTGGTTGATCTGGAGTTTACAACTGCGTCTTTAACTTATACTCTATCATCAAATACGATTATGGTGGTGGTGGTGGTTTAGTAGCTAAGTCGTGTCTGACTCTTGTGACCCCATCGACGGTAGCCCACCAGGCTCCTCTGTCCATGGGATTGTCCAGGCAAGAATACTGGAGTGGATTGCCATTTCCTTCTCCAGGGGATCTTTCCAACCCAGGAATCGAACCCGGGTCTCCTGCATTGCAGGCAGATTCTTTACCAACTGAACTATGAGGGAAGTCCCAATACTATTATACTATATGATAAAATGTTAAAATCATACATGAGAAAAGAAAAAAAAAACATCATACAAGAGTATACTTACATTTCTCCCATACATCCTTTGTTGCTGTTCTTGTCATACATTTCACTTTTATACAAGTTATTAACTTCAGGCTACTATTGTTTTTCAGTTGCTAAGTCATGTACCACTGTTTGTGACCCCATGGACTACAGCACACCAGGCCTTCCTATCCCACACTATCACCCAGAGTTTGCCCAAGTTCATGTCCAGTGAGTCAGTGATGCTATCCAACCATCTCATCCTCTGTCACTGTCTTCTTTTGCCTTCAGTCTTTCTCAGCACCAAGGTCTTTTCCAATGAGTTGGCTCTTTGCATAATGTGGCCAAAGTATTGGAGTTTCAGCATCAGTCCTTCCAATGAATATTCAGGGTTGATTTTCTTTAGGATTGAATGGTTTGCTCTCCTTAACTTCCAAGGGACTCTCAAGAGTCTTCTCTAGCACTACAGTTTGAAAGCATCAATTCTTTGGTGCTCAGCCCTCTTTATGGTCCAACTCTCATATTTATACATGACTACTGGAAAGACCATAGTTTTCACTATGCAGACCTCTGTCAGCAAAGTGATATCTCTGCTTTTTAATACACTGTCTAGGTGTGTTACACCTTTCCTTCCAAGAAGCAGTTCAGTTCAGTTGCTCATTTGTGTCCGACTCTTTATGACCCTATGGACTGCAGCATGCCAGGCTTCTCAGTCCATCATCAACTCCCAGAGTTTATTCAAACTCATGGCCACTGAGTAGGTGATGCCATCCAACCATCTCATGCTCTGTCGTCCCTTTCTCCTCCTGCCCTCAATCTTTCCCAGCATCAGGGTCTTTTCAAACGAGTCAGGTCTTCACATCAGGTGGCCAAAGTACTGCAGTTTCACCTTCAGTATCAGTCCTTTCATTGAATATTCAGAACTGATTTCCTTTAGGATGGAGGGTTGGATCTCCTTGCACTCCAAGAGACTCTCAAGAGTCTCCTCCAATACCACAGCTCAAAAGCATCAATTCTTCAGCACTCAGCTTGCCTTATAGTCCAATTCTCACATCCATATACTGGAAAAACCATAGCTTTGACTAGACAGACCTTTGTTGGCAAAGTAATGTCTCTGCCTTTTAATATTCTGTCTGGGCTGGTCATAACTTTTCTTCCAAGGAGCAAGTGTCTTTTAATTTCATGGCTGCAGTCACCATCTGCAGTGATTTTGGAGCCCCCAAAATGAAGTCTGTCCCTATTTCCATTGTTTCCCTCTCTATTTGCCATGAAGTGATGGGACCAGATGCCATGATCTTAGTTTTCTGAATGTTTAGCTTTAAGCCAACTTTTTCACTCTCTTTCACCTTCATCAAGAGGCTTTTTAGTTCCTCTTCACTTATGATGCCATAAGGGTGGTGTCATCTGCATACCTGAGGTTATTGATATTTCTCCCAGCAGTCTTGATTCCTGGCATTTCTCATGATGTACTCTGCATATAAGTTAAATAAGCAGGGCGACAATATACAGCCTTGACATAGTCCTTTTCCTATTTGGAACCAGTCTGTTGTTCCTTGTCCAGTTCTAACTGTTGCTTCCTGACCTGCATACAGATTTCTCGGGTGGCAGTTTAGGTGGTCTGGTATTCCCATCTCTTGAAGAATTTTCCAGTTTGTTGTGATCCACACAGTCAAAGGCTTCGGCATAGTCAATAAAGCAAAAGTAGATGTTTTTCTGGAACTCTCTTGCTTTTTTGATGATCCAGCAGATGTTGGCAATTTGATCCTCTGCCTCTTCTAAATCTACCTTGAACATCTGAAAGTTCACAGTTCACGTAGTGTTGAAGCCTGGCTTGGAGAATCTGGAGCATTACTTTGCTAGCATGTGAGATGAGTGCAATTGTGCTGTAGTTTGAGCATTCTTTGACATTGCTTTTCTTTGGAACTGGAATGAAAACTGACCTTTTCCAGTCCTGTGGCCACTGCTGAATTTTTCAAATTTGCTGGGCATATTCAGTGCAGCACTTTCACAGCACCATCTTTTAGGATTTTAAATAGTTCAACTGGAATTCCATCACATCCACTAGCCTTTTTGTAGTGGAGCAAGTACCTTCTAATTTCATGGCTGCAGTCACCATCTGCAGTGATTTTGGAGCCCAAGAAGAGAAAATCTGTCACTGCTTTATTTATGAAAATCAGTATATTTACTGGGTTTATTATTTCTGGCACCTTCATTCCTTTGTATAAATCCAGCTTTTAATCTTGTATCATTTTCCTTCCGCCTGGAGTAATACTTCTTTTACTGTAGTACAATATGTTAGTGCCCATTTATCTCAGATTTGTCTGAAAATATCTTTATCTTACCTTAATTTTGAAGAATATTTTTGTTACAGGAAGAATCAGTTATTTTCAGTATATTAAAACTATTCTATCATCTGACTTGCTTAGGTTCTAATGAGAAAGTTGCTGTCATTTTATTTTTGTTTCTTTGTGTATAATATGTGTATTTTTGTTCCTCTTAGTGCTTTTCAATTTTCTCTTTTATCAGTGCTTTTCAGCAATGCAACTGTAATGTGCCTTGATGTGCCTTTTTCTTTAACTTATCCTATTTGGCATTAGTTGAGACTCTTGGATCTAGGGAGGTAGTTTAAAATGTATAAAACAGTGTTATATCTGAATTGCAAGAAGCTAGGAAAGACTGAATATGCTAAACAGAGACATGGAAGATATAGGAAAAAAGATCACAAATCACACTCACAGAAATGAAACACAGTTTTAAAAGTGACAGTATATCAGGTATTACAGAAGACTGATTAGTGAATTTAATGCACTAGAAAACATCCCAAATGAAACACAGAGATGAAATCCACCACAAACTCCTTTAAGTTTCTGAGAATAGGTGAACTTATTGAATAAAAATGAGATGAGCTACAATGTGATGAAAGATGTGAGAAAGATTCTACAAAGGGAATGGAATAAGGGTGTAGCAAATGAGATTAAAAAGATTGCAAAGAGCATACAATACCAAGCTGAGTTTATATAACAAGATTTTTATGGATATATTTTCCCATCCACCACACTAGAAACACCAAAATAATTTTTGCCATTTCTCGTTTCTCTATTCCCTAAGCCATGCTAAGTTAGTCCCATGAATAACCTTCCTGGTTTCTAGTAGTCATCATTCTTTTCACTGACACCCTAATTCTGTCTCTTTTTTTGTCTGTCTAGATGTCAGTATGGTCCTCAAAGTAATCTGCCTTCCATTCTGAATTGTGTTGCCAAATTCTTTTTCCTAAGGCACCAGTTTGATCATATCCCTTGTTTTTTTTTTTTTTTTTTTTGCTCTAAAATCTTCAAAGGTTCTGCTGTCTTCTGAATAAAAATTTGGACTATGTTTCACCTGCAATTCAAAGTCCTACTTATTTCTCTAGCTTTTGTAAGTCTTATGGTATACCTGTACTAAATTATCTGGAAATAATTCTAACAAACTTTCATTTTATTGCCTCTTACTTTGTCATTAATGAAAAGTTACTGAGAACATTCGATGCAGTATTTTTGAAAAAATATATTTATTTATTTACTAATTGGGGGCAGGAGGAGAAGGGGACGACAGAGGATGAGGTGGCTGGACGGCATCACTGACTCGATGGACGTGAGTCTGAGTGAACTCCGGGAGTTGGTGATGGACAGGGAGTCCTGGCGTTCTGCGATTCATGGGGTTGCAAAGAGTCGGACATGACTGAGTGACTGAACTGAACTGAATGGCTATGACAGGTCTCAGCTGCAGCACACTGGATATTCGATATTGTTGCAGCATGCAGGATCTTTTAGTTGTAGCATTTGAACTCTTAGTTGCAACATGTGGGATATAGTTCCCCGACCAGGGATTGAATCTCGGCCCCCTGTGTTGGGAGCATGGAGTCTTCGCTACTGGACCACCAGGGAAGTCCCTACAATGTGACATTAATCTAAATGCCAGGGATAAAGTTACTTTCTTTCAACCCAGTTTCATGGAAATCTGATCAACTTCATACAAATCCATATAATGAAATTTCTGAACTTTCAAAGTTGAAGATCAGACCTAGATAAAAGTAAAATCACTATGGTACATTCATTTAGGAAGTTTTATGTGAAATAGCCAACTGGCCTCTATGTTGAAAACATTATGGAATGAATTATTTGCATGAGACTCAAGAGAGAACCCTGAGACAGAAAAATGTATGAGAATCATATTGAAATGAATGAAAAAGTTTTACTTTGTCCCATATAGAACAATTTCCCCCTGTCTGGAAAAGGATGAATGACCTATATCACAAGAATGGAAAGTTAAAATTTCCCTGTGCTTTGGTGGAATGCTTTTGTTTGTAGAATATGTATTTCATCTCTTTGACAAATATTTTTGTGTATCTAGTAATATGCCCTATACTAAATGCATAGGTCAGTGAGATCCTAAAAATGACCTGGACTCAGAGAAATGAACCTATGAACATTAATAGGATTGTTTATGGTATTTATGTTTCTCCATGAATAAAACCCATGACTTTTTGGCAGCAAAGTGAATTACTAAGGTGGGTATGAGTCTAAGTAGTGAGTGCGAGTGAATTATTGGCCAACAGTCTATTATAGGAATACTGAGTAAGTGTGACAATGTGTATTTGTAAAGAGAAAAGTCACCTCATATTTTAGTCTTCTATTAAGATGGCCCAGACTCACATATCAGAAAAGGAATGTGGATTAGTTTAGGTATTCAAGTATTTTCAAAGGTCTCTTCTAATTTTTAGGATTATATAAGATTATTGTCAAAACTGATTTTTTTGTATTTTCCTCTCTTAAAAGGCTACCCAGACACTCTGTGTCACGCTTGTCAAAATAAAGGTTAAAATTCTGAGACTGGGCTTCCCTGTGGTTCAGTGGTTAAGAACCCAGTTGTCAACGCAGGGGACCCAGGTTTGAGCCATGGTCTGGGAAGATCCCACATGCCATGGGGCAAGTAAGCCAGTGCACCACAAGTACTGAGGCAATGTGCCCAGAACCCAAGCTCTGTATCAAGAGAAGCCACTGTGATAAGAAGCCCACATACTCCAGTGAAACTGAGTCGTACCCCCTCACCTCAACTACAGAAAGCCTGCATGCAGCGACAAGGACTCAGTGCAGCCAAAATAAATAAATAAATAAATATAAAAACATTCAGAGACTGTAATTCTATATTTTTCTTTGTTAAAAGACCCCAAGAATTGTATGAGCTTTAGCACACTCTCTCTCTCTCTCTATATATATATATATAAATATAAAAATAAATAAATAAAAATAAAAACATTCAGAGACATTTACCATGAAATTAATGGAAGAAACTTAAGCTCCTGAGATCCTCACTTGCACTGGTTCCTTTTAAATAAGGAAGCAAGTATTCACTTCTGAAGAAGTGAATACTACTGTAATTCTATATTTTTCTTTGTTAAAAGACCCCAAGAATTGTATAAGCTTTAGCGCTCTCTCTCTCAGAGAGAGCTTCCCTTGTGGCTCAACTGGTGAAGATTCCACCCACAATGTGGGAGACCTGGGTTTGATCCCTGACTTGGGAAGATACCTTGGAGAACGGAAAGGCTACCTACTCCAGTATTTTGGCCTCGAGAGTTCTATGGACTGTATAACCCATGGGGTCGCAAAGAGTCAGAGACTACTGAGTGACTTTCACTTCCCTAGGTCTCAGTATACCTAGAAATGCCTCTGGTATAAACCTCAGAATTCTTACAACTGTTATGCCCAAGTCGAGAAACCTCCCAGTGACCACCAGGGAGCCGATATCCGATGCAAAAGCAAGAGAGTTTTTATTACCAAGCTTGAGCTGGGGCTCCCACCGTTACCGACACAGCGGCTAAGGAGAGGAGCCCCGAACTCTGGGTTACATTGCTTATATAGGGCATTCTCGAGTGAAAAATTCGAAAAACGGGAGTTTCCGGGTTAGGAGACGTCTAATTGGTTACCTTCTGTGGAAGGGTTAAGTGTTGGGTTCTGATTGGTTTTCATTTCCCGGGCTGGCCACAGGTTCTGATTGTTTCCCATTTCCCGGGCTTAATTCAAGTTTCCTGGGCAGGTCATAAGTCCTGAACGTAAAGTCAGGAGATCCTGATCTGGGATCTGACTGGCTTGCAGGTTGGTGGGGTGACGTCAGGGGATTTCCAAAGACTCTTTCCTCAGAACTCTAAAATGGAGTCTTTTTTAACAAAATGGGGTGGCTTAGGTTCTTCACAACCTTAGAATTCTTGTTCACCTCATTATTTAATTCTAAGAATTAATATTTCATCCTTCAAAACTCTCTTGGATTTTTCTTCTCTTTCTTGTCAGTTTTTGCTGATCACTATGCAATTTAGTTCAGGGCATCTTCACTTGAAAAACTGTATCATGATGATAGCCTCATAGTTGGTTTTACTGACTGCAACTCTCCTCCAAATAAATCTATCCTTTGTAAAGTTGGCAGACTAATCTTCTTAAAAAGAAACAGAGATTATTTTGCAAAATTCCCATCCAAACTCAAGATATTCTGGTGTCTTTCCACTATCACAGCTCTTTTACACTTGAGATATTTAAATGCTCAGGCAAAAGGGTGGCAGTCTATCAGAGGGTACTTGAAGCCACATAAGAAATGTGAAACTTTTCTAGAGTGTCATTTTTACTTGATAGCAAGTAGCTTAAAAGATTACTCCCTCCTCCTTTTCTTCAACAATATCAAGCAGATATAGAGTTAAATGTAAAAAGAAAAAATACTTTTAAGCTCAGATGCAGAGAATTAGATTTACTATTATTCTTGGCTCCTGACACATTCTCACCAATTGTTCATTCAAGGCTGGAGCCTTCATTCATTCTGTCAACTACAAATTGGCACTCACCAAGAGTATCACCAATGCCTGAACAACAAGGCATTTGCCATCTGACTCTACTGAGATTGAACCCCATGCTGCTGTAGCTGTTGACCTTCAACAACCCCTGAGGGAGTTCAGGGTGGAGTGAGGCGCTCTGTGCTCCATGGAATCTGGTGGGACAGGTCCTTAGATAGTTGGATGTTTTTAGGACGGTTTTTAGGACGATCTCAATCCTTGCATCTCCTCATATCTAGAGAAGCACTAAATCCCTTCATGGTGACATCAGACGCTCATGATTAACAAAAAACCTTTTGTAAATTGAGGGCTTCATGATATTGAACTCCCCCTTCACCAAAACCTTATGTATTGACTTTCCGCCACTGCCACTTTGGAACAGTCTCTCAGAGCTATCTGTCACGTGAGTGTATGTTCCTTGGTTCTTTGTCTCGTCACAACAAAGATTTGGAGCAACGGACATTAAAACTCTCGGCGCATCACAGGTCTCTTGGACAAAACATGTTATAGCTCTTAGGCAAATCAGTGTTACAGCTTGGCTCCTCTTTTTATGTTTTTTTTCCTCCACCTGGGCCTGCCCTATGCAAATTGGGCTTAGCCAGGAGTGCTGTTTGTTCTACCTGAAGCCTTCACTCTGGTCCTCGGACCTTCTTTTGTTCTATTTTCGTGGGCTTTTCCCTTCCTTGTCTTTTAGCCACCACCATTTTGGATTCCTTTTCCCTATCCTACCTACCTAACATATCTGAGATGCTGTGTCCCAGGCTGCAGTCGTCTTTTTGCCCGAAATAAAACTTAACTCATAACTCTCAAGTTGTATATCTTTTTTTTAGTCAACAATTCTTTCATTTAAAATAATACGACAGGACTTTCTTGGTGGTCCAATGATTAGGAATCCACCTACCAATGCAGGGGCATGGGTTTAATCCCGGGTTCTGGGAAATTTCCACTTGCTGAGAGGCAACTAAGCCTCTGTACCACAACTACTGAAGTCTGTGTGCCATAGAACCTGTGCTCTACAACAAGAGAAACCACCACACTGAGAAGCCCACTCACTGCAGCTAGTGAGTAGCCCCCACTCAAAGCAATGAGAATGCCCATGCACAGCAATGAAGATCCAGTGTAGCTGAAAATTAAATGATAAAAAAAAAAATACCCATGAAATTACCAAAGTAAAAACTAGAACATGAATTTACATTTACACTCACCTCTTTGACCTTCCATTGCATCATCCAGTCGCTCTATCGTGTCCGACTCTTTTTGCGACCCCATGGACTGTAGCCTACCAGGCTCCTCTGTCCATGGAATTTTCCAAGCAAGAGTACTGGAGTGGGTTGCCATTTCCTTATCCAGGTGATCTTCCCGACCCAGGGATTGAACCCAGGTCTCCCACATTGCAGGCAGACGCTTTACCATCTGAGCCACCGGGGAAGACCCCCTATTCAAGGTACCACTATCTAAATCATCATTCTCCAAGATGGCAGAGTAGAAGGACAAGCACTTATCTCCTCCTGTGAGAGCACCAAAATCACAATTAGCTGTTGAACATTCAACAGAAGGACTGTGGAACAAACCAAAAAAAGATATGATGTGAAAGTCACTCAGTCATGTCCAACTCTTTGTGACCCCATGGACTATACAGTCCACGGAATTCTCCATACCGGAATACTGGAGTGGGTAGCCGTTCCCTTCTCCAGGGGCTCCTTCCAACCCAGGAATTGAACCAGGGTCTCCTGCATTGTAGGGGATTCTTTACCAACTGAGCTATCAGTGAAGCCAACCACCCCCCCACCACCTGCCAAAAAAAAAGGTAAAAAGACAAAGAAGAAGCCACAGTGAGATGCTAGGAGGGATACAAGTGCGATAAAATCAAATCTCATACCCACAAGGTGGGTGACACAAACTGGAGAACAATAATACCAAAGAAGTTCTCCCACAGTTGTGAAGGTTCTGAACCCCACAGCAGGCTTCCCAGCCTGGGGATCCAACAAAGGGACTGGGAATCCTCATGGAATCCCCACCTTGAAGGCCAGCAGAATTTGACTATAGGACTTCCACAGGACTGGGAAAAACAGAGACTCCATTCTTGGAGGGCACAAACAAAATCTTGGTGTGTACCAAGACCCAGAAGAAAGGAGCAGCTACCCCCCAGGAGACTGAACTAAAATAATCTGCTAGTGTTGAACCATCTCCTGTGGAGGTGTGGATCAGCAGGAGCCACCACAGGGATGCAGGGAGTGGCAGCACCTGTCTGGGAATGTCCTAGTTGGAGGTTCCTCTTGGAGGCTGCCATTAATCCTACCTTAGATCCCTGGGCTGGGTTGCCTCAGGCCAGACAACGACCAGGGGGGAGTATGACCCCACTCATCAAGCAGATAATTGGATTAAAGCTTAACTGAGCAAGGCCCTGGCCACCAGAGCAAGATCCAGTTTTTCCCACAAGTCCCTGCTATCAAGAAGCTTACACAAGCCTCTTTGCCTCCTCCATCAGAAGGCCGACAGAAGAAGCAAGAAAAACCACAGTCCCACAAAAATCACATTACAGAAAGTTAATGAGGATGGAAGAGCAGAAAGTTATGCCCCAGATGAAGGGACAAGATAAAACCCCAGAAAAACTATGAAAAAAACAACTTAAACAACTAAACAACAACTAAACTCAGGATCTCAGGAAAATAGAGATGAATAATACACTAGAAGGAATAAATAGAATTACTGAGGCAGAAGAATGGATAAATGACCTTGAGGACAGGATGGTGGAAATCACTGCTGCAGAACAGAATACAGAGAAAAGAAGAATAAGAAATGAAGACACCCTGAGAGACCTCTGAGACAACATTAAGTGCACCAACATTCACATTATAGGGGTCCCAGAAGGTGAAGAGAGAGACAAAGGACTTGAGAAAATATTTGAAGAGATAATAGATGAAAATTTCCCTAACATGGGAAAGGAAATAGTCAAAAAAGTTGCAGAAGTCAACAGTCAACAGTCACAGGCAGGAAATACCCAAAGAGGAACACATAGTAATCAAGACACATAGTAATCAAACTGACAAAAAGACAAAGATAAAATATTAAAAGCAACAAGGGAAAAGTGACAAATAAATACCAGGGAACTCCCATCAGGCTATCAGCTGATTTCTCAACAGAAACTCTATAAGCCACAAGGGAATGGCATGATACATTTAAACCAATTAAAGGGAAGAATCTACAACCAAGACTACTATACCCAATAAGACTCTCCTTCAGATTTGATGGAGAAATCAAAAGCTTTTCAGACAAGCAAAAGTTAAGAGAATTTAGCACCACCAAACCAGCTTTACAACAAATGATAAAGGAACTTCTCTAGGCAGGAAACACAAAAGAAGGGAAAGACCTACAGAAAATAAACCCTAAACAATTAAGAAAATGGGAATAGGATCATACATATAGATAATTACCTTAAATGTAAATGGATTAAATGCACCAACCAAAACAGACTGGCTGGGCATATATAGAATGTATATTAGATATATGTGTGTGCACGCTAAATCACTTCAGTCATGTTCCATTCTTTGCAACCCTACAGACTGTAGCCCACCAGGCTCCTCTGTCCATGAGACTTTCTAGGCAAGAATACTGGAGTGGATTGCCATCCTCTCCTCCAGGGGATCATCCTAATTCAGGGATCGAACCCACTTTTCTTATGTCTCTTACACTGGCAGGCAGGTTCTTCACCACTAGCACCACCTGGGAAGCCCAGGCAGTTATACGTGCATGTATGCAATTTCACTTACCACATCACTTGCTTGACCCCCAAACTGTGTTCAGTTCAGTTCAGTCGCTTAGTCATGTCCGACTCTTTGTGACCCCATGAATCACAGCACGCCAGGACTCCCTGTCCATCACCAACTCCCGGAGTTCACTCAGACTCACATCCCATCGAGTCAGTCATGCTGGACATCCAGCCATCTCATCCTCTGTCGTCCCCTTCTCCTCCTGCCTCCAATCCCTCCCAGCATCAGAGTCTTTTCCAATGAGTCAACTCTTCTCATGAGGTGGCCAAAGTATTGGAGTTTCAGCTTTAGCATCATTCCCTCCAAAGAAATCCCAGGGCTGATCTCCTTCAGAATGGACTGGTTTGTTCTCCTTGCAGTCCAAGGGACTCTCAAGAGTCTTCTCCACCACCACAGTTCAAAAGCATCCATTCTTCGGCACTCGGCTTTCTTCACAGTCCAACTCTCACATCCATACATGACCACTGGAAAAACCATAGCCTTGACTAGACGGACCTTTGTTGGCAAAGTAATGTCTCTGCTTTTGAATATGCTATCTAGGTTGGTCATAACTTTTCTTCCAAGGAGTAAGCATCTTTTAATTTCATGGCTGCAGTCACCATCTCCAATGATTTTGGAGCCCAAAAAAATAAAGCCTGACACTGTTTCCCGTTTCCCCATCTATTTCCCATGAAGTGATGGGACCAGATGCCATGATCTTCGTTTTCTGAATGTTGAGCTTTAAGCCAACTTTTTCACTCTCCACTTTCACTTTCATCAAGAGGCTTTTTAGTTTCTCTTCACTTTCTGCCATAAGGGTGGTGTCATCTGCATATCTGAGGTGATTGATATTTCTCCCGGCAGTCTTGATTCCAGCTTGTGTTTCTTCCAGTCCAGCGTTTCTCATGATGTACTCTGCATACAAATTAAATAAGCAAGGTGACAATATACAGCCTTGATGTACTCCTTTTCCTATTTGGAACCAGTCTGTTGTTCCATGTCCAGTTCTAACTGTTGCTTCCTGACGTGCATGTAGGTTTCTCAAGAGGCAGGTTAGGTGGTCTGGTATTCCCATCTCTGTAAGAATTTTCCACAGTTGATTGTGATCCACACAGTCAAAGGCTTTGGCATAGTCAATAAAGCATACATAGATGTTTTTCTGGAACTCTCTTGCTTTTTCCATGATCCAGCGGACGTTGGCAATTTGATCTCTGGTTCCTCTGCCTTTTCTAAAACCAACTTGAACATCTGGAAGTTCACGGTTCATGTATTGCTGAAACCTGGCTTGGAGAATTTTGAGCATTACTTTACTAGCATGTGAGATGAGTGCAATTGTGCAGTAGTTTGAACATTCTTTGGCATTGCCTTTCTTTGGGATTGGACGTTTTATACTGTTAGGTTAATCATGTTCCCATCATGGCTTACAATGTAACGATCTTTTATTTTTTGTCTCCTGATTGTGAAAACGGATAAATATTTTTTACTATTGTGATTATGTAACTATTACTCACTTAATATTACTGTAGCATGACTGGTCAACAGAAAAATAATAGAACTCTGTATCACCAAAACTACTATTTAATAGAGAAACCTGTTATCACTTTTAAAAATTCTGATGCATATCCTAGTTATCTTGGAATTTTTTAAAAAATACAAACACCCAGGTATTGTTTTACTTTCTCCAGAGCTCCAGGTATCTTTCTAATGAGCATCCATGTTTAAAAACAACTGTACTAAAAAAAAAAAAAAAAAAAAGATAAAATACTAAAAAAAAAAAATTAATTAAAAACAACTGTACTATATGATGATCTTTTACTTTATTTAGTTTATTTCACTTTTTCTATTTCATATTCAGTGCTCCCATTTCAGTTAGTTTGTTTTCCAACTTCTCCATATCCTTTTTTTTTTTTTTTTGGATGTCTTTTCTCAAGCCTTTATCAAGCATGGTAGCTTGAGATATATATATATATATATATATATATATATATATATATATGTCTATTTTGTATATATATTTTCAGTTCAGTTCAGTCACTCAGTCGTGTCTAACTCTGCGAACCAGTGGAATGCAGCACATACATATAATATGTATAATATATATATATTTTAGAGAACTTATGAAATTTTGCCTAATTGAAACATTAATGACATTTTGATTCCACTTATTTGACTTAGTAAGAATAGAATGCTAGATTTCTAATTAAAATAATATGCAACAGGCAATAAAGCTTTACTGTATAGCACAGGGAACTCCAGTCAATATCTTGTAATAACCTATAATGGAAAACAATCTCAAAAATATATGTGTATATGTATAACCTTGCTGTGCATCTGAAACACTGTAGGTCAACTATACTTTAAAAATATGTATATATTAAAAACAATCATTTTCTTCCTTTTCTTTTTATTATCACCTATATATATGTATATATACATATATATTCCTAAATAGTGTTGGGTGGGGAACTTAGAAATTATTAACATTACGACGTCTACTTCACGCTGTATATAATTCTTACATTCTTTTCACTCAATGTTGTATTGCTAGGATTAATTAAGGCATGCTTGTGTGCATGCTGTTACTTCAGTTGTGTCCAACTCTTTGCAACCCTATGGAATGTAGCCCATCAGCCTCCTCTGTCCATGGGATTCTTCAGGCAAGAATATTGGAGTGGGTTGCCATGCCCTCCTCCAGAGAATCTTTCTGACCCAGCAATCAAACCTGCATCTCCTGCATTGCAGATTTTTTACCTACTGAGCCAAGTGGAACGCCCATTATTAAGGACTATAACCGTAGTACTATATAATCTAGAGTATATATCCTAATTTATCTATCCTCTATTTGTATATGGGCATTTGGGTTGTTTTTAGATTTTGATATTAAAGAGAATACTCATATGAACAATCTCGTACATATCCTGGTACTTGTTCAAGTTTCTTTAGGGTATACACCTAGGAGCAAAATGGTAGGTCATGGGGTACGCAAATGTTTATCTCTACAGGGTAATAACAAACTTTTGAAGGGGGCAGTACCAATTTACACTCCCACAAGGATCAAAAGATTCTGCTGATCCATATCCTCTAGATATGGTCCAAATTAACAAAATCTTTTAAAATTTATGGTACCATATGTACTATATCAAGCCTACCTTTTTAACTGTGTCCAAGGGTACAGTTCCCCTTCATGGATAACAGCTTTGACATGTTGAAGAGGCTTGCATAATGCAATGAAGCTACGAGCCATGCCATGCAGGGCCACCCAAGACAAATGGGTTATAGTGAAGAGTTCTGACAAATCATGGTCTACTGGAGGAGGAAATGGCAACCCACTCCAATATTCTTGCCGTGAGAACCCCACTGATAGTATGAAAAGGCAAAAAGATATGACAATGGAGAATTACTAATAGCTCTAGAAAGAATGAAGTGGCTAAAAAAAAACAAAAGCCAAAAACCATGAAGCAGATACACTGAGTTGTGGACGTGTCTGAAGTGGATACAACACTCAGTTGTGGATGTGTCTGGTGGTGAAAGTAAATTCCAGTGCTATAAAGAACAATACTGCATAGGAACCTACAATGTTAGGTCCATGAATCAAGGTAAATTGGAATGGTCAAGCAGATGACAAGACTGAGCACTGACATCTTAGGAATCAGTTAAGTAAAATGGATGGGAACGGGCAAATTTAAATCAGATGATCATTATGTATACTACTATGTGTAAGAATCCCTTAGAAGGAATGGCGTAACTCTCTTAGTCAACAAGAGTCCAATTCATTCATATTGCTGTACAACAATCAGCCACCACATACATCTTCAGAACTTTTCATCTTCCCAAACTGAAATTCTGTGCCTATTAAACAATAACTCTTGTCTCTCTCCTCTTCCCAGTCCTGATCATCCACCATTCTACTTTCTAGGTCTATGGACTGACAACGCTAAGTACCTCATAGTGGAATCACACAGTATTTATCCTTTTGTGACTGGGTTATTTCACTCAGCATAATGTCTTCAAGGCTCATCTCTGTTGTAGCATGAATTAGAATGTTCTTTTTAAGACTTAATAATTTTATATATACTGGTTCCAAATAGGAAAAGGAGTACGTCAAGGCTGTATATTATCACCCTGCTTATTTAACTTCTATGCAGAGTACATCATGAGAAATGCTGGGCTGGAAGAAGCACAAGCTGGAATCAAGATTGCCGGGAGAAATATCAATAATCTCAGATATGCAGATGACACCACCCTTATGGCAGAAAGTGAAGAGGAACTAAAAAGCCTCTTGATGAAAGTGAAAGTGGAGAGTGAAAAAGTTGGCTTAAAGCTCAACCTTCAAAAAACGAAGATCATGGCATCTGGTCCCATCACTTCATGGGAAATAGATACAGAAACAGGGGAAACAGTGTCAGACTTTATTTTTTTGGGCTTCAAAATCACTGCAGATAGTGACTGCAGCCATGAAATTAGAAGATGCTTACTCCTTGGAAGAAAAGTTATGACCGACCTAGATAGCATATTCAAAAGCAGAGACATTACTTTGCCAACAAAGGTCCGTCTAGTCAAGGCTATGGTTTTTCCAGTGGTCATGTATGGATGTGAGAGTTGGACTGTGAAGAAAGCCGAGTGCCGAAGAATGGATGCTTTTGAACTGTGGTGGTGGAGAAGACTCTTGAGAGTCCCTTGGACTGCAAGGAGAACAAACCAGTCCATTCTGAAGGAGATCAGCCCTGGGATTTCTTTGGAGGGAATGATGCTAAAGCTGAAACTCCAGTACTTTGGCCACCTCATGAGAAGAGTTGACTCATTGGAAAAGACTCTGATGCTGGGAGGGATTGGGGGCAAGAGGAGAAGGGGACGACAGAGGATGAGATGGCTGGATGGCATGACTGACTCGATGGGATGTGAGTCTGAGTGAACTCCGGGAGTTGGTGATGGACAGGGAGTCCTGGCGTGCTGTGATTCATGGGGTCACAAAGAGTCGGACATGACTAAGCAACTGAACTGAACTGAACTGATACTTATATATACATATATATATATATATATATATATATATAAGGGAAGTGTAAGTATATATGTAAGTATAAGGGAATAAGAGAAAACTGGAGTTTGGGTGAAAGAACTGCATAGATTCAGTTTGGAATATCTACATGAAAATGCCTAGTTGGCAGTTAGATACTAGGTCTGAGAATCAGAAAAAAAATTTCAGCTACCAGCAGATAGATGGTAACTGAAGCTATTGAAGAAAGCAAGGTCACCAGGAAAATGAATAGAATGAGAAAAAGCTAGTCTAAGGATTATGGATTATGTGCTGGGTGGTTTAATAAGACCAATAATAGTAATAGTTAACACTTACTATGAACTTTCTATGAGCCAAGTACCATTTTAAATATTTTACTCACATAATTAAAAAAAAAAACCCTTTGGACTTAGGTGCTATTATTATTATGTCATTTAAGGAAACCAAGGGCCAGTGCAGAAAATAATTTGCCTAAAAGTGCACATGTACTTGAGTGGTAAAGCTAAGGTTTTAAGACAGGTAGCCTGACTCCAGAACTTTGCCCCTAACCTTATATAAACCTTATAGTAATTCTGCAAAGTAGATATTTTCGCCTCTATTTCACATATTAAAAAAAAAAAAAAGAGGCTCAGAGAAATTAAATTCACTTCCTAGAATAATACAGGTTGCATGAAGTAGGGTTACAATTTAAACCTCAAGACCATATTCTTTCATACCTCAGTTAAGAGAAGTGATTTAATTTTTCTCATAATCTTTTATAATGCTGAGCCTAGTAGTAAATATAATTATTACTACTAATAATATAAGACCATTGAAGTTTAGCTCCCACTTACCTTTCACAGAAAGTTACCTGAGGTTGTACCACAACATAAAAAACAAAAAAGTATAAACTAAGGCAGAAGATGTTGGTTCAGGAAAAAGTGACTCCTATCCTAGAGAAGAGTGAGAGGAAGTCCCAGGACATAAGCCTTGTAATAGTCATAGAAATTAAGAGCAGGACAGTGACTTTTTGGAGTGGTCTTCAGGGACAAAACTTTGAAACCTAAAAGTTAGTACAACCGAGTGCTTAAAGACATGATAAAGGAATCTGGTAGCATGCAATAAAGATGTCATTGAATTGCCTCTAGCACTTTTCTTCAGCAAGAGGGTCACATCACTGCCCTAGAGAGGGCTTACAGGTGGCACCGGTGCTAAAGAATCCACCTGCCGATGCAGTAGATACGAAAGACAAGAGTTCGGCCCCCTGGTCAGGAAGATACCCTGGAGAAGGGAATGGCAACCTACTTCCGCATTCTTGCCTGGAGAATTCCACGGACAGAGGAGTCTGTCAGGCTCCTATGCATCCATTTGGTAGCAAAGAGCTGGACATGACTCAGCAACTAACACACACAGAGAAGGAAATGTTATCCTGACAGTAGACAGTTTTGTAGTAAATATTAACTGAGGAATAATTTAAATGCTTTTTATTACATTTTAACACCTTTGGATGAGATGCATCTTACAATCATGGTTTTCTTAGTTATTTTCTTTCTTAGTAGTACATGAAATAGCATGTTGGATTTGATCAAATGCGTGTGCCACAGTTTTAGATGTTTTATAATATACTCTAATTTAATCTTCATAATTGTTTCATGTAGTTGATGCTATTAGTATTTTACAGGTAAGGAAATTGAGGCTCAAAGATGTTAATATGTTCAAGGACTGCTGTCAAGTGGAAAAGCAAGTACTGCAAACCAGGTATGGGAAATTCCCTGGTGGGTCGGTGATTGGGACTCAGTGCTTTAACTGCCGGGCCCCAGGTTCGATCAGCAAGTTTTGTGGCATGATGGCAAAAAAAAAGAAAAAAAGACAGAAAGGAAATCAAGAGAGAAAACCAAGTTTAACTTCAAAGGTCATGCTCTGTTGTACCTCAACATTTACCATGGGTGATACAAAGCTCCACGTTGAATAGTTCAAATGGGATGAAGCTTTTCCAGCTACTCCAGAAAGAGCCAATCTTGCCCTCATCTGTGCTCGTAACATTTTATGAACATCTCTGTGGATGTAAAATGTCACTTGCCATATCAGCAAACACATGATGCTGCTGCCATCAAGCCATCAGCCACTATTCAGGCCTGCGGGAGCTCAGGAAAGAGACAAACAGGCTGCCCACCACCTAGCTGTCAGCCACTGCAGTGGTGCACCCTGAGGGGATTCAGGAAGGAGTTAAAAAAACAACAAATAGGACACTGCACCTAGATAGTTAAGGTGCATATCGAAAGAGTAACTGCAATAAGCCCAGACTCTTGCATCTTCCCATATATGGCTAAATTCATTAACTTGAGATGTCTGGTTTTTCTTTAATTAGCAGTGATCACTCGACTTCCAACCTGGTTTTTGTTGTAAAAACTCCTCCTGGCTCCTCCCATAGCCCTTTGGAGCAGTCCCTCAGAGCTCCTTGGCTGCCTTCAGGGCTTAAGGCCTCAGAAAGACTTCTGAACAAAACCTTAACTCCCAACTTTGAGGTTGTAAGGTGGTTTTTGTTGTTTTTTTTTCAATCAACACCTCTCTTACATCTTATTATAACATGTAACTTCCAAGGAAGTCAGGAATAGTATCTTGATAATTACCGTTTCCAATCACTGTAGTGTCTGCCAGTGATCCTCACACAGGTAGAAGCTCAATGTCGTTAAAAGGAAACAGGACGTCTGCCACTAAGTCTAAAGAGGAGACAAGAAATGCATATATAAGAAACAAAGGCCAAATTTCCCATTGGCCTTTCCGTTGTTACAGGGAAATTATAAATAAAGTGCACTGGTGTTTAGGAGAAAAGAACAAAGAATAGAAAGTACAATTTAAGGGGAGATAGTTCAGCCAGCTTCCTGATTTTCATACACACTCACACAGACATAATCGGTCTGGAAAAGCTGAAAAGGCTGAAACTAAGCTGCTGAGACAACTTTCTTCAACCATTTTTCCTGTATTGCAGGTGGATTCTTTACTTTCTGAGCCACCAGGGAAGCCCTTTAACGAGTTACCAGCATTTATAGATTAGAACATTTAAAATTTCACATAACTCAGGATTTGGGGATTTTCTTGAGAAATGGAAAGATACTGGAAACTGGGTGCTCATTCTCCAAGGTAAATTGGTTACATGAATCAATGGTTCCTTTCATACCAAGTTCGTGCTCCCTTACTCATCGTAGTACCACCCACCATTTTCTTAAGCCCACCCTGTGTAATAGTGTTTATTTGAGTGTACTTATCAGTTCAGTTCAGTCGCTCAGTCATGCCCGACTCTTTGCGACCCCATGAACTGCAGCACGCCAAGCCTCCCTGTCCATCACCAACTCCCGGAGTCCACCCAAACCCATGTCCATTGAGTCGGTGATGCCAACCATCTCATTCTCCGTCGTTCCCTTCTCCTCCTGCCCTCAGCGTTTCCCAGCATCAGGGTCTTTTCAAATGAGTCAGCTCTTCGCATCAGGTGACCAAAGTATTGGAGTTTCACGAGTGTATGTACGACCACCTCCTAAGACATGCCGCTCACTGCTCTATTACACACCAGGTATTTTCAAGGACTGTGTCTTTGCCTTTCTGCAAAACACTGCCTCCTCTAAGCCACTGCTTCATTTCATTAGCTCCCTCTGACCACCTGCTGAACCAGGTCACCGCAGCATTCTGATCACACTTCTGTAAAAGTTCTAATCACATCGTATGCACAAGTTTCTCTCCTTTGCTAGGATGGGAGTGCCTGGAAGCCAGCGGCCCGGGGCTCATTGATGTTCGCGCCTCCAGCCCCAAATCCGTGACCTGGAACCTAAACAGAGTTTAGGTACGTGTGTCTGGAAGCCAATTTCCCCACTTTAGGCAAACCGAAACTAAACTATCTACTCGGCCTTAAATGTGGGACTGAGACAGAAACACGGACGAGCATACGAGTCAAAAAACGCACACTCGGGGCGAGAGGAAAGAGCACCTCAGTACCGCAGCTAGCGGACGTTACCAGAGGAAGTCCCACCGCGACCACTAGGTCTCGGCACGCCAGCTCCAACTCTCGCGAGGTTGGCCTGAAAGCCAGCCCATCCGCCCCAGAAACTTGCAGCGCGGTTTCCTCAGGATTCTCGCGGCAACAGGGCACGCCAGAATGGGCACTTCCGGCGCTGCGCCCAGGAAGCGGAAGTGAGGCTTCCTGTGTGTCAGAGTCAGTGTGTTACTCCGCGGTCCTGAAATCTAGGAAAGTCGTTTTCGCTTCGCTTCCCCCCTGGAGGGTGGGAGTGCAGAGAGTGAACCGACGCGAGATGAGCACGATGTTCGCAGACACGCTGCTCATCGTTTTTATCTCCGTGTGCACGGCTCTGCTTGCCGAAGGTGAGAGCAGTTGGTTTTTTTGACCTGTGATCAGACCTCGAGGGAAGGGAAGGATCTTAGGCCCCGGGTCCCTCGAGCCCCCAAGGGAGAGGTCAAGAGCCGTGCTTCTTTTGGGGGCGGTGGGGATGGGTGTCATGTACTCCAGGATCTTGCCTTCAGGAGTGGGAGGAAATCCAGTGTGGAATCCATTGCCAGGTTTCTCCGGTCCAGGGTAGATTTCATTTGCGTGTTTGTGGCGACAACTTCGAATCGTGGCATGGTTGTTTTGGTCGAACATCACTTGTTAAGCACTAGTGAATATAAGGCAAAAAGTCAAAATCCATTCTTATCTAACAGTAACCACTAATTAGGGTTTAGTTACGGTTCCAAACATTTCTCTATTAGCATTCTGCTTTTAATGTTTCAGGTATAACTTGGGTCCTGGTGTACAGGACAGACAAGTACAAGAGACTGAAGGCAGAAGTGGAAAAACAGAGTAAAAAATGTAAGTATGCCAACATCCTTTAGAGACAAGTCAGGTTTACTGAAGTGCATGTTCACAGTACATATTTTAGGAGCACCAACTGTTATAAAATTTTATAGGAGTAGGTGAATCCGACTTGAAGTCTATTTAGAAATATAAGACTTTTGTGCAAAATATGTACTACAAACAGCAGAACAACTCACGGGAGCCGTACTTGTTAAGTGTTGTGACAGTTCTAGAGAAGATATCCCATTCAGTTGTGAGGGGCATTGAAGCCTTTGTGATGCAGCTAGCCTTGGAGTCCTTCCAGGGTAGTTAGAATTTGGACAGAGGATGAGATGGAGAAGGAATTCCAGGCAAAGAAGATAGCATATGTGCAAAAAATGTGGAAATTTTAACTAGTAAGATGTGCTTGGAGAACATCAGGTCATTATGATTGGTGTCAAAGTTAAATGGTGTCTTTTAAATAGGGATAAGCCCAATTTTCTGTTGGGTCTGATGGTTGAAAGAATATTTGAGAAAAGGGTTTAGAGCAAGTCGAGTTGTTTTTGAAATAAAACAGGAATTCCACAGGGTACCCCTGAGGGAGCTGCTAGAGATATAATATGGATGGTTCTTTATAGGCTTGGTCTGGTTTTCAGTTGTTTGTCTTATAAAGATTAACTTTCACATCTTAACTTTCTGTATTCCTAAACTTTTCTGTATGTATTCATAGGAGTTTGAAGTCTTGTTTCTTACAACATGCCATTTCTAATATCCACATAGCAACCATTTGTGTAAATATTGCTGTATAAATATTTTTCTCCCTTTGTAAAAAAGGAGATTGAGACTCAGGTTAAATGACATGTTAATGTCTCAGAGCAAACAAAGAATTAGAAACCAAGTCCAAACCATCACCGACACAATGGACATGGGTTTGGGTGGACTCCAGGAGTTGGTGATGGACAAGGAGGCCTGGCGTGCTGCGGTTCATGGGGTCGCAAAGAGTCAGACATGACTGAGTGACTGAACTGAACTGATATCGGTTCTATTTCTAGTTTTTTAAGGAGTCTCCACACACTGTTCTCCGTAGTGGCTGTACTAGTTTGCGTTCCCACCAACAGTGTTAGGGGGGGTACCCTTTTCTCTGCACCCTCTCCAGCATTTATCGTTCGTAGACTTTTTGATAGCAGCCATTCTGACCGGTGTGTATACTCACCCTTTTAATAAACTCATTTATGTGCTCTGCTTGCCATGGACCTCCAAATGTATGTCCTTAGTCGTTTATCCTTAATGCAAGATTCAGATATCCAGTTATCAACTTGTTAATTCTACTGGAATGTCTAATAATCATCTTAAACCCAACCTGTCCAAATTGAACTCTTGTTCCTCACTTCTAAGCCTATTATGTATGTAACCTTCACAATCTTGGTCAGTGGTAATACTGTCCCTACAGTTGTTCAGGGCATAATCTTCCTGTTGTTATCTGTAACTTTTCTCTTACAGCCACATCCAGTACTGTTGGCCTGCCTTCAGATATATCCACAGCCTGACCACTTTACATCATTTCCACTGCTAACTACCAGAGTCTAAGCTGCCATCATCCTTTGCATGAATTATTATGATAGCCTCAAACAAATGTTCCTGTTTCCCTGTAGTCTATTCCCAAGATAGCAACCAGAATAATACTTTTTTGTAGTATATCAGTTCATGTCCCTCCTCTACTCATAACTCTATGATGGTGTCCCATTTGACTCAGAGGGAAAAAACCACGAAGTTTTTACAGAGGTCCCAAGTTACAGCTCTGAGCTTCTTTCCCTCTCACTGACCTGTTGCTGTTCGTCACTACACGTCAGCCTCACTCCTATGTCAAGACCTTTCTAATGGCTGTGCCCTCTACCTAGGATGTTCTTCCCTATCACATCTTACCTAACCCTCATGTGTACTTAGTCGCTGAGTCATGTCCAACTCTTTGCAACCCCATGGACTGTAGGCTGCCAGGCTCCTCTGTCCATGGGGATTCTCCAGGCAAGAATACTAGAGTGGGTTGCCATGCCCTCCTCCAGGGGATCCTCCCAACCCAGGGATCGAACCCACGTCTCCCGCACTGCAAGTGGATTCTTTACCAGCTAAGCCACCAGGGAAACCCAAGACTACTGGAGTGGGTAGCCTATCCCCTCTCCAGGGGATCGTCCTGACCCAGGAATTGAACTGGAGTCTTCTGCATTGCAGGCAAATTCTTTACCAGCTGAGGTTCCAGGGAAGCCCATATCTTCATATCTTGTTTAAATCTTTGTTTGGAGCTCACCTTAGTGAGTCCTAACTTGGCCACCCTATTTAAAACTGCAGTCAGCTTACCTCCTGTACCGCTGCTACTCATCTCCTTTATCCTGCTCTGTTTTGTTTTGAGTCATCTCCTAGAATGACACTTCACTGGAGCAGGATGCTTTTATTTATTTTTTTAAATCGTTTTTGTGTACTGATTTATCCTATACACCTAGAACAGTGGTTGGCACATGCTCAATGTCTACTAAATATTTGTTGATTCAGATACTTTCTTCTGTCACCCTGTATGTGCAGTCCATTGTCAAGCCCTGATACTTTATTGTCCTCCTGAATTGTTTTCAGTCTTTCCACATCTCTTCATTTCCACCACCATCACCCAGTCTAAACTTCCATCAAGTTTAATTTAGTCTACTGTGACAGCCTCCTCATTGGTCTACCTGCTGCTGCTCAAATCTCCTCCATATGGAAACACCTGGAGTAATTCTTCAAAACACAAATCTGATTACGTTACTTTTCCTTCTTAAAACACTCAATTTTTTCCCATTGCTTTGAGGACAAAGGTGTGGCCTACAAAGTCCAGGATGGTCATATGCCTCCCTGTCTCCTCTCTGACTACATTTGTATCATGTTTTTCCGTACTCTTTCTCTAGCCGTTGTCTGAACCAATTTTGGTTTTTTGCTACTATGCAGTTGGGCTTTTGCACTACTTTTTCCTCTGGGATTATTTTCCTTTCTCATTTTGTATAATGAACTCCTACTCATTCTTCAGATCTCAAAGCCTTATTTAGTCTCCCCTATCATGATCCCTAATTTATACAGCTACTTCTCCTTAGAGAACTTGTCATAATTATAATTTAATCTGTGTATGATTGTTTGAATAATATCCTCTCCCCAACTAAACTATAATTTCTGTGAGAGCAAAGGCTGTTATATCTCTAGTACACACAGTGCCTGACATAGATTTGATACTGATAGCTTATGGTGAACAATGTTGGATTTGTGATCTCTGAAGACAGTTTAGCTTTGGGACCAGGGACCAGGCTTGATCACTCAAGAGCTTTTGTGTAGGAGTTTTATTAAAGTATAAAAGGGACAGAGAAAGCTTCTGACATAGACATCAGAAGGGGGATGAAGAGTGCCCCCACTCACTACTAGTCTTATCAAGGCCTTATATACTTTTACCAGACCCACTCCTGCAACATCTTAAATTAACAGGATTAGAGCTAACAATAGAAAGGTCTTACCAGACCCACTCCCACAATATACATCTTAAGATAACAAGGTTAGTCAGAAGGTTCTTGTTAAGGAGAAACATGTCCACATTGTTATATTGACTAAGACAAAGCAATGTAGAAAAAAATGTTTGTCCTTTTCTCCTCCTTGAGAACCCTGGACCTCTTCCTCCTCCAGGGCCCCAGACTCCTTATCAACCTACCTAAGGATTAGCTCTCTCAATGCTTGATAAAAGTGTGTTGAATATATTAAAGAATAAACTATTTCTGTAACATAACACCACATATATTCTTTGTGAGAAATTGTTCTGCTCTGATCATAAACTAGTTAGCCAGCATGTCGTAGCATCCATAGACAAATTTCTTCATGTCGTATGTATCATGGAGTAGTCTTATGAAATATAAAACACATTTAACTTTGAATTTGTTTAGATCAATATTCTCATACCTTAAATACTTATATGAATATGAATTTACTCTATAGATTTTGGGCTTCCTTAGTGTCCACCATTAATTACCTTGTTTATAGTAGTTATCTGTATTATAAACATTGTCTCCTCCACCTGACACCTAAATTCAAAGTAGTATAGTTGCCAGGCAAAGCTTCCCTAGTTGTATTTTTTAATGTGGTTGACTAATGTTCTTTCTTTGAAGATAAGTATAAGGTAGGTTGACAGTGATTCGAAAATCTCTTGGTATTTTTTTATGGTCTTATGTCCTCTACTTTATAAAAACTCAGTGAGATGCACAGACATAGAAAACAAATTTATAGTTACCAAAGGGGAAGGGTAGGGGAGGAGTAAATGAAGAGTTTGGGATTAGAAGTATATATAAAATAGATAAACAACAAGGTCCTAGTGTATAGCACAGGAAACTGTTCAATATCTTGTAGTAAACTGTAATGGAAAAGAATCTGAAAAAGAACTGAATCACTTTGCTGTATACCAGAAATTCACACAGCGTTGTAAATCAACTATACTTCAATTTAAAAAAAAAAAAACACAAAAACTCAGTGAGCATGTATTGTTTTCATTTATATGATCAGTTGAAACTTATGATTGCTTGCTCTATATAGAGTTTACCATGAAGAGTGCAGTAAACAATGAAGGGGCGTAGATACCTAGATACTCATAACAGGAAGAAATAAGATAAATTCTCTCTTTGAGCAAATGTCTTAATTGCAAACATAAGCCATTCTGACATTCTGTGTTCAAAATTTGGTATGGATCAAGGCAAGAAAAGTTTGTAGAGCCCAGGTATAGAACTTGTACGAAACTATGATTGGCATGTTCTAGGATCTGGAAGAAAAGGTAGACAACATGCATGAACAGATGGGGATTTTCAGGAGATGGAAACTGTAAGAAAAAAATCACATGGAAGTGGCAGAAATAAAAACATATTCCAGTAGTCATGTATGGATGTGAGAGTTGGACCATAAAAAAAGCTGAGCATCGAAGAACTGATGGTTTTGAAATGTGATTGTTGGAGAAGACTCTTGAGAGTCCCTTGGACTGCAAGGAGATCAAACCAGTCAGTCCTCAAGGAAATCAATCCTGAATATTCATTGGAAGGACTGATGCTGAAGCTGAAACTCCAATACTTTGGCCACCTGATTCAAAGGACTGACTCATTGGAAAAGACCCTGATGCTGGGAAAGATTGAAGGCAGGTGGAGAAGGGGAAAACAGGGGATGAGATGGTTGGATGGCATCAGCAACTCAATGGACATGAGTTTGAGCAAGCTCCAGGAGCTGATGGACAGGGAGACTGGCGTGCTGCAGTCTATTTGAACTGAACATAAAGGATCCTTTGAGAAAATTACCAGATACACAAGGTCTTAAAATTTTTTATCTCTGCAAACTACTGGAAAATACACTACATCAAAACAAATGAACAAACCAAAAGAAGAAGAAGATATGAACTCCAGGAAATAGAAGCACCAACACAGGATTCAGTAAAGGGAATCCCCTGGACAATGGTGAAGGCAAATTTAGATCTGACATGCTTAAGAATGTCAGCTTTGCACCCTACTGAGCTTGTTAGAAGATGCTAGGAGAAACTTCTTTAGAAAAACTTATAGTTCCTAATGATCTGATTTTATAGTGGAAAGATGCAGACAGCTAGCCAAGAATTTGGGGCTGAATTAGTGATAAGTATGGAAACAACCAAGGAGAAGGCAATGGCACCTCACTCCAGTACTCTGCCTGGAAAATCCCATGGACAGAGGAGCCTGGTAGGCTGCAGTCCATGGGCTCGCTAAGAGTCAGGCACGACTGAGCGACTTCACTTTCACTTTTCACTTTCATGCATTGGAGAAGGAAATGGCAACCCACACCAGTGTTCTTGCCTGGAGAATCTCAGGGATGGTGGAACCTGGTGGGCTGCCGTCTAGGGAGTCGGACATGACTGAAGTGACTTAGCACCATGGAGACAACTGAACAAATTTTTAAATGACATAAATCTGGGGAAAACTTGCAGGAAGGAAAGAATCATCATAGTTTACTGTGTAAATCGCCTGTGAACAGTATTTTCACGGTCATAATTTTGTAAATGTTAAACTCACATTTAACCAAAATTACAACTATGACAATCGGTTTTATAATATTTTAAGACACAGAGGTTCAAACACACACACACAACTTTATGGGAGTTCCCACTGCTATGGCCCAGGTTCAGCCCCTGGTTGGGGAACTAAACGTGCTGCATGGCTCTGCCAAAAAAAAGAAGATATAGGAGTAAACACCAAAACAGTCAGCTGAAAGAGGTAAAAGTGGTTTTTCTTTGAAATGAAGGAAATGGGAAGGTGCGGGGCAATCAGAAGAACTTTGCTTATCTTTAAAACTGCAGGATGACTGACTCCTTAAAAGAGTGTTTTACTGTGGTATTTTGAAAATGTTTTTCAGTGACAACTCTCGTTGGATGATCACCAACTTGTGGACTGTTAAAATGCTTACTATGTGATATTTCAAACTTAAATAAAAATCTAATCTATTCACAGCTTTGTTGGTGGTGGTGGTGATTTAGTCTCTAATTCGTGTCCGACTCTTTGCGACCCCATTGACTGTGGCCTGCCAGGTTCCTCTGTCCATGGGATTTTCCCAGCCAATGTGGCCTGCCAGGCTCCTCTGTCCATGGGATTTTCCCAGCCAAGAATACTGGTTGGGTTGCTGATCTCTTCTCCAGGGGATCTTCCTGACCCAGGGGTGTAATTCATGTCTCCTGTATTGGCAGGCCAGGTCTTTACAGCTGAGCCACCAGGGAAGCCTATTTACAACTTTAGCCAAACAAAAATCCTTTACAAGTATAAATAAGTGGGCAGCCACAGTTGAAAAGTAGAAATTTTCTATCTGTTGAGACAGTTTTGAATCAGTTAATCCACTTTGGACTTTGATAGCTCAAAATGAATTTAAGATGACTGAGTGTATTTTCACACATTTCAAACAAACAAATCAACAGTAATAAACCAAACTGAAGGGAGGCCTTGCTGTTTCATCTGCTCTTTTTCTGTAATAAAGTGATTTTACATTTTGAGCACAGACTCAAAATGTAAAATAATAAAATAATTAAAATCTCAAAAAAAAAGTTTGTTGCGCTTTTGAGGAATATACAATATAAATAGATTTGAATCACAGATTCAAATCTCATCTTGTGCAGATCTGATCTTAGGCATTATTTGGAGAATACTGATGTTATCTAGAAACCTGTGCTACTGTGGTGGACATCCTTGTTGAAAGATACTTTCTTAAAGGTACCAAGTAGTTTGATTCAGGTGATCTCTAGATGAGTGTGCTCTAAATGTCAGTCTTTTTTCATTGTTTTATAATACATACTAATGAAAGAACACTTCAATAAATGAGAAAGATTAAAATACTATATATAATTGGATTCTTGTAACAAAATTATTTGAGAACATTTATTAAGTACAAAGTATTGTAAAGTATGAAGTATTTCTTTGGTTTAGAGTGAAACATGATAAAGCTTTTAGAATAATTTATAAACTGACAACTCGAATTCAGAATGCAGTAATACCAGATCATAGGCAAAAATATGTTTCACAGTAGACATCTTTTTTTTTTTTTTTTTGGTCAACTCTGATATCTCCATTTCTTAGAGTTTCTTTGTAACTTTGAGAAGTTAAAAAAAACGTTGTATTATCCTGGAAAAGATTTATCTAGTCTTAATCCATTGTGCTAGAAGATCAAGTAATGTTCATAGTATCATCTTATGTTTCTATTTCCTAGCCTTCTGATTTTTTTTTCCCCCGGTTTTTATGCTGCTGCTAAGTCACTTCAGTTGTGTCTGACTCTGTGTGAACCCATAGACGGCAGCCCACCAGGCTCCCCCGTCTCTGGGACTCTCCAGGCAAGAACACTGGAGTGGGTTGCCATTTCCTTCTCCAGTGCATGAAAGTGAAAAGTGAAAGTGAAGTCGCTCAGTTGTGTCCGACTCTTAGCGAGCCCATGGACTGCAGCCTACCAGGCTCCTCTGTCCATGGGATGTTCCAGGCAAAAGTGCTGGAGTGGGGTGCCATTGCCTTCTCCACGGTTTTTATGCAGCCATGGTTAAATGCCAAGTAGTTGTGTTATAGTCCTTCTGGCGTGGGGAGAAATATTTTTTGTTTCTGTAACATCTTGTAGAAAATGACTCTTTCCTTTTATGATCTCATACTAGTAGTTCATTCTAAATCTCTTTCTCTCCCTATATATGTCATCTTTCATCTTTTTATCTACCTGGAATAGTGCCTATCACTTAGACACCCAATGTGTATATTTACACACATGTACTCAGATTTTATTTTAGTCAGAATTTTACCATTTTATTTGTAATTGTGGAGTTAAATTGAATTTTACATCTCTGATAAAGGAATAACACCAATTTTGCTTTTAAAATTCAAGCAGCATACTTAATATAGTAAGGGAAAGATTCCTACCTGCAATTCTCTTTAATGCAATTTTTAGAAATAATACATATACTATACCATGTGCTAGTAAAGGAAGTATACTAAGATAATATAAGAAGCAAATAATGTAAATAAAGGTTTTACTGTATATATTGCTAGTCCATTCATAGGTGGTTCTTCTCCAGGGAATCTTCCTGACCCAGGGATGGAACCTGGGTCTCCTGCATTGCAGGCAAATTCATTACCATCTGAGCCACTAGGAAAGCTTCATAGGTGATTAAAGATAGTAAACATAAAATATAAATGTTACATTATTCTTCTTCCAAAACTCACTCTTACTCTATCGTCATATTAATTGAAAAGTCTCAGGAAATGTTCATCTTAGCTGTTTTGACTCTCCTGATCTTCCTACCCTGTGCATTCTATACTGTAATTGTTATTTGATTATGTGCCCTCACTAGATTGCTTTTTAGATGGCAAGGATCATGTTTATCTTTTTATCTACCTAGAGTGGTGCCTGTTACTTTGGCACACAATAACTGAATGAGTGAATGCCCATTTTCTATAGTGAATTTGAGACTGGAACTACAATTAATCACCTGAGGAAGCAGAATTTTAAATTGTGCTTGAAAGTGAAAGTGAAGTAGCTCAGTCATGTCCTACTCTTGGCGACCCTGTGGACTGTAGTCTACCAGGCTTCTCCATCCATGGAATTCTCCAGGCAAGACTACTGGAGTGGGTTGCCATTTCCTTCTCCAGGGGATCTTCCCGACCCAAGGATCAAACCGGGGTCTCCTGCATTGCAGGCAGACGCTTTAACCTCTGAGCCACCAGGGAAGCAGAATTTTAAATTGTGCTGAGATTCTGCCTAAGGCAATCTCAGCTAATGGCCTGAAAATCATCTCAGTTTTGATTATAACTTTGTCTTTATGAAGTCTTTTTTGGGTATTTGATTAATGATGCTTGCAATGTTGCTGTTACACTCTTAGAATATTGCGTCTACCTTTTACTGTCAGCAGGTGTGGGAGCACACCAGTTAACTTAATCATGACCACCGTCAAAGCCAATGTGTAACTTTCTTGTAAGCTTCTTTCAGTGGTTCAGCTGTGATAAAATATAGTCTTTGTTTCTTGAGTGTAATGCATAATTAATTTTACATGATGTCACTATGTTTACAGTGGAAAAGAAGAAGGAAACAATAACAGAGTCAGCTGGTCGACAACAAAAAAAGAAAATCGGTAAGATAAGTTATTGGTATATACAATATTTTCAGGTTTTCTTGGAAAAATAAATTCTTAGATAATGAAAATATAAGAAAATTTTTTTGTTTTTTCAAAAAATGTTGGCTGTGCTGGTTCTTTGTTGCTGCACAGGCTTCTTTCTAGTTGCAGCAATCAGGGGCCCGGGGCTCCTCTCTAGCTGCAGTGTGTGGGCCTTGCATTGTGCTGGTTTCTCTTGTGAAGCACGGGCTCTAGGGCTTGTGGGCTTTTTTTTTTTTTAATAAAGTTTTCGGTAGTGATAACTCATGTTTGTATAGATTTACAGTCTACAAGAGCACTTGCATACGTTATCTTGCATACATGTGTGCTAAGTCACTTCAGTCATGTCCAACTCTGTGCGACCCTGTGGACTGCAGCCTGCCAGCCTCCTCTGTCCAAGGGATTCTCCAAGCAAGAATCCTGGAGTGGGTTGCCATGCCCTCCTTCACGGAATCTTCCTGACCCAGGAATTGAATCTGTATCTCATGACTAACCTGCGTTGGCAGTCAGGTTCTTTACTGCTAGTGCCACCTGGGAAGCCTTGTACATTATCTTACGTGATTCTTCAACCATATTATATTGTAGGACAAGTTCAAGCACTTCCTTTATTTTTGCTCTTAGCTTTGAAATTTCAATTTAGTAGAATGATGTTGACAGTCATGGCTTTTGAACTTGGCTGAAGGGTCTTAGCATAGTTTGTAAAATTGTTTTGTTTTTCTTAACTGAGATGATTATTTCCAGTTTAATCTGAGTTACGTGTGTTTATTGTTGCCATGACTTCCTTACTGAGAATTGACTGGTGATGGAAACCCACCAACACGTAGGAAATTTTCTGCTGAATAATTTTACCTACTCTGCAAAATAATTGTTTTTGGTTTTTCAGTGTAATTTAATTACAGATTGTAATTCTGTTCCAAAAAGACAATTTATAAATGGCTATATATAATTTATATTTGTACTTTATGATGCTTCCTGATTCTAAAATCAGGAAAAAAATTGTTGTGAAATTGTGTATTTGGATCAAAAACTATATCTCTATACCTGGATCATTGCTGTTAAATCCTAGAAGGTTACTCTACCAGGCTTGACTATACCAGTGTCCTTTACTAGTTATTGTTGTTTAATCACTAAGTTGAGGCTGATTCTGCAACCCCATAGACTGTAGCCTGCTAGGCGTTTCTGTCCATGGGATTTCCCAGGCAAGAATACCGGAGTGGGTTGCCGTTTCCTTCTCTGGGATCTTCCCGACCCAGAGATCGAACCTGCATCTCCTGCACTGGGAGACAGATTCTTTACCACTGAGCCACCAGGGAAGCCCAGTTTCCTGTTCTGGTTAAAGCTTCTCAACTTAGTGTAGGGATATTAGATGTGTTCTTAATGGCCTGATCATTCAGTTCCATGGCAAAGTGCTATTGTACATCTATTCTGTATGGGTATACCAGTGTACTACTCTGTATACCCAGTCACTCTGGTAGGCGTTGAGGCAACAAAGTAGAAAAGTAATTCTGTCTTTTAAGGGATCTAAAGAGGGAAAACAAACCAATGCAGTGTAATACATATTTTTTAGAGATACATTCTGAATATCATAAAAGTAAAGAGGAAGGATATTCAAACCAATCTATGGGATCAGGTTTTCTTGGAGATAATGCTTTAAGTTGAATCTCAAAGCTTTAGTGTGTATTAACTAAGTAAAAATATAAATAAATACTGGTCAGTTGGACCATCTGCAAAACCCTGAAGTAAGCCTTTACATATTTTTTAACTCTTTTGAAAATGGTATGTTGTAGTGAACAGTGTTACTTCATTTTTAGTGATGAGAAAATCGAGGTTAAGTAAGTTACTCTTGGTCGATCAGTGGTATGGTGCAATTAAGTCAGTGGTAGAGAAGGGATTTGAACCTGTACATTCATAACTTTAGAATCCACATTTTTAAGTCTTGTTTATTCTTGGCAAGATAGGCATATGCAAAAGCATAGAGCGGTCAAATAGCAAGGTATATACCTGGAACTATAAATAGTATACTATAACAAATTAAAAAAGGTATGTGTAACATACAAGCAGATGAGCCTAGGGAAATGAGTAGTGCCTAGTCCATAAAGGTCCTTATAAATTAAACTAAGGGAAGGAGGTTAACATATGTAGAAAGGAATTTAAACAGGTTTGAAATCACATTTTAAGGAAGACAAATCTGGCAGTATTTGGAGGATAAACCAGAGAGGAGATCATTCCGGAGGTAGGGAAGTTAGGAGATTTTTCAGGTATCCTTGGCGTACAAATAGCATAGCCAGAACCTGAACAGTGGTGCTGGGACTGGAGTAGGTGGCACATACTCAAAGAATTCAGGCAGGCAGATGTGACACAACTTGAGGACCTTTTAGATGTTAGGTAAGTAGAGAAGAATGGGTCTGGGAAGAAGCCTGGATTTCTGATGAGAACAAGAAATATTGGAAGAGTAGCAGATTGGGATAAGGAACAAGAGAGGATGATTTCAGTTTTGAGCATGTTGGATTTGTTGTGCCTGTGTGACAATAGGGTGGAAATATTTGGTACACCATTGGATGTATGGTTTGGAGCTGGCAGAGAGGTAAAGGCTACAAATAGAGTTTCTTTGTTTATTATTTTTAAAAGTTTATTCAGTTTTTGTCTGTGCTGGGTCTTCGTTGCTATTCAAGGGCTTACTCTAGTTGCAGCGAACACGGGCCACTCCGCACTGCAGCGTGCAGGCTTCTCACTGAGGTGACTTCTCTTACTGCAGGGCACAGGCTCTAGGCACACAGACGTCAGTGGTTGCAGTGCGCAGGCCCAGTGATTGTGGCTCGAGGGGCTCTAGAGTGCAGGCTCAGTAGTTGTGGTGCATGCTCTGTGACATATGGGGCCTTCCTGGACCAGGAATTGAACATCGAACCCCTGTCCCCGACATTGGCTGGCAGATTCTTAACCACTAGATCACCAAGGTTGTTATCGTTCAGTCACTAAATTGTGTCTGACTCTTTGTGACCCTGTGGACTGCAGCATGCCATGCTTCCCTGTCCTTCAGTATCTCCTGGAGTTTGCTTGAACTCGTGTCCATTCAGTCAATGATACCATCCAACCATCTCATCCTCTGGACCACCAGGAAAGCACCTACAAATAGAGTTTAACATCATATGATTATAAATTGTAATTAGGTCCACAGACTAAGTGAGATCACACAGTGAGGCCATAGAAAGTAAGAAAAGCAAAGGGCTGAGCATGGAGAGAGTCCTGAAGCATAATCATTTAAGGAATAGGAGAAGAAGTGGAGCTCAAAAAAATAATGCCAGAGCTGTTGGAAAAGAGTTGTGTCACAGAAGTTGAGGGGAGAATTTCAGGGGACAGGAAGGGTTAGAGGGTAGGTGTTAAATACCTAAGAGGCAAAACAAAGATGTTAGTGGTTTAGCAAGAATAATTTCAGTGGCATGGGATTTCCCTGCTGGCCCAATGATTAAGAATCTGCTTTCCAGTGTAGGAGGTGCGGGTTGGATCCCTGGTCTGATCAGGGAGCTAGGATCCTACGTGCCATGGGACAACAAAGTCAATGCACCACAACTAAGACCTAATCCAGCCAAATAAACATTTTTAAAAAGAGAATAGTTTCAGTGGCATTATAGGGGACAGAAGTCTTATTGTATAGATAGGGAAATAATGCATGTGAGAAAGTGAAGACATTGAATATAGGCAGTTTATAGCTTTGTTATAAAGGATAAGTAAGATATAAAAATGGAAGGCACATTACCCCCTGCCCTTACATTGACAGCACAGAGTGTCTACACTCAAATTATTTCAAATTAATTTAACGTGGGAGGCAACCTTGAATTGTTTGCTCACCAAAATGTCATCAGAATGTAAAAGAAATAATATTTATGAAGTTACTTATCGAAATCTTATAAAAAGTTACAAGACATAATATTTAATAGCAGTTGCTTGAAGGGCAAACCTCCTATCCATTCTGTAGATTTATAAATTTTAGTCCTAAATTAAGCCAGGCTGTCATCATTACAAAGCTAGTGGAGGTGATGGAATTCCAATTAAGCTATTTCAAATCCTAAAAGATGATGCGGTGAAAGTGCTGCACTCAATATGCCAGCAGTAGCCACAGGGCTGGAAAAGGTCAGTTTTCATTCCAATCCCAAAGAAAGGCAATGCCGAAGAATGTTCAAACTACGACATAATTGCACTCATCTCACACTTTAATAAAGCAGTGCTCAAAATTCTCCAAGCCAGGCTTCAACAGTACGTGAACCGTGAACTTGCAGATGTTCAAGCTGGGTTTAGAAAAGGCCCAGGAACCAGGGATCAAATTGCCAGCATCTACAGATCATTGAAAAAGCAATAGAGTTCCAGAAGAACATCTACTTTGGCTTTATTGACTATGCCAAAGCCTTTGACTGTGTGGACAACAAAAAACTGTGGAAAATTCTTCAAGAGATAGGAATACCAGACCACTTGACCTGCCTCCTGAAAAATCTGTATGCAGATTAGGAAGCAACAGTTAGAACTGGACATGGAACAACCGACTGGTTCCAATTGCAAAAGGAGTACGTCAAGGCTGTATATTGTCACCCTGATTATTTAACTTATATACAGAGTACATCATGTGAAATGCCAGATTGGATGAATGGATGAAGCACAAGCTGGAATCAGGATTGCACAGAGAAATACCAATAACCTCAGATATACAGATGACACCACCCTTATGGCAGAAAGTGAAGAAGTACTAAAAAGCCTCTTGATAAAAGTGAAAGACGAGAGTGAAGAAGTTGGCTTAAAACTCAGCATTCATAAAACTAAGATCATGGCATCCGGTCCCATCATTTCATGGCAGATAGATGGGGAAACAATGGAAATAGAGACTTTATTTTTGGGGCTCCAAAATCACTGCAGATGGTAACTGCAGCCATAAAATTAAAAGATGCTTGCTCCTTGGAAGAAAAGCTCTGACCAACCTAGACAACGTATTAAAAAGCAGAACCATTACTTTACCATCAAAGCTCCATCTATTCAAAGCAATGGTTTTTTCAATAGTCGTTTATGGATGTGAGAGTTGGACTATAAAGAAAGCTGAGCACCGAAGAATTGATGCTTTTGACCTCTGGTGTTGGAGAAGACTCTTAAGAGTCCCTTGGACTGCAAGAAAGTCCAACCAGTCAATCCTAAAGGAAATCAGTTCTGAATATTCATTGGAGGGACTGATGCTGAAGCTGAAACTCCCAATACTTTGGCCATCTGATGTGAAGAACCCACTCATTGGAAAAGACCCTGCTGCTGGCAAAGATTGAAGCCAGGAGAAGGGGGCAACAGAGCATGAGATGTTTGCATGGCATCACCAACGAGATGGACGTGAGTTTGAGTAGGCTTTGGGAGTTGGTGATGGACAGGGAAGCCTGGTGTGCTGCAGTCCATCGGGTCGCAAAGAGTTGGACACAACTGAGTGACTGAACTGGCTGGTCAGAAATCTTTAAACCTAAGCTTGTATTATTTGGGCCTTTATAAAATTGCTTCAACTGTATTTTGCCTTGACATTGCACTTTAGGTATGTCTTGAAAAATTCAGCCAGATACAATTGTATTTTAGTAGTACTATGGACTGTTTATTGAGAACATTACATTACTTACATTAGATGGTATTCTTTTGACAAGAGATTATAGAAACTCTAGTAGTTTAAAATATCAAGACAAGCAGTGATTCTCATAAATAATTGATTTACTTTTATCTTACTGACACTGTTTGAACTGATGGTTTTTCTTCCTACTTTAAACCAGCTGCTAATAAGTGTAGAGTCAGATTTGCTATTCATTTCCAGCAGCTTTATGAGACCATTAAATGCCTTTCTGTCACTGACCCTATCTATCAGTGTAATTTTATTATGTAACCCCTTATGTAGCCTGGGAAATCCCATGGACGGAGAAGCCTCGTAGGCTACAGTCCATGGGGTCACTAAGAGTCGGACACGACTGAGTGACTTCACTTTCACTTTTCACTTTCATGCATTGGAGAAGGAAATGGCAACCCACACCAGTGTTCTTGCCTAGAGAATCCCAGCGACAGGGGAGCCTGGTGGACTGCCGTCTATGGAGTCGCACAGAGTCAGAAACGACTGAAGCGACTTAGCAGCAGTAGCAGCAACCCTTATTTTTACTTTTCTCAGATTCCCTACTTGGGCTTCTTTAAAAATTAAATGTTTAGGGACTTCCCTGGTAGTCCAGTGGACTAAGACTCTGCACTAAAAATACAGGGGCCTTGGGCTCAATCACTGGTCAGGGAGCTGGATCCCACTTGCCACTTGCTGCAACTAAAAGATCCCTCAAACTGCGACCAAGACCCAGCACAGCCAAATAAATAAACATATATATATATATATATATATATATATATACTGGGCGTCCCAGGTGGCAGTAGCGATAAAGAACCCACCTGCCAACACAGGAGACGTAAGAGACACAAGTTTGATCCCTGGGTCAGGAAGATCCCCTGGAGGAAGGAATGGCTACCCACTCCAGTATTCTTGTCTGGAGAATCCTACAGTCAGAGGAGCCTGGTGGGTTACAGTCCATCGGGTCCCAGAGAGTTGAACATGACTGAAGCGAGTTAGTATGCATCATACACACACACACCCAGTGATGAGGGGACTATAAAGAGTGATATTGCTGCTTTGAAAGAAGGGAGTTTTTAATAAGAGGGGAAAGGTCAGCAAATTCAGTGTTTCAGAGAATCAAAATGTCATTGATATCACTTAGGTGACGCCCTTAGATTGTGGTGTTAGGTAGAGCCATTAATTTGAAACTGAGGTGTCTGAAGACTATATTTTTCATTTTTAATTTCAGGAGCAGATATTTTGGTTATTTTTTGTTTCCCTCTCATAGAAGATAACCTACTTTTGATGTATTTTATTTAGCTCTTTGGCTATAGTAAGCTATCTCAAGTAATGAGGAACTTAAGGGTATATGTGACCAAGAATTCAGGAAAAGCTGAACTAACTGGTTACAAGAAGGCAAGAACTGTGTTAAAGCAATTCCTGCAGACAGAGCAAGCCCTGAGATAAGCCAGACATTGTGCTCACTATAAATTTATAGTACCTTTCTCTCTTCTGGTATGCAGTGCTTCACAGGATTTAATTTTTGCCTGCACCTAACTTTGGCTTGTATCCTACAGTTCTTTCTATATAGTATTTCTCGTACATGGTCTCTAGGCCACCCATATCAGTTTTGCTTGAGATGTTTGTAAAAATGAAGGGTTCTGAGTCTTTGTTGTTGTTCAGTTGCTCAGTTGTGTCCAACTCTTTGCTACTCCATGGACTGCAGCACTCCAGGCTCCCCTGTCCTTCACCATCTCCCAGAGCTTGCTCAAACTCATGTCCATTGAGTTGGTGATACCAGCCAACCATCTCGTCCTCTGTCGTCCCCTTCTCCTACTGCCTTCAATCTTTCCCAGCATCAGGGTCTTTTCCAAAGAGTTGGCTCTTCACATCAGGTGAACAGAGTATTGACTCTGAGTCTTACTCCTAGGTTTTACTGAATCAGAAGTTTTAATCCAGTGTCTAAGACTGTATTATCCAATTCTGCACCCTCTAGCTACCTTTGACTGTTAAATTAATTGAAATTAAATGAAGTTGAAATTTTAGGACCTCAATCACACTGGTCATATTTCATTGCTCAGCAGCTATATGTAGCTATATTGATAGCACAGATATAAGATATTTTTATAATTGTAGAAAGTTCTTTTAGAATAGTATTGCTAAAGAAATCAAGATTTTCCAAAGGAGGTGACATAAGAGCTGAGGCTTAAAAGTTGAATTATAGGCTAGCCAGGAAAGGATTTGATAGGATAGGATGAAATAGTCTAGGTAGAAGGGTAGCCAGTCATTCCAATTTGTTTCGCCCAAGGAGTTTCTTGGGATGTGAGATTTTCAGAGCTAAAACTGGAACAGTCTAGGAAAGCTGGGACACTTGGTCACCCAAGGTAAAAGAAACTTTATGCACAAAGATGCTGAATCAAGAGAAAATCATCATATATAAAGGAACTTTGGTGATGTAAGAACGTAAAAATTTATGGGAGTGGTCAGAAATGTGGCTTCAGAAGGAAACAGGAGCCAGATACAGGACTTGCAAGTGATATTGAACCATCATCTTGGGACTTCTCTGGTGGTCCAGTTCCACTGGACTCTGCACTTCCACTGCAGGGGATAAGGGTTTGATCCCTGGTCAGGGATCTAAGATCCCACATGCTGCATGACACACCCAAGAAAAAGAGAGAGAAAGAAATAAACATGATCTTATAGGGATAAAAAGCCATGGAAGGACACTCTTGGCGAGTATCATGATCTTGTTCAGTTTGCCTTTTGGTAGATCTGATATGCATTTATGTGGAACGTGAATTTGAGGAGAGAAGTTTGGAGACAGTGAGGTCTGTTAGGAGGTTTGAAAGTAATATAGGTAAGAGATGTTGGAAGTGATAGTCAGGAGGAGGGGAGGCGGTAGATTTCATAAGTATTTATGAGGTGTAATGAATAGAACTGGGTAGGAAGTCAAGGATGTGCAGGTTTCTAGCACAGATGCTTTTCTATACCTTTCTTTTCATGTCTCAGTGGCAGTCCTTTTACACTTCTGCTTGTTCTTTGCCTGTTTAACTTCTAGTCATCTCTTACCCCGGTCCTCAAACCCCCAGTTTTAAAATGTCTTATTATATTGTAAGAGAGCTGTTCAATAGAAAAGGAGCTCTAGCCCTTGAGATACACCTTAGCTCCATCCCATTTTGTTCATTTTCTTCCATATATCTTCACCTTCAGCTCTTTCCTGCCTGTATCCTTTCCTCCATGGAGAACAAACTGGGTAGGAACTGTTTAAGACGAAGTCATACATTCATCTCACCCGTTGTTTGAAAACTGCAGTCCAGTCTGCAGTTCCTGTAGGCCTGTTTTTCTTCCTTCCATTCTTTTTACCTGCCTGAACTTGCCAGCCCTCATACCACTTTAATATATTCCAATTGTATGGTTTTTTTTTTATTTTAGAGGGTTTTTTTATATTTTTATTTCATAATATTCTTGTGAGGGTATGAATTGGTGTGTGTTTTGATCATTCATTTATCCCTAGTACCCAGAAAAGTGCTTGGCATGTAGTAGGTAATCAATAAGTATTTGTTGAGTGAATTAATCCTGGTGATAAAAATACATGATCAAAGAAAGCAGTAACATGGTATATATAGAGATCTTTGGATTGGAGGTTGGGAAACTTGGATTCTAGTCCTGGCTTTGCCATAAAATACCTGTGTGGGCTCTGAGAAATCACTTCTCCTTTGCTGGACCCCAGTTTCTTCATAGGCACAGCAATAAAGTCCAATATGTTGATGGGAAACTCAGCAGTGGCCACAGGACTAGAAAAAGTCAGTTTTCATTCCAGTCCCAAAGAAGGGCAGTACTAAAGAGTGTTCAAGCTACCGTGCAGTTGCTCTCATTTCACATGCTTACCAGACAATGCTCAAAATCCTTCAAGCTAGGCTTTAGCAGTACATGAACCGAGAACTTCTAGATGTACATGCTGGATTTAGAAAAGGCAGAGGAACCAGCGATCATATTGCCAACATCCATCGGACCATAGAAGAAGCAAGAGAATTCCAGAAAAACATCTACTTCTGCTTCATTGACTACATTAAAGACTTTTCCTGTGTGGATCACAACAAACTGGAAAATTCTTCAAGAGACAGGAATACCAGACCACCATACCTGTCTCTTGAGAAACCTATATTTAGGACAAGAAGCAATAGTTAAAACTGAACATAGAACAACAGACTGGTTCAAAATTGGGAAAGAAGCACCTCAAGACCGTATATTGTCACCCTGCTTATTTAACTTACAGGCAGAGTACATCATGTGAAATGCTGGGCTTGATGACCCACAAGCTGGAATCAAAGATTGCTGGGAGAGATATCAATGACTTCAGATATGCAGATGATACTACCCAAATGGCAGGAAACAAAGAGGAACTAAAGAACCGCTTGAGGAAGGTAAAAGAGGGGAGTAAAAAAGCAGGATTAAAACTCAACATTTAGAAAACTAATATCATGGCATCCGGTCCCATCACTTTATGACAAATTGATGGGGAAACAATGGAAACAGTGACAGATTTTCTTTTCTTGGGCTCCAAAATCACTGCAGATGGTGACTGCAGCCATGAAATTTAAAAAACACTTGCTTCTTGGAAGAAAAGCTATGAAAAACCTAGGCAGTATATTGAAAAGCAGAGACATCACTTTGTGGACAGAGGTCCATATAGTCAAAGCTATGGTTTTTCCAGTGGTCATGCTTGGATATGAGAGTTGGACCATAAACAAGGCCAAGAGCCGGAGCTTTGATGCTTTCGGATTCTGGTGGTTCTCAAGAGAAGACTCTTGAGAATCCCTTGGACAGCAAGGAGATCAAACCAGTCAATCCTAAGGGATATCAGCCCCTAACATTCATTAGAAAGACTGATGCTCAAGCTGAAGCTCCAGTAGTTTGGCCAACCTGATGCGAAGAACTGACTCATTGGACAAGACCCTGATGTTGGGAAAGATTGAGAGCAAGAGGAGGAGGGGACGACAGGAAGATGAGATGGTTGGATGACATCACTAACTCCACATGAATTTAAGCAAACTCCAGAAGGCAGTAGAGGACAGGGAAACCTGGTGTGCTGCAGTTCATGGGGTTGCAAAAAATGGTACACAACTTAGCAACTGAACAACAGTGTTCATTGGGATACAGTAGATAAGAGCATTAATGTGTAGCTGAAACGTCTTTAGCAGTTTAGATTTGGTGTATATAACAATTTTCTTGAAATATATGTCAAATTTCCTAGCTTTCCAAGTGACTTAAATATGAAAGTATGCTTATTTTTGGCTTCATTTGACTGTAAGATGAAACAAGCTGAACCTAACTTTATCTTAATTAGCTTTTAATTTTTAGATGCTATGCTCTCTTAAACTGAAAAAGGGGGAAAGAAACTTGAGATGGGTAATTAATATTGAAATCTAAGTGTAGTCATTATGATTATACCTCCCACTGATATAATAATGATTATATCTTAATGTACAGAGTTGAAACACTTAATACCAGAGGTAATTTTTAAAATTAAACTTTAAAGATTTTTATTTATTTAAATTGAACTATTTTAGTGCTCTCCTGCATTTGAATTTTCTGTTAGTACAAAGTATATGGTATTCCAAGTATTCAGCTTATCTTATTAAGTGATAACTGAGACAGAAACATTGTAATCACCAGTCAGTGACAGTTTAACATCTGCTTCTTGCTCAGTGCTGTGTATATTAACTAGTTCATTAATTCCTTGCAGAGCGGCAAGAAGAGAAACTGAAGAATAACAACAGAGATCTGTCAATGGTAAGAGTCCTAAATATAACTTCATGATAAACCACATGTTTTTCAGCAAAAGACCGTGATTTGCATCAAGTACATTGCACTTTACCTCTTCAGAAATTTATAGTTATGCATGCTATAAATAATGTAATGGGTGTTCCTAGACCAAATAGAAGTGAAAATGTGCTTACAGGGCTGAAGCTTCATGTTGGTAATATGAATAGCTTCTTTTTTAAGGGTGTCTTGAGGTCATAATTTTGTCATTTACACACAGTTTTTTTTTTTTTCGTTTTTCTTTTTTTAGCTTCTCCCTTATGTTTTCAAATGAAGTCACTTATTTTCTTTTCTTCCTTACATTATTACTGAATCTTTGACTTTTGGTGACCTGTTAATCCCATCATAAGCTTTGGAACATCATAGATGGCCTTTATTCTTTAAGAGGCCTTTTGCTCTGAAGGTCAGGCATATCATAAAGTGTAAGGAAAAGTGTTTTTATTAGCCATTTACTCATTATTTATAAAGAGTAGAGTTTTTTCAAGCATGTCTTTCTGAGGCATAGGTAGGCGAATTATATGGCTTGACTGATTTTTCTGCCTAATTTCTGTATATTCAAACAAGACACTTAAATTGTGCAACAGTTATCATTTGCTTACTGAGAGACCTTTGCTATATTATCTTCTGTTTCTTAAAACTCTTTTAGAAAAAATGTATTTATTTGTTCATTTATTTGGCTGTCAGGTTGCATCACGTGGGATCGTTCATTGCAGTTCACAGACTCTCTAGTTGTCGCGTGCAGGCTTCGTTGCTCCCTGGCATGCGGTATCTTAATTCTCCACCCAGGGATTGAGCCTGCATCCCCTGCATTGCAAGGTGGATTCTTAACTACTGGACCACCAGAGAAGTGCCTTGAAATTCTTTTTAAGAAAGATTATAATTTAGAAGTATAGTTTTTTGAAAATAGCTTTTCTGTTGTCATAGTTACTCCACGTTCAAGAGACCAAATTTGAAAACTGCAGAAAGAGATAAAATTTTCTGATAAACTGTTAGTCATGCCTTTATGATCTTTTGTTTATTTATACTTTTATGGCACATGTAATTAAGAAAGTAGCTAGCCTTAAGAAACAAAATACCTTATGTACTTGAACATGTGATTTTTTTTGCGTGGTCTAGAGGTAGAGGTTGGCAGTCCCCGGCTGGTGTGGCAGCACAGTAGCGTCACTAAAGACTCCAGTTAGCCTTCCTTAGCTCATGGGCATTTGGTGGTTTGATGTTGCTTTGCTGTCAGGAATTACGTTCTTCATTCCAGACAGGAAGTATGGTCAGAAGGCCTAAAGGGATGCTAGCCAAGTTTGCCCCTTTTAAAAGTGCTGGTTAGTACTTGTACGCATCACTCGTTGGCCGGAATTAGGTCATGTGGGCCTCCAGTACGGTTCATCAGAAGGTGACAAGGAGAAGAGGCCTTGGAGGTGGAGGGTGGGTTAGGCAACAGGCAATTTTTTGCCAAGGAGCATCTTTTAAAAATTACGTGATATCAGAATTTGGGGGGATATGCTTCAGTAGTGGTTTTCCTTTAGTGTGAAGTGACAATTTGTTGATCTTACAGGTTCGAATGAAATCCATGTTTGCAATTGGCTTTTGTTTTACTGCCTTAATGGGAATGTTTAATTCCATGTGAGTATCCTTTTATATGGCTTTATCTAACTTGCTCTGTGTGGACAATTAACTTTTTTGTAATATTTTGATATTTCATATTTACAGAAAAGTTACAGGACTAGTATATCCATTAACCAGATTCACAATTGTTAACATTTTTCCTCATTTGCTTTCTTTTTTTCTGTTTCTCTATATCATAAATATTTGTGCTCATTCATATATTATTTTTATAAATTTTTCTGAATCTTTCAGAAGTTTGATGTGGATTTCATGCCCCTTTATTCATAACTACTAAAACTATGTGTTACCTAAGAACATGGACATTCTCTCATCCTCAATCCAGTTGTCAAAATTCAGGGAAATTTAATTTTGTAAGAATACAGTTATATGGTAACTTTTTCACCCTCTTAATTTTGAGGTTATCTTATGTATAAAGTGAAGACTAAGCTATTATGAGGCCTCTAAAAAGAGTTTAGTATGTCCCTTGGGTTTTTAAGTTCCTTTTTAGCAAACTGCTTCCCAATGAAGGTAGTCAGTCATTCAGAGATATTTTGATTCTTAAAATAATCTTTACAACTATCATCTCGTTTAACGATAAGGTAAGCTACTGTTTTCTAAACTAATGCATAGCAGGCCTGAATGATTATGGGAGTGATTTTGACAGAAGCTGGGAAAATAGCCAAAGATGGCAAGCAATCGTTTATTACCTTTCAAAGCTCACCTGAGCTATCCCATACATATTAGGATTGTCCTCTTACTCTTCTCTTTCCCCCCTCCCTGCTTCATTTCTGTCTCTCCCTTCCCTTGTACTCATCCCCCCAACACTAGTCTGTTTTCTTCACACCTGTTAAGTACCTACTTTGTGCCAGGAATTGTGCTAGGTATCAGAATATAACAAATAAGATGTGTTCCTTGCCCTCAATAGTATCAAAATTTTATGGAAAGAAAAGACCAATAAATCAATACATTAATGGATGTTACCAGACATATGTGCGTGTGAAGTATATAGTACGGGGGTGGAAAGGGACTGGTTAGGTGAGAGACCAAAGGGAATGTCCAAAATTATTTCAATACAAAATTTCCACTTAACTAGTGATTTTGAAAAGGACCTTTGGAAGATTAAATAACTTGCCCAGGTTATATAGAAGTCTCATAAGTTCTAATTTATAACTCTAATCTCGGTATTCTTTTTTCACTGCTATGCTTTCTCTTATTTCTTGGATATATTTTACCATGAATTACCAGTCAAATCAAACACTGAAAGATTTTATAGTTAACTAGCAAGCTTAAGGTTATGACCAACCTAGACAGCATATTAAAAAGCAGAGACATTACTTTGTCAACAAAGGTCCATCTAGTCAAGGCTGTAGTTTTTCCAGTGGTCATGTGTGGATGTGAGAGTTGGACTATAAAGAAAGCTGAGCACGGAAGAATTGATGCTTTTGAACTGTGGTGTTGGAGAAGACTCTTGAGAGTCCCTTGGACTGCAAGGAGATCCAACCAGTCCATCCTAAAGGAGATCAGTCCTGGGTGTTCATTGGAAGGACTGATGTTGAAGCTGAAACTCCAATACTTTGGCCACCTGATGCAAAGAGCTGACTCATTGGAAAAGACCCTGATGCTGGGAAAGATTGAAGGCAGGAGGAGAAAGGGATGACAGGATGAGATGGTTGGATGGCATCACCGACTCAGTGAACATGGGTTTGGGTGGACTCCGGGAGTTGGTGATGGACAGGGAGGCCTGGCATGCTGTGGTTCATGGGGTCGCAAAGAGTCGGACACAACTGAGCGACTGAACTGAACTGAACTGAGCAAGCTTAACTAGTAAGTTAACTAGTAAGCTGTGTGGATCACAACAAACTGGAAAATTCCTAAAGAGGTGGGAATATCAGACCGTCTTACCTGACTCCTGAGAAACCTGTATGCAGGTCAAGAAGCAACAGTTAGAACCAGACATGGAACAATGGACTGGTTCAAAATTGGGAAAGGAGTATATCAAAGCTGTATATTGTCACCCTGTTTGTTTAACTTATATGCAGAGTACATTATGCAAAATGCTGGATGGTTCACAAGCTAGAATCAAGATTGCTGCAAGAAATATCAATAACTTCAGATATACAGATGACACCACCCTTATGACAGAAAGCAGAGAGGAACTAAAGAGCCTCTTGATGAAAGTAGAAGAGGAGAGTAAAAAAGCTGGCTTAGAAGTCAACATTCAGAAAGCTAATATCATGGCATCTGGTCTCATCACTTCATGGCAAATAGATGGGGAAACAATGGAAACAGTGACAGGTTTTATTTTCTTGGGCTCCAGAATTACTTCAGATAGTGAATACAGGCATGAAATTAAAAGATGCTTCCTCTTTGGAAGAAAAGATATGACAAACCTAGACAATATATTAAAAAGCAGAAATGTTACTTTGCCAATAAAGGTCTATGTAGTCAAAGCTATGGTTTTTCCTGTGGTCATGTGTGGATATGGGAGTTGAACTATAAAGGTGGCTGAGTGCAAGAAGAATTGATACTTTTGAAATGTGGTGTTGGAGAAGGCTCATGAGAGTGAGTCCCTTGCAGTCAAGCCTGAGAGAAGTCAGTTCTGAATATTCTTTGGAATCACATGAATATAATGCTATATAATATAATATAGCATTATGATAGTACTATATTAGCATCATAGTGCTATTATAGTGCTACAATCATAGTGCTATTACAGTGCCGTTATAGTGCTGTTATAGCTTCATACAGTGCTATAACATAGCATTATAGCACTACTATATAATATAATATAGCATTATATTCATGTGATTTCCTTTCTTAATGTTATTTGTGAACATTGTGGTGTGAAAGGCTGCTCTATGGAAGGGACATCTGCTCCAAATATATATATATATTTAATATTTATTTATTTGGCTGTGTTGGGTCTTAGTTGCAGTGTATGGGATCTTCACTATGTCATGTGGGATGTTCTGTTACAACACTTGGACTCTCTAGTTGTGGCACACATGGGCTCAGCAGTTGGGATACACAGACTTAGTTGCCCTTTAGCATATAGGATCTTAGTTCTCCCCACCAGGGATTGAACCCATGTGCCCTGCATTTCACAGGGGATTCTTTTTTTGTTTGTTTGTTTCTTTGTTTTGAAATTTTTACAATATTGTATTGGTTTCTAACATACAACAATGAGAATCAGCCATAATTACACATATATCGCCTTCCTCTTAAGCCTCCTTCCCCTCCCCCAGTCCCAGCCCTTTAAGTCATCATCTGGGCTTCCTGTGTTATATAGCAGCTTCTTACCAGCTATCCACTTTACACATGATAGTGCATATATGTCGATGTTACTTATCTCCATTCGTCTCACTCTCTCCCTCCCACACTGTGTCCACAAGTCCATTGTTTACATCTCTTGTCTCCGTTCCATTCCGGCAAATAAGTTAATCAATACTATGTTCTGGATTCTATGTATATCTGTTAATGTGAGATATTAGTTTTTCTCTTTCTGAGTTCTATCACTCTGTGTAACAGACTCTTAGGTTCATCCACCTTACTAGAACTGACTCGTTCGTTCTTTTTTATGGCTGAGTAATATTCCATTGTATATATGTACCGAATCTTCTTTATACATTCATATATCAATAGACATCTAGATTGTTTCTATGTCCTGGCAATAATATTGTAAATAGTGCTGCAGTAAACATTAGGGTACATGTGTCTTTTAGAATTGTGGTATTCTCAGGGTATATGCCCAGTAGTGGGATTGCAGGGTTTTTTAAGGAACCTTGTACTGTTCTCCATAATGACTGTATCAGTTTACATTCCCACCAACAGTGCAGGAGGGTTCCCTTTTTTCCATGTCTTCTTCAACATGTATTGTTTGTAGATTTTTTGATGGTGGCCATTCTGACTGGTGTGAGGTGATACCACATTGTAGTTTTGGTTTGTATTTCTCAAATAGTTACTGATATCGAGCATCCTTTCATGTATTTATTGCCATTTGTATGTCTTTTTTTGAGAAATGTCTGTTTAGGTCTTCTGCCTACTTTTTGATTGAGCTATTTGTTTTCTTGAAATTGAGCTGTATGAGCTGCTTATATATTCTGGAGATTAATCTTTGTCAGTTGTTTCATTTGCAGTTATTTTTGAGGGTTGTCTTTCAATCTTGTTTATTGTTTAGTGTTCAGAAGCTTTTAAGTTTCATTAGGTCCCACCTGTTTATTTTTGTTTTTATTTCCATTATGCTAGGAAATGGGTCAGAGGGGATATTCCTCTGATTTATGTCAGAGAGTGTACTGCCTACATTTTCCTCTAAGAGTTTTATAGTTTCTGACTTACATTTAAGTTTTTAATCCATTTTGACTTTATTTATGTGTATGGTGTTAGGAAGTGTTCTAGTTTCATTCTTTTAGTTGTAGCTGTCCATTTTTCCCTTATTGAAGAGGCTGTCTTTTATAGATTATATTTTCTTGCCTGTTTTGTCAAAGATAAGGTGCCCAGAGGTTCGTGGGTTTATCTCTGGGCTTTCTGTCTTGTTCCATTGATCTGTATATCCATTTTTGTGCCAGTACCATACTGTCTAGATGACTGTAGCTTTGTAGTAAAGTCTCAAGTTAGGAAAGTTGATTCCTCGAGCTCCATTTTTCATTCTCAAGATTTCTTTGACTAGTCAGCATCTTTTGTGTTTCCGTACATCAGCAGTGGAAACTGGAAAAGATCAGTTTTCATTCCAATCCCAAAGAAGAGCAGTGGCCAAGAATGTTCCAACTTCCGCACATTTGTGCTCATTTCACCTGCTAGCAAGGTAATGCTCAGAATGCTTGAAGGATTTTGAAGGCTTCAACAGTACATAAACTGAGAACTTCCACATGTACAAGCTGAATTTAGAAAAGCCAGAGGAACCAGAGATCAAATTGCCAACATCCATTGGATCATAGAAAAAGCAAGAGAATTCCAGAAAAACATCTACTTCTGCTTCATTGACTACGTTAAAGACTTACTTTGTGGATCATGACAAACTGTGGAAAATTCTTAAAAAGATAGGAATACCAGACCACCTTACCTGCTTCCTGAGAAACCTACGTGCAGGACAAGAAGCAACAATTAGAACTGGACGTGGAGCAACGGACTGGTTCCAAATTGGGAAAGGAGTATGTCAAGGCTGTATCTTGTCACCCTATTTATTTAACTTATATGCACAGTACATCATGTGAAATGCCAGCGGGATAACTCACAAGCTGGAATCTAGATTGCTGGGAGAAATAGCAACAACCTGAGATATGCAGATGATACTACCCAAATGGCAAAAAGCAAAGCATAACCAAAGAGCCCCTTGATGAAGGTGAAAGAAGAGAGTGAAAAAGCAGGGTTAAAACTCAGCATTCATAAAACTAAGATCACAGCATCCGGTCCTATCACTTCATGGCAAATAGATGGGGGAAAGTGGAAACAGTGAGAGACTTTATTTTCTTGGGCTCCAAAATTACTGTGGCTGGTGACTACAGCCATGAAATTAAAAAATGTTTTCTCCTTGGAAGTAAAGCTATAGTAAACCTAGACAGTGTATTATAAGGCAGAGACATCACTTTGCCAACAAAGGTCCATAGAGTCAAAACTATGGCTTTTCTAGTAGTCACATACGGATGTGAGAGTTGAACTGTATAGAAGGCTGAACGTGGAAGAATTGATGTTTTCGAACTGTTGTGCTGAAGAAGACTGTTGAGACTCACTTAGACATCAAGGAGATCAAACCACTCAGTCCTAAAGTAAATCAAGCCTGAACATTCGTTAGAAAGACGAAGCTGAAGCTGAAGCTCCAATGGTTTGGCCACCTGATGGGAAGAGCTGACTCATTGGAAAAGACCCTGATGCTGGGGAAGATTGAAGGCAGGAGGAGAAGGGGACGACAGAGGATGAGATGGTTGGATGGCATCACTGACTCCATGGACATGGGTTTGGGTGGACTCCAGGAGTTGGTGATGGACAGGGAGGCCTGACGTGCTGCGGTTCATGGGGTTGCAAAGAGTCGGACACAACTGAGTGACTGAACTGAACTGAACTGATGCTCCAAACAATGAGAGTTTTGCTTCTTTTCTTATCTATATTCCTTTTATTTATTTTTCTTCTCTGATTGCCATGGTTAGGATTTCCAAAACTATGTTGACAGATAGTGATGAGAGAGGGCACCCTTGTCTTTTTCCTGATCTTAGAAGAAATGCTTTCAGATTTTCACCATTGGGAATAATGTTTGCTGTGTGGTTGTCATATATGGCCTTTATTATTTTGAGATAGAGTCCTTCTAGGCCTAATCTAAAGAGATTTGTTTTTTTTTTTTTAAATCATAAATGGGTGTTGAATTTTGTTGAAAGCTTTCTCTGCATCTGTTGAGATGATCATATGGTTTTTATCTTTCAGTTTGTTAATATGGTGTATCAAATTGATTGATTTGCATATATTGGGGTAAACCTTGCATACCTGGGGTAAACCCCACTTGATCCTGGTGTATGATTTAATCTGTTGTTGGATTCTGTTTGCTACAATTTTGTTGAAGATTTTTGCATCTATGTTCATATTGGCCTGTTGTTTTCTCTTTTGGTGGTATCTTTGTCTTGTTTTAGTATCAAGGTGATGGTGGCCTCATAGAATGAATTTGGGAGTTTTCCTTCCTCTGCAGTTTTCTGGAAGAGTTTGAGCAAGAGAGATGTTAGCTCTTCTCTAAATGTTTGGTAGAATTTACCTGTGAAGCCATCTGGCTCTGGGCTTTTGTTTGTTGGAAGATTTTTTTTATCACAGTTTCAATTTCAGTGCTTGTTTAATTGGTCTATTTATGATTTCTGTTTCTTCTGAGTTCAGTTTTGGAAGGTTGTACTTTTCTAAGAACTTGACCATTTCTTCCAGGTTGTCCGTTTTACTGGCATATAGTTGCTCTTAGTAGCCTCTTCTGATCCTTTGTAATTTTGCATTGTCTATTGTAACATCTTCTTTTTCATTTCTAATTTTATTGACTTAAGTCTTCTCCATTTTCTTCTTGATGAATCTGGCTAGTGGTTTGTCCATTTTGTTTATTTTCTCAAAGTTTTTTTAGTTTTATTGATCTTTGCTATTGTTTTCTTCATTTTTCCCCATTAATTTCCGCTCTGATATTTATGATTTCTTTCCTTCTACTGTCTTTGGGGTTTTTTGTCCTTCTTCCTCTAGTTACTTTAGGTGTAACATCAGGTTGTTGATTTGATGTTTTTCTCATCTCTTGAGGTAGGTTTGTATTACTATAAACTTCCCTCTTAGAACTGCTTTTGCTGCACCCTCTAGGTTGGTAAAGAATCCGCCTGTAATGCAGGAGACCCTGGTTTGATTCCTGGGTCGGGAAGATCCACTGGAGAAGGGGTAGGCCACCCACTCCAGTATTGTTGGGCTTCCCTTGTGGCTCAACTGGTAAAAAATCTGCCTGCAATGTGGGAGATCTAGGTTCGACCCCTGGTTCGTGGAAGTATCCAGGAGAAGAGAAAGGCCACCAACTCCAGTATTCTAGCCTGGATGATTCCGTGGACTGTATTGTCCATGGGATCACAAAGAGTCAGACACAGCTGAGCAACTTTCACTAGGTTTTGGATTGTCATATTTTCATTGTCATTTGTTTCTAGATATTTTATAAATTATCTTTTAGTGTCTTCAGTGACCTCTTGGTTATTGAGAAGTGTGTTGTTTAGCCTCCTTGTGTTTGTGGTTTTTTTTACAGGTTTTTTCCCTGTAATTGATACTTAGTCTCATAGCCTTGTGGTCAGAAAAGATGCTTGATAGGATTTCAGTTTTCTTAAATTTACCAAGGCTTGATTTGTGACCCAAGCTGTGATCTGTCCTGGAGAATATTCTTTGTTCAGTTGAGAAAAAAGTGGATTCTGCTGTTTGGGGATGAAATGTCCTAAAGATTTCAGTTAGGGCCGTCTGGTATAATGTGTGCTTTAAGGCTTGTGTTATTAATTTTCTGTGTAGATGATCTGTCCTTTGGTGTAAGTGGGATGTTAAAATCCCCAACTATTATTGTTTTACTCTCAATTTCCCCTTTTATGGTTGTTAGCATTTGCTTTTTGTATTGAGGTGCTCCTATATTATATGCCAAAATATTTATAATTGTTGTATCTTCTTGGATTGATCCCTGCAAGGTGGATTCTTAACCATTGGACCATCAGGGAAGTCCCTCCAATGTATTTTTTTCCCAATGTCATATTTTTCCTCTAAAGTGGAATCTCTCAGTGCATTTTTTCTCTAATTATTGAATAGATTCTTACTGGAAAAATTCCAATAGTATATAATTGTATAAAATATAAAGTAAAAATCACTCTGCCTTCCTGAAATGTCCTTTCAAGGCTTGTACTTTTTCTGTATATGTACAAACATTTAGATATTTATATGTTTTAATTTTTATAACCCAAAATGGCTGTTTTGTAGTCTGCTATAGTTACCTGTGGTAATTTTTAATTTTTGTTTATTTTAAAAAATGTTTATTTGTTCTATTTGGCCATGTCAGGTGTCAGCTGTGGTACGCTGGATCCTCACTGCGTCATGCGGACTCTCTTCACTGTGGTGCACAGACTCTCTAGTTGTAGTGTGCAGGCTCCAGAGCACCTGGGCTCAGTAGTTGTGGGGCATGGGCTTAGTTGCTCTGTAGCTCTCAACCAAATATCTGAACACTCATCCCCTGCCTTGCAATGCAGATTCTTAACCACTAGACCACCAGGGAAGTCCCCTATGGTAATCTTTAAAATACAGTGCATGTGAACTTTGCATAATCATTTTTATCGTCTGTAAGTATTCCATTTGTACCTTACATATATAATCTTCTGTAAATCTTCACACAGAATTTTCATAGGTAGTATATACGCCAGTATACGTATACTTATTTTTTCCCCGTGTATATCCTACAAATATTGCTTGGGTAAAGTTTTGATAGAAATTGTTCTCTACAATGTTGCTTTTTGTTTGGCTGTGCTTTGTGGTGTTAGGGAATCTCAGTTCCCCAACCAGAAATTGAACCTGGACCCATGGCAGTGAAAGCATAGAGCCCTGACCACTGGACCACCAGGAAATTGCCCTAGGAAAGTTTTTATTAATTTATGTTTTTAGGTTACTGTCCTCAGGGCTTGTGAATAGTTCTTTCTGTATATATTTGTCATCACTAGAAATTATGTATCTGTTTAATATTTGTAAATCTAATAGCTGAAAAAAATACATTTTTTTAATTTGCAATTTCTGGTGATGTTTAGCATCTTTTCATTTACTTATTATGCTTTTACTATTTCTAAATTTCTAGTTCATGTTCTTCCCCTTATTTTCTTTTTACGAGAATTCTTTACATATTAAACTCTCCTTTTGGAGATACATGGGCAATATTAATTTTTATGTTACTTCTCTGTTGTATAAATAGTAGCCTTCTTATACCCGATTATATCGTTTTTTTTTAATATTTAAATAAATTTTGTTTCATCTGTAATTTATTTTGATGTTTAGTTTCCAACTTTACCAAGCTCTTAGCTGTTGTCAATACTAAGTAGGGAGTAAATAATATATTTTCCCTGATGATTAGAAATGACTAGTTTATGATATATCACATAGCTTCTGAAGCTTATGCAGTAGATCTTAACCAGGAATGTACATCAGAACCAAAGAATTTTGATTCCAAAGTTCTAAAACAAGAATTTTCTTACACTAGTGAGACACAAATACTTCTAAAAAATTCACACAGTATAGAATAATGTAGAATGAAAAGTGAAAGTGAACCCAGATGAGTTGAAGACTTTCCACCCAAAAACTTTCACACAGCTTTATTGATAAGTGTCATAGCTTGGAAGCAATCAGTTGATAAATGGATAAACTGTGGGAATATCCATACAGTAGAATATTATTCATCGCTAAAAAGGAATAGGCTATTGGCCATGTGAGGACATGAAGGAACCTCAAATGCATACTATGAAGTGAAAGAAATCAATCTGAAAAGGCTACATGCTATATGAAAGACAAAACTGTGGAGATAGTATTACAAAGATCAGTGGTGGCCAGGAATCAGCTATGAGGGAGGGAATAAGCAGAGCACAGAAAATTTTTTTTTTAGTGTAAAACTATTCTGTGTGATACTTAATGGTGATACATTTTGCTGTACATTTATTAAAACCCAAGAATGGTTCTTGCCTGGTCATTCAGTGACTAAGACTCCACGCTGCCAGTGCAGCAGGCCTGGTTCAGTCGCTGGTCAGGGAACTAGATCCTGCATGCCGCCGCTAAAGATTCTGCATGCCACAGTGAAGACCCAGAATAGCCAAATAAGTAAATAAGTAGTAAAAAAAAAAAAAAACAAGAGTGAACCCTAAAGTAAACTATGAAGTTTGGGTAATGATGAAGTACCATTGTAACTTATCAGTTGGCAGTTATGAATAATCCTTCCAGAAACATCTGTGTGTAGGTTTTTGTGTGTGTGTGAACATATTTTCTGCTCCTTTGGATAGATTACAAAGAGCATGATTACTGGACTGTATTCATGTTTTTTCTTCTTCCTGATATTTGTGTCCTATACATTAAAAAAAAAATATATATATATATATATATTTCTCGTGTCTAGGATTGTGAGCACCTAGAAGTTAAAGGCTGTAACTATTTTTATAAGCCCTCATGTGAAATTAAAAGTCGAATGCATATTTTGGGACTTCCCCAGTATAAGACTGTTTTTCAGTGCAGGGAATGTGAGTTCGACCCTGGTTGGGAAACTAAGAGCCCACATGCCTTGCAGCCAAAAAAAACCAAAACATAAACAATATTGTAACAAATTCAGTAAAAACTTTTAAAATGGTCCACATCAAAAGAAGTCTTAAAGGTCTAGTACATATTTTGATTGTACTGAACAATCACTGTTCTTTAGCATAATTTCTCTTAGTTTCACCTTGATCATCTGTTTATTGTAGAATGTAATACATTATCTGTAATACCCATTTTCATCTTAAAATGTGTTGATAAGAAAAAGCCTCAGCTTAGACTATATAGGAAGGACTTGAGCTCCTAGATTGCCAGAGAAGCAATAGGAGGCACTATATTTAATTATTATCAATTATTTATTTCTGTTTAATTTCTTTTCTGGATTATTTCCATACAGTTGAAACATTATAATCTTAGAAGTGATCTTTAAAGTCGTTTGACACATTACTTCTGTGTCAGTACAGAAATCCCTCCAATAATACCTCTAGCAGATAATTTTCCATCCTCTTTTCAATTATTTTCAATAGTGAGGAGCTTGATGGTTTCTGACATAATATAGTTTATCAGTAGTATGTAGGGTTTGAAAATGGTTCTTTTTATTGGGCCAAAATAAACCTTGTTCTGTTCATAAGTAGTGGTCCTTCCCTTTGGAATTGCAGAGAGTAAGTACACTTGGAGAGATAATCAACCTTTTATAAGCCATGTCTCTCTCTGTACTTTTTCTTTCTCTCCCCAACTCTTTTCATTATTAGGCTAGGCACCAATTCACTTAGCTATTCCTGTAGCAAGCTTCCAATCTCCTGAAAAACTTAATTTGAAGGGTATTTTTTTTAATTCATTTTTGTGGCTGGTCTAAAGTCTCATACTGAATTTTCAGGTTCACGTAAATGAATAATTTACTTATAGAACATAAAAGATTTTCTCTTCTTTCTTTAAAATTCTTTTTACTTTTATTTATTTATTTGGCTGTGCCACTCAGCATGTGGGATCTTAGTTCCCCGGCTAGGAACCCATGCCCCCTGCAGTGGAAGTGTGGAATCCTAACCACTGGACTGCCAGGGAAGTCCCTTCTCTCTTTTTTAAAAGCCTTTTTCCAGCTTTATTGAGATATATAGTTGACATATAATATAGAATACTGTGTACATTTAAGATGTATAGAGTGATAGTTTGGTACATATATTGGTGCATGTATTGCAAAACGAGTACCACAGTAAGGTTAGTTAACAAATCCTTCACATAAATATCAGTTTGTTGTTGTGGTGGTAAGACTAATTAAGATTCACTCTCAGCAAATTTCAAGTATGTAATACAGTATTAAATGTAATTACTATTCTGTACATTAGATGCCCAATCTTAAAACTGGAAGTTTGTACCCTTTGGCCAACATCTCCCTGTTTCTCTCACATCCTGTCCTCTGGCAACCATCAATCTAGTTCTCTAAGAGTCAAGCTTTTTTTAGATTCCACGTGTAAGTGATGCCATACAGTATTTGTCTTTCTCTGTCAGACTTGTACACAGTATATATATACATGTATAGATGTGTGTGTGTATATATATTCACATTTCCTTTATCTATTCGTCTGTTGGTGGCACTTAGGTAGTTTCCGTATCTTGGTTGTTATGAATACTACTGCAGTAACATGGGAGTACAGATCTCTTTGAGACAGTAGTTTATTTTCAGTTTCTTTGGCTAAATAGCTAGAAATGGGATTTCTGAATCATATGGTAGTTCTGTTTTTAATTTTTTGAGGAACGTTCATGTTGTTTTCATAGTGGCTGTACCAATTTATATTCGCACAAATAGTGCCCAGCATTTGTTATCTCTTGTCCTTTTGGTAATAGTCATTCTAACAAGTGAGAGATGAAATCACATGGCTTTAATTTGCATTTCCCTGATGCCTAGTAGTATTGACCATCTTTTCATGTACTTCTTAGCCATTTGTATGTCTTTTTCAGAAAAATGCCTGAATCCATTTTAATTGGATTATTTGGAAGAGTTTTGCTATTGTACAGATCCTTCTATATTTTGGATATTAACCTTTTAACAGATATATGGTTTACAAATATTTTCTCTTATTCCATAGTTTGCATTTTCATTGTGTTTCATTTGCTGAGCAGAAGCTTTTTTGTTTGATGTGGTCACATTTGTGCTTTTGGTCTCATACCCAAAAATCTTTGCCAAGAGCTGTGTCAAGGAGCTTTTTCCCAATGTTTCCTTCTAGAAGTTTCATGGTTTCAGATCTCATGTTTAAATTCTTAATCTACTTTGAGTTAATTTTTGTGGGTGGTTTTTGATAGGGGTCTGGTGTCATTCTCTTATGTGTGAATATCTAGTTTACCCAGCATCATCTACTGAAGAGACTATTCTCCCCTTGAGAATTCTTTGCTCCCTTGTCAAATACTAGTTGACAGGGTTTATTTCTGAGCTCTTCATTCTGTTCCATTGGGCCACATGTCTGTCTTTATGCCAGTGTCATATTTGTTTGATGACTGCACATTTGAAATCGGAAGGTTTGATGTCTCCAGCTTTCTCAAGACTGCTTTGCCTGTTCAAGATCTTTTTTGTGATTCCATATGGGTTTTAGTATTAATTTCTCTATTTTTGTGAAAAGTAGAATTTTGATAAGAGATTATATTGGATCTAGGGATGACTTTGGATAGTATGAACATATTTTTTCTTTTTAATATTTATTTATTTATTTATTCTGCTGGTTGGATCTTTGTTGAGGTACTCAGGCTAAGTAGTTGTAGCACACGGGCTTAGTTCCCCTGTAACACGTGGGCTCTTAGTTCCCCAACCAGGGGTCAAACCCACAGCCCTCGCATTGCAAGGCACAGTCTTAACCACTGGACTACCAAGGAAGTCCCAGTATGGACATTTTAACAATATTAATTCTTCCAATCTATGAACGTGGATATCTTTCCATATATTTGTGTCATCTTCAGTTTATCAATGTCTTACAGTTTTTAGCATAAATATCTTTCACTTCCTTGATTAACTTTGATTAAATAAGTTACTTACATTAATGATGCTGTTGTAATGGGATTTTTTTGTTGTTGTTGTTATGTAATGGGATTTTGTGTGCGTGTATCTGTGTAGGGCTTCCCTGATAGCTCAGTTGGTAAAGAATCCACCTATAATGCAGGAGACCCCAGTTTGATTCTTGGATCAGGAAGATCCCCTGTAGAAGGGATAGGCTACCCACTCCAGTATCCTTGGGCTTCCCTTGTGACTCAGCTAGTAAAGAATCCACCTGCAATGCGGAAGACCTGGGTTTGATTCCTGGGTTGGGAAGATCCCTTGGAGAAGGGATGGCTACGCACTCCAGTATTCTGGCGTGGAGAATTCCATGGTCTGTACAGTCCATGGGGTCGCAAAGAGTTGGACACGACTGAGCAACTTTCACTTCACATAGACGTACAACTGATTTTTGTAGGTTGATTTCTGTCTTGAAATTTTACTGAATTCATTTATTAGTTGTAAAAAGTTTTTGTTTTGGTTACAATTTCAAATTAAAAATAACAAGAAATAAAATGACTATAGAAGGTGAATTTGGGGGTGCATATGTTAGCAATAAGAAGGATAAACATGTTTGTCTATATTTATTTCAACCCTGCTTCTCACAGTTAACTCTATAGAAAAATAGTAGAGTGTCATATGTAGAACCAGCATACTGTAAACAGCATATATATAACCAGGAAATATTGCAACAACTATATATCATACTTCTTATGAGTAAATGGGAATATCTCCTCCTGGAAAAGTTATTTCTTTTATTTTGCTTTTATGAGGTTAGTAGACAAGAATGATTACTTCTTATGGATCTTTCAGTTTTTTTTGTCATATCCAAGTAACAGCACTTCAGGATTGAGCCCTTTCCCTGTGTAAATATATACTAGGAAGATAGTTCAAAGTAGTAACTGGATAGTCATATGTATTTATAGAATATGTCTATTTCATTCTGTTATATTTTCTGTGGAGTTCAACTATGTAATAAGCTCAAAATATTTATATTTTATAATATTTATATATTTATAAATATATATATTTATAAAGCTCATATCCCTGGCACCTCAAAACTCGCAAGTTTATATGGATGGATATTTAGGAACTTTTTTTCTCCAAAGGAAAAGGTAGTAATGCTACCTCTCTTTTCCCTCTCCCTCTATGGAAACATTCTAAATACCAAGCATTTTTTTTTAAAGGGAATGTTCTTGGACTTCCCTGGTGGTACGGTGTATAAGAACCTGCCTGTCAGTGCAGGGGACACAGGTTGCATCCCTGGTCTGGGAAGATTCCACATACCACAGAACAGCTAAACCCATGTACCACAGCTACTGAACCTGCATTCTAGAGCCCATGCTTCACAACTGCTGAGCCTGGTGCTGCAGCTACTGAAGTCTGCGTCTAGCTCTGTGTTCCGCAGCAAGGGCAATCACCGCAATTGGAAGCCCATGTGTCACAACAGAGACTAGCCTCTGCTCACCACAGCTGGAGAAAGTTCACATGCAGCAATGAAGACCTAGCACAACCAAGGAGGAATAAAATAAATACATAGTTTTTAAAAGCAAATGTTCTGGACATTTTAACTGGAAGTAAGGACTTTATTTGGATAATTTAACTGATGCAGTCATATACTTTTCTAATATTGTGAAGTATCACTATTCTTAATCACGTTAATTTTATAATTCTCTTTGTCTGATTGTACAACTTATTGAAAAGAATAAAAGAAGCTCATATCCCCAGCACCTCAAAATAAACACTGATATATACTTCTTCTAGCTTTTTTATAAGCTTTTCCTCTTTTCAAAATATTTTTCTTTTCTGTTTTAGAAAAAATAAAAGGAATTAATTTCAAATATTAGAAGTATGTTAAAAGTTATCTCAGAATATTATGTATACTATTTTTCATTCACCACTGTGTATATTCCATGAATTTCATGTTTAAGGTGTATACTGGGAATCTTTGACTCTTGGAAAAGAGGATTCTTAAAATCTTATTGATGTCATGGTTTAGAACAGTCCTTCTCAAAAGTATGGTTTGGGGAATGCTGGCAGTCTCAAACTTTTAGGTCCTTGAGGTAAAAATTATTGTAATAATTTAAAGAATTTTTTTTCTTGCCTTCTTCACTTTCATTCTCTCATGAATGTATGGTGGAGTTTTCCAAAGGCTTCATAGGGTGTGTAATATTGTAACAGCCCAAGTAATGAAGCAGCTGTGAGATTGAGGGGGAGGAAGGAAGAAGCCTTTCTTCTCAGTGAATTCTTCTTTTGTATGGAAAATAATGTTATTTTTCATAAACATACTTGTGTTAACATATACTGAGTATTGCTGTTTTTTAAATGATTTGACAAATATTTTAAAATTTCTCAGTTTTAATTTATTAAATAGTAATATTGATAATAGATGAAACCTCTAAATAAAACCTTTCTGGAGTCCTCAATACTTTCTCAGCATGTTAAATATCCTGATATTGAAAAAACTAAGAATCTATAGTTTAGAAAAAATTAATGGGAAAAAAAATCTCCTTATATCCTTATACTACAAATATATTTTTAGAATATCACCATTTCTTGGTGTTTTAGAGATCAAGAGACTTAAAGTTCTGTTTCTGTCCCAGATTCTCTCCGGAACTAAGTTTGTCAGCCTTCTGAAAATAACAGTTCTGTGCTCTTTCCTGTTTAGATTTGATGGCAGAGTGGTGGCAAAGCTCCCTTTCACCCCCCTGTCCTATATCCAAGGACTGTCTCACCGAAATCTGCTTGGGGATGACACCACAGACTGTTCCTTCATCTTCCTGTATATTCTCTGTACCATGTCAATTCGACAGGTGAGTGCCCACATCATCTATTTCATATGTACCTCCTTTCTTGCTCTCACACCCTAAATTAATGTCTATTTGTGTAATACTGGAAGTGTCCACCTGTTGCTACTGAGATCTTTCAGTTGCTTGTTTCAGAATTCCAGAGTATCCTCTGAAACTGTTTTAAATGTATATAGTTTAGATTACTGATCCTTAGGGATAGAGGGTGGTCATCAAGTCACACGTGGTTTTCATCTCATTTTGAAGAGCGCTCTCAAGTTTCTTGTTAATTGCGGCTATCTAAAGGTCGAAAAGAAAAGAGTGGATTTTCCATTCCCACTATCATTGCTTCTTTATTATTCACCAGTGCCTTTTGGCACTGCTGCTGCTGCTAAGCCGCTTCAGTCGTGTCTGACTCTGTGCAACCCCTTAGACGGCAGCCCACCAGGCTCCCCCGTCCCTGGGATTCTCCAGGCAAGAACACTGGAGTGGGTTGCCATTTCCTTCTCCAATGCATGAAAGTGAAAGTGAAGTCGCTCAGTCGTGTCCGACCCTCAGCGGCCCCATGGACTGCAGCCTTCCGGGCTCCTCCATCCATGGGATTTTCCAGGCAGGAGTACTGGAGTGGGGTGCCACTGCCTTCTCCATGTGGCACTACAGGAACACAAGTAAACGTAATAATTTGATGACTTTAAGTTAGTCACAGTTGAGGTAAAGTCTGAATTGTAGAGTTTACATTCAGGCAACATGATGATCAGATATTCATAGTGAAAAATAGTGAGAACGAAGTCAGATAGGATTGTGAGAGCCTGGAAGAGAGACTTAGCGTCCAGTTAGTGGCAGACGATTCAGGCAGCAAGGTTGAAATAATAAAGTGGCTTTTGAGATGGGACTTTAAAAAATAAGAGAGGTTAAAGTCTCTTGCTCTAGAACTCTTCACATTTCAGGGAATTATTCAGTTTGAACATGCTGCCATTCAGTAGGCATTATAGGGAGGAGGTTGGCGCATGATATGGTGGGGAGGTATGAACATGATCATTTCAGTGTTTGTTGCATAAATGATTCTGAGTTGTTTTTCTTCTTCCTCTGAATATTGTCTGTGGCAGCAGGTTTTTGGATTGGTCTGCATGTGTGAGTCAATAGGAAACGGAGTCATAATTAGAAGTTCACAAAGGTCTTCATGAGCTTAGCACTTAATGCTCTCCGTACCTCATCTCTCTCCTCATCCAGCGCTCCAACCATTCTGACCTATCTGGCAGTTTTCATTCTCCACTCGCCCAGACTTGCTTTTTGTGAATATTCTTTCTTCTATTTGGATGCTTCCCACCTTCTTCTTTTGCATGTTAAATGCAACCAAGTTTTCAGGCTTTCTGAAATCATTTTCTTATACTTACTGCTTCTGAAGGATAGATGTGAGGGGGACATGACTACATGCAGAAATAACAGAAAACTAATAGAGTAGTCCCCACTCCACCACTCTTGCCTGGAAAATCCCATGGACGGAGGAGCCTGGTAGTCTGCTGTCCATGAGGTCGCTAAGAGTTGGACCCGACTGAGCAACTTCACTTTCACGCATTGGAGAAGGAAATGGCAACCCACTCAGGTGTTCTTGCCTGGAGAATTCCAGGGACGAGGAAGCCTGGTGGGCTGCCGTCCATGGGGTCGCACAGAGTCGGACACGACTGAAGCGACTTAGCAGCAACAGCAGTAAAAAATCACTTTGTTCTAAATTATTACAGTGCTGAAATGATTGAGGATGGGACAATGTTGAGAAATATATAGAGGTAAGCTTGCAGAATTTAATGATTGATTCAATGTGAGAAAGGAGAAACTAAGGTGACTTCAACATTATGGCTTTGGTGACCAAATGGAGGATGAAAAAAGAGAACAGAGAAGTAGGTTGGTTGGAAGACATGCTGTTTGAGTTGTCTGTGGGACAGTTAAGTGGGTGTGTCCAGCAGGAAGTTGCATTCTTGTGGTGGTGTTCAGTCACTCTGTCGTCTCTGACTCTTTGTGACCCCATGGACTGCAGGCACAGCAGGCTCCTCTGACCTTCACTATCGCCCAGAGTTTGCTCAAACTCATGTCCACTGAGTTGGTAATGCCATCCAACCACCTCATCCTGTGTCGCTCCCTTCTCCTCCTGCCCACAGTCTTTCCCAGCATCTTGTATAATTGAGGTGTGTACTACATCTTTTGAAATGCTTTAGCATTTTGGCTTATCCAAGGTAAAACCCAAGACAGTGACAATATGATTCTCTTTGTTGGTTTAATAGAGGTCTATTGCTCTTAAATTTGATTAAAAATGAGATATTAAAACTAGAGACAAAATATTAAAGTGAAGTCAAGTGGGCCTTAGGAAGCATCACTACAAACAAAGCTAGTGGAGGTGATGGCATTCCAGTTGAGCTATTTCAGATCCTAAAAGATGATGCTGTGAAAGTGCTACACTCAGTATGCCAGCAAATTTGGAAAACTCAGCAGCAGTCACAGGACTGGAAAAGTCAGTTTTCACTCCAATCCCAAAGAAAGGCAATGCCAAAGAATGCTCAAATTACCGCACAGTTGCACTCAACTCACACGCTAGCAGAGTAATGCTCAAAATTCTCCAAGCCAGGCTTCAGCAATACATGAACCGTGATCTTCCAGATGTTCAAGCTGGTTTTAGAAAAGGCAGAGGAACCAGTGGTCAAATTGCCAACATCCACTGGATCATGGAAAAAGCAAGAGAGTTCCAGAAAAATATCTGTTTCTGTTTTATTCACTATGCCAAAGCCTTTGACTGTGTGGATCACAATCAACTGTGGAAAATTCTGAAAGAGATGGGAATACCAGACCACCTGACCTGCCCCTTGAGAAACCTGTATGCAGGTCAGGAAGCAACAGTTAGATCTGAACATGGAATAACAGACTGGTTCCAAATAGGAAAAGGAGTACGTCAAGGCTGTATATTGTCACCTTGCTTATTTAACTTATATGTTAAGTACATCATGAGAAACACTGGGCTGGAAGAAGCACAAGCTGGAATCAAGATTGCTGGGAAAAATACCAATAGCCTCAGATATGCAGATAACACCACCCTTATGGCAGAAAGCAAAGAAGAACTAAAGTGCCTTTTGATGAAAGTGAAAGAGGAGAGGGAAAAAGTTGGCTTAACATTCAGAAAACTGAGATCATGCCATCTGGTCCCATCACTTCATGGCTAATAGATGGGGAAACAGTGGAAACAGTGGCTGACTTTATTTTGGGGGGGCTCCAAAATCACTGCAGATGGTGATTGCAGCCATGAAATTAAAGGATGCTTACTCCATGGAAGGAAAGTTATGACTAACCTAGATAGCATATTAAGAAGCAAAGACATTGTTTTGTCAACAAACGTTTGTCTAGTCAAGGCTATGGAGAAGGCAACGGCACCCCACTCCAGTACTCTTGCCTGGAAAATCCCATGGACGGAGGAGCCTCGTAGGCTGCAGTCCATGGGGTCTGCAAAGGGTCAGAGAAGACTGAGCGACTTCACTTCACTTTTCACTTGCATGCATTGGAGAAGGAAATGGCAACCCATTCTTGCCTGGCGAATCCCAGGGATGGCGTAGCCTGGTGGGCTGCCGTCTATGGGGTCACACAGAGTCAGACATGACTGAAGCGACTTAGCAGCAGCAGCAGCAGCAGCAGTCAAGGCTATGGTTTTTGCAGTGGTCATGTATGGATATGAGAGTTGGACTATAAAGAAAGCTGAGCGCTGAAGAATTGATGCTTTTGAACTGCGGTGTTGGCGAAGACTCGAGAGTCCCTTGGACTGCAAGGAGACCCAACCAGTCCATCCTAAGGGAGATCAGTCCTGGGTGTTCATTGGAAGGACTGATGTTGAAGCTGAAACTCCAGTACTTTGGCCACCTGATGCAAAGAGCTGACTCATTTGAAAAGACCCTGATGCTGGGAAAGATTGAGGGCAGGAGGAGAAGGGGACGATAGAGCACGAGATGGTTGGATGGCATCACCGACTCAATAGACATGGGTGGGGTGGACTCTGGGAGTTGGTGATGGACAGGGAGGCCTGGCGTGCTGCGGTTCATGGGGTTGCAAAGAGTTGGACACGACTGAGCGACTGAACTGAACTGAACTGAAAATATTAATAAAATACAATGATGTATACATTCTGCCCTAAGTAACAAGGAGCAATGCTATTTTAATTACATGTGTTGCAATTCTATCTTAATTACAAAGATGTTACTACTATGTTTTTGATTACTCACAATAGTTTTTTGGTGGTTTTTTGTTGTTGCACTTTTAAATAATTTTATTTATATATTTTTGGCTGTGCTGGGTTTTTGTTGCCATGTGGGCCTTTCTCTAATTGCAGCGAGCAGGGGCTGCTCTTCATTGCATTGTGAAGGCTTCTTACTGCAGTGGCCTCTCTTTTTGCAGAGCGCAGGCTTGAGGGCATGCAGGCTTCAGTAGTTGCGGCACGTGGGTTCAATGGTTGCAGTTCCTGGGCTCTGGAGCACAGGCCCAATAGTTGTAGCACTCGGGCTGAGTTTTGTTCTGCCACCTATGGGATCTTCCCAGACCAGGGATCCAACCTGTGTGTCCTTCATTGGCAGGCGAATTCTTTACCACTAAGCCACCAAGGAAGGCCAGGTTCTTTTTTTTCTTTTTCTTTTTTTGACCCTCACTCGAGGTTTCTGGGATCTCAGTTCCCTGGCCAGGGATTAAACTCAGGCCACATCAGTGAAACACAGAATCCTAACCACTTGGCCACCAGGAAACTACGGCTGTTATTGTAGTTGTTGTTCAGTCACTCAGTCGTGTCTGACTCTGCAACCCCATGAACTGCAGCACGTCAGGCTTTCCTGTCCTTCACCATTTCCCAGAGCTTGCCCAAATTCATATCTATCGAGTTGGTGATACCATCCAACCATCCTCAGTCATCCCTTTCTCCTCCTGCCTTCAACCTTTCCCAACATCCGGGTCTTTTCTAATGACTTGACTCTTCGCATCAGGTGGCCAACGTATGGGAACTTCAGCATCAGTCCCTCCAATGAATATTCAAGACTGATTTCCTTTAGGATTGACTGGCTTGATCTTCTTGCAGTCCAAGGGACTCTCAGGAGTCTTCTCCAGCATCACAGTTCAAAAGCATCAATTCTTCAGCTTTCAGCCTTCTTTATGGTCCAACTCTCACATCCATATATGACTACTGGAAAAATCATAGCTTTGACTATACAGACCTTTGTCAGTAATGTAATGTCTCCACTTTTTAACATGCTGTCTAGACTTCCCTGGTACCTCAGCTGGTAGAGAATGCACCTACAATGTGGGAGACCCTGGTTCAATTCCTGGGTCAGAAAGATCCACTGGAAAAGGGATAGGATACCCACTCCAATATGCTCGGGCTTCTTTGTGGCTCAGTTGGTTAAGAATCTGCCTGCAGTGAAGGAGACCTGAGTTCGATCCCTGGGTTGGGAAGATCCCTAAGAGAAAGAAATGGCTACCCACTCCAGTATTCTGGCCTGGAGAATCTATGGACTATACAGTCCATGGGGGTCACAAACAAAGAGTCGATCAGGACTGAGCAACTTTCACTTCACTTAGGTTTGTCATAGCTTTTCTTACAAGGTGCAAGCGTCTTTTAATTTCAGGCTGCAGTCATCAGCCGCAGTAACTTTGGAGCCCAAGAAAATAAAGTCTGTCACTGTTTCCATTGTTTCCCCATCTATTTTGCCATGAGGTGATGGGACTGGATGCCATGGTCTTAGTTTTTTGAATGTTGAGTTTTAAGCCAGCTTTTTCAGTCTCCTCTTTCACCCTCATCAAGAGGCTCTTTCGTTCCTCTTTGCTTTCTGTTATGAGGGTGGTGTCATCTGCGTATCTGAGGACATTGATATTTCTCCTGGCAATCTTAATTCCAGCTTGTGCTTCGTCTAGCCTGGCATTTTGCATGATGTTCTCTGCATATGTTCGACTTCCCTGGTGGCGCAGACGATAAAGCGTCTGTCTACAATGCGGGAGACCCGGGTTCTATCCCTGGGTCAGGAAGATCCCCTGGAGAAGGAAATGGCAATCCACTCCAGTACTATTGCCTGGAAAATCCCATGGACAGAGGAGCTTGGTAGGCTACAGTCCATGGGGTCGCAAAGAGTCGGACACAACTGAGCGACTTCACTTACTCACTCACTTTCTGCATATAAGTTTAACAAGCAGGGTGACAGTATACAGCCTTGACATACTCCTTTCCCAATTTTGAACCAGTCTGTTGCTCCATGTCTAGTTATAACTGTTGCTTCTTGACTGCGTACATGTTTCTCAGGTGGCAGGTAAGGTGTTCTGGTATTCCTATGTCTTTAAGAATTTTCCAGTTTGTTGGGATCCACACAGTCAAAGGTTTAGCATAGTCAGTGAAGCAGACATAGATGTTTTTCTGGAATTCTCTTGCTTTCTCTGTGATCCAACAGATGTTGGCAATTTGATCTCTGCTTCCTCTGCCTTTTCTAAATCCAGCTTGAACATATGGAAGTTCTCAGTTCACGTACTGTTGAAGCCTAGCTTGTAGAATTTTGAGCATTACTTTGCTAACATGTGAAATGAGTGCAGTTATGCAGTAGTTTGAACGTTCTTTGGCATTGCCTTTCTTTGGGATTGAAATGAAAACTGACCTTTTCCAGTCCTGTGGCTACTGGTGAGTTTTCCAAATTTGCTGGCATATTGAATGCAGCACTTTAATAGCATCATCTTTGAAGCTTTAAAATAGCTCGACTGGAATTCCATCACCTCCACTAGCTTTGTTCATAGCGATGCTTCCTTCCTAAGAACCGCTTGACTTTGCACTCCAGGATGTGTGACTCTGTGTCAGTGACCATACCATCGTGGGTATCTGGGTCATGAAGATCTTTTTTTGTATAACTCTGTGTGTTCTTGCCACCGTTTCTTAATATCTTCTGCTTCTGTTAGGTCCATACCATTTCTTTTCTTTATTGTGCCCGTCTTTGCATGAAATCTTCCCTTGGTATCTCTAATTTTCTTGAAGAGATCTCTAGTTTTTCCCATTCTGATATTTTCCTCTATTTCTTCACATTATTCACTTAGGAAGGCTTTCTTATCTCTCCTTGCTATTCTTTGGAACTTAGCATTCATATGGGTATGTCTTTCCTTTTCTCCTTTGCCTTTCACTGCTCTTCTTTTCCCAGTTATTTGTAAGGCCTTCTCAGAAAACCATTTTGCCTTTTTGTGTTTGTACTGCTACCTGGACTTCATTACCTAGAAATTACCATCTGAAAACTGTAGCATTTTCTTAAGTGAAATAAATGTTAAGAATGATTGTTGAGAAAGTTCCGCTCAAGCTAGTCTTTAAACTCCTTTCAGTTATTTCAGAAATTCTGGTGAGGTATATGTATAGCAGTTAATTTCATGAGGTCATTTACCATGGTAATCAGCAAACTTTCTATTTATTCACTACTTTGTATGGGTCTGGGTGATGAATATTTTTGTATTTACTTTTCAGACCATGCAATTTTTATCACAGCAACTCAACTCTGTATGAATACAGCGCTAGACAAAATGTAAAGGAATAAGTGGGGCTATGTTCCAACAAAACCTTATTTGCAAAAAACAGGCAACAGGGTTTAGGCAGACTTTTGCAAACTCTTCCATTGTGTTATGAAAACAGCCCTAGAAAATAAGTAAATGAATGAGTGTTGCTGTATTCCAGTGGAATAAAAACAGGCAATAGAGCAGCCAGCCATGCTGCTCTGGGAACCAAGAGTGTGTAGTCTGTGCTACAAAGGTAAAGTAAGAACATCTACAGATGCTAGACTGGTAGAGCTTAATGAAGTACTTGCTCACTGAATACCCCACAAAGGGTGGCAGGAGAGAATGGGCAGCCAAAAAAACACTTAGTATTTCTTTTCAGCCAAGGAGGATGGATGTTCATACTTTTAATTTCGGTTTGTCCAGTTCTCTGCACTGATATTAATAAGAGAAAAGTATATGGAGCTATAGTACAGGTATTCTGAGATATTAAAAATCTTTGAAAAATCCCTAAAATGACCTACTTTTATAATTTTTATTTTATTAGCTGCCAAAAGTTTCTGTATTCCTTTCCCCACTTCTTAGTATGTATACTAACAGGAGGATTATGAGCTTATTTCCAGTCTGAAATAGTTCAGCATTTGAAGTTTTTATGTGGAATATTTGCCTCTTTCTTTTAATTAAAATCCATATTCACTTGCTCTTTCCATATTTTCTTCTGTGTTCTATTTGTTTATTTAGGATCTTAGGTTATATAAGATTTGACTCTGTAGATGCCTGTGAAACAAGCATCATAAAATATGAGATTTTCAGAGTATAGAATACAATTCCCTCAATGAGACCATTCTTAGGCAAAGAAATAGGCCACTTGATTTCAGATACATACTGTAGCATAAAGTAATTTTGAGAAAACATAATGAATTGTTTTTGCATTGAGGTTGTGAAATTGATTAAGTGATGAGGAAACTAACATAGAATGATTCAAATTTCTTTAGTGATTGGTCATACTCTGCCTTACACTACAGGATTTTTTAATTTGTTTTTGTCTACTTGTAATTTTCATGTATGTTATCCTTTCCTCCCCAATTCTTTTAAGGTAGTGATTTCTTAATTTCCTGTATATACCTTAAAGAATCTATATCGAGTACATAGTATGCACCTAAAAGGCATGTGTGAAACAAAACAGTAGATACTGTACCCAAATAAAAACTTACAAACTTGGCAAATTGAGGTTATACCACTTTTTACTCCCTATCGCTATGTATGAAAATTCATAATTGCCCCCAACCTCCAGTAGAAATTGTTGAACTTTGGCATTTTTAGTGTGTATTAGGTAAGAATTGCTCTCTCATTGTAGTTTTAATTTGCATTTGGATGGAGCATCTCTGTTTGTCTAAGAGCTACTCATGTATTTTTTTCTTTCTTTGGTAGGTGAGACACTGTATGCTTTTTGCCTGTTTCACTATTGGATTGTTGGTCGTTTTCTTAATTTTTAGCTTTCAGGGAGTTTAGCCCTGTGTGCTCTAAGTTACTAATAATTTTTGTAAACTGTTGTTTGTGTTTCAGTTTTACTTAGTATGGTTTTTGCCATGCAAAATTTTGTTTGCTGGAGTTTTGGGTTTTTTTTCTTATTAGTCTTTTATTAAAGTTATACAGAAATTCATCTTTGTTTTCTTCTACTGTTTGTTAGTTTCTTATATAGTCATGGCTCAATCCATTTGGAGTTAATACTGGCATACCTTATGTATTCTTTCTTTTCTCTTTTGTTCTTTGCCAACTTTTGTGTGATTTTTATGAGAAAAAAACATGAAAACATGGATTCATTTGAGAGCAAAATTTGCCTCCCCATTTTTTTCAAAGACCAAGAAGCTAGAGGGTCGTAAGATGCAGTGAGGTGAATGATAATTCTTGAATTTGATTTTTATTTGAATGGAGTGAACCTCTGTTAAATTATTAATTAATATTTTCTCTTTGAAATTTGAACATCTGTGTTTGACTAAGGACGCTCCTCCTTTCTTCACACCTTGTGTAGATCATCAGGTCTTTTGGATTTGGGTGCCATAGGATGGGTTAAACAACGTTATCTGAGATCCTAGAGTAAAAGAGTATGAAGGAGGGGGTCAAAACATACATGTCACACTTGCAGAGTCTCAGGTTTAAAATTGTCAGTGTGACTGCCCCTGGTAGCAGTTTTCCCAAGGAAAGTGCAGTGCTCTCTTATGCCCAGAAACTACTTTCTGATTTCCTGTGCTCAGTAATTCCAGTACTTTTAATCTTTTTCATTTATTGTGGTAAAATAAATATCACAGAAAATACACTGTTTTAACCGTTTTTAATTGTTCATTTCTTTGACATTAAGTACATTGCGTGTTGTTGTACAACCATCACCATTATCCATTTCTAGAATTTTTCATCTTCCCAAACAGAAAATCTGTGCCCCTTAAACACTAAATCTCCATTATCCTCTCCCCTCAGTCCCTGGCAACCACCATTCTAATTTCTGTCTCTGTGATTTTGACTGTTGGTGTTTGTGAATTTGCCCTCATAAATGTAGAATCATACTGAAGACCTTTTGTAACTGGAATGTTTTCAGGGTTCATCCATGTTGTAGCATATGTGAGAATTTCCTTTTTAAGAGTGAACAAACTTTCCATTGTATGTATATACCGTTTTTTTTAATCTATTCATCTGCCAAAGGACTGCTTCTGCCTTTTGGCTGTTGTGAGAAATGCCGCTGTGAACACAGGTATATCAGTGTCCGAGTTCTTGTTTTCACTTCTTTTTCCTTTATACTCCACAGGTAGAATTGCCATCATACTGCAATTCTGTGTTTAATTTTTTTGAGGCATCAGCACAGTGTTTTCCATAACTAGTCACCATTTTTACCCAGCACTGTTAATCTGAAGTATCAGTTTACCACCAGTTTGAGACCATAATCTTATGAAAGATCATGGCATTTACGTATGTCAGTTCACTTCCCTAGTAGCTTAGACAGTAAAGCATCTGTTTGCAATGCAGGAGACCCAGGTTCCATCCCTGGGTTGGGAAGATCCCCTGGAGAAGGAAATGGCAGCCCACTCCAGTATTCTTGCCTGGAAAATCCCATGGACCTGGAGCCTGGTAGGCTACCATCCATGGGGTCTCAAAGTCGGACACGACTGAGCGACTTCACACACACACACACACATTACAGTGTTAACCAGAATCCACTTCCATTACTGAGAGTGACAGTGTGATTGAATCGACTAGCTCTAGTCCCTTCATGACAGTACCCCGAGCGTAGGAGTATACTAACTGGTTATAAAAGAGCATCACCTTAAGAACAACTGCAAAAAACAAACAAAAACAACTGCTAACTTATATAGCATTGTCACATGATTATCATAACATCAGGGCTTCCCATTACAACGTTGGCTCAGATTGTAAAGAAGCTGGCTGCAATGCAGAAGACCTGGGTTCAGTTCCTGGGTCAGGAAGGTCCCCTGGAGGACTAAATAGCAAAATACTTCAGTATTCTTGCCTGGAGAATTCCATGGACAGAGAAGCTGGTGGGCTATAGTCCATGGGGGTCACAGAGTCAGACATGACTGAGCTACTAACACTTACTTATCGTAACATGCCCCCTTATTATGATAGAGGTATAATAAATATTAAGTTGAATAAGGATATCTATCTGCTTCAGTAACTTTTCCCTGTTTCCCAGGTTTGATTCCTGGATCGGGACGTATTCTGGCCTGGAGTGGGTAGCCTTTCCCTTCTCCACGGGGTCTTCCCAACCCAGGTATCAAACCCAGGTCTCCTGCATTGCAGGTGGATTCTTTAAGCCCAAGGAAATACAGTATTTGGAGGTAAAACACCAAGGTTTGATTCTTATTGCCGCTTACTAGCCTAATGTCCTTGGGAGTCATATAACTGCTCTGAGTCTAAATTTTCACAAAGGTGAAATCGGGTTTAGGGTTTAGTGTGCAACCTCACCACATTATGATAATCAGATGCCAATGATACGGAAAGTTAGCTGTTATTCTTAAAGTGGTAGGTTTTTTTTTTTAAACAAGTTAGCGCCTGCCCCTGCCCTTGGGATGTTTTTAAAATTAGTGTTTGTTTCCCAGCCCAAGATAGGACTGGTTCTTTTCATAGATTAAAACGTGGTGGTGATCTGTCATATTAACTGAAAATAAATCTAATTACCTTTCCTTGTTTTATCTTTCTCCCTTTGTTTACTTCCTTAATGTGTGGTGATTAGTGATTAGCTGCCTTGACCTTCACATCTTTATTTCCTTTGTGTGAATTTGTAGCAGCGGAAATGGTAGGTCTGCCAGCTTTATCAGAGGTGTTAAGTTAGTCCAGTGTAGTGACGGATTTTAAGAATAAAAGGAAATTTTCTTAATTCCTAAAATTAAAATACTTGCTTTTTTTTTACTTTTCTTATTATGAGTCAGTAATGGATTGAGTAAATGATCTCTATAGAAAGTGTTCTAAATCTTAGTGAAGATCCCAGCAAATGTATATGATAGTTAAAGCCATGACAGAATTCTCTTTACTTGGAAAGCAAAAAGAATTAGTGTTTATGAAGAAAAGCACAAGAAAGAGTTTCTTATATTTTTTTTTTCCTTTGTCACCCACATCTTAGTATATAACCATATGCATATATGGCTATGATCTGAAGAAATGTCAGTGAGAATTTGTCATTGTCTCCTTCAACAGGTATATGTGCTTAGGACAGGGATAAAAATAAGTAAGTTTAATTTTGTATCACACTTTCGGCTTCCGTAGGGCAAAGAATTTTGATATGGCTTGCGTGTCTGTAAGGACGGGTTCTAATTATGTCATGTCAGTTTATCTTAAAGTCATCAAAATGGTAGAAGGACCAACTAGATGCCTGCCATCTCCTGCATCTCATCATTGGTTTATGCCACTTTATTTAACGATTAGAGCTTAATTCATTAATTCCAGTATAGCTTATTTTTAAGCAAAGTATTTTCATTTGTAGTATTTAACTTTAAATCAGTTAGAGAATGCATTTGGTTTGAAAAGTGAGAGGTAAGTACTAAGTGAGAACAGATTATTCAGGCATCATCTTAATCTGAACCCTTTGAATTGTTTCAGTGAGTTTAAGGCTTCATTTAAAATATTCCTGTCCTTGTTGAAGAATGACTCAAGTCCTTCACTATGCCAGGAATTCTTTGATGCTGACATGTAAGAGCAAGGAGTGATTATCTCTACCCTTGTGAAACTCACAGTCTATGCGGGAAGACAGATCCATAAATAATAGCAGAATGTGATTGATAACTTTTGTGTGAAGTGAAGTGAAGTCGCTCAGTCGTGTCCGACTCTTTGCGACCCCATGGACTGTAGTCTACCAGGCTCCTCTTGTCCATGGGATTTTCCAGGCAATAGTCCTGGAGTGGATTGCCATTTCCTTCTCTAGGGGATCTTCCCAACCCAGGGATCGAACCTGGGTCTCCCGCATTGTAAACAGACACTGTTTACCGTCTGAGCCACCAGGGAACTTTTGTGTATGTGTACATATATAAAATGGTTTGGGAGGAGGAATAATATGCTATGGAAGTGAAATGACTATAGGAATTAGTTCTGTGAAACAAAGATTTTGTACAGGAGGGGCATTTAAATTGTGTCTTGAAGGGTAAGTAGGGGTTTTCCAATTTTATCAGAATTTTCTTGGCATAGTTTGAGTAAAACATGAAGGCTTGAAAGTATGTAGTGAACATAGAGATCACTGAGTCCAGAATTGTTGGTGAATGTCACTGCTTAATGTCTGTACTTCACAGCACAGTGTTAAGTGATTTTTCCCTGTGTTTCTTTCCTTCTTTCTATGTGTTTCTTTTTCCTTTATTTATTTATTGATTTATTGGCCCTGTTATGTGACTTATGGGCTCTAAGTTTCCTCACCAGGGATTGAACCCAGGCCCAAGCAGCGAAAGTGCCAAATCCTAACCACTGCACCATCAGGGAACTCCCCGCATGTGTCTTTTGTAGTGTAAGTCTGCTAGTGACAGATTCTCTTACTCTTCATTTATCCCCAAATATTTGTTTATCTTTACTTTTGAAGGATATTTTCATAGGATACAGAATTCTGGATTGACTGCTTTTGTTACAGTTTTAATCCTTTCAGCTTCAGTTTTGTTTTCTTTTAATAGTGGCAACCCGTATTTATTACAGTTATATACAGTTGGATCTTATATTCTGAAACCTATAGCTGATCACAGGAAAGAAGGCATTTGGGGATGAGGCGGGCACAGACAGGAGAGTCTGGGCCTGGCTCCTGGTGGGCGGGCCATCCCCCCGGGGCGGCAGTGGAGCCGCAGCAGGCGAGCAGTCGGAGCAGTGCACTGTCACTTGTGGCAGCGACCAGGCCGGGGCTGTGACAAGCACCCACGGGCAGCATTGCCTGGGCAGGGCCTGGCTGGGGGGCCCAGGGGCCCTCACCCAGAGGGAAGCGCAGGGCCGTGGCTTCTGAAATCAGGACAGTGTGGCCCCCGTGGCCACTGGTGAAACAGCTTCAGTTATTTCTGATGAGAAGACCTTCATGTCTTTGTATCCCTGTAGATAATAATAACTTTTCTCTGGCTGCTTTCAGATATTTTTCTTTAAGCTTGGTTTTCAGCAATTTGACTGTTATGTACCTAAGGGTACTGTAATGTAACTTTTTGGTTTTTTGCTGTACTGGGCAGCTTAACAGGATCTTAGTTCCCCAACAAGGGATTGAACCTGGGCAATCCTAACTACTAGACCAGCAGGGAACCCCGCCCCCACCCCCCAAGGGTATTTAAAAAAAAATTATCCCTCTATAGCTTATAGCTTTTTTTTTTTTAATTTGGGAGGACTTCAACAATTATTTCTTCACATATTTTTTTCTGCCCCATTCTTTCTCTCTTAATTCCATTTACTTATAGTCTTTTTAGTTTTGTCCAATAGAAAACTGAGTCTCTTCAATTATTTCGTCTTTTTCTGTCTATTGTTTAGATAGGATAATTTCTTGTAATCTGTTTTCAAGTTCAGACTCCTCTCTTATATCTCTAATCTAAAAAAGGAGTTTCAAGACTCCTCTTTAATCTCTAATCTGAGTTAAACCTAAGCTCATCCAATGATTTTGAAATTTTGATATAGTATTTTTTAGCTCCTGAATTTCCATTTGGTTATTTTTTAGTCTTTTTCCTTCCTTGCTGAAGTTTACCATTTGTTCATTTATTGTGAATGAATATATTTTCTTTTATGTCCCTTGTCATGGTTAATTAGCTTCTTTAAAATATTGCTTACTAATTTCAACATTTGGATCATGTCAAGGTTGAACTCTATCTTTTGCCTGTTTTCTTTTGTCTGGGTCATGTTTTCCCGTCTCCTGGTATGTCTCAATTTTGGATCGTATCATGTGCATTGTAAGTGATAAGCTATAGTCTAGATTCTGTTATTCTTAACACAGAGGGGTGTTTTTGTCTGTTTGTTTAAGTGGACAGTTAGGTTGACATTCAAACTCCAAGGTCTGTCTTCTTTGTGGTAGACATCTAGGAAATCTCAAGTTATTTCAGTCTAATTTGGTTGAAGGCAGTCTCTCCTATGAATGGTTTAAGAGTTAACCAGAGAATTGGGCAGAGTTTGCATGCTGTTGCTTCAGTGGTGTCTGACTCTTTGCAACCCCATGGACTAGCACACCAGGCTCCTCTGCCCATGGGGCTTTCCAGGCAGGAATACTGGAGTAGGTTTCTTCTCCAGGGGATCTTCCTGACCCACAGATCAAACCTGCATCTTTTGTATCTCCTGCATTGGCAGGCAGGATCTTTACCACTAGCGCCACCTGGGCAGAGTTTAGATGCAGAATTTTACAGGGCCCTATTCACTCTATTTTCCAGGAATCTTTTTCAGTTGCTATGGTTTAGAAGGAAATGGCAACCCTCTCCAGTATCCTTGTCTGGAGAATTTCATGGATGGAGGAGCCTGGTGGGCTACAGTCCACGGGGTCACAAAGAGTTGGACACACGACTGAGTGACTAACACTTTCACATTCGTGGTTGCCCTAAACTCTGTCCTTTGGTGCTTCAAACTAGAAAGACTACAATTTCATACTGAGTTTTAGATACCCCACATAGTGCCAGCTGGGTTCTACTATCTGTTACGAGATTTTAAAAGGATAGAACATCTATCTTCTTACACAAAACTAAAATTCAGAACATTCTCCTTGACTGATCGAAATTGTCGCTTGATCCCCTAATCTTCCCAAAAGAGGTCCTATTTACAAAAGAGGCCTTTGGACAACCTAAGGAGAGAAAAATATTCATTCAACTTTACGAAGGAAATGATGTTACTCTGGTGCAGATTTGATGTGCTTATCCTTCTAGAATTTTGATTTTCACCTTGCAAGATATGTGTTGAAGTCAGCAATATAATTTATTACAACGTAACTGTGTTCAAGAATGTTAGAGTGCCACAGCCACACAGGACTGTGGCTCCCTTCAAGGTGCTTGGGGGGAAATTTGAAGGGCCCAGCAAGGGGCTCCAGGTTCCCAGCACTATTTTATCAATTTTCTTTGTTGACTTTTTACATGAGATTTTGTTTTAAGAAAGGGTTCTGTGACTACAGAGTCTAAAAATCATTGATCTAGTGAGCCCCCTTCTTTTAAACATAAGGAAAATTGAGATTTGGTACAATAAAAAGATATTGCATATTTGTTGGTTTTGTTTTGCATAATTTGCCAGTATTGGAAATCAAGTCTCCTGACTGTTACCCAGTACTCTTTCAGCTACATAAGTGTTGTACTGTCATTAAATATTTAATCTTTTTGTCATCCTCCTGAAGAGCCTATTCTGATACAGTGTAAAAATCCTGGGACTGTTGAATGGGGCCATGCATTGTGTTTGGATTTACAGGCAGCATTATGCATGAAGTAAAGATTATGTTATGGGAACTTGATGAGAAATTGTAATCAGTTGGGACGGAAGGTTGGTTGCCAGATGCCAGAGAAACTAACAAAAAGCAAAGTGAGGGCGGCTATGGCTTGAGTTATTTTAGCTAAATGACTAAGAAATAAAATTTAGCAGAATGTGTTTATTGCCAGTGACCTGTGTCTTCCCAAAATATCCAGTTAGCAACCAACAACTTCCTTTTCTTGATCACCAGTCCTTATCCTTTGCAGAGAGGAAGGAACGCAAATCCTGTAGTGGTATTTTTCTGAGTTTCCTGCCAAAAGAAGGCATGATTACGGGAAAATGTTTTTCCTTTGTTTTTCCCTTCTGACACACACTCTTCAGTTGTTACCCGATTACACAGGACTGGACAGAAATTCAAAATAATTTTTCCAAAAAATAACTTCCAAAGCATGTCCACATCTTATATTTTGTATTTCTGTTAAGCATTCTTCTGTATCATCTTCTTAATATATTGAAACTCTTACCTTTTAGCATAATGCATATTTCTAAACTGTATCTTGTAAGAAGGCTTGAAAAATTGGAGGGGAATTGAGAGACTGTAGGAAAGCAGTCAGGTCAAGTTTAATGAATGAAGTTCTTGAAAGATATAAAGGAGAAAATATATATAGATGAACCTGCCATACAGTGTGAAGGTCAGTGAGCATTTATTGAATTACAACCCGACAGTTGGATCTCCTTTTTTTATCTGCATATAAGGATAATATGTGTCACTGAGTTGTTGTGAGGATTAAATGAGAATATACATGTGAAGTGCTTAGAATAATGCCTAGCACTTTGAGACAGCACCTATGGAAATATTTCTCATTTTAAATTATCCTGTTCAGCAATATTGTAAAAAGTTGAAGACAAGGAATGAGAAAGTGATTTACAACTATTTTAATACAATTATTATTTTTCCATATACTCTTAAGTCTTTATATGCATTTTTATAGACTCTTTTTTAGAGCAGTTTTAGGTTCACAGCAGAACTGAATGGACTATACAGAGATTTCCTATCTGACTTCTTGTCCCCCAGTTGCACATAGCCTCCTCTACTGTCAACACCTTACAAAAGAATGGTACATTTCTTTACAGTCAGTAAACCTGCACTAACACATCATCATTCAGAAGTCCATAATTCATATTAGTGTTCACTCTTGATGTACATTCTGTGGGTTTTTATTTATATGCACTTACTCACTTAACAGTGTAATGTATTTTTTCTTTCTATGGTGTGCTCTTATATAGTCTTCATAATTGTAAGTTTTTTAACAGGTCAGGCCTGCTATAAGGTTTTTCACTTCTAAGATAAATATCCTTTAGAGAGTTGTGGTTTAATAGAGGAAAACTGTGCCTGAGTTATAACCTCCATCTGCCCTAGCTTTCTCATCTCAAAACCAAGGATAACTAAGGACTGATGTCTAGTCCTTAAAACTATTTGCAAACTTAGAGTTTATAGAAGCGTAGAATGTTATTACTACTGTGGAGAGAACCGTGGCCTGGAGCATTTTACCAGGGTCTTTTGCATCTAAGACCACCAGTTAGTTTCTACATGTGTTTTAGAGGAAAAGACCTGCTAGACAGAGAAGCAGGGAACATTTTATTTAAGAAAAACTAGTCCATAAGATAAATAAACCTTTTTCCTTTTTAAGGTAGGGAGGGGCTTCCCTGGTGGCTCAGTGGTAAAGAATTTGCGTGCCAATGCAGGAGACACGGGTTCGATCTGTGATCCTGGGAAGAGCCCACATGCTGGGGGGCGACTAAGCCCATGCACCCATAGCCACTGGGCCTGTTCTCTAGTGGCCAGGAGCCGGGACTGCTGACGCGCACGTGCCCTGCGGCCTGTGCTCCACATGAGAGAGGCCACTGCAAGCGCAGGGAGAAGCCTGTGCGCTACAGCTAGAGGGCAGCCCTGAAAGTGAGTGTTAGCCACTCGGTCGTGTCCAGCTCTTTGTGACCCCGTGGACTGTAGCCCACCAGGCTCCTCCGTCTATGGGATTCTCCAGGCAAGAGTACTGGAGTGGGTGGCCATTTCCTCCTCCAGGGAGTCTTCCCAACCCAGGGATCAAACCCAGGTCTCCTGCATCGCAGGCAGATGCTTTACCATCTGAGCCGCCAGGGAAGCCCAGAGAGTAGCCCTAGTCACTGCAGCTAGAGATAAGCTCATATAGCAACAAAGACCCAGCACAGTCAAAAATAAATAAGTAAGTAAACATTAAAAGTAAAATATTGTGGGTTCAGTTGTCAGAGGCAGGAATTCAAACTCATTTCTAGAATTTCACTAAAAGATAAAATTGCATATAGTAAATGCAGAGCACTGGTATTAAAATACAAATACTTGAGTAATGTACCACTGATAAACTTGATTTGGTATTTACAAAGGGAGTCTGAGATGAGATCCACAAGGAGAACAAAGCGTAAACCTGCCCGGATATACATGAACTTCAGTCTTGGCTACTAAAGTGCCTTGTTTAAACATTTCTGTTGTTATTGTGGTCATTGCTGTTAGGGCTGTTTTCCATCTAGAACAGTGGCTTGTGTCCAGTGGTCGTTTATATGTTTTTAATTCATAATGAGATTGTCAACAGTCTACCCTTTCAGTCTGCGCTTTGGAATATTTCCTACTTTCCTTTTACTTGTCTTCTTTAAATCACAGTAAACCTGTGATTTAAAGGGCATCAGAGGTTTTTACACTGGTCTTTATCTCTAAAATGATAAGGACTCACTTAATTGACCCTTCTACAGAATAACTGAGCAAGGATGCTTTGTACATTTGGTCTAGATTATATTATTGTATTTGTTAGCTAGACAGATGTGTTTATCAGTAGCTAATTCTGTAATGTCTTATTATTTTAGATTTTATATTTAATTTCCCATCACGCCGTGCTTTGCTGGATACATTGTAGGTGGTCAGGGGATGCTTACTGATTAAACAGGAGTGGCATTCTGTTATTTGGGCTCTTACTGCTTTGTGCAGTGGACTTTTAAAGGGGGCATGAAGGAGCTACTTTTCTTATGAAAGTAATACAAATATTCTCCAACTTTACTGAGGAAAACTTAGCTGAACTACTAATGGTTCTTTTTCTTCTTGTTTTTAGATTTGTTTTTATTATTTATTTCTCTATGGCCATGCTTTGAGGCTAGTGGGACTTTATCAATAATTTTGGGCAGGAAATGGCAACCCACTCCAGTATTCTTGCCTGGAAAATCCCATGGACTGAGGAGCCTGGTGGGCTACAGTCCATAGGGTCGCAAAGAGTCGGACACAACTGAGCGACTTCACTTTCACTTTTCTACTCTTCCAGGTTTTAATTGATTTCTCAAATATTAAATGAAGGAATTAACAAGCATAATTAGGTATCTTTAAGGTTTTTCCCTCTTACAAATGCTGTACAAAATCTTAACTGACCTTTACTTATCCCTCCAAATTCATGTACCTCTTTCCTCTACCTTTAAAGCAAACCAATTCCCCCCCACATCACACCATCCACTCCTGATTGCTCTTTAGACCGCCTGCACCTCTCTGCTCCCACTAGTTGAGTCCTGTCCTTCAAGAGCCAAATGTGTTTATTCCCAGTTTGTATTAGTTTTACTCATTGTTGTATTAATGTGACTTAATTTAATGTTATATTAACTGATGACATCTGAGTATAAAAATATTTTTTATGAGTTCTAGTTTCATAAAATTGAGTTCCTAAAAAAAAAAGTGGGACAACTGAAAAAGATGAGGGGCTGTGCTAAAAATACAGGTGGATTCTGGACTCAGATCTCTTTGCAAGATTCTTAATTCTTTCACTTATTTGAAAAAGTTGATACTGACTATTTCACTTTTAGCTTCAGGTGTTGCAATAATGACTGAATTCAGCTATAAGACTCAGAAAGGGCAGAAAAATAACACAGTAGTAATCATTCTATTTTAGGTGATATCAGTACTTTTCATTTGTAAGCCTTCTCTTTATGAGATGTATTTTAAATACTTTTCTCTATATCTCATATTAAAACCCAGTTTTTATTCTGTTTCCTTCACAGAACATCCAGAAGATTCTTGGCCTTGCCCCTTCGCGAGCTGCCACCAAGCAGGCAGGTGGATTTCTTGGCCCTCCACCTCCTTCTGGGAAGTTTTCTTGAAATCAAGGAGAACCCTATATTTCTGTCATTCTTTTCAGATATTCAAATCAGACCCAGCAACTATTTTACAGCAAGAGCCATAGGCAGCCTTAGCACTTGGGCTAATTTCTAGATTTGAGTTATTTTTAGGCTTTTGGGGGGATATAATTTGAATAAGAACGGTACCTAACAAACGTGATAGTGCTTTTGGTTACAGATTAATTTTTTTTTTAAACAAGTGTGTTGATTAAATAAGCCCAGGTGATGTTTATGTAATGAGAAACAAATTTGTATTTTGCTTACATTAATATTTCTGTGGGGTCAGCTTTCAAGTATGTGCCATGTGCCGTGTATCGTGGAAGTTGGCTCTCCATGGGCATTTTGAGATCTGGAAGAAAAATTTAGTTTATATGACTCTTAATTGAAACTATATATTGTGTTTTGTTTTGTTTTTTAAGCCGAATACATGACCTGAGATCTAATAAAAGAGGCTAGACTTTTACTTATTTCATCTACAAGGAGACATCTGTTTTGATTTGCCATATTTCTAGATACATATTTTTAGTAATCTGAACATAAGGGTAAACATTGGCCAGAAAGGGGCAATGCTGTTTTTGTTTTTGTTCTTTTTCTCCCCTTCCCCTCACCATGAGGCAGTGTTTGAGAGTAATATTTTATCACTCTTGCTTCATATGCTCAAATATAAAGTTGCCCTGTTACAGGAACTGGAAAGCATGAAAGGAGAGGAAAGTAGTAACCATGGGAGTATAACAAGGGAACGCCTCAGCAGTTTCCTTCATACCCCAGTACAATCTGTTAGGTTCTTGAGAAGATTCAAGTTGATCCCACTCTTAGTTCTCCCCCTGGAGGCAAGTTTATAGTTGCATGTGGCTAATTTGCAGCGCTTCCTTGTAGTCACAATGGCCTTCAGTTCCTGCTGTGCTTCTTTATAAAGGATGAGAGAATGCTTATACCATGATCTTCCTCCCTAATCTGTGGAATTGGAAATCCTGTGTGGAGTGGTAGCTCTGCTGCTGCTGCTAAGTCACTTCAGTCATGTCCGACTCTGTGTGACCCCACAGACAGCAGCCTACCAGGCTCCCCCGTCCCTGGGATTCTCCAGGCAAGAACACTGGAGTGGGTGGCCATTTCCTTCTCCAATGCATGAAAGTGAAAAGTGAAAGTGAAGTCGCTCAGTCGTGTCCGACCCTCAGCGACCCCATGGACTGCAGCCTTCCAGGCTCCTCCATCCATGGGATTTTCCAGGCAGGAGTACTGGAGTGGGGTGCCATTGCCTTCTCCAGTGGTAGCTCTAGTTACTTAAATATTTACATTTATCAGTAGTGTCCTTAGATGCATGTTTTCTACCAGTGAAAAAGTCACAGCTGGTAAACCAACATCAGACTTTTCAATTGCATAAAATCCAGAAGACCGTGGGATAATATCTTCAAAGCTAGATAAAATAATTATCAACCTAGAATTTTATGTACACCTAAACCATAAGTTTGGGGGCAAAACTGTGGACATTATTTTGACAGCTATGGTATCCAAGATAGTTGAACTATTAAAGGATGTATTTTCAGAGACAAGAAAGAATACCAGGGGAAAGGTGTGGGATATAAGCAACAATGGTCAACACAGAAATTGATAAAATCTATGGATAAAGTTAAATGTTTCATGGATTATCTAGTTTAGGGATTATCTCAAGACAACACCACAAGGTTATACTGTTCTCACACTCATTTAACAGATGAAGAAACTGAGGCAAGAGGGTCTAAATAACTTGATTAGCATCACAGAGCTAGTGAGTGGCAGAGTTAGGATTTGAACCCAAGCAGTTAAAAGCCATCTAGCCCAAGCTCTCAAATGCTGTGTTGCATTGTAACTTCCCCATATAGTATGTGGTGAGTCTCTTCCCATCACTTTACCTTATCTCCTCAGAAGATAATGAGCTCCAAAGTTGGCACCTTGTCTTTTTTTATTCTTGTTTCCCCTAAGCCATCACATCACATGGTGGGAGAGAGCACCGCAGGAACTCATTAGATGCAGATGAAATGCAGCAGAAATCTTTGTTTCAAGGCTGCCGTTATCAGAAAAGGGGGCTTCCCTGGTGGCTCAGACAGTCAAAGAATGCGCCCACCAATACAGGAGACAAAGGAGATGCAGCTTTGATCTCTGGGTTTGGAAGATCCCCTGGTGAAGGAGATGGCAACCCCCTCTAGTATTCTTGCCTGGAGAATTCCCCTGGCGGGTTATGGTCCACGGGGTTGCAAAGGAGTTGGATACAACTGAGCGACTAACACTTATCAAAAAAGCTGCCTGATAATGGATGGTGATGACTTCTAATGGTCTTTTCTCCATATCACTAACTGTTCCAGGCAAACTAAAAATTTAAAAGGTGACAATGAAGGAAATGATGATCATAATAACAATGATGACAATGATGGAATATCTAAAATAAAACATAAAATGATAAGAAACCACACTCAAAATTCTGCCATCAACTGGTAAAATGAAAATATATAGTTCATCTTACCACTCACCCTCTTAGGTTTTGAAGCTGATGCTTTCTAGTCTGATTTCTAATGGATGTTGAGGTTTTTATAAAGTAAATTTCAGTGGAAGAGGATAAGAGGGAGAAGTAAAAAGGGAGAAGGAAGGAAGAAAGATAACATCTACTCACCCTCCTAAAAGGAAGCAATAGCAAGGATGTATACACAGGAAATAAAGCTGTTACATCACAGGAATGTAAATTCAAGGAGATTTTAAGGGCTACTGGAGCCTTGCCATTAGGTTTTTTTTTTTAATTACTTGCCCCCTAAAATTTTTAAGGCTAGTCATTTGGATGACTCTAAATCCAGACCATCACCAAGTTAATGGAGATGACGTTCGTGGCCAATCTTAGGTCTACCCTTGCTTGCTTCTGTTTTTCTTACATTATTCTAAAACAAATTCTAGGCATTGTATTTTTTACTCAGATATTTCCACGCTTTAAAATAAATATATCTACATTTATATCTCTATATCTCAGTACCATTTTCACACTTTAAAAATTTAGCAATTCCTTGATAGGATAAATGTTAAATTTTTTACAGTTTTTTTTTTAATCTGGAGCAAATATTAAATTGCCATATTGTAGTTGGTTGGTAAGTGTTGTAAATCTCTTCTATTGTAGTGGTTCTGACAAGAATACGTTAGAATCACCTGGAGTCTTGTTAAAGCACAGTCCCCTGAGCCCCACTGCAGAGTTTCTGAATAGAGTTTGAGAATTTGCATTTCTAACAAATTCCAAGGTGACACTGATGGTGGCTGGTTTAAAGTCCACTCACATTTTACTTCCACACCATCTCTCTTTCATTTCCTGCTTTGCAATTTTAAAAGAAATATGCTTAGAGAATTTTAATAGTGTTGGGAAATACTTATGCAATAATATATGGGAAAGAATCATTAAAATAATAGGATATATCTTCAGTTCAGTTCAGTCGCTCGGTCATGTCCGACTGTTTGCAACCCCATGAACTGCAGCACGTCAGGCCTCCCTGTCCATCACCAACTCCCGGAGTCCACCCAAACCCATGTCCATTGAGTTGGTGATGCCATCCAACCATCTCATGCTCTGTTGCCCACTTCTCCTGCCCTCAATCTTTCCCAGCATCAGGGTCTTTTCCAATGAGTCAGCTCTTCACATCAGATGGCCAAAGTATTGGGGTTTCAGCTTCAACATCAGTCCTTGCAGTGAACACCCAGGACTGATCTTTAGGATGGACCTCCTTGCAGTCCAAGGGACTCTCAAGAGTCTTCTCCAACACCACAGTTCAAAAGCATCAATTCTTCGGCACCCAGCTTTCTTTATAGTCCAACTCTCACATCCACACATGACCACTGGAAAAACTATACCCTTGACTAGATGGACCTTTGTTAACAAAGTAATGTCTCTGCTTTTTAATATGCTGTCTAGGTTGGTCATAACTTTCCTTCTAAGGAGTAAGTGTCTTTTAATTTCATGGCTGCAATCACCATCTTGCAGTGATTTTGGAGCCCAGAAAAATAAAGTCAGCCACTGTTTCCACTGTTTCCCCATCTATTAGCCTTGAAGTGATGGGACCAGATGCTGTGATCTTAGTTTTCTGAATGTTAAGCTTTAAGCCAACTTTTTCACTCTCCTCTTTCACTTTCATCAAGAGGCTCTTTAGTTCTTCTTCACTTTCTGCCATAAGGGTGGTGTTATCTGTATATCTGAAGTTATTGATATTTCTCCTGGCAATCTTGATTGCAGCTTGTGCTTCTTCCAGCCCAGCACTTCTCATGATGTACTCTGCATAAAAGTTAAAAAGCAGGTTATAATATACAGCCTTGACATACTCCTTTTCCTATTTGGAACCAGCCTGTTGTTCCATGTCCAGTTCTAACTGTTGCTTCCTGACCTGCATATAGGTTTCTCAAGAGGCAGGTCAGGTGGTCTGGTATTCCCATCTCCTTCAGAATTTTCCACAGTTTATTGTGATCCACATAATCTATTTCTGCTTTATTGACTATGCCAAAGCCTTTGACTGTGTAGATCACAATATTTTCACTACATTTAATTAAAATGATAAATATAAATTGAAACCCACCTATGTGTTTTGAATACTTCTCCTAAGAGTTACCTGTGGTATCTCTTAGAAATTAAGTTAGTTACCTGTGGAACATAGCCTAGTTTTCAGATTCAGTCACTTTCTCATTCATTCTTTGCTATTTCCTGGAGCATATCTCAGTCCTGCCTAGCAATTTATTTGTTGAAGAAACTGCATTGTTTCCCCTGTAAACTTCCTCTCAGTTAGAATTTTGTTGCTTGCATGCCTGTTTTACACACTGTTGATAGTCTCTTTTTGGGATGTTAACAGCTTTGCTAATCACTAATTACTAATAATTAGGGGTTGAAAAATTATAATATTCTGGCATCCCTTCATTTATTAGGTAAAATACCTCTATAGATAGAAATGTCCCTTCATCTACTCTTTGTGCGGGGTTAAATTTTTTAGGAAAAAGAGGAAGTGCGTGATTATCTAGTTTTCAAAATAAAGAGCTGTTTACTGGAATCTTCCAGGGGTGAACAAGGGGTGTGTGTGTGTGTGTGTGTGTGTGTGCACGCGCGCGCGCGCGCAGTTCACAGGTTTAGACATACTTGCTTCACTTCAGTTCACTGAAGTTATTTTTCTTATGGATGTTCAAAGGTGTGTGTGTGTGTGTGTGTGTGTGCAGTTCACAGGTTTAGACATACTTGCTTCACTTCAGTTCACTGAAGTTATTTTTCTTATGGATGTTCAAATTGTCCTATTTTTGGCTAGTGAGAGGCTTTTTAAATTGGCTTCTGGGGCTGTTTGACATGACCCTAGTTTTCATTGGTGGCATCCTCGCTAAGGGATAGGCTGTTTCAGTATCACCTCACATTCCCTGCCTGACTGGAAAACAATGCTTTCTTCAGGGAGGCCTGTTTCTTTTTAAGGGGGAATGGTATTTAGAGAATGCAATCAGAGTGTTAAAGCTTTACCTAGAGACTGGGTTACTAGGTTTCTAGGCCTTTTTGTGGACTAAGATAGGTAATATGTTTGGTGTTTTAAGATAAAATACATCATGAGTTTATGCCAATATTCTGTGTCTCACTTAAATTCAGGGCCACAGAGTTTTCCCTTAATTTCTTTGACCTATGTCTTTTAATTCTCATGCTAAGAATACCAGTCTTCATTACTAAAAATGATGGAATACCATATAATTAGTCATTAGCATAATTCCACAATATCCACCCAAAAGTCTCAGAGTATCAATACCAATGTTACTATCAATCAAAAATATAATTACTGAAAAATAATTGAAGTTCTTTTGTAGTAAGGGGATTCTTTAAAATACATCCCACTGTTGCAGGTTGCTGAGATTTCAAGTTACAGAAATAGTTTCTTTTTTCAGTTTCTCGTTCATTTCTTCCCTGGTGGCTCAAACGATAAAGAATTTGCCTGCAGTGTGGGAGACCTTGGTTCAATCCCTGGGTCGGGAAGATCCCCTGGAGAAGGGTATGGCTACCCACTCCAGTACTCTTGCCTGGAGAATTGCATGAATCGAGCCTGGTGAGCTATAGTTCATGCCGGGGGGAAGAGAGCTGTATGTGACTGAGTGACTAATGCTTTCACTTTTTCACGTCCTCAGCACTGTCCCCTCAATTTCTCCGAAATAGCCTCCCAGCTAGTCTCCATTATTCAGGTCTCTCCTGGCTCTGCTCCAGCATTCACCCTGTAAAGGTGAATATAAACCTTTCTAAAATATAAACCTAGTTATTTTGCTCCTCCAAGGAGAATTGTCCACTGGCTCCCAGTAGCCTCTAAGTAAACTCAAGCTATTTAGCATAGGAAATCATCCTATCCTGGATCTCCAGCCTCTCTCACCCCTGGGTTAACTCCTCTCCTATTCCTTTCTTGCCTATATCCTAGGCTCTAGTCAAGCAGATTTATTTTTTAAATTCTACATTTTTCACATTCTTTTAAAACTTTACTACCTTTGTTTTCTCTGCCTGCATTGTTCTTCCTTTTATTGGCCTGATTTTCTCATGTTTTCTTCTCAACTCAGCTTAAGCATCTCCTCCTAAAGGTTTTCTCTGGTCTCTATGTGGTCATATTAGGTTTCTTTTCCCTGTATCTGTTTGAACATTTCATATACAAGTCACTGATAAAAAATGGGCAAATCTCATGAAGGTTAATTACTTTACAGAATTTTGTTGTTTTCTGTCAAACATCGACTGGAATCCGTCATAGGTACACCCATTAACCTTCAGTTAAAGAAAAGAATTTTTTAAGGAAAAAAAAAAAGGCAAATCTCTTAACCTTCAATGGCCTCATCTGAAAAATGAGATGAGTACTCTGACTAAAACTCTCATGCCCACCATCACTTCTCTGAATCTTCAGCTAGATTCTCTTAGTTCCCTCTGAAAAGCCTGCTGGCTAGTGCCCGCAGCACACTGGATGCTATCAGCTGCGCTTATGCACTTTAGCTCTTGTCAGGGAATTGTAAAACATTACTCGTTTTACTTGTTAATTTTATATATATGTTGGCTGAGTATTATGTAAATTAATGAAATATGAAGCAAAAAGGAGAATTGTGTCCATGAAAACTAATTTGAATGGTTTGAAATGAATCAATAAAAGCAAATTGCTAAAAATAATTGCTTTGATTTACATATGGGTAAAATTGCAGGAACTAAAAAAGAAGTAATAAAAGTTTAGAAAGATTCAGTACTCATATTAATTCTTAGTGTTTTATTTAGTCCATACCTCACTTTAAACACACCAAAACTGGAAATGAGGTGATGCATTTTTAATTTATTTTATTTATCTGGCTGCACTGGGTCTTAGTTGTGGCATATGCTATCTAGTTCCCCGACCAGAGATGGAACCTGGGCCCCCTGCACTGGGAGCACGGAGTCTTCGCCACTGGGCCACCAGGGAAGTCCCCAGAGGCAATACATGTTGGTCTTATAAACATTGTAAGAATGCCTAACCCCAAAACATGGAATTGTCATTATCACAAATTCTGTTTAGGGACTTCCCTAGCAGTATAGCAGTAAGCACTTTGACTTCATGGTGTTTGGGTTCAATTCCTGGTTGAGGAGCTGAGATCCTGCTTGCCACATAGCATGGCCAAAAAAACAAAATAGAAAAATAAATTTTAAAAGCCAAATTTTGTTTCAGTTCTTCCAATATTTGAAAGCTTTGAGTTGCAAATGTTTGAGTTTGTTGTTTTATTGCTATAAAATATTCATGGAAAACAAAGAAGAGGTTTCTTTGAAATAAATGAGCCAATCATGATGAATCAAACAAGAGGTAATACATATGGGTTTGGTATATGCAAAAAAAAAATAATGAGACTCCAAGCAATAGACTCATAGTCAGGGAAGAGGCCTTGGCTCTGTATCAAAAGTAAAGAGGTATATATGTGTTATAAGTTAAAATAAAAGTTTCTGAAGTATATAAGAATTTTTTTTGTATGATTCTGTAACTTTTCGATTAACCTACAGATTACTGGTTCTAGTCACATCAGCCACGTGGATTTTTCCCTCACAGTGTTTCTGATGAATTATATAAAACAACTGACTTTATGCCTGGCATATTGAAAACATTTGATCTTCAAACACAGCAGTCCTATAAGGTAGACAGGATATCTTTTTATTATCCAGATTTTATTTGTGACAAATCAGGTTATGAGATGTTATGGTGTTTCCAAGATCACAATAAGTGGCAGAGCCAGGAAGAACCTTAGGCTTCAGGATCCACACCCGTTCAGAGTGTGGATACTCTTTCATACTCTCAGCCTACAGAGCACCCAGTAGGCTGACTCCACTGGATCTACAGTATGAGACTGCTGAACTGGAATCCTGCTGGACTTGTACCCTGTATGCAAGATGTCTTCATGTAAAGCAAGCTGGGCTTTCCAGGGAGTATTATTTAAGTGACTATCACTATCTCTTTTCCCTCTATTTTTAAAAACCTTTCCCATATTCCTATTTCACCATCTGAATGGTGCATATTGACAAGACTTTGTGAATCTTAGAAGAAGTTTTTAAATTATTAAATCAATTAGAAAATTGCCCAGCTGTCACAGATGAATATGGAAGAGGATAAATGTAAGTCTAAGATACAGTTTGCTTTGTTTTTTTTTTAATTTTGAAATTGTTTTTAAATTTTTTAAATTTTTTAAACTTACTTTACTGAAGTAGTTGATTTACAAGGTGTTATTTTCTGATGCATAGCAAAGCGATTCAGTTATACAAATATATACACTCTTTCATATTCTCTTCCATTATGGCTTATCACAGAGATGATATTTTGAATAGTTGCTTTCTGCAGATGGGAAGCTAAACACATATTTAAATTCAGAAAATTATATTTGGATCCATGGCCCATATGGCTGCTTGTGAACATAATCAAGGGCCTGTTTTATACACGTGATTTTTAGGTTTGTAATTAATGCTGCAACCATTTGCTGAAAAAAGTCGTTGATCATAGAGATCATACCAAGAAGGTTGAAAAAGCCTGAAACCTGCTTGAGCTGGTGACAGACTGTTCCATTCTAGAGGAAATTTTCATATTTTTAAGCAAAATGAGATGACAACTTTAGAGCAGTGACTTTGAAATTCTGTTTGACCACAATCGGTGGTGAGGAATACCATTATGCAACCCATACACTGAAGTTTCACGAAACAGTGTTCACCTCCTATATGCTCTTTGATGATTTCATACTGTTGCATTTTTCAAAACCATTGGTTACATTCTTTAAATGTGGTTCTGCTCTTTTTTGGTAACACTGCTCCAAGAATACTCAGATATAAACAGTAAAGTTAGCTTGGGCAGGAAAATGGAAATTCCACTGGCTTCCCTATTTCCATTTATATCCCTTGACTCAGGGGTGATATTTAAAATATAAAAATGCCATTTAAAAAGCTTGCTGAAGAAATCCCTCTAAAATTTTGTTTGTTCTCCATGTCCACATCAGTTTTTCTAATCTATAAAGATACTGTGTGTACAAAAAATTTGGGTCTCAATCTATTAATTTTTACCGCCTACTAGTAGGTGGTACCAGGAAGTTTGAAGACGGAAAAAAAACAGAAACAAGAAAACCCCAAACAAACAAACAAAAAAAGACACAGAGAAAGATCTTTTTAGAACTTGAATTAGGAAATTTGACTGAAGCCAAATTTGGGGCAATAGAGAACACTGCTCAAATTAGATATTGTTGGGCTCATCTAAGACTTTCTGACTATATTATGTTAATCAGTAATTGGGTCTTTAAAATGAGGAACAATCAAGTTCCTAGAAAGACTTTGGCCACAGTATGAGTTCTTTCCTCAAATATGCAGGGGATCCTGAAATTAACGTCAAGATATATACATTCATTCACCCATCCACCAAGCACACAAACAGCACCATCTTTTTGCAAGACTGGGACCATAGTGGCTACAAAGTTGAGGTGAGTAGGATTTTATGTTCGAACAACTGACAATTTGTGACTGCCATATCAGCTACCTTATCTAACAAACGAGGATGATAATTCCTTCAGTGGGCTGCTGCTCACAAAATTGTTATAGAGATGAAACGAGGAATAGATATATACTTTGTAAATTATAAGGGAATATTAATAAAAAGCATTAAGTAAAATGTTCATTTGTTTTATTTCTATAGATACTAAGCAGTCATTTGACAATTTGTTTTTCTTCCCCTGTAATCATCAACTTGTAATATAACTCTAGATTTCTGAAGTTCATTTGCCTAAAAGTTGTAACTGTATTTAGTGAAATCTTGCTGATAAAAAGCACTAGACTTGTGGATGAACAAATTTCATTTCCTTCTAATCTTGGTTGTACCCCATATCCATAGGATAATTAAAAATCTTGTCTTCTAATAAAAAAATAATCAACCAATTTCTTGCTTATCTCAGTAGATAGGATTTATTGATACACAATAAAACACCCAGCAATGTGTTTAAAAAAACACCCAGCAGTCTTCAAAATAAAATACTCTTAGGTCTGCTCTCAAAAAAGTGCATGACTACAGATAGAGGTCATAATCTGTATAACTCTGGTAATACTCAATCCTTAAAGGTTCTAACAATGTGAATGTCACCTCCCCAATGTGATTTTTGTCAGTCACATCAGAGTAACTCAACAGCACCAGGGAGGTGCAGGGGTTAATAATACACAGTATCCTCTAGAAGCAAGGACGAATAACACTGAGGACTGTGGTGTATATCGCAAGAGAGGCAGCTACATGGAGAGGAGACCGTTGATTCTGTTTGAGGGAACAGGTTAGCAAAAAGTAGTAAAGCAAAAGCCCTGCCTTCAGAGAGCTTACAGTATCGGCGGGGTAGCGTTTGATTGACTCAACCAAGCACGGCAAGCAGAACGGACATAATGTGTTACAGGACGTAGAGAACGCCTAACACAGCCAAAGACGGGGTTCTGAAAGAGGCGACAAGAACCAGATTCTGAAGTCATTAATAGAGCCGGCTGGTAAACAATTGGAAGGAAGACCCCTGGAGACTGGAAAGATAATGTACAAGTAAGGAAGGAAGCAAGAAAGAGTAAACAGTTTGGGGCGACTGAAGCCTTCACAAGCCATCGATTACAAGAAGAGAATTTTCATGATCTGATTTCCATTTTAAGCTCACTCTGGTACAGGATGAAGAGAGATTAAGAAGAGAAAGCCTGTGGACAAGTTAGGAAGACATCCATTCCTCTCGTGTGTGTTAAATACTCACTGTGGGCCAGGACACTGTGGTTATCAAAAACATACATGGTTATACTTTCATGGAGTTCCATTCTGGTGGGGTCACTAGGTGTCAAAAGAATACCTATTTACAATATATGCACACACTGAAGCATGCTCAGTTGCTTCAGTCATGTCTGACTCTTGGAACCCTTTGGACAGTAGCCCACTGGGCTCTTCTGTCCATGAGATTCTCCAGGCAGAAATACTGGAGTGGGTCGCCATTTTCCTCTCCATTACAAAATATAAGTATTCTACATAATCACTGTGATAAAGTAGGACAATGCGACCGTGGTCCATCTCTGCTGTTGCTCATGCCTAACATTCCTTCTTCCTTCTCACAGTTTTCTTTGGGGAAGCATACCTTCCAGACTCCATGTGATATGTCAGTCACTTTGTTCCTTCTTCCTAGAAGGTGGGTGCGTAACCAGGATTAACCAATTAGAATGCTCTGTCCTTGCCCCACGGCATAGGCTCCAGGCTGGGCATATGGACAAACAAAACCAAGCAGTAACTACTCTGGTTTTGAACATGTGATGCTAGGAAAGAGACAGCCTCTTATTCTTTTGGATCAATGGCTTGAACCATCTTTCCTCATAAATATAGAAAATGAGAGACTGGATCCAATAAACTTATGGAAATAGAGCAAAGAGAGAGAGAGAGAAAGAAAAAAAAACGGCTTTGGCAATGTTATTTGGGCCACTGTATCTAACTGTGCCTAAAGCTTAAGCCATCTTTGAACTTTCCAGCTACACTGAAGGGAATAGAGGAGGAAGAGCCACATGCTTTGGAGAAAAAGTGAGTCCAACTTTAGACAAAAAGAATGGAAGAAGTTTGTGGCTAGCTAGGCTAGCTGCCAATGCCTAATAGGGTCTCGATGTGTGTTTTTGGTGCATAGAAGGGAAATCGAAGACAGAGCTAAGCATTTGAGTGAAGTCAAGTTTGGCTGTGAACTACAAGGAGAATCTGCTGATTGAGAAAGAAGAACAAATACAGGGGAACATTATCATTTACAGAAGAGACAGAGGCAAAGATGCCCTATACAGAATAATAAGGAGGAAACCCAGGAGGCTATCTGAGCTGAAGATGAATAAGTTTTTAACAAGAAGACATTGTAGGTTCTCTCTCTCCTCACACCCAATCAACCAGCATATTCTGTTGGCATTTTCTCATCACTTCTGCCTAGGTTGGAACAGTGGTCTACCATTGCCTCTCACCCAGGCTGTTTCATTAGCATCGCAATGGGTCCGTTTGATTCCCTCTTCTGGTTCTAATAAAGCAACAATGTGTGGTCCCTTCACAAAGTCAGCAGGTCCTCTGTTTCTAGCCCTCCACTGGCGCCCTGTATTAGTCTTTTTAGGGTTGCCATAATGAAGTACTGCAAACTTAGTGGCTTAACAACAGAAATTTGTTGTGTCCCAGTTCTGGAGCCAAGAAGTCCGGTAGGGCAATGCTCCCCCTGAAGACACGAGGGAAGCACATGTTCTAGGACTTTCTCCTAACTCCTGGTAGTTCCTGGGCTTGTGGCAACACAGCTCATGTTTCACAAGGCCTCCTCTCTATGTGCCTATCTTGTCTGTGTCCAAATTTCTCCTTTTTTAAAAAAAGATACAGTCATATAGGATTAAAGTGAAAGTGTTAGTCACTCAGTCGTGTCCAACTCTTCGACTCCATGGACTATAGTCTGCCAGGCTCCTCTGTCCATGGAATTCTGGCAAGAATATTGGAGTGGTTGCCATTCCCTTCTCCAGGGGATCTTCCTGACCAGGGCCCACCCTAATGACATCATTTTATTAATAACTGGATATCTCTGTAGAGACCCTATCTTTAAATAAGGTCATAGTCTGAGGTAACAGGGTTAGGACCCCGATATATCTCTTTTCCAGGGGACGCAATTCAACGCATAACAATTTCCAACTCAGGGTAAAGTCCAAAGTCTCTGCAAAGATCCCACTGGACTCTACAAATGTGTCCTCCCCTCCTCTTCCCTCTCCCCAGCCCCACCACCTGTCCTCACTCTGACAGCTTCCCTTACTATGCTCTTATTCATTCCTGCCCTGACAGAGGGCCTTCCAGACTGTTCTGGGTACACGGAGCGCACTCTACCTCAGCGCCTTTGCACTTGCTTTCCCCTCTGGCTGAAAAAGTCTTCCCCCCAGTTTTCTGCATGGACTTCTTTATCACTTTCTTTCCTTTTTTTTTTTTTTTTGTTTATTTCTTGGCTCGAGGATCATCTCGGTAAGCCCTTCTCTGGCCCCGTTACTTAAAACCCTCTACATTCAAATCATTCTAGCACTCTATTGTATTTTGTGCCTCACTTTCCTTCATACACCTTCTGATGCACCATGGCACTTTCTCTTAACACATTCTGATGTGCCATGTAAGTTTCTTATTGATTTATTTCATTGCCCGTCTCTTCCCACTAGAATATATGCTTCATGAACACAGGCATTTGGAACTATTTTATCACTGATGTATCTTCAGAACCTAGAACAATGACTGCTGTATGGCTGAGGCTTAATGAACACTTACTGAACAAATAAGTAGTTAATAGAGTCAAATGCCACACACAACAACTGTCAATATGAAAACGTCAGAGGAATATCCATTGAATTTTGCAGGATAGAGATTATTAACACCTTGGCCAGAAACCAAATACAACATTGATAAGCAATTATCCTCCAGTTTAAAAAGACAGCATTATTCAGAGGCTTCCACAGAGTGGCAGGGGGAGGACCGTGGATTAGGGAGCGAGTGTGAGACCTTGGAGTAGAGACAGTAGGTGTACTATTTTCCTATCAGCCTGGTTCGGAAGGGAGGAGACATACAGGTCTGCAGCTAGACAGAGACACGGCTAGGATGGAAGGGGACTGCTATTTTTAGATGAGAGGAACGTGGATGTGTTTAAAGGCTGAAGAAGTAGCTCAAGTACCAGCTGAGCTCAAGTGTGGCACCTGGGTCCGTGGATTGCCTGGAGCCACACGGCTGGGACACTGCACCGTGCACCTCAGAAGCAACTACAATAGTGGAGTGGCCCGAGAGGGCCAGCCCTGCTCAGCTTCTTCTACATCAGTGCTGAGGCTCCCATCTACCCACATGAGATCTGGGAAATAGAAGCAGAGGGGACAGGAAGAGGGCACAGCCCTGGCTCGGGCTCAGCTCTGAAGTGGCACAGGAGCTTCACAGCCGCTTATCCGTGTTCGGGAGCATCCCTATTTTCACTGCTCCCCAGCTCCCACCCCCTAAGAACAAAAAGATACTCTTTCTCCTCTTTCCCTTTCTTCCCCTTTGCCTCTTTCTTTGACTTTCTGATAAACCTTTTCCTTGCTTAGACAAACTTATTTTCCATACTGTTGGGAAAAGAATGAAGGCTGTTACTGCATCAGGGCTTTCCTCTCTCCTTTTTTTCTTTTTTTTATTGACATGTAGTTGATTTACAATGTTGTGCTAGTTTCTGCTGTACAGAAAAGTGACTCAGTTATACACACATATGCATTCTTTATAGTCTTTTCCATTTTGGTTTATCCCAGTGGTTTGGGTATAGTGTCCTATGCTATACAGTAGGACTATTAGTCTGCATCTACCAACGCCCAGACTCGAGGTTCACCTCTCCTCATCCCCCTGCTCTCCTTGGCACCCACAGGTCTGTTCTCTGTGTCCGCGAGTCTCTTTCTGTTTTGGAGATGTGTTCACGTGTGTCATGTTTTAGATCGGGCTTCCTTGATGGCTCGGGCAACAGTAAAGAATCCCCCTGCAATGCAAGAGATTACTGGGAGCCTGGAAGGTCCCCTGGAGAAGGGATTGGCTACCCACGCCACATCCTTGCCTGGAGAATGCCATAGGCAGAGAAGCCTGACAGGCTATAATAGTCCATGGGGTTGCAAAGAGTCAGACGTGACTGAGCGAGCAACAGTCTCACTTTCGTAAATGATATCATGTGGTGTTTGTCTCTCTCTCTCTGACTTGTTTCACTTAGTGTGAGCATCTCTAGTGCACTCACATTGCCACAAATGGCGTTATTTCATTCTTTTCATGGCTTAGTAAGATTCCATTGCATATATGTACCACATCTTATTTATTTATTTATCTGTCCGTGGATATTTACATTGTTCTCATGTCTTGGCTATTGTGAATAGTGCTTCTGTGAACACAAGGGTGCATGTATCTTATTGAATTATAGTTTTGTCCAGGTCTATGTCCAGGAGTGGGATTGCTGGGTCCTACAGTACTTCTATTTTTAGTTCTCTGAGGAACTTCCACACTGGTTTTCATAGTGGCTGCACCAACTTATATTCCTACGAAGAGTGTAGGGGGGTTCCTTTTTTCTCCATACCCTCTCCTGCATTTGTTATTGGTAGACTTTTTCATGATGGCCGTTCGGACTGGAGGTGATACCTCTTTGTAGTTTTGATTTGCATTTCTTTAATAATTAGCAACATTGAACTCATCCCATGTGCCTGTTCGGCCATCTGTATGTCTTCTTTTGAGAAATGTCTATTAAGATCTGCTCTTTTGATTGAATTGTTTTTTTTTCATGGTTGAGTTGTATGAGCTGTTTGTATATTTTGGAGATTAAGCCCTTGTCAGTTGCATCATTTCAAATAGTTTCTCCCATTCTGTGGGTTGTCTTTCTGCTTTTTGGTTTTTTTTTTATAGTTTCTTTTGCTGTGAAAAAGCTTGTAAGTTTGATTAGGTTCCATTTGTTTATTTTATCTTATTGTTTTTATTTCTATTGCCTTGGGAGACTGACTTAAGGAAATATTGGTATAGTTTATCTCAGAGAATGTTTTGTGTGTGCTCTCTTCTAGGAGTTTTGCAGTGTTATGTCTTATGCTTAAGTCTTTAATCTATTTTGAGTTTATTTTTGTGCATGGTGTGAGGGTGTGTTCTAACTTTATTGATTTACATTAAGCTGTCCAACTTTCATATTGGGGATTTTTTAAGAGCTGGGAAATTTTTTCTCATTAGATTCCTGGCTTCTGTAGTGTTCATTGGCTGGATCTGGGTCACATTCTCACCCCCAAGCCCATCAGTGCCAAAGGGAATAAGACAATCCTGGCTGGCTTAGTCTACTCATGATTTGCCCTAGTTATGTGGCAAAGGAGTTAGACACTGGAACAAAATCCAGGATCTTTAAGCCCGGGAAAAGGGAGAAATGGCTTTGTGTGGGATACAAATAAAGAATATGGATAATGATTCAGGGAGGCCATTCAAGGTAGAATTGGGCTGCCTGAGGGGGCAACGTGGCCCTAAATGGGTCATCAACTTCTTTTATTCTGTATCTTGCTATTTGCTGCCACCTGATGCAGGGACGGCTTCCCAGGTGGCTCAAGGGTAAAGAATCTGTCTGCAATGCGGGAGACGAGGGTTCGATGCCTGGGTCGGGAAGACCCTCTGGAGAAGGAAATAGCAACCCACACCAGTAGTCTTACCTAATAAATCCCATGGACAGAGGAGCCTGGCGTACTGCAGTCCCTAGGGTCACAGAGTCAGACACGACTGAGCGACTGAGCATGACCACAGGTGCAAAGATGCTTCTTTCCATCTTGACCAAGAATCCAGCCTCAATCCTGGGGACTCTGGAAAATGCCACGTGGCAGTCAAGATTTGAAAAATGCAATAGATATTGGAATCTGTGGACCTCATCCCTGGATTCCTTCTTTGCTGTGCGCGTTTGCTTTTTCTACTTGTCTAACTTTATTCTTTCCACAGGCTTATGTGTGTTTGCCACCTGGTGGTAAGAATGGGTTCTGCAGGCTCTGCAGAAGAATGAGTTGCTGTGTCCTTGGAGCCTTCTGGCCCCTCAACAGCAGAAGGGACCACACACTGAGAAGATTCTGGAATGGCTCCTCAAATAGGGCCAGTGGGAAGCTCCCTGTAGTTGAGCATGAAGGCATAGATCTCATAAACGCATGGCAAGTATGACCTTTTTCCCCCTCCTAGACTCTCCACCACTCCTCAAACCTCTCAATGTGCTTCCAAGAAAAACAATAACAATACCCCCAAAAGACTTGTTTCTTCCTTGACTTGGTCACTTGACTTGACTTGGTAAAACAGGAGAGAACGAGAGCAAGTGGACCCATGAATTTTCCCTTATCTACTGGCCGCCCGACCATTGTTGCTTCTCTTACTGCCCATCTCTTTCCAGCCAAGCCCTTCTTCCTTCTGCTTCCCCTTTCCTGTCCATCGAATCCTCTGATGCCTTGCTCTTGGCTTAGACTTTGCTGCAGCCTCAATTTTATCACAGAATACCCCAGCCACAGTAACTAGAAACCTGACTTTCTAATGAAAGTGAAAGTGAAGTCGCTCAGTCGTGTCTGACTCTTTGCGGCCCTGTGGACTGTAGCCTACCAGGCTCCTCCGACCATGGGATTTTCCAGGCAAGAATACTGGAGTGGGTTGCCATTTCCTTCTCCAGGGGATCTTCCCAACCCAGGATCGAACCCAGGTCTCCCGCATTGTAGGCAGACGCTTTACTGTCTGAGCCACCAGGGAAGACTTTCTCATGAGGGAAATATAAATATGATTACATGCATGCATTTGGTAGTACATGGTGATTCACAGCTCTCTTGAGCAGAGGCTACGGTTTCCCTGACACTCCTGTCTGAGAACCAAGGGATGGGATGATACGCTCTTAGCTTCCCATTACCATGCCCTCTATTTTTCAAGAAGCTTGTCTTGTTTTCAGACTTATTAGCGTAACGTCTTATGTCACTCCTTAAAAAATAATTTTTCAAAAAAGAAAGTAATATATTCACATAGTAAAACATCTAATATTTATAAAGATATAAAAACAGCAAAAGTCTATGCCTCCCTCCCCTATGTTGTCCTTCACCTTTGCTGCCTATTCCAAAATAACCACTGTTGACACCTGGATATCTGTGATGGTTTATTTTATGTGTCAGCTTGGCTAGGCTATGGTGCCCACTTGTTCGGACAAGGCACACCTAGATGTTGCTGTGCAGGTACTTTTTAGATGTGATAAACATTTACAGTTAGTAGACTTTGAGTAAAGCAGATCATCCTCCATAATGTGATGCCTCATCCAAACAGCTGAACAAACACCCCAAGAATCAGGTTTCCCAAATAAGAGGAAATTTTCCTTAAGACAACAACATAGAAACCCTGCCTGAGTTTCCAGCTTACTGCCCTGTGGAATTTGGTTTCAAAACCACCACCTCAATCTTTTTTTTTTTTAAGAATAGTTGATTTACAATGTTATGTTAATTTCTGCTGTACAGGAGAGTGATTCAGTTATTCATACATATACACATCGTTTTTCATATTCTTTTCCATTATAGTTTATGCCACATCAACTCTTATCTGCCAGCCTGCCTAAGGACTTCAGTCTTGCCAGCCCCTTCATCCTCTGACCTAAGTCAGTTCCTTAAAATCCCTCTCTGTCTCACCTTATCTATATATGTATAACCTTGATTCTGTTTTGTTGTTGCTGCTGCTGCTGCTAAGTCGCGTCAGTCGTGTCCAACTCTGTGCGACCCCATAGACGGCAGCCCACCAGACTCCCCTGTCCCTGTGATTCTCCAGGCAAGAACACTGGAGTGGGTTGCCGTTTCCTTCTCTAATGCAGGAAAGTGAAAAGTGAAAGTGAAGTCTCTCAGTCATGTCTGACCCTCAGTGACCCCATAGACTGCAGCCTTCCAGGCTCCTCCATCCATGGGATTTTCCAGGCAAGAGCACTGGAGTGGGGTGCCATTGCCTTCTGTTTTGTTAGGTAGTTAGAATAGGAAACAGGAGTCCAGAGTGGCGGTGGCTAAAAGACAAGGAAGGGAAAAGCCCGCAAAAATAGAACAAAGGAAAGTCCGAGGACCGGAGTGAGGACCTCAGGTAGAACAAACAGCACTCCTGGCTGACCCAATTTACATGGGGCAGGCCCGGGGGAGGAGAAAACACATAAAAAGACGAGCCAAAGGGCCAGGGCTCTCTCTTCTCTTCGCATCTTTTAGGTCGGCATGCCCTCACGCCTTGAGGATGTATTTTCCTGCTATTTTCTAAATAAAGCTGAGCTGTAACATGGAGCTGTGACACTGATCTGTCTAAGAGCTATATCACGCTCTGTCCAAAAGCTGTAATGTGGCAAGGGTTTTAATGTCCGTCACTTCAAAGTTTTGTTGAGACGAGACAGAACCAAGGAGATTATACTCGCCTGACAGTTTCTAAGAAGAATCCTAATAGAATATCTGTGATGGGGATGGATACTTGTCTTCACAAATCCATATTTTGTTCTCCTAAGGCAACTCAATGATGAGTTGCAGTTTGGTGTGCCCATGCAGCTAAATTCTCTCCACTGAAGCGAGAAGACAAGTAATATGACTGACTTCCATGCCTGACCCATTACACCTCCTTGCTCTGTGTCTTTTCTGGATGACTGGCCAGGTGACACAGGGCATCCTTGGAAACCATGTGTTGCAAATGGCATCCTGGGTCCTTCTGTAACTGTAGGGAGCCAAGTGCCCCCCTCTGCGCCTCTAGCCTCACAGATCTTAAACATTCTAACCTAAATACCCCTGGACCATTAGGTAAGTTGTAAATAAATTTCTATTGTGTTCAAGCTATTACATTTTGGATTTGTTTTATAAACTAATTTAGCATACGCTTCCCCAACCTTGGGTCAGATGGTAAAGAATCTGCCTGCAATGGGGGAGATCCAGGTTGGATCCCTGGGTTGGGAAGATCCCCTGGAGAAGGGAATGACAACCCACTGTAGTATTCTTGCCTGGAAAATCCCATGGAAAAAGAACCTGTCAGGCTACAGTCCATCGGGTCGCAAAGAGTTGGACATGACCGAGCGACTAACACACAATAGAGAAATCAGTACCTTGCAGTGGGGTGATAAACACCTAGGGAACTCCCTGGCAGTCCAGTGGTTAGCACTCCTTGCTTTCACTGCCAAGGGCCGGGGTTTGATCCCTGGTCAGGGAACTAAAATGCTATGAGCTGCACTGGTGTGACAAATAAAATAGAAAAACAAAATATGGGCATTGGTTTAGTAGATGCATAGCAGGAAGTTAGAAACTGGTATGACTGGCTGAAAATATGGTGGCTCCTCTTCTGCCATGGCAAAGCTTTTGATAGAACTGACGCTGTGATAACTTGAAGGGCAGACACAATCCTTACTGTGCCAGCAGTGTGAGGGAAGGTGGTTGGAACTGTAACACTGAGCTGCAACACTGATTTGTGGAAGAGCTATAACACGGTCCGTTTGAGACCTGAGAGACATAACACGGTCTATCTGAGACCTGAGAGCTGTGACACGCCGAGGGGGCTTTAATGCCCATCACTCCAAATCTTTGTTGTGACAAGACGAAAACCAAGCAGCATACACTCGCCTGCCAGAATGATCCAGAATGTATGAGTCACCCAAAGGTTTTAAATGCTTTAAAAATTGGAGTATAATTGATTTACAATGTTGTGTTAGTTTCGGGTGTACAACACAATGATTAGGTTATATATATATATATATTTCAGATTATTTTCACTTACAGTTATTACAAAATACTGACTACAGTTCCTTATGCTATCTATTTTATGTATAGTAGGGTGTTAAATGTTAATTCAAGCTCCTAATTTATAATCTCCCTGCCCTCCTTTTCTCTTTGGTAACCATAAGTTTGTTATGTCTGTGGGTCTACTTCTGTTTTGTATATAAGTTCCTTTGTATCTTTTTTTTTTCGGCTATAATGTACAGCTTGTGGCATCTTAGTTCCCCAACTAAGGAGTCAATCAGGCCCCCTGCAGTGGAAGAATTGCAGAATCCTAACCACTAGGAAAGATATAAGCATCTGAATGCAGAGTTCCAAAGAACAGCAAGAAGAGATAAGAAAGCCTTCTTCAGCGATCAATGCAAAGAAATAGAGGAAAAGAACAGAACAGAATGGGAAAGACTAAAGATCTCGTCAAGAAAATTAGAGATGCCAAGGGAGTATTTCATGCAAAGATGGGCTCGAAAAGGACAGAAATGGTATGGACCTAACAGAAGCAGAAGATATTAAGAACAGGTGGCAAGAATACACAGAAGAACTGTACAAAAAAGATCTTCACGACCCAGATAATCACGATGGTGTGATCACTCATCTAGAGCCAGACAGCTTGGAAAGTGAAGTCAAGTGGGCCTTAGAAAGCATCACTATGAACAAAGCTAGTGGAGGTGATGGAATTCCAGTGGAGCTATTTCAAATCCTGAAAGATGATGCTGTGAAAGTGCTGCACTCAGTATGCCAGCAAATTTGGAAAACTCAGCAGTGGCCACAGGACTGGAAAAGGTCAGTTTTCATTCCAGTCCCAAACAAAGGCAATGCCAAAGAATGCTCAAACTACTGCACAATTGCACTCATCTCACACGCTAGTAAAGAAATGCTCAAAATTCTCCAAGCCAGGCTTCAGCAATACGTGAACCGTGAACTTCCTGATGTTCAAGCTGGTTTTAGAAAAGACAGAGGAACCAGAGATCAAATTGCCAGCATCTGCTGGATCATGGAAAAAGCAAGAGAGTTCCAGATAAACATCTATGTCTGCTTTATTGACTATGCCAAAGCCTTTGACTGTGTGGATCACAATCAACTGTGGAAAATTCTTACAGAGATGGGAATACCAGACCACCTGACCTTCCCCTTGAGAAATCTGTATGCAGGTAAGGAAGCAACAGTTAGAACTGGACATGGAGCAACAGACTGGTTCCAAATAGGAAAAGGAGTATGTCAAGGCTGTATATTGTCACCTTGCTTATTTAACTTATATGTTGAGTACATCATGAGAAACGCTGGACTGGAAGAAACACAAGCTGGAATCAAGATTGCCAGGAGAAATCTCAATCACCTCAGATATGCAGATGAGACCACCCTTATGGCAGAAAGTGAAGAGGAGCTAAAAAGCCTCTTGATGAAAGTGAAAGAGGAGAGTGAAAAAGTTGGCTTAAAGCTCAACATTCAGAAAACGAAGATCACGGCATCTGGTCCCATCATTTCATGGGCAATAGATAGGGAAACAGTGGAAACAGTGTAAGACTTTATTTTGGGGGGCTCCAAAATCACTGCAGATGGTGACTGCAGCCATGAAATTAAAAAACACTTGCTCCTTGGAAGAAAAGTTATGACCAACCTAGACAGCATATTCAAAAGCAGAGACATTACTTTGCTGACTAAGGTCCGTCTAGTCAAGGCTATGGTTTTTCCTGTGATCATGTATGGATGTGAGAGTTGGACTGTGAACAAGGCTGAGTGCCGAAGAACTGATGCTTTTGAACTGTGGTGTTGGAGAAGACTCTTGAGAGTCCCTTGGACTGCAAGGAGATCCAGCCAGTCCATTCTGAAGGAGATCAGCCCTGGGATTTCTTAGGAAGGACTGATGCTAAAGCTGAAACTCCAGTACTTTGGCCACCTCATGCGAAGAGTTGACTCATTGGAAAAGACTGTGATGCTGGGAGGGATTGGGGGCAGGAGGAGAAGGGGACAACAGAGGATGAGATGGCTGGATGGCATCACGGACTCGATGGAGTCTGAGTGAACTCCGGGAGTTGATGATGGACAGGGAGGCCTGGCATGCTGTGATTCATGGGGTCGCATAGAGTCGGACACGACTGAGCAACTGAACTGAACGACTAGATCAATGGCACCCCACGCCAGTACTCTCGCCTGGAAAATCCCATGGGTGGAGGAGCCTTGGTGGGCTGCAGTCCATGGGGTCGAGAAGAGTTGGACACGACTGAGCGACTTCACTTTCACTTTTCACTCTCATGCTTTGGAGAAGGAAATGGCAACCCACTCCAGTGTTCTTGCCTGGAGAAACCCAGGGACAGGGGAGCCTGGTGGGCTGCCGTCTATGCGGTCGCACAGCGTCGGACACGACTGAAGCGACTTAGCAGCAGCAGCAGCAGCAGCAACCACTAGATCACAGGGAATTCCCTCTTTTTTTTTTTTTTTAAGATTCTGCACATAGCTATATCATAATTATATAATAATCTCTATATCCATCCATGTTGCTACAAATGGCATTAATTCATCACTCTTTTTATGGTTGAATAGTATTCCATCCTATAAACATACTGCATCTTTTTATCCATCCATCTCTGGACTCATATATTATCATTTAGCTTTCTTCTGTTTCTTGGCTATTGTGAATAGTGCTGCAGTGAACATTGGGGCACATGTACCTTTTGAAATGATGATTTTCTCCATATATATGTCCAGAAATAGGATTGCTGAATCACGTGGTAGCTCTTTTTTCAGTTTTTAAAGGAAACTCCATGCTGTTCTCCATAGTGCCTGCATTAATTTACATTCCCATCAACAGCATAGGAAAATTCCTTTTTCTCAACACCCTCTCCAGCATTTATTATTTGTAATGCTGCTTGCTGTTTTTATCTAGGCATTACAAAATAGAAATGTGCTCACACCAGAATCTACTGGTTTGCAGGCAGAATAAGGGAATAAAGAACCTAGAAATTTTGGACCTTGTAGATATTAATAAGCCAACTGCTTCAGAAGCATAAATAGCAAGAGACAAGACTTGCTGCTTAGAAGCCTCTCATTAAGACAGCTAGTCAGACAAAAAACATTTCAATTTGCAATTCTTTCAGATGGTTTCAAGGCAACTAACATTAACTTGAGAAAAAGAAGCTTCGGGGCAAGGAAGCAACCTGCTGAAATGAATTAAGGACTCTATCTAAGAACTCTGAGGCTGGCCCCTGGCACATGGAACTGAATAAAAGCAGATAGATCAAATGCTTTGTAACAACAACACAATGCTTCCCCGGTGGCTCAGAGGTTAAAGCATCTGCCGGCAATGCAGGAGACCCGGGTTAAGAGATGACTCTACACATGGACATCACCAGATGGTCAACACTGAAATCAGATTGATTATATTCTTTGCAGCCGAAGATGGAGAAACTCTATACAGTCAGCAAAAACAAGACCGGGAGCTGACTGTGACATGATCATGACTCAGATCATGAACTCCTTATTGAAAATTTAGACTTATATTGAACAAAGTAGGGAAAACCACTAGACCATTCAGGCGTGACCTAAATCAAATCCCTTCTGATTATATAGTGGAAGTGAGAAATAGATTCAAGGGATTAGATCTGATAGAGTGCCTGAAGAACTATGGACGGAGGTTCACAACATTTTATACGAGGCCGTGATCAAAACGATCTCCAAGAAAAAGAAATGCAAAAAGGCAAAATGGTTGTCTGAGGAGGCCTCAAAAATAGCTGAGAAAAGAAGAGAGGCAAAAGGCAAAGGAGAAAAGAAAAGATACCCATATAAATGCAGAGTTCCAAAGAATAGCAAGGAGAGATAAGAAAGCCTTCCTCAGTAATCAGTGCAAAGAAATAGAGGAAAACAATAGAATGGGAAAGACTAAGATCTCTTCAAGAAAATTACAGATACAAATGGAATATTTCCTGCAAAGATGGGCACAATAAAGGACAGAAATGGTATGGACCTAACAGAAGCAGAAGATATTAAGAGGAGGTGGCAAGAATACACACAAGAACTATATAAAAAACATCTTCATGACCCAGTTAACTACAGTGGTGTGATCACTCACTTAGAGCCAGACATCCTGAAGAGTGAAGCCAAGTGGGCCTTAGGAAGCATCACGATGAACAAAGTTAGTGGAGGTGATGGAATTCCACTGGAGCTATTTCAAATCCTAAAAGATGATGCTGTGAAAGTGCTGCACTCAATATGCCAGCAAATTTGGAAAACTCAGCAGTGGCCACAGGACTGGAAAAGGTCAGTTTTCATTCCAGTCCCAAAGAAAGGCAGTGCCAAAGAATGTTCAGACTACTGCACAATTGCACTCATCTCACATGCTAGCAAAGTAATGCTGAAAATCATCCAAGCTAGGCTTCAACAGTACCTGATCCAAGAACTTCCAGACATTCAAGCTGGATTTAGAAAAGGCAGAGGAACCAGAGATCGAATTGCCAACTATTATGCCCAGAGTCCGAGTCCCCAAAACTGAGAGAATAAGACATCCACAGCGATGCAAAAGCATAAAGGGGTTTATTGCTAGCTCGAGTTAGGGCCCAGGTCTCATCCAGCACAGTGGAATCCGACAAGAGCCCTGAGCTCTGAATCACATCTACTTTTATACAGACGGTTCTTTGTTCCTGTAACAGCATAGCTGATTGGTTAAACCGTATGCGCGCAGGGGACTTTTAACCTCGCATCCCTATCCAGATTGGCTCAGGTCTGGCGCGGGTTGGGGGCTACGGGGATTTTTTCTGATTGGTCAAGCTACACTGCCTGCGGGAGTTCCCAGTGCCTCAGCTTTCCTAGAGACTAAACCTCAGGCCTAGCCTGCCCCTTAGAGTCTGTCCTGGCTTCAGTTTGGTCCTAACATTCCCCCCGTCTTCAGCTACATGGAGGAATCTTCCTCTTTATTTTGGGGCAGGGCCTGATACTGTTGCCTCAGTACCGTCAGTTGGACGGTATTGACGCCGTCTCTTACAAAGGCAACAAGTTTAGTTATTATGCATGGACCAAAAGTAAGTATTAATAGTAGCACTATTAGAGGGCCCACCAGTGTGGAAATTAGTGTTGTTAACCACAGGGACTATTGGAACCAGGACTCAAATTAATTTTGAGACTTTTTTTTTTTTTTGATTTAGCCCTTTTCTTATCTTGGCCAGGGACTCCCTGATTACCCCTGAGTGATTCACATAAAAACAACGTTTTTCCCCTAACACAGCACATAGGCCCCCTGAGAGAAGTCATACTCAAGATACTCTTTGGGAATTGGGGCGGAGGTCTCTTTCTTCTGTAACTTCTTCCTGCTGTGCATGGGCGTAGGCCTGCCTAGCAGAGCAGAAGTCTCTCTCTACCTGATCTAAGTTGGGGTTTTTCACATCTGAAACCAGCTTTTACCCTTGTAGTTGCAGCAATTTAGTTGGCCCCTCTCAGAGATGAAATAGACAAGGGCCAAACAAGAGACCTAACAGGATGGTCATCTCTGGTCCCCGGAAACAGAAGGCAACATTTGGGGTGAGGGTTGCAGGCTTTGTGACCCCTTCTGATTGGTTGGTGGTGAGGCAACAGAGCAGTGCTCCAGGAATCTTGTGTTCAGTCTGAAGTTACCATCTTCCACCTGGGTGGGGGCTCAAAGACATTGTTATGCATATTTCTTTCTTTTTTTTTTTTAGTTTTATTTTTACTTTATTTTACTTTACAATACTGTGCATATTTCTTTGAGTAGGAACCAGGACTCTGTCTGGAGGCTGTACCAACCTTTGATAGTTTCTGTTTTTGTATCCCCTCCCTTCCCTGATTAGCAATTGTTTGAATCCATGCTTTGGAATTCAGGGAAGGCCAAGGAGGCTGAACAAAGTCTATATCCTACAGATAAGAAATAGAGAACACAGAGCAGATCTGTACTCCAGAGCCCCACAGAGTCCCACTCAGTTTTAATTTTAGGGAACTAGGCAACAATGACTCTGATAACTTCCTGTCAAAATGAGGCATAGGACTGCCCCAGCTTGGAGCAATACAAGCTCTAATCTGAAAGTACACCCATAGCATTACCTAGTTATTTTCCATAATATCTGAACCGTAGCTACTCTATTTTGACTTTTAATTGTAAACTATTTTTTTTTAATAGCCAAAGCAGATTTTACCATTAATGACGTCAGTGTTCTTCTAGATATGAGAAGATGCAAGAATTGGGACTCATAAAATCTTTTCCTGAAAAGATCTAACTATATGATGTCCTGTTTTGCCAGTTTTTCCCAGAGCACAGAGTGCCTCATTCCTGATTTTTACCCTGAACTCCTTTCAGGGGCGTTGAAAGTCAGCAGTTGCAGCGGCCATGATTTAATCTTTGTAGATGCAGATGGTGAGTGTCAGTCTTCAGTTGGCAGAGCCCCTTTTTGCTCATAAACTTGACCATGATTATGAGGGGGGCACTTCATGACTATTTTATCCCATGGTGCTGAGAGTGTCCATTCTCAGGTAAACAGGCCACTCAATGTGCTGTTACTGGACTAGGCCATGAAACAGTATCCAAAATTCTCTGGACCACCTGTCTTATTAGCTTTTTGGTCCAGGAGAATATTCCCTCTTGTTGCTTCTTGCCATATCTAGAGTTACACTGTTACCATCATCGATCTCATATGGGACTATATATTATTCTATTAGAGGCCTCACACACATATAGTGTAAGAAACAGCAGTTTTGTAAAACAGGTGAAATACAAATAACATAGCCAGCAGTATTAGTAAAGTCACAAGTAAGACTTATGTTAAGAACTTCCATTAGATGTAGCCCAGTATATCTTCAGGTCATCTGACTTAGTCTTCCCTGTAGAAAGAATCTTTATCTTCCAGGGAAATTATATATTGGCACCATCTATAAGGAACATAGCCCAGTTTTCTAGTGTCACTAGACTGATTATCTTTAGTATGATTTAATTTTTTAAGTAAATTTTTTCAGGGCCAACCAGTTAGAGTCTGGTAATAGAGAAATTTACCAAGGTAACCCAGAACTAGACACAGGTTATTGCCCACAAACCCAACAATTGGATTGATTTTTAAAACTAGCATAGGATCAGGCCTATGATAGAAAAGCATTTGACTTATATGCAAAGGTCTAAGAAGTCAAGAAAACAGAAATGATCATACGAATCAGGTCCAGCATCTTGGGGAAGCTGTCTACCTCTGATGTCGTCGTCTTCTCATCCTGGTGTAGTGTAGTTTCTCCTGATAAAAAAAATCCTTCCATCCATGTTGGAGACAGTGCCTTAAATTATGTCTTTTTCCAGTCCTGGTTGCAGGTCATGAGGCATCTGATCTTCATCCAAAGATAGATTACTGAGATAAGCTTCAGAAGCAAACTTAGGGTGTTTTTCAAGAATTCAATTAAATTTTACATTAACATCACATAACATCAAAGAACCATCTAAGAGATGAGTCTTACTAGATGCAGACCTCTATTAACAAACTGGTATTTAACATTTTGAAATATCTTTTTTTTTCCCTTAAAGTTACCCTTACTTTTATTAAATATAACCAAATTAAGGCTAGTTTGTTTGCAAAATGGGTCTGTTTTCACTGATTTTGGTCTGATGATTTTTATAACCATAATTGATTATAGGCTTTTTATTTTGCTGAAACATTTATAGAGTCTCAGACTGAACTTTTAAAATAAAACAGGGCTGGGAATCTCACACCAAAGTCTTATCACAGATTTTGCCTAACAAATCTAGGTGAATTCTTCCCTTTTTAAGGTCTCAAAAATTTCTTGAGATTTTTGTATCCATGAGATAACCTCTTTAACTCATTTGATAAACTTACTGGAAACGTAAGAACTTCCAATTTTTGGAGGAGTCAGATAGAAAATATAATTGTTTTGTTTATAACATTTAATTTTACCAAAGTATTGTCATAATTAGTTTGAGAGGAAGATTTTCCCTACTCCCTGAAAACATAAGATTCAACCCCATAATTTTTTAGATAGAAACCATAAAAGTTATAAGCATATTCACTGGTTCATTCAGTCCTTTTGCTAGCTTTTGTGAATTCATCAGGTTTTCCATTAAAACACCAGGACATATCAGAATGTTAAAAACTCCATATAATTTTTAGGATATCTGTATTAGTAATTTTATCCTACATTATAATATGAGCAGATTTATTACTCATTTGATAATCTTTTTTTATGTAATTTAACCAACCAAATAAACACAGCTTAATATCTCTCTTTGGGGTGCTTCAGGGGCCCTCTGAAGCACCCCAAAGTTAGCTAGAAGCCAAAAGTGCTTCATAGAATGATTTAGGAAGTTTGGTCAACAAATATCAGAAAGGTTTCGAGCACTCAGTCAGATGGGACTATAGGTCACTGTGAAACAATAGCTATTCACTCAGCCAAAGTAACAATATGGGATTTCAGAGGCAAATACAGAACAGACCATTTAAGAGGCAAATAATCTTAAATCTATTGTCAAATGCAGTTCAACATCTGAAGAAAGTGTGTCCTTTTAACAGAGAGAAAAGCCAAATTCAAGTTTTTGCGCCAGCTTATTTTTAGTCATCAACAGTCCCAAATTTCTTTAGCTTCTTTGTAAGAGGAAACTGATGTTCAGTAAAAAATGTTTCAAAATCTTACTCTATTTGGAAATGAGCTAGCTAGTCAGTGAACTTCCATCACTTAGTTTAACACAACCCAATTTAAGTTACCCCAATTTGGACAGACTATTTCAGACAGACATTCCTAAAGCATAATTATTCTTAATAGAGTTTATCTAAAAAGCTCATATCTCATTTACATTTTTTTTGAAGAAGTTTTTTTTACTTGAGGTAATTTTCTTGACAAACTTGTAACAGATATAATATTTAACATGTTAAACCTAGGTACAATGAAAATATATATATATATTTTTAATGTTAATTACTCTAAGACATGTCTATATTAGATAGGTCAACAAACAAACATTAATAGCAGGTATTTAACATTGAATATTTTCCAGTTCACATGAACCTGGAATTTATTGTTTAATTTAGAATTACTTGATTTGTAAGCACTTATCTTTTTTAAGCCAGATAAATAGATCTCATATACAAATTAACCTCAAAAATATTACCCAGAGAGAGAGACATACCAAGACATATTTAGACAGACACGGTGCAAGATCTAGCTTCAAGTCTTTTTTTTTTTTCTCAGTGTCAGGAGTTAGAGATAGCCTAGATAAGTGTTCTTAAGAGCCCTGGTCTCAAGGCACAGGGAAAGAAAATCAAGTTCTAACAAATGGCGGCAGGTCTAAACCACATGGTGGCCAGACAAAGCAAAATGGCCATCAAAAATCACTACACAGATCACAGAGTTAAAACACACACAGATAAACCCGGCAGTCCTCATCAAAGTGAAGGTGAAGTCGCTCAGTCGTATCAGACTGTTTGCGACCTGTGGACTGTAGCCCACCAAGACTTTCCGTAACATCAAAGATTTTAAGCGAGGAAAGGAAGCCAGGTTGAAAGAAGAAGGGGGAGGAGGCGGGAGGGGGGCAAAAGGGGTGGCCTTACAGATGTCTCCACAGACGTCTCCTGCCACAGATACCCAGGCGTTACAGGACTTTTCTCTGGGCTTCCAGAGAAGGGAGGACTGGAACTCGGCCCTACCAGAAATCAGAACCAGAATTCGAGTTCTCTGCCAAGAGGAGGTGATCAGTCTCCAATCCTCAGCTCAGGCTGAGGGCCCTTCGACCAGATTTCTGCGTCCAGGACCAGGGGACTAGAAAAACAGGGAAGGATAGGAAGGGTTAAGGAGAGGAGACAGAGAGGGAAGGGGAGAGAGATCAGTGAAGTCTCTTGTTTCTTACCGGTCGGGGCACTCTGGCCAGTTGTCCGTGTCAGGAGGAGACCAGGGACAAAAGGGTCCCAGTTGCGGCCGCTGGGTCTGGTCCATTGGCAGGCAAGCTGGCCCCTGAGTACCCCGAGTGGTCAGGATGTCAGTCTCGGCGAAGAAGAATCCCACCAGAGTCACCATTTGTTGCAGGAAGAGGGGACCCCTTCCAGGGCCCGAAACTGGGCTCTTGTCTAACACTCGGAAATGAACTGTCCGAGGAGACATATGTGGTGACAAAGCAAGAGATTTTATTGGGAAAGGGCACCCGGGTGGAGAGCAGCAGGGTAAGGAAACCCAGGAGAACTGCTCTGCCACGTGGCTCACAATGTACAGGTGGTGTCTCCTTTAAACCTTTCCCAAACTCTTCTGGTTGGTGGAGGCTTATTAGTTCCGTATTCTTTATCAGGATCTCCTGTCATAAAACAACTCATGCAAATGGTTACTATGGTGCCTGGCCAGGGTGGGGCGGTTTCAATCAGTGTGCTTCCCCTAACAATTCCCCCTGCAAGATGGGGTATATAGCGGCGCCGTTGGTTCAGGCTCCTTGAGATTCTTTGGGTTCTTTCTTACATGTGTCGCCAACACCTGAGGGGTAGAAAATCCCTGTTGAGGCAAAAAAGGTTTTACCCAAGGAGGGGGGTGGGGCTTGGTCAGGGTGTCCGATCCGCGGTCGGAAGACGATATCTCGGAGTTGGTGTACAGTTCCCAAGTCAAAGGTGCCTACTGAGGGCCAGCCTACATGGAAGGTCGGCCATTCTGCGCTGCAAAAAGTTATTAATTTGTTCTTCTTCACCAGCACCGATAGATTCTGTGCTCTAGACTTAAAATCAGAAAAATGGTCAGTCCTAAGGGACAACGGAGTGGAAGTCTCTTGCCCCATGATTACAGGATAGAACACAGGAGACAAGACGAACACACAGAGAGCAGCGACAATGCCAGCACATACAAAGATGTGACGAACAGAGGAGACAAACCTCGGCCGAGAGCACAGTACTAGGTCTTCCTGGGCCCCCTGAACCCTCCTATCCCTCTAGGTTATCTTACCAACAAGGCGTTCACAGAGCCAGCCGCCTTCCCAGCACGATGCCGGGCCTCGGCCTTATGCCGGCTAAGACGACTAATTCGCCCCTGATTAAGCCTGACAAGAGCTCTCTTCTCACCAGAGCCAGCTGCCTTCCTGTGCGTAAGCTGGGCCTCGGTCTTACACTGGCTAACCAAACTTAACACCGGTGTTCAGATAGCTTTCCTCCAAGTGAGGAAACCCCTTCTACCGGGAGAGTGTTAATCTTCCCAGTTAAAGGGATCCCGGACGAGTCCCCAAATGTTATACCCAGAGTCCGAGTCCCCAAAACTGAGAGAATAAGATGTCCACAGCAATGCAAAAGCATAAAGGGGTTTATTACTAGCTCGAGTTAGGGCCCAGGTCTCATCCAGCACAGTGGAATCCGACAAGAGCCCCGAGCTCTGAATCACATCTACTTTTATACAGACGGTTCTTTGTTCCTGTAACAGCATAGCTGATTGGTTAAACCGTATGCGCGCAGGGGACTTTTAACCTCGCATCCCTATCCAGATTGGCTCAGGTCTGGCGCGGGTTGGGGGCTACGGGGATTTTTTCTGATTGGTCAAGCTACACTGCCTGCGGGAGTTCCCAGTGCCTCAGCTTTCCTAGAGACTAAACCTCAGGCCTAGCCTGCCCCTTAGAGCCTGTCCTGGCTTCAGTTTGGTCCTAACACCAACATCCACTGGATCATAGAAAAAGTAAGAGAATTCCAGAAAAACATCTACTTCTGCTTCATTGACTATGCTAAAGTCTTTGACTGTGTGGATCACAACAAACTGGAAAATTCTTCAAGAGATGAGAATACCAGACCTTACCTGCCTTACTGAGAAATCTGTAGCAGGTCAAGAAGCAATAGTTAGAACTGGACATGGAACAATGGACTGGTTCCAATTGGGAAAGGAGGAAGTCAAGCCCGCATATTGTTACCCTGCTTATTTAACTTATATGCAGAGTACATCATGCTAAATGCTGGGCTGGATGAAGCACAAGCTGAAATCAAGATGGCTGGGAGAAATATCAATAACCTCAGATATGCAGATGATACCACCCTTATGGCAGAAAGCAAAGAGGAACTGAAGAGCCTATTGATGAAAGTGAAAAAGCTGGCTTAAGACTCAATATTCCAAAAGCTAAGATCATGGCATCCAGTCTCATCACCTCATGACAAATAGATGGGGCAACAATGGAAACAGTGAAAGACTATATTTTGGGGGACTCCAAAATCACTGCAGATGGTGACTGCAGCCATGAAATTAAAAGATGCTTGCTCCTTGGAAGAAAAGCTGTTACTAACCTAGACAGCATATTAAAAAGCAGACACGTTATTTTGCTGACAAAGATCTGTCTAGTCAAACCTATAGTTTTTCCAGTAGTCAAGTATGCATGTGAGAGTTGGACTATAAAGAAAGCTGAGTGCTGAAGAATTGATGCTTTTGGACTGTGGTGCTGGAGAAGACTCTTGAGAGTCCCTTGGACTGCAAGGAGATCGAACCAGTCAGTCCTAAAGGAAATCAGTCCTGAATATTCTTTGGAAGGACTGATGCTGAACTGAAGGTCCAATACTTTGGCCACCTGATGCAAAAAACAGACTCATTGAAAAAGACCCTGATGCTGGGAAAGATTGAAGGCAGGTGGAGAAGGGGATGACAGAGGATGACATGGTTGGATAGCATCACTGACTCGATGGACATGATTTTGAGCAAGCTCTGGGAATTGGTGATGGACAGGGAAGCCTGGTGTGCTACAATCCATGGGATTGCAAAGTGTCATACATGACTGAGTGACTGAACTGAAAATTGTGAAGTGAGAGAATCCTGAGGAAACTGTGGAAAGCCTGGCCTAAAAAAGTTTTGTTAAAACAAACCCTGGGCTCCCTGATTGTGAAATAAGGCTGCAAAAGCTGAATAATCCTCGAAGAAGGACTCCATAACACCTATTTTAGAACTTGTACTTATCACAGTTTCCTAGAATTTTGGTTAGGACGTGTGTTGATGTACTTTTGTTAATATTTCTTCTGTTTGAGCTTGATTGAACTTCTCGGATTGCAAAATTTATAATTTTCACGAAATTTAGAAAAATGTGGGGCTTCTCACAAGTAAATAATCTGCCTACAATGCAGGAGCCACAAGAGATGTGGGTTTGATCCCTGAGTAGGGAAGATCCCCTGAAAGAGGGAATGGCAACCCACTCCAGTATTCTTGCCTGGAGAATCGCTATGGACAGAGGAGCCTGTTGCACTATAGTCCATGGGATGGCAAAGAATCGGACACAAGAGAAGCAACTTAGCACACACTGCACTCCAAGACTCCTTACTAGCTAAACTTTAAGTCTCATCTCCCAACTTGACTTCAAAACATTTTCCAAAGTGCTTATCAGTTGTCGCTTGAAAAAACAGTGCCGCATTCAAATAAGATAGGGAAATCATAGGTTATAACATTGAACAAATTTCTTTCTTCTATTATTATTTTATATTGAAGTATAATCAACTTTAAAATATTACATTAGCTTCAGGTATACAACAGAGTGATTCTATATTTCTCTACATTATAAAATGATCACCACTTTAAGACTGGTAACTGTATGATACCATACAAAGTTATTGCAATATTATTGATTGTATTCCCTGTGTTGTACATTATACCCCTGTGACTCTTATTTTGTACCTGGAAGTTTGTACTTCTAATCTCCCTCACTTGAACAGATTTCTTTACTGCAGCACTTACTTGAGCTCTAAATGTGCTAATAATTATTGTTAATTTCCAGGAGAAGGATATATTAAATAGAATCTTTTTTTTAAATAAGGAACATCTTACAAAATCAGTGTTCCAAGAGTCATAATTTGGAAACAAACTTAGTTGTTTTGAGTGTGGTCCGAGGACTACATGAGTCGCCTGGATCAGAATTGTCTGGATGCTTTTTATGACATACAAGATGGTAGCTATGTCTCCATATGTCTGAAGCTCCTCTACGAGAAGATAAGGGAGAGCGGTCTTTGAAAGAACGTGAAGAAATTAACATGTGAGAGTGTCAGAGCAGAAGAACCGAGGGGGCCTCTTTCGAACACTTTAGGGCCACTGTATTATTGCTGCGCTCTTTAGCATGTTCTATGATAGAGAAATAAATGTCTTTCTTATACAAGCATCTGCTATCTTTGCCTTCGATAATACAACCAAGCACGCTGCTGCTGCTGCTGCTGCTTAGTCGCTTCAGTCGTGTCTGACTCTGTGCAACCCCATGGACTGTAGTCTGCTCCTTGTCATGGGAGGATCTGTCCATGGGATTCTCCAGGAAAGATACTGGAGTGGGTTGCCATGCCCTCCTCCAGGGGATCTGCCTGATCCAGGGATCGAACTCTGGTCTCCTGCACTGCAGGCAGATTGTTTACCAGTGCCACCAGGGAAGCCCAACCAAGCATGATACCTAATTAATTCAGAGGTAAAGAGAATTAATTCAGAAGTAAAATTAATTCACAAAGTCACTTTGTGACTAGTTATGGTGTGGTTACTTTAACTCTGTTGTTTATCATATGGAATAGCTTTCTCTGTTGTGCTTTCCTGCCAAAGTAAAAAAAAAATACAACTTTCTTCTCAAAGTCTGTGTTACCTATTTGAACTTAAAACTTGTTTTAAACACTGATCTAGAAGAAGAAAGAAATGCAAACCTCATTATCTGTATGAAGATTGAGGTTTGGGAGATGTGTACCAGATAATCTAAGAAAGTTATGCTCAGCTAGGAGATATTGATAAATAGATAAATAAATATGTACTTCTCTGGTTGCTCAGACGCTAAACAATCTGCCTGCAATTTAGGAGAGCTGGGTTCCATCCCTGGGTTGGGAAGATCCCTTGGAGGAGGGAATGGCTACCCACTCCAGTATTCTAGCCTGGAAAATTCCATGGACAGAGGAGCTGGGCGGACTACAGTCCTTGGGGTCTCAAAGAGTCACACAAGACTGAGCAACTAACACTTTCACTTTCTTTCATTACACACACACACACACACACACACACACACACATATGCCCTGGCGTGGTATGTGTGATCTTTTGATCTTAGTTCCTCCATCAGGGGTTCAGCGGTGTCTAGTGCAGTGGAAACGAGGAGTCCTAATCACTGGATCTAATCCTCCCCTTTCGTTAGACCGAATGATCAGAAGACAGACCCTAGGCTGATTACATGTAGTGATGTACCTGAAAACTCTTGCTTTAAATACTGAGCTTCTCTGGTGGCTCAGATGGTAAAGCGTCTGCCGCAGTAAAGCATCTGCCGCAGTACGGGAGGCCTGGGTTTGATCCCTGGGTTGGGAAGGTCTCCTGGAGAAGGAAATGGCAACCCACTCCAGTACTCTTGCCTGGGAAATTCCATGGACTGAGGAGCCTGGTGGGCTACAGACCATGGGCTCGCAAAGAGTCGGACACGACTGAGCGACTTCATTTTCACTTTCTGGAAGAAGAAAGAGAAAAACGAGACCGTGAGGGGGAGAAGGCGAGTGCGTGGGCGTGCGTGCGTTTACGTGTGAGACTCTGGTGTGCCACCCAGCCTCTAGGCTAAGCGAGGGGCGGACCTGGACCACTGACTAGCCAACTGACTGCACGGAAAAGTCTTGCAAACTCCGCCCCGGAAGGCCGGCCCTTGTCTCAGTTCAGTTCAGTTCAGTCGCTCAGTCGTATTCGACTCTGCGACCCCATGAATCGCAGCACGCCAGGCCTCCCTGTCCATCACCAACTCCCGGAGTTCACTCAGACTCGCGTCCATCGAGTCCGTGATGCCATCCAGCCATCTCATCCTCGGTCGTCCCCTTCTCCTCCTGCCCCAGGGCCTTCAACTCTAGTCCGGGCGCGCCCCTCCCTCAGCCCGCGTCTTGCCTCGGCCCCGCCCCTCCCCGCGGCCCCGCCCCTCCCCGCGGCCCCGCCCCTCCCCGCGGCCCCGCCCCTCCCGCGGCCCCCGCCCTCCATCGGCCCCTCCCATCTCGGCTACCCCGCCCCTCCCTCGGCCCCGCCCCTCCCCAGCCCGCGTCGTGCCCCGCCCTCCCGCGGCCCCTCCCCTCTCCGCGGCCCCTCCCCTCTCCGCGGGCCCGTCCTCCCGCGGCCCCGCCCCTCCGGCTCGGCCCTCTCCGCCGCTCCTGCCCCCCATGTTTCTCCGAGCTGGCCTGGCTGCACTGTCTACGCTTTCCCGCACCCTCGGGCCTGCTTCTGCTCCGATCGCCGCCATGAGCACTGGCACCTTCGTTGTGTCGCAGCCGCTCAATTACCGTGGCGGGGCCCGCGTGGAGCCAGTGGATGCCTCCGGCACCGAGAAGGCTTTCGAGCCAGCAACCGGTAACGGGGTCGGAGGGAAGCTGCGGGGGCCAGGGTAGGGGCGAGGCTGGGGCGCGGACTGACGCTCCCCCGCCCAGGGGTGAGACCTGTTCTAACTTGCTGAAGCTTCATGTAGTGCACTGAACAGACGTTTATTCAGCACGGGTAAGTGATGGTGTAGAGTATAAAGTTATCTGTGTAGGCAGCTAAGGATGCTGCGCAAACACGAGAGCTTCTAGACCGGGGCAGGAAGGAGTCGTAGCAAAGGGGGGCAGCTCGTGAGTTGCGCGGTGGGGTCAGGATTAATTTCACAACAGCCTGAACAGAGTCCACAGAGCCCTGGTGGGTAAGGTAGTGTCTTTGTGTTAATTATGAATTTTAAAGGTAGGGCCTCAGTAATGTCTTCAGCGGTGCCCTTAGAAGAGTTCTAGGACAGGGTGAAAAGAAATACTTGTGCCAAAATGGAGGAGCATGCACAGATGGTTGTAATGAGCGTGAATGACTACTTTGTTGCCATCCCCTAGTGTTAAAGTATTTCCGGACACGAACCAGAGCTGGGAAAGGGAAATAAAAAATTCTGCTTTTATCTAGTGTTTAATGTGTGCCAAGCACTGTGCCAGACCTTGGGAAGTCCAAAGATCACAAAGCAAATGAGGAGGAGGAAGAGGTTTTTTGTTTTGTTTTTGTTTCGCTGGGTTTAATGTTTGCGAGGAGAGAAATATAAATGTGCAAACCAAATATTATATCCCCAGATGAATAAAACTGAATTTCAAGAGACTGGAGAATTTAGGTGTGATCAATTACACCTTTCTGCTCTGCCACTTGTCCCAGCAGGAAGGGGCCACAGCCACCATCAGGCTCTCCTTTAGGCCTCTTGATTTCCCACTCCCATATTGATACAAAAGAAAGAAAAATTGCTCTTTATTTTAACTGCCTACAGTGTGTGCTGTGTGATTCTTAGCCACTGCCTCTATCAATTGGCTACTCAAATTTATAATACAGGTTTGTGAAATCTCTGGAAAAAGCAGAGTCCCAAATGTTCTTGTGGGAGGGGAGACCCTTAACTGACATCCTAGAGATTTCTTTTTAGTAGTGTCAGTCACAACCCTTAGGATTTGGGTCTAGAAAAACTGATCATTTCATATTTTGCCCAGTGTAGGGAATAGGATTGAAGTAAGAAAATGAAATGGGCTTCCGAGGTGGCCCAGTGGTAAAGAATGCACCTGCCAGTGCAGGAGATGTCAGTTGGATCCCTAGGTCTGGAGGATCCCCTGGAGTTGGAAATGGCACCCCACTCCAGTATTCTTGCCTGGAAAATCCCATGCACAGAGGAGCCTGGCAGGCTACAGTCCATGGGGTCACGAAGAGTCAGACATGACTTAGTAACTAAACAACAAAAACAACAAGAAAATGAGAGAGTGGGATTTTTTCCCTCATATTTGAGGAAAAAATGTTCTTGCTTTTAGGAATATCTTTTCTTGATACTCTATTTATTAACCATGTTCATCAAGTATCAGTAGTATTATATGACTTACAAAGAACACAGACCAGTGATTTAAAATCAGAGTTCATAACCCAGGAGACTGAATACTTTGATTTTGCAAGACCTCTGAGATTCTGAAACACTGTTAAGGAGCATTGTGAAATAATTGATAGGAAGTTAACCTTAGTAAACCCAAGTGTAAGGAGGGCAGGAGTTCTTACCCCAAAGTTCAAGGTGGGCTAGGCAAGAGACACAGTCAGTACATTTTTCTGAAGACAAGTCTTCAACTCTTATTAGATTGTTTAAAAGATAAGCTGTTGGTTTAGGGGTAGTCACTAAATTAGACTATACTTAAAGACAGGAAGAGGATCACGAAAAGGAAAATGGATACACAAAACTTCATTTAAAATATGTGGCAAACATTTGAAGTTAACACTCAGTTTCCCTGTATTTATAGGTAGAGTGATAGCTACTTTCACATGTTCGGGAGAAAAGGAAGTAAATTTGGCTGTTCAGGATGCAAAGGCTGCCTTTAAAATATGGAGTCAAAAATCTGGCATGGAGCGTTGCCGAATCCTTTTGGAGGCTGCCAGGATAATAAGGGTATGTTTTAATTTAATCTCTTCCAGAAAAGTCCTCTTGCATTGCTCTGTGATTTTTTGTGTGATGATTTGCAATTAAGACTGATGGATTAAGTGATACCTTTTTGATGAGATCCAAAAACATTTCCATATGCTCACTTTGATACGTACAACAAGCTTTCCTTCAGTGATTTTCTTTCTGGCTCTTGGCTCCTTGTGACATCTCCCTGGGCAGGCTTTCTTTTCCTTCTTTGTTGTTGTGATAATGTATCCTTTGTCGCTTGTCTCCTTTTCTTTTTAACTATCTGTTCTTGTTCCCTATTAGTCTTTCCTCTGATGACGCTTAAGTTCACTTTTCTTTTTCAGGTTAATTTTCTGCCTTAGTTGCCTAGAAGATTTCATAGATTCATTCCTGTTCCCCTCTTATGAAATAAAGTTTAGCTTTTTACAGTCTTAAAAGGCAAAGGCACTAGATTGTCTTTACAGAAAATTAGAAAATTCAGAGGACATACACCAAAATATAAATCAGGGATATCTCTCAGTGTAGGACTGTGATGACTTTTTTCCTCATCAGTGTGTTATGTCAGAAACTGGGGGGTCTGACAGTTACCCTGTTTACAAGGTTATATGGGTATTCTGACAAGAAACATGAAGTTTTCTGGATTAGAGAGAGAAAGAGAGTTTACTACTCACAGCAAAATACTTTAGCACTAGTTTTCTGAGCTCCAGTCCCCATGGGGTGATGCGGTAAGTGCATACAGTGGGTTGCACTGTAGGAGAGGAACCCCAAAATTAAGAGACTCAACTTATAAGGGGCACATCTGCCCATTCTCTCCTTTGGAGAAAGGTTACTTGTTAAGGTTAATGAGATGTAACTCACTGAGCAGATCTCCAAGGTTAAGGAGAAAGGTATCACTGGATTTATTACCCTGGAATGTAAGCAGATGTCTCCAAGAACTGGAAGTAGAGAGCTTTTTATCTCCACATCTCATCAGAGACCTCCGTCTTTGGGGAGATGCTGTCTCTGCCTTCCAAGGCCTTTGCTTTTCAGTCAGCTTGCCAGTGGCCTTTGCAGAAAGCCTACACCATGCAGTAATATCAAGATATTCCTGGAGAATTTTCTCCCAACAGGATATTTTCTTTTATCAAAATTTATTTTTAATTTGGTAGATTAAACGTTGTAACTCAAAGCTGATAATTTTTTATTCTAATTTGCCTCTCACTTTTGCTTGTGCATAAGCATTTGGTTTGTTTACCTTCTTAAGAACTGGCTCTTTTGTTATTATAAAGTTATTTTTAAAATCCTGAGTAGTACCTATTTTTTTTTTTTGCTCTGAAATCGACTAATGTTAATTTTCTTTTCCTTTAAACTCTTCATTTCGTTTTCTTTAATATTTTATACAATTTTTTACAGTCAAAAATATATTACTGTCTTTCTTGAAAGCTCCTGTCTGATGATCATGGCCCAAATCTGCCTTTGCTGATGTTGTTTTTGTTCAGTTACTAAGTCCTGCCTGGCTTTTTGCAAGCCCATGGACTTTAGCTCTCCAGGCTTCTCTGTCCATGGATTTCCCAGGCAAGAATTCTAGCGTGGGTTGCCATTTCCTTGTCAAGGGAATCTTCCAGGACTGATGATCAAACCTGCATCTCCTGCATTGGCAGGCAGATTCTTTAGCCCTGAGCCACCAGGGAATCCCTGGATCTACCTTTGCCTGAAATTATTCTGTAACTGAATAGACCCCACCCTCTGACCACAACCTACAGTTTAGCCCTTGGTTGTTTTCTTTCAGTGATTTTTCAAGTTAATCATGATCTATAGTTCCTTGCCCTTTGCATTTTTAAACTACGCACAATTATCTTCTATAAGATAAAAATATTTATATTTACTCACATTTTTAACATAACTAGTGTTCTTCATTCCTTTGGGAAGGCCCAGATTTCTATGTTACCATTTTTATTTCTGTTAGAAGAAATCCCTTAGCATGTTTCATAGTGCAGATTTGCTAGAGATGTTCTTTTAGCTTTTGTATGTCTGAAAAGTCTTCATTTCACTTTCAGTATTCCTTTATTTATATTAGTTCTAAACTTTTCCGTATTTTGGTTTTGGCCGTGCTGTCCTTGCTGCTGTGGGCGGGCTTTCTGGAGCTGCTGCAGGCAGAGGCTGCCCTGTAGTTGCAGTGTGCAGGCTCCTCATTGCTGAGGTAGCTTGTGTTGCAAATCACGGGCTCTAGGGCTTGCAGGCTTCAGTGGTTGCTGTTGTTAGGGCTCAGTGCTCAAAGCTTGTGGGCTCTGGAGTGGCGCGTGGCCTTAGCTGCCCCGAGGCATGTGGAATCTTCCTAGACCAGCCATCAAAGCCATATCCCCTGAATTGCAGGCAGATTCTTTACCACTGGACCACCAGGGATGTCCTTGCTTTCATTTTCAAAAAGAGTTCTAGATAAATAATTGTAGATTGACAGATTTTTCTTCCAGTGCTTTTAAGATGTTGCATTGCTGTCTTCTGGCTTGTTTTGTTTCAGAAGAGAAGTCTGCTGTCATTCTTATTTTTGTTCCCTTTTATTGAATATTTTTTACCTCTCTGGCTGCTTTTATTTTATTTATTTATTTATTTATTTAATTTTAAAATCTTTAATTCTTACATGCGTTCCCAAACATGAACCCCCCTCCCACCTCCCTCCCCATAACATCTCTGTGGGTCATCCCCATGCACCAGCCCCAAGCATGCTGTATCCTGCGTCAGACATAGACTGGCATCTGGCTGCTTTTAAGATTTTCTTCTTATCATCAGTTTTAAACAAGTTCATTGTCTTTTGATGCAGCTTTCTTTATATTTCTTTTGTTTGGAGTTTCTTTTGAATTTGTACATATATAGTTAAATTTGGAAGATTATGGCTATTATTATTATTTTTTAAATTTATATATATATTTTAAATATTACTTCTTTAAATATTTCTTCTACCCCCAGTCTTCTATTTCCTCTTCTTCAGAGCCTCCAATTACATATACCTCGGGCTACTTGAAACTGTTCTGCAGCTCACTAATGATCTGTTCATTTCTTCTCATTTTTCCTCTCTGTTTCATTTTGGGTAATTCCATTGTTACGCGTAAAGTTCGCCCACCTTTTCTTCCATCGCGTCTGATCTGCTGTTAATCCCGTCTGGTGTATTTTTCGTCTCTAGAAGAGCAGCCTGAGTCTTTTTTGTTGTTGTTCCATGTTGCTCCTTAACGTGTTCATGTTTTCCTCTACTTTCTTGAACACATGGAATATAGTAATAATAACTTTTAATATCCCCATCTACTAATTGTGACATCTACCAGTTCTGAGTCTGTTTCTATGGATTGACTTTTTCCTCCTGGTTAGGTGTTATGTAACTTTGCTGTTTTGCATGACTGTTTTTTTTTTTCCTCCTGGTTAAATGTTATATAACTTTCCTATCTTTTGCATGTCTAGTAATTTGTTATCACTAGACATTGTGAATTTTATGTGTTGGATGCTGAATATTCTTGTACTTTAAAACATTAATGAGCTTTGTTCTGTGACACAGTGAAGTTACTTGGAATTAGTTTGATCCTTGCAAGACTTGTTTCTGTGCTTTGTTAGGTGTGATCAGAACAGCTAATTTTCCCCCACTATTGAATACCCTTCTGAATACCTAGCTTGATGCTCTGTGTACTACTGAGGTTTTTCTTAACATGGCTGGTGGGAACGTGAACTATTCATGCCCCTGTGTGAGTTCTAGGGATTTTTTTTGTTTTGTTTTCACCTTCTTGGTTAGTTTTTTCCTAGCCTTGGGTAGGGTCCTCACACTGACCAGTTCTCAGATGAAGACTTAAGGGGGATCTCTGGGATATTCTGTGCAGCTCTCTTCTCTCCTATCCCTAGAGTGCATACTGTAGCCATCACATAGTCCTTGAACTCCCAACCTGTTTCCTTAACTCAGAGTATCTCTTGGGCCCCACCTAAGGCCCTCTTACTGGCTCTCTGATACTCTTTCCAGGCAGCAGGCAGGAACACATGTAGGGCTCACCTCATTTGTTTCCTTCTCTCAGTGATCACTGTCCTGAGCTGTCCAATGTCCAGTGTCTGAAAATAGTTGTTTTGTAAAAATTGTTGTTTTGTGTATTTTATCTGGTGTTTTTAGTTGCTGAAGGGTAGAGCCTAATCTGATCCCGGTTACTCTACCTTAGCTGGAAGCCCATTGACTCCTAGTGAAATGAACAGTTTTTGGTATGTGTATTAGTCTTAGGCGTCCCTTTTCACTTTGAATCTTTTGATGCTTTTTATCAAATTATAAAGATCTTAATGGTAGGCGCCAATCATCTCTAAGTTGGAGCCTCCTTAGGAAAGTCGCTGTCATTTGGCTTTAAAAGGAGAGAGAAATGTATTTTAAAACTATAATGTATTTTACCACTATTTACATATAGAAAAGAGTGCGTGTGTAGATTATGCACTTGCCTTCAGCCGTTCTTTTGCTCAGCTCTGCCTCTTGAAGCAAGCCGGGGCTCACGCTTATTAGACTTGAACAGGCATGGCTTTGCTCATGTGGTTCTCTTATAAAAAAGCTAGACACTTACACTTGCTTGGTGGCTTGAAATGAAGGAGGGGGATGGGGCTTTTCTTCTTCCCTTTTACCCATTGGACCCGTGGTCAGGTCACATGAGAAGCGGGGTGGCCGAGAGAGGGATAGGGTAGATGTGAAGCACATGTTTGCCAAGAGGTGCTTCTCGAAGTGCATTGTCAGGGTGGACAGTTTTGTTTTGTGGTGGCTCTTGTAGCTAGTAGGGGCAGGAAGCTTACATTGTTTCCCCTTTCCCTTCCGCCCTCCTTATCCCAGGAGGGTAAAGGAATCCCATTTCCCTGAATGCAGAATTCAGTGTTAGAGATTCACTTGGACTACTTGATAGTCTTCATCAGGGTCTTTTTTTATGATCCTTGTAAGATACGTCAAAAGGCCCCACAGTGGCTTTCTAGAAATAACCTTTTGCATGAGGATAGAGGATGCTGGAATAAGACAAGAAAAATTTCAAAAGACCAGCCAATAGATTGAATTTTCTCTTTGAGTTGAAACCTTGAAACAGTCCTCAAAACTAATTGTCTGTCCATTCTTTACCAAAAAAAAAAAATCTTAGTGAAACTTCCTTTCGTAGTAAATATTCCAAGGCTTTTCAGCAGTAGTCATAGATTAATTCCCGTCTGTTCACTCTTGTATTAATGTGGAAGACAACAGCATTTCACTTTTGTTAGTTTAATATTTCTTCATGTGTTTGAAGTGTAACATGCTGATTTCATCAGTGTGTTTATGCTGATTAGTGAACTGAAATAAAAAGATGCTTACTCCTTGGAAGAAAAATTATGACCATCCTAGATAGCTTATTGAAAAGCAGAGACATTACTTTGCCGACTAAGGTCTGTCTAGTCAAGGCTATGGTTTTTCCAGTGGTCATGTATGGATGTGAGAGTTGGACTGTGAAGAAAGCTGAGTGCTGAAGAATTAATGCATTTGAACTGTGGTGTTGGAGAAGACTCTTGAGAGTCCCTTGGACTGCAAGGAGATCCAACCAGTCCATTCTGAAGGAGATCAACCCTGGGATTTCTTTGGAGGGAATGATGCTGAAGCTGAAACTCCAGTACTTTGGCCACCTCATGTGAAGAGTTGACTCATTGGAAAAGACTCTGATGCTGGGAGGGATTGGGGGCAGGAGGAGAAGGGGACGACAGAGGATGAGATGGCTGGATGGCATCACCGACTCGATGGACATGAGTCTGAGTGAACTCCGGGAGTTGGTGATGGACAGGGAGGCCTGGCGTGCTGCGATTCATGGGGTTGCAAAGAGTCAGACACAACTGAGCGACTGAACTGAAGTGAACTGACCTACTTCCTCTTCAGGGACTAGTTCCCCTCTTGCATTCTAGAAATGAAGTTTAAGTCACATGGTTGATCATGCCTTTTGAAAATGTGTTTTACATTGATCATACTCAACACATCCAAGAAGTGGGATGATTCACACCTGGTTAAAGAACTGCTACATCAGAACTGATGGCTTGTTGTTTTCCTAGGTACCCTCTTTCCCGTATCAGTAACGGGGAAACAAATTCATTGTTAAAAAGTTGTTTTGGTGAGTAGAGAATCAGGAAAGAGAAGGTAAATTGTTGGTTTGAAAGGCAATTTAATTTAGATTGTGTTTGGATGTAAACAAATCATCCTTTCTGAAGAAACATGTCTATTCAATAATTGCAGAATTTGTTTAGAACTTACTAACTTCCTTTTTAGGAAGTGAGCTCCTTGAAGGAAGAGACTGGATCTGTCCTTTTTCTTAGTAAAAAGTGTGAAATGATTTTCTAGCTCCACTTCACTTGGTTGTTGTTCTGGGGTTTTCTCCTGTTACTTCATCTGGAACGTGTTTCTCTGCTGTCTCCTCTGTCTAACTCTTTTTGCGGTCTCCATCCTGCAGGCCGCAGGGGAGTTGTGCCTCTTGTTCCTGGTATCTGCCGCCTCATGGATGAGGCTGGTGTAGAGGCTTGTGCAGGCTTCCTGGAGGGAGGGGCTGGTTCCTGGTGGGTGGGTCTGGGTCTTAGCCCTCTGGTGGGCAGGGGCGTGTCAAGCGATATGTCTATAGAGGTGGCTTTAGGCTCAGGAAGACTTTAGGCAGCCTGTCTGCTGGTGGATGGGGCTGTGTTTCTGCCCTGTTGGTTGTTTGGCCTGAGGCATCCCAGCACTGGGGCCTGTAGGCTGTTGGGGGAGCCAGCTCTTGGTGCCAAAATATCAGACTTCAGGAGAGCTCATGCCAATGAGTATTCTGTGGTTCCTCTGCCACTGATGTCCTTGTCCCCACTGTAAACCGAAGCCAGCCGCCCTCCACCTTCTCAGAAGACACTCAAAGACCAGCAGGTAGGTCTGACCCAGGCCCCTATGGAGTCACTCGCTGCTTTTTCCTTGGCTTCTGGTGTGCATGAGATCTTCTGTGCATCCTCCAAGAGTGAAGTTTTTAATCTCTTCCATTACTGTGGAGTCTCTATAATTAAGACCCACTGGTCTTCAAAGCCAAATGCTCTGGGGCTCCTCCTCCTGATGCCAGTCTTCCAGGCTGGGGTGCTTGATGTGGGGCTCAGAACTCTCACTCCTGTGGGAGAACCTCTGCAATATAATTATTTTCCAATTTGTGTGTCACCTACCTGGTGAGTCGGAGAAGGCAATGGCAACCCACTCCAGTACTCTTGCCTGGAGAATCTCAGGGACGGGGGAGCCTGGTGGGCTGCCGTCTATGGGGTCGCACAGAGTCGGACACGACTGAAGCGACTTAGCAGCAGTAGCAGCAGTACCTGGTGAGTATGGGATTTGACTAGATTAGCAGTGTGCCGCCCCCCACCATCTTGTTCTGACTTCTTCTTTGTCTTTGGATGCAGAATAGCTTTTCTGGTAGGCTCTGGTCTTTCTTGTTGATGGCTGTTGAGCAGTTAGTTGTGATTTTTCATGTGTGTTTTCATGAACGGAGCTGAGCTCAAGTCCTACTTCATCAACTTTTCTGGAATCCAACAAATATGGAATGAATGGATCGAAGCACTTCATACCTCTGGTCTTTGTAGAAATAGACCATGTCCAATTATCATTATCAAAGTGCTGTTTCCTGTATTTCATCCTTCCATGCTTTCTCAGATCTGTACTTGGTAGCTCTTGTGTTAGACGCTTGTGTTCATTTCTGTTGCCATTTCATGTTGCTTCTGGTCAGCCATACTGATGGTCCATTTTAGTAACAGATGCATCTTTCTTGTCAATTGTTCAATTCATGTTTTATGTGCAGATTTTGACCACATTGGTTTTTTTTTTTTAATTAAAATCAGATCTGTAATAGCAAATACCTGTTTCTTACATACTCAGATCTAAATAATTTTATCTGTTTCTGGCTGTGCTCCGTCTTTGTTGCCATGCGGACTTTTCTCTAGTTGCGGTGAGCAGGGGCTGCTCTTCGTTGCAGCGTGCAGTCTTCTCATGTCAGTAGCTTCTCTTGTTGCAGAGCGGGGGCTCGAGAGCGCTGGGGCTTCAGCAGCTGTGGCACGTGGACGCGGTATTTCCAGCTCCCCAGCTCTAGACCCTAGGTCGACAGTTGTGACACGTAGGCTTAGTTGCTTCACGGCATCTTCCCAGATCAGGGACTGAACCTGTGTCGAGACAGAGGTTGGTGCCAAAGTGATTGCAGTTTTGCATTGGTGAACTTTGCCATTTGATCCTGGATTACATTCTTAAATGTGGTTATGTTATACATCATTTTAATGCGCATTTCTCTCTGTGTGTGTGTGTTTTTTTTTTTACTAATGACTTATTGCTTGCTGTTTATTTTATATTTATTTTAGACTATAGAAATGATGTTAGACAAAAAGCAAATTCGAGTGACTTTTTTATTAGCATTCAAAATGGGTCATAAAGGAGTGGAGACAACTTGCAACAACGTGCTTGGCCCAGGAACTGCCAATGAATATACAGTGCAGCGGTGGCTCAAGAGGTTTTGCAAAGCAGATGAGAGTCTTGAGGATGAGGAGCATAGTGGCTGGCCCTCTGAATAAGAGCCATTATCGAAGCCGATCCTCTTACAACCACTCGAGAAATTGCACTAGAACTCAAAGTTGATCGTTCTATGATCATTTGGCGTTTGAAGCAAATTGGAAAGGTGAAAACAGTTGATGAATGGGTGCCTCATGAGCTGACCAAAAATTTTAAAAATCGTCGTTTTGAAGTGTTGTCCTCCCATATTCTGTGCAACAGCAAACCATTTCTTGATCAGGATGTGATGTGCAATGAAAAGTGGATTTTATATGACAACCAGCAACAACCAGCGCAGTGATGAGACCAAGAAGAAGCTCCAGAGCACTGCCCAAAGCCAGATTTGCACCACAAAAGGTCATGGTCATTGTTAGGTGGTCTGCTGCTGGCCTCATCCACTGTAGCTTTCTAAATCCCGGCAAAACCATTAGATCTGAGAAATAAGCCCAGCAAGCTGATGAGATCCACTGGAAACTGCAATGCCTGCAGCGGTGTTGGTCAACAGAAAGGGCCCAGCTCTCCATGACAGTGCCCGACGGCAGTGTACAACCAAAAGCTGTACAAGCTGCAAAAGTTGAGAGAACTGGGCTACAAAGTTTTGCTTCATCTGCCAAATTCCATCTGACCCCTTGCCAACTGACGACCACTTCTTCAAGCATCTTGACAACTTTTTGCAGGGAAAATGCTTTTGCAACCGGCAGGAAGCAGAAAATGCTTTCCAGGAGGTTGCTGAATCCTGAAGCATGGATTTTTATGCTCCAAGAATAAACAAACTTATTTCTTGTTGGCAAAAATGTGTTGACTGTCATGGTTCCTATTTTGATTAATAAAGATGTATTTGAGCGTAATTATAATTATTTAAAATGCATGGTCCAAAATTGCAATTACTTTTGCAGCAACCACTGAGCCACCAGGGAAACCCCCATATTCAAGTTTTTCATCTCTTTTGGGGACATTATTTAATTTTTCAGGTCTGATTTCCAAAATCTTTTTGTTCATTTTTGGGCCATCTGTAGTGCCTTTAAGTTCTGTGAACTACATCTGAAAACAGAATTTGAAAAGACAGTTGGTGAGTAATGAGCATCAGAAAATAATTATCCTGTGATTTTGGCATGCTGCATTTCTTTGGGAGAATTAAACCCATTTGTGTTGATGTGTGTTTGGCTATTTAGTACAGTTTTCCTAAGGACTCTTTGTTCTTACTGTGTACACGCAGTGTGTTAGTCACTCAGCCTTGTCTGACTCTTTGTGATCCCGTGGACTGCAGTCCTCCAGGTTCTGTCCGTGGAATTCTCCAGGCAAGAATATTGGAGTGGGTTTCCGTTCACTTCTCCAGGGGATCTTCCTGACCCAGGGATCGAACTCGGGTGTCCTGCATTGCGGGCAGATTCTTTACTGTCTGAGCCACCAGGAAAACCTCATGCACAAATATCTGTACATATTTTTGCAGGTGTACATATATAATATTTCTCAAAACAGTCCTTTTCTCACTAATCTTGGAATGAGGTGTTGGTCTTATGTCTGTGAGTTACTTGATGGGGAGAACAGGGGACTATTTAGCAATAACTTTCATTTCTTCCAGATGTCACAGCCATTCCTTTCTGTTGGAAGTTCGGGCTGTTTCTGTTTTTAAAAATTAGGCAACGTATTCTGTTTTGATTGTTGAATATGTTGAGGTGTATGGTAATTTGTCTTCAGTCTAGTCCTGTGTTTTGCCCAAAGGAACGGAAGGATGAAATCGCCACTGTGGAGACTATCAACAATGGCAAGTCCATCTTTGAGGCCCGCTGGGACATTGACACTTCCTGGCAGTGCCTGGAGTACTATGCAGGGTTGGCGGGCTCCATGGCCGGTAAGCCCACACCTGGCCTTCTGTGCCCAGCTTAAAGGAAGCAGGGCAGCAGAGCCTGGTGGAGTAGGGTACAGAGTTTGGAATTAAGACAGACCTGAGTTAGAATCTTGGACTTAACACTCTCTACTTGGGTGTCACTGAGAATTACTTTATTTAAACGGGAGATCGTCCCTATCTTATTGGTTATTAGAAGGATTCGATGAGATGAGGTATTGGGTTGTAGTTTTTCCATAACATTGTATGGAAAAACCTGAACAAACGTTTTGCCCAGCCCAGTATATAAAGCACCTAACCTTGCAGCTGAGGTGTAGACAAGATTGTGCCAAAACCAGTTCTTGCAAGACTCAGTGAGGGCATCATATTTATTAGTTTTACTTACTCAGCAACAGATTTTCTTTTACTGTCTAGGAAGTGTCCATCAGTTCACATGTTGGCTGGGTTGGCCGGGCTCAGGAGGTCAGTGGGGTGAGAAGGCTGAGGTTGAGGGTCCTGGGACTGTTTAGCAGCCAAGTCTCCCCATCTCTGCTCCATTTCATCTGAGTTATGTAGTGGATGCTTGGTAAATCTTTAGAGGGTTATATTGAGTTGAATGAACGTTCGCTTGAAGGCTAATAAGGATTCTTTATGTGGGGAGAACATGCAGAAGCAGTGTGAGAATACCTAGAATGAACGAAAGACCAGAGGCGCGGTGAGCCCAGTGGCTGGGGGATGAGAGGTGGGTGGTCTGGCTGGAGTCCAGAGTGAGTCCAGGAGCTGGTGAACCCTTGGGGCGGGCAGCCCTACACTGTTCTCTGCCCTCTCTGTCCGCTTAGGCGAACACATCCAGCTCCCAGGTGGATCGTTTGGTTACACCAGAAGGGAACCACTCGGGGTGTGTGTTGGAATCGGAGCCTGGAACTACCCCTTTCAGATCGCCTGCTGGAAGTCGGCTCCAGCTCTGGCTTGTGGTAAGAATGGCTTACTCTTCCGCCTGTGAGCTACCCTTTCTCCCTGGCATAATTTCACCCCTGCCCCGCCCCCTAGGGAGCTTTGAGGTTATACATTATTCCCATTTTTATTTATTTTTGTTTATGGGAAGGAAGAAAGTTAATTTTGGTCTTGGAGATTTCAGTATTATTTTTAGTGTCAAATGAATTAGATTTGTGCTACTTGAAAGTTCTCTTCCTTTATGGACAAGAATTCTGAGCATCAATTTCTGTGTAGCAGGTAGCACTTGGGGATTTGACTTCATTTAGGAAGCAGAAAATAAACTTCTTCATTTGTCATTTGTGTCTTAAGAGAAATGAAAGACAAAGTCTCCGTTAGAGAAGCTTTGGTTGATTAACAAAAAGATTTTTTGCACTATTTAAAGAGAAGAATCTGTGGGAAAAGAAGACATTATGTCTTAGAAAAAATTTTCAGGTTAAAAGAGCTCTAGTATTAAAACATTGTATTGAAATGCAGCTTTTTTCTTGTTGCTGCTTCATGTTCATTTTACACATTTCTCTGTGATAGAGGAGAAATAGAATTAAGTTACTAGCCTTGCAGACTCTTATCAAATTAATTAACTTTACTTATCTTCAGTTTCAGCTTTTATAAAATGGGTCTAATCATACCTACTTCATACTGCTGTTGCAAATGTTAAATGAGGTTAATATATGTGAAAAGCTGTAGATATATAAGGTATTACTGGTTGAGACATTGCAAGTGTGTGGCTTGGTCTGTTTCATGAGAGAAACTAAGGAGGGAAGAAAAAGATAGGTTTACTTATTAATAATAATTTTGGGCCTAGCATTTGATGGGGAACAGGAAACAGTTATTTTTTTTAATTTTTAATTTTATATTGCATATAGCTGATTAACAGTGTTGTGATAATTTCAGGTGAACAGTGAAGGGACTCAGCCAGTCACATATACATGTATCCATTCTACCCCAAACTCCCCTCCCATCCAGGCTCCATATAACATTGAGTAGAGTTCCGTGTGCTCTGCAGTGGGTACTTGTTGGTTACCAGTTTGAAGTATAGCAGTGTGTGCATGTTGATCCCAGACTCCCTAACTGTCCCTTCCCTCCATCCTTCCCCGCTGGCAACCATAAGTTAGTTTTCTAAGTCTGTGAGTCTGTATCTGTTATTTTATAAATAAGTTCATTTGCATCATTTCTGTTTAGATTCCACATATAAGGGATGTCATACAGTGTTTCTCAACTGGAGTTGTTCTTGACGTGTCCTCCTTGTCCTGTCTTCAGAGGATCTTCAACTTTAAAAAATCTGTCTGTGTTTTTGTCTCGGTAATGCAGGTAACGCCATGGTCTTTAAGCCTTCTCCCTTCACGCCCGTGTCCGTGTTGCTGCTGGCTGAAATCTATACTGAGGCTGGAGTCCCTCCTGGGCTCTTCAACGTGGTTCAAGGAGGGGCTGCCACAGGCCAGTTCCTGTGTCAGCATCGTGATGTGGCCAAAGTCTCCTTCACTGGAAGCGTGCCCACTGGCTCAAAGGTGAGAGTGAAACAGTAGGGGCATCTGGTTATGACATCTTGATGCGGCTATGTCAGGCCTCCCCAGAGCATGTGTTGGAGGCTTAGCCTCTGATTTTTCCTAGCTTGTATTGGCAGGGAGGCTGTACCTATTATTGGGCCAAGGTCTGAAGTGTACTTGAGAAGTGTGAAGGAGTAGTTAGAGCCGCTCAGTGTGTTAGGCCCGCTGGGGATGGGAGTCGTCTTCTGCCTGTGTCTGAGAGGCCAGACCCTGGGGTGCAATTTGTATTCTTCGGTGACTTACCTCATCTGTAGCTGCCGCCTCTGAATAACGGGTGTTGTCCCAGTTTGTTCAGATTCGTCGTTTTGACCTTAATTTGTGCTCTGAGTCTGTCAGCCTGGAACACAGTTGCAGCAATACAAAAGAATTTCCTCCCATGACAGATGAATTGACAGGTTGTCTTAAATGAACTCCCTCTTCAGAATATGCAGTTCTGTAGATTCTCTTCAGTGTTCTGGAAAAGACTACTTCAAGCAGACTAAGGACAAAGTATATTGAGAACAAGGCTGCAGGTCACACGTAGTTCAGCATGACTTTTCAGGGTCACAGTCTAGTTAACCTAGCATGTAATCTCATTGGTGTTAAACTTCTCGATGCTTTTGCTCTTATTCTGTAAGATCATGGAGATGTCTGCTAAAGGAATCAAACCTGTTACCCTGGAACTTGGAGGCAAGTCTCCACTTATCATCTTCTCAGATTGTGACATGAAGAATGCTGTAAAGGGCGCGCTGATGGCCAACTTCCTTACTCAAGGCGAGGTGTGTACCTGACCCTGAAAGAGGTTTAGAGGGAGTCTTCTCCTTTCATGTCACAGCATGTTTTTTTTTTTTTAATTTATTTATTTTTTAATTTGAAGGATAATTGCTTTAGAGAATTCTGTTGTTCTCTGTCAAACCTCAACATGCATCAGCCATAGGTATACATATATCCCCTCCCTTTTGAACCTCCCACAGCCTGTTTTAAAGCTTGTTATTTTGAAATAATTTCAGACTTACAGAAAAGTTGCACAGATAATACGAAGAATTCCCGTATACCTTTGAACCAGGTTCTTCAGTGTTAACATTTCATCACATTTACCATTCCGTCTGTCTTTTCATGGGTTTCCCTGGCGGCTCAGACAGTAAAGATAATCTGCCTGTAATACAGGAGACCTGGGTTCAATCCCTGGGTCAGGAAGACCCCCTGGACAAGGGAATGGCAACCCACTCCAGTGTTCTTGCCTGGAGAACGCCATGGCAGAGGATCCTTGTGGGCTACAGTCCCTGGGGTTGCAAAGAGTTGGACACGACTGAGCAGCTAACACTTTCACTTTTCACCTACTGTCTGTGCGTGCATATGTATGTTACTGTATTCTTCTGAACTGTTTGACAGTTGCAGACAGAAGATCCATAAGCTCTCCATTCATATGTGTATTTCTCAAAAAAAAGTGAAGGTGAGGTCGCTCAGTCGTGTCCGACTCTTTGTGTCCCCATGGACTGTAGCCTACCAGGCTCCTCCATCCATGGGATTTTCCAGGCAAGAGTACTGGAGTGGGCTGCCATTTCCTTTTCCAGGGGATCTTCCCAACCCAGGGATCAAACCTGGGTCTCCTGCATTGCAAACAGATGCTTTACCATCTGAGCCACCAGGGAAGCCTATTGCCTTCTCTTAAATAAGTGCAATATGGTTAGTAGGATCTGTAACTTGGTGTTAATGTTATTCAATCATTCCTTATTCAGATTTCTGCGTTTGCTTGACTAATGTCCTTGTAGAAACAACTGCTTCTTTGCTGGTTCAAGATTTAATCCAGGAAGATGTGTTACATTTACTTGTGGTGTCTCTTTAATCTCATTTAATCTGGAATAGTTCTAAAGTCATTCTGATCTTTCAGTACCTTGACATTTTAGAAGAATCAACCCATTTATTTTGTAAAATGTTCCTCATTTTGGGTCTGTTTAGTTTTTTTTTTTAATTGGATTTAGTTTATGGCTTTCTGGCAAACGCCACAAAAAATGATACTTTACAGTGGTGTCGTTGACTTTGATCACCCACTTCAGTTGGGTCTTTATTAGGGAAGTTGCAGTTTTCTCCTTTGAGGTTAATAAATGTCTTGTGGGAGATCAAGTGAGACTACCTTGTTCCATGTCAAACTTGGATCTACTAGTTTTAGCACCGCTTTGATGTCCCCTAGAACATTTTTTTCTGGTGGTCACCAAGTGGTGAGTTTCCAGTTCTGTCATTCCTTCTACTTTTATTTGGTTTACTGCCTGTTGCAAGAAAGAACTTTTTCCCCGCCTTCCTAGTTTGTTGTTCATTCATTTACTGTTATCAGCATGAACCTATGGATTCTTACCTCATTCTGTGAGTTACTATTACTATTATTATTTATTTTGATGCTCAAATAATTGAAGATTCTGCTGGCGGGAGCCACTTTCTGTAACTTTTTGATATGTCCCCATTTTTCTTTGAGCACTGTTTTACTTCCTGGCATAGCAAGGTGTTCTAAACACATCTTGTGCATTCTGTGGTGGAACTCTGGAATGAGCTATTTCTCTAAGAAGACTTGATTCCATTTAATGGCAAACGGTTTTTAGAAACGAAGATCTGGGTGCCAGATGTACTTGTTTCTGCTGGAGTATTATCGCTTCTGTGTCTTCTCAGAGTCCAGAGCCAGGGAATACATATTGATATTTGGCATATGTGTATGTATGCACACACATCTATTTATATCTGTTTATATTAATAGCTATAAGTTTATACAGATATTTCCAGTCATTCCAGTTTACAAGGTTTATTTTAGCCTCCTCCTTCCATGTTCATAATTTCCTTCTCTGGTAGTGAAACATTTAGTATCCATTACTCACAATACATGTAATTGCTCAGTCCTAGAATATGTTTATAATAGTTTCAGATTTGTACTTGCATTACTGTGAAAAATAAACCTTCTAACTAGCTTGCAACCTTCTTTTTATAGTTCTTTTTGGTTTTAGCCAAAGGGTATATAGTTAAAATCTGTGTTCAGAAATTAGTGGGTCAGTTTTTCTTTCACCACCCCCTTCAATATGGTTATGATATTCACTTTATTTTAAATTGAGATCTTATTTTAAAATTTATTATTTTATTTTTTTGGCTGCACCGCCCAGGATGTAGGATCTTACTTAGTTTCCTGACCAGAGATTGAACTTGGAACCCAGCAGTGAAAGCATGGGGTCCTAACCACTGGACCACCAAGGAATTCCTCATTATTTGTGATTTTAAAGACAAACATTGACTATGAAATGCCCTAGATTTTTATTAGACTCAAGATCTCAGTTCTTGATCTGTTTCTACTCTTCAATTCCTTCCACTCTTAACCTCCTGTTCTCAAAATATACAACCAAATTGAGCACCTGAGGTGAGAAAACAGAAGTCTTATGAGTCATGTAGATCTATTAATTGCCTTAAAGAAATTTAAACAAAAACGAAGGCTTAACTTTTATTTTAAGGGGCAGAGAGTTTGTGTGTAGGGTAGCATGCCTTCAATTACATGTGTGATCCTGTTCAGTATGGTGATAATGTTTTAGAAATGGAACTAAATTTTAAAGACAGTATACTGTTTCTGTAATTTTTATTTTTATTTTTTCTTTTGGCTGCACCGGGTCTTAGCTGCTGCATGTGGGATCTAGTTCCCCGACCAGGGATGGAACCTGTGTCCCTGAATTGGGAGCACAGAGCCTTCACCACTGGACCACCAGGAAGTTCCCTGTTTCTTTTAAATTTAAAGCTGCTGGATTTTTTTCCCTTTTCCTTTTTTCCCCCTTTGTGCTGTGCTCAGTCATGTCTGACTCTTTGTGACTGCATGGACTGTAGCCCACCAGGCTCCTCTGCCCATGGGCTTTCCCAGGCAAGAATACTGGAATGAGTTGCCATTTCCTCCTCCAGGGGATCGTCCTGACCCAGGGATTGCATCCATGTCTCCTGTGTCTCCTGCATTGCACACAGATTCTTTACTGCTGAGCCACTGGGGAAGCTTTTTACCCCTTACTTACATATAATTTGTGTCTGTTTTTTAGGTTTGTTGTAACGGTACAAGGGTATTTGTGCAAAAGGAAATTCTTGATCAATTTACAGAGGAAGTGGTAAAACAGACCCAAAGGATAAAAATTGGAGATCCCCTTCTGGAAGATACGAGGATGGGTCCCCTCATCAACCGACCACATCTGGAGCGAGTCCTTGGGTTTGTTAAGGTGGCAGAGGAGCAGGTAAGAAACAAGTAGAGATGAGGGGAAGGGTAATTCCTCCTGGGTTACTTGCTCTGCGCCCTCTCCTGTGGTCATGTCCGTCTGGGAGCCGTTTTCTGCGTTGTACTTGCAGTAGAGTGACCAAGTGTCCATTTGTTCAGGACACGGGTAGCATTTCCAGAATGCACATTGAGGTTGTATGTTTAACATAAAGTATGCATTCTTCTTTTGTTTTTTGGCAGGGTGCTAAAGTGTTATGTGGTGGAGACGTCTTTGTACCTGAAGACCCCAAATTAAAGGATGGGTATTACGTGAGACCTTGTGTATTAAGTATGTCCTCTTCTTGTTTGCTTTTAAACAGTTTGAGTTAAATGTTAGATAGAAAAAAAGTATTTATAAACTGTGCATATGGTGGAAGGCAAGGGTCAGAACTGTGCGTCCCCTCTACTCAGGTGTAAGAAGTAGAAGTTCTCTGTTGCCCTAGAAGCCTCCTGTTTGCCCCTTCTCTTCTTGGATGATGTTATCAATTACCTGGGACTTAACTAGGTACACACCTGTTGTTGTAGAAGCAAGGCACCCCAAAAAATGAAAATTCATGTTTGATTAAAACTTAAGTAATGAATTTCTTTTCTCAAGAAACTTGGTAAAGAGTGTGTTTTACATTGAACTTTTAGATCATCAATATAATGAAACCAATTTGTCAGACAGCATACTAATATTAAAACTTAACTGATTTAATACTTTTTAGCATTTCCTTTCGGTCTGAGCAGTCTCCTGGTTTGGACAATCAAGCATATGGTGGTCCTGCTGTTCTCATCCATCTCCTTCCCTCCTGCCTGCGGGTGACACAGTTTTAGACTGTTTGGTCTTGTTAGTGTCTACTATAAAAATACTGACAGTTTTCTTGGCTTTAAAAAACTATCTATAGATGGAATAATGCTGTATGATTCCTTACACCTTATCTTGAAGATAGATTCAGCTGATTTTTGTCCCTGAGGTTGATAGTGGTGCCACTTTTCAACACTTGGTATTTGATTTGATTCAGTTTAACCTTTAGCCCTTGCTAGAAAAGCAACTACTGAGGCTCAAAGGCTGTGAATTTAGCATCCATACCATGAATTAGCTTGTAGCTGTTAAAGAAGAGGGAAAACTTACATTATGTTTTTAAATAGTAAATACAGGTTAAGCAATAGTGTATGTGGCATTATCCCAAATCTGAAAAACCACATATGTGCATGGGACAAAGAAGGAGCAGAGAACATGCATCCTAATATTGATAGTGGATTTATTTCTCTAGATGCTTGGATTAAAGGTGATTTTTGTTAAACTTTATGCATTGCTGAATACTACAGATTTTCTGTAAATTAGGTTTGCTTGTTTATTTTTAGTTGGAGGATAATTGCTTTACAATGTTGTGTTGGTTTCTGCTATGCAATGTGAATCAGCTGTAAGTATAGACACATCTCCTCCCTCTTGAGCCTCCTTCCCACACGCCCCCACCCCACCCATCTCGGCCATCACAGAGCACTGAGCTCACGCCGCTGTGTTGCGCAGCAGCTCCCCTCGCTGTCTGTTCACACGTGGCCTGTCAGCGCTAGTCTCCCAACTCGTCCCGCCCTCTGCTTCCTGCCGACCCTCGCACGGTGTCCGCAAGTCTGTATCGTAAAGATGACTGCCTCTGTTCCTGCCCTGCAAGTAGGCTCCTCAGTACCTTTTCTAGATTCCATAAATACGCATTAATATATGATACTTGTTTTTCTCTTTCTGACTTACTTCACTCTGTGTAACAACTTCTAGGTTGATCCCTCTCACTACAACAGACTCAAATTGAGAATGTGTATTTTGCAATTAGGAAAAAAAAATTTTTTTTAAGCTGTGAACCTATGCAAAGAACAGGGAGCTAACTACCTTCACTTTATCCTAGTGATTCTGGAAGCCTGATTTGTGGTCCACAGTGTCAGTATCGCTTGGAAAACTGGTAGAGGCAGGTTTCTGGTCTCTGCCCTAGACCCCCAAATGTAACTCTGAGGGGCTAGGACCTCAAGACCTGCGTTTTGGGAGAATGGATACATGTACATGTATGGCCGAGTCCTTGCGCACTCCACCTGGAACTGCACAGCATCGTTAACCAGCTATAGTCCAATACAAAATAAAAAGTTCCAAAGGGAAAGAAAGTTCCCAGTTTGTTTTTATGCACATTAAAGTTTGAGACTGACTCCAGAGGCTCAATCTTTCGACTCATTTACTAGATGTGGGGCTAAAGTGCAGTGCAGGGACCGCTCCTTTTCTCACATGTGAGCTGCTGCTTTATCCCCTCGTCTCCTGACTCTCGTATAGAGCACACTGCACACAGCGCCGCACTCTTATCAACCTGCGTGAGACGAACTCTGCTCTGGGACGGCTGGGCAATGAACTGTCTTGAATCATTTACTATTCTAACAGTTTCCCTAAAAATGGTGCATGGATTATCAGTTTTCAGAGATTTAGATCACAATAAACTATCCTTAGTCACCACCTAAAATTATTGAATATGCCTTCGTAGATAGTTTCAGTGTCCCCAGAGTACACTGTAACATACAGAGGAACAGAGAGCTGTTTTTACTTCGTATATACAAGCTCTGATCTATCTCTGAGGAGACTTTAGAGTCCTCGTCTTTGTAGATACGTGAGTAGTTGGTTTTTAGCTTTGGCTGGTGTAAAGCTGGTATTTATAGTAGGGCTCTACGGCTGTTTTTCTGCCTCAGCATTTACATATATCACACAGCCTTACGGACGCATATCTCACTCCTTGCCAGCACTGAGATGAGCTGTCTTTCAGCCCCAGTGAGATAAAAGCACCATTCTCTTGAAGGTCACTGGGGTTCACTATTGCACATCTAAATATATGAGCTTCTTTAGGTATACATGTATTTTAAAAAGTCAAGTGTGAATCTAATCATTTTAGGGAATTAATCACAAGTACATTTTCATATTAACTGCACAGCCATTCAGTTATTTCTGTTTATGTCTTTACATTGTATTTTCTTTTTAAAAATACTGTTTCTCCTTCTACTTGCACAGTTATTAAGAAAATGTGAAAAAGTGTAAAAGATGTTAATCTTGTATGACATTTTAACAGAAATTGGGATGATATGTACAGTTTGTATTTTTTTCAGTGACTATTCACCATAAGCATTTGCTTATTAAATTTTCTTCAAAAACATTACTTTTTGAGGCTTCATAGAAGTTTATCATTGGGGTGTGTTGTGTTCACATGACTGTCCCTTCTATTTTGGATGCCTTGTTTGTTGTTTCTCGTTTTCACTGTCACAGGAGTGTTGTGATGGAAATCGCTGTACATATATCCTTGTCCATCTCATTATCTGTGTCCTTGAAAAGTGAAAGTGTTAGTTGCTCAGTTGTGTCCGACTCTTTGAGACACCGTGAACTGTAGTCCAGCAGGCTCCTCTGTCCGTGGAATTTTCCAGGCAAGAATACTGGAGTGGGGAGCCATTCCCTTCTCCAGGGGACCATCCCGACCCAGGGGTTGAACTCGGGGCTCCTGTATTGCAGGCAGATTATTTACCGTCTGAGCCACCAGGGAAGCCTTAACTATGTCCTTAGGATGAATATAAAAAAGTAGATTTAGAGTGAGCACAAAGGCCATGACTCCTTAGTAGGTGGTGTTAATCTTCATGCAGGAAGGATGCTCTGATTTATAATCACACTGGAAATGTTGCATTGACCTTTCTCTAAAGCTGTGTATTTCACTGTTTACTATGAACAAGGAATTTTAACATGCCAGAATGTTACAAGGAATTCAGATAATTCCTTCACTGATGTTTGGTTTTTAAAATAATGTTTGCAGCTAACTGCCGGGATGACATGACCTGTGTGAAAGAAGAAATCTTTGGACCAGTTATGTCCATTTTATCATTTGACACTGAAGCTGAGGTTCTGGAAAGAGCCAATGACACCACTTTTGGACTAGCTGCTGGTGTCTTCACCAGGTAGGTGGGGAAGGACACTCCACGTAGCTTTGAAGAAGTGGGGCTGCTGTGTCTTCTTAGATATTCATCTTCTCCCTCCCCTGGAGTTCGCCCTCATTGCCTTTGTATCAGCATGTTCTGTCTGCTTCAGGTAGAGTCAGAAGATACCAGCGTAGCAGCACAGCCAGAACCCTGCTGCTGAGTTTAAATTAAGCTGTTAGCTTTATTGATACATCCTATTCTTTTTTTCATTCATTCAGTGAATACATATTTAAGTTTCTGATCTATGTAAAGCATTGTGTTCGGTCCCTATTAAAAAATACATGTCAAGGAATTTAGAAACCTGTAAGCATATAAATACTGGTAGTAGTTTTCAAAGACATGATTTTTAATAGCTTTATAGTAGTCCCTAAATTGGGATGCATTGTAACACATGTGGGCCTTCTATTGTGTATTTTGGGTGCTGTTTCCAATTTTAACTATTGTAAGTAATGTGATTACTATCTTGGTACATAAACCGCTGAAAAGCAAACAGTGATTTGGGAGTAAAATTTCTTTGAAAATGATTGCAGATTGTTTGATTATATACAAACTCTGATTCGTCTTTTGGCAATAGTAGACAGTTTTCTAAGATTGCTTTACAGTTGGGAATATGCTGTTTCTTTAGTGATACACAATTTTGGGTTTTTTTTTTTTTTTTTGAGTTTTGTGGGGAGGCATTTGGGGAGGAAGACCCAAGTCTCCCTTGAGGACCTGATGAGTTGAGTTTGAAGGAAAGAACGAGGAGCTCCTTTGTTGTTGTTTCTAACAGACTTTGTGTTTTTAGAGCAGTTTTAGGTGCAACGCAAAATTGAGTGGAAAGTACAGAGATTTCCCAGGCTCTCCGCCCCAGCGTGTGCACAGCCTCCCCATGATCAGCATCGCCCACCAGAGTGGTACAGTTGTTAGAACTGATGAGCCTCCGTGAACACCTCATTATCACCCAAAGACCGTGGTTCACGTGAGGGTCACTCTTGGTGTGCGTTCTGTGCATTTGGACACACGTGTAACACGGACCCAGTGCTGTCGTGTCAAGTAAGGCAGTCTCACTGTCCTAAAAGCCCTCTCTGAGGAGCTGCTTTTGTTGATGTGAGGAGAGAGTGGATTACGTCTCTCCTGCTCCTTTGCTTCACCACCAAAATACAAAGGCCGGTTACAGAGGACGGTAACTCCTTTTTTTTTTTTTTTTAAAAAAAAAAACCTTTGTTAGGATGATTCACCTACCATATAATTCACTCATTTTAAGTGTACAATTCAGTAGTTTCTAGTATATTTATAGATTGTACAACCATCATTATAATCTAACTTTAGAACATTTTTGTCATCCCAAGAACATTAACAGCTACTCTGCATTCTGCCCTCCCCCCACCCCTGGCCACCACTAATCTACTTTATGTCTTTATATATTTGCATATTTTGAAAATTCTACATAAATGAAATCATACAGGATGTGACCTTTCGTGACTAGCTTCTTTCACTTAGTTCATTCAGTAGCTTCTTTTCCGAGTTCATTCATGTTGTAGTCTGTATCCCTACCTTATTCCTTTCTGCTACGGTGTGTGTGTGAAAGTCGCTCAGTTACGTCTGACTCTTTGCAACCCGATGGACTGTAGCCCACCAAGCTTCTCTCTCCATGGGATTCTCCAGGCAAAAATACTGGAGTGGGTTGCCGTGCCCTTCTCCAGGGGATCTTCCCAACCCAGGGATCCCAGGTCTCCCACATTGCAGGCGGATTCTTTACCGTCTGAGCCACCAGGGAAGCCCTTTTTTATACTGAGTAATATTCTGCTGTATGGATATATCACATTTTGTTTATTCACTCACATATTGATAGACATCTGGGCTATTTCTACTTTCTGGCTGTTATGAATAATGCTCCAGTGAGCATTCATGTATGAGTCTTTGTGTGAACATTTCTTTGTGTGTATGTTTCATTTTTGCTTGGTATAAACCCAGGAGTAGCATTGCTGGGTCATATGGAAAGTCTCTGTTTAACTTTTTGAGGAAATGCCCAACTGTTTGCCAGAGTGGCAGCAGTGCTTTACATTCCCGTCAGCAATGTTTAAGGATTCCAGCTTCCCCACATCCTCACTAGCAACTGCTGTTATCTGTTCTTTTGATTTTAGCCATCCTAGTGGATATGCAGCAGTGTTTTGTAGTTTTGATTTGCATTTCTGTGAGTTGTCTTTTTACTTTTCTGATAATCTCACTTGCAATACAAACTTTTAAAATTTTTATAGGTCAAAATTTTTCTATTTTTTTTAATCTGTTACTTTTGGTGTCTTGTCTGAGAAGGTTGTGTCTAACGGAAGGTCGTGGAGATTTATTCCTGTTTTCTTTGAAGAGTTTTATGGTTTTCAGTCTGATATTTTAGTTAAGTGACCCATCTGAGTTAATTTTTGTGCACTGTGTGAGAAAGGGCTGGCTATTCCTTCATTCTTTTGCAAGTGGACCTCCGGTTGTTCCAGCACTGTTTGCTGAAAAGACTATTTTCCCCCATTGAATTGTTTTAGCACCCTTGTTGCTGCTATATATTTTATAGATGCTTTTGGATGAGACTACAAAATTCAAATTCTTACCTGTTTTGCCTGGATGGTATAGGATTTTAAGACACATTGTGAAGAAATAAGAATTTGGCAATGTTTTGAAACTCTTAGAAGTGATAGTCTCACGTTTCCTGTTAAAGTTGCAGCAGAAGAAACTATGACTAACCAATGCAGTTTATTTCTTCATAGGGACATCCAGCGTGCCCACAGAGTGGTGGCGGAGCTCCAGGCTGGAATGTGCTTCATTAACAACTATAACGTCAGTCCAGTGGAGTTGCCCTTTGGTGGATATAAGAAGTCAGGTGAGGAGTTGGGAATTGTGGAAAATTCTTGTCTCTGGAGACACTGGTCATAATAGATCAGGTTCCTAAACTTGTATGTGTATCAGAGTTGCCAAAACGTATATGAATTCCTCATCCTCCCCAGGCCCACTATCCATGAGAAGGAAAGCCAAGCATCTTTGTTTTTTCCAGAAGTTCTCCAAAGGTTCTGATGTATAAGTTGGCTTGTGAGCAGTAGCATTACTTTTTTCCTCACAGTCTGTAATTGCTGTAAGCATAAAACCACTTCGAGGTGTCCTAACCATAGCAAGTTTATAATAGTCTGTTAGGAGATTTGAGGCATCAGGAGCATAGCCATTACTTTGAGCTTCTTTTCTTTGGCACTTGGTGCTGATTTCACCAGTTTTGTGAATTGGGCTTCCCTGGTGGCTCAAATGGTAAAGAATCTGCCTGCAATGCAGGAGATCTGGGTTTAATCCCTAGGTCAGGAGGATCCCCTGGAGAAGGGAATGGCTACCACTCCAGTATTCTTGCCTGGAGAATTCCATGGACAGAGGAGCCTGGTGGGCAACAGTCCATGGGGAGGCTAAGAGGCAGCCAAGACTGAGCGACTGAACACTTTGACTGTATGAAAATCGGTTTGGACTTTGTAGACGTACCTTTTTCTAAGAGGCTGACCCCTAGTCTCTCGGCAGGTATTTAGAGCCGTCCCAGTGTTGGCAAACACATAAATACGGACAAATGACGGTGAGATGGTGGGTGTTAATCTGACAGTTCCATTTGGTGATGTGTTTGGTATCGCCCTGGCGTTCTCTGCTCACACATCTCTAGACTCTTGTCCCTGTGGGGTTACCCGGAGAAGCCGTCACACAGACTCAAATGCAGGGTAGGAATCAGGACTCTGTTTTGTGCGTTCCTAACCCTCAGTTTGTTTGGAATCTGCAGCTTTGGCCTCAGTGGGGCCTCTGCACCCGGCTCTCCCTTCCTTAATCTGCATCTTTGCATCAGTGCCCATGGATAGTTCTACATGAGATGAGAGGACAGAGAGCTGGCCTAACGCGCCCAGTGAGCTCCATGCTGAGAGGATCTGAAAAGGAGCAAAAGCCAGAGAAGGCCCTACCCGGCCTTTGAGTATGTCGCCTTTGGGATGGTGCTCCCTGGAGACACGCAGTTGTGGAGACTGGGCCTAGGCCTTTGGATGCAGAGCCTGCCTCAGCCTGGGGCAGGAGCACAAGGAAGGCTGTCCTTTTAGCACGTGACCTCATCCACTAGTGATTGGGTGGTGTCTTGGCTTTGAGTAGCCTGAGGGCCTATAGGGCCCGCTCCCGACATGAGTGGGCAGAGTAAATAGTTGGTGCTCCTAAAGATTCAATATAACAGGAGGCTACTAAGTGTATTATGTAGTTAGGTTTTAAGTTAGCACTGACTTTTAAAGGCATCAGGTTGATAATTGTAGAGAATGCTCTAATGTTTGATGAGGACGTCTGAACACTTTAGACCTTAGCCCAGAAGAGTAAATACTTGAAGTTAAGGTTCATCCTGGTAAGAAATGAAGCCTAAGTGTTTCCCCATCCCTGTCCTTGAAGGCCAGTGGGTGCCTTTCCACACGTCTGGCTCCACAGCCACAGCCTGCGGGGAGGACTGGCTCCCAGATCCTGTGCCGCTGCGCTCTCCCCCAGCCCGGGAGCAGGCCCTGCGCGTCTCTGCAGGCCGCCGTGGCTGGGGCCCGTCAGTGGCGCGTCCTCACCCTGTCTCTCTCTTTCAGGATTCGGCAGAGAGAACGGCCGGGTGACAATTGAGTACTATTCGCAGCTGAAGACTGTGTGTGTGGAGATGGGTGACGTGGAGTCTGCTTTTTGAACCCATGCAGTGACCCCAGTGAATAATGAGAGCCAGCTGTCACGACTGGCAGTACAGCCGCCTGCTGGTTCAGACCCAGAATATCGGTCATTCAGGATAGGAAAATGGTTCAGTGATGCTCTGAATGGCTCAGTTTCCTAAGTGAAAATGTGCCTAAGTGTCTTTTATATACTAATCAAGAAAGCTTGTTTTTCCTGAAAGCAGATTTCTGTAAATAATCTTTGAGAGTCACCAACAACTTTCCAGAGAACAGGGGGAGGACCAGGAGCCCTCCAGGCTTCCATGGAGCCCACCCACTCATGGGTTCATTTTAGCATGCTTTAAAGAATACTTGCCTTTAGAGGTTCCTGGGCGTATCAGAAGAGATGTCTGTTCCTTGGTGTTTTGAAGTCCATGGTCCGTTGTCATTTCACAGAGAAGGCTGACAGTCGGGAGAGCGGGCTTGGCTAACAGGCGGATGAGTGGGGCGTGGACACTGATTGGCCAGAGCCAGCATGTGGTGGTGGTGGTGGTGGTGGTGGTTGGGGGGGAATCAGCTCCAGTCCTTGAGTTACAGCTTGCGCTCTTATGATGGAAAGGTTTCCTTTTAAATGTACAGATCCTTTGTATGCCACTGCAGTATACTGAAACTAAATAAATCACACCGAGTCCTCTCAGTGTCATGTTTTGAAGCTAAACACATCTTATGTAGGGGGACACAGGATAGGCTAAAGTTAAATGTTTAAGACAGAGGATTTGACATTCTTTGCAGTGAGTACACACAGGCAGGCTTCTGTTGCCGTAACGAACTATCAGTGGCCCACGCAGGCTTCTGGGCTCCGTGTTAAGAACAGGGCCTGTCTTAGAAGGGCTGTCAGTTCACAGTGATGTCTCAGACTGTTGCAGCAATCCTTACCTTGCTGCCTTACCATCCTTTCAGGGGAGTAATTTAGGTTTAATAGTATTAGGGTTCTCCAGAGCAACAGAACCAGCTGAGTAGAACAGGTGAGTGTAAGCAAAGATTTCTTACGGGAGTTGGCTCATGAGATTATTATGGCAGCTGAGAGAGAAGGCCCATAGTCTTCTGGCTGCAAGCTGGAACCCGGGAAAGATAGTGGTGCAATTCAGTCCATGTCCTGAGGCCTGAGAACCAGGAGTGCTGCTGGCGTCTAAGGGCAGAAGATGGACTCTGCTCTAGCAGAGGGTGGATCTGCCGCTCTTCTGCCTTTGGGTTCTGGTTGGGGTGTTAAATGGATTGGATGAGGCCCACCCACAGTGGGGAAGGCCATCTGCTTTTGCTTATTAGTTCACCAGTTCAAACGCCGATCTCTTCTGGAAACACCCTCATAGACACATTGGGGCATCATATAGCTCAGACTGACCGACACATAAAATTAATCATCACAGTAGCTAAGAGATGAGGGATGATTCTTGTTACCAGGTCTGCATCTGTTTATGTATACTGTGGTGGGAAAACACTGTAATTAGAGGATGAGAACAGTTGAATCAGCCTTTCTTGATAGATAACTGCACACAGGGTCCTCCCTCAGCAGATACTTGCACACAGGGTCCTCCCTCGGTGGATACTTGCACGCAGGGTCCTCCCTCGGTGGATAATTGCACGCAGGGTCCTCTCTCTGTGGATACTTGGCACACAGGGTCCTCCCTCAGTGGATACTTGCACACAGGGTCCTCCCTCGGTGGATACTTGGCACACAGGGTCCTCCCTCGGTGGATACTTGCACACAGGGTCCTCCCTCGGTGGATACTTGCACACAGGGTCCTCCCTCGGTGGATACTTGCACACAGGGTCCTCCCTTGGTGGATACTTGCACACAGGGTCCTCCCTCGGTGGATACTTGCACACAGGGTCCTCCCTAGGTGGATACGTGGCACACAGGGTCCTCCCTCGGTGGATACTTGCACACAGGGTCCTCCCTCGGTGAATACTTGCACACAGGGTCCTCTCTCTCGGTGGATACTTGCACACAGGGTCCTCTCTCTTGGTGGATACTTGCACACAGGGTCCTCCCTCGGTGAATACTTGCACACAGGGTCCTCTCGGTGGATGCTTGCACGCAGGGTCCTCCCTCGGTGGATACTTGCACACAGGGTCCTCTCTTGATGGATACTTGTACAGAGGGTTATGGATACTGAGCAAGGCCAACAGGGATCTCACCCCATATCTGAGGGGATCCTGGTGTGACTTCAGCAGTAGGAACCGCCTGGATAAGACAAGTTTCTAGCAGTCCCTCTGAAGAGAGAGCAGCTAGGTTCCATCTGCTACTTCCCTTCCCATCGAATACTCACACTAAACATGAAGTTCTTAGCCCTAATTTTTAGGTGAAGAAACTCAGAATTGGAAAGGTCTTGACCATAGTCGAGTCATAGCTTGAGGAGCGCGGTTCCAAACCGGGAATGTGGGCTTGTCATTCTTGTGCTTTCTGCTCCTTCCACGATTCCTAGTCCTTAGTTCTTTGTATTCATTTCCTATGACAGTTTACTGCAAATGTGGGGACTTTAAAACAACACCTTTATTATTTTGTGTCTCTGGAATCAGAAGTCCAGAATGGTTTCGCTGGGCAGATCAGGGTGTTGGCAGGGCCCAGCTCCCTCTGTAGGCTCTAGGAGAGAACCCTCCTGCCTTTTCCTTCTCTAGAGTGCATTCTGTGGCTCGTGGCCCCTCCTCTGTGTTTAGCACCAACAGCTTGGCATCGAGTCTCTCCCTGCTTCCCTTGCCCTCCTCTGTGTAGGCAGATCTCCCTCTGTTTCTGGACAATTGTGACAGGATTGGGGGCCGACCAGATGGCCCATAATTATCTCTCAAGACCCTTAACTTAGTCATATCTGTAAAGACTCCTTTTGCCATATAAAGTAATATTCAAAGGTCCCAAAAATTAGGACGTGGGCATACCTGATGGGGAGCATTATTCCAGCTGCCACCCCAGCCTTGTCCAGTGTGTTCCAGACGTTAACAGCTATTGTATTTCACAAATTGGCCTGAACAAAGATTCTTAGCTGTTAATGAAGCATCTTAGGACAATAATATATATATATAATGCATTTAAGGAAACATGATTTAGCCTAGAGGCCAGGCCTTCCTTTGGTTTAGAAGAAGTTGTGTCATCTAGTTAAATTCTCCTGGAATCTTTTTTTCTCCACTAGTATTTTGATTTACTTTGAAACTTAAGCAGAAGGTATCCTTCTTTCTCCCTCTTCCCATCTAATCTGATCCTAATATTAACAGGTAACTACTGTTAGTATTTGGGTGCATATCTTTCTCAAGATTTTCTTAGAAGTAAAAACTATTAACTAACCCTGTAGCTTGATGAAGCCACGTGTAAATGTATTCAGCTCATGTTCCTTCATATGCATTTTAGGATTTCTTTGGTTGACAAATTCTTGTGGGAAACCATCATTTAATGGCTATTGATAGAAACTGTCTTGGAGTTGTATTAATGGGAAAGAGGAAAACCAAGACTCATGTTGGCTCCCTCCTTTGCAGTAGCTCAGAGTGCTGATCTCTGGTCTGGCTTTTCAGTGATTCCATATAGAAGCAGTTGCTCACTTGGGCAGGTCTTTTTCAGATAAAAGGTAGCCATTGGGCCCCTTCTTTCCACCTGCTCCTCTATTTCTTACCTTAGAGTCTCTTGCTGCCTAAGGCAAAAATCTGGCAGAATGAAAGTTGGTTACAGTTTGCTGACAGCAGCATGGAAGCCATCCTACCAGGAGCTACCAGAGATGGGGGTTTGGACAGCCCCGAGCCCTTGCCTGCTTCTTACAATGGCAATTTCCGCCCTGGCTTCTCCAAAGTGCCTAGTTTTGAATTTGGCTCTCATTTGAAGTAAAAATAATTCCTTGGTTTTTTTAAATACCTAAAGACCTACGTTTTTCTTTCTAGGGTATTGAGAGGAAAAAATCCGCAAAGGGGAAGAAGGAGACTAAGCCTTAGCAGTTAAGAGATGCTGTGAAAAACTATCAAGTCAGATCAGCAGTGAGCAGTCTCCTCACTGTAAACTAGAATTCCTCATGCTTGGCTTAAGACCCACTGTGGCTTTTAGTTAGAACACAGTCCACGTTCCTTATCGTGACCACCGTGCCCTGCGATCTCACTGCTGCCACTTCCTCTGTGCACCTGTGCGTTACTCTGCAAGACTTGTTCTTGCCTCAGGAACCTCACGTTCACTGTCCCTCTTCCCCAGACAGCATGTCTTCGCAGATTACCCATGGTCTCCCTATGAGCTCCTGAAAGCCCCAAACTAAACATTTATCTCCTTAAATCTACAGTAGCTGCACACACCCTCATCCCATTATGCTATTTTATTTACTTCAAAGCATTTGTCACTATTTGAGATTGCATGCTTATTACATCTTCTCTGGCTAGAATGGAAACTAAAAGCCAGAACTGCCATGCCACTGGGCTCACAAGAAGTACTCAGTGTGTGTGTAGGTGAATGGATTAGAAGGGTGGGGTAGAGCCCTGGTACACAGTATGGTCCCAGGGCAACAGGCCTATGAATCAAGAGTCTGTATTTTCACAAGATCCCCAGGAGATTCTTAGGCACAATAGTTTGCCAAACACTGCCTTTAGAACAGTGGTTCTCAGCTTTGGCCATATGTCTGAAATACCCAGAGAAAGCTTTGAAAATAAATTCTAATTTAATTGATTTGGGATTTAGCCTAACTCATCTGTATTCTTAAAAGGTTCCTGCCAGGGTGAATTTAGGGGACAGTCAAGGTTGAGAGCCACTGCCCTACTGCTGTGCTATCACTAGCCACATGTAGCTGTTTAAACACAAAACAAAATGCAAACTCAGCCTTTTAGTTGCTCTCACCACATTTCAAGTATTCCATGGCACATGTGGGTCGTGGTTCCTGTAGTGGACAGTGGAGGTGAATATTTCCATCATATCAGAAAGTTCTATTGGACAGTGCGGCTTAAGAAAGGGAACTGAGAGAGCTGTTTTCGATTCAGTTAGGAGAGCATCTTTGGAAGCAAATGCTATAGGGGAGAAAGGGAAACTCTGGGGGGGTGGGGTCCTTGGAACTCGAGGTTGCTCTTGTTGCTGACGGTTGATGAAGTTTCACCAGCAGGTGGCGCTCATGCTTTCCCCCTCACCTCGTGCTGGAGCCTGAGCTGGCCCTTAGCCATTGAAGGACAGAGCTGGGCACTGCACGCACCGTTGTTTAACTCTTCAGAGCCTCACACAGTAAGGATGGGCAGAGGTCAAGATGGTGGATTAGAAGGACGTGGCAGTCTCCTCCTCCCACAAATACATCTAAAACAATCAATGTGTGGAACAGTTCTTGCAGAATACCCGCTGAGCGCTGGCAGATCTCATAGAACCAGAGCTGTAGGAAAGATCTCTGGGTAGGACAAAAGAAAAATGTAACTGGAATGGGACATGCGGCCCTGGGAGGGAGCTGTGAGAGAGGAAATGTTCCCTCATTCCGGGAAGCCCCTTCAGTGGCTGGGGGATCAGCCGGCACACAAAGGGAGCTGCAGAGGCTTGGAGGAGAGTGCAGCGGCTGCACCGTGGCAGGCGGAACAGAGACCTGTGCAAACGGTCCTGGCCAGGGCAAACTGAACGATGCAGAAGGACGAATAAGTGATCTGGAAGATGAAATAATGGAACTCGCCCTATCAGAACATCAGACAGATTAAAAAAATGAAACCAATATTTGAGACCTATGGGAGAACAAAGTGAGCCAATCTACACATGATAGGGATCCCAGAAGGAGAAGAGAAAACGGGGTCAAACATGTAACTGAAAGAAACTAGCTGAAAACTAGCCCAAACCTAAAGAAGGAAACACATATCCAAGTATAGGAAGCTGAGAGGGTCCCAGACAAGATGAACCCAAACAGACCTTCCCCAAGACATAATTGAAATGACAAAAGGTAAAGTGAGGGTCCTAGAGGCAGCAAGAGAAAAGCAGTTACAAGGGAACCTCCATAAGACTATCAGCCAGAAGGGAGTGGGGAGATAGACTCAGGGTCCTGGGAGAGAGAAATCTGCAACCTAGGATACTCTACCCAGTTAGAGTATCATTTAGAAATGTCAGGCTGCACCCCATGGGCCCACAAGCCCTGCACTTGCCCATCCTTGAGACCAAAAATGAGCCTGGAGTCAGTGACTGACATCAGTGGTTTAATGGATGGGGGATCTTACATGTCCAAAGCAAGCTCCCACTGAATGCAGCAGAAAGGTGGCAGTCTTTGCTCCCGAGGGGAAGTTACCAGTTATGAGGGGATTGAGGTTAGGTTAGGTTGTCTTACCTGTTACCAGGGAAACTAGCAGAGGGCCATGCTCCTCACTGCTGCTTTGATAAGCGGTCACGGAGGAGAGACTCTGATCTAAAGATTAGAACAGTCACTAGCTGATGTGGGGGCAAAGGTACAGGAAGGCCAGTCATGTGAGTAGGGTGCAGGCCCTTGTCGAGCAGGGGGTGTACACGAAGCAGGAGAACAGCTGTCTTGGGGACCTGCTTGTACACTCCATGCCTACATCCCCTGCGTGACCCGCACAGTCCATGTCCACCTCTCTTCCGCGATCCTGGGACAGGTACGTAGGGGGCACTGCAACCAAATACCACAAATACAGATGGCAGCAGCCAAAGGGTATCAACAGTAAGCTACCTGGTGTGCCCAGAACAGTCATTTGCCAGAATGGGGACAGATTTTGGAGCCAAGCACTCACTGGGTTAGCAGAGAGGAAGCCAATAGGAGCAGCAGTGCCCTGTCTGCTTACAAGAAAGGTAAGGCCACCCCTGGTATTCACAAACCCAGAGCCACTCGCATGGGGCCGGGAAGACCCTGGCTCTGAAGGAGGCATTCACAAATCCAGAGCCACCCGCATGGGGCCGGGAAGACCTTAGCTCTGAAGGAAGCATTCACAAACCCAGAGCCACCTGCATGGGCAGGGAAGACCCTGGCTCTGAAGGAAGCATTCACAAACCCAGAGCCACCCACCTGGGGCAGGGAAGACCCTGGCTCTGAAGGAAGCATTCCAGTGCTCTAGCCAGAAGTGTTTTGTTAGCAGTGCACACATTAGGTCTTCCCAAGTGAAAAACATTTATTGCTCCTAGTTGGACTTGTGTGTCCAGCTCTATTCCAGCCCACACAGCATAGCCTGGGATAAGGGGCTCATGGGCAGTCACCCTGGCAAAATGTGAGCGGTATTGTGTGGTAACGTTTGCTGACAGGTCCTTTTGCCATATTGGCATGTGGGAGCAGGAGCTGGTAAGAGTATTACTCCTCCCCCACGGTCAGTCCTCCCCCATGTGGTCTCATGAGCCAGATCAAGTTTTCATAGACGTCCAGAGGAAGACAACAGTGGCCTCTTGCAATACCCCTAGCAATCTGATTCATTTCTCAGTGAGGTTCTCAGACTTCCTCTGTTCAGGCTAGGGACGAGATGTAAGACGTCTGACAGGCACAGCACAGGGAAGATAGGACTGTTAAGCAAAACACAAGCAATGTCCACATTCTGAGAGGATACCACAGCTGTCCTGGTCTGGGCTGCAGTTCAGAAAACTCAGGTTTTCAGTAATATACAGGAACATGTCCAAAATCACATCTCCAGTGGCCACCTAGCCTTACCTTGGGTGTCTGAACCACAGCTCCTCCATCTGGACTTTCAAATGTATTCCCCTGCACAATGGCCAAAGCAGCTGTGCCATGCAGGTTCGACCAGTCAGTAAAGTTTACATTAAACCATATGTAAGTCAGAATGACTTCTCCATATATCTGTATGTGAAGATTTTCCCATCATTTCCCTTTTTGATTGCAGTTTTCTGAAAAAGTATATGTCCTTCAAAGCAAGGGCGAATGCTGCCTGCACTCCTGTCCAGACCATGTTCCTGCACCCAGGCCTCCTTTATATTTGCCTAGTTTGCTACATTGCCCGAAAACTGATCAGATACTGTTGATAAGCTCTGTGGTATGTTGATGGGGAAACATTTTAGAGGCTACATACTTTTTCAATTACACCAAATTGTTACCAATACCATTCCTGTGCTTTTAGCAATAGCTTAAAGCAAGTAGTGTTACCTATGGTGAGTAGTTATACTCTGTGACAGCTTCACTAGAGAATTTTCTTTTCCTCCTGAACATCAGGGCAAAAGTGTGGCTAACAGAATAACTTTCATAAATCTAGACTTCAGTTAACAGTTCAGTTCAGTTCAGTCGCTCAGTCGTGTCCGACTCTTTGCAAACCCATGAATCACAGCACACCAGGCCTCCTTGTCCATCACCAACTCCCAGAGTTCACTCAGACTCATGTCCATCGAGTCAGTGATGCCACCCAGCCATCTCATCCTCTGTCGTCCCCTTCTCCTCCTGCCCCCAATCCCTCCCAGCATCAGAGTCTTTTCCAATGAGTCAACTCTTCGCATGAGGTGGCCAAAGTACTGGAGTGTCAGCTTCAGCATCATTCCTTCCAAAGAAATCCCAGGGCTGATCTCCTTCAGAATGGACTGGTTGGATCTCCTTGCAGTCCAAGGGACTCTCAAGAGTCTTCTCCAACACCACAATTCAAAAGCTTTAATTCTTCGGTGCTCAGCCTTCTTCACAGTCCAACTCTCACATCCATACATGACCGCTGGAAAAACCATAGCCTTGACTAGATGGACCTACTAGAATTTAATATCCCCTGAAATGTAGTATTTTTCTCTCCAAAATTACCCTCATTTCCACTAAACACAGCCAAATCAAGACAGATTTGTCAATTGACTGCACAGGCTCCTCGAAACTGGCTGTGGTGGAACTCCTCAGGCGTCTCAGACTGAATTCCCAAAAGACCTTTCGAGGCCAGGAAAGTCAAGCCAGGGTCGGCCATCAGACTCTGCCTCAGTGGAATCCCCTCTTACAGACGGCCCCCAAATACTGAGATTCTTGAACATGCCAAGAGAGTCTTTCCTATTCACCTGATAAGGTTGCTTGGAACCCAAGAATCTCCAATTTCTAAAGGGACCAGGCAGAAAGGAAGAATGTTTCAGTTCTACCCATAGGTATAGTTTACCAAATTGCTAAGTCATAATTAACTTCAAGGAAGGGCTTCTCTATATTTGGATAACACAGATCATACTCCAGATAAAAAAACAAAAAAACAAAAAACCCCAGAAAAATTATAACCATTTTCACCAGTTAACTTAGCTATCAATCTTTCAGCTTTTTATGAAGTCATCAGGTTTTCCTTTAGGATTCTCTGGTCACTTACCCAGTTCAGCAATATGATCTAAGATTTAACAGAGACCTGCACTTGTCAAAAAGCCCTTCCTCTGAATCTTCTTGAAGTACTTTTTGAAGAAGCATCAGAGTACAGCAATAACTGCCTGTAAATGACAGAAGACTGTAAAAGGCCCAGTTAAACTTGATTATGATGTAATCAGTACAGGAACTCAGTTACAATAACTAGAATTATGACTGATTATAATCTTGTGCTTTAAAACCTTCAGTTCAGTACAGTCGCTCAGTCGTGTCTGACTCTTTGCGACCCCATGAATTGCAGCACGCTAGGCCTCCCTGTCCATCACCATCTCCCGGATTTCACTCAGACTCACATCCATCGAGTCCGTGATGCCATCCAGCCATCTCATCCTCTGTCGTCCCCTTCTCCTCCTGCCCCCAATCCCTCCCAGCATCAGAGTCTTTTCCAATGAGTCAACTCTTCGCATGAGGTGGCCAAAGTACTGGAGTTTCAGCTTTAGCATCATTCCTGCCAAAGAACACCCAGGGCTGATCTCCTTCAGAATGGCCTGGTTGGATCTCCTTGCAGTCCAAGGGACTCTCAAGAGTCTTCTCCAACACCACAGTTCAAAAGCATCAATTCTTTGGCACTCAGCTTTCTTCACAGTCCAACTCTCGCATCCATATATGACCACAGGAAAAACCATAGCCTTGACTAGACAGACCTTTGTTGGCAAAGTAATGTCTCTGCTTTTCAATATGCTATCTAGGTTGGTCACAACTTTTCTTCCAAGGAGTAAGCGTCTTTTAATTTCACGGCTGCAATCACCATCTGCAGTGATTTTGGAGCCCCCCAAAATAAAGTCTGACACTGTTTCCACTGTTTCCCCATCTATTTCCCATGAAGTGATGGGACCGGATGCCATGATTTTCGTTTTCTGAATGTAGAGCTTTAAGCCAACTTTTTCACTCTCCTCTTTCACTTTCATCAAGAGGCTCTTTAGTTCTTCACTTTCTGCCATAAGGGTGGTGTCATCTGCATATCTGAGGTTATTGATATTTCTCCCAGCAATCTTGATTCCAGCTTGTGCTTCTTCTAGCCCAGCATTTCTCATGATGTACTCTGCATATAAGTTAAATAAACAGGGTGACAATATACAGCCTTGAGGCACTCCTTTTCCTATTTGGAACCAGTCTGGTGTTCCATGTCCAGTTCTAACCGTTGCTTCCTGACCTGCATATAGGTTTCTCAAGAGGCAGGTCAGGTGGTCTGGTATTCCCATCTCCTTCAGAATTTTCCACAGTTGATTGTGATCCACACAGTCAAAGGCTTTGGCATAGTCAATAAAGCAGAAATAGATGTTTTTCTGGAACTCTCTTGCTTTTTTGATGATAAAAACCTTAGTCTCTGGCAAAAACCAAGGAGCAAGTAATTGTGAACTGGTTTTCATTCCAGCATTTCCTGATTGGAAAACTTATGCTTTAGTGTTCCTCTCTTAAGCAGGCGAAGGTAGGTAAGCCTAGACTCGGCTAGCAATTAATGTTCCAATATCTTATCCTATTTGAAAGGACCCAGATAGTCAATGAACTCTCTTCATTTATCTTAGTTTAAATTGTCAAAACCTGTTTTAGACAAGCATTCACAAAACATAATTATTCCTAGGGAGCTTACCCAAAAGCTCTTATCTCATGTACATTTCCTCAAAGTTTCATCATATTAAGTTGTTTTCCTTGCAGACAGATTTGCAACAGACATAATAAGGTCTTATTTGATCTCTAGTAAACCTAGGAATACAACAGAAGTAGAAGTATCACATTTATCATTGATGACTCTAAAGACATATCTGTATTAATCAAACCAACAAGCTTAAGTAGCTTCAATACCAGCTATCGATTCAGTACTGAACATTTCCTAGGTCATGTGAACCTGAAATTGAAATTCATTCTAGCCAGTTTCTTTTATACTTCTGAAAATTTATTTAAGTGCTTAATTTCTTTTAAGCCAGTTAAACAGAGCTCATCCAGAAACTAATCTTGGCCATGCCATTTGGAGACACAGACATGCCAAAACCGGTTTTAGAATGTCAAGAGTCTCATCTTGGGCGTCTTCAGGGTTTTTTTTTTTTTTCCAGTTGCTAAATAGCCAATTCAATTAAAACAAATAACAGTAATAGTAATACATATCACTCACATTCATATGCATCAGTTTCAGAGGAACATGAATCGTCATTCAAGTTACTAGGACTTCCAACAACGGTCAAAACCAGGGAGAGACAACAGGACTTAGACTCAGGTACTGGGGACTCATGTGCACACACCCAAGGCAAAAGCCAAACCAGTTACCAAAGGTTCAGTTGGATACAATAGCCGAGCCATTAGGGGCCATTACTCTCCATAGTCTCTTGGTGGCTCTCATTCATCAAAGACAGCCACTCCCAGGATTGCCCCACAGCTTTCAGGATTACCCCTGCAACTTTTGGGCCCCACACACTAGTGGACAGTTTCCCTCCAACTTCCACTATTCATCCTTATTTCCCAATGTCTGCGCTCACGGGAGTTGGGCTGTATGTTGCAGGCCTGCAAGCCCTATACCTATCCATCCTTGAGACTGAAGAAAGAGCCGGGAGTCAGCGACAGAGACCTCAGTGTCTTAATGGCTACGAGGATCTTACATGTTTGAAGCAAGGTCAAGGAGTGATACCCCACTGTGTTCAGCAGATCGCAGGCAGGACATGGTGGCATGGGAAATTCTACCAGGCAAAAAAGAACTTATACCAATCCTTTTAAAACTCTTCCAAAAGACTGAACAGGAGGGAAAACTCCCAGAGTCATTCTATGAAGCCATCATCACCCTGATACCAAAACCAAACAAAGACATTATCAAAAAAGAAAATTAGAGGCCAGTATCTTTGATGAATATAGATGGACAAAATTCTTGACAAAATATTAGCAAACCATATCCAATAGTACATAAAAAGTATCACACACTGTGATCTAGCTGCATTAATCCCAGGGTCCCAAGGATGGCTCAACATGTGCAAATCAGTCCATGTTTGATACACCACATCAACAAAAGACAAAAACTACATACCATTTCAAAGGATGCAAAAAAAGCATTTGATAAAATTCAGCGTACATTTATGATAAAAACCCTTACCAAAGTGGGTATACAGGGAATATATCTCAACATAATAAAAGGCATTTATGACAAACAGCTAACATGATACTCTAATGAAAAGCTGAAAGCCTTCCTGCTAAAATCTGGAACAAGGGAAGGATGCCTATTCTCACCATTTTTATTTACAACAGTACTGGAAATCATAGCCACAGCCATCAGAAAACAAAAGGTATTCAAACTGGAAGGGAAGAGGTAAATTTGTCGTTACTTGCAAATGGTATGATAATATATGTACAAAATCCTAAAGATTCCACATGAAAAGTTCTAGAACTGATAGATGAATTCAGCAAGGTAGCAGGATAGAAGATTAACATACAGAAATGAATTGCATTTCTTTACACCAACAGTGAAATAACAGAGAGGGAAAGTTTTGTTTTTTTAAAAAAACATCCCTCTTAAAATCACATTAAAAAAATAGTTGGAAATGCACCTGATCAAGAAGGTGAAAGATTTATATGCTGAGAACTATAAAACATTGATAAATGAGAGTGAAAATGATTAAAAGAAATAGAAAGATATCCCATGCTCTTGGACTGGAAGAATCGATACTGTTAAAACATTAGGCCGTTGTGCCCAAAGCAATCTACAGATTTAATGTGAGCCCTATCAAATTACCCATGATATTTTTGACAGAAATAGAACATATAATCCTAAAATTTATATGGAACCACAAAAAACCCTGACTTGCTGAAGCAATCGTGAGAAAAAGAACAAAGCTGGAGGCATAATCCTTTCAGCCTTCAGACAATACTATAAAACTACAGTAATCAAGACAGCCAGACATCCTGGAGTGTAAAGTCAAGTGGGCCTTAGGCAGCATCACTATGAACAAAGCTAGTGGAGGTGATGGAATTCAGTTGAACTATTTCAAACCCTAAAAGATGATGCTGTGAAAGTGCTGCATTCAATATGCCAGCACATCTGGAAAACTCAGTAATGGCTACAGGACTGGAAAAGGTCAGTTTTCATTCCGATCCCAAAGAAAAGCAATGCCAAAGAATGATCAAACTACCCCACAATTGTACTCATCTCACATGCTAGCGAAGTATTGCTCAAAATTCTCCAAGTGAGGCTACAACAATACATGAACCCAGAACTTCCAGATGTTCAAGCTGGATTTAGAAAAGGCAGAGGAACCAGAGATCAAATTGCCAACATCCGCTGGATCATAGAAAGCAAGTTCAGTTCAGTTCAGTTCAGTTGCTCAGTCGTGTCTGACTCTTTGCGACCCTGTGAACTGCAGCACACCAGGCCTCTCTGTTCATCACAAACTGCCAGAGTTTACCCAAACCCACATCCATTGAGTCGGTGATGCCATCCAACCATCTCATCCTCTGTCGTCCCCTTCTCCTGCCTTCAATCTTTCCCAGCATCAGGGTCTTTTCCAATGAGTCAGCTCTTCACATCAGGTGGCCCAAGTATTGGAGTTTCAGCTTCAGCATCAGTCCTTCCAATGAACACCAAGGACTGATCTCTTTAGGATGGGCTGGTTGGATCTCCTTGCAGTCCAAGGAACTCTTAAGAGTCTTCTCCAACACCGCAGTTCAAAAGCATCAGTTCTTTGGTGCTCAGCTTTCTTCATAGTCCAACTCTCACATCCATACATGACCACTGGAAAAACCATAGGCTTGACTAGACAGGCCTTTGTTGACAAAGTAATGTCTCTGCTTTTTAATATGCTGTCTAGGTTGGTCATAACTTTCCTTCCAAGGAGTAAGCATCTTTTAATTTCATGGCTGCAATCACCATCTGCAGTGATTTTGGAGCCCAGAAAAATAAAGTCAGCCACTGTTTCCCCTTCTATTTGCCATGAAGTGATGAGACCAGATGCCATGATCTTAGTTTCCTGAATGCTGAGCTTTAAGCCAACTTTTTCACTCTCCACTTTCACTTTCATCAGGAGGCTCTTTAGTCCCTCTTCGCTTTCTGCCATAAGAGTAGTGTCATCTGCATATCTGAAGTTATTGATATTTCTCCCAGCAATCTTGATTCCAGCTTGTGCTTCTTCTAGCCCAGCGTTTCTCATGATGTACTCTGCATAGAAGTTAAATAAGCAGGGTGCAATATACAGCCTTGACGTACTCCTTTTCCTATTTGGAACCAGTCTGTTGTTCCATGTCCAGTTCGAGCTGTTGCTTCCTGACCTGCATATAGGTTTCTCAAGAGGCAGGTCAGGTGGTCTGGTATTCCCATCTCCTTCAGAATTTTCCACAGTTTATTGTGATCCACAGAGTCAAATGCTTTGGCATAGTCAATAAAGCAGAAATAGATATTTTTCTGGAACTCTCTTGCTTTTTCGATGATCCAGTGGATGTTGGCAATTTGATCTCTGGTTCCTCTGCCTTTTCTAAAACCAGCTTGAACATCAGGAAGTTCACAGTTCACGTATTGCTGAAGCCTGGCTTGGAGAATTTTGAGCATTACTTTACTAGCGTGTGAGAGGAGTGCAATTGTGTGGTAGTTTGAGCATTCTTTGGCATTGCCTTTCTTTGTAATTGGAATGAAAACTGACCTTTTCCAGTCCTGTGGCCACTGCTGAGTTTTCCAAATTTGCTGACATACTGAGTGCACCACTTTCACAGCATCATCTTTTAGGATTTGAAATAGCTCAACTGGATTTCTTCCACTACCTTTGTTCGTAGTGATGATTCCTAAGGCCCTTGACTTCATATTCCAGGATGTCTGGCTCTAGGTGAGTGTGAGTGATCACACCGTTGTCATTATCTGGGTTGTGAAGATCTTTTTTGTATAGTTCTTCTGTGTATTCTTGCCACCTTTTCTGTGTATCTTCTGCTTATCTTAGGTCCATACCACTTCTGTCCTTCATTCAGCCCATCTTTGCATGAAATGCCTTGTTATCTCTAATTTTCTTAAAGAGATCTCTAGTCTTTCCTATTCTATTGTTTTCCTTCATTTCTTTGCATTTATTGCTGAGGAAGCTTTCTTCTCTCTCCTTGCTATTCTTTGGAACTCTGTATACAAATGGGTGTACGTTTCCTTTTCTCCTTCACTCTTGATGTCTCTTCTTCTCACAGCTATTTGTAAGGCCTCCCCAGACAGCCATTTTGCTTTTTTGTATTTCTTTTTCTTGGGGATGGTCTTGATCCCTGTCTCCTATACAATGTCATGAACCTCCATCCACAGTTCATCAGGCACTCTATCAGATCTAAGCCCTTAAATCTATTTCTCACTTCCACTGTATAATCATAAGGGATTTGATTTAGGTCATACCTGAATGGTCTAGCGGTTTTCCCTACTGTCGTCAATTTGAGTCTGAATTTGGTAATAAGGAGTTCATGATCTGAGCCACAGTCAGCTCCTGGTCTTGTTTTTGCTGACTGTATATAGAGCTTCTCCATCTTTGGCTGCAAACAATACAATCAATGTGATTTCGGTGTTGACCATCTGCTGATGTCCATGTGTAGAGTCTTCTTTTGTGTTATTGGAAGAGGGTGTTTGCTATGACCAGTGCGTTCTCTTGGCAAAACTCTATTAGCCTTTGTCCTGCTTCATTGTGTACTCCAAGGCCAAATTTGCCTGTTACTCCAGGTGTTTCTTGACTTCCTACTTTTGCATTCCAGTCCCCTATAATGAAAAGGACATCTTTTGGGGGTGTTAGTTCTAAAAGGTCTTGTAGGTCTTCATAGAACCGTTCAAATTCAGCTTCTTCCAGGTTACTGGTCGGGGCCTAGACTTGGATTACTCTGATACTGAATGGTTTGCCTTGGAAACAAACAGAGATCCTTCTGTCGTTTGAGAGATTGCATCCAAGTACTGCATTTCTGACTCTTTTGTTGACTATGATGGCTACTCCATTTCTTCTAAGGGATTCTTGCCCACAATAGTAGATATAATGATCATCTGAGTTAAATTCACCCATTCCAGTCTGTTAGTTGGCCGATTCCTAGAATGTCGACGTTCACTCTTGCCATCTCGTGTTTGACTGCTTCCAATTTGCTTTGATTCATGGACCTGACATTCCAGGTTCCTATGCAATATTGCTCTTTACAGCATCGGACCTTGCTTCTATCACCAGTCACATCCACAGCTGAGTGTTGCTGTTGCTTTGTCTCCATCCCTTCATTCTCTCTGGGGTTATTTCTCCACTGATCTCCGGTAGCATATTGGGCACGTCCAAGGTCAGGGGTGGCAGCTGAGAAGAGCTACCCCACGTCCAAGGTCAGGGGCGGTGGCCGTGAAGAGATACCCCACGTCTAAGGTCAGGGGCGGTGGCCGAGAAGAGCTACCCCACGTCCAAGGTCAGGGGCGGCAGCCATGAAGAGATACCCCACGTCTAAGGTAAGGAGCAGCAGCTGCACTTTGCTGGAGCAGCCGTGAAGAGATACCCCACGTCCAAGGTAAGAGAAACCCAAGGCAGCTAAAGCTGTTTAAGTCTTCTGTATTTTGTTGCTAAGGGTGTCCTCCATTTGCACCTATGCAATCAGATCTTAGCATACACATACAGAAAATTAGATTCATCTTTATTAACTCTCATAATCTTAGTCTGTCACTTGGTGGCTCAGACTGTAAAGTGTCTGCCTACAATGTGGGAGACCTGGGTTCAATCCCTGGGTCAGGAAGATCTCCTGGAGAGGGAAATGGCAACCCACTCCAGTATTCTTGCCTGAAAAATCCCATGGATGGAGGAACCTGGTAGGCTACAGTCTGTGGGGTTGCAAAGAGTAACACATGACTGAGCAACTTCACGTTCAGTTTTTAACTATTAGAAGCAATCTTCAGGAGAGATTTTTTAAAATCCTATTGTCATTCTATATATTAGCAAGTGATAAGAGAATCTTATATCCCAACTAGCACAAAAAGATTTTCCCTCAAGCCTCAGGTTTTCACTGCCATGTCATGATTGTGGGGGCCCTTCCCAGGTGGCTCAGTGGGCATGATTACAAATATTTTCACAATTAGACATTTTCTCAGCTCACACCTTAAGTAAAGATCCTCTGGCAGGGTAGAAGGGGTGCTTAATACCTGTGGCCCCTCGCTCATTTAGTAGGAACAGGATACTTATATTTTAGATAAAGACTCAAAAAGAATTAAATGATAGAGTCAGGGTTAGGTAGGAGGCTCACGCCAGCGAAGATTTTATTCAAGAAAAAAAAAATGTAACTGAAAATAAAAGTCACTCAACATGAATGAGAGTTTCCAAAAACCCTGTAATTCTTCAATGGCAGCTCTTGCACCCACTGTTCAAGCCGGTTCTAACCCAACCAAGATGCTGGAAGGCAGAGCACACAGTGGTGCCCATGAGGCCAATGAGGGCGATGAAGCTCAGGGCTCCCCGCTGCCGCTTTCTGGGTTCTAAAAAAAAGAGGAAAGAACAGAAGTTACTGGGGACGCTCCACAATTACAATGCTGTCAACATCCACCAGCCATTCTATCAAGGCACTTGGGGTTGTACGTTAGACCATTTGGTCTTAAGAGGTCAGGCAACTCTTTAGCTTAAGCTGTCAATTGCCAGATACTGCATGTAAAGCGTCACAATAGTATTGGACTTTAAAACAAATTATAGGATAACAATTAGAGCACCTTTGATTTAGGATCTTTGGGAACCTTTTTCCTCTTCCGAAAGGTAAGCACAGCCAGAAGAGTCCCTTCCCCACTTGTCTCTCAGAAACACCATTTATAGTACTGCTGAGGAGCGGGAGATCTAAAGTCTGCCTGCCTGGGTTTGAATCCTGGCTTTCTAGTTTACACTTAGTAGCTCTGTCTTAATCTTTCTAAGCCTGTTTCCTCATCTATATATTAATACTGTCTATGTCATGCAATTGTTACAGGGCTAAACGACATACGCTGAGGTTGTTTATAGTGTTCTAAGGAACAGCTATGCTATGCTGTTCTATGTAAATGCTATGCTGTTCTAAGGAAGAGCAACAGACACACTGAAAATGTTCAATAAAAATGAGCTTTGTTATTAAATTCTATTCAAAGGTTAACAAAAGTAAAGAAGATAACCAATCTCTCACCTTGGTTATCAAGTTACTTTGATAGCTACAACTTGGTTATCCAGTTACAGAAAGACAAAGTAAATTAAGGTACTTTGCTTTTTGAAAAGCCTTGCTAAGCAGGAAGTGCAGTAGCGCAGGATTTTAACTTTGTTTCCTTGACAGACAGCAGCGTGTCCTTACCTCCAGTGTAATAGCCGTAAGCATAGAGGACTCGTCCAACGATCCAGGCCAAGCCCAAGCCAGAAGCTACACGCTAAAATAGAAGGGCTCTGTCAGCGTTTGCATTCAAGAAACAGGCAGATGTTTATTGACATCGAGGATTGATTACACACTTTAATAAAAAGTTAACGATTTCACAGATATGGTAAAGTACTCCCTACCAAAGTGAGGGTAGAATGCAATTGCTTTCAGTCAGGAGAATCAAAGCACTGTGGTCCTTCTGTGCACTGCTCGCAGACCTGACTGCTGGCCTGCTCCTCGGGAGGTGGGATGGCAGGAACCGCCGGGCTTGCCCTGGAGGAGTCAGGGTGCTAGAGCACGGTGCCTCTGCTCTGGAGAGGCAGGCCTAGGGGCTTCAGGGCAGCAGGAGAGGAAGCCAATAGAGAGGCAGGGCTGGGGGCAGGGCTGTGGGCAGCGCTGTGGGCAGTGGCCTAGGCGCTCCACTGCTGAGTGCTGCTTCATCAGTGAGGGCCCCAGAGCGCTCCGAGGGGCTATGCTGTGCCCTACGCCTAAGTGTGGGGCTCGCCCAGAAAAAGCCAGAGAGGGTGCTATGTTCTGAACCCCAGAATACGCAGCCTTGTTGGGGGACAGTCTCCCTGTTTCCAACATCCTTCAGAAGACAGAGGAAAAACTCATGAGAGATGGAAAAATCCTTCCATTTGGCCGCCCTCCTGGGGTGACGAACCATGTGGTCCAAAGGAGGCCAGGAAGAAGGAGAGAGAAGAGGTGAGGACGTGAGTCACTGGGTGCCACAGTCCTCAAGCATCTTTCCAACTCAGCACTGTCATCAGTGGGGTGAGGTTCCTACTTCAGGGTTTTTATTTGTTTGTCTCCATGATTTTAGGGAGTGTTAAATATCAGTAGGCGTATGAAACAACTATCAATAAACACCCAGGCACATATGTCTCTATCTAGGAGGTCTGTAGCCTCTATTAGGTTACTCTGTAAACCCAGGAGCTGCATTAGGCACTTGTCCTCAGAGTAGTCTCAGAGTATTTTTAAAGAACTAAGCTCAAGGAACAGGATCCTGGGGTGCAGGACAGGGGCAGAGGCTTATGAAGTCTCAGAACCTGAAATGTGAGGTACCGGTCCTCCGGTCACAACCCAATGGAGGGGACATTTGGCCCGTTGAAAGGAAAGTTTCTGTCCAAAGCAAGACCCAAACAGCAACTAACCAGAGAACCTTGCTTTATTTAGATAAGGTGCAGTGCAGACCAAACCTAGGGCTCACAGGGCCACAGCAGCCTCCAAGGCGCCGAGGTCCCCCCTCGGCCCTGCCCTCACCCTCTGCCCACCGCCGAAGCCGTGCTGCTCACTGCGCGCCAGGCAGACCAGACCGGCTCCTGCTCCAGGGCCTCCCCTGCCCATCCCCGCCTGGGGGTGTCTGGAGGCATGTGCTCCCTCCCAACTGCCTAAGTGTCACCTTCGCAGCAAGGAACCCCTCCTGACTGCGCCGCTCAGCCCTGGGCCCCCAGCATTCCCTCTCCACCATCCCCGCTTGTGCTTCCTCTGTGGGGTGCACCACTTTCTAACATACTACACGGTGCATGAAGCTGAAACTCCAATACTTTGGCCACCTGATGCGAAGAACTGACTCACTGGGAAAGACCCTGATGCTGGGAAAGACTGAAGGCGGGAGGAGAAGGGAACGACAGAGGATGAGGTGGCTGGATGGCATCACCGACTCAATGGACATGGGTTTGGGTGGACTCCAGGAGTTGCGGATGGACAGGGAGGCCTGGCGTGCTGCAGTGCGTGGGGTCGCAAGGAGTCGGACACAACTGAGCGACTGAACTGAACTGACATCATGTATTGGGTTGGCCAAAAAGTCTGTTCTGGATTTTCTATAAGCCATGTGGGAAAACGCAAATGAACTCTTTGGCCAACCCAATACTTGCATTACTTTCTCGTCTGTAACCCCAGCTAAGAGTCAGTGCATGAGACCAGGACTCTGCCTGTTTTGGTCGCTGCAGTAACCTCAGGCGTCCAGGAACTTTCTGCTGCCTGAATAAACACAGCAAAGGAAAACTCGATAAACATGAACAGGAGCAGACAGTCCTGGGTTCAAATTATGACTTTTTTAGTCTAGTTATTTGATCTTGAGAAAGTTATACAGATTTCAGGAGGTTTCTCATCTATTGAAAAAAAAATGGGAAAAATTCTAGCTGCTTTAAGAAACTTTGTAAGAAGTGAAAGTGAAAGTGAAGTTGCTCAGTTGTGTCCCACTCTTTGCGACCCTGTGGACTGTAGCCTATCAGGCTCTTCTGTCCATGGGATTTTCCAGGCAAGAGTGCTGGAGTGGATTGCCATTTCCTTCTCCAGGGGACCTTCCCGACCCAGGAATCGAACCAGGGTCTCCCACATTGCAGGCAGACGCTTTACCGTCTAAGCCATCAGGGAAGCTTCTTGTAAGAAGTAACAGAATTTAATTCTTTAAAAATATATGGTGCCTAGACATCAAAATGTTCATTAAATGTTCATTTCCTCTTCTCTCCCCAAAGGCTCAGTGAATTAAATCTACTAAATCTAATTAGATGCCTCCCTCCTCTACCTACCACCCCCCTCAAAAAAAAAAACCACCTGTGCTGTGTGTGCTCAGTACTTACTGGGTGGTAAACACCTCCGACAGCTAGAAAAAATAAGAAGGGAGGGTACACTTCCAACCTGGAATAGATAGAAAAAAACTTGTTTTTAAGAAAAGCACCCTACTTAAGTATGTCCATGTAAAGCTAAGAACTTTTTACATTCTTACTTGCCAAGTTAGAAATTTGAGAGTAAAAATAATCATTGAGTAGAGGCGGAAGGCCGGACCACTAAGATCATCCACCTTCTTTTGCTTTGCTTGGCATTAGAGGTAACTCAGGAGACAGTGAATCCAAGACCTCAAAGCTAACAAAGTGATGAGGTGAATCAGAGTCACTTGCTTACAGAGCTCAAAGCCTCTCACCCCCTAGGCTGGGACATTCAGCATCAGTTTAGAGAAGACTTAAATACTGCAGAAGAGTGCTGTAGTTTTAAAGACATGTTGGGGGAGGGATGGGGTGGAGGTTAGGGTTAGCAGATGTCAGCTATTATATGCAGAATGGATAAACAACAAGGTCCTATTGTATAGCACAGGGGACTGTGTTCAATAGTCTGGGGAAAACCCTCATGGAAAAGAATGTAGGTGTAACTGAATCACCTTGCTGAAAATAACACAGCAGAAATGAACACAACAAGGTAAATCACCTTCAATTTAAAAAAAGAAATGGAAAGAAAACTTTTATCCAGTCTCTCACCATCCTAACAACTCTTAATTCTGCTTAATATTTAATCTGTTCATAAACATTTTACGATACTTTTAATGAGTATCCATGATCATCATCGCAATTACTCAGCAAACCAAGGGTTGAGGTGTAGGACAGAAAGCACCCACTCTGCAGATGTCTCAGGGGCCCAGCCGGGCCAGCACTCACGTGTTCTGGTGAGCTCGCTGAATGCAGTTGAAGATGTGCCCGTTTTCAGGGTCAGTGCTGTACATGGTAGGATACTGTGAAAACAAAGTGCGTGTGATCATATGGCCAAGAGTAGCATTCAGTGTTGAGAGTTAAAATCAGCCTTAAAGACAGTGTATCCCAAAGCATCTTCTGTCATAACTTTGGTAGATGATCATTCAATTTCTGCTTAAATACATGCAGTGAGAGAGGTCTCGTTCTCAGAGGCAGATTCAGCCTGGGTCTATTAATATCCAGAACAAGGCTGTATGTCTGTGCCATTCAAGGGATGGAGGCAGCATGCGCGAAATTCAGTGCTCTCGTTGACATTATGCCGCCACTGGTCACTTTGAGATGTACTATGAGCAGCAACTGGGAAACAGCTCTGTGCCAGCAGTCAATCAGACACCACATTCTTTAAGGTTCCCTTATTAGGGGAACCGAAACTGTGTGTGAGAATGGTAATGGATGTGTGCATTGAAAAAAAGAAACTAGACATGGGAACTTTAAACGGAGTTCTACTTAGGGAGCCCAATTATAATTATTCAACAGAGTAGACATTTCAAGCTGCTCTCCAGGGACCGCTTCAGTCATTATCCCTTCTAGATGGGCTGGAACTAAAGGAAGCATTCAATAGACCTTCCCCCTACGTCTTAATGTTCAAGCACGGGATAACTGTGGCACCACGTGCTTCTTTGCTACTCGGGAGACAGGAAAATCACCAGAAGACATCGTTTTAAACTGGCACACCAGAAAACAACTGCTATTTACCACCACCCCCCCTTTTAAAATGTTATTTTGTCTTTGGCCACACCTCAAAGGTTGTGGGATCTTAGTTACCTAACCAGGGATTGAAGCCAGGCCCTCAGCAGTGAAAGCATGGAGCCCTAACCCACCGCACCACCAGGGAGTTCCCTGCTTAACCTCCTTTAGGAAATAACTCTCTTCCCAGCAAAGAGCTCCAGACAAAAGCACACCTGGTTTTTCTACAGACAAGACAAAAGGGAAACCAGGCCGAAGCGACTCTCTAGCAGGGGCCTGTATTCCTTTCTTTGCTCCTGCCAGACAGGGGCAGAGTTTCTAATAGGGACAGTGCCAGCGCCACTAGCATCTCACCTCTCTCTCCGTGGCTGAAAACAGGTTCTAGCCCCCGACACGCCTATAAGGGCACCACTGTGTTCCCACTCACCTCCACTTTGTACTTCTTGCGGGCCTTGGAAACATTGATGGCTAGATGAGTTACCATCAAGAAGCTGGCAGCACCAGTTAGAATCACGAAACCATATTCCTTAGAGAGCACGGCCATCCTGACTCTGTGGGAGAAAGAACACATTAGGGTGCTGCCCGGCACCGTGGGCGCTGTGCCGCAGGAGGTCTCAGGAGTGCGATGCTCTGTTACCAGCAAGTGTATCCCTACAGATGGAAAAGAGGTGTGAGTGATCTGATGGCTCTAAGAGGTAGTCAGAGATATTAACCACCCAGCAGAATCTCTAAAAAAATGACTGAAGTCTGCAGTATACGCGCAGAAAAGTTCACAATCACATGCTCTTCTGTGCTGGAGTTCCTTTGATCAACACTGCATTTGTGAGATTTATCTAAACCACTGCAGGGGTCATTGCCACAGGATGGTCTGGCCACTAAAAAGCACAATTTAAAGAAATATTTCATAAGGCAAAATGCTAAAAGATTACCAGAAGGAGACGGACAGACGAAAAGGGAAAAACAGAAAGAGAGAGAGAGAAACGGGGTATAAACCAGTGAGTGCAAGGTGACTCCAGGCTTTCGTTTGTCTGGTGGTATGGGGGACACTCTGAGGGCAGGAACCTCTAGGCCTCCCTTGGATCCTGAGGCACGTGCCAGTGCAGCAGCAGGAGCATCGCACTGGAAGGGGAGGCATTGTTTTTAGTGCTTCAAAAGCAGAACGGGGCTCTGAGCAGCTCTTGGAGAACCCAAGGTGTTCGTCAAATCAATACTTCAAAACTAACCCCATGCCGTGTCCTGGTGCCTGCAATGCCACTTACTTTGAAATGTATCAAAAATGACAATATAAGCTAATATAGCAAAATATTAATTCTAGAACCTGTGTTAGATATATGTATGATAAATGTATAATTTTTTCAACTTTTCTGCATGTTTGAAAAATTTTCTTAATGAAATGTTTGGAGGAAAAAAAGCGCATCTCAGCATTTTTCAGTATTTGGCAGTTTCAGCTCTTTGAGTTCCTGTCCTGCCCCAGGAGGGAAAGAAGGAAGGCCAAGGAGAAGAAAACTACGGGGTTGGGAAGAAGCCCTAATGATTTCAAAGTAGTTGGTGCTACCTCCAACCTCTCTGAGCTTTATCATCAGATGTCCAAAGAGCACAGCAGCACAGAGAAAGAGCAACAACGCTTCCCGAGCTCTCAGCCGCTGGCCCACCACGTGCACAAATGCCGCAGGCCGACAGCTCCTTTGTGTGTTCTGCCTTCAGCTAGAGCTTCCATCCCTGCTAACAGTCTGGCTACCATCTCTCCCGTAAACCTGGAAGGGTTACCCTGCTCCAAAATGTTTCCAGTCATCCTCACTAACAACCCTACCAGATGGTATTTTCCCCATCTTCCAAAGAATGCCCACAGATTAAGTAATGTTCCAAAGGTCTAAAAGAGAAAGTAGCAGAGTTGGGATTCAAATTTAGATTCCGATTAGGTTCCAATGTCCCCTTTCAATTCCACTTGACGATTCAGAGCTGAATTGACACTAGAGTCACAGCATCTTTCTCAGTGTGGAATCTGGGGCCTGTAAACAGCTCAGCTCTTTAAAAGTTTAAGTTTCCCTTAAATCTGCAAAATAACATTTGAAAACAAAATCCTAAAATCTGCTCACTCCTCACCATGTTTCACAATAATTTCCATCAGCTTCCCTTGCTATATTCTTTCTTCACCTGGAGCTGTGCGCTGAGGGGTACCCCCCACCCTCTTCTTTGGGACTGTGGACACATTCTGCAAAGGGCCATTCCCATGACTCAGCGCCGAAGTCATCACCAGGTCAGCCTCTCCTGGGCCATCACGTGTGGCTGCAGAGAGCGAGGAGTCTCTGGTTGCCCTCCAAGCTCCCCTGCCCTCATTCTCTTCTAGAGTTAGTCATTTTCAGAGTTTAGAAAATCAGCCTGGGGAGAAAGCTTTAGTAGTAGATAGTAAAACAAAAATATGGAGTGAATACCACACCTCTTTGAAAATTAAAATAAACACGACTACCTGATTACCCTGGAGTTCAACACGTCTAGGCCAAACAGGCTACTGAAAATGAAGCTGTCTCTGACTATGCCAAAAGCTGCCTGTTTAAGAATTATACGGTCAGGCTCAGCTGGTAAAGAATCCGCCTGCAATGGGGGAGACCTGAATTCGATCCCTGGGTTGGGAAGATCCCCTGGAGAAGGGAAAGGCTACCCACTCCAGTAATCTGGTCTAGAGAATTGCATGGACTCTATAGTCCATGGGGTCGCAAAGAGCGACTGAACGACTTACTTCCCTATCTGGTTTAGATCAAAGTTTCCAAGCTGAAAGTCCATTCAGACCTCAGCTTTGGATGGCAGGCTGGGCTCCCTCACAGCCTGGGGTCACCCTGTGACTTTTCAGCATGTTTGTAATCTTCCCCCAAATCCCATAAGTTCCATTTTACAGAAAAGGAAATAGAGGCATAGGTAGCGAGGTGAAGGCAGCGCTAAGACCAGAACAGGCTGTAGAATTTTCCCCCAAATACTCCAACTAGCCCTGGCAAAACATTAGAATTCGTGGCCAAGTCACTGGCCTCTGTTTCTCTGGCCTGTAAGGGTTTGGGTAGAAGAAGGTAGGTGGCAGGACAGAGTTCTGAGCAGATGTTTCTACTGCTGGCAATGAACTTGGAAAGGCAACTGCTCAAAAATCTGCAATTTGGGGCTTCCCTGGTGGTCCACTGGCTAAGACTCCATGCTCCCCGTGCAAGGGACCCGGGTTCGATCCCTGGTCAGGGAGCTAGATCTCACATACTGCAACTAGGGGTTCTAATGCTGCAACTAAAGACCCTGTATGCCGCAACTAAGACTCAGTGCAGTCAAATAAATAACTAATACATAAATGTTTAAGAAAATCTGCAATTAGAAATTAATGTTCACTACTGTGCTCCTCTTCCAAATATAAATGCAATTTTGGAGGACATGCTCAGGCAGTCACACCCTAATGAAAGTGTGTCTCCTCACCCGCTGCTGTGGTGATAGGTACTGGGGGGAAAGGAATCGGGGTGGGGGCAAGCAGAAGCAGGAGCAAGACATTTGAAGGGCAGAGAATTTACATTAAGGGGGACCTAGAGTCCGATGCTAAAGTAGGTGGTTTTAGAAACTGTAAATGTGCCAGGGGCAGGAAGAGAGAGGAGGCCCTCCCCGAGGCTCTCCCTGCAGGGGCCACGGACACACCTGCACAAATGCCGGAGCCAAGCCTGTTCAGCCCGCCCAGACACCTCCATGCACTTTTACCCAGTGAGGAGTCCTGCTTCACTGGCACTGCAGCCAGCACTTCCCAGCTGGCGTGATCAGGACTAGAATAGAGACAGCAGCCAACTGTCCGGCATCCTCCGTGCCAAGCACAGAGTGCGTGCTTATACAAAGCTGTAGAATAAACGAAGCAAGCTGTACGTCCAGGTGGCTTTCAAAATGATCCCTCCACTCGGCACAGTGCCTGGCATCAAGCATGTGCCTAATCCATGTCAGTTTCCTTTTTATCCCCCTTAAGGTATCTACTGAAACAATGGAAGCAATTGGATGTATGAATTCCTGGAGAAAGAGATCAGAGCACAGAGAAAAGCTCTGTCACTATAGCTGATGAAGACACAAATCCCATGGGGACTGAAAATGCTTACAGCTTGTTCTTTAAGAAAAGAATCCATTTACTTCACGTAGGGGTCAAAAAAAAAAAAAAAAATCTTCATTTGACGAATCCCTATTTTCTGAGAAATCCAGGACAGAGAGCTGGACACTTGCAACCTGTCGTGGGTTCGGGTGTGTGCACTGGGAAAGGGGAGGCACTTCAGTTCACAGCAGCCGTGTGCCAGGCAGCACCAGTCACACCCAAGGCTGGGCCGCCCGCAGCTAGTAGATAGCTCCCAGGCACAGGCTTGAGAAGCTGATATGTGGAACATAAACCTCCCTTTGACAGGAGCACTCATTCGGACTGCACACCACGGTTCATTGATTATATACCTGCTCTGTGTCACCAGCAACCCATATATCCACCCAGCAAGATAAGGTTCGTGGGGTGGGAACTCTGCCCTAGACTTTGCCTTCTACATGGTGACAGACACATATTGGTCCTTTTGGAACTGAACTTTCATGACCAGTATAGATTACTCTGTAACTATCTTGGTTGTATAATAGCACTTGTTAATTTTCATGCAGTTTTCAAGGTTAGTCACACACCAGCTGTAAAGATTAAAATTTATGATCTGTACAAATAAAAATTTAGTTAGTTACTTTGCAGTGTTACATGCTTCTGGGGGACATGTAAAACAGAACCATCTGGACAACAGCCTGAAAGCAGGCAGTATGCTTTATACTGTTCATATTTTTAAAATGCTTAATAATTCTACTGGGAATCCTAAGGGAGTAATCAGGAAGGCAAACAGATATGGTTCAAAGACATTCACTTCAGCACTGTTTATAACAGCAAAAACATAAATGGTACAGTTGTCCAAACAAAGAGGACTACCTAAATAAATAAGATGGCCATAAAATAGAATATAATTATCAAAAATAGTGAAATATTTCAGATGGTGAAACAGATTTAAAATACAGAATGTTAGGTTAAAAAAAGACAACAAAGTGTATATCTTAGTTTTCTCAATAATAGAAAAAATTAAAGAAGGAAATATCAAAATCATAAGCATAGTTATTTTTAGATGGCTGAATTAGATTTTCCTTTGTACCTTTCTAGCATGTCTAAAATGAGCAAATATATGCCCAAAAGTTATATGAAAAATGGCCTAACAGAAGACCTAAACAGACATTTCTCCAAAGAAGACATACAGATGGCTAAGAAACACGTGGGAAAATGCTCGACATCACTTATTAGAGAAATGCAAATCACAGCTACAACGAGGTTTCACCTCACACCGGTCAGAATGGTCATGATTAAAAAAAATCTGCAAACAATAAATGCTAGACAGAATGAGGATTAAAGAGGGAACCCTCTTGTACTGTTCACGGGAATGTAAAATGATAAAGTCACTCACTATGGAGAACAGTATGGAGATTTCTTTAAAAACTAGGACTAAAACTACCATATGACCCAGCAATCCCATTATTGGGCACATACCCTGAGAAAACCACAATTCTAAAAGACACATGGACCCCAGTGTTCACTGCAGCACTGTTTACAATAGCCAGGACACGGAAGCAGCCCAGAAGTCCATCGGCAGATGAATGGATAAGAAAGCCGTGGTACATACACACAATGGAATATGACTCAGCCATGAGAATGAACAAATCTGGGTGAGTTCTAGTGAGGTAAATGAACCTAGAGCCTGTTATACAGAGTGAAGTAAGTCAGAAAGAGAAAAATATCATGTATTAATGAATATATATGGAATCTAGAAAAATGGTACTGATGAATCTATAGCAGGGCAGCAACAGAGATGCAGACAGAGAGAATACACCTGTGGACTCTGTGGGGAGGAGAGTAGCTCTAGAGCATATACATTGCCATATGTAAAAGGGATGGCCAGCGGAACTCTGCTGGCTGAGCAGGGAGCTCGACCTGGTGCTCTGTGACAACCTGGAGGGGTCAGGTGGGGAGGTTCAAGATGGAGGGGACATACGTTACCTACAGCTGATTCATGCTGATGTAAGCAGAAAGCAGCACAACATTGTAAAGCAATTATCTTCCAATTAAAAACAAGTAAATTAAAAAAGAAACCAGCAAAAAAAAAAAAAATGGTCTGACAATAATTAGTAATTGAGGAGACAAAGGAACAGGCAGTATGTTATAATGGAGTCAAAGAGTCAGGCCTGACTTTTAGCTTGAACCCTGTTACTTACTCACTAAGGGCAGTACACAGCCTTGCAGGTAAGGGTGCAGTTCTGAAATCAAATTGTCTGGGTTTAGAATCTGGATCTCATACTCCACTGTGTGTCCTCAAGAAAATTACTCACTGTCTTTCAGCAGCCTCGACTTCCTCGCCTGTTAACTGGAGATGATCATGGCACCTACCCCACTTCATACAGTAGTTGTAAAGCTAAATAGGGACACTGTCTCTAAACACCCATCAAGCTACCTGCCACATAGTAAGTACCCAAGAACGTTATATATCAGGTTACACTATGTGTGCTAATGTTCCGTTAACTGTCTTTGCTCTGATTCAGTGATAAAAGGTGATGGCAATGGCACCCCACTCCAGTACTCTTGCCTGGAAAATCCCATGGACGGAGGAGCCTGGTAGGCTGCAGTCCATGGGGTCGCAAAGAGTTGGACACGACTGAACAACTTCACTTTCACTTTGAATGTATGATGATAGGAAATATTTAAGAATTTATAATTTTGAATTACCATTTTAAGAGAGCAAACATAGCTTATAACTGCACACATGCCCCTTTTTTCCAAACTCTTAATAGCCAGCATGTTATAACAGGTTATCTGAGAAGCAGGAGCGTCCAGAAGGAAGTAGGCTTCTAGCACAGACCATGGAAATCAGCAAGCTCTAGTCATGCAACCCCCCCTGTAGCCAGACCCCTCCTACTGCATGGGGCTGAGCGCGTGTTCATTGACTTGTCGGGTTCATTGCGTGGCTACTACGGCTGCTCCATGGGCTGGTGTAAGAGAGAAGATGATACGCTGGATTTGGCCCCTGCCCTCAGGAAGTTCATGTTCTATTGGAGGAAGTAGGCAAATAAGAAAACAAATACTCAATTCCAGATTTTTCCCTCATAGCAATAAACAGAAACCAGGTACAAAAACTCCCCACCAGGGCCTTCCCTCGTGGTCCATTGGTTAAGAATCCACCTCTCAATCAATGGGATGTGGGTTTGATCCCTGGTTGGGGAACTAAGATCCCACATGCCAAGGGGCAACTAAGCCCGCACTACAAAAAAAAAGATGCTACAACCAGGCCCTGATGCAGCCAAAACAAATATTTTTAAAAACTCCTCTCAAAAATGAAGCTAAAACAAAAACAACAAAAAAAATGAAGCTACATGGGTTGGGGAAAGGCAGAAATAGGACAGAAGCGTTTCTATTCTCTCCTCTGTAATTACAGAGGTATTTGCTTCTAGTTAACTGCTTCCTGGCACACTTAAGTCAAAACAGTTGAGAGAACATTAAACTGAAGGTTTACAAAGAATTAGTTTTCCTTTTTATTTAGAAAATTCTTGTCTCTTATTTAATAGCAGAAATCCTTTTGGGAATGTTTTTATTCCTAGCAGACTTGAATACTGTTTATGATTTGTCTTCTGCTATGGGAAAATCTAAGGAAGCACAGACAGTGAGAATGCTGCAGTTAGACTCATGTTCAGACCCCACCTCTGGGAGCTTGTAAATGCTATTTAATTTCTCTGCGAAACTGGAGAATGCTTTTTACTTCACAGGATGGTTTGAGGAGTTAAATGAGATAAGCTAGACTAAGCATCTGGTATGAACACTTATTAAATGTTGATCCAAACACAAAGACATATCATACGTCCTGGCAAGTATACATATCTGTCCATCTATGTGAATACCTCCTAAGTAAGGAGGATATCGACTTTTCTACAAATCAGTAATGTGCTCTGACTTAGGAATTAATTCTGATAGTTTGGGATAGATTCAAATTTGGCAAAAAGCTGGTCTATTAGATTCCTAATGTGGACAGCATAATGACAGAAGAAGTTAATTTCCTAGTGTGGACAGCATGAGAACATTTAATTCATTTATTCAACCACAGTATACAAAGTGTCTGTTCTATGCCAGGCACTGTTTAGGTGCTGGAATACAGCAGTGGACAAGATGCCGTCCTGATCTCAACGCACTGACATTCTAATGACAGAGGACTGACATGAAATACGCAAAGTCAACCTGAGAGAGCAATGACTCTGTGTGTGTGTGTGTGTGTGTGTGTGTGTGCATGCGGCCGCATCAGGTCCTAGTTGCATCATGCAGGACCCTTCATTATGGTGCACAGATTCTCTAGCTGTGGCATGCAGGCTTAGTTGCTCCACAGCATGTGGGATCTTAGTTCCCCAACCAGGAATTGAACCTGCATCGCCTGCATTGCAAAGCAGATTCTTAACCAGTGGACCGCCAGGAAAGTCCTCAGCAGTGACTGTTACGGAGAACATACGAGGCAGTGGTGCAAAGGGGATGGCTGGGGGAGGGGGCCACTACAGCAGGATCATCTGCGGGAAGATCGCTTTTCTGCAGCCAGCATCTGCTCTGACACATGAATGTAGAAGAAACAGACATGCAACACTGAGGAAAAGAACCTTCCAATCAGAGGGAAGAGCAAGTGCAAAGAAAGGCTCTGGGTAAGGAAAGGCCTGGACTCCAATGAACGGTGAGAACAGCTGGAGACAAGGTTAGAGAGTCAGGTCCAGGCTACGAGAGGGTCTTTACACGCCATGTAACGTTTCAATACTTCTGCTTCTCCCTCAAGGGACTAAGATGAGATGAGCAGAAGAAGAAAGGGTATGCAACTGTTAAGTGTTGGCAGAGGAAGCATCACTTTCCAAAGGGAAAGGCGCTTGATTAAGCAAACATGACCATCGTGAACCACGTGAGCCTTGGGGTGGATTCAACTCCAACACATGCAAAGAGCTTTCCAGGTATGAAAACGGAGAGACCCTAAAGGTAAGGAAGAAAGAATTCTGAAAAGAAGTGGACCCCTCTGTGAAGAATCATGAACAGAATATGCCCTTGACTTTGGTGAGGGGGACCCTGTGCGGCCAGGCTTTAGGGGAATAGTAGAAAGTGGAGTCCATGTGTCGAAGGTCAAGAGACAAGTGGGCTGTAAGGGAATACATCTCAGGCAGCGCTCCCTCCTGAATTCGCTCCCACTGTCCAGTCCCGCCAATGCGGCCTGTGCGAGTCCTACCCCTTCCCAGGCAGCCTTTCTTCCCGATGGACCCTCACCAGCCTCGGGCTCTACCTTTGGATGCTCGCATATTTTGAGAATGCCTTAGAAACCAAATTACTCCTATAATATATATATTTAAACAGCAGCATTTCTGTTTGTAACTTTTTTATTTATCAAAATGTTTATTACTGGCCAAACATAACTTTCTGAGCACATATCAGGTTGGAGGGAAAAAACCTAGGAAGCGTAGTTAAGCAGGTGGGGCATGGGAGCAGACCAGTGGGTTTCTAGGGGGAGATCAGAAAACACTGGTACCCTGGTGACTTGCGGGGCCTTGACGTCTGCGGTGGAAGGAGCAGGACTTGGAGCAACGTCTTTGGTACAACCAGTGAATAGGCAGTGGGTTTTATAAAAGCTACAAGGCACCACCTTCAAGTCTCACTTTAGGACTCAAATGAGGCTGTGTTGTCTCACCCCTAGAAGATACGCTCTTTTCCAGTGCCTGAATGCATGGGGTTCATAATGCTATCTGGCTTAGGTACTCTCCTCCAGGAATGACTGGCTGACTCTCCGAGAAACACCACCACGGCAGTGCTTATACTTCACTTACTATTTCCTCCGATTCCCGCTTCTGCCAGCACTCCCCTTATCTCAATGGGGCAGGGGTTCCTTCAGTTACAAAAGGATTAATCAGAGAACTTCCTGAATTACACTCAGCAGAGTCCTCCTGGGGTAAAGCTCTCCTTCACTATTCACTCCACTCCCTCGGAGCTGCCAACAGAAATTCCCCAGGCACAATCAGCCGTGCGCAAATGGAGCAAAAGGCAAGCTGGAGCACTGGGCAACAGTCTCAAATAATTTATGACTTTTGAGTCATGAAGTTAAAACAACTTATCTTTTACTAAATGAAAACAATCAAATATTTCAAGGGAGAGAGCATTTCAACTTTCAACTCCCTCTCTGCCCTCAAACAAATAAATAAAAGCCAGAGTGGGCAATGGTAACCCCTACTTCCATTTGCAAGATTGCTCTTCTCCATCGGTACAGCAATTTCTCAAGTTTTTATTATTATTATTATTATTATTGTTAATGTACCAGGAGTGGGCCAATGCTAGAGCGCCGACAGCTGACTGGGCGTCATTCCCCAGGACTTCATTAAAATCCTTATTTGGCTGCCTGTGCAATTAATTCAATCTTCCTTACTTTACATCTTACGTGGTATTTTTTCATGAGAATAGTACAAGGATGGTAACTTAAAGGGCTTCATCTGACCATATCAAATGGACTTCTATGAGTACCCAGCACTGGGAGGTGGTTCCAAAAACTCAGAAGTTGTGCCAGAGGTCTACTCAGCCTATACCCTTTTAATGAAGTAGTCATCCAGCCTCGTTTCTGCCTCCAGATATATCTACAAAGGAAAAGGCCTGAAAATTATTTCCAGGCAAGACAGCTGAGCCCATATAAAGCTCCATGGAGAAAGTTAAGAGCTTGGAGAGAAGTAGCGCAAAAGTAATTCTCTATTTCCATGATGGGAGAGCAAGAAAAGTTTCTTTGGGCTCACCCTACATTTCTGAAATGCCAGTCTGGTAAACTTCTATGCTAAACAGATGGTAAAATCTGTTTGAGAGTCAAAGTTTCAAATGGCAGCTAGATTTTAAAAGGAAGACATGGACAGTGAAGAGAAGGAAAGAAGAACTATTCTCCACAATTGTTTTGCATATTCAGTAGGCAATTCTCCAAGGGCTAAAAATGAAAAGTCAGTTGAGTAGGCAGGCCATCACTTCTCCAGTCTCAATTATTAATTCAAGTGAGGCAAACAGCAGAGGCAGATCATAAAGTGGGTCTCTCTGAGTTTCTCACATTCTTTAATTCCTCATCAACACTGCTAGCAGAACACTCAGCAGGTGGAAGTCAGCTATAACTCAGGGGAATGGAAGAGCTGTCTTTTTAAGAGATAAACGTCCTACGATCCAAATCCATTCCATTGAAGATTAAGTAGCCACAGCTTGGAATATAAAATATTTAAGTTCCACAGGCCATTAAAAAAATACTTGTTTATCTTTTTCAGCCGTGCTGGGTCTTTGCTGCTGTGCAGGCCTTCCCTACTTGTGGCAGGCAGGGGGCTGCTCTATACTTGCAGTGTATGGACTTCCCGTTGCAGTGACTTCTCTGTTGTGGAGCATCAATAGTTATGACATGTGGGCTCAGTCGCTGCAGCTCCTGGGCTCTAGAGCTCAGGCTCAGTAGTTGTGGGGCAGTGGGTTTAGTTGCTCTGCAGTCACGTGGGATCCTCCTGGATCAAGGATCGAACCCATGTCTCCTGCATAGGCCGGCAGACTCTTTACCCCGGGGCCATAAGGAAGCCTCACAGATGTCGTTTTAATTCCAGTGTTTTGGTGAACTGTCAGAGCTGAGGACACATGGCTATACCACTATACTCGCTGGGAGCAGGAGAGGGGCTGGTGAAGGACCAGCTTGATGCTCAAGTCTGAGTGAATGCTTCCTGGTTATGTCGGATGAGCCTGCACTGACAGGCATACTCTGTTAAGTGAAGTCGCTCAGTCGTGTCCGACTCTTTGCGACCCCATGGACTGTGGCCTACCAGGCGCCTCAGTCCACGGAATTTTCCAGGCAAGAGTACTGGAGTGGGTTGCCATTTCCTTCCTCAGGGCATCTTCCCAACCCAGGGATCGAACCTGGGTCTCCCGCACTGCAGGCAGACGCTTTACCGTCTGAGCCACACTCTGTTAAGGTCAAAGCAAATTACTTGCTCTCTTCTTCTCTGGAGTCTGACTTCAGCGTGAAAACACACTGAACACACTCACTCGCCTAATGGAACTGCCCTTGGGAAGAACTGCTAAGTCAGCTCATCAGGAATCGAAGAATACTAGACTATAAGACTGAACAAATCCTGGGTTCCCTTGTTTGTGCAGTGATGAATTCTCCCAAACAGATTCTTGAGCCAAGAATTATTGACCCTACGGGCAAGAGTTCCTTGATGTGCTGGCCTAGAAGCCTTGAGCCACCATGGACCATCTGGAGCCCGGCCTCCAGGGAGGCGTGATCCCAGGGACAGGCTGCAGAACATGTCCCATGGTCGAAGGGCACCAACCTCAGAGGACAGCGGGGGGAATAGGGAGAAGTCATGGGACGCAGAAGAGAATAAAACTCTTGTAACAACGCATTCCCCCAATGCTGGGAGAGGCAAAGAGAGACGAGGGCGGCAGAGGGTGAGATGGTTAGATAGAACCACTGACTCAACGGACATGAACTGGAGAGAACTTCAGAAGGCAGTGGGGGACAGGGAAACCCGGCGTGCTGCAGTCCATGGGGCACAAAGACCGAGCAACAACAGTTCATTCAAGGGAGCTGATTTGATCCAATCCATTCAGAGCAAACCATTTCATCGGAAGGAATGCTCACTGTAACCAAGTCCACACCTACTTACTTCCTCAGTATTGCCTCAAGCTGAGGCCTTCCCCGTGTTATCCCCTACGGAATGCTGGGTGCCACGTGCAGTGCAGGGTCACAGTGGTCATCAAGACAGAGAAAGGAAGTCCTGACATTCCAGAAAATGGAGTCAAAAGGAGGACGACAACTTGGGAGGAGGGGAAGAGACTGAACGAAGGTCTCTGAAGGATGTGATGTGAGAATATCGTAGAGGAAACAGCAAGTGCAGAGGCAGAGAAAGGACAAGGGCTTCACTTGCATAAGGAAGAAAAAGGAGGCCAGTGTTGGCTGGAGAGTAGTGATACAGACGAGACAAAGGGTGGTAGGAAAGTCAGTGATTATTAAGAACATCATTATTAGTATTTACATTATTTACTATGTGTCAAACACAGTTCTACGTAGTTCATCAATATTAACTCATCTAAATCCTCACAGCATCCCTATGATATATTATCACTCCATTTTGCAGATGAGGAAACTGAACATGAGAAGGTTAAACCATTTGCCCAGAACACGCAGCTATCACAGAGAAAGCCTAGATTCACACACAGCCAGGTGCTCTGGCTCAAGAGTCGTGCTCTAAACCCTTGGCTATATATCCTTTCTCAACAAGGTTGGGGAGCAACTTTTTTACTTCCCCAGACCCTCTCCTGAGGATAAAATACATTAACGAGAATAGAAAGCTAATAATTAACTCCAAGTCTGTGACTGATTAAAGCCCGAGAGCTTTCTAATTGCAAGAAGAAAAAAACTTGGAAAAGGTCCAAGTTTTTTTTTTTTTTTCCTTTCTTTTTAATGAGTGTTAGCACTGAAGTTGGAGAAGGCAATGGCACCCCACTCCAGTACTCTTGCCTGGAAAATCCCATGGATGGAGGAGCCTGGTAGGCTGCAGTCCATGAGGTCGCTAAGAGTCGGACACGACTGAGTGACTTCACTTTCACTTTTCACTTTCATGCACTGGAGAAGGAAATGGCAACCCACTCAAGTGTTCTTGCCTGGAGAATCCCAGGGACGGGGGAGCCTGGTGGGCTGCCATCTATGGGGTCGCACAGAGTCGGACACGACTGAAGCGACTTAGCTGCAGCAGCAGCAGCGCTGCAGTATGACAGAGGAGATATTACAGAAAATAAAAAAAAACAACAACTTCTAATCTTTCAGGTGTACAGGTTTCTAAGGAGCAAAGCAGCACGAAATTGGCACTTCTTATATTATGATTCCCATATAGCCTGTCCCTTAATTAGCATTATATAGGATCGGAGCGGCAGAGTGAAACTAAGCTCTGACTTCTGAAGAGGAACAAAAAAACCTCTGAGTCACACTGACACCACTTGGATTTTCCATCACAAGAAATGTGGGTGGACTGTAGGTAGTTCTTAGCAGTTGCTGAGTTCCCGTGAGTCTCCATTCAGAGTCCCTCTGAATGAAAGAATTGCACAGGCGGCGGCGCTTGTCTGAAACAAGGCTAACTCTTCAGGCCTGTCTGTACTTAAACTGAAGCTGTGTCACAATCATTCACATTTCTTAGGCTGGAGAAGTAAAAAAAGCATATAGATAAAAATCAATTTCTTAGGCTGTTAAATAAAACAGATTGAATTAAGGCATCAAAATATTAGAATACAAGTTCCAGTTAATGAGTAAGTGGACTCAAGAAAGAACTCAGAGGGTAACAGAGGATTGATGATTCTAATTGCCGAAATCCTTAAAGGTATTTGCAAATAATATTTGGAAGGTAGTATAACTTCCCCATAGGAAAATAGGTAGACAACATAAGAGACAGGGTAAGGTAAAGTGAAGTCGCTCAGTCGTGTCTGACTCTTTGCGACCCCGTGGACTGTAACCTACTGGGCTTCTCTGTCCATGGGATTGTCCAGGCAAGAATACTGGAGTGGATTGCCATTTCCTTCTCCAGGGGATCTTCCCAACCCAGGGATCGAACCCGGGTCTCCCGCATTGGAGGCAGATGCTTTAACCTCTTAGCCACCAGACAGGGCAATACAAAAATTCTATTTTACATAGTAGTAACCTACCTGGTAACTTCTGAATTCTTCTTTTTCAAAAGGATGGTATACTCATAAGTAGTATTATAAATATACTCATAAGTAGTATTAATGAAACCAGTTGCAAAAAACCGTAGCAGTGTATTCTTTTAAACAAATATTGCTTTTAAAAAAGGTAAACAGTTCATGATCAATTGTGGTTGGCAAGGCTGTTCTGAATACAGATTCAGAATATTTAAATAGAAATATAGGGAATATAGATTCCCTGGTGGCTCAGATGGTAAAGCGTCTGCCTGCAATACGGGAGACCCAGGTTCGATCCCTGGGTTGGGAAGATCTCCTGGAGAAGGAAATGGCAACCCACTCCAGTATTCCTGCCTGGAGAATCCCAGGGACGGAGGAGCCTGGTAGGCCACAGTCCATGGGGTCGCAAAGAGTCGGACACGACTGAGACTTCACTTCACTTCATAGGGAATATATTTAGATATTGCTATCTGTGCAGCTGGCACTAAATTACTTTTTGATAGATTGATTTGTCATTCACTTCATTCCAGATTTCTCCATGTAGGTTCAGCTCCTTTACTATTCTCCAGCTTAAGAGGTTCTCCTTCACAAACTGCATCTCTGCAGAACCCTAAACTGGCAGGATTAAGTCTAAATAAGGGGTAAGACTGCCCTTCTCCAGTTTTGTTCCTTATCTATGGAATAAGCCCCGAAATGCGGTTTCTGTGACTGGACACAGTACCTCTAGCAGTATCTCTGTTTTATATATAGTAACATCATTTGGGAGTGGGGTGGGGAATGGCTTGACAAAGTTTTCTATTTCTGTAACACTGTGTCAGGAGGGAAGCTTAACAGAATGTCTTTCCCGGCAGAAAGTATTTGTTTGGATTTTAGATATAAACGTATTAAACTCAGTTAAATTTAACTTCTGTGAGAATAAACAATTCCCTGACTATGGTACTATATGCTCATTACTGAATTGGTTGACCTAAATTAAACACAGACTGTAATTTTGACCAGTAACCTTGGGGGCTTCCCAGAAACTGTAGGCTCCCGATGATCTACAGATTTCCCATGGGGTGCCCTTGCTCCAGCTCCCACGGACAGAGAAATCTAACATCTGCGGCAATTCCACACGACCACGCCCAGGTCTACAGCACCTGCAAAGAGCCACATCTGCAGGGCAGTTGGGAGTCCTTCCCTCGAGAACCCTTTTTCTCTGCTAGAGGATTAACGCCACAAGCCCGAGGCTCTTCTACCCACACTCTTTGTCTCTGCTTTTCCTTTACCTCTTTTCCCACACTCTGGTCCCCGAAGCTACAATGTAGCGGTAAACTTCTTCAGGAAAGTGTTAGCAGAAGCCGGAACATCGGGGAATAAGCTACCAATCAGCCCCCAGCCCCTTCCACCGCCCTGCAGCTGCCCCACCCCTGGGGCCCTAGGGCTCCCTGCATCCACATCAGACGAAGGGCTCCTCTGAAATTCAAGACAGAATCTAAACGAAGATTCCGCCTCCTCTCTTGCTTTAAGGAGGAGGTAGGAAATGACCCACTCGTAGGTTCCAATACAAACATACGGAAAAATGTTTCTATGAGGCCGGAGGAAAATAAACACAATTCCCTGGGAGGCCCTCCCGGAAACTTCCTAGCAACACATGCACAGCCGCAGCTGGCGCAGCGCTTGCAGGCCACTTTAAAAACCTGTGTCACCCATCAGGCCTGCACTGCCAGCTGCTCTTGCAGTGCCCTGCGCGCCCATCCTGTGCACCAGAGATGCAGTTGGCAAAGTCGGGTGGGCTCCGGGAGGCAGAAAGAAAGCGCCCGGGGTCAACACAGCTCAGGGAACGGGGGAGAAAAAAGGAAGTAACTGAGGAAGCGTTGACCTTGAGAATCTCCCTGAGTTTCAGATAGCGAGGCTAGCCTGACTCAGACGTTCCACTCACTACATCATAGGGAGGATGGAGGGCAAAGGGGTTGGAAAGGTAGAAAAAAGAAGGGAGCCAGCGAGCAAGCTGGCTAGGGTTGGGTTCAGCTAGAGATGGCAGAGATATGGGCAGTGCCCAGCGCAGAAGCTGAAGTGCCCCCCCCCACCCCCACCCCGAGGCCCACTCTCTTCGCTGCCCACAGGGGCCGGGACTCACCTGGATCACCTTAACTCACCCGGTGCAGAACGTAGTGCGCAGCGGAACTGTAGGTGCGGCGTCCTTGGCCTCTATCAGAGTGGGGCGTGGCCCGGAGCAGTCCCCGCCCCAACCCCGGGCAGCACAAGGCCACACCCCCAAGGCTGGGCTCCGGGTGCCCGAGAGGGACTTCAGAGTACCACCCCCGGGCCCCTGGTTTTGAGGCAGAGTCTAAATTTTCTTCCTCCTTACGGTTGTCTTCCTCTGTCCATGGAATTTTCCAGGCAAGAATACTGGAATGGATTGCCATTTCATTCTCCAGGGAGATTTAACCCTCCCACCCCCAAATACATTTATCTGTTCCTTTCTGCAAATGCCGTCGTGGCCGCCTTCCTAAACTCTCCCAGCCAGTTCATATTTCTCGGGTTGCATTTGCTGCATGAAGTGAAGTGAAGTCGCTCAGTCGTGTCCGACTCTTTGCGACCCCATGGACTGTAGCCTACCGGGCTCCTCTGTCCATGGGATTTTCCAGGCAAGAATACTGGAGTGGGTTGCCATTTCCTATTCCAGGGGGACTTCCCGACCCAGGCTGCATGGTAGGACCTTAATAATTTATCCCTAGCAGAGCCACCGTAGTTCGCTTCTAGGCGCTCTGCGGTGAGGGCGGAAGGGCGCGTGCGCCAAGTGGGAGGGCGCCCCAGCAGAGGTTACCTGGGAGGGGTGCGTAGGTTCTGGCTGCGTTTAGTTTGGGTAGGCGCTCACGGTCCCAGATTGCTGCATTCACCGGATGAAAGGGTTTAGGGATGTTAGAGCCGGTGTGTTTCCCTAATATTGTTAGTTTTCCCAAAATCGGGCACCTAGCACTTCGAGCGTGATGGCCGCACCCATTCGCCCCCCTCTTCACACACACTGCCAGCTCGCCCGCTCCAGCTCTCCGGAAACGAGACCGCACTGCCTCAGGGACCCAGGGATCCTTGAGAGCGAATTTCTGCCCCAGTTAGGCCCTCTAGTCTGGGCATGGTGCGGTGAGATTTTAAGTGAGGGCTGCAGGCTGGGTCAAGCTGGAAAGAGTGGAGCTTACTTAAAAGTGCTGTAAGCTCAGCCCCGGAACAGTCTACTGCAGAAAGCACCAGTTTCCAGTTTTCACGTGTCTTCAGTGGGCCCGTCACCCCTTTACTCTGGACACGCCACATCCTACTAGGGGATCGCCGCATGTGAGCCAACCCTAGTGCCTTTGATGTAGGGGTACTTCCTCTCTCTATGAGAGCCTGTGCTTCCAGGTCGAGGTGTAGAAAGGTTGGAATCTTGATCTTGGAAAGGCTCCAGGGTGGGTGTTTTTTTCCTTTTAAGTAATTTTTCTTATTCACGTACCCGGAAGTATTTTGAGGGCTCATAAAATAGTTACTATTGTCTCAACAACTTCCAACCAGTCTCACGCTTTCAACTTCTTCAGTAAAGGGAAAGTGAAGGTGTTATTCGCTCAGTCCTGCCCAGAGTCTTTGTGACCCCATGGACTGTAGCCCGCCAGGCTCTTGTGTGTTCATGGAATTACCCAAGCAAGAATATTGGAGTGGGTAGCCATTCCGTTATCCAGGGGATGTTTCCAACCTAGGGATGGAACCCTGGTCTCCTGCATAGCAGGCAGATTCTTTATGTTTGACCCACCAGGGAACCCCTTGTATTTTAGGGTTTCTGGCAAAGAACAGTTTTCATTGAACACTGCAAGTAAAAGGGTAGGAAAGCATTTGTACATTATTGAGGGGCATTTCCCCGCTCCTTTGCTTCCATAGATTGAGGGTGTTCTTTGTTGGAGTCTTTTGGTCTACCTCCCTCCATCCCTCCTCCCGCCCCTCCCCTACTCCTCCCTGCTCCCGCCTCATTTCATATGTTGAAACCTAATCCCCTCTCTGAAGGTATTCATGGGTTGGGCCTTTGGGAGCTATTAGTTCATGAGGGTTCAGTTGACTCCTTGCGACCCCATGAACCGCAGCACGCCAGGCCTCCCTGTCCATCACCAACTCCCGGAGTTCACTCAGACTCGCGTCCATTGAGTCTGTGATGCCATCCAACCGTTCATCGGGGTGGGGCCTGCACAAATGGCATAAGTGTCCCTGTAAAAGAGACCCCAGATCGCTCCCTTGGCTCTTCTGTTGTTTGAAGACACAGCCAAGACAGCCATCTATGAACCAGGAAGAAGGTTCTTATCAGACACTAAATCTTCTAGCACCTTGATCTTCACCTTCCCAGGCTTCAGAATTCAGAGAAATAAATGTTCACTGTTTAAGTCACCCATACTGTGGTATTTTTGTTATAGCAGTAGGCCAGCAGTAAGACACTTGGTGACTGTTCTATGTAAGAAAAGGCAGCCTGAGGTGGTAGAAGGAATGACTGAAGAGTCAAGAGTAATTCTGGCCATTCCTTTCCCAGTTATCCCTGTTTGACACAAATAAGTACTTAATCACACAGATTGTTGTTGTTCAATTGCTAAGTTGTGTCTGACTGTTAGAGACCCCATGGACTGCAGGACCCCCAGGCTCCTTTGTCCTCCAGTATCTCCCAGAGTTTATTCAAGTTTATGTCCATTGAATCAGTGATGGTATCTATCTAACTCTCATCCTCTGTTCCCCCCTTATCCTTTTGCCTTCAATCTTTCCCATTATTGGGGTCTTTTTTCCAATGAATTGGCTCTTTGTGTCAGGTAGCCAAAGTATTGGAACTTTAGCAGCAGTCCTTCCAATTAATATTCAGGGTTGATTTCCTTTAAGATTAACTGGTTTGATCTCCTTGCAGTCCAAGGGACTCTCCAGCACCATAATTCAAAGGCATCAATTCTTCCATCCTCAACCTTCTTTATGGTCCAGTTCTCACATCCATACATGACTACTGGAAAAACCATAGCTTTTACTAGATGGACCTTTGTTGGCAAAGTAATGTCTCTGCATTTTAATATGCTGTCTTGGTTTGTCATAGCTTTTTTTCCAAGGAGCAAGTATCTTTTTAATTTCATGGCTGCAGTCACCATCTGCAGTGATTTTGGAGCCCCTCAAAATAAAATCTGTCACTGTTTCCATTGTTTCTTCATCTATTTGTCATGAAGTGATGGGACTGGATGCCATGATTTTGGTTTTTTGAAAGTTGAGTTTTAAGCCAGCTTTTTCATTCTCCTCTTTCACTTTGATTGAGAGGCTCTTTAGTTCCTCTTTGCTTTCTGTCATAAGGGTGGTGTCATCTGCATATCTGAGGTTATTGATATTTCTCCCTGCAATCTTGATTCCAGCTTGTGCTTCATCCAGTATGGCATTTTGCAGGATGTATTCTCCATATAAGTTAAATAAGCAAGATGACAATATACAGCCTTGAAATGCTCCTTTCCCAATTTGGAGGCAGTCCATTGTTTCATGTCCAGTTGCTGTTTCAGCAACAGTTCTAACTGTTGCTTCTTGACCTGTATACAGATTTCTCAGGAGGAAGGTAAGGTGGTCTGCTATTCCCATATCTTTAAGAATTTCCCACAGTTTGTTGTGATTCACACAGTCAAAGGCTTTAGTATAGTTAATGAAGCAGAAGTAGATGTTTTTCTGGAATTCTCTTGATTTTTTATATGATCCAGTGAATGTTGGCAATTTGATCTCTGGTTCCTCTGCCTTGTCTAAATCCAGCTTGGTCATCTGGAAGTTCTCAGTTCATGCACCGTTGAAGCCTGGCTAGGAGAATTTTGAGCATTACTTTGCTAGTGTGTGAGATGAGTACAATTGTGTGGTAGTTTGAACATTCTTTGGCATTGCATTTCTTTGGAATGAAAATTGACCTTTTCCAGTCCTGTGGCCACTGCTGAGTTTTCCCAATTTTCTGGCATATTGAGTGCAGCACTTTCACAGCATTATCTTTGAGGACTTGAAATAGTTCAGCTTGAATTCCATCACCTCCACTAGCTTTGTTCATAGTGATGCTTCCTAAGTCAGATTTGACTTCAAATTCCAGGATGTCTGGCTCTAGGTGAGCAATCACACCATCATGGTTATCTGGGTCATTAAGATCTTTATTGTATAGTTCTTCTGTGTATTCTTGCCGCCTCTTATTAATATCTTCTGCTTCTGTTAGGTCCATAGTGTTTCTGTCCTTTATTTTGCCCATTTTTGCATGAAATATTCCTTTGGTATCTCTAATTTTCTTGGAGAGATCTGTAGTCTTATATAAATAGTGTTTGTTTTATAAAAGTAGTATTTGTTTATTGCAGACATTTTGGAAAATGTGGCAGGAAACCATAAGAAGCAAAAATGGAATCATACTGTATATACTTTTTGTTGTCTCTGCTTTTTCTGCTTCATAAATTATAAACCATTTACTCTTTTTTTTTCTTGAATAGTTCATTCTTCAACATTCGTTTGGTACTGACTGCACATCATTTCACAGCATGGACATACCAATCCCCTCGTGTTGGAACTAGCTTGTTTTCAATTCTTTACTATTACAGCCAGTGTACAACCTTGTAGATAAATCTGTCTGCACGCTCTTGATTATTCCTTTTGGCTAAATTCCTTTAAAGAGGAAGGGTCAGAGAATACATGTGTTTAAGGTCTTTTGCTATCTATTGACAAGATGTACTCCAGGAAAAGGTTTATAATCTCCAACACTGGGTATTATATCATTTCCCTCCATCTCCAAGTGAGGATAAGCTCTTTCTCACAAGGTTATTGTGAAAGTTCAGTGAAGTGAGGGCAGAAGTCCTACACTCCTTTTGACACAGGATAATGTAATTTTCAAGTTCCTTTACAGCAGCATGAATTCTGGAACACTGTAGTTCGGAGGTTACTTTATCCCTATTGCATTCACTATTGCTTCTTTTCCATTTACAGTGTCTTCTTCCATTTACAGTGTCTTCTTCCAAGCTTCTCTATAAGGTTGCCTTTGACCTCTTAAGCTCTCTGTCCTTGGATTCTCAAACACTGCTCTCTCCAGATGCTTTTCTTCCTGCTTTCCTTTACTGGTTCCTCTTCATCGACTTGTATCTTAAAACTTATCCAGGATTCTCTAAAGCACTGTCCTTTATTTCATTCTCATTCTTCTCTTTGATGAATCTCATCTTTGACTCTGCCTTATTGATTACACCCACTCCTGTCGTTATTTGGGTTGTTTAGAGTCCAAACCCTCTTCTCTTTGGGGAAAATCTCTCATTTTCTGTATGTTCTTTGGAGGTAGTGCTTATCAAAATATCGGAGTTGAGTGGCAATTCTTCCTCGGCCTCATTTCAGAGGAGCTAAGGGGTTGGGCACGTGTCTTCATCTCTGCCAGTCAAATATTACTCTAAGACTTCAACACTCGAGAATGAGCAGCAACAAGGGGACACTTAGAATTCTCATTCATTCATGTGTCTGTAGCAGTGGATGGACCGGAACTCTTGGAGAGGTTTTTCTGACCACTCCATTGACGACTACAACTTCTCTCTCCTCAAGGCACTCTTTATCCCCCTTCCTTGGGTTATTTTCTACCATCTGACATATTTTTGGATTTAATCAATTGATTTATTTATGACCCAAGTCCCTCATTTGAATGAAAATTGCATGAAGGTGAGGGTGCTTCTGGAATTTTTGCAGCTGTGTCCCGAGGGCTCTCAGGTGCCTGATACGGGGTACACACTCAATAACCATCTGTTGCATGAATATATAGATGGCTAGTTTTTGTTGCCTCATTGTCTGGAACTCCCTGGGTTCGTGACCTTTTCATGGAGCCTGTCCCTCAAGCCTACCACCGATTCTGTGAGTCTCCATAGCCTTTCAGTAAATATCCTGTTCAGTGAGCTAACAAGAGTCAGTTTCTGTTTCAGCCAGAACAGTTTACTGTATCACAGGCCTCTAACCTACAGGGTAACCAAAACCACTCTCATTACCTTCCCAGCAAACTTGTATGTATGCAAAGGACATGATCTAAACACTTATCTTGGCTGGATAATTGTCTTCCACTCCTTGTCCTTGGAAATCAGATACTCCTGCAATGGAATTCCAGAATAGTGTTTTATTTAGCAGTGTGATTCTGGGTGAGGTGCCGGGGGAATTGTATAAGTTCTCTAAAGCTTTTTTTTTTTTTAATGTAAAGTTAGTATACTAATGACTATTTTGCTTGGCTCCTGTAAAGACAGCATGAAGCCTGAGCCTACTAAGGGCACTTAATTAATGCTCTTACTAACTGATTTTTGTTGATGACACCTCAAAGCAGTCACCTTTCTAGTCCCTCTGCCCTAGTTTGGGCTTCAAGTCTCTAACCTAGACAATGACTGTAACCTTTTAACTGGCTTCTTTTTAAACATTCATCACCCAGAAACCGTCATAGCTACCTTTTCAAAGCAGACCTCTCCTTTGGTGACTGATGTATAGCTTTAGAATGAAGTCCAAACTCTCCTACACAATATTCCAAGATTCTTTAACAGTCTAGCTTTAAACTGCTTTTCCAGAATCTTCTCATTTAACGTTAGTTTCGTAAGCATTCGTTGAGTGTCTACTAGATGCCAGGAAGTAATAGAACTCTACTTTAATAGACAGTGAAAGCAAGATAAGTCACAGATTGTGACTGTGATTTTAACCTGAAGCTTTAGGAGGCAGGAATGACTTCTGTTGTCTCTTTTGTGCTTCTGTCATCCACCATGAAAAGAACATTTTTCAGGAAGCATTGCTTCTTCACTCAGAGTCCCAGAATGGGATACATGGCTTGCAGACCCAAACCTGATTTGCAATATGGAGCCAAACTTGGCTGAAAAAAACAAGGCCAGCCAAGCCTAGCACAAGCACAACAAGCTTGCCAACTTCTGCGTGAGACATAAATATTTACTGTAACTCACTGCAAGTCTGAGTTTGTAAGTTACTTTAGCAAAACTGGAATAATACAGAGATAGAACCAAGAGAGCTTGCTTGTAGGCTGGATGTGTGGATAAGGAAAAGGAAGAAATCAAGGCTTTTGTCTTTCAGCAGAATGGAGAAAGAAATCAATTATCGAGGAATTATCAAGTTGGTGGGGGAAAGAATTTGGGTAAGGGAGTCAAGCTCAGTTTTTGACATCTCTAATAGTCTGGGTAAGCTAATTGCTGTTGAACAAGTAACCTCAAAATAGCAATGGCAGAACACAATAGAGTTTTCTTTTCTTGTTGATAAAACAGTTCAATGTGGGTATTCAGTGGGTGATGTTTGTGTACTGACTCATGAATCTAAGCTCTATCTTGTGACTCTGTCCTGCTCTAGAGCTACATCTGGCTGCATGGGAAGCTAGGAAATGCTTGGCTGGGAGCTCAAGGGGACTTCCTTGTTGGTCCAGTGGCTAAGACACCATGCTCCCAATGCAGGGGGCCCAGGTTTGATTCCAGATCAGGGAAGTAGAGCCACAGCTAAAAATTCCACCTGCCACAACAAAGATGGGAGAGCCTACATGCTGCAACTAAGGCCTGGTGCAGCCAATAAATAAACATGTATTAAAAAGGACTTGGTGACCAACCAGCTGGTCTCTTCCACTATGTCTTATTTTGAGATACCTCTTAGATATCCAGGAGAAGATAGTTGCCCTAAGAGTCTGGCTCCCAGTGTGAGCGTGAGGCACACTTTTAGAAATGAAAGACACGTGGATGGTATTTAAAGTCACACACAGATGGACTAGAATGGGGTCAGGATAGAGATCCCTACTGTTGGGCTCCTCAGCATTTGGAGGTAGGTCAAGCAGGAAGAACTGGCATAGGAAAACAAGAAGGTAAGCGTTCATTACCAATGAGGTCAGAGGGAAACCAGGAGAGAATGACGTTACCAAGACGACAGAGGAGGAAGGAGTGGTCAGCTGGCAAATAGTGCCGAAAGGTCAAGTAAGGTTTGGAAAGAGAAGTGACGTGAATAAGGACAGCGTCAGAGGAGAGATGGGGAAGGAAGGAAGTTTGATTAAAGGTAGATTGAAAAAAGAATTGCAGATGAGGAAACAGAGATAACAGTGTATAGACAACTCTTTGATAATGTTTGGCTGTGAGGGGAAGTAGAAAAATAAAGGGTCTACAGGCTCTTTGTTATAAAAATAAAAAATATATATGTAAATGTATATAATTTATTATAAAAATGAGAAAATCTGATGCTGAAAGAAATGGTATGACTGAAGAAGGCAGTCTTTGGTCGGCCAGGGATAGATGGAAGAAGTGGAGAGACTGTTTAATATACATATATTTAAACAGGAAGGGAGATAAAAAATAAAAATGATATCTTTTACTAGGGAAATAGAATCAGGAAAGCACACCTATCTCCACGCTCCTTTCCTTCCAGGTGGAGAGAGCTTGACTACTGCAGCTCCTGGTTCCCCTCTTTGCCCCTGCCCGGGCTGTCCCCAGGGAGGAAGAATGACTTTACCTGACGGGCGACTCTGGGAAGAATAAACTGAACGCAGCTGGCTCAACTTCTCTCTTCTTTCTCTTGGGAAAAAGGAAAAATACACATTTATCAGTCAGGCAAATAAATGTGAGTGACCTCCCATATTTTCATGTGTTTATATATATACGTATATATTTATATGGTCTGTTTGGACTGCTGCAACAAAATACCACAGTCTGATGCCTTACATAAACAACAGAAATTTAGTTCTCACCATTCTGGAGCCTGAATGTCCAAAATCAGGGTGCCAGCATGGTCGGGGAGGGCCCTCTTCTGAGTCTCAGGTTTCTCACTTTATTCTTTCTGCCCCTCATGACCTAATCACTTCCCAAAGGCCCCATCACCTAATACCATCAGCTTGGAGTTAGAATTTCAACCCGTGAATTCGAAGTTCAGTTCAGTTCAGTTGCTCAGTCGTGTCCAACTCTTTGCGACCCCAAGAACCACAGCACGCCAGGCCTGCCTGTCCATCACCAACTCCCAGAGTCCACCCAAACCCATGTCCATCGAGTCAGTGATGCCATCCAACCATCTCATCCTCTGTCATCCCCTTCTCCTCCTGCCCTCAATCTTTCCCAGCATCAGGGTCTTTTCAAATGAGTCAGCTCTTCGCCTCAAGTGGCCAAAGTATTGGAGTTTCAGCTTCAGCATCAGTCCTTCCAATGAACACCCAGGACTGATCTCCTTTAGGATGGACTGGTTGGATCTCCTTGCAGTCCAAGGGACTCTCAAGAGTCTTCTCCAACGCTATAGTTCAAAAGCATCAATTCTTTGGTGCTCAGCTTTCTTTATAGTCCAACTCTCACATCCATACATGACCACTGGAAAAACAGCCTTGACTAGATGGACCTTTGTTGGCAAAGTAATGTCTCTGCTTTTTAACATGCTGTCTAGGCTGGTCATAACTTTCCTTCCAAGGAGTAAGCATCTTTTAATTTCATGGCTGCAGTCATCATCTGCAGTGATTTTGGAGCCCAGAAAAATAAAGTCAGCCACTGTTTCCACTGTTTCCCCATCTATTTGCCATGAAGTGATGGGACTGGATGCCATGATCTTCATTTTCTGAATATTGAGCTTTAAGCCAACTTTTTCACTCTCCTCTCTCACTTTCATCAAGAGGCTCTTTAGTTCTTCTTCACTTTCTGCCATAAGTGTGGTGTCATCTACATATCTGAGGTTATTGATATTTCTTCCAGCAATCTTGATTCCAGCTTGTGCTTCCTCCAGCCAAGCATTTCTCATGATGTACTCTGCATATAAGTTAAATAAGCAGGGTGAATTTGAAGAGGGGACCCAGATATTCAGATCATAGTATATGCGTATATGTATATAAATATATACATATACAAATATATACAAATGTTTATATATACATATATATAAACATTTTATGTAAACATATTTATGTATACAAATGTATATATACATATACAAATATATACAAATGTTTATAACTTTGTCTGCTGAAAGGGTAATGACATCCAAGTAGCAAGGAACACAGCTAGGACCAGATCTTGATTGTTTTGATTTCTAAATACCATTCCTGGGCTTTTCTGGTGGTACAGTGGGTAAGAACTCGCTTGCTAAGGCAGGGGGCATGGGTTCGATCCCTGATACAGGAAGATTCTGTGCACCATGGAGCAGCTAAGCCCATGCACCGCAGCTGCTGAGCCCCTGCCCTAGAGCCGGAGAGCCAGGTCATCTGAGCCCACATGCTGCATTTAAAGAAGCCCCTGAGCCCTAGAGCCTGCGTTCCACAGCTGCTGAGCCCCTGCACCTGCAGTCTGTGCTCTGCAACTAGAGAGAGCCTCTGACCAGCAACCAAGACCTAGTGCAGCCAAAAAGAAATCAAATACGCAAATGCCACTCCCCACTAGGGGAAGCCAGGGACTCTGCGGAAATGGCTGAAGACCGGGGTAGCCTAGGAAATTTTTGTTGTGCTAAAAAGTAAAGACGTGGTAAGAAATTTTGATTTTTAACATAAATACGGATAATAATAAGCTACAGTTCATTAAATAAGCCTGTGAGCTGTACTGATAATATATAGATAATATGTAATATATACTTATATATATACATAGGAGGCATATGGGAGTTCTCTGTAATATTCTTAAAACTTTTCTATAAGTTTGGAATTGTTATAAATTTAAAAGTTGAAAAAATGCAACTACCATTATCCTTTCCCTGTTAAAAATACTTTTAAATATAAAATTTATATATGTACATTTAAATAAGTATAACTCCCATCTTATCCCCTCTTAACACTTTTCAACAACTATCATACTCTATAATTCATATATTCATCATGTCGTTTGTTATTGTTTGTCTTCCCTCCCCTACTGTTTCTTTAAAGAACGCAGGCTCCACTGCTCACTGATACATGCTGGAGGGCCTGGAGCATTGTCTGGCATGCAGTAGGTGCTCAATACATATCTGTTGAATGAATGAACAGGTTAGAACTCTCTGGGTCTGGTAGGTCATTATGGCTGACTCTCTGTGGGACTTTCTCCTGGCTTCTCCAGCAGCATCTCTGCTGGCTATTCTCACAATACAGGTTATGTCCATCTTTCTCTCAGCCTCTGGTTTTCCTGTGGTGTCTTTGGTCAGACTTTCAGTAGGCTTCCCACCATCCTTCAAGGAGACCCTTGCTGGTCAGAATTTGGATGGGCTGCAGCCCACTTCCTCTCCCTGTGGTGGCCTCCATGTGGTCCTCAATAGCACTCGTTCACCATTTACCCTCATTAGGGAGGCAAGCTGGCTTCCAGTACAGTCTGCTGTTTCATCTATTCAACTTATCATTCTCCACACCAAAAAACACACAGCCCTCCTGCCAGGGAACATCTAATAAGCTCTGAAAGCAGTGTCCTTAAAGGTGCTCCCACCATGCTTGAGGTACATGGGAAGCACCACTTGCTTATACACACCCCTTTGTTGTAGGCTGGAACTTCAATACAGAAGACTTTTCCTAAGTCCTTTCTGATCCTCGACCCCTCAAACCCTTTTGTACCTTTGATAGGCATTACTCATTTAATTGGGTTTTGGAAGCCTGCTCACACCTTTCTGCATGATATTCTGTTTCTCCTTTTACTTTGCTATCTCATGTCTCAATCAAAACTTCCAGTTTAGCATCTTATTGCACATGTAAATCTATGACCCATCGTGGCTTCAAGTCGTGTTGCTACCAACTAAATAACTCATTAGTCAAAAAACAATTTCAAAATTATTCAGGTTCTTTTTTGCATTTCTCCTGAATACCACAAAGTGGACTTCAGTTTACAGTGTTACTCTGAAAAGCTTCATTTCCAACTTGTGTTTATATTCCTCATACGTCACAGATGTTCTCATTCATTCCTCTCTTCTAGATTTTCCCCAAATCCTTCCCCTGGCCTTAACAGGGATCACTAGCCCCTCCTTTTCCATTTCTGCCGTATTTTGTATCCCTAAAAATCCCAAAAAATAACCTAGCCAAGCTCATCCTTGGCTAGAACAAGTGTGATCAGGAATGTTGTACAGAAATGGTACATAAATGGTAGCTGGCAAAGATTGTCCAGCTCCATTTCATTTATTTTTATTTATTTTTTGGCCATGCCATGTGGTCTGTGGGATCTTAGTCCCCTGACCATGGATTAAACTCATGCCCTTGGCAGTGAAAGCACAGCGTCCTGACTACCGGGCCACCAGGGGGTCCCCTATACTTCATTTCTTAACCTCTCTTGTGGTCAGGTGTGGCTGTGTGAGTGATGTAGTGTAAACAGAAGCTGAGGTCTGCTGTTTCCAGACCTGACCCAGAAGACTACCTGCACTTTCCTTTCGGGCTTCTCCTGAGCTAGAATGGCAATGACCAGAATAGCCTTAGATGGTAGAGCTGCTATCAGCCTCGGGCCCTGCATGATTCTATGAAGAGAGCTGCTTGCCAACCTGGAATAGCTTTCCCAGGATGTTACGTGAATGAGAAATAACGGTTTATTTTGATTAAGCCATTTTCTTTGGTATTCTGTTTTATTGCAGCACTTCAGACTACTCTAAAAATACAGAAATTAGAATGAGGAGGAGGTGCTGCTGTAATAAAAGTCAAAATTATGTAGCACTGACTTAGCAGTTTGGCAGCATGCAGTGAGGAAATGGAGAGCTTTAGATCATCGTTATCTGAGGGAAATGCCGTTGGTGCAACACTTTCTGATATGACCAGGAAGGCAGCTACAAGTTTCTCCTGAGCCTGTAGTTATGGAGGAAGCAGTTGGAAAGAGCCAGAATTTTAGGGTGAGTTGGCGGCTGCTTGCTCCTTTTAGCAAGGTGTAGATCTAAAAACTTTGGAGCCAGATGTGTTTGAGAATTCAGAATTTTTTGAAGTTTAGAAAGTTACTAGTACATATATTGTGTAGTATAAGACACCCTAGCAGAGTTGGGGGCAGCACCCCGTAATCAAATACATTTCTGGTTCTGCAGTTAGATGTATGATCATTCACGTTAAGCAGGATAAATAAAACCTATATGTAATCTACATCAGTTTAGGTCAAGTTTCACCATTATAAAGTTATAGAAATGAGCCATAGAAAAACTTGGTTTTCAGAGATTTTTGGGTTTCAGAATTGTGAATGAGGCATTATGGACTAAATGATAAAAAAGATGGGACTTTGGGATAAGATGGCAGAGCAGGACTTGAGCTCACCTCTGCTCATAAGCTCATCAAAATTACAATTAACTACTGAATAACCATCGATAAAAAGACTGGAACTTACCAAAAAAGGTATTTTACCCCCAAAGACATATAATAGAAACCACACAAGATGGTAAATAGGGGTGCCCTTGTGATATAACCAAATGCTGTACCACCCAGGTGGGCAACCCACAAATTGGAGAATAAACTACAGAAGTTCTCCATGGGAGTGAGAGTTCTAAGGACCATGTCAGGCTCTGCAGCCTGCAGGCCCAGCATGAGAAGAAGGAGCCACCAGCACATTTGGTTTTGAAGGTCAGTGGGGCTTGAGCACAGGAGTCCATAGGACTGGGGGAATAGACATTGCACTCCTGGAGGGTGCATGTATGGTCTTGTGTGCATCAGGACCTAAGGCAAAAGCAGTGACTTCATAGGAACCCGGGTCAGACCTCCTTCTGGTCTTGGAGGGTCTCCTGAGGAGGCAGAGGGTGGCTGTCATTTACCCCTGGGGCATGGGCACTGATGGTGGAGATGTTAGAAAGTGTTCATCTGCCTAAGCTATCATGGAAATAGACATCTTGTGGGACATTAGCACCAAGACCTGGCCCCAGCCATCAGCAGACAGGCTACCTAAAGAATTCCGGAGCCTACAGCCACCTATAGACTTGCTCCTTGACACAGCCCTGCCCTGCTGGGGTCCTGCCCTGGTGGATCCAGGGAATTCGAAGGGTGAACGGTGTAGGCGAGGAAAAACTTATTTATTTAGAAATATAAAAGAAATTAAGAAGAAATAGTATACTAGGAAAATTTAGTGGAGAAAAGAGGCTGAATAACTTGATTTACATGGAAAGCCAATAAAACTTCAGGACAAGAAGTTTGCACCATCTGCGTTAGGCCACCAGCATCTGTTTGAATAGCAGAGTGTGCCCCGCCTTGGGCTCCCTCTCTCATGGATCTTAGAAGCCGGGGCAAGTAAGTAGACATGGCGAGCCTCCATGCCCCAGATGGGAATTCAGCCAGAAAATAGAGTAAAGAGGAGACACGGGGGAAACCAGCCCAGTGACTGGCCCATCCTCTATTGTCCAGAAAGGCCTCTTATACATTTTTTTGTACATAGACATCAATGGATAATATAAAATTATGCAGCATCAGCAGCCCTGACTCTTATCGAGACCAGGCTTTTCTCTCTGCATACTTAGTTGTATACACAAGTCTTAGGTGATTTACATCATCTTCTGGCCAGAAGGCCAATTAACATTTTACGGCCCTTTTCTGATAAGGATTTGTCAACCAGAAGACATATTTTTCCTAACAGTGTTGTTCTTCCCAAAGTCTGGTGCCACTCTCAGAAAGCACTAAATAAAGTTACATTCTTACATAGCAAAGATACAACAATTTATAATAAGTAAAAGGAGTACAGTGATTTATAACAAAGAAAAGTAATTAACTCAAAAGGCTAGTGTTGCTAACATCAAAACTACTATATTCCTATTTCTATATCCCAATTACATTGATTAATATCCTTCAGGTACCTAAAAGATAAAGAATATGGAGGCCTGGCAGCAGTCATTGACTCAACAGTGAAAACCCATCACCAATATGATTTTTAGCTCTTTAGAAAAGGCTCTGTATCTTTAAGATGCTTTAAGCTTTGTGCCTTTCGCGGTTGGGGGGCTGTAAGCAATTCACAAGTTGTAAAAAGTCCGGGGGAACCTGTCAGGCAAGTTAGAGAGCTATCAAAGGGGTTTGAGCTGATGCAGGAGACTGAACCCCTGAATTAACTTTTTTCCAGAGAATGTCAGAAGAGTGAAAAGCACAGTAATAAAACAGACAGACTCTGGTTTTGGGGGGTAGCTGTTCAGGAAAACTCAGGGGAAACCCCCAAAGCCAGATCACGCCTTTGCGTTTTGTCGGGCTTCCTTCCTCTTGACCTTTGCCATGGGAGGGATTCCTCACGCTGGCTTCCGGCACTGCCCATCAGAGGGCCAAGACCCAGCTTCACCCACCAGTGGGCAGGCACGGACCTACCACACCGGAAAGCCTGCACAAGCATCTGGGCCAGGGGCAGACACCAAAAACAAGAGAGCGAGGAGCTTACAGCCTGAGGAATGAGTCCCCAAACACAGGGCTGAACTTACCCCGGGGTCAGCTGGCCCTTGGGTGATGAGAGGGGAGTGTATTGCTGAGCTAGATAGAACACCCCCATACAGAGGGCCACTTCTTCAAGGTTGGGTAATGTAACCTACCACATCCATGAAAGTATAACTAGAAATTTAAAGAAAATGAGATGGCAAAAGAATATGTTCCAAATGAAGAAACAAGATAAAACCTGAGAACAGCAAGAAATCTACCTAAGAAAAAAGTTCAGAGTAACGATCATAAAGATGAGCCAAAATTTTAGGAGAAGAATAGATGCACAGAGCAAAAAGTTACAAGAAGTTTTTAGCAAAGAATTAGAAAATGCAAAGAGCAATCAAATAGAGTTGAACAATATAATAACTGAAATGAAAAGCACACTAGAAGGAATCAATAGGGGAATAAATGAAGCAGCCGAATGGATCAGTGAGCTGGAAGAGTGGTGGAAATCATTGCCATGGAATAGAATAAAGAAAAAAGGAATACATAGATATAAAGGCAGTTTAAGAGACCTCTGGAACAACATCAAATGCCCCCAAATTCACATTATACACATCTCAGAAGAAGAGAGAAGGGGCCTGGGAAAGTGTATGATGAGATAATAGCTGAAAACTTCCCCAACATGGGAAAGGAAACAGTCACCCAAGTCTCACACAGGATTAACACAGTGTCCCATACAGAATTAACCCAAAGAAAAACATGCCAAGACACATAGTAATCAAGTTTATAAAAATCAAAGATGGAGAAATCATTAAAAATAACAAGAGAAATGCAACAGATAACATACAAGAAAATCCCTATAAAGCTATCAGCTGAGTTTTTCAGTAGAAATTCTGCAGATCAGAAGGCATTGGCATGATATATTTAAAGTGATTAAAGGGAAAAACCTTCAATGAAGAAAACTATAACAGTAAGTGTCTTTCAGATTTGATGGGGAATTAGAAAGCTTTACAGACAAGTAAAAGGAAAGAATTTAGCATCATCAAATTAACTTTATGACAAATGCTAATGGAAATTTCTAAGCAGAAAAAAAGGCCAGAGCTGGAAGCAAAAAAATTACAAAATGGAAAAGCTCACCAGTAAAGGCAAATGATCATGGCATCTGGTCCCATCACTTCATGGGAAATAGATGGGGAAACAGTGGAAACAGTGTCAGACTTTATTTTTTTGGGCTCCAAAATCACTGCAGATGGTGACTGCAGCCATGAAATTAAAAGACGTTTACTCCTTGGAAGAAAAGTTATTACCAACCTAGATAGCATATTGAAAAGCAGAGACATTACTTTGTCGACTAAGGTCCGTCTAGTCAAGGCTATGGTTTTTCCTGTGGTCATGTATGGATGTGAGAGTTGGACTGTGAAGAAGGCTGAGCGCCGAAGAATTGATGCTTTTGAACTGTGGTGTTGGAGAAGACTTTTGAGAGTCCCTTGGACTGTAAGGAGATCCAACCAGTCCATTCTGAAGGAGATCAGGCCTGGGATTTCTTTGGAGGGAATGATGCTGAAGCTGAAACTCCAGTACTTTGGCCACCTCATGCAAAGAGTTGACTCATTGGAAAAGACCCTGATGCTGGGAGGGATTGGGGGCAGGAGGAGAAGGGGACAACAGAGGATGAGATGGCTGGATGGCATCACTGACTCGATGGGCGTGAGTCTGAGTAAACTCCAGGAGTTGGTGATGGACAGGGAGGCCTGGCGTGCTGCGATTCATGGGGTCGCAAAGAGTTGGACACGACTGAGCAACTGAACTGAACTGAACTGAAAGGCAAACCTACAGTAAAGGTAGGAAATCAACACTCACAATCTAGTAGGGAGGTTCAAAGGTGAAAGTAGTAAAAACCACCTGTATCCACAATAAACAATAAAGAGACACACAAAAAATTAGATGTAAAATGTGATATCAGAACCAGTAATCATGTGGGCTTGTTGTTTAGTCACTAAGTCATGTCTGCTGCTGCTGCTGCTAAGTTGCTTCAGTCGTGTCCGACTCTGTGTGACCCCATGGACTGCATGCAGCCTACCAGACTCCTCTGCCCATGGGATTTTCCAGGCAAGAGTACTGAAGTAGGTTGCCATTGCCTTCTCCAAGTCATGTCTGACTCTTTGCGAACTCATGGACTGCAGCACACCAGGCTTTCCTGTCCTTCACTATCTCCCAGAGTTTGCTCAAACTCATGTCGATTGAGTTGGTGATGCCATCCAAACAACTCATCCTCTGTGGCCCCCTTCTCCTCCTGCCCTCAATCTTTCCCAGCATCAGGGTCTTTTCCAATGACTTGGTTCTTTGCATTAGGTAGGAGGGTACAATGCAGGATATTTAAAATGCATTTGAAATTTGAAGATCAGCAACTTAAAACAATCGTGTGTGTGTGTGTGTGTGTGTGTGTGTGTGTGTGTGTGTGTGTGTGTACAAATAGATTGCTATAATCAAACCTCATGGTTTTGCAAACCAAAAATTTATAGTAGATACACATATACTGTCTCTTGAGAGTCTCTTGGACAGTAAAAAGATCAAATCCTAAAGGAAATCAGCCCTGGATATTTGTTGGAAGGATTGATACTGAAGCTGAAGCTCCAGTGCATTGCCCACCGTATCAGTCAGCTGATATGAACAGCTGACTCATTGGAAAAGATCCTGATGGTGGGAAACACTGAAGGCGGGAGGAGAAGGGGATGACAGAGGATGAGATGGTTGGATGACATCACTGACTCAATGGACATGAATTTGAGCAAACTCTGGGAGACAGATAAGGACAGGGAAGCCTGACATGCTGCAGTCCATGGGGTCGCAAAGAGTTGGACATGACTGAGTGACTAAACGACAACAACAATAACAACACACACACACAAAAGGGTTTCAAACACAACACTAAAAATTATCATCAAATCAGAAGAGAAGAGAACAAAAGAGGAAAGCAGGGAAAAGACCCAAAAAATCCTAAGCAATTAACAAAATGATAATAGAAACATACATATCAATAATTACCTCAAATGCAAATGGATTCAATGCTCCAGTGAAAATACACAGACAGGATGAACGAATACAAAAGCAAGACCTGTATATTTGCTGTCTATGAAACCTGCTTTAGATCTAGAGACACACACAGCCAGGAAGTAAGGGGATGGGAAAAGGTACTCCACATAATGGAAAAGAAAAGAAAGCAGGAGTAGCAATTCTTATACCAGAAAAAACAGACTTTAGGGTAAAGACTGCTAAAAGAGATAAGAAAGACACTACAAAATGATCAAGAGATTAATCCAAGAAGATGCAACATTGTAACACTGTAACTCATTCACTGAAACCACCATCACTCTGATACCAAACCAGACAAGGATATCACAAAAAAGAAAATTACAGGCCAATGTCACTGATGAACATAGATACAAAAATCCTCAACAAAATACTAGGAAACTGAATCCAAAATACATTGAAAGAATCATATACCATGATCAAGGGCGATATATCCCAGGAATCCAAGGATTTTTCAATATCCACAAATCAATCAGTGTGATTCACTACATTAAAAAATTAAAGAATAAAAACCATATGATCATCTCAATTGATGCAGAAAAAGCTTCTGATAAAATTCCACATCCATTTATGATAAAAACTCTACAGAAAGTTGCCAGGGTCCAGCCCCGGTGGATCCAGGGAAATTCGAAGTGTGGACAGCGTTGGCAAGGAAAAACATTTATTTATTAATATAAGATTAGATTAGGAAGAAATAGTGTGGTAGGAAAATGAGCGGAGAAAAGAGGCTGATTAGCTTGGTTTACGTGGAAAACCAATAAAGTTCCAGACAAGGAACTTGCACCATCTACGTTAGGCCACCGACGCCCGTTTGAATATTGGAGAGTGCCCCGCCTTGGGCTCTCTCTCTTACGGATCTTAGAAGCCAGGACAAGTAAGCAGACATGGTGAGCCTCCACGCCCCAGATGGGAATTCAGCCTGAAATTAGAGTAAAGAGGAGACACGGGGGAAACCAGTCCTTCCAATGACTGGCCCAGCCTCTATTGTCTAGAAAGGCCTTTTATACCTTTTTGATTGTACATAGAGATCAAGGGGTAATACAAAATTATGCAGCGTTAGCAGCCCAGACTCTTTCTGTATATCTTTTTGTATACAAAAGGTCTCAGGTGATTTATGTTATCTTCTGGCCAAGAGGCTTGTTAACACTTTTTGGCTCTCTTTCTTAATGAATGTTAATCTCGTTTCCCCTGAAGTGTTTTTCTTTTAATCTGCATCTCCTTAAAGCACAAAAGTTACATCTCTATAGAACAAAGGTGCAGTGGATTATAACAAAGAAGCTACTTAACTCAAAGATCTAATGTTGCTACTTGTTTTTTATATATACCAACTATATCAACAAATAAAAGATATGAAAATTTGGCAGCAAGTACTGGCTCAACAAATGAAACCTTTAATCAATCCTATTCTAATGATTTTGACTCCTTGGAAGCCCCTACATTCCTAGGATGTTTTAAGCTTCCTGTGCCTCTGGAGGTTGGGAGACTGTAAACAATCACATGCACAGCTGTACGAGTCCTGCAGGCAGGCTAGAAAGACATCAGAGGAGTTTTTGGATTGAAACATTCATATTATGCCCAGGAAAATTATTATCTAAAAGCTCTAATGTTTTCCAGAAAAAGGTGGTGGGGGGACAGCCCTCTGTTAATGACAGAAGAGTAGGTGGAAAGCATAACATAGTAAAGCAGGCAGACTCTGGTCTTGGGGGGTGGATGCTCAGGAAATTCCAGGGGGAAGCCCTGAAGCCTGATCACGTCCTTGCATTTTGTCAGGCTTCCTTCGGCATGACCTTGTCACGGGTGGGATTCCTCACGCTGGCCCCCAGCAGCAAGTAAGCACAGAAGGAACATATCTCAACATAATAAAAGCCATAGAGTTAGCTCAGTCACTCAGTCTTGTCTGACTCTTTGCGACCCCATGAATCGCAGCACACCAGGCCTCCCTGTCCATCACCATCTCCCGGAGTTCACTCAGACTCACATCCATCGAGTCCGTGATGCCATCCAGCCATCTCAACCTCCTGCCCCCAATCCCTCCCAGCATCAGAGTCTTTTCCAGTGAGTCAACTCTTCGCATGAGGTGGCCAAAGTATTGGAGTTTCAGCTTTAGCATCATTCCCTCCAAAGAAATCCCAGGGCTGATCTCCTTCACAATGGACTGGTTGGATCTCCTTGCAGTCCAAGGGACTCTCAAGAGTCTTCTTCAACACCACAGTTCAAATGTATCAATTCTTCGGCGCTCAGCCTTCTTCACAGTCCAACTCTCACATCCATACATGACCACTGGAAAAACCATAGCTTGGACTAGACAGGCCTTAGTCGGCAGAGTAACGTCTCTGCTTTTGAATATGCTGTCTAGGTTGGTCATAACTTTTCTTTCAAGGAGTAAGCATCTTTTAATTTCATGGCTGCATTCACCATCTGCAGTGATTTTGGAGCCCAAAAAATAAAGTCTGACACTGTTTCCACTGTTTCCCCATCTATTTCCCATGGAGTGATAGGACTGGATGCCATGATCTTCATTTTCTGAATGTTGAGCTTGAAGCCAACTTTCTCACTCTCCTCTTTCACTTTCATCAAGAGGCTTTGTAGTTCCTCTTCACTTTCTGCCATAAGGGTGGTGTCATCCGCATATCTGAGGTTATTGATATTTCTCCCGGCAATCTTGATTCCAGCTTGTGTTTCTTCCAGTCCAGCATTTCTCATGATGTACTCTGCATATAAGTTAAATAAGCAGGGTGACAATACACAGCCTTGACGTACTCCTTTTCCTATTTGGAACCAGTCTGTTGTTCCATGTCTAGTTCTAACTGTTGCTTCCTGACCTGCATACAGATTTCTCAAGAGGCAGGTCAGGTGGTCTGGTATTCCCATCTCCTTCAGAATTTTCCACAGTTGATTGTGATCCACACAGTCAAAGGCTTTGGCATAGTCAATAAAGCAGAAATAGATGTTTTTCTGGAACTCTCTTGCTTTTTCCATGATCCAGCGGATGTTGGCAATTTGATCCCTGATTCCTCTGCCTTTTCTAAAACCAGCTTGAACATCACGTATTGCTGAAGCCTGGCTTGGAGAATTTTGAGTACTACTTTACTAGCATGTGAGATGAGTGCAATTGTGTGGTAGTTTGAGCATTCCTTGGCATTGCCTTTCTTTGAGATTGGAAGGAAAACTGACCTTTTCCAGTCCTGTGGCCTCTGCTGAGTTTTCCAAATTTGCTGGCATATTGAGTGCAGCACTTTCACAGCATCATCTTTCAGGATTTGAAATAGCTCTACTGGAATGCCATCACTTCCACTAGCTTTGTTTGTAGTGATGCTTTCTAAGGTCCACTTGACTTCACATTGCAGGATGTCTGGCTCTAGATGAGTGATCACACCATTGTGATTATCCGGGTGGTGAAGATCCTTTTTGTACAGTTCTTCTGTGTATTCTTGCCATCTCTTCTGAATATCTTCTGCTTCTGTTAGGTCCATACCATTTCTGTCCTTTATCGAGCATGAAAATGTCCCATCTTTGCATGAAATGTTCCCTTGGTGTCTCTAATTTTCTTGAAGAGATCTCTAGTCTTTCCCATTCTGTTGTTTTCCTCTATTTCTTTGCATTGATCGCTGAAGAAGGCTTTCTTATCTCTTCTTGCTGTTCTTTGGACCTCTGCATTCAGATGCTTATATCTTTCCTTTTCTCCTTGGCTTTTCACCTCTCTTCTTTTCGCAGCTCTTTGTAAGGCCTCCCCAGACAGCCATTTTGCTTTTTTGCATTTCTTTTCCATGGGGATGGTCTTGATTCCTGTCTCCTGTCACGAACCTCATTCCATAGTTCATCAGGCACTCTATCTATCAGATCTGGGCCCTTAAATCTATTTCTCACTTCCACTGTATAATTACCAAACCCAAAGCTAACATACTCGATGATGAAAAGGGTAAAGCATTTTCTCTGAGATCAGGAACAAGACAAGGGTGCTTACTCTCACCACTATTATTCAACAGAGTTTTGGAAGCCCTAGCCACAGCAATCAGAGAAGAAGAAGATATAGGAGGAATTCAAGTTGGAAAAGAATAAGTAGACCTCTCACCATTTGTAGACAACATGATACTATACCTATAAAATCTAAAGATGCTATAAGAAAACTACTAGAGCTCACCAGTGAGATTGGTAAAGTTTCAGGATACAAAATTAATGCACAGAGATAAGCTACATCTCTATACAGTAACAATGAAAGATGAGAAAGAGAAATTAAAAAAACAATCCCATTCACCACCACATCAAAAAGAATAAAATACCTAGGAACAAAGCTACCTAAGGAGGCAAGAGACCTACCTTTGCTCTGAAAACTATAAGAAACTGATGAAAGAAACTGAAGATGACACAAACAGATGGAAAGAAATAACATGTTCTTGGATGAGAAGAATCAATATCTTTAAATGGCTATATATCCCTTGGTTCAGTTGCTCAGTCATGTCTGGCTCTTTGTGACCCCATGGACTGCAGCACTCCAGGCTTCCCTGTCCTTCACTATCTCCCAGAGATCACTCAAACTCATGTCCATTGAGTTGATGATGCCATCCAACTATCCCATCCTCTGTCATTCCCTTCTCCTCCTGCCTTCAATCTTTCCCAGCATCAGGGTTTTGTCCAGTGAGTTGGCTCTTTGCACCAGGTGGCCAAAGTATTAGAGCTTCAGCTTCATCATCAGTCCTTCCAATGAATATTCAGGGTTGATTTTCTTTAGGATTGACTTGTTTGATCTCCTTGCAGACTGAGGGACTCTCAAGAGTCTTCTTCAGCACCGCAGTTTGAAAGCATCAATTCTTCATCTCTCAGCCTTCTTTATGCTCCAACTCTCACATTCATACCTAACTACCAGCAAAATGATGTCTCTGCTTTTTAATATGCTGTCTATGTTTGTCATAGCTTTTCTTCCAAGAAGCAAGCATCTTTTAATTTCATGGCTGCAGTCACCATCCACAGTGATTTGGAGCCCCAGAAAATAAAGTCTCTCACTGTTTCCATTGTTTCCCCTTCTATTTGCCATGAAGTAATGGGACCAGATGCCACGATCTTTGTTTTTTGATTGCTGAGTTTTAAGCCAGCTTTTTCACTCTCCTCTTTCACCTTCATCAAGAGGTTCTTTAGTTCCTCTTCACTTTCTGCCATTAGAGTGATGTCATATGCATATCTGAGGTTATTGATATTTCTCCCAGCAATCATGATTCGAACTTGTGATTCATCCAACCCAGTATTTTCCATGATGTATGCTGCATATACGTTAAATAAGCAAGGTGACAATATACAGCCTTAATGTACTTCTTTCCTTATTTTGAACCAGTCTGTTGTTCCATATCCATGGTTATATATGGATTCAATATAATTCCTATCACATTACCAATGGCATTTTTCATATAAAGGGAACAAAACATTTTTCAGATTTGTATGAAAACATAAAAGGCCTTGATTAGCCAAAGTAATCTTGAAAAGGAACAGAGAACAGAGCTGGAAGAATCAGGCTCCCTGACTTGAGACTATACTACAAAGCTGTGGTCAATTAATCTATGACAAACTAGGCAAAAATATAAATGGAGCAAAGAAAATCTCTTCAGTAACTGCTGGGAAAACTGAACAGCTACATAAAGAATAAAATTAGAACATTCTCTTACACCATATACAAAGTAAACACAAGATGAATTAAAGACCTAAATGTAAGACTGGATACTATAAAACTTTTAGAAGAAAACATAGGCAGAATGCTCTGACATGAATTGCATTAATACATTTTTTAACTTATCTGCTAGAGTAATGGGAATAAAAGCAAAAATAAACAAATGAAATATAAACTTAAAATTGCATAGCAAAGGGAATCATAAATAAAATGAAAAGGCAACCTACAGAATGAAAGGAAACATTTTCCAATGATGTGACAGACAAGGAATTGATTTCCAAAATATATAAACAACTCTACAGTTCAATATCAAAGCAATAAACAATTCAAGAAATTGTTGAAGATCTCAAGGAATGGGCCGAAGATCTAAATAGACATTTCTCTAAAGAAGACATATAGATGGTCAAGAGATACATGAAAAAAATGCTCAATATCACTGATTATTAGAGAAATGCAAATCAGTACCACAATGAATTATCAATTCACACCAGTCATAATGACCATTATCAAAAAGTCTACAAATGATAAATGCTGGAGAGGGTATGGAGAAAAGAGAACCTCCTATGCTGTTGATAGGAATGTGAATTGGTGCAGCCACTACAGAGAACAGTTTCTTAAAAGACTAAAAATATTACCAAACAATCTAATAATATCACTTTTTGGCATACATCCAGAGAAAAAATCTATTTAGAAAAGATTATGCACCCTAGTGTTCATAGCAGTGCTATTTACAATAGCCAGGACATGGAAGCAACCTGAATGTCCATCAATAGATGAAAGGATAAAGTAGATATGGTACGTGCGTGCACGCGCACACACACACACACACACACACACACACATATACATACCTATGCATACATATGTATAATAGGTTGTTGCTCAGTCATCAAAAAGAATGAAATAATGGCATTTGTAGCAATATGGATGGACCTAGAGATTATCATTTTAAGTGATGTAAGTCAGACAAAGGCAAATATGTGATATTGCTTATTCAGTTCAGTTGCTCAGTCATGTCCGACTCTTTGTGACCCCGTGAATCGCAGCACAAGGGACTCTCAAGAGTTTTCTCCAACACCACAGTTCAAAAGCATCAATTCTTAGGTGCTCAGCCTTCTTCACAGTCCAGCTCTCACATCCATACATGACCACTGGAAAAACCATAGCCTTGACTAGATGGACCTTAGTTGGCAAAGTAATGTCTCTGCTTTTGAATATGCTATCTAGGTTGGTCATAACTTTTCTTCCAAGGAGTAAGTGTTTTTTAATTTCATGGCTGCAGTCACCATCTGCAGTGATTTTGGAGCCCCCGAAAATTAAGTTTGACACTGTTTCCCATCTATTTCCCATGAAGTGATGGGACCAGATGCCATGATCTTCATTTTCTGAATGTTGAGCTTTAAGCCAACTTTTTCACTCTCCTCTTTCACTTTGATCAAGAGGCTGTTTAGTTCTTCTTCACTTTCTGCCATAAGCGTGGTGTCATCTGCATATCTGAGGTTATTGATATTTCTTCCAGCAATCTTGATTCCAGCTTCTGTTTCTTCCAGTCCAGCATTTCTCATGATGTACTCTGCATAGAAGTTAAATAAGCAGGGTCACAATATACAGCCTTGACATACTCCCTTTCCTATTTGAAACCAGTCTGTTGTTCCATGTCCAGTTAACTGTTGCTTCCTGACCTGCATATAGGTTTCTCAAGTGGCAGGTCATGTGGTCTGCTATTCCCATCTCTTTCAGAATTTTCCACAGTTGATTGTGATCCACCCAGTCAAAGGCTTTGGCATAGTCAATAAAGCAGAAATAGATGTTTTTCTAAAACTCTCTTGCTTTTATTGGTGGAATAAAAAAAAAAGACACAAATGAACTTGTTTACAAAACAGAAATAGAATTCCATAGATACGGAAAACAAACTTATGGTTACAAAAAGGGAAAATGGGGCAGGGAGAAATTAGGAGTTTGGGGTTAACAGATACATACTACTGCATATAGGTAACCAACAAAGACCTACTATATAGCTCAGGAAATTATACTCCATATTTTGTAATAGCTGATAAGGGAAAAGAATCTGAAAATAAAATACATATCTATCTGAATCACCATGCTGTACACCTGAAACTAACATGAGATTGTAAATCAAGTATACTCAAAGCAAAAAAATAAAAACTATTTTATAAAACTATTTTATTTTATAAAAATAAAAACATATATATGGATATAAATGTATATGGCATGCAGAATCTTAGTTCCCTGACAAGGGATTGAACTGCACCTCCTGCAGTGGAAGTGCAGAGTCTTAATCACTGGACCTCCAGGGAAGTCCCTATATTTTTAAAAATAAAATTATAAGGAAGCGATGAGTCCAAGCAAGAACTGACCTGTTTTCAAGTAGAAAATGACTAGATAGAGTAGATAGAGCCCAGAATTGGGGGCATTTCTTAACTGTATCTCAGACTGCAAGAGATCAGACTGTTCTTGTTCAGAGACTCCCTGTTGGGTTTTCTCTGTCAAAAAGAAGCTAGCTCTAAGGTCATTATACAAGTAAGGCTATTGTTTTCCTGCTATGCCTTTGTTTCAGAGGGCCTTAAAAAAAACTTTTCATAGCTGCGTGTCTATATTCATCTCTCCATGTAAATTTTTTTGTTTGTACAAGGTTTCTACTAAATTTATGTTATTTGTTTTGCTTTTCTTAAAACATAATACAAAAATGTCAGAAATCTTTTCATATCAGCACTTAGAACATATTTTCTTTAAATTGTGGCATTTTTAATGCAGCAGTTGAATGCACTTACACTTTGTTTAACTAGCCCATTATGGCAGACAATTTAGTTGGTTCCATTTTTTCCTCTATTTTGTGAAAAAGGCTGCAGTGAATATCCTTGAAAAGTTGAAAAGATACTCTGGCATATTTTGCCAGTATATCCTTAGGGTAAATACCTAGCAGTGGGATTGTAGGGTTAATGAGTCTGTACATTTTAAATATTGAAATCAACTGTCAAAAGTTTTCTCCAGGAGGTGTTGACAAATTTACCCTTCAACAACATTCAGGACAATGTATGAGAATGACTGTATTTCATGTTCAACAACTCCAGAGGGAGTTATGGGTGTTCACAGCCTCCATGGACCCATGAAGCCACCCTACCTTCCTTCCAGTCTCATGAGAGAAATACTGTATTCCATTATCTTGGTTCTCATTTCTTTACCTTTGTGTAAGGCTGAAGATCCCTGTCCATCCATACTTTTATTTATTTTTTAACTTCTTGTAAAATCCTTTGTTTATTTATCTGTTTAGCTTTTGTTATTTGAATTTATTTTCTCTACCTGTATAACTTTTTACACAGATTAAGGATATCTGTTGTTTATTTTCCTGTACTTCAAATATCTTTCCCCAGTTTGTTAATGAGTTTTAGGATTTATTTATTAATGTATTTATTTATCAAGGAGGAATTTATAAATTTGGTGTGGTTAAATTTATCAAACGTTTGCCTTATGTCTCAGTGCCTTGATATCTTTCTTGGAAAGGTCTTTTTCCACTCCAGAACCTACTGTAAATTCATTCATGCTTTATGTAGGAATTGTACAGAGTTATTTTATATAAAATCTTTGATACATCTGTAAACAATTTTGTTATAAACAGTGACATATGAATCTGCCTTATTTTTTCCAATATTCTTCAATTCCTCAATACTATTTTATTTACCCCACTGACTAGATTGCATATAAATTTACTGATCAGAAATGACACCTTTATTATGAACAAAAATGCTATGCATATTTAGGTCTCTTTCTGGATTCTCTCTTCTGTTCCACTGATATCTTTTAAACAATTTTAAGCATGGGATCACTACTTAGACTTTAAAAAAAAAGTTTATCTTTTTGATTGGTGCAATTAATATGATTAATAGAGTTGGGGATGAAGACTTGACTGCTGAATGGTTGTAGCAATACTAAAGAACGTATCAGTGTGGCCAGGATGGCTAGGGCTGAGGATTTTACCACTGTGGTTGCTGTGTTGGGAGGGACTGGGACCAAAGGCTCAGCCAGCATGGTTGGGGTTGCCAAGGCCAGGGCCAAGAAGACAGCCTGAATAGTCAGAAGATTGCTTACACACTTAGGAACCGATTGAAGAGCAAATGTGTTGGGAATAATGGAATTCAAGTTTCTCATAATCTGAGAAAGACATTACAATTGTGGGAAAGAAGAGGCTGGAAAAACTTTGTGGTGTTAGTTTGGAATTGGAAGTATTGGTGTGAACTCATTGTTTTGAATATGTATAGGTAGAAGGATATAAAAATAGATTTATATGTTATAGATATGTATTCATATACTTCTGGCTCTATTTCCTGTAAGGAACTAAAAGCAATAATATTCCAGTCACAATGACTGTAACTAGTGCCCACATCTTGGTTTCTAAATACTTTTTTTCCACTAAAAGCAATGATCCTTGGATAAATGGTTGATTCTGGATGTGGGGGGAAAAGTACAAGATGAACCTTGAAGATCCTTTTTGTGCCAGACAGTGAAAGTTGCTCAAAGAATAATAAGTGAAATGCCATAGAGACACAAGAATCAGCTTAAAACAGGTTCCTCTGGTTACATCAGTCGAAGCATTTTGCAATCACTGTAGTAATATCGTCACCCTGTTTATTTAACTTCTATGCAGAGTATATTATGTGAAAGGCTGAGTGCTAAATAATTGATGCTTTTGAATTATGGTGCTGGAGGAGACTCTTGAGAGTCCCTTGGACAGCAAGGAGATCAATCAGTTGTAAAGCAAATCTACCCTGATATTCACTGAAAGGACTATTGCTAAAGCTGAAGCTCCAATACTATGGCCACCTGATGTGAAGAGTCAACTCACTGGAAAAGACCCTGATGCTGGGAAAGATTGGAGGCAAAAGGAGAAGAGTGTGGTAGAGGATAAGATGATTAGATAGCATCACCTACTAAACAATTTTGAGTGAACTCCGGGAGATAGTGAAGGATAGGGAAGCCTGGTGTGCTGTAGTTCATGGGGTCTCAAAGAGCAGATGTGACTTAGCGACTGAACAGTAACAACAAGAAAGTAACTGGCTTGCTCTCTTTAAAAATGTCAAGGTCATGAAAGTTGGGAAAGTTTGAAGAACTTGAGATCAAATAGACATGACAGTTAAATATTGTATATGATCTTGGATGAGAGCCTGAACCTATAATAGGTATTATTGGGATAATTGACAAAATTTGAATGTGATCTGTGGATTAGATTAGAATGAGCCCTTTAAAAGGTGAAACACCATAGAGACATTTTCCTGTTAGCCTGGAAGAAGATAAACAGCCATATGGTGAACTGGCAATGGAGGGGCCACATGGCTAAAACCCAAGGAAGACTTGGAGTCGAGGGTGAACCCCAGCTGACAGTCAACAGCAATCTCAGCCTTACAACAGAAAGGAACTGAATTCTGCCAAAACCGAGATAAACCTGGAAGACGATCCAAAGCTCCACGTGGGACCGTAGCTGAGGACACCTTGGTTCAGCCTCATGAGACCCAGAGCAGAGAACCAAGCTACGTTGTGCTAGACTTCTAACCTACAGGAACTATGAGACTGTAAATGCAAGTTGTTTAAGCTGCTAAATTTGCGATAATTTGTTATGCAGCAATGGAAAACAAATACAGACACTCAGGATGCAATTGAACTGCTGGGAAAGTTTCTTGATGAATGGGAAAACTGTCAACCCTCTGAAACCTGGGAAAAATGCCACTAGATTACTTGTGTGGTTTGAAGTTTCTGCTGAAGCTAAATTGGAAAGGAACACTTTGCATACAGATAATGCACAACATAGAAAGTTAGCAACTAGTATGTTAGAGCTGTTATCCTGGGGAGGAGGTTTTATTTTTATTAAAAAAATAGTAGTTGCCATATAAAACTCCTAGAAGAGAACATAGGCAAAACATTCTCAACATAAACTGCACTAATGGTTTAGGTCAGTCTCTGAAGGCCATTGAAATAAAACCAAATAATTCAAATGGGATATAATCAAACTTACAAGCTTTTGTACAAGAAGGGAAAACATAAACAAAATGAAAAGACAACCCACAGATTGGGAGAAAATATTTGCAAATGATGTGACTGACAGGTGCTTAATTTCCAAAATATGGTAACAGCTCATAAAACTGAAAAACAACAACAAACCCAGCTGAAAAAATCAGCAGACCTAAATAGACATTTCTCCAAAGAAAACGTACAGATGACCAACAGGCACATGAAAAGATGCTCAACATTGCTAATTATGAGAGAAATGTAAATCAAACTGCAGTGAGGTACCACCTCACACCAGTCAGAATGGCCGTCATGAAAAAGTCTACCAATAAAAATGGTCAGTATTGTGAGTTGAACTGTCTGCCCACCCCATGCCACCCTCATTTGTATGCTGAAGTTCTAACTTGTAATGTGACTATATTTGGAGATTAGGTATTAAGAGCAACAACTAAGGGTCAAGGAATTGCTGAGGGTGGAGGTGTGATCCTTAGAAGAACAGGAAGAGAGGCCACTGATCCCCCTTTCCCCAGGCACTTGTGGCGAAGAGGCCCCAGGGAAGCCTGGTGAGGTGACCGTCTATAGAGCCAGGAAGAGAGCCCCCACCAGGAAGAGAGCCCCCACCAGGAAGAGACACCACAGATCCCCCTTTCCCCAGGCACTTGTGGCGAAGAGGCCATGGGGAAGCCTGGAGAGGTGACTGTCTGTAGAACCAGGAGGAGAGCCCCCACCAGGAAGAGAGCCCCCACCAGGAAGAGACACCACTGATCCCCCTTTCCCAAGGCACTTGTGGCAAAGAGGCCATGTGGAAGCCTGGTGAGGAGACCGTCTCTAGAACCAGGAGGAGAGCCCCCACCAGGAAGAGAGTCCCCGCCAGGAAGAGACACCACTGATCCCCCTTTCCCAAGGCACTTGTGGCAAAGAGGCCATGTGGAAGCCTGGTGAGGAGACCGTCTCTAGAACCAGGAGGAGAGCCCCCACCAGGAAGAGACGCCACAGATCCCCCTTTCCCCAGGCACGTGTAGCAAAGAGGCCACGTGGAAGCCTGGCGAGGAGACCATCTATAGAGCCAGGAAGAGAGCCCACACCAGGAAGAGAGTCCCCACCAGGAAGAGACGCCACTGATCCCCCTTTCCCCAGGGACTTGTGGCGAAGAGGCCACGGGGAAGCCTGGCGAGGTGACCGTCTGTAGAGCCAGGAGGAGAGCCCCCACCAGGAAGAGACGCCACAGATCCCCCTTTCCCCAGGCACGTGTAGCAAAGAGGCCACGGGGAAGCCTGGTGAGGTGACCGTCTGTAGAACCAGGAGGAGAGCCCCCACCAGGAAGAGAGCCCCCACCAGGAAGAGACACCACTGATCCCCCTTCCCCCAGGCACTTGTGGCGGAGAGGCCATGTGGAAGCCTGGCGAGGTGACCGTCTATAGAACCAGGAGGAGAGCCCCCACCAGGAAGAGAGCCCCCACCAGGAAGAGACGCCACTGATCCCCCTTTCCCCAGGCACGTGTAGCAAAGAGGCCACGTGGAAGCCTGGCAAGGAGACCGTCTATAGAGCTAGGAAGAGAGCCCCCACCAGAAACTAACCCTGACAACACCTTGGTCTCAGACTTCTTGCCTCCAGTATTGTGAGAAAATAAATTTCTGTTCTTTAAGTCACTCAGTCTGTGATGTTTTCTTAAAAGCAGCCCTCACCGACAAATACAGTAGCTGACTCATTAGTCAGTCTTATCTAAATAAAGTGGAATCAAGGTATGAGAATCCAGTTTTCAGGAGCTATATTGATAGTGGCCCAGGTTCTGAATGGAGAAGGAACTGGTTTGATTTTATTACTCACTCAAAAATGAGTCACTACCAATAGCTCAGTTATCTGAAAAGCTGAATGACTTTAAGTACTGAAATTTTAATCATTTCTATTTTTTCCTGGGATGGAGAGTGCCACATTTCTCAACAATAATCTTATACCATTTAAAAAACTGACCATCTTTACACCTTGCTATTCTATGATGAACAAAGATTTATTTCACCTCCATTAATTACAATTTCTCCACCCTTTGAAAGGGTCCTACCACTAGTCTCATTTGCTCAAAACATATATTTAAATCTCCACTTCATTTTCCATAAACAAGAGATAGTACTTAATTTCACACTTTGGATCTTGGTAATTCCACTACGTTTTGCCTCTCTTTACCTAATTTTCACCCCCTTTCTTTTGATAGCTATTGATCTATTTTGACAATATTCAGATTAATAGCATTTATACTCTGTTCTGAAACTATGGTTAATTTCCCCATAATTTGTCTATTCTATAATTTGAAAGCCAATAGTCAGTGTTAATATTATTATGATGGTATAAATATCATCATAGAATAATAGAATGCTATATTTATGATAGAATCAAATATTGTGTTGGGCTTCTCTTTTTATTTCATGTCATGTTCCCTGTACCTCTCAGTGGATAATGATGCTAAACAGAAATATGATAAATATAAGTTAATGTTCCTTTGTAACTCTGGACCATAATCGTGAACTCCAAAAAATTTGCTTGCCATATGCTAGTGGTGTCCTTAGGGTTTAATGAGGTATACAAGATGGTTTTCTCCTAATATTAATTATCATTTATTGAATAACCACTAAATGTCATGCATTCTGATGTACAATATTTTTGTTTTATCTTATAACAACCCTGTATTACTCATATTTTTGCAGATGAGAAAGAATAAGATATTATCTGGAAAGACTGGATTTGAATAAAAGACTGATACCACATTGGGTTAATTTCCCACATTGAGCATGAATTCTGCATCTTGGGGTTTGCCTCCATTTCAGGGAAACTGGGGTTGGTGGTCACCCTATAAATCTAGACTATTTCCTAGAAATTTAAAAAATTATTAAAAACAACACAATAAGAATAATTATTATTTCCATGGCTTGGAATTCATTGCTGTTGTGCTATCCAGTTATTTCATTTGCTCATAGGTCATCTAAATTAGGAGTTCTTACCAAAGCCTGGAATGATGTGAAAACCGGGTCCATCTGCAGTGCTGAATGACACTTCTACTTCAATATATTAAAGGATATTTTTCTCAGTTGGTTTTTATTGGATGGTAATTTTTCTATCTGCGGCACACATCAGGAGCCTTCCTTTGCTGCTTCCCCCTCATATTCTACCTCTACCATAGAGCACACTCAGAACTCAGACCTTGAACCTCTTTTCTCTGTACACTTGCATGGTGATTCATTTACTCCCATGACATTAAATGTTATCCATTTGAGCTCATTACTCCTAAATACATATTGTCAATGCAGACTTTCCCTGGAACTCTCAATATAGATACTCAATTACCTATTGGATATCGCCTTTTAGATGTGAAATAGCTCAAATTGAAAATGTCTAAAGTGAATTCCTTCAGTTTCCTGGAAAGCTTACTTCTCCCACAACCTTCTGTATTTATTCCAAAAATGACAACTCCATCCTTCTAGTTGCTGAGGCCAACTTTAGAGCCACCCTTGACTCTTATTTCAATCTCTGACCCTAAATGCAATCAGGCAAATCCTCTAAGACACATCCAGAATCGAACCGCCTCTCAGCACCTTCACTCTAACAACATGTCCGAGCCACGTCTTGCTCGGATTGTCGCTGTAGCCTCCTAATGGTATCCTCAGTTCTGTTCTTGCCCATCTGTAATCTATGCTCAGTGGAAATCCAGAGCTATTCTTTGACGATACATGTTGGGTCACTCCACTGCTCAAACTCCACAAGTTGTTTTCCATCCCACCCAGAGGATGACTTCACATTATGTGTTACATCATCACCCATCACTGTCCTGCCTCCATCACTAGTCTCTCTGACTTCCTTGCTTCTTGCAAGCTCCAGATATGCTCTTTGTGATTCTTCTTTCCTACAAAGCTTATCCCCAATTATTTGAAAGTAGGATCCCCTGTATAACATGCAGGGCCGATACACTGAAAATCTGGGATTTCTTGTTAAAAACTGTTTTGTTGTTCAGTCACTCAGTCATGTCCGACTCTGCGACCCCATGAACTGCAGCATGCCAGGCTTCCCTGTCCATCATCATCTCCCAGAGTTTGCTCAAACTCATGTCCGGTGAGTCAGTGATGTCACTCGACTATCTCATCCTCTGTCACCCCCTTCTCCTCCTGCCTTCAATCTTTCCCAGCATCAGGGTCTTTTCCAATGAGTTGGCTCTTTGCATCAAGTGGCCAAAGTATTGGAGTTTCAGCTTTAGCGTCAGGCCCTCCAGTAAAAATTTAGCGTTGATTTCCTTCAGGATTGACTAGTTTGATCTTTTTGTTGTCCAAGGGAATCTCAAGTCTTCTCCAGCACCACAATTCAAAAGCATCAGTTCTTTGGTGCTCAGCCTTCCTTACGGCCCAACTCTCACATCCATACATGACTACTGGGAAAGCCATAGCTTTGACTAGATGGACCTTTGTTGGCAAAGTAATGTCTCTGCTTTTTAATATGCTGTCTAGGTTGGTCATAACTTTTCTTCCAAGGATCAAGCATCTTTTAATTTCATGTGTGCAGTCATCATCTGCAATGATTTTGGAGCCCAAGAAAATAAAGTCTGTCACTGTTTCCATTGTTTGCCCATCTATTTGCCATGAAGTGAAAGGTCCGTCTAGTCAAGGCTATGGTTTTTCCAGTGGTGATGCTTTTGAAGTGTGGTGTTGGAGAAGACTCTTGAGTGTCCCTTGGACTGCAAGGAGATCCAACCAGTCCATCCAAAAGGAGATCATTCCTAGGTGTTCATAGGAAGAATGATGCTAAAGCTGAAACTCCAATACTTTGGCCACCTCATGCGAAGAGCTGACTCATTGGAAAAGACCCTGATGCTGGGAGGGATTGGGGGCAGGAGGAGAAGGGGACGAGAGAGGAAGAGATGGCTGGATGGCATCACCGACTCGATGGATGTGAGTTTGAGTGAACTCCAGGAGTTGGTGATGGACAGGGAGGCCTGGCATACTGCGATTCATGGGGTCACAAAGAGTCAGCCACAACTGAGTGACTGAACTGAAATGAACTGAACTGAACTGAACTGAACTGCTGGGACCGGATGCCATGATCTTAGTGTTTTGAATGTTGAGTTTTCAGCAGCGTTTTCACTTTCTTTTAATTAAGGGTTTCAAAACCCTTAATAGGTGAGGTAGTGTGTTAAAACAAGTATTGGCCCTTCTGAGCATGTGACCCTGTGTGAAAGTCTGAAAATCTGCCTAATCCCACAGTCATCTTCTCATTGAATTCTTCTCTGATCACTGTATTTAAAATGTCAGTAACTCAGCAGTGGCCACAGGACTGGAAAAGGTCAGTTTTCATTCCAATCCCAAAGAAAGGCAATGCTAAAGAATGCTCAAACTACCGCACAATTGCACTCATCTCACACGCTAGTAAAGTAATGCTCAAACTTCTCCAAGCCAGGCTTCAGCAATACGTGAACCGTGAACTTCCAGATGTTCAATCTGGATTTAGAAAAGGCAGAGGAACCAGAGATCAAATTACCAACATCTGCTGGATCATGGAAAAAGCAAGAGAGTTCCAGAAAAACATCTATTCCTGTTTTCTTGACTATGCCAAAGCCTTTGACTGTGTGGATCACAATCGACTGTGGAAAATTCTGAAAGAGATGGGAATACCAGACCACCTGACCTGCCTCTTGAGAAACCTATGTGCAGGTCGGGAAGCAACACTTAGAACTGGACATAGAACAACAGACTGGTTCCAAATAGGAAAAGTACCGGGGACCAGCCCCGGTTGAATTCAGGGTATTTGAAGCGTGGGCAGCATAGGTGATAAGACATTAATTTATTTAGAGATATAGAAGGAGATAAGGATTTATTTAGAGATATAGAAAGAGATAAAGAAAGAATGTTGCAGTTTAGAAAACAGAGGAGAGAAAGGGGCTGATATTTCTTGGTTAATGCAGAAAGCCAATAAAGTCCCAAGACAAGGGACTTACACCGTTCACATAGGCCACGGGCGCCCACTTGAATAGCGGAGGGTGCCCCGCCTTGGGCTCCCTCTCGCGTGGGTCTTAGAAGCCCGGCAGAGAAGTGAACACAGCGAGCCCCTGCGCTCCAAGACATCAGCCTGAAAAGAAGAGTAAGAGAGAGAAAGAAAAAGAGAATTGACATGGGGAGCCAAGCAATGATGAGGCGAGGCCCCAAATTTTATTTTTCCAGGGGGCTTATATACCTTAAGCTGTATATAGAGAATAATGGAAAAAACAAAATCATGCAGGGTCAGCAGCCCTGACCCTATCAAGACCAGGCTTTCTCTCAGCATACCTATCTGTATACACAGGTCTTAGGTGATTTACATCATCTTCTGGCTAGGAGGCCTATTAGCATTTTATGGCCCTTTTCTGATAAGGGTCCGTCAACCAGAAAACTTATTTGCCCTAAAAGTGTTGTTCTTTCCAAAGTCTGGTGCCACTCTCAGAAAGCGCTAAATAAAGTTGCATTCTTACATAGCAAGGGTACAACGATTTATAACAAAGAGGGAGGAGTACAATGATTTATAACAAAGAGAAAATTCATTAACTCAAAAGTCTAGTATTGCTAACATCAAAACTACTATATTCCTATTTCTGCATCCCAATTACATTGATTAATATCCTCCCAGGTGCCTAAAAGATAAAGGATATGGAGGCCTGGCAGCAATCATTAACTCAACAATGAAACCCTTCACCAATATAATTCTTAGCTCTTTAAAAGGCTCTATACCTTTAAGATGTTTTAAGCTTCCCATGCCTCTTGCTGTTGGGAGGCTGTAAACAATCACATGCATAGTTGTAAAAGTCCGGGGAAACCTGTCAGGCAAGTTAGAGAGCCATCAGAGGGGTTTGAGCTGAGACACTCCTTTCATAGGCAGGAGACTAGCTAGAGCTCTAAGTTAACTTTTTCCAGAGAAAGGTGGTCGGGGATAGCCCCCTGTTAATGTCAGAATAGTGTAGTATAGCAGACGGTAAACAGACAGATTTTGGTTTCGGGGTAGATGCTCAGGCAGAGGACCCCTTGAGACCTGACTCGCCTTTGCCTGTCAGGCTTCTTCCTCATGACCTTTGTCATGGGTGGGATCTCCCGTGCTAGCTCCCGGCAGAAAAGAAGTGCATCAAGGCTGTATATTGTCACCCTGCTTATTTAACTTATATGCAGAGTACCTCATGAGAAACGCTGGGCTGGAAGAAGCCAGGAGAAATATCAATAACCTCAGATATGCAGGTGACACCACCCATATGGCAGAAAGTGAAGAGGAACTAAAAAGCCTCTTGATGAAAGTGAAAGAGGAGAGTGAAAAACTTGGCTTAAAGCTCAACATTCAGAAAATGAAGATCATGGCCTCTGGTCCCATCACTTCATGGGAAATAGATGGGGAAACAGTGGAAACAGTGTCAGACTTTATTTTTGGGGGCTCCAAAATCACTGCAGATGGTGACTGCAGCCATGAAAGTAAAAGATGCTTTCTCCTTGGAAGAAAAGTTATGACCAACCTAGACAGCATATTGAAAAGCAGAGACATTACTTTGCCAACAAAGGTCCGTCTAGTCAAGGCTATGGTTTTTCCTGTGGTCACGTATGGATGCGAGAGTTGGACTGTGAAGAAAGCTGAGTGCCAAAGAATTGATGCTTTTGAACTGTGGTGTTGGAGAAGACTCTTGAGAGTCCCTTGGACTGCAAGGAGATCCAACTAGTCCATTCTGAGGGAGATCAGCTCTGGGATTTCTTTGGAGGGAATGATGCTGAAGCTGAAATTCCAGTACTTTGGCCACCTCATGCAAAGAGTTGACTCATTGGAAAAGACTCTGATGCTGGGAGGGATTGGGGGCAGGAGGAGAAGGGGACGACAGAGGACGAGATCGCTGGATGGCATGACTGACTCGATGGATGTGAGTCTGAGTGAACTCCGGGAGTTGGTGATGGACAGGGAGGCCTGGCCTGCTGTGATTCATGGGGTCACAAAGAGTAGGACACGACTGAGCAACTGAACTGAACTGACTGACCTCCATCTGAACTCCTTATTTGTCCTCTACAATTTCCTTTTTCTCTTTAGCATTTCTCACTCCCTGATACTGTACAATTTACTTACTTTTATTTTGCATTTTCTGACCTCTTCTTGCATTAGAATATATGAGAGCGGGGGTTTTGTTTTGGTCAGTCCTGTATACTTAGCACAGAACAGTGCCTGGCACATAACAGGCACTCAAATATTTGCTGAAAGAAAGAATGAATAAATACATTGATTTTGTTGTGTCATGGTGGAAATAGTTAAGCTTTTGAATCCATCCTTTACAGGGAACATTCTGTGAACTTGCAGTTGTAGAAAAATTGCACGAGCTGCTTTCATTGACTTCATTTTAACCCTAGAGCATGCTTGGAGTTAAAACAGAACCACAGGACAGTTGGGCCATCTTGCATTCCCAGAACTTAGCCTCTCCATGCATGCTTTTCCTCATGCAATCCTGCCTCCCCTTAAAAGGTTCTAAAATTTTTTAAAATAATTCCTTGCTCTTTTCCTTTTTAAAAGAAACTTTATGGATAATAATATGGTTTAGAATTCAAGACACACAAAAGTGAAGAGTTTTGTCTTTTCTTGTCTCATCACCTAGTTCCTTTACTAAGAAAAAATAGACACTATCTTTTAATTCTTTATGAATTTTCCCAGAGATATTCTATGCAGAGAACGTACTATTAACAGTGTGATGTACACATACGCTCCATTTTTCCCCCCTCCAAAAATAACTTGATAATAGCTTATGAGAACAGGGCTATGCTATCTCAGTTTTGACTGAGGTTCTAGGACTCTGGATTTCAAATAGTCCCATGTTTCTCAAGGAGAGGCCAGGGGACCTTTGTAGTACTTGGAGAAGTACTGAAAACTGGTGTTGCAAGCCCTGAACTTTCACCACTTAGGGTGTGACTCTTTCCTAGCAAAGGCCGAGGTGGAGTCTGAAGCTGATTCGGAGAGCTGTTGCCTCGAGTTTTGCAAGAGTCACACTATTCCCACAGGAAAACATGCTTCCCCCTCACCTGCAGACTAGGACTACAATTGGTTCTCAGCTGCATGGATTTTTCTCCACAGGGAATATCAGCAATGTCTGGAGACATTTTGGATGGTCATGGCAGGAGGGATGCTACTGGTATTTGAGGGCCAGAGATTCTGTTGAACATGCTGCAATGCAGAGGGTAGTCCCCCACAACATGCAAAAAATATGTAGTCTCAAATGTCAGTAGTGTCAAGACTGAGGAACACCAGCCTAAGGATAGGTAGGGTCTTCTTCAGGACCACTCAAGAACTAGTTAAATGTCTCTTACAATTATGGACACAAGGAACCGATGTCTGGCCCATGTTAAGAGGCTAAGACTGGCTGGCTATGCTAATGGTGGAGAGGTGAGCTTGCTGAATAGGGGGCAGCCTGCACTCCCAGAGGATTTGATAAGAGGACGCTTGAGTGATTCTTGTAAACCAGAATCATAATTGTGAGAGTGAGAGCCGGGAGCACTACAAGGAGAGAAGAGGTGAGCTCACAGAATGAAGCTGGAGGGATCCTGCCAGAAGCTCTGGAATGAAGATGCACTCATAAGCAATAAACTATGCCAGGGAGCTGCAGGGTAGATACCTCCAGTCAGTGGAAGGTATGGTGAGTGAGTTATCTCTGAAAAACTTCCCAGAATGCTTTAGGAGAAAATGCATTTGTATCAGACAACTGGAAAAGCCGGTGACCGTATGACAGCGGAAATAGTTAAGATCTTGGCTGACACTCCAATGGCACAGAAAATAATATCCAGAGCCCACAAGAACCTACTTGATTTGGCCTCTTCTGACCTCGCTAACTTCATCTTTTCTTATTTTGCTCAAGCCACAGTGGACATCAGACCATTTCTCCAACACACTGATATTGCTCTGACCTCAGGGCCTTTGCCTTCCTCACTACATGGCATGTACTTTCCCAATATCTTTGCCTCACTCTTTTCTTTCTTCATTTGAGTCTCTGCCCAAATTTTACCATCTCAGAGAGGTCTTTCCTGACCAACCCATCTAAAATAGGCAAGTTGCTTGCTGTATGTCTCTTCAGTGAACTTAATACCTATAACTTTTTATTATAACTAGCTATGTTTCTCTTCACTGAACTTATTATCCATAATTTTTTATTAGTAATCATATGATTGCTTCTCTCCCCCATTATAATACAAGATTCTTGCAGGGAAAGAGTTCATATTTATGTTTCCAGGCTCTGGGGTCATTTCAGCATTTGGTAGATGTCCAATAAACATTTGTTTGAGTGAATAAATGTTTGTAGTAAGTGAATGAATGAATGAGCAATGTGGTTGTGATTTGCTGGGCTGTTAGATTTGGCTTCAGGTATGTGAGTGACTGAAGTCTTAGCTCTGCCTGAAAGCAGAGTGCCTTCCCTAACTCTGAGCCTGCCATATTCTCTGACACATTCTCACCTATCAAATGGACCCCAAAGCAAAAGACACCCATGCAGATGGTAGTGGGACCAGTTGACCCCCTCTCACACAGCCTTTCAGATAAAAAGCTCACTAGAACATTTGTTGAAGTCACCCCTCTCTGTAAATGAAATGAGTAATGACTCCAGTGTCCTTTTATTTTTTAAAGTATGTCTGTGCTTTATTTGTATTGTCATTTAAGAAGGAGATATATAAATGTTTAAAAATTAAAAATAGGAATTTATGGTCGAAATGTTGAGAAATTGAAATAAGGGGCAAAATGGAATAAGATCATCCTTAATTGTATTACTAGGCATTATTAATTTTAACATTTTGTGTACATTCTTACCATCTTTTGCCTATATATATAAAAATATTTTAATATGTGTGCCTTTCCCAGGTTAGTTGTGTCTGACTCTCTGTGACACTATAGATGGTAGCCCACCAGTTTCCACTGTCTGTGGGATTTTCCAAGCAAGAATACAGGAGTTGGTTGCCGTTTCCTACTCCAGGGGATATCCCACGTCCAGGGTTGAACCCTCATCTCCTGCATCTCCTTATTGGTAGGTGGACTCTTTCCCACTGAGCCTCTTGGGAAGCCCATTTCAATATGGCTTCATATTAAACAATAAATCAAAATGTCATATACTAAAAAAATAACTCTACATATTCTATTGCTATTTCCATATGAAGTTTCTTATAATTCCCTCCCAAACTCCCCCAATCTATATACACGCATTTTATTTATCATTTATATATCTATCCAATCATCTATTTCTGTATCTATGTAACTATGAGTTAATTTATCTGTTATTATATATCTCTATATCATATTTCTGTGAACCCCTCTTCCTGTCTATATGTAATTCCTGTATGTAATCTAGGTGTCTATGTATCCATTCACCCAGCAATCTATTGTCTATGATCTATCTATGTGCAGCTCTCTCTCTCTCTCTCTGTGCAATCATCTATCTAGGTATCTATTTAGGTATCTTGGGATCAACGTATCTATCTTTATTTCTATTTATGCCTCTATCATATGTCTATGTCGTATTTATCTACCAATTATTTATTTCTCAATCTACCATCTTTGTTTTAATCTATATATCTACCTACATATCTATTCATCTACTTATATATGAGTGTCTACACTTATGCATGTATGCATCCATGTATCTATCTTTTATGTATCTTTGGATCATCGAAAAAGCAAGAGAGTTCCAGAAAAACATATTTCTGCTTTATTGACTATGCCACAGCCTTTGGCTGTGTGGATCATAATCAACTGTGGAAAATTCTGAAAGAGATGGGAATACCAGACCACCTGACCTGCCTCAAGAAATTTGTATGCAGGTCAGGAAGCAACAGTTAGAACTGGACAAGAACATCTATTTCTGCTTTATTGACTTGCCAAAACCTTTGACTGTGTGGATCACAACAAACTGTGGGAAATTCTGAAAGAGATGGGAATACCAGACCACCTGACCTGCCTCTTGAGAAATTTGTATTCAGGTCAGGAAGCAACAGTTAGAACTGGACATGGAACTGGTTCCAAATAGGAAAAGGAATACGTCAAGGCTGTATATTGTCACCCTGCTTATTTAACTTCTATGCAGAGTACATCATGAGAAACGCTGGGCTGGAAGAAGCACAAGGTGGAATCAAGATTGCTGGGAGAAATATCAATAACCTCAGATATGCAGATGACACCACCCTTATGGCAGAAAGTGAAGAGGAACTCAAAAGCCTCTTGATGAAAGTGAAAGAGGAGAGTGAAAAAGTTGGCTTAAAGCTCAACATTCAGAAAACGAAGATCATGGCATCTGGTCCCATCACTTCATGGGAAATGGATGGGGAAACAGTGGAAACAGTGTCAGACTTTATTTTGGGGGGCTCCAAAATCACTGCAGATGGTGACTGCAGCCATGAAATTAAAAGACACTTACTCCTTGGAAGAAAAGTTATGACCGACCTAGATAGCATATTGAAAAGCAGAGACATTACTTTGCCAACAAAGGTCTGTCTAGTCAAGGCCATGAGTTTTTCAGTGGTCATGTATGGATGTGAGAGTTGGACTGTGAAGAAAACTGAGCACTGAAGAATTGATGCTTTTGAACTGTGGTGTTGGAGAAGACTCTTGAGAGTCCCTTGGACTTCAAGGAGATCCAACCAGTCCATTCTGAAGGAGATCAGCTCTGGGATTTCTTTGGAAGGAATGATTCTAAAGCTGTAACTCCAATACTTTGGCCACTTCATGCGAAGAGTTGACTCATTGGAAAAGACTCTGATGCTGGGAGGGATTGGGGGCAGGAGGAGAAGGGGACAACAGAGGATGAGATGGCTGGATGTCATGACTGACTTGATGGACGTGAGTCTGAGTGAACTCCAGGAGTTGGTGATGGACAGGGAGGCCTGGTGCGCTGCAATTCATGGGATCACAAAGAGTCGGACACAACTGAGCGACTGAACTGAACGGAACTTTAATTTACACAAAATACTTCTTGTTTTGAAAAATCTGGCACTTTGTTTCTTTCACGTAATATGTTAGAGACCTTCAGTTCACTTCAGTTCAGTTGCTCAGTCTTGTCTGACTCTTTGCAACTCTGTGGACTGCAGCACGCCAGGCCTCCCTGTCCATCACCAGCTCCCAGAGTTCACTCAAACTCATGTCCATTGAGTTGGTGATACCATCCAACCATCTCATCCTCTGTCATCCCCTTCTCCTCCTGCCTTCAATCGTTCCCAGCATCAGGGTCTTTTCAAATGAGTCAGTTCTTCGCATCAGGTGGCCAAAGTACTGGAGTTACAGCTTCAGCATCAGGCCTTCTCATGAATATTCAGGACTGATTTCCTTTAGGATGGACTGGTTGGATCTCCTTGCTGTCCAAGGGACCCTCAAGAGTCTTCTTCAACACCACAACTCCAAAGCATCAATTCTTTGGTGCTCAGCTTTCTTTATAGTCCAACTCTCACATCCATACATGACTACTGGAAAAAACCATAGCTTTGACTAGACAGACCTTTGTTGGTGAAGATGTCTATGCTTTTTAACATGCTGTTTAGGTTGGTCATAACTTTTCTTCCAAGGAGCAAGCATCTTTTAATTTCATGGCTGCAGTCACCATCTGCAGTGATTTTGGAGCCCCTCCCCCAAACAAAGTCTCTCACTGTTTTCATTGTTTCCCCATCTATTTGCCATGAAGTGATGGGACCAAATGCCATGCTCTTAGTTTTCTGAATGTTGAGTTTTAAGTCAACTTTTTCACTCTCCTCTTTCACTTTTATCAAGAGGCTCTTTAGTTCTTCTTTGCTTTCTGCCATAAGGGTGGTGTCATCTGCGTGTCTGAGGTTATTGATATTTCTCTCGTCAATCTTGATTCCAGCTTGTGCTTGATCCAGCCCAGGATTTCTCATGATGTACTCTGCATATAAGTTAAAAATAAGCAGGGTCACAATATACAGCCTTGGTATACTCTTCCTGATTTGGAACCAGTCTGTTGTTCCATGTCCAGTTCTAACTGTTGCTTCCTGACCTGCATATAGGTTTCTCAAGAGGCAGGTCAGGTGGTCTGATATTCCCATCTCCTTCAGAATTTTCCACAGTTTGTTGTGCTCCACAAGTCAAAAGCTTTGGCATAGTCAATAAAGCAGAAATAGATGTTTTTCTGGAACTCTCTTGCTTTTTCCATGATCCAGCAGATGTTGGCAATTTGATCTCTGGTTACTCTGCCTTTTCTAAATCCAGATTGAACATCTGGAAGTTCATGGTTCACGTATTGCTGAAGCCTGGCTTGGAGAATTTGAGCATTACTTTACTAGTGGGTGAGATGAGTGCAATTGTGTGGTAGTCTGAGCATTCTTTGGCATTGCCTTCCTTTGGGATGGAGTGAAAACTGACCTTTTCCAGTCCTGTGGCCACTGCTGAGTTTTCCCAGTTTGCTGGCATATTGACTGCAGCACATTTTAACAGCGTCATTTTTTGGGGTTTGAAATAGCTCAACTGGAATTCCATCACCTCCACTAGCTTTGTTTGTAGTGATGCTTCCTAAAGCCCACTTGACTTCACATTCCAGGATGTCTGGCTCTGGTTGAGTGATCACACTGTTTTGATTATCTGGGTCCTGAAGATCTTTTTTGTATAGTTCTTCTGTGTATTCTTGTCACCTCTTCTTAATATCTTCTGTTTCTGAATAGCATTAACAAGATGGCAATAAGAACATAGGTTATACAGGAATATTTCAAGAGCTATCTCATGCTGCTAAACTGGAAAAAAAAAAAACAAAAACAAAACCAAAAAGAAATGAGGATAATTTAAGTGACTTCTGGGACAACAACAAGCACACTAATATTCACATTACAAGGGGCCCAGAAAGAGAAGAGAGATGAAGACCTGAGAAAATATTTGAAGAGAAAAATTGCTGAAAACCTCCCTAACTTGGTAAATTAAATAGTAACACAAGCCCAGGAAGTTCAGAGCTCCATACAGGATTAACCCAAAGAGAAATACACCAAGATAATTGTAATCAATGTGACAAAAATTAAGGATAAAGAGAGAATAGTAAAACCAGCAAGGGAAAAGCAGCAAATAACATGCAATGGAATTCCCATAAGGCTATCAGCTGATGTTTCAGCAGAAACTCTACAAGCCATAAGGGAGCAGCACAGTATATATAATGTGATGAAAAAGCAAAAAGCTACAACCAAGAATATTTTACCTAGTAAGACTCATACAGTTTTGATGAAAAAATCAAAAGCTTACAGACAAGCAAAATCTAAAAGAATTCAGCACTACCAAACCAGCTTTACAAGAAATACTAAAAGGAACAAATCCCCAGTCTAGGTTCGATGCAGGATACAGGATGCTTGGGGCTGGTGCACTGGGATGACCCAGAAGGATGGTATGGGGAGGGAGGTGGGAGGGGGGTTCAGGATTGGGAACACGTGTACACCCGTGGTGGATTCATGCTGATGTATGGCAAAACCAGTACAATATTGTAAAGTAAAAAAACTAATAATCATACAATAAAATTAAAAAAAAAAAATAAAAGGAACTTCTCTAGGCTGAAAATAAAAGGCCACAACTAGAAAAAAAATTAAGAAATGGAAAAGCTCACCAGTAAAGACAAACAAATAGTAAATGTAGGAAAACACACACGCACAAACCACCAAGGAGGTTCAAATAAAAAAGTAGCAAAATCATCTGTATACAAAATAAGAAGTTAAGGGATACAAAAAACAGTTATATGTGAAGTATAGCAAAACCAGTAACTATGAGGAGAGGAGAGCACAAATGCAGGGTATTTAAAATGCATTTGAAATTCAGAGACCAGCAATTTAAAATAATCTTGTATATACTGGGTTGGCCATAAAACTTCATTCGAGTTTTGCATAAGCTGTTAAGGAAAAACCCAAATGAACTTTTTGGCTAACCCAGTATATAGACTGCTATACTAAAACTTCAAAGTAATTGCAAACCAAAAATCTACAATAGATATACACACAAAAAAGAAAGAAAGGAATCCAAACATAACACTAAAGATCATCGTCACATCAAAAGAGAACAAAAGAAGGGAGAAAAATGGTCTACAAAAACAAATCCCAAAATAATTAACAAAATGGCAATAAGAACATAGAAGTTGATAGTTACCTTACATGTAAACAAATACTCCAACCAAAAGACAGACTAACTGAATGGATTTTAAAAAAAGACCTATATATTTGCTGCCTATAAGAGACTCATTTCAGATCTATAGACACACAGACTGAAAGTGAGGGGACAGGAAAAGCTATTCCATGCACATGGGGAAAAAAAGCTGAAGTGAAGGTAATGGCACCCCACTCCAGTACTCTTGCCTGGAAAATCCCACGGATGGAGGAGCCTGGTGGGCTGCAGTCCATGGGGTCGCTAAGAGCAGCTCTTCTTGCAAAGTTGGAAAAAATTAAAAAAGAAAGAGCTGAAGAGCAGGCCAGGAAGAAACAAGAACAAAAGGCTGAAGAAGAAAGGATTCATATGGAAAACATTCTGAGTGGAAACCCTCTTCTTAATCTCACTGGCCCATCCCAGCCTCAGGCTAACTTCAAAGTTAAAAGAAGGTGGGATGATGACGTTGTCTTCAAGAACTGTGCAAAAGGTATAGATGATCAGAAGAAAGACAAAAGATTTGTAAACGATATGCTTCGATTTGAATTTCACAAAAAGTTCATGGAGAAATACATTAAATAGTACAGTTTTATGTGCTGAATTGAAGGCTATAAAATGTAAATGATCTGACTTCATTTTGATTTATTTTTCTCTCCCACCCCTATCTAAATTGTGTATGCTGCTGCTGCTGCTGCTAAGTCGCTTCAGTCGTGTCCGACTCTGTGCGACCCCATAGATGCAGCCCACCAGGCTTCCCCATCCCTGGGATTCTCCAGGCAAGAACACTGGAGTGGATTGCCATTTCCTTCTCCAATGCATGAAAGTGAAAAGTGAAAGTGAAGTCGCTCAGTCGTGTCCGACTCTTTGCAACCCCATGGACTGCAGCCTACCAGGCTCCTCCATCCATGGGATTTTCCAAGCAAAAGTACTGGAATGGGGTGCCATTGCCTTCTCCGTAAATTGTGTATAAGCTTCCCTAATTTTTAGTTCCAAAGTATCTTTTCCTTTATTGATTAATTACTTGATAAGGACTTGGGAGTTGGTTTAACCCAGTTTCCATCTCAGTATCTCCAGTCATGTGTTTTCTCTTACATATAGGAAAAGAAACCTTGTAATAAATATTTTTAATAATCTAAATAGCCAAATCTGTGCCCCCAACTTGTTTGTTGAAATGTATGCAGCTAGTAAAACATTGCATATTTTCTTCAAAAAAAAAAAAAACCAAAAAACAATTTACTGACTAGAGATGTATTAATACATCTTTTGTTACCCAAATGCTATCAACTGGAGACATTAGCAGATACAAAGTTCTATAGATAAACAACAAGATTCTACTATATAATACAAGGAACTATATTCGATACCTTACACAAAACCATCATGGAAAAGAAAGGGTGTGTGTGTGTGTGTGTGTGTGTCTGAAATACATATATCTGAATCACTTTTTGGTATACTTGAAACACATTTTTAAAAGAATGTAGAGGAATTTTACGCATTTATGGCTGTGCAGGGTCCCTGTTGCTGCACGGGCCCTTCTCTAGTGGTGGTGGGCAGGCTCCCCTCCAGTTGCAGTGTGGGCTTGTCATTGTGGTGGTTTCCCTTGTCGCAGAGCACGGGCCCTTCTCTAGGCATGGTGGGCAGGCTCTCCCCTCCAGCTGCAGCGTGGGCTTCTCATTGTGGTGGTTTCCCTTGTTGCAGAGCACGGGCCCTAGGGCACACTCGCTCTGGCAGTTGCAGCTCTCGGGCTCCACGGTGCAGGCTCAGTAGCTGTGGCTCATGGGTTCAGTTTCTCCACGGCATGTGGGATCTTCCTGGATCAGGGATTGAACCTGTGTCTGCTGCACTAGCAGGCAGATTATCACTGAGCCACCAGGAAAGCCCAATATTGTATTTTAAATCAATTATACTTCAAAAAAAAAAATCTAAAGGATCTTTGATGAGGGTATTGTAATCATCTAAGGATATCCCAATAGTAGATTTAGAATTTCCTTTGCTTTTATTTTACTGTTGCATATAACATTTATAATGTGTACACAAGCACGTACACACAAACACTCATATACAAGCACACTATTTAGATATGGCTCTTCACTTTTCACTTTCATGCATTGGAGAAGGAGATGGCAACCCACTCCAGTGTTCTTGCCTGGAGAATCCCAGGGACAGGGGAGCCTGATGGGCGGCTGTCTATGGGGCCGCACAGAGTTGGACACGACTGAAGCGACTTAGCCGCAGCAGCAGCAGGATAAGAAACAGAGCACTGCTACCACCGAAAGATCCCCAGCGGACTCCTACTCAATTACAGCGTTACTTCTATCTATTAGAACTAGAACTCAAACTATCTTGACTTTTGCGATAATTTGTTTGCATTAAAATTTTTTTTACCTTCAGGGATGCATTTCTTAATAGTACAGTTTATTTTTCTGTTTATAAACTGTATTTAGATGGAAACACATTTTATGAATTTTGCTTCTTGCTTCTTTTTTTCTGCATTATATTTATGAGAGTCATCCATATCGTGGCATGTGCATGCAGGGGTCATAAGTCATTCAGTCGTGTTCAACTCTTTGCAACTCCACGGACTGTGGCCTGCCAGGCTCCTCTGTCCATGAATTCTCCAGGAAAGAATACTGGAGTGGATTGCCATGATCTCCTCCAGGCGATCTTCCCAACCCAGGGATGAACCCACATCTCCTGCACTGGCAGGCAGGTTCTTTAACACTAGCGCCACTTAGGAAGCCCTGGCGGCCTGTAGCTGAGTTGATTTATTTTATTACTGTATGAGAGTTGTTGTTATTCAGTTGCTAAGTCATGTGTGACACTTTGCGACTCCATGAACTGAAGCACGCCAGGTTTCCCTGGCCTTCACTATCTCCCTGAGTTTGCTCAAACTCATGTCCATTGAATCAGTGATGCCATCCAACCATCTCAACTTTTGTTGTCCTCTTCTCCTCTTGCCCTCAATCTTTCCTAGTATCAGGGTTGTTTCCAGAGTTGGTTCTTTGTATCAGGTGGCCAAAGTATTGGAGCTTCAGCATTAGTCTTTGCAGTGAATATTCAGGGTTGATTTTCTTTAGGATTGACTGGTTTGATCTCCTTGCTATCCAAGGGACTCTCAAGAGTCTTCTTCAGCACCACAGTTTGGAAACATCAATTCTTCAACACTCAGCCTACCTTATGGTTCAACTGTCACATCGCTATTGGAAAAACCATACTTTGACTATATGGAGCTTCCTTGGCAAAGTGATGTTTCTGCTTTTCAATACGCGGTCTAGGTCTGTCATAGTTTTTCTTCCAAGGAGCAAGCATCTTTCAATTTCATGGCTGCAGTCACCATCTGCAGTTATCTTGGAGCTCAAGAAAATAAAATCTGTCACTGTTTCCACTTTTTCCCCATCTATTTGCCGTGATGTGATAGGGCCAGATTCCATGATCTTTGTTTTTTGAACATTGAGTTATTTCATTGTAAAACTAAATCTCACTAAAAAAATCAGTTGTAATATTTATGGATATATGGATTGTTTCCAGTTTGTGCTTATTGTAGAAAATGTTTTTATGAACATAGAGATGTATTTTGATTCTCATATGCATCAATTTTTAAAGATTATATTTCTAGGACTGGAATTTCTAGGTCACAGTATCTCAGTTTCACCAGGAAATGCCAAACTGTCTCTATGTAGCACCCATCCCTCCCCACATCCCTGAACAGAAGAAACCATTTCTCAGAAAACTTGCTAACACCTGGTGCTGCCAGACTATTAAATTATATATATATATATTTACAAATTTCCTGCTGATAATTTATTCATAGCTCTTTCTCTTTCTCTCCCTCCTTAAATTTTTTTTTTTTTGCTATTACAAATATTCTAAGGAATCTAATCTCATAGACTATCTTCATAAGATGTTGGAACTATATCTGTAGTATATTTCCTCATTAGTGGAAATGCTAAGTCAAAGTACTGTGAGTATTGATAGTTACAGCCAAATTTTCCTCCCTGAGTCCATCAGTTAGCAGTAATCTGAGCCTATATATCTACATTTCAACAACTGTGGCTATCATTGAACTTTAAATGTTTGTCAACCCCATAGGTATTTCATTTTTACTTGTATTTATTTAATAATTAGTAAGTTTTATTATTTATTCATTTGTATTTAATGGATGAAGCTGTTTTATGTGAAAATTGCCAATTCTCATCTTTTGCCTACTGTCATATTAAATTTGTCAATTTTTTCTGATTAACTGTTACACACTTTTTATAAATTAAGGAAATTAGACCTTTTTTGTCATATATGTTGCTGTAATTGGGCTTCCCAGGTGGCACTTGTGGTAAAGAACCCACCTTCAAATGCAGGAGAATTAATAGATGCGGGTTTGATGCCTGGGTTGGGAAGATCCCCTGGAGGACGGCATGGCAACCCACTCCAGTATTCTTTCCTGGAGATCCCATGGACAGAGGAGCTTGAGGGGCACAGTTCCCCCGAGGGGCAAAGAGACAGACATGACTGAAGCAACTTAGCATGTATGCATGTTGTAAATATATTAGTTTATATTAAAATAAAATATATTATTTTAATTTGACACTGATCTTTGGACTTTGTTTACACTAGTTTAATTCCATACAGAAAAATTTATTGATATTGAAATATACCAATTTAAAAATCTTATGAACTCTAGGTTTTAATTCCATTTTAGAAAGGTCTTTCCCATGGTCACTCATGCTTTCTCTTTGAAGTTTTATTGCTTACTTTATGTTCAACTCCTGATGCATAAATTGTTGATAATTAGGTTTGAAACCTTTGAGGCACCAAAATATAGGGACGTGGCTTCCCCCTGCTAATTATTTTTTTTGTGGGTCTATGATTTTGTGACTTGTTTGAAATGCCAGTGTTACCAAAAAATAAAGTGCCATATGTGTTTGGGTCTATTTTTGGATTCTCCATTTTGTTTCACTGATACCAGTTTTTTCTCCAGTATAAAAAATATTTTTAAATTTTGGTCCATGCCTAGGTTTCAGTAAGCATAACATTTTTAGAAAGCAAAACTTTTTTTTCCTTAACCAAAAAATCAAAGCCATACATAGATAAACGAGCACAAAGAATATGGACACTTTGAGCACACTTGAGCAGGGTTCTGTGGGTGAAGGAAGAAGGATTAATATGCGGCTATCTAACACAGAGGTTAATGGGCTTAGGTGCCAAGGGTACAAAGGTTTAATGTTTGTGTGGATTTTTGATTGCAGAGAAATGCTCTGTATACACATAAAATTGCAAGCTAGGCAAACAATAGATATTAGGGCTATTATCTGGGGGCAAAGTCTGATTTCATAGCAAATCATAAGGTACCTAGGGACTTGTTGAGTGGTTATTCTTTTTCTTTTAAGTATAGTTGATTTACAATATTGTGTTAATTTCAGGTACACAGCATAGTGATTTGGTGTCTTTACTGATTGTATTATAGGTTATTAAATGATAATGAGCATAATTTCTTGTGCTATACAGTATGTCTTTGCTGTCTATCTATTTTTGTATATAGCAGTTCATATCTGTTAACCCCGTGTCCCTCATCCCTGCCCCCACTGTTGTAACCACAAGGTCATTTTCTGTATCAGTGGGCTCTGCCTCTGTTTTGTATATGCACTGAATTGTATTATTTTTTTGATTCCACATATAAGTGATATCTAGTTACCCTTTATTTAAGTACAGTGCAACCAAGTTGCAGGCATCTAGTTTGCAGAGGTTGTAGGGTTGAAGGGGGAGGTAGACATGGTCTCCTTCAGATAGAAATGGGAACTGGTGTAGTAAAACTGGCTATCTTACACCCTCAAGAAATGGCTCAGTTTTCCAGAAATACAAAGCCCCCTAAATAACACAATATATTTCATTTTACTATTTTGAATGGATAACTCTCTCAAATGCATAACAACTTGCCTCTCTTATTTTTAAAAATGTCACTAATACAGATTATGCACAGTTGCTAAATAAATCAGGTATTATAAAAAAAGCAACATTTTCTGGCCCAGCCAATCTTGCTATCAAGGAACAACTACTTTTGAACTCTTTTTACATTTGAATTTTTTCTGGGAGTTGCCTCCTTACCTATATATATTATATATCAATATATCCATTGCAAACATTGCTTCTTGACTGTATACTGTTAGAGTTGACTTTCATCTCCCTGTCCTCACTCTGTACAGTTATATAACCTTCCTCTCTGCTTCCATGGTCACCTGCATACTGTTAAATGGCCCACTGAGGTCTCTTTCTAGATGTAGTATCTTGTGACCTCTCCCACCTCTGACCTTTGCACTTTCACTTTGCCCTCCCCACTGCTTCCATCTCCTACTTCTCTACATCTTTCAGCTATGCTTTTACTTTTACCTAATCAAGATGGATAGGGCTTCCCAGGTAGTGCTCGTGGTAAAGAACCCATCTACTAATGCAGGAGTCATAAGAAATGTGGGTTCGATCCCTAGGTCAGGAACATCCCCTGGAGGAGGGCATGGCAACCCACTCCAGTATTCTTGCCTGGAGAATCCCATGGGCAGAGGAGCCTGGCGGGCTACAGTACATAGGGTGGCAAAGAGTTGGACACGACTGAAGCGACTTAGTGTGCATGTGATCAAGATGGATGACATTCACCTACTGTTCTATGGTGAACTCTCCAATGACTTGTTAATTGTTTGAGACCCAAGGAGCGGTCGCTGCGTGGGTGCAGGCGGGTCGAGAGGAGCTGCTCCGTGTTAAAGGTCAGGAGGGGCGGCAGTGAGGAGATACCCCTCGTCCAAGGTAAGGAGCAGTGGCTGTGCTTAGCTGGAGCAACCGTGAAGAGATACCCGATGTCCAAGGTAAGAGAAACCCAAGTAAGACGGTAGGTGTTGCGAGAGGGCATCAGAGGGCAGACACACTGAAACCATAATCACAGAAAACTAGTCAATCTAATCACATGGCCCGCAGCCTTGTCTAACTCAATGAAACTAAGCCATGCCCTGTGGGGCCACCCAAGACGGACGGGCATGGTGGAGAGGTCTGACAGAATGTGGTCCACTGGAGAAGGGAATGGCAAACCACTTCAGTATTCTTGCTTTGAGAACCCCATGAACAGTATGAAAAGGCAAAATGATAGGATACTGAAAGAGGAACTCCCCAGGTTGGTAGGTGCCCAATATGCTACTGGAGATCAGTGGAGAAATAACTCTAGAAAGAAGGAAGGGAATGAGCCAAAGCAAAAACAACACCCAGTTGTGGATGTGACTGGTGATATAAGCAAGGTCTGATACTATAAAGAGCAATATTGCATAGGAACCTGGAATGTTAGGTCCATGAATCAAGGCAAATTGGAAGTGATCAAACAGGAGATGGCAAGAGTGAACATTGAAATCAGCGAACTAAAATGGACTGGAATGGGTGAATTACACTCAGAGGACCATTATATCTACTACTGTGGGCAGGAATCCCTTAGAAAAAATGAAGTAGCCATTATGGTCAACAAACGAGTTCAAAATGCAGTACTTGGATGCAGTCTCAAAAACGACAGAATGATCTCTGTTCATTTCCAAGGCAAACCATTCAGTGTCACAGTAGTCCAAGTCTATGCCCCAACCAGTAACGTTGAAGAAGCTGAAGTTGAACGGTTCTGTGAAGACCTACAAGACCTTTTAGGACGAACACTCAAAAAAGATGTCCTTCTCATTATAGGGGACTGGAATGCAAAAGTAGGAAGTCAAGAAACACCTGGAGTAACAGGCAAATTTGGCCTTGGAATATGGAATGAAGCAGGGCAAAGACTAATAGAGTTTTGCCAAGAGAATGCACTGGTCATAGCAAACACCCTCTTCCAACAACACAAGAGAAGACTCTACACATGGACATCATCAGATGGTCAACACCAAAATCAGGTTGATTATATTCTTTGCAGCCAAAGATGGAGAAGCTTTATACAGTCAGCAAAAACAAGACCAAGGGCTGACTGTGGCTCAGATCATGAACTCCTTATTGCCAAATTCAGACTTAAATTGAAGAAAGTGGGGGAAACCACTAGACCATTCAGGTATGACCTAAATCAAATCCCTTATGACTATACAGTGGAAGTGAGAAATAGATTTAAGGGACTAGATCTGATAGACAGAGTGCCTGATGAACTATGGACGGAGGTTCGTGACATTGTACAGGAGACAGGGATCAAGACCATCTCCATGGAAAAGAAATGCAAAAAAGCAAAATGGCTGTCTGGGGAGGCCTTACAAAGAGCTGTGAAAAAAAGAGAAGCAAAAAGCAAAGGAGAAAAGGAAAGATATAAGCATCTGAATGCAGAGTTCCAAAGAATGGCAAGGAGAGATAAGAAAGCCTTCCTCAGTGATCAACGCAAAGAAATAGAGGAAACCAACAGAATGGGAAAGACTAGAGATGTCTTCAAGAAAATTAGAGATACAAAGGGAACATGTCATGCAAAGATGGGCTTGATAAAGGACAGAAATGGTATGGACCTAACAGAAGCAGAAGATATTAAGAAGAGGCGGCAAGAATACACAGAAGAACTGTACAAAAAAGATCTTCATGACCAAGATAATCACGATGGTGTGATCACTCACCTAGAGCCAGACATCCTGGAATGTGAAGTCAAGTGGGCCTTAGAAAGCATCACTATGAACAAAGCTAGTGGACGTGATGGAATTCCAGTTGAGCCATTTCAAATCCTGACAGATGATACTGTGAAAGTGCTACACTCAATATGCCAGCAAATTTGGAAAACTCAGCAGAGGCCACAGGACTGGAAAAGGTCAGTTTTCATTCTAATCCCAAAGAAAGGCAATGCCAAAGGATGCTCAAACTACCACACAATTGTACTCATCTCACATGCTAGTAAAGTAATGCTCAAAATTCTCCAAGCCAGGCTTCAGCAATAAATGAACAGTGAACTTCCAGATGTTTAAGCTGGTTTTAGAAAAGGCAGAGGAATCAGGGATCAAATTGCCAACATCCGCTGGATCATGGAAAAAGCAAGAGAATTCCAGAAAAAACATCTACTTCTGCTTTATTGACTATGCCAAAGCCTTTGACTGTGTGGATCACAATCGACTGTGGAAAATTCTGAAAGAGATGGGAATACCAGACCACCTGACCTGCCTCTTGAGAAACCTATATGCAGGTCAGGAAGCAACAGTTAGAACTGGACATGGAACACCAGACTGGTTCCAAATAGGAAAAGGAGTACGTCAAGTCTGTAGATTGTCACCCTGCTTATTTCACTTATATGCAGAGTACATCATGAGAAATGCTGGGCTGGAAGAAGCACAAGGTGGAATCAAGATTGCTGGGAGAAATATCAATAACCTCAGATATGCAGATGACATCACCCTTATGGCAGAAAGTGAAGAGAAACTAAAAAGCCTCTTGATGAAAGTGAAAGAGGAGAGTGAAAAAGTTGGCTTAAAGCTCAACATTCAGAAAACGAAGATCATGGCATCTGGTCCCATCACTTCATGGGAAATAGATGGAGAAACAGTGGAAACAGTGTCAGACTTCATTTTGGAGGGCTCCAAAATCACTGCAGATGGTGACTGCAGCCATGAAATTAAAAGACGCTTACTCCTTGGAAGGAAAGTTATGACCAACCTAGATAGCATATTCAAAAGCAGAGGCATTACTTTGCCAAGAAAGGTCTGTCTAGTCAAAGCTATGGTTTTTCCAGTAGTCATTTATGGATGTAAGAGTTGGACTGTGAAGAAGGCTGAGCGTTGAAGAATTGATGCTTTTGAACTGTGGTGTTGTAGAAGACTCTTGAAAGTCCCTTGGACTGCAAGGAGATCCAGCCAGTTCATCCTAGAGTAGATCAGCCCTGGGATTTCTTTGGAAGGAATGATGCTAAAGCTGAAACTCCAATACTTTGGCCACCTCATGTGATGAGTTGACTCATTGGAAAAGACTCTGATGCTGGGAGGGATTGGGGGCAGGAGGAGAAGGGGACGACAGATGATGAGATGGCTGGATGGCATCACTGACTTGATGGATGTGAGTTTGATGATGGACACGGAGGCCTGGCATGCTGCAATTCATGGGGTCACAAAGAGTCGGACACGACTGAATGACTGAACTGAACTGAAAGTTTGAGAACTAATAATCAGTGTTAACATTAGGATTGCTCTGTAGATATCACCCATCATATAACAAAGGGTTTGTGTTGTTTTTCCTTTCTTTTATTTTGTGTCTGATGTATGTGTCTGTGTATGACCTCCATGTCACTGAATGGTGAACATTGCTGATGGTCAAGTACAATGGAATTGACCCCTTCTTAAACACAGCATAATGAGCATGACATAACTTTCCTTAGTGTGAAAGAGACTATAAGTAAGCTATATATAACTATATACTAAAACCCATTCTTTACTTCTTTTGTTACCCCACATGTTAGTTCAGGCTGCTAAAGCAAAATACCATAGATTGGATGGAGTAAACAACAGACATTTATTTCTCACAGTTCTGGAGGCTAGAAGTCAGAGGTCAAGGTGTCAGCAGATGTAGTTTTTGGTGAGGGTTCTTTTCCGGGCTGCCTTCTCATTGTCTTCTCAAGGCAGAGGGATGGGGGGGGGGGGGGCGGGGGGGGGGGGGGAGTTGGGAGGGAGAGGGAAGGAAGAGAGAGCACACACTCTCGTCTCTTTTTCATATAAAAACCTTTTAAGTCCCTACCGATCCTAATCCCCATCGTGAGTGCTCTACCCTAATGACCTGAACTACACCTAATTCCAATAGCTCTTCTTCCAAATCCAGTTGCACTGGGGATTATACATTTTGTAGAGGACACAAACATTCAGTCTGTAACTCTCCATCAGCCTACATTTCCCATCTCTCCTTGTAGGTGGTGTGTCTTTGTGACTGAGTTACATTTTTGCTGAAAGAGTCCATGCAAGCTTCCCTGCATTTCTTTGGTGAGTGTGCTGGACTGGTCCATATTGTAGGTCAAGGTGACCAGCTCTTTTCATCCCCACTACTGTGATGATCCCTCACACAGGCTCAGAGAACTCTTCCACCCACTCCAATGTGTTAGGATGATATTAGGACTGAAAACACTTACCCAGGTACTCTATTGTCTCACACTCCAGGTCTGCTGGGATCACATGTGGGAATTCTAGGATGTTATGGATGCTTGTCAAGCCTTCTGCCAGGCTGAGCATCATGGGCACCAACATTGAAGCTTCAGGATATACCAGGTAATAATTCTCCCCCAGGTGCAGGAAGTCTCCCTACTCCCACCCCCTCCCTGCACTGAACATGCAATTCTCAGCAAGTAGCTCTGTGTCTGCCTCCCACACCCTTGGCTGGGACTTCTTGGACCCTTTGCTGTCATGCCATTTCACGAATCCTAGCTTTCCATGACATTCCTCCCAGGGCTTAGCAGTGCTGGTCCTAGAGCATTCCTGGAAATTCAGCTATGGTCAGCTTGCAGGCCCTCCTGCCTCCTGGATGCTCTGTTGGGTGCTCCACAGCTCTGGGGCCTCCGCTGGCTCCTGCTTCTGTCTTCTGCCCTTGCTTCATCAGTGAGCCTCTTTCCACAGCAGCCACTTGCTCAGGCTTTGGACCACAGCTATTCTTCTAACCTCTGTCCCCAAGGCTCTGCACTCGGCCTGAAGATCCATTTTGGACATGTGCAGCCCCTTGTGGTGCTCAGAGCCCGGGCAGTGATCACATCATGCCCCTGAGTGTCAGGTGTGGCAGGGAGCAGAACCCCAGGTGATCCTGGGGATGCTGCACTGGCCATCAATCTCGAGGGAACACCTGTGGAAAGCGGGGAGGTGGATTGTGAGAAAGCAGCCTAATGGGCAGATAACTGATTGAGCCTATGGAGCTGCTGCTCCTCAGAGGAGTGAGTGTGGTGTGAGACACTAAGTTGAAAGAAGAAGGGGCACTGAGAGGTGGGTACAGGGGAGCTCCCAGGGCACACCTCCTTTCTAGGGACCAGCTTGTCCATGATAAGGCATGGTGATTCATTCCCAGGGGCACGGAAGGATCGGAAGAAGGTGGTGCCGTCACAGGACCAGAGGTGGGCCAACATCACCTCCAATGGGCTTGCAGGTGCGAGACGCTAGCAGCTCTTTCCTACTCTGTGACTCTCCAACTCTCTCCAAACTTTTTCATGCCTCAGGAGCCCAGGGTTGTAAAACCGGTTTCTGGGAACCTCCTTCCCAGCCCAACTTCAAAATGTGGGAGTGGTTGCTACTCAGCGGGGTGGGGAGAGGGGGAACCTAGTAACATTTACTGCCTCATTTATTGTTAACAGATTTTTTGATGTTGGCCATTCTAACTGCTGTGAGGTGATACCTCATTGTAGTTTTGATGTGCATTTCTCTAACGAGTGATGTTGAGCATGTTTTCAGGTATTTATTTCATGTATTCATTTCTTTGGAGAAATGTCTGTTTAGATCTTCTGCCCATTTTTGGAATGAGTTGTTTATTTTTCAGATATTGAGCTGTAAGAGCTGCTTGTATATTTTGGAGATTAACCCTTTGTCAGTTGCTTCATTTGCAGTTATTTTCTCCCATTCTGAGAGTTATCTTTTCATCTTGTTTATAGTTTCCTTTGCTGTGCAAAAGCTTTTAAATTTTATTAGGTCCCATTTTTGTTTATTTTTTATTTCCATTAATCTAGGAGATAGGTCAAAGAGGATCTTGCTGTGATTTATGTCAAAGATTTGTATTGCCTATGTTTCCCTCTAAGAGCTTTGTAGTTTTTGGCCTTACATTTAAGTCTTTAATCCATTTTGAGTTTATTTTTGTGTATGGTGTTAGGAAGTGTTCTAGTTTCATTCTTTTACATCTAGCTGTTCAATTTTCCTAGAACCATTTATTGAAGAGGCTGTTTTTTTTCCATTGTATATTCTTGCCTTCCTTGTCAAAGAAAAGGTGCTTATATGTGCAGGATGTGGAGAAAAGGGAACACTCCTGCACTGTTGGTGGGAATGCAAACTGATATAGCCTATGGAGAATGGTATGGAGGTTCCTCAAAAATTGGCAATAAATCTACCATATGACCCAGCAATCCCACTACTGGGCATATACCCTGATAAAGTCACAGTTCTAAAAGACACGTGTACCCTACTGTTCATTGCAATGGGGTATTTACTATTTACAATAATTCACTATTTACACTATTTATGATATATTACACTATTTACAATATATTACACTATTTACAATACATTCACTATTTACAGGACATGGAGGCAACTTAGATGTCCATCAGCAGATGAATGGATAAGGAATTTGTGGTATATTCATACAATGAAATATTACTCAGTCATAAAACGGAATGAATTTGAGTCCGTTGTAACGAGGTGGGTGAATCTAGAGCCTCTTATACAGAGTGAAGTAAATCAGAAAGAGAAAAACAAATATCATATGTTAATGAATATATATGGAATCTAGAAAAATGTTATTGATGAACCTAGTAGAGAATGGACTTGTGGGCACAGCAGGGGAAGGTGAGGGTGGGGCGAACTGAGTAGCATTGACATACATACACTTCATAAGTAAAAAAGTTGGTGGGAAGTTGCTAAACAACACGGGGAGCCCAGCATAGTGCTTTGGGATGGCCTAGGGGGGTGGGACGGAGAAGGCAATGGCACCCCACTCCAGTACTCTTGCCTGGAAAATCCCATGGACGGAGGAGCCTGGTAGGCTGCAGTCCCTGGGGTCGCGAAGAGTCGGACACGACTGAGCGACTTCACTTTCATCTTTCACTTTCATGCATTGGAGAAGGAAATGGCAGCCCACTCCAGTGTTCTTGCCTGGAGAATCCCAGGGACCGGGGACCCTGGTGGGCTGCCATTTATGGGGTCACACAGAGTCGGACATGACTGAAATGACTTAGCAGCAGCAGCAGCAGAGCGGTGGGATGGGGAAGGTGGGGGGGTTCAAGAGGGAGGGCACATGTATATATAATCATAACTGACTCATGTCCTTGCTTGGAAGAAACGAACACACCATTGTAAACCAATTTTCCACCAATTAAAAAAAAAAGAAAAACATTCTCTGGGGAAGAAAGTGGTTGACTGGAGGACAGGAAAAGGAGAGGCTTTACTCACGAACTTGAGTTCTACACTTCTATTCAGTTCAGTTCAGCCACTCAGTCATGTCTGACTCTTTGCAACCCCATGAATTGCAGCATGCCAGGCCTCCCTGTCCATCACCAACTCCCGGAGTTCACTCAGACTCACGTCCATCGAGTCCGTGATGCCATCCAGCCATCTCATCCTCTGTCGTCCCCTTCTCCTCCTGCCCCCAATCCCTCCTGGTATCAGAGTCTTTTCCAATGAATCAACTCTTCGCATGAGGTGGCCTAAGTACTGGAGCTTCAGCTTTAGCATCATTCCCTCCAAAGAACACCCAGGACTGATCTCCTTCAGAATGGACTGGTTGTATCTCCTTGCAGTCCAAGGGACTCTCAAGAGTCTTCTCCAACACCACAGTTCAAAAGCATCAATTCTTTGGCACTCAGCCTTATTACTTATCCATAAATAGAAATTTACTTAAAAATATAGCAACGAATTACCAAAAGCATTTTTTCAAATGTCAGTTAGATGGCCTCAAAAGGAGAGGTGGTATTGCATAAGGGAAGAGGGAAAATGAAAGACAGAGTCAGAGTCGGGTGCACTGCATGAATATCAGGAGAAACCGGTTTCTGCAGGCATACGCATGTCCTGGGGTGAAAACCGACCTGATGAGGAAGGAGCTCACGCACTTTTCACATGGAAGCTGCAGGTCCACGGGACTCCTCCTCTGAGAGCAGACTTTCAGACTGGAAACCCTTCTCACCCAGTGGTAGCTCCTATAGGAGGCTTCATCAATGAAAACTTTCATACCAATGTACATGATTATTGGCTATGTTTTAAGATAAACAGTCTGCAGCCACGCAGGTCCACACTGCTCTAAAGGCAATCTGGGGGCTTCCCTGATGGTCCAGTGGTTAGGAATCTGCCTGCCAATGCAGGGGACGTGGGTTTGATCCCCGGCTGGGGAAGATTTCGCGTGCCATGTGGTAACCAAGTCCCTGTCACACAACTAGTGAGCTTGTGCACCACAGCTACTGAGGCCCCAGAGCCCATGTCTGCTACAGGAGGAGCCGCTGTGAGGAGGAGCCCACATACCACAATAAAGAGAGCCCTGCTCCCCGCAGCTGGAGAAAACCTTGTGTGGAGCAATGAAGACCCAGAACAGTGTAAAATAAATGAACAAACAAGTATATCTTAAAAAGTATAGGCAACAACCCAGGCTCTCTTACCTGCTCTCAATTTAGCAATCACATGAGTAATCAAGACTGCTGCTGCTGCTAAGTCACTTCAGTCGTGTCCGACTGTGTGCGACCCCATAAATGGCAGCCCACCAGGCTCCCCCATCCCTGGGATTCTCCAGGCAAGAACACTGGAGTGGGTTGCCATTTCCTTCTCCAATGCATGAAAGTGAAAAGTGAAAGTGAAGTCGCTCAGTCATGCCCGCAGCCTACCAGGCTCCTCGGTCCATGGGATTCTCCAGGCAAGAGTACTGGAGTGGGATGCCATTGCCTTCTCCGGTAATCAAGACTATTGAAGGCCAAACCATTGAAAACAACAGAGGCTGTCTTTTCCAGTCTTTTCTGCCCACTTTTGCCCACTGGGAAACAGATTTTTACATTGCAGCCTAGGACAGTGTTCATGCAAATTCATACACACACACATATGAAACAAATCTTTGTAAAAAATACTTAAAATTACATGGGTTGGATTCAATTTTCTATTTTATTCTTTCCTTTTTTTTTTTCGATTCAGTTCAGTTCAGTCGCTCAGTCGTGTTCGACTCCTTGCGACCCTGACTTCTTCACGGTCCAACTCTCACATCCATACGTGACCACAGGAAAAACCGCAGGACCTTAGTCGGCAAAGTAATGTCTCTGCTTTTGAATATGCTATCTAGGTTGGTCATAACTTCTCTTCCAAGGAGTAAGCGTCTTTTAATTTTTTTGATTAAGCAGTAATAAATCACCCAGTTTTATTTTTAGATACAAATTAGTGAATTCAGTTGTTTCAGGTGAAACTAGCACATGCGGACATCCCACTCTCAGCATGAGAAACTCCTGAGTTTCAATGATTTTGTGAATATACTCCATGGTGAATATTATTACAACTGTATTTTAACTACATGCAATTTCTTCAGAGTATGCCATCCAGTGAAATCAGTCCTTAAATAGTCAGATAAAAGTGCATCCCTTTTGAAACTACAAAGTACTAATAAGTGGAGTGATTTGGGGATGGCATTTGGCCATGGAAATATGAAAGTGAAGTGAAGTGAATTCGCTCAGCTCAGTCGTGTCCGACGCTTAGTGATCCCATGGACTGGTAGGCTGCAGTCCATGGGATTTTCCAGGCAAGAGTACTGGAATGGGTTGCCATGTCCTTCTCCAGGGGATCTTCCTGACCCAGGGATCGAACCCAGATCTCCCATGTTGCAGGCAGACGCTTTAACCTCTGAGCCAGGGAAGCCTATAGTACTTTTTTCAAATTTTAAGCGATATTTTTAAACTAGTAGTGGAAACAATGAGTAGTGTGAAAATGAATATGCTTTCATTTCAGTTCAGTTCAGTCACTCAGTTGTGTCCGACTCTTTGCGATCACACAAATTGCAGCATGCCAGGCCTCCCTGTCCATCACCAACTCCTGGAGTTCACTCAGACTCATGTCCATCAAGTCGGTGATGCCATCCAGCCATCTCATCCTCTGTTGTCCCCTTCTCCTCTTGCCCCCAATCCCTCCCAGCATCAGAGTCTTTTCCAATGAGTCAACTCTTCACATGAGGTGGCCAAAGTATTGGAGTTTCAGCTTCAGCATCAATCCTTCCAAAGAACATCTAGGACTGATCCCCTTTAGAATGGACTGGTTGGATCTCCTTGCAGTCCAAGGGACTCTCAAGAGTTTCTCCAACACCACAGTTCAAAAGCATCAGTTCTTCGGTGCTGAGCTTTCTTGAATATGCTTTAGAAATACATAAAGTAATTTCACAAAATAAATGGTAACAATTAATAAGAATTTTTGTAGCACCCATTACCAGATAATGATGCAAAGAGGATTGTGATAAAAATAAGTCATTGGTTCACTTCATTAAAATGCAATACCACAAATATTGCAGGATACACTTCAGCTATTATTTTGGAAATGGAAAATGATTTAATCTTTAGTTGGTCATATTTTTTTTCCCTGGTATACACCTTTATGATCCAAACAATGTCTAT